>NC_065882.2:24995389-26445389 GCF_932274485.2 Patella vulgata | reverse complement strand
AAAACATGCAATCAACAGGTCATCCCGAGACCTACAAGATGAAATATTTAAACATGCACATGCCTATAAAAGGATAATCATACATACAAAAATGAAAATATATGTATATAGGTTTATATATACACAAAAAAACAACAAAAATACATGTATATAGTCTTATATATACATAATAAACTTATATACTCTATAAGACAGAAATTAAAACAATGTACATGCAAACATTTACTTAACTTAAAATTTATGGTACATCATTACAGTACATCATATCTATAAAATAAAAATAAATTATATTATATCATGTATTATAATATTATACAATACTAAACCCTTCTTTTAACAAAATAAAACTATAATAACGTAGAGCTTTTACTTCCCACCGCAGACGATTTTAAAAACCAAACACAAAACCAAAATACAGTTGAACAAAACGCAGAAATGTGTAATGGGAGACAACTCCATTTGAAAAAAACATACCAAAAAGACAACTCTTTGGAGAAATTTAAAAGTTAAACACTAGCTTCTCTCTGTCAATGTCGCAAAACATGCCAGAGACAAGCCAGTAATGATAAAAATTCATAGCTGATAATCTAGATTTATCAACAGTAATTCGAAATCTTAACTTTTCAATAAATTGAGAAATGATTGCTTGAGAAGTTACTGACTTTGACCTGAAACGTGCATCATTTCTATTACCCCATATTACTTGTTTTGCCAAATTAACTAAAACTAGTATGACTTCAAGCTGAAATTTAGAAAGTTTCGGGAAATTTAGATATCGAATAAGCTTGAAATCTAATTTAATTTTACCTAACGTCAGTATATTAACCATATTTCGAATTACTCCCCAGAGAGGATGAACTTTATCACAATAATAAAATATATGCTCTACAGTCTCAACCTGGTCACAGAAGGCACACTTTTTTTCAAGAGTGTGTCTTCTACAAAATAAAGTCCACATAGTGGGAACAATATCATGGACCAGGCGCCATGCTAAACTACGTGCTTGGGGATCAACAAAACTGTTATTTACGTTACGCCAAACTAGATTAAAATCTATTTGCGGTAGATTCCTGACAACCGCCAATTCTGTAAAAATAGAAGTTAGTAATAAATCATAAAATTGTTTAGTTGTACACTCGCCATGCCAAACAAAATCTGGGTACAACTCTGAAAATGTTTCGACAGCAGTCAAACAGCCCTTATAAAATGTCGGAATAACTTGGCCATGGGGAACGGAATTTGACGCTAAACTGGAATCTAAATTTTTCAAACTATGACCAAGCCAATACTTTGCAAAGTAGTTCCACTTGACGTTTTTACTATTTATAATATTATGTACATGCTTGAGTCGTAGAGCTAAAATCTTATAATATATATGTACAACAGATAAACCACCATATCTACGATCATGGAATAAGATCTGACGCTTGAGTGGCTCAAACTTCTTCGTCCCCCAAATAAATTTAAACATTGAAGAATTAAAACGTTTGAGATACCCAGCCGGCAGATCTACGATCGTACTCACATACCACAATTTAGAACAGGCTAAAACTTTAACAATGTTAGCGCGTCCAAATATGGACATATCTCTTTTTTCATAAGTAAATAACACGCGTTGAAAGTTATTACAAATTTTGCTCCAATTATCGTCGGCAGTAATATCATGCCCGAAACGAACACCTAGAATTTTCTGAGACTCGACCCAACTAACGCCAAACTGTTGAGTCGAGTTTTTTAATTTGCCAAAAGCTAAAACCATTGTCTTCGTCTTATTTAAACGTGCACCAGAACCTTTTCCATACTTTTCATATGTTGCAAGTAAATGCTCCACACTACTCAGATTAGAACAAATTCCAGTAACATCGTCTGCGTAAGCCGTTGCCTTAGCGTCCTCTATACACCCGGGAATTTTAATTCCCTTGATATGTAAGTCTTTACGGATTCGTATGAGAAACGGCTCCAATACAAGTACGTACAACAAGGGAGATAATGAACATCCCTGTCGTACTGAACGAGTAACTGGAAACATCTCTGATACGAAACCGTTAACAATAACTGAGCTATTAACATCTTTATAAAGCAAACGTACCCATCTAATAAAAGATGGGCCGAAATTAAATTTAGAAAGTGCCGAAAAAAGAAAACCATGATCTACACGATCAAAAGCTTTCTGACTGTCTATATTAACAAACGCACAGTCAAGCTGTTTTTGTTTGACATAGTCAATTATATTTCTAATAAAATGAAGATTATCTGAAATAGTCCGACCAGGTACAGAACAAGTCTGATCAGGACCAACTATTTCAGAAATCACCGAACTCAGCCGTCGTTGTATGACCTTAGATAAAATCTTATAGTCAATATTTAAAAGAGATATAGGACGCCAATTTTTCATAAATTGAGAGTTATTGCGGTCCTTGCACAGGAGAGTTACATAAGACAATCTCTGACTAGGACAAAGGAAACCATTATCAAAAGATGAATTATATAACTCCACCAATACAGGACCAAATAAATCTATAAAATATAAATAAAACTCCCTTGATAAACCATCACTACCTGGGCTCCGATCACTATTCATATTTTTGAGTGAATTTTGAATTTCATTTAAAGTGATATAACCTTCACAGCTTTCTGAAACATCATTGTCTAAACCCGGTAAATCAGCTAAAAACTCATTACACAGTGTAATATCGATACTCTCCCTAGTAAATAAATCTAAATAAAAGTTACGAGCGATTTCTAATAATTTTGAATTCTCCGAATAAGTAATATTGTCCAAATCTTGTAATTGGGTAATAATTTTATCCTTACCACGTTTCGTCTCCTTCTCTAAGAAGTATTTAGTGGGTTTTTCGTTATTATCAAGATAATCAGATCTGGACCGAATCAAACACCCTCTGTCCTCAACCAAAGCAAGGGCATTTAACTCTTTTTTGATAGAATTTATCTGATCTAAATAATCGCCTCTATTATTATACTCTGCCAAAACTAATTCCGTGTAACGTCTCTCAAGATCTCTCTTACGAGAGTTTTTAAATTTAGATTTACGCTTACAGTAAGCCAATGTAAATTTCTTAATCTCTAATTTAGCATGTTCCCACCATTCATGTGTAATATTTTGATTTTGGATGAACTCTTGCCAAAAACACCTAAACTCCAAATTATAAGAGCCATCATCTAAAACAGAATTATTAAATTTCCAATAACCGGGTCCGATAGAACGCGCGTTATCTAATATAACGTTAATACCAATAAAATCATGATCTGAGAAATGACAAGGCCAAACATTGTGATTTTTGAGACAACGAGAAGCAAATCTGCTTGAAATATAAAAGCGATCAATACGCGTACTCACATTAGGTCCTCTCCATGTAGTTATAATCTTCTTAGGATGCAGGTACCGAAAAGCGTCTACCAACTCGAAATCTTGAATAATCTTTCTCATCTGTACACGCCCCTCGGTACCTGAGTCTGGATTTCCACCAATCTTATCAAGCGACGAATCCATAATAAAATTAAAATCACCTGCTAAAATAAGAAAATGGGAAGTAACACAATATTTATATAAGTAATCAAAAAAAGCTCTACGTTCAGGACAAGAAGGGCTGGATGCGTATATATTTAAAAATCTAAATTTAACTCTATTTATAGAAACATCTATATACACCATTCGACCAGAATGGTCAAAATCAAATTTAATAATTTCATAATCAAGGTTGTTATTAATTAAAATACCTACCCCATATTGGCGATTACACCCGAAGCTCCATATTGCCTTATATCCGCACATACTCTCAATTTTCATACCTTCATTCACAGATTCAACATGACTTTCTTGCACCAAACATACATCCGGATTCACACTCTTCAACTCTCTCACAAACATTCTCTTCCTATGGAGCTTCCCTATCCCATTCACATTAAGTGAAACTATCTTTAAAAAGCTCTCCATTGTATTTTAATTAATAACAACCCTAAAAAGAGAAAACACAAAATTAAAAAATGAACATTGAAATATAAATATACAAACCAAGAAATACAAGCCAAGTCATTATAGAACATAACAAACTTGACTAAAAATAGAATGTATTCACTGACGGGGAATACCTGACAAGACACGCCTTGACAGACCCGATGTGTATACAGCACTCGACTAACGACTGACAAGCTATACACCTGGCAGGTCGCTAGCCGGCGTGTAAAAACAAAAACAAAGCAAATTAAAGATACAGTGCTTCCTAAAGCTGAAAATAAAATATAAGTTAAACACCAAATACGAGATAAGAGGTAAAACCTCGGATAAGTCGGGGACATAGCGTGGGTCGTTAAAGGGGGTTGGTAAAAACTCGGATACGTCGGGGACATAGCGTGGGTCGTTAAAGGGGGGTGGTCAATGAGAAAAATCCAGGGGCAGTCCAAGTCGTTAGGTGTAAACTTAAGGGTTGATTTTATTTGAGTTTATCTTTTTTCTTTTCTTTTCTCCTCTTTATTTCTTTTTCATGCGCCGATGTTTCATTTGTTTCATCCTGTTTTCTTTTAGATTTTTCCCTATCATTTTCTATTTTATCCCTTTCTTCTGCCTCCACCTGTTGGGACCAAGAATCGGAAAACGCCAACTTTTCAACAAGTGCCGCTTGGGCCTCAAAACTACTCTCACCTGTCTCTTTAACTACACTTTCTGTATCTTTCTGAATCTTCTCGTCTTCCTTTGTTCTTATCTCCATTTCTTTTTCGTCGCTATTTACCTCCATCCTGTCAATTTCTTCACCTTCTCTGAAACTAAACTCGCTATTAGATTCACTCTCTTCAGTAGATGACACAGCACAATTATTTATGACAGTTTGATTGTCTCTGGCTAAAAGCCTTGCTGAATATAAGTTAGGATTTTGTAAACAAGACCCAGCAACATGACCAAGACACTTGCACTTTAAGCATAGGGGCATCCTATCTCGAGATGTAATAAGTAATTTATACGACCCGTCCTCTGATTCCACTAAGTGGGGAATGAAGGCCAACTTATCTTCTCTAACTTCCATTCTCACAACTCTTATCCCATTTTTCAAGTTCATAGCACCAGGCTCAGCAGACACAAGCTCGCCAAGAGATATAATTTTGCCATGTGGGCTGAAAATCGAATGCAGTATTTCATTCCTCAAAAACCGTGGCACCCAATGTACCCGGAACTCCACCCTCCTCTTGTCACTAGGGCAGAACTCAAAAGTAGAGCCCTTATTCTTTACACTGCCCGCAAGATCTAAAAGAGTAACGTCGTTCTTTGACGCAACAGTTAAATACCATTCCCTAAACATACCTCTTTTATCTATAGCCTCTACATTTTCTCTCGGAATAATTGTCGACACAGCCTCTAACACTCCGGACCTCCAAACCCGATCGTTACCTGTAACAAAAACACGAACTGTTCTTTCCAAGATGTCTTTATCAATATCTTCCTCAGTAATCCTGATCTTTACAGTGTATTCACTCATCCTGACGCCAAGGTAAGAAAAGAACCGCTTACCTTGGCGGAAAACTCTAAAAATAAATCGCGACTATCCCTGGCCGGGACGTTCGTAGATACTACACTTTGATCTTAGCCAAAAGGCCGAGAAGCGATGCCGAAGAAAGTTTGATTTCCGTGCTATGGTCGTGCATACCACGCTCGAGATGATTGAATTGCCCGGTCAGATTTCACTGTGTGGCTGAGGTGTTAAATATGTACATGCTGTTTATGTGCCCTCAAAGTATAGCCATTTTGAAGCATATAAATGTGGTCGGTTTCTGATCTGCATCCATGCGCGAGTGAAATATAAATTAATGATATTTCCTCTCCAACCTTGCGTCCAGCGAGCTTAACCAGGGCTGCGTGGGCAACTTTACCAGACTTATATGTACATGTACGTATATTGTACGTTTTGTTGAACTTCCGACCCTGTCTCAAGAAAAAAAAAAACCAAGAAAAGAAAGAGAGGGATAGGGAGAGGAGAGGGGAGGCGAGGTGGTGGTGTGGTGTGGTGTGGTGTGGCGGGGGAGGAGGGGGCGGGGTGGATAGTAGAATAGAAGGAGGATAATATGACACCAAGAAAAGTTCAAGTCAACAAATTTTGTTTTGTTTTGTGTACGTGATGTTTGTCGAATGCACGAAATACAGAGCATAATAATATTTATACGTGTGTGTGGGATGGTTTTATTTCTTTTTGTACGGGGAATTGGTCAATTTCACTCTTTTCAAATTTTAACAAGGGGTGGGCCACGCCTGGAGATACTGCAATACCAGGGCAACCCGTGATGAGGGCGGAGCAAGCCCCGACACCTCATCTCGGTCCAAAAATCAGTTTAATATCGAAGTACCCCATTGGGGTACGTATCAGATATTAAGCTGATAAGAACAGATACTACACTTTGATCTTAGCCAAAAGGCCGAGAAGCGATGCCGAAGAAAGTTTGATTTCCGTGCTATGGTCGTGCATACCACGCTCGAGATGATTGAATTGCCCGGTCAGATTTCACTGTGTGGCTGAGGTGTTAAATATGTACATGCTGTTTATGTGCCCTCAAAGTATAGCCATTTTGAAGCATATAAATGTGGTCGGTTTCTGATCTGCATCCATGCGCGAGTGAAATATAAATTAATGATATTTCCTCTCCAACCTTGCGTCCAGCGAGCTTAACCAGGGCTGCGTGGGCAACTTTACCAGACTTATATGTACATGTACGTATATTGTACGTTTTGTTGAACTTCCGACCCTGTCTCAAGAAAAAAAAAAACCAAGAAAAGAAAGAGAGGGATAGGGAGAGGAGAGGGGAGGCGAGGTGGTGGTGTGGTGTGGTGTGGTGTGGCGGGGGAGGAGGGGGCGGGGTGGATAGTAGAATAGAAGGAGGATAATATGACACCAAGAAAAGTTCAAGTCAACAAATTTTGTTTTGTTTTGTGTACGTGATGTTTGTCGAATGCACGAAATACAGAGCATAATAATATTTATACGTGTGTGTGGGATGGTTTTATTTCTTTTTGTACGGGGAATTGGTCAATTTCACTCTTTTCAAATTTTAACAAGGGGTGGGCCACGCCTGGAGATACTGCAATACCAGGGCAACCCGTGATGAGGGCGGAGCAAGCCCCGACACCTCATCTCGGTCCAAAAATCAGTTTAATATCGAAGTACCCCATTGGGGTACGTAT
Organism: Patella vulgata; assembly: GCF_932274485.2. NCBI lineage: Eukaryota > Metazoa > Mollusca > Gastropoda > Patellidae > Patella > Patella vulgata. The sequence continues at coordinate 26,438,206 of NC_065882.2, read as the reverse complement.
CAGATATTAAGCTGATAAGAACAGATACTACACTTTTTTTTTTTTTTTTTTTTAATAAATTTTATTTTCTCAATGCCTTTACAAGGCAACTCTGTGCAGACGCCCCATAATGGACAAAATGAAAATATATACAATGAAGGATGGTTAATGATATGGGGCGTGAGAAAATAAAGATGATAGAATTTGGAAAAAAAATAAAACAGTAAAAAAGGTTTTTTTTAGTCTGGACCAGAAACCAGAGGAGAAAAAAATTAATCAAAAAAAAAAACCTATTAAATAATAAGCACAGAGTTGCCGGAAACATAAAATATAATATACATGCAAAATAAACAAACATATATACATAACAAAATCCAACTTGGAAATATGCATTAAGTATATAAACATGCAACAGTATAAACCTAAAAACTATATAATATTGGAAAAAAAGATATTATCATAAACAATCTGAAAAAACATGCAATCAACAGGTCATCCCGAGACCTACAAGATGAAATATTTAAACATGCACATGCCTATAAAAGGATAATCATACATACAAAAATGAAAATATATGTATATAGGTTTATATATACACAAAAAAACAACAAAAATACATGTATATAGTCTTATATATACATAATAAACTTATATACTCTATAAGACAGAAATTAAAACAATGTACATGCAAACATTTACTTAACTTAAAATTTATGGTACATCATTACAGTACATCATATCTATAAAATAAAAATAAATTATATTATATCATGTATTATAATATTATACAATACTAAACCCTTCTTTTAACAAAATAAAACTATAATAACGTAGAGCTTTTACTTCCCACCGCAGACGATTTTAAAACCAAACACAAAACCAAAATACAGTTGAACAAAACGCAGAAATGTGTAATGGGAGACAACTCCATTTGAAAAAAACATACCAAAAAGACAACTCTTTGGAAAAATTTAAAAGTTAAACACTAGCTTCTCTCTGTCAATGTCGCAAAACATGCCAGAGACAAGCCAGTAATGATAAAAATTCATAGCTGATAATCTAGATTTATCAACAGTAATTCGAAATCTTAACTTTTCAATAAATTGAGAAATGATTGCTTGAGAAGTTACTGACTTTGACCTGAAACGTGCATCATTTCTATTACCCCATATTACTTGTTTTGCCAAATTAACTAAAACTAGTATGACTTCAAGCTGAAATTTAGAAAGTTTCGGGAAATTTAGATATCGAATAAGCTTGAAATCTAATTTAATTTTACCTAACGTCAGTATATTAACCATATTTCGAATTACTCCCCAGAGAGGATGAACTTTATCACAATAATAAAATATATGCTCTACAGTCTCAACCTGGTCACAGAAGGCACACTTTTTTTCAAGAGTGTGTCTTCTACAAAATAAAGTCCACATAGTGGGAACAATATCATGGACCAGGCGCCATGCTAAACTACGTGCTTGGGGATCAACAAAACTGTTATTTACGTTACGCCAAACTAGATTAAAATCTATTTGCGGTAGATTCCTGACAACCGCCAATTCTGTAAAAATAGAAGTTAGTAATAAATCATAAAATTGTTTAGTTGTACACTCGCCATGCCAAACAAAATCTGGGTACAACTCTGAAAATGTTTCGACAGCAGTCAAACAGCCCTTATAAAATGTCGGAATAACTTGGCCATGGGGAACGGAATTTGACGCTAAACTGGAATCTAAATTTTTCAAACTATGACCAAGCCAATACTTTGCAAAGTAGTTCCACTTGACGTTTTTACTATTTATAATATTATGTACATGCTTGAGTCGTAGAGCTAAAATCTTATAATATATATGTACAACAGATAAACCACCATATCTACGATCATGGAATAAGATCTGACGCTTGAGTGGCTCAAACTTCTTCGTCCCCCAAATAAATTTAAACATTGAAGAATTAAAACGTTTGAGATACCCAGCCGGCAGATCTACGATCGTACTCACATACCACAATTTAGAACAGGCTAAAACTTTAACAATGTTAGCGCGTCCAAATATGGACATATCTCTTTTTTCATAAGTAAATAACACGCGTTGAAAGTTATTACAAATTTTGCTCCAATTATCGTCGGCAGTAATATCATGCCCGAAACGAACACCTAGAATTTTCTGAGACTCGACCCAACTAACGCCAAACTGTTGAGTCGAGTTTTTTAATTTGCCAAAAGCTAAAACCATTGTCTTCGTCTTATTTAAACGTGCACCAGAACCTTTTCCATACTTTTCATATGTTGCAAGTAAATGCTCCACACTACTCAGATTAGAACAAATTCCAGTAACATCGTCTGCGTAAGCCGTTGCCTTAGCGTCCTCTATACACCCGGGAATTTTAATTCCCTTGATATGTAAGTCTTTACGGATTCGTATGAGAAACGGCTCCAATACAAGTACGTACAACAAGGGAGATAATGAACATCCCTGTCGTACTGAACGAGTAACTGGAAACATCTCTGATACGAAACCGTTAACAATAACTGAGCTATTAACATCTTTATAAAGCAAACGAACCCATCTAATAAAAGATGGGCCGAAATTAAATTTAGAAAGTGCCGAAAAAAGAAAACCATGATCTACACGATCAAAAGCTTTCTGACTGTCTATATTAACAAACGCACAGTCAAGCTGTTTTTGTTTGACATAGTCAATTATATTTCTAATAAAATGAAGATTATCTGAAATAGTCCGACCAGGTACAGAACAAGTCTGATCAGGACCAACTATTTCAGAAATCACCGAACTCAGCCGTCGTTGTATGACCTTAGATAAAATCTTATAGTCAATATTTAAAAGAGATATAGGACGCCAATTTTTCATAAATTGAGAGTTATTGCGGTCCTTGCACAGGAGAGTTATATAAGACAATCTCTGACTAGGACAAAGGAAACCATTATCAAAAGATGAATTATATAACTCCACCAGTACAGGACCAAATAAATCTATAAAATATAAATAAAACTCCCTTGATAAACCATCACTACCTGGGCTCCTATCACTATTCATATTTTTGAGTGAATTTTGAATTTCATTTAAAGTGATATAACCTTCACAGCTTTCTGAAACATCATTGTCTAAACCCGGTAAATCAGCTAAAAACTCATTACACAGTGTAATATCGATACTCTCCCTAGTAAATAAATCTAAATAAAAGTTACGAGCGATTTCTAATAATTTTGAATTCTCCGAATAAGTAATATTGTCCAAATCTTGTAATTGTGTAATAATTTTATCCTTACCACGTTTCGTCTCCTTCTCTAAGAAGTATTTAGTGGGTTTTTCGTTATTATCAAGATAATCAGATCTGGACCGAATCAAACACCCTCTGTCCTCAACCAAAGCAAGGGCATTTAACTCTTTTTTGATAGAATTTATCTGATCTAAATAATCGCCTCTATTATTATACTCTGCCAAAACTAATTCCGTGTAACGTCTCTCAAGATCTCTCTTACGAGAGTTTTTAAATTTAGATTTACGCTTACAGTAAGCCAATGTAAATTTCTTAATCTCTAATTTAGCATGTTCCCACCATTCATGTGTAATATTTTGATTTTGGATGAACTCTTGCCAAAAACACCTAAACTCCAAATTATAAGAGCCATCATCTAAAACAGAATTATTAAATTTCCAATAACCGGGTCCGATAGAACGCGCGTTATCTAATATAACGTTAATACCAATAAAATCATGATCTGAGAAATGACAAGGCCAAACATTGTGATTTTTGAGACAACGAGAAGCAAATCTGCTTGAAATATAAAAGCGATCAATACGCGTACTCACATTAGGTCCTCTCCATGTAGTTATAATCTTCTTAGGATGCAGGTACCGAAAAGCGTCTACCAACTCGAAATCTTGAATAATCTTTCTCATCTGTACACGCCCCTCGGTACCTGAGTCTGGATTTCCACCAATCTTATCAAGCGACGAATCCATAATAAAATTAAAATCACCTGCTAAAATAAGAAAATGGGAAGTAACACAATATTTATATAAGTAATCAAAAAAAGCTCTACGTTCAGGACAAGAAGGGCTGGATGCGTATATATTTAAAAATCTAAATTTAACTCTATTTATAGAAACATCTATATACACCATTCGACCAGAATGGTCAAAATCAAATTTAATAATTTCATAATCAAGGTTGTTATTAATTAAAATACCTACCCCATATTGGCGATTACACCCGAAGCTCCATATTGCCTTATATCCGCACATACTCTCAATTTTCATACCTTCATTCACAGATTCAACATGACTTTCTTGCACCAAACATACATCCGGATTCACACTCTTCAACTCTCTCACAAACATTCTCTTCCTATGGAGCTTCCCTATCCCATTCACATTAAGTGAAACTATCTTTAAAAAGCTCTCCATTATATTTTAATTAATAACAACCCTAAAAAGAGAAAACACAAAATTAAAAAATGAACATTGAAATATAAATATACAAACCAAGAAATACAAGCCAAGTCATTATAGAACATAACAAACTTGACTAAAAATAGAATGTATTCACTGACGGGGAATACCTGACAAGACACGCCTTGACAGACCCGATGTGTATACAACACTCGACTAACGACTGACAAGCTATACACCTGGCAGGTCGCTAGCCGGCGTGTAAAAACAAAAACAAAGCAAATTAAAGATACAGTGCTTCCTAAAGCTGAAAATAAAATATAAGTTAAACACCAAATACGAGATAAGAGGTAAAACCTCGGATAAGTCGGGGACATAGCGTGGGTCGTTAAAGGGGGTTGGTAAAAACTCGGATACGTCGGGGACATAGCGTGGGTCGTTAAAGGGGGGTGGTCAATGAGAAAAATCCAGGGGCAGTCCAAGTCGTTAGGTGTAAACTTAAGGGTTGATTTTATTTGAGTTTATCTTTTTTCTTTTCTTTTCTCCTCTTTATTTCTTTTTCATGTGCCGATGTTTCATTTGTTTCATCCTGTTTTCTTTTAGATTTTTCCCTATCATTTTCTATTTTATCCCTTTCTTCTGCCTCCACCTGTTGGGACCAAGAATCGGAAAACGCCAACTTTTCAACAAGTGCCGCTTGGGCCTCAAAACTACTCTCACCTGTCTCTTTAACTACACTTTCTGTATCTTTCTGAATCTTCTCGTCTTCCTTTGTTCTTATCTCCATTTCTTTTTCGTCGCTATTTACCTCCATCCTGTCAATTTCTTCACCTTCTCTGAAACTAAACTCGCTATTAGATTCACTCTCTTCAGTAGATGACACAGCACAATTATTTATGACAGTTTGATTGTCTCTGGCTAAAAGCCTTGCTGAATATAAGTTAGGATTTTGTAAACAAGACCCAGCAACATGACCAAGACACTTGCACTTTAAGCATAGGGGCATCCTATCTCGAGATGTAATAAGTAATTTATACGACCCGTCCTCTGATTCCACTAAGTGGGGAATGGAGGCCAACTTATCTTCTCTAACTTCCATTCTCACAACTCTTATCCCATTTTTCAAGTTCATAGCACCAGGCTCAGCAGACACAAGCTCGCCAAGAGATATAATTTTGCCATGTGGGCTGAAAATCGAATGCAGTATTTCATTCCTCAAAAACCGTGGCACCCAATGTACCCGGAACTCCACCCTCCTCTTGTCACTAGGGCAGAACTCAAAAGTAGAGCCCTTATTCTTTACACTGCCCGCAAGATCTAAAAGAGTAACGTCGTTCTTTGACGCAACAGTTAAATACCATTCCCTAAACATACCTCTTTTATCTATAGCCTCTACATTTTCTCTCGGAATAATTGTCGACACAGCCTCTAACACTCCGGACCTCCAAACCCGATCGTTACCTGTAACGAAAACACGAACTGTTCTTTCCAAGATGTCTTTATCAATATCTTCCTCAGTAATCCTGATCTTTACAGTGTATTCACTCATCCTGACGCCAAGGTAAGAAAAGAACCGCTTACCTTGGCGGAAAACTCTAAAAATAAATCGCGACTATCCCTGGCCGGGACGTTCGTAGATACTACACTTTGATCTTAGCCAAAAGGCCGAGAAGCGATGCCGAAGAAAGTTTGATTTCCGTGCTATGGTCGTGCATACCACGCTCGAGATGATTGAATTGCCCGGTCAGATTTCACTGTGTGGCTGAGGTGTTAAATATGTACATGCTGTTTATGTGCCCTCAAAGTATAGCCATTTTGAAGCATATAAATGTGGTCGGTTTCTGATCTGCATCCATGCGCGAGTGAAATATAAATTAATGATATTTCCTCTCCAACCTTGCGTCCAGCGAGCTTAACCAGGGCTGCGTGGGCAACTTTACCAGACTTATATGTACATGTACGTATATTGTACGTTTTGTTGAACTTCCGACCCTGTCTCAAGAAAAAAAAAAACCAAGAAAAGAAAGAGAGGGATAGGGAGAGGAGAGGGGAGGCGAGGTGGTGGTGTGGTGTGGTGTGGTGTGGCGGGGAGGAGGGGGCGGGGTGGATAGTAGAATAGAAGGAGGATAATATGACACCAAGAAAAGTTCAAGTCAACAAATTTTGTTTTGTTTTGTGTACGTGATGTTTGTCGAATGCACGAAATACAGAGCATAATAATATTTATACGTGTGTGTGGGATGGTTTTATTTCTTTTTGTACGGGGAATTGGTCAATTTCACTCTTTTCAAATTTTAACAAGGGGTGGGCCACGCCTGGAGATACTGCAATACCAGGGCAACCCGTGATGAGGGCGGAGCAAGCCCCGACACCTCATCTCGGTCCAAAAATCAGTTTAATATCGAAGTACCCCATTGGGGTACGTATCAGATATTAAGCTGATAAGAACAGATACTACACTTTTTTTTTTTTTTTTTTTTTAATAAATTTTATTTTCTCAATGCCTTTACAAGGCAACTCTGTGCAGACGCCCCATAATGGACAAAATGAAAATATATACAATGAAGGATGGTTAATGATATGGGGCGTGAGAAAATAAAGATGATAGAATTTGGAAAAAAAATAAAACAGTAAAAAAGGTTTTTTTTAGTCTGGACCAGAAACCAGAGGAGAAAAAAATTAATCAAAAAAAAAAACCTATTAAATAATAAGCACAGAGTTGCCGGAAACATAAAATATAATATACATGCAAAATAAACAAACATATATACATAACAAAATCCAACTTGGAAATATGCATTAAGTATATAAACATGCAACAGTATAAACCTAAAAACTATATAATATTGGAAAAAAAGATATTATCATAAACAATCTGAAAAAACATGCAATCAACAGGTCATCCCGAGACCTACAAGATGAAATATTTAAACATGCACATGCCTATAAAAGGATAATCATACATACAAAAATGAAAATATATGTATATAGGTTTATATATACACAAAAAAACAACAAAAATACATGTATATAGTCTTATATATACATAATAAACTTATATACTCTATAAGACAGAAATTAAAACAATGTACATGCAAACATTTACTTAACTTAAAATTTATGGTACATCATTACAGTACATCATATCTATAAAATAAAAATAAATTATATTATATCATGTATTATAATATTATACAATACTAAACCCTTCTTTTAACAAAATAAAACTATAATAACGTAGAGCTTTTACTTCCCACCGCAGACGATTTTAAAACCAAACACAAAACCAAAATACAGTTGAACAAAACGCAGAAATGTGTAATGGGAGACAACTCCATTTGAAAAAAACATACCAAAAAGACAACTCTTTGGAAAAATTTAAAAGTTAAACACTAGCTTCTCTCTGTCAATGTCGCAAAACATGCCAGAGACAAGCCAGTAATGATAAAAATTCATAGCTGATAATCTAGATTTATCAACAGTAATTCGAAATCTTAACTTTTCAATAAATTGAGAAATGATTGCTTGAGAAGTTACTGACTTTGACCTGAAACGTGCATCATTTCTATTACCCCATATTACTTGTTTTGCCAAATTAACTAAAACTAGTATGACTTCAAGCTGAAATTTAGAAAGTTTCGGGAAATTTAGATATCGAATAAGCTTGAAATCTAATTTAATTTTACCTAACGTCAGTATATTAACCATATTTCGAATTACTCCCCAGAGAGGATGAACTTTATCACAATAATAAAATATATGCTCTACAGTCTCAACCTGGTCACAGAAGGCACACTTTTTTTCAAGAGTGTGTCTTCTACAAAATAAAGTCCACATAGTGGGAACAATATCATGGACCAGGCGCCATGCTAAACTACGTGCTTGGGGATCAACAAAACTGTTATTTACGTTACGCCAAACTAGATTAAAATCTATTTGCGGTAGATTCCTGACAACCGCCAATTCTGTAAAAATAGAAGTTAGTAATAAATCATAAAATTGTTTAGTTGTACACTCGCCATGCCAAACAAAATCTGGGTACAACTCTGAAAATGTTTCGACAGCAGTCAAACAGCCCTTATAAAATGTCGGAATAACTTGGCCATGGGGAACGGAATTTGACGCTAAACTGGAATCTAAATTTTTCAAACTATGACCAAGCCAATACTTTGCAAAGTAGTTCCACTTGACGTTTTTACTATTTATAATATTATGTACATGCTTGAGTCGTAGAGCTAAAATCTTATAATATATATGTACAACAGATAAACCACCATATCTACGATCATGGAATAAGATCTGACGCTTGAGTGGCTCAAACTTCTTCGTCCCCCAAATAAATTTAAACATTGAAGAATTAAAACGTTTGAGATACCCAGCCGGCAGATCTACGATCGTACTCACATACCACAATTTAGAACAGGCTAAAACTTTAACAATGTTAGCGCGTCCAAATATGGACATATCTCTTTTTTCATAAGTAAATAACACGCGTTGAAAGTTATTACAAATTTTGCTCCAATTATCGTCGGCAGTAATATCATGCCCGAAACGAACACCTAGAATTTTCTGAGACTCGACCCAACTAACGCCAAACTGTTGAGTCGAGTTTTTTAATTTGCCAAAAGCTAAAACCATTGTCTTCGTCTTATTTAAACGTGCACCAGAACCTTTTCCATACTTTTCATATGTTGCAAGTAAATGCTCCACACTACTCAGATTAGAACAAATTCCAGTAACATCGTCTGCGTAAGCCGTTGCCTTAGCGTCCTCTATACACCCGAGAATTTTAATTCCCTTGATATGTAAGTCTTTACGGATTCGTATGAGAAACGGCTCCAATACAAGTACGTACAACAAGGGAGATAATGAACATCCCTGTCGTACTGAACGAGTAACTGGAAACATCTCTGATACGAAACCGTTAACAATAACTGAGCTATTAACATCTTTATAAAGCAAACGAACCCATCTAATAAAAGATGGGCCGAAATTAAATTTAGAAAGTGCCGAAAAAAGAAAACCATGATCTACACGATCAAAAGCTTTCTGACTGTCTATATTAACAAACGCACAGTCAAGCTGTTTTTGTTTGACATAGTCAATTATATTTCTAATAAAATGAAGATTATCTGAAATAGTCCGACCAGGTACAGAACAAGTCTGATCAGGACCAACTATTTCAGAAATCACCGAACTCAGCCGTCGTTGTATGACCTTAGATAAAATCTTATAGTCAATATTTAAAAGAGATATAGGACGCCAATTTTTCATAAATTGAGAGTTATTGCGGTCCTTGCACAGGAGAGTTACATAAGACAATCTCTGACTAGGACAAAGGAAACCATTATCAAAAGATGAATTATATAACTCCACCAGTACAGGACCAAATAAATCTATAAAATATAAATAAAACTCCCTTGATAAACCATCACTACCTGGGCTCCTATCACTATTCATATTTTTGAGTGAATTTTGAATTTCATTTAAAGTGATATAACCTTCACAGCTTTCTGAAACATCATTGTCTAAACCCGGTAAATCAGCTAAAAACTCATTACACAGTGTAATATCGATACTCTCCCTAGTAAATAAATCTAAATAAAAGTTACGAGCGATTTCTAATAATTTTGAATTCTCCGAATAAGTAATATTGTCCAAATCTTGTAATTGTGTAATAATTTTATCCTTACCACGTTTCGTCTCCTTCTCTAAGAAGTATTTAGTGGGTTTTTCGTTATTATCAAGATAATCAGATCTGGACCGAATCAAACACCCTCTGTCCTCAACCAAAGCAAGGGCATTTAACTCTTTTTTGATAGAATTTATCTGATCTAAATAATCGCCTCTATTATTATACTCTGCCAAAACTAATTCCGTGTAACGTCTCTCAAGATCTCTCTTACGAGAGTTTTTAAATTTAGATTTACGCTTACAGTAAGCCAATGTAAATTTCTTAATCTCTAATTTAGCATGTTCCCACCATTCATGTGTAATATTTTGATTTTGGATGAACTCTTGCCAAAAACACCTAAACTCCAAATTATAAGAGCCATCATCTAAAACAGAATTATTAAATTTCCAATAACCGGGTCCGATAGAACGCGCGTTATCTAATATAACGTTAATACCAATAAAATCATGATCTGAGAAATGACAAGGCCAAACATTGTGATTTTTGAGACAACGAGAAGCAAATCTGCTTGAAATATAAAAGCGATCAATACGCGTACTCACATTAGGTCCTCTCCATGTAGTTATAATCTTCTTAGGATGCAGGTACCGAAAAGCGTCTACCAACTCGAAATCTTGAATAATCTTTCTCATCTGTACACGCCCCTCGGTACCTGAGTCTGGATTTCCACCAATCTTATCAAGCGACGAATCCATAATAAAATTAAAATCACCTGCTAAAATAAGAAAATGGGAAGTAACACAATATTTATATAAGTAATCAAAAAAAGCTCTACGTTCAGGACAAGAAGGGCTGGATGCGTATATATTTAAAAATCTAAATTTAACTCTATTTATAGAAACATCTATATACACCATTCGACCAGAATGGTCAAAATCAAATTTAATAATTTCATAATCAAGGTTGTTATTAATTAAAATACCTACCCCATATTGGCGATTACACCCGAAGCTCCATATTGCCTTATATCCGCACATACTCTCAATTTTCATACCTTCATTCACAGATTCAACATGACTTTCTTGCACCAAACATACATCCGGATTCACACTCTTCAACTCTCTCACAAACATTCTCTTCCTATGGAGCTTCCCTATCCCATTCACATTAAGTGAAACTATCTTTAAAAAGCTCTCCATTATATTTTAATTAATAACAACCCTAAAAAGAGAAAACACAAAATTAAAAAATGAACATTGAAATATAAATATACAAACCAAGAAATACAAGCCAAGTCATTATAGAACATAACAAACTTGACTAAAAATAGAATGTATTCACTGACGGGGAATACCTGACAAGACACGCCTTGACAGACCCGATGTGTATACAACACTCGACTAACGACTGACAAGCTATACACCTGGCAGGTCGCTAGCCGGCGTGTAAAAACAAAAACAAAGCAAATTAAAGATACAGTGCTTCCTAAAGCTGAAAATAAAATATAAGTTAAACACCAAATACGAGATAAGAGGTAAAACCTCGGATAAGTCGGGGACATAGCGTGGGTCGTTAAAGGGGGTTGGTAAAAACTCGGATACGTCGGGGACATAGCGTGGGTCGTTAAAGGGGGGTGGTCAATGAGAAAAATCCAGGGGCAGTCCAAGTCGTTAGGTGTAAACTTAAGGGTTGATTTTATTTGAGTTTATCTTTTTTCTTTTCTTTTCTCCTCTTTATTTCTTTTTCATGTGCCGATGTTTCATTTGTTTCATCCTGTTTTCTTTTAGATTTTTCCCTATCATTTTCTATTTTATCCCTTTCTTCTGCCTCCACCTGTTGGGACCAAGAATCGGAAAACGCCAACTTTTCAACAAGTGCCGCTTGGGCCTCAAAACTACTCTCACCTGTCTCTTTAACTACACTTTCTGTATCTTTCTGAATCTTCTCGTCTTCCTTTGTTCTTATCTCCATTTCTTTTTCGTCGCTATTTACCTCCATCCTGTCAATTTCTTCACCTTCTCTGAAACTAAACTCGCTATTAGATTCACTCTCTTCAGTAGATGACACAGCACAATTATTTATGACAGTTTGATTGTCTCTGGCTAAAAGCCTTGCTGAATATAAGTTAGGATTTTGTAAACAAGACCCAGCAACATGACCAAGACACTTGCACTTTAAGCATAGGGGCATCCTATCTCGAGATGTAATAAGTAATTTATACGACCCGTCCTCTGATTCCACTAAGTGGGGAATGGAGGCCAACTTATCTTCTCTAACTTCCATTCTCACAACTCTTATCCCATTTTTCAAGTTCATAGCACCAGGCTCAGCAGACACAAGCTCGCCAAGAGATATAATTTTGCCATGTGGGCTGAAAATCGAATGCAGTATTTCATTCCTCAAAAACCGTGGCACCCAATGTACCCGGAACTCCACCCTCCTCTTGTCACTAGGGCAGAACTCAAAAGTAGAGCCCTTATTCTTTACACTGCCCGCAAGATCTAAAAGAGTAACGTCGTTCTTTGACGCAACAGTTAAATACCATTCCCTAAACATACCTCTTTTATCTATAGCCTCTACATTTTCTCTCGGAATAATTGTCGACACAGCCTCTAACACTCCGGACCTCCAAACCCGATCGTTACCTGTAACGAAAACACGAACTGTTCTTTCCAAGATGTCTTTATCAATATCTTCCTCAGTAATCCTGATCTTTACAGTGTATTCACTCATCCTGACGCCAAGGTAAGAAAAGAACCGCTTACCTTGGCGGAAAACTCTAAAAATAAATCGCGACTATCCCTGGCCGGGACGTTCGTAGATACTACACTTTGATCTTAGCCAAAAGGCCGAGAAGCGATGCCGAAGAAAGTTTGATTTCCGTGCTATGGTCGTGCATACCACGCTCGAGATGATTGAATTGCCCGGTCAGATTTCACTGTGTGGCTGAGGTGTTAAATATGTACATGCTGTTTATGTGCCCTCAAAGTATAGCCATTTTGAAGCATATAAATGTGGTCGGTTTCTGATCTGCATCCATGCGCGAGTGAAATATAAATTAATGATATTTCCTCTCCAACCTTGCGTCCAGCGAGCTTAACCAGGGCTGCGTGGGCAACTTTACCAGACTTATATGTACATGTACGTATATTGTACGTTTTGTTGAACTTCCGACCCTGTCTCAAGAAAAAAAAAAAAAACCAAGAAAAGAAAGAGAGGGATAGGGAGAGGAGAGGGGAGGCGAGGTGGTGGTGTGGTGTGGTGTGGTGTGGCGGGGGAGGAGGGGGCGGGGTGGATAGTAGAATAGAAGGAGGATAATATGACACCAAGAAAAGTTCAAGTCAACAAATTTTGTTTTGTTTTGTGTACGTGATGTTTGTCGAATGCACGAAATACAGAGCATAATAATATTTATACGTGTGTGTGGGATGGTTTTATTTCTTTTTGTACGAGGAATTGGTCAATTTCACTCTTTTCAAATTTTAACAAGGGGTGGGCCACGCCTGGAGATACTGCAATACCAGGGCAACCCGTGATGAGGGCGGAGCAAGCCCCGACACCTCATCTCGGTCCAAAAATCAGTTTAATATCGAAGTACCCCATTGGGGTACGTATCAGATATTAAGCTGATAAGAACAGATACTACACTTTGATCTTAGCCAAAAGGCCGAGAAGCGATGCCGAAGAAAGTTTGATTTCCGTGCTATGGTCGTGCATACCACGCTCGAGATGATTGAATTGCCCGGTCAGATTTCACTGTGTGGCTGAGGTGTTAAATATGTACATGCTGTTTATGTGCCCTCAAAGTATAGCCATTTTGAAGCATATAAATGTGGTCGGTTTCTGATCTGCATCCATGCGCGAGTGAAATATAAATTAATGATATTTCCTCTCCAACCTTGCGTCCAGCGAGCTTAACCAGGGCTGCGTGGGCAACTTTACCAGACTTATATGTACATGTACGTATATTGTACGTTTTGTTGAACTTCCGACCCTGTCTCAAGAAAAAAAAAAAAACCAAGAAAAGAAAGAGAGGGATAGGGAGAGGAGAGGGGAGGCGAGGTGGTGGTGTGGTGTGGTGTGGTGTGGTGTGGCGGGGGAGGAGGGGGCGGGGTGGATAGTAGAATAGAAGGAGGATTATATGACACCAAGAAAAGTTCAAGTCAACAAATTTTGTTTTGTTTTGTGTACGTGATGTTTGTCGAATGCACGAAATACAGAGCATAATAATATTTATACGTGTGTGTGGGATGGTTGTATTTCTTTTTGTACGGGGAATTGGTCAATTTCACTCTTTTCAAATTTTAACAAGGGGTGGGCCACGCCTGGAGATACTGCAATACCAGGGCAACCCGTGATGAGGGCGGAGCAAGCCCCGACACCTCATTTCGGTCAAAAAATCAGTTTAATATCGAAGTACCCCATTGGGGTACGTATCAGATATTAAGCTGATAAGAACAGATACTACACTTTTTTTTTTTTTTTTTTTTTAATAAATTTTATTTTCTCAATGCCTTTACAAGGCAACTCTGTGCAGACGCCCCATAATGGACAAAATGAAAATATATACAATAAAGGATGGTTAACGATATGGGGCGTGAGAAAATAATGATAGAATTTGGAAAAAAAATAAAACAGTAAAAAAGGTTTTTTTAGTCTGGACCAGAAACCAGAGGAGAAAAAAATTAATCAAAAATAAGCACAGAGTTGCCGGAAACATAAAATATAATATACATGCAAAATAAACAAACATATATACATAACAAAATCCAACTTGGAAATATGCATTAAGTATATAAACATGCAACAGTATAAACCTAAAAACTATATAATATTGGAAAAAAAGATATTATCATAAACAATCTGAAAAAACATGCAATCAACAGGTCATCCCGAGACCTACAAGATGAAATATTTAAACATGCACATGCCTATAAAAGGATAATCATACATACAAAAATGAAAATATATGTATATAGGTTTATATATACACAAAAAAACAACAAAAATACATGTATATAGTCTTATATATACATAATAAACTTATATACTCTATAGGACAGAAATTAAAACAATGTACATGCAAACATTTACTTAACTTAAAATTTATGGTACATCATTACAGTACATCATATCTATAAAATAAAAATAAATTATATTATATCATGTATTATAATATTATACAATACTAAACCCTTCTTTTAACAAAATAAAACTATAATAACGTAGAGCTTTTACTTCCCACCGCAGACGATTTTAAAAACCAAACACAAAACCAAAATACAGTTGAACAAAACGCAGAAATGTGTAATGGGAGACAACTCCATTTGAAAAAAACATACCAAAAAGACAACTCTTTGGAGAAATTTAAAAGTTAAACACTAGCTTCTCTCTGTCAATGTCGCAAAACATGCCAGAGACAAGCCAGTAATGATAAAAATT
Organism: Patella vulgata; assembly: GCF_932274485.2. Taxonomy (NCBI): domain Eukaryota; kingdom Metazoa; phylum Mollusca; class Gastropoda; family Patellidae; genus Patella; species Patella vulgata. The sequence continues at coordinate 26,422,738 of NC_065882.2, read as the reverse complement.
CATAGCTGATAATCTAGATTTATCAACAGTAATTCGAAATCTTAACTTTTCAATAAATTGAGAAATGATTGCTTGAGAAGTTACTGACTTTGACCTGAAACGTGCATCATTTCTATTACCCCATATTACTTGTTTTGCCAAATTAACTAAAACTAGTATGACTTCAAGCTGAAATTTAGAAAGTTTCGGGAAATTTAGATATCGAATAAGCTTGAAATCTAATTTAATTTTACCTAACGTCAGTATATTAACCATATTTCGAATTACTCCCCAGAGAGGATGAACTTTATCACAATAATAAAATATATGCTCTACAGTCTCAACCTGGTCACAGAAGGCACACTTTTTTTCAAGAGTGTGTCTTCTACAAAATAAAGTCCACATAGTGGGAACAATATCATGGACCAGGCGCCATGCTAAACTACGTGCTTGGGGATCAACAAAACTGTTATTTACGTTACGCCAAACTAGATTAAAATCTATTTGCGGTAGATTCCTGACAACCGCCAATTCTGTAAAAATAGAAGTTAGTAATAAATCATAAAATTGTTTAGTTGTACACTCGCCATGCCAAACAAAATCTGGGTACAACTCTGAAAATGTTTCGACAGCAGTCAAACAGCCCTTATAAAATGTCGGAATAACTTGGCCATGGGGAACGGAATTTGACGCTAAACTGGAATCTAAATTTTTCAAACTATGACCAAGCCAATACTTTGCAAAGTAGTTCCACTTGACGTTTTTACTATTTATAATATTATGTACATGCTTGAGTCGTAGAGCTAAAATCTTATAATATATATGTACAACAGATAAACCACCATATCGACGATCATGGAATAAGATCTGACGCTTGAGTGGCTCAAACTTCTTCGTCCCCCAAATAAATTTAAACATTGAAGAATTAAAACGTTTGAGATACCCAGCCGGCAGATCTACGATCGTACTCACATACCACAATTTAGAACAGGCTAAAACTTTAACAATGTTAGCGCGTCCAAATATGGACATATCTCTTTTTTCATAAGTAAATAACACGCGTTGAAAGTTATTACAAATTTTGCTCCAATTATCGTCGGCAGTAATATCATGCCCGAAACGAACACCTAGAATTTTCTGAGACTCGACCCAACTAACGCCAAACTGTTGAGTCGAGTTTTTTAATTTGCCAAAAGCTAAAACCATTGGCTTCGTCTTATTTAAACGTGCACCAGAACCTTTTCCATACTTTTCATATGTTGCAAGTAAATGCTCCACACTACTCAGATTAGAACAAATTCCAGTAACATCGTCTGCGTAAGCCGTTGCCTTAGCGTCCTCTATACACCCGGGAATTTTAATTCCCCTGATATGTAAGTCTTTACGGATTCGTATGAGAAACGGCTCCAATACAAGTACGTACAACAAGGGAGATAATGAACATCCCTGTCGTACTGAACGAGTAACTGGAAACATCTCTGATACGAAACCGTTAACAATAACTGAGCTATTAACATCTTTATAAAGCAAACGAACCCATCTAATAAAAGATGGGCCGAAATTAAATTTAGAAAGTGCCGAAAAAAGAAAACCATGATCTACACGATCAAAAGCTTTCTGACTGTCTATATTAACAAACGCACAGTCAAGCTGTTTTTGTTTGACATAGTCAATTATATTTCTAATAAAATGAAGATTATCTGAAATAGTCCGACCAGGTACAGAACAAGTCTGATCAGGACCAACTATTTCAGAAATCACCGAACTCAGCCGTCGTTGTATGACCTTAGATAAAATCTTATAGTCAATATTTAAAAGAGATATAGGACGCCAATTTTTCATAAATTGAGAGTTATTGCGGTCCTTGCACAGGAGAGTTATATAAGACAATCTCTGACTAGGACAAAGGAAACCATTATCAAAAGATGAATTATATAACTCCACCAGTACAGGACCAAATAAATCTATAAAATATAAATAAAACTCCCTTGATAAACCATCACTACCTGGGCTCCTATCACTATTCATATTTTTGAGTGAATTTTGAATTTCATTTAAAGTGATATAACCTTCACAGCTTTCTGAAACATCATTGTCTAAACCCGGTAAATCAGCTAAAAACTCATTACACAGTGTAATATCGATACTCTCCCTAGTAAATAAATCTAAATAAAAGTTACGAGCGATTTCTAATAATTTTGAATTCTCCGAATAAGTAATATTGTCCAAATCTTGTAATTGTGTAATAATTTTATCCTTACCACGTTTCGTCTCCTTCTCTAAGAAGTATTTAGTGGGTTTTTCGTTATTATCAAGATAATCAGATCTGGACCGAATCAAACACCCTCTGTCCTCAACCAAAGCAAGGGCATTTAACTCTTTTTTGATAGAATTTATCTGATCTAAATAATCGCCTCTATTATTATACTCTGCCAAAACTAATTCCGTGTAACGTCTCTCAAGATCTCTCTTACGAGAGTTTTTAAATTTAGATTTACGCTTACAGTAAGCCAATGTAAATTTCTTAATCTCTAATTTAGCATGTTCCCACCATTCATGTGTAATATTTTGATTTTGGATGAACTCTTGCCAAAAACACCTAAACTCCAAATTATAGGAGCCATCATCTAAAACAGAATTATTAAATTTCCAATAACCGGGTCCGATAGAACGCGCGTTATCTAATATAACGTTAATACCAATAAAATCATGATCTGAGAAATGACAAGGCCAAACATTGTGATTTTTGAGACAACGAGAAGCAAATCTGCTTGAAATATAAAAGCGATCAATACGCGTACTCACATTAGGTCCTCTCCATGTAGTTATAATCTTCTTAGGATGCAGGTACCGAAAAGCGTCTACCAACTCGAAATCTTGAATAATCTTTCTTATCTGTACACGCCCCTCGGTACCTGAGTCTGGATTTCCACCAATCTTATCAAGCGACGAATCCATAATAAAATTAAAATCACCTGCTAAAATAAGAAAATGGGAAGTAACACAATATTTATATAAGTAATCAAAAAAAGCTCTACGTTCAGGACAAGAAGGGCTGGATGCGTATATATTTAAAAATCTAAATTTAACTCTATAGAAACATCTATATACACCATTCGACCAGAATGGTCAAAATCAAATTTAATAATTTCATAATCAAGGTTGTTATTAATTAAAATACCTACCCCATATTGGCGATTACACCCGAAGCTCTATATTGCCTTATATCCGCACATACTCTCAATTTTCATACCTTCATTCACAGATTCAACATGACTTTCTTGCACCAAACATACATCCGGATTCACACTCTTCAACTCTCTCACAAACATTCTCTTCCTATGGAGCTTCCCTATCCCATTCACATTAAGTGAAACTATCTTTAAAAAGCTCTCCATTGTATTTTAATTAATAACAACCCTAAAAAGAGAAAACACAAAATTAAAAAATGAACATTGAAATATAAATATACAAACCAAGAAATACAAGCCAAGTCATTATAGAACATAACAAACTTGACTAAAAATAGAATGTATTCACTGACGGGGAATACCTGACAAGACACGCCTTGACAGACCCGATGTGTATACAACACTCGACTAACGACTAACAAGCTATACACCTGGCAGGTCGCTAGCCGGCGTGTAAAAACAAAAACAAAGCAAATTAAAGATACAGTGCTTCCTAAAGCTGAAAATAAAATATAAGTTAAACACCAAATACGAGATAAGAGGTAAAACCTCGGATAAGTCGGGGACATAGCGTGGGTCGTTAAAGGGGGTTGGTAAAAACTCGGATACGTCGGGGACATAGCGTGGGTCGTTAAAGGGGGGTGGTCAATGAGAAAAATCCAGGGGCAGTCCAAGTCGTTAGGTGTAAAATTAAGGGTTGAAATTATTTGAGTTTATCTTTTTTCTTTTCTTTTCTCCTCTTTATTTCTTTTTCATGTGCCGATGTTTCATTTGTTTCATCCTGTTTTCTTTTAGATTTTTCCCTATCATTTTCTATTTTATCCCTTTCCTCTGCCTCCACCTGTTGGGACCAAGAATCGGAAAACGCCAACTTTTCAACAAGTGCCGCTTGGGCCTCAAAACTACTCTCACCTGTCTCTTTTAACTACACTTTCTGTATCTTTCTGAATCTTCTCGTCTTCCTTTGTTCTTATCTCCATTTCTTTTTCGTCGCTAATTACCTCCATCCTGTCAATTTCTTCACCTTCCCTGAAACTAAACTCGCTATTAGATTCACTCTCTTCAGTAGATGACACGGCACAATTATTTATGACAGTTTGATTGTCTCTGGCTAAAAGCCTTGCTGAATACAAGTTAGGATTTTGTAAACAAGACCCAGCAACATGACCAAGACACTTGCACTTTAAGCATAGGGGCATCCTATCTCGAGATGTAATAAGTAATTTATACGACCCGTCCTCTGATTCCACTAAGTGGGGAATGGAGGCCAACTTATCTTCTCTAACTTCCATTCTCACAACTCATTTTTCAAGTTCATAGCACCAGGTTCAGCAGACACAAGCTCGCCAAGAGATATAATTTTGCCATGTGGGCTGAAAATCGAATGCAGTATTTCATTCCTCAAAAAACGTGGCACCCAATGTACCCGGAACTCCACCCTCCTCTTGTCACTAGGGCAGAACTCCAAAGTAGAGCCCTTATTCTTTACACTGCCCGCAAGATCTAAAAGAGTAACGTCGTTCTTTGACGCAACAGTTAAATACCATTCCCTAAACATACCTCTTTTATCTATAGCCTCTACATTTTCTCTAGGAATAATTGTCGACACAGCCTCTAACACTCCGGACCTCCAAACCCGATCGTTACCTGTAACAAAAACACGAACTGTTCTTTCCAAGATGTCTTTATCAATATCTTCCTCAGTAATCCTGATCTTTACAGTATATTCACTCATCCTGACGCCAAGGTAAGAAAAGAACCGCTTACCTTGGCGGAAACCTCTAAAAATAAATCGCGACTATCGAGATTCGTCACTAAAGACAACCAAATTCCACTGTCTTTGAGTAAATCTTATGTGTCTTGTGGCCCACACAAGTCGGTTACGGCGATGAAGAGGTGTCAATATTGGTCCATTATAGGACCTCCGAGCTCGAAGACCTGCAGTCGGCAATAGTTCCAGTTTGGAGCACTCTCATTCTAAGATTAATTATTGTCTGGCGTGAACAATTAAAGGCTCTTGCAACATGACCACAGACTGACCATCATAGAGCCTACCTATAGCACGTAGACGTTCTACATTTTAATGGGCGGCATTTTCTAACAAAGATGAAAATAACAATTTTAATTTGTTTTTCCAGTACAAGTTACGTGTGCGTGTTCAGTTTAAGCAAACTTGCATCGATTGACCTCACGAGTTTGTGTTTGCATGTGTTTTTCAGGTTTTTCATCTTTATATGCTCAAAAGTCACCTGATCCACGTGACTTTACAATTTTATGAAATTAAAGGCTTCTTACTACTTACTATCGTTAGAAACACTTTAAAATTTATTTGACTTACCAGAAAAAAAAAATTGTTGAAATTCACCAGTGTCAAGTTTTTAATTTGGCTGAGTATATTTAATACCTTAGCCAGACAGTGAAATCTGCTCGGGTAATTCAATCATCTCGAGCATGGTAAGCACGACCATAGCACGGAAATCAAACTTTCTTCGACATCGCTTCTCGGCCTTTTGGCTAAGATGAAAGTTCGGGCCAGAGGTTTTTGCCAATTTTTTTAGAGGTTTCCGCCAAGGTAAGCGGGTTTTACCTTGGCGCCACGATGAGCGCGTTTACTGCAAAGTTTCGTATTAACGAAGGCGATATTGACCGAGATAGTTTGGAAAGAACAGTTCGTGTATTTGTTTCTGGTGATGATCGTGTATAGAGATCAGGTATAGTTAATGCTGTTTCATCTATCATTCCCCGAGAGAACATTATTGCTATAGATAAACGAGGTACTTTTCGTGAGTGGTGCGTGACGGTTGCCTCGAAAAATGGCGCTGAACTACTAGATATAGCTGGTATATATCAAATTGAAAGATCGAAATTTGAGTTTTCCCCATGTGATAGGAGACGGGTCGAGTTTAGAGTCCACCGAGCCCCGCTTGAAGTGCATGGCCGCATAATTTCAATTCCTGAGTTGGCTTCAAATGAACCGGGTGCTTTGAACTTGAGAAACGGCATAAAGGTGGTTAGAATGGAGATGAGAGGACAAAATGGCTGCTGTGGAATGTATAAGAATATACAAGATCCCAATTTATTCTCTGTTAGAGTGGCGAACCACGGTTTAGTTAATAATGTAATATCATCGAGTGATAGTGACTGATGGATTTAGTTACAGAGAGGGGGATCAAGTAATGGGTGAAGATGATGAAGAAAAAAATGGAAAAGTTGATAGCGAAGATGAGAAAGATGACAGCGAAAATAAAACATCAAATGAAGAAAGCAAAGATGAGATTGAGAACGATAAGTTTATTGACGCCGAGGCCAAGCTAATTGAACAAATGACATTTTCAGATTCTTGGCCAGAGCAAGTAATAAATGAGGAAAGTGAAAAAAAGAAAGCAGAGAGAGAGAAAGCAAAAAGAAAAGCAGCTATGATAAATGAAGTAACAACATGTGAGGATGGGGGGAAGGGATAAAAGCTAAGAAAAAAGATAAAAATAAAAAATGCCTGTTATAACAACAAAAGCGAACGTTTTGGACCGTCCCTGGAATTTTCTATCTGACCACCCCCCTTCGACGACACACGCTATGCCCCTGGAATGTGCGAGGCTTTACCTCTTGTTTGATAGATTTAGTTTTTTTTCTTGTTACAGATTTAAGAAACACCGCTCATTTGTTTTAATTTGTTATTGTTTTTACACGCCGGCTAGCGACCTGCCAGGTGTATAGCTTGTCAGTCGTTAGTCGAGTGTTGTATACACATCGGGTCTGTCAAGGCGTGTCTTGTCGGATATTCCCCGTCAGTGTATACTTTCTATTTTTAGCCAAGTTTGTTATGTTTGATAATGACTTGGCTTGTGTTTCTTGGTTTGTATTTTTATATTTTATGTATTCATATTTTAATTTTGTGTTTTTCTTTTTAGGGTTGTTATTAATTAAAATATCATGGAGAAGTTTTTAAAGATTGTTTCACTTAATGTGAATGGGATGGGGAGAGAGAGAAATGGGGTTTAACGTCCACTCGACACAAACTAGGTCATTTGAGGACTAACATATGGTTTAATTTTATTTCAATAATTCGCTTGTGCATAGTGGTCTTTAGCAGTATGAGGAAACCGGAGGACCCGGAGAAAACCCACGAGGTTGTCACGTACTCCTTGTCACGTACAACCGGGTATTCGAAACCAAGCCAGTCGACTCAATGACAGATTTTATAATACAGCGCGCGCACGCTAACCATTCAGCCATCCAACCCCCCGAATGGGATGGGGAAGCTCCATAGGAAGAGAATGTTTGCGAGAGAGTTGAAGAGTGTTAATCCGGATGTATGTTTGGTGCAAGAAAGTCATGTTGAATCTGTGAATGAAGGTATGAACATTTAATTAATAACAACCTTGATTATGATATTATTAAATTTGATTTTGACCATTCGGGTCGTATGGTTTTATTAGACATTTCAATAAGTGGAGTTAAATTTAGGTTTTTAAATATTTATGCATCTAGCCCTTCTTGTCCTGAACGTAGAGCTTTTTTTGATTATTTATATAAATATTGTGTTACTTCCCATTTTCTTATTTTAGCAGGTGATTTTAATTTTATTATGGATTCGTCGCTAGATAAGCTTGGTGGAAATCCAGACTCAGGTACTGAGGGGCGTGTACAGATGAGAAAGATTATTCAAGATTTTGATTTGGTAGACGCTTTTCGGTACCTGCATCCTAAGAAGTTGATAACTACATGGAGAGGACCTAATGTGAGTACGCGTATTGATCACTTTTATATTTCAGGCAGATTTGCTTCTCGTTGTCTCAAAAATCACAAAGTTTGGCCTTGTCATTTCTCAGATCATGATTTTATTGGTATTAACGTTATATTAGATAACGCGCGTTCTATCGGACCCGGTTATTGGAAATTTAATAATTCTGTTTTAGATGATTGCTCTTATAATTTGGAGTTTAGGTGTTTTTGGCAAGAGCTCATCCAAAATCAAAATATTACACATGAATGGTGGGAACATGCTTAATTAGAGATTAAGAAATTTACATTGGCGTAAGCGTAAATCTAAATTTAAAAACTCTCGTAAGTAAGATCTTGAGAGACGTTACACGGAATTAGTTTTGGCTGAATATAATAATAGAGGCGATTATTTAGATCAGATAAATTCTATCAAAAAAGACTTAAATGCCCCTGATTTGGCTGATGACAGGGGGTGCCTAATTCGGTCCAAATCTGATTATCTTGATAATAACGAAAAACCCACTAAGTACTTCTTAGAGAAGGAGACGAAACGCGGTAAGGATAAAATTATTACACAATTACAAGATTTGGACAATATTACTTATTCGGAGAATCCAAAATTATTAGAAATCGCTCTTAATTTTTATTTAGATTTATTGGCTAGGGAGAGTATTGATATTACACTGTGTAATGAGTTTTTAGCCGATTTACCGGGTTTAGACAATGATGTATCAGAAAGCTGTGAAGGTTATATCACTTTAAATGAAATTCAAAATTCACTCAAAAATATGAATAGTGATAGGAGCCCAGGTAGTGATGGTTTATCAAGGGGGTTTTATTTATATACTCAGCCAAATTAAAAATTTGACACTGATGAATTTCAACAAATTTTTTTTTCCGGCAAGTCAAATAAATTTTAAAGTGTTTCTAACGATAGTAAGTAGTAAGAAGCCTTTAATTTCATAAAATTGTAAAGTCACGTGGATCACGTGACTTTTGAGCATATAAAGATGAAAAACACGTGCAAACACAAACTCGTGAGGTCAATCGATGCAAGTTTGCTTAAACTGAACACGCACACGTAACTTGAACTGGAAAAACAAATTAAAATTGTTATTTTCATCTTTGTTAGAAAATGCCGCGCCTTTCAAATGTAGAACGTCTACGTGCTATAGGTAGACTATGCTGGTCAGTCTGTGGTCACTGTTGCGAGAGCCTTTAATTGTTCACGCCAGACAATAATTAATCTTAGAATGAGAGTGCTTCAAACTGGAACTATTGCCGACCGCCCAAGGGCGGGAGCGCCACGTGTGACGTCACTCCAGGAAGATCAAGCAATACGATTACGTCATCTTAGAAACAGATTTGTCACTGCAACCTCCACAAGTAGAGAGATGTTTGGTGGAAGGGTAACTGCACAAACTGTTCGAACTCGCTTGCAGGCTGCTGGCCTTCGAGCTCGGAGGTCCTATAATGGACCAATATTGACACCTCTTCATCGCCGTAACCGACTTGTGTGGGCCACAAGACACATACGATTTACGCAGACGAGGTGAACGTTACGCTCAAGTATGCGTCAGAGAAGTTGACCGATTTGGTGGCGGCAGCGTCATGGTTTAGGGTTCTTTTTGTGCACATGGACGTTCTCCTCTTGTTGTTGTCCAAGGGAACTTAAATGCTGTCCAGTATAGGGATCAGATTTTGCAACCTGTTCTTCTTCCGTTTATGCAGAGACATAGGCCTGGACTAACGTTTCAACAAGACAATGCTCGACCCCATACAGCAAATGCTACCCAGAATATTTTAAGAAATGCCGGTGCCCAAGTCCTGGATTGGCCGTCGCTTAGCCCCGACCTTAATCCCATTGAACACATCTGGGACAAACTGGGTCAACGTGTTCGTCAGCAAGTGGATCCACCACTGACGTTGCAGGACCTTCAACATGCTCTTGCTGAGCAGTGGCGACGTCTTCCTCGGGTAGTGTTTACTAATGTTCTGAGATCGATGAGAAGACGTCGTGTGGCAGTACGAGGCGCTAGAGGAGGCCACAACCGTTACTAAACACTTTATTCCGATTGTTCTCCAAGTCTATGAATTTCATTTTGGGGGGTACTGTGACATCACGAACGTTATCAATGCCAAAGACTTTCGGCGAGACGTATTCTTGCTTTCTGTTGATGTCAAGGTCGTCTGTGCACAACATAACGATAAAATAGTTGCCTTAAACCAAATATTAAAAATCTAGTCCCAAAAATCCCGAGTGTCAAGTTTTTAATATGGCCGAGTATATTAATGGGATGTTGGTGTCGGGTTTTTCGATTTATAGAAAAGGGGCATCAGGTGATAATGAGGAAAAGGATATATGCCGTGGACTGGAGTGAGTTATTGTTTACTCTCGTGGAATGGCCTTGGGACTGTAATTTTTCTGCACAGATTAATTTAAAAATACATAAAACGATTAATGACATTCCTTCACATCTCCTTTTCCATAAGTGACTGCTTCAAAATATTTTTATAACTTTTAATTATTTTGTTTTCGCGGACTTGGTCTTTTTCACCGCCATATTAATGCGCCGGTGAAAAGGTTAGGAGAATTTGTGCCTAAGTTCAGAACCCGGGATTTCAGCCATCAGCAAACAGAAAAATCGTCATTACGGGCACTGATGTAAATATCAACAAAAACGCGTGTTTGATTATTTTTTCATCGTCTTGACTAAGTTTCTCGAATTATGTAGAAGTGCATTATTCACCAGGCAATCAAGGATCCTGGCAAATTAGTTCAGTTTAGTGATACCAGTTGGAATGCTGTTGTGAACTACGCTTCTCAGTGACAATCTCGACGGAGAAGTCAGAAGAGCAGAAAATTGCCGTTTCTTATCGTGATTCGTAGCATACATTTGCATACGAAATACAATAAATACTAAATTATATATGGATTCGGAAACAACCTATGCCGGTAGTTTATTAATCTGTCTCAGCAAATGATAATAGTTATAAACAAAATAAAATATAAATGGCATGTTGAATATAAATGTTTAAAGCAATATCCAAGTTTATTTTGATATTGCAGTATGAGATCTATTTCATACTGACTAGATACTGCAAATTTTGAAAACTAGGTCATATGCATTTATTGTTTTCAAAATATAAACTTTATTCAAAGGTGGGCTGTAATTTTTAATTTTTACTTTGTAACTCTATAATTTCACCCTCAGCAATTAGACAATGATTCCCTAGATCCAAGATCATATTTTTAGCCATTAAAACATTTAAACCTATTATCACATCAGAAATATCAGCTACATAAACAAAATCCAATTTAATCTTTCCAATCCTAATTTGAACAGGGCCTATAATAAAGCCCTCTTGTCTAATTTAACCTTACCCGTCGTATTTAACAATGCATCCTTAATCTTCAGGGGTTTTTCAGATAACTTATCATAAAATGCCCTAGATAAAATAGTAATCTCGGCCCCTGTATCAATTATTCCATTAGTATTTACTGTTTGAATTTCTACTGCTACCCGTAAAGAATAAGGCGAATGACCCGGCAAGTCTGGTCTGGATATTTCCAGGTCCTTTTTGACAGTTGAGGACGAGTTCCGACCCGTAGAGTCGCCCTCTTTCTGTTTAACGCTTAATGGTCTTCTAAAAATGAAACCTTAGCAGCGGATTTATATAAAGGACATTACCAAGCAAAATGTAATGCGGAACTACATGTAAAGCACTCCCCTGAATTCCTCCCTCTGAGTGATGGAGATCTACTACGTTGTATTTTACACAACCGTTCTACGACACTAGTTAATTTTTATCATCCTCTTTAATACAATTAATTTCCTTTGTCCACTCTTTATCCTCGGGCTTGGGGAACTTTGTTTCAGAATTTACCCTGACTGGTGATGGACTGGTCTGTCGACAATATGGCGGGGTCGTGGATGAAACTATACTCGGACTATCATTGCGTCGATTTGGGGATCGTGATCTATTGAAAACCATCCTAATGTCACAATTTAACGGGATAGAATCGGAAACATGTCGGTACCATTTTAACCTAATGACTGTTTCATCAAAATCTAGCAACCGTAGATTAGCCACGTACCTACTTCCCTCTATATCCCTACTTCCTGATAATAACCTCGAAATCGCCTGATTCGCCACAAATTGCCTGGGCAAGGCCGGGAAAGCTTTATCAGCCAGCATCTGAACCCGGACTGCCGAAGCACCCAGATTCTCCTTTGGGTCTTGCTTAGCCTGCTGAAAGAGGTTTTCCATTTGTTCCGGAAATTCAACAAAACCAAATCGAGGACCTAATTTTATCATCAAAGGTCAAATATCGACAACTCCTATTCAAGTAACAAAAGTATTCACTAGCTTTCCCAGTTAAACCATAACATAAACAATCTCTACACAATTCATTATTAATCCATACTTCGTCTTTGGCATATCTGTAAAACTTTTCCTCAAAAACATCCCATAACCCCTTGTTATTCTCTTCCCCAATAAACATAAGATTTCTAGAAATTCTACCATAATCCAATGAATTTCCTTTTAATAACACCCTATTACCTACCCCTGGGGTTTCCGAAATGCAGAAGGGTTCTCTGAACACAGGAGTAGCCGGTAACTTACGCTTGTTTTTTAGTGCGGGATTAGAACACATGTCCGTAGGATGACTATTGATAAGATTCTCGGTTTCTTTGTCTGAAGATGCATCTTCCCATACTTCCTCTTGTTCTAAGTCGAAAGCCTTTGTATCGTTATCCGACCTTTCCCTAGCTTGCTGCCTTTCGTCATGACGGCTCGCGAAAACTCCTATAACTTCCGTAATCCCCTTTAGCATATCTGAAAACGAATCTCCCTCCATTTTGGAATCCCAGGAGGCCATATTCCACGAGTTATCTCCCCTTACCCGCTCTAATATCAACAGACCCCAATAGCCCGTCTTGGGCGAGTTCGTACTGCCCCCTACACTCAGTAGTTTTCCCAACTAAAGGGCTACCAAAAAGTTTACGCTAAAAACACCAACTTTCCTTCCGCGCTTCAATTTTTAAGCTCGCAGCGCCAATAAAGTGATGTGCCAAAATAAAGGAAAGCTTAGACAACTTACTCTTAATCTCTTCTATAGCTGCTTTGGTTTTAATTAAAATATACCACCTAGGTCTGCTTATCGTAGATCTTCATCTATCGTCTGCGACCTCTAGTTGAACGCCGGTTTCTTATATACACCTCATGCACGTGCATCAAAAATCGAGTCTGCATCCGTAAATGTGGATGAGTTTAGGCGTTCTCTGAATACAGTTGAGTTTCGGCGAGCCAAACCAACTTTAGTGGTAGAAAAGTGTTACTGTGGCTGTATAGAAGATAAATTAGGTATGTTATTATCTAAACAGTACCACAAAACACAACAGTACATATAAGTCTGGTAAAGTTGCTCACGCAGCCCTGGTTAAGCCCGCTGGACGCAATGTTGGAGAGGAAATATCATTAATTTATATTTCACTCGCGCATGGATGCAGATCAGAAACCGACCAAATTTATATGCTTCAAAATGGCTATACTTTGAGGGCACATAAACAGCATGCACATATTTAATACCTTAGCCAGACAGTGGAATCTCCTCGGGTAATTCAATCATCTCGAGCGTGGTATGCACGACCATAGCACGGAAATCAAACTTTCTTCGGCATCGCTTCTCGGCCTTTTAGCTAAGATCAAAGTGTTCCGGCCAGAGGGTTTCGCGATTTTTTGGGAGGATTTCGCCAAGGTAAGTGCCATTTTATCAGCCTTACCTTGGTGTCACAATGGGTGACTTCACGTTGAGAATAAGGATAGGTGAAAATGATATATAGGGATATACTAGAAATAACAGTTCGTGTCTTAGTGGTTACGATAGAGTATGGAGGTTGGGTGTGTTTGAAGCAGTTTTGTCGATTATTCCCAAAGAAAAATATACTAGCTATTGATAAGAGAGGGACATTCCGGGAATGGTTTGTGACAGTTGCATCAAAAAATGACGTTACCTTGCTATAAAAATCAAAGAACGACCTTTGACTTTTGCCCAAGTAATAAAAGGCGGGTAGAATTTAGGGTTCATTGGGCCCCTCGCTTTCTGAAGAGAGAAGTGCTGGATACAGTTTTTAATAATTATGGTAAAGTAATTTCAATCAGTGAATTAGCATCAAATGAGCCAGGCGTACTGAATTTGAGAAACGGAATCATATCAGTTAAGATGGAGATCCGGGAGGTTAAACTGATGCGTGTTCCCCATTTTATAGAGGATGCGGGGGGTGCATATAAACTATTGGTAACATCAAGAGATAGGATGCCCTTATGTTTACGTTGTAAATGTCTTGGCCATGTGGCAAGTAGCTGCACGTATAGAAACGATAATCAAGATCCAAATCTTTATTGAGCAAAGGTTGTGAATCAAGTTTCAAATAATTCTATTCCTACAATTAGCGAGAGTGATACTAATAGCGAATTTAGTTTCAGGGTAGGGGAAATGATGGAAGAAAATGGTGAGGAGGAAAATATAGACGAAAGTAGTGGAAAAGATAAGGATAAAAGTAAAACAGCAGACGAAGAATATGGAGAAAAGGGTGAGAATGAAAATATTATTGACGCAGAGGCTGCTTTAGTTGAAAAAATAGCATTTTCGGATACGTGGCCAGAACAAGTGGAGAAAGAAGAGAATGACAGAATGGAAGCAGATAGGGAACACGCGAAAAGGAAATCACAAGTAGAGAGGGGGGGGGGGAGAATATAAAATAAAAAAAGAGAGACCTGGACCGTCCCTCGATTTTTCTAATGGATCAAACCCCTTTAACGACGTACGCTATGCACCTGGACTCGGCGAGGTTTTACCTCTTATTTAGTATTAGGTGTTTATTTATATTTTCTTTTCAGCTTTAAGAAGCTCTGTTTCTTTAATTTGGTTTGTTGTTGTTTTTATACGCCTTCCGACCTGCCAGGTGAATAGCGTGTCAGTCGTTAGTCAAGTGTTGTATACACATCGGGTCTGTCAAGGCGTGTCTTGTCGGGTATTCCCCGTCAGTGTATACGTTCTATTTTTAGTCCAGGTTGTTATGTTCTATAATGACTTGGCTTGTATTTCTTGGTTTGTATTTTTATATTATTTGTATTCATATTTTAATTTTGTATTTTCTCTTTTTAGGGTTGTTATTAATTAAAATATCATAGAGAGTTTTTTAAAGATCGTTTCACTACAGGTGAATGGGATGGAGAAGCCCCATAGGAAGAGAATGTTTGTGAGAGAGTTGAAGAGTGTGAATCCGGATGTATGTTTGGTGCAAGAAAGTCATGTTGAATCTGTGAATGGAGGTATGAAACTTGAGAGTATGTGCGGGTATAAGGCAATATGGAGCTTCGGGTGTAATCGCCAATATGGGGTAGGTATTTTAATTAATAACAACCTTTATTATGAAATTATTAAATTTGAATTTGATCATTCTGGCCGTATGGTCTTCTCAGATATTTCTATTAATGGCGTTAATTTTAGATTTTTAAATATATATGCATCCAGCCCTTATTGTCCTGAACGTAGAGCTTTTTTTGATTACTTATATAAATATTGTGTTACTTCCTATTTTCTTGTTTTAGCAGGTGATTTAAATTTATTATGGATTCGCCGCTTGATAAACTTGGTGAAAATCCAGACTCAGGTACTGAGGGGCGTGTACACATGAGAAAGATTATTCAAGATTTCGATTTGGTAGACGCTTTTCGGTACCTGCATCCTAAGATTATAACTACATGGAGAGGACCTGATGTGAGTACGCGTATTGGTCGCTTTTATATACTATTCAAAAAAAGTAGGGGATATTTGGTTTTGGGGGCATAATACTAAAATATGCAAATGACTACGAAAAAAGTCACTATAGAACCTAACAGAAGAAACATTTCCAGTTACATGTGACGCCCAAACGCACCAATAGCTACCGCATGGATTGCAGGTGATGCTTGGGATCATCATGGGGGTCCAACCCAAGATTTGCACGACTCTGACTTTGAATGTTACAGTCATTGTGGCATTGAATTCCAGGGTGGAAACATCAGTTTAATTGTTTTAGTGACCAGAAAACAAATTTTGATATGCGTCGGCTTACCCAAAATGAAAGGTTACGTGCCCTTGGCATGCTACAGATCGGCACAACACAGGCGGTTGTGGCGCGGACGAAGAATGTTTCTCAGTCTGTCATAAGCAGGCTATGGTCCAGATACCGTGATACACAATCTGTACAGGACAGACCACGCTCAGGTCGACCAAGGGCGACAACTCAAGCCCAGGATCGATTTATCCGTACCTTGGCCTTGAGAAATCGTGTCATCACAGCAAATCAGATCAGCGCTCGTCTTCAAACAGACACTGGTGTGAGAGTGAGTGGCCAGACGATTCGGAATCGACTGCATAGGGGTCACCTTCGCGCCCGACGTCCTCGTGTGATCCCTTGTTTGAGAGATCATCACATTCAGGCAAGACGTCGTTGGTGTAGGGATCGTCAACACTGGGATAATCGACGCTGGAGCAATGTTTTCAGATGAGTCAAGGTTCACTGTTGATTTTTTGGACAGACGTAGGAGAGTGTGGCGTCGTCGAAACGAGCGCTTCCAAGACGTTAACGTCATCAGACATGATCGATTTTGGGGTGGTTCTGTTATGGTGTGGGGAGGCATCACTGTTGCTGGAAGAACGGCTTTACATGTTGTTGCAGGGCGTGTTACAGGCCAGTACTACCGGGACAACATCTTGGCAGTCCATGTTGTGCCGTTTCATCTTCCAGGATGACAACGCAAGATGTCACAGGGCCAGGATCGTTACAGGTTACCTCCAACAACAGAACATCACCACATTACCTTGGCCAGCACTGAGTCCCGACCTCTCCCCCATCGAGCATGTCTGGGACAAGACAGAGGTTACGTCAACAACGTCCTGCCAATGTCCAAGAACTTGCTGCTGCGTTGCAACAGGAATGGGACAATCTGGACCAAAATGACCTTAGACGTCTCATTAGGAGTATGCCACGTCGGATCAATGCTTGTTTTGCAAACAGAGGAGGATTTACCCGTTACTGACTTGGTTGTGATGCTGTGGTAACTTTGCTGTTTGACCCCGGGTATCATTTTACCCTTATAATGGTCAGTCTGTGCCTTACTTAGTCTAACGATCATTTGGAATAAATCGATGAATGTGAACTTCATTTCATTTTGTCATTTGTTTCTTCGTCAGTTTCATTAGGTGACTTTAATAACACTTAAAAATCAAATATCCCCTACTTTTTTTGTATAGTATATTTCAAGCAGATTTGCCTCTCGTTGTCCCAAAAATCACAATGTTTGGCCTTGTCATTTCTCAGATCATGATTTTATTGGTATTAACGTTATATTAGATAACGCGCGTTCTATCGGACCCGGTTATTGGAAATTTAATAATTCTGTTTAAGATGATGGCTATTATAATTTGGAGTTTAGGTGTTTTTGGCAAGAGCTCATCCAAAATCAAAATATTACACATGAATGGTGGGAACATGCTAAATTAAAGATTAAGAAATTTACATTGGCTTACTGTAAGCGTAAATCTAAATTTAAAAACTCTCGTAAGAGAGATCTTGAGAGACGTTACACGGAATTAGTTTTGGCTGAATAATAATAGAGGCGATTATTTAGATCAGATAAATTCTATCAAAAAAGAGTTAAATGCCGCCCTTGCTTTGGCTGATGACAGGGGGTGTTTGATTCGGTCCAAATCTGATTATCTTGATAATAACGAAAAACCCACTAAATATTTTTTACAGAATTAATAATAAAATTATTACACAATTACAAGATTTGGACAATATTACTTATTCGGAGAATTCAAAATTATTAGAAATCGCTCGTAATTTTTATTTAGATTTATTTACTAGGGAGAGTATCGATATTACACTGTGTAATGAGTTTTTAGCTGATTTACCGGGTTTAGACAATGATGTATCAGGATCCTGTGAAGGTTATATCACATTAAATGAAATTCAAAATTCGCTCAAAAATATGAATAGTGATAGGAGCCCAGGTAGTGATGGTTTATCAAGGAAGTTTTATTTATATTTTATAGATTTATTTGGTCCTGTACTTGGTGTGTAAAGGGCTCACACACAATGCTGCACGTGCATTGAGCATCTCGTGCAATTTTTTTTTTTTTTTTTGCGCACAGCCGATATTTTTTGCGTTTGGGAGCATTGTGTGAAACAATAGTTCATAGTATTGCATAATATTATACATACAAAACCACCTAGTAATAAAATATTTGGGAAAAAAAGTGATGCGTTTTCCATGGCGCTCAGTATAACTCTCCTGTGCAAGGACCGTAATAATTCTCAATTTATGAAAAATTGGCGTCCCATATCTCTTTTAAATATTGACTATAAGATTTTATCTAAGGTCATACAACGACGGCTGAGTTCGGTGATTTCCGAAATAGTTGGACCTGATCAGACTTGTTCTGTACCTGGTAGAACTATCTCAAATAATCTTCATTTTATTAGAAATGTAATTGACTATGTCAAAAAAAAAACCAGCTTGACTGTGCTGTGCGTTGGTTAATATAGACAGTCAGAAACCTTTTGATCGTGTGAGCATGGTTTTCTTTTTTCCGTCACTTTCTAAATTTAATTTCGGCCCATCTTTTGTAAGATGGGTTCGCTTGCTTTATAAAGATGTTAATAGCTCAGTTATTGTTAACGGTTTCGTATCAGAGATGTTTCCAGTTACTCGTTCGGTACGACAGGGATGTTTATTATCTCCCCTGTTGTACGTACTTGTATTGGAAC
Source organism: Patella vulgata (assembly GCF_932274485.2). Taxonomy (NCBI): domain Eukaryota; kingdom Metazoa; phylum Mollusca; class Gastropoda; family Patellidae; genus Patella; species Patella vulgata. Next base: position 26,404,020 of record NC_065882.2, on the reverse strand, counting down.
CGTTTCTCATACGAATCCGTAAAGACTTACATATCAGGGGAATAAAAATTCCCGGGTGTATAGAGGACGCTAAGGAAACAGCTTACGCAGACGATGTTACTGGAATTTGTTCAAATCTGAGTAGTGTGGGGCATTTACTTGCAACATATGAAAAGTATGGAAAGGGTTCTTGCTCACGTTTAAATAAGACGAAGACAATGGTTTTAGCTTTTGGCAAGTTAAAAAAAACTCGACTCAACAGTTTGGCGTTAGTTGGGTAGAGTCACAGAAAATTCTAGGTGTTCGTTTCGGGCATGATATTACTGCCGACGATAATTGGAGCAAAATTTGTAATAACTTTCAACGCGTGTTATTTACTTATGAAAAAAGAGATATGTCCATATTTGGACGCGCTAACATTGTTAAAGTTTTAGCCGGTTCTAAATTGTGGTATGTGAGTACAATCGTTGATCTGCTGGCTGGGTATCTCAAGCGTTTTAATTCTTCAATGTTTAGATTTATTTGGGGGACTAAGAATTTTGAGCCACTCAAGCATCAGATCTTATTCCATGATCGTAGATATGGTGGTTTATCTGTTGTACATATATATACTCAGCCAAATTAAAAACTTGACACTCGGGATTTTTGAGACTAGATTTTTAATATTCGGTTTAAGGTAACTATTTTAGTGTTATGTTGTGCACAGACGACCTTGACATCAACAGAAAGCAAGAATACGTCTCGCCGAAAGTCCTTGACATTGATAACGTTCGTGATGTCACAGTACCCCCCAAAATGAAATTCACAGACTTGGATAACAATCGGAATAAAGTGTTTAGTAACGGTTGTGGCCTCCTCTAGCGTCTCGTACTGCCACACAACGTCTTCTCATGGATCTCAGAACATTAGTAAACACTACCCGAGGAAGACGTCGCCACTGCTCAGCAAGAGCATGTTGAAGGTCCTGCAACGTCAGTGGTGGATTCACTTGCTGACGAACACGTCGACCCAGTTCGTCCCAGATGTGTTCAATAGGATTAAGGTCGGGGCTAAGCGACGGCCAATCCAGGACTTGGACACCGGCATTTCTTAAAAAAATTCTGGGTAGCAATTGCTGTATGGGGTCGAGCATTGTCTTGTTGAAACGTCAGTCCAGGCTAATGTCTCAGAATAAATGGAAGAACAGGTTGCAAAATCTTGGACAACAAGAGGAGAACGTCCATGTGCACAAAAAGAACCCCAAACCATGACGCTGCCGCCACCAAATCGGTCAACTTCTCTGACGCATACTTGAGCGTAACGTTCACCTCGTCTGCGGTACACTCGGGCCCTGCCATCGGCAAATCTCAAAGTGAATCGAGATTCGTCACTAAAGACAACCGAATTCCACTGTCTTTGAGTAAATCTTATGTGTATTGTGGCCCACACAAGTCGGTTACGGCGATGAAGAGGTGTCAATATTGGTCCATTATAGGGCCTCCGAGCTCGAAGACCAGCAGCCTGCAAGCGAGTTCGAACAGTTTGTGCAGTTACCCTTCCACCAAACATTTCTCTACTTGTGGAGGTTGCAGTGACAAATCTGTTTCTAAGATGACGTAATCGTATTGCTTGATCTTCCTGGAGTGACGTCACACGTGGCGCTCCCGCTCTTGGGCGGTCGGCAATAGTTCCAGTTTGAAGCACTTTCATTCTAAGATTAATTATAGTCTGGCGTGAACAATTAAAGGCTCTTGCAACAGTGACCACAGACTGACCAGCATAGAGCCTACCTATAGCACGTAGACGTTCTACATTTGAAAGGCGCGGCATTTTCTAACAAAGATGAAAATAACAATTTTAAATTGTTTTTCCAGTTCAAGTTACGTGTGTGTGTTCAGTTTAAGCAAACTTGCATCGATTGACCTCACGAGTTTGTGTTTGCAGGTTGTTTCAGATTTTTCATCTTTATATAATCAAAAGTCACGTGATCCACGTGACTTTACAATTTTATGAAATTAAAGGCTTCTTACTACTTACTATCGTTAGAAACACTTTAAAATTTATTTGACTTAACAAAAAAAAATTTGTTAAAATTCATCAGTGTCAAGTTTATAATTTGGCTGAGTATATTATAAGATTTTAGCTCTACAGCTCAAGCATATACATAATATTATAAATAGTAAAGACGTTAAGTGGAACTACATTGCAAAGTATTGGCTTGGTCATAGTTTGAAAAATTTAGATTCCAGGTTAGCTTCAAATTCCGTTCCCCATGGCCAGGTTATTTTATAAGGGCTGTTTGACTGCTGTCGAAACATTTTCAGAGTTGTACGCAGATTTTGTTTGGCATGGCGAGTGTACAACTAAACAATTTTTTAACAATAAAGTGGGGGACCCCTCGGGACTACATCTTATCGTTAATGCCATCCGGTGCGAATGTTCTTGAAGTGTGAATCCATTTGAATTCATTGGCTTTCCTTACGGCATCGTTTTTGCCGTTATCTGGGTCAGTCTTAAAAAGCTCTATAATTTTAATCATAACATTTCTACTCGTATGTCTATCTAAGTTGAAGTGTAGTGCGACCGGCTTTGGCCTGTTGTGTATAATAGCTGTATAGTGTTCCTTTATTCGTTTTGAAAAGACGAATTGCTTTCTCCTACGTACGTATTGTTTTTGGAGGAGCATGTTAATAGGTAGACTATATTTCTACTTAAACAAGTATAGCCCGTGCGGCAGGAATATTCCTTGCCAGTTTTACCATTAATAAAGTAGTTATTTTGGTCTAATTTGTAGCAGATATCACAGTCCTTCTTCATACATTTTTCGAATAGATTTTGATATGTGACTCCGCTGGTTTGCGGGTCCCGTGGTGGATAGATGAATCTTTCTTTCATCAGCGTATCCTTCAAAATAGGATTCTTCCTAAATGCCGTGATTGGTTTGATGTTTGAGATGGAACGGCACATGTCCGATCCGGTTAATAAATGCCATTTCTCTTTTATGAGCATGCTAACTTGAACAGCAGATGGATTATAATCCGTGATAAAAACGAGCAACTTTCGTTTTTTCAAAATGGTAGCCGTAGTCGGGCTTAACAGGTCTTTTCTGGCTAGAGAATTTGCCCTGTTCTTATTTTCCGACACTACTTTGTGTGGGTAGCCTCTTTTATGATAAAATTGAGAAGATTTTGGCTATGGCTTTCATAGTCTATTTCTAAGCAACATACTGTTGTATGTAGTAAAGCCGGAGTTAATTCTCAGCCTAAACTGTCTCGGTATCATTTGTTTATCCAGGCACGCCTGGTGGTAGTCTATTTGAATACTCATTCGGCTAATTTTGCTGCTCAAGTTTCGGAGTGTTTTGTACTCCGGTATAACTGCTAAGGGCAGAACAAGCGCTTTCTGATTGGCAGACTTTGCTCCGGTTTGATTTTCGGAGCTTAAGTCTACCCTAAGTCTTTTTGATACGGAGTGAACTTCCCCTATTGTGATGTTAGACTCGGAATCCAGGATCTCGTTTGAAATCACTGATTTTTAAAAAAATTCATAGCTTGGAATAGGTTGCTCCGCAGTTGGGTTGAAGAAAAAAAATTGTAAATAGGCGAACAGCCTTCCCAGATTTCTCTCAGCTACTAGTTTCCTTCTTATTCGAACTCTTCAGGCTTAAATGAGAATGTGCGGTGGCCCTCTATATATAGTGTCGGTGGGCACCGGAGCACATGTGATGTCACAGATGGACGGGAGTCGATCTTTGGCACCGGAGTCGATTATTCCGAAAAGTGTGCAAAGATATTCGGCTAAGAATTTGCCGTCATGATTATGCTTATTTGCATTGACTCAAGGCTCCTAACCCTTTTGATCTCTAAGTTTAAAGTTTCCTAAACTAACGAGGGCTTAAAAATAACTCTATTAGGTTATGGACGTGTATGCACTAATTTTTTATTAGCTTTCGCCGTAGGGGTACCACGGCTAAATTAATTGGGAACTCGTCCATGTTTTTCATATTCGGCCTTGAGTTAGGCTAAGAATTATGCTACTATTTCGCATACTTTGAAAAGTGGCTCTAGGAAAATATTTCTTGAATTCAACAAGGAGCTCACGAGGTTGTTTTTGCGTTTCTCAATTGAAACGTTGCAAAAATACTTTTACAGAATTGGCGGTTGTCAGAAATCTACCGCAAATAGATTTTAAACTAGTTTGGCGTAACGTAAATAACAGTTTTGTTGATCCCCAAGCACGTAGTTGCCTGGTCCATGATATTGTTCCTACTATGTGGACTTTATTTTGTAGAAGACACACTCATCACGGGTTCCCCTGGTATTGCAGTATCTCCAGGCGTGGCCCACTCCTCGTTAAAATTTGAAAAGAGTGAAATTGACCAATTCCCCGTATAGATATTACCCTCTTACGCGCATGCTTTTTATGCATTCGGCAACATCATGTACAAAAAGTAAATAAAACCATTCCCACACACACGTATAAATATATATATATATAGTGTGGACAATGCTAGATAGAAATGAAATGAAATGAAATGGTGTTTGATGTCAAATTTTGCCGCTAATCCAGAGTTAATCCTAGAACAATGGTGTTATAAACTATAGTCCATATCTTTTTTAAGACTAAAACTGTATTGATTTTAACAAATATATTGATTTTAACAAATTTAATATTTATTAAATAACATTAAATGCATTACAATTTACACATTTAACTTTTATTACATAGCATTATATAATTTATAAATAAATGCCTTACAACATAACAATCATTTTACAGCCCCACTAAATAGGAAATATTTGTTCCATACCGATTTACACTTAAAGAGCCATTTAATAACTGTGTTTTCAAATGTTCAATTCTTGTATCAAGTTGTCGATATTTCTTAACTCGAGGCCTTTTGGTACCACCAAATAATATCTGTGAAATGGTGATTTCGACATAGGATTGTTCTTGTTTTATTAAGTTAATGAACTTGTAAATATTAGGATGGCATGCTGTCATTTTATTCAACTTAGAATGCTAACCTTCTACGTGGTTGGTAGTACGGGGCCCTGTTGTATCAAAATGGTTCCACACATTACGGCCATTGTTATCAACCCACTGCTCCGTCATATAATCAGCGAACCGTCCTACTTGTGGAATGAAGAGGGATTAAGAGCTCATTAACGCTGAACACTAGTGAACAGTTCTTGAGTGACTACTTTTAAACAGACTATAGTTTTAAGATCAATCAAAGGATTAACAGTCTGCCGGCTAAGTGGGAACACACCGGTGATTTATGCGAGACAAGTTAAATAAATATCACAGAAAAAGTATTATATGCATAAATAAAAACAATATCACAGTAACTAAAATTAAAAATGAAATAAACCTTTTATGCATATTAACATTTAAAATACAAAAATGAAAGGATAAATATACAATTAAAATTTATGATAAACACATGTCTCGTTTAAAAAGTCTTGTATGTTACAATATAAACCCGGTTGGGCAAATAGATGACGTTGAGACTGGCAACGGTAATATTTCGATATTATGTTCTTGAGATGATTGTACACAATCAAGATGTGTTTTACTGTCAAAGGAACATGACAGTGAACACATTCTGGTTGAGGCTCTCGCTTCAAAATGAAAATAAGAGTTAAAAAGGTATGACCAATGCGAGAGCGACACAAAACAACTTCATCCCTCCTGCTGGTTCTATAGGAGCTTGGCCATTCTCCTAAGAGAGGCTTATGTGATGAAGTTTATTTGTGCCTGCAAGATCCCAAGAGCGTTGCCAGCGGCCATAAATGAAATTATTTATAATAAATTTAAAATCTTTATATGGCGTTAAAAATTCAGATATGGGAAGATCTAAAGCAGACTTGGCAGCCGAGTCTGCTTGATATCCATATGACTGGGGAGCCAGCAATGGACAATGTCCTTGCTGATGAACTCTTTAGATAATAGCAGACTATAAATGTCTGCTATTAATGAGTGATCAAGCTTTTTATTGTTTATTGCTTGTAGCGAGGACAAAGAATCAGTAAAAATTATATACTTTAAGTTAGATGATGATTGGACGAAGCCTGGAGAATGGCCTGGAGTTCAGCTGTAAAGATGGAAGCAGCAGGTAAGAGGCGGACAGATATGGTCTCAGATGGTGTCACGGTAGCCGAAGCTACCCGATCATCATCTTTCGAACCATCTGTGTAAATTGGAGCATAATCACCATATTTAGACCTTAGCTCTCGAAAGAGAGACTGAAAAAACCGTGGAGCTAGTATCTCCCTTTTTATGTTGTGTAAGATCGAAATCAATCTTTGGGGGAGATACAGACCACGGTGGAGTCCTAAAGAAATGGGTATTCGCAATACTGTCAAGGCTGATACCAGCCTCAAACAAAAGGAGTTGTATGCGAATACCGAATGGTGGAATAACTTTAGTCTTGAGCAGATATAAATGCTCATGATAGGGTCTAAATAAGGTGTTAAATGAAATATGATCTGGCAAAGATGCTATTTTCGTAGCATAGGGCAGGGTCAGTTTATCACGTCTGTTGTGCAGCGAGGGCTCATGCGGTCTGCTCCCCAGTCAGTATTTGATAAGACTCTCAATATGTTGAGGGCTTTCAGACATTTCTTTTTAAGGCTTTTTATATGGGGGATAAATGATCATTTCTTATCAAATATCAGCCCCAGAAATTTGGTTTTATCCACGACTGGAAGGCGGTTGCCATCCAAATAAAGTTCTGGATCTGGATGCGAACCTCGTTTCTGAGAGAAATGCATGCAGATAGTCTTGGATTTCGAAAAACGAAATCCATTTTCGGTTGCCCATTGCTGAAGTGAATTCAAACAAAGCTGCAACTTACGTTCGATTATCCGCATGTCTGTAGAACCATAGCACATCTGAAAGTCATCAACATAAAGAGCGCCGTTTGTACCTGGTTTAAGGCACGCTGGGATTGTATTTATTTTAATTGCAAAGAGTGTTGGAGATAAAATACTTCCCTGAGGAACCCCCATTTCCTGGGGAAATGGGTCAGAGAATACTGATCCCAGTCGTACCTTAAATGACCTATCTTCCAGGAAATTTTTTTAATGAAGATGGGTAAGCGACCTGGTAGGCCGAGGTTATGGAGGTCGCGCATGATACCATGTTTCCGCGTAGTATTATAAGCTTTCTCCAGATCGAAAAATATTGCAACTAAATGTTGCTTCTGGATGAAAGCGTCCCTGGTTTCAATCTCTCCATGGTTTTGCAAATACATGTACAGCTAGTTAAAGCGATCGGACGATAGTTGGTAGGATTCGTATGATCTTTACCCGGTTTAGGGATAGGAATTATTGTGGCTTCATGCCACGAAGGAGGGAAATTCCCATCAACCCCAATCCGGTTAAAAAGATATAATAAAATTAGGAGAGTTGGAAAAGGTAAATGTTTAAGAATTTTGTAGTGAATTTCATCTGGACCAGTTGCAGTGTCCCGAGCTCGTTTTAACGAATCACGGAGCTCTGCTACAGAGAAATTTCCATTGTAGCATTCAACATTACGGGACTTGAAATTAAGTCGCCTTTTCTCCTGTTGTACTTTAATGCCTCGAAAGGCATCAGAGGAGAAATTGGATGATGAATTAAATGAAAAAGAACTGGCCAGAAAATTAGCAATATCAGGAAATGTTGTTAAGGTGGTATTATTAACATTTAGATGGTTAACTGATAGAGCACTACTTTTACCTTTAATCCTACGAATCCTATCCCATACCGATTTGGATGTGGTACGGGAATTGATCATAGAGACGTAACCTTGCCATGAAGACTTCTTTGCTTGGCGTATGGTTCTACGGGCCTTCGCCCGGACCATTTGGTATGCCGCAATATTCTCCATGGAAGGGTGGTTCTTTAACCGTCTCAGGATACGATCACGCTCTTTTAAAGCGGATTTGCAATCGTCATTATACCATGGTTTATTGAAACGTTTTGGTTCAGTCGTGGTTTTTGAAATCGCCTGCTCAGCTACATCTTGAAGAAATGAAGTGATTAAGGCCATGGGCTCATCGGCGTCTTCTAACTCTCTTGCGTCGAATGAGAAGGGACACAAAGATTCAAATAGAGCCCAGTCAGCCTTATGCAACTTCCACCTCTGAGGTATTTCAACCGGAGAGGGACCATTATTATCAATTAAAATAGGAAAATGGTCACTACCACATAGATCTCCATTTACTCTCCACGTAAAATCCTGCAACAGGACCGGAGAGCAAATGGTGAGATCCAGGGAAGAAAAAAAAGCTGTGGCAGGATGTAGATAAGTAGGCGAGTCATCATTTAATAAACACAAATTATTAAGGTTGATGAAGTCTGCTATTTGTTTACCTCTGTTGTTGTCATCTGGACTACCCCAGAGGGAATGATGACCATCGAAATCTCCCGTAATTATAAACGGGAGACGAAGTTGTGCAACAAGGTCATCAAGATCTCTGGGATTAAGATGCAAGCTTGATGGAAGATAAATAGAACAGAGTGTAATAGGAATATGCAGAGTCACCCTTACTGCAACTGCCTGTAAAGCCGAGTTGAACGTGATTTGACCCTGAGGAATGTCTCCATTAAGAATAATAGAAACACCCCCATGAGCTCTACCATCACCAACAGAGTGATGATGGTAACCAACAAAATGTCTAATTGTCAGAATTCCTCAAAAACGTTTCCTGTAAACAAATAGCTAAAGGATTATACTTTTGAATTAAAAGTTGAACTTCATTAAAATTTGGTTTTAAACAACGACAATTCCATTGAATAAAGGAATTTACCATTGTCAGGGATAATTTATTTTTGGCGGCTTATCGCCGACGGGGTCATTATTGACCCCCTCTACGGTAATACCGTCCATCAGACCAACCAAATATTTAGTGAAATGGATAATAGGGTCTTGTGAACCCTTTTTACCCTTCTCACGCAACTTTGCTAATTTCGTTTGTTTTGCGGAAATATATACTTTTTCCTGTGAGGGTGGGGTAGCCGATGACTGTGATCCTGACCCAGTGCACCTGGGATTAGGAGTTGCAGCTTTCGATTTATCTAATGAAGACGGTTCCTTGCCGTTCTGGGTAAAAGAATTGTGATTGTTCCCAATAACTTCAGTTTGGGGCAAGTAAGATGAATCCTCACCAGGCAAGGACAAAGTTGTTTGAATCGAGCTCTCACGCGAATGAGAAGAGCTTGAGACCCCTTTATTTTGATCTGATGTTGTCAAAGTCTTCATTTTCTGCTTGTTAGGCCAGGATCTGGTGGCAACTTTAACTGCACTTGAAAATGAGTAGTGGGCAAAAAGTGCAATTAAATCTACCTGCTTTCGAGCATCGAAATATGGTATTTTTTGTTCAGACATGACCTGTTGGATTCTTTTCTATTTTTGCCATATTGGGCATTCACGGGAATAAGCAAAGTGCTTTCCCCTTACAATTCACACAACAAAACTCAGCCTGACAGGTGGCGTTCTCGTGGCCATCATGACCACAACGAGCGCAAGTGTCTTTACCCCTGCAGACAGTCTTGCTGTACCCAAACTTTTGGCACTTGTAACAACGAAGAGGAATGTAAGAATCCACAGGTATGTTTAAATAACCTGCCTTGAGAGTCTTAGGTAGGTCGGGACGATTGAATGTGAGGATGTAGGTGCTTGTTGGAATCACCTCATCTCCTCGACGAACACTAATTCTTTTAATGTGTTGTACACCTTGGGGAGAAAGGTATTATACCATTTCATCCTCACTGCTGCCTTCAAGGTCCCGGCAACGTATTACACCTCTACTAGAATTTAGAGACCTATGGGGAGACACCTTAATAGGAATGTCTGCCAAAGATGATGATTTAAGAAACATGGTAGCATGCTGTTCTTTGGGACATTCTATTAAGAGTGTTCCGTTCTTTAGTTTTTTAATAGCCTAGGACTCGCCGGCCAAGCCAGCTAAACCCTTGGTTATTAGTAATGGTGACACTTTCGATAGGTCTCTAGAGGGACTCTCAATTAAGAGAAACCTGAGCCAAGACTTTGACATTTTATTATTTGAAAATAAATCAGAAACGTCCTCTGTACTCAGACGTTTCTGTTTACGTTCTTTTATTGATGTGGGGGGATATGGGGATCCATGAAAATATTTTTTTAATTAATCACCCCTCGTCGTCCCCCAGGTTACTGCCCTGCCTACCAGGGGGGGGGGGGGCTAGCGCTGATATCCGGGCATGGCCTCCGGGCTCGACGAGGGGTATACTCAAGCCAGAAAGTAAAAATACTTATCTAACCTGATAGACCTAAGCCGCCGCTCTGTAGAATGTACTCAGGACACAAAGGTGAACAAATAAACAAAGCAATGGAATTGGAAAAACGTACATTCTATAGAGCTAAAAACGAACAAAGCCGATTGATCAGAGTGGTCCACACTGACCTCCCGTCTAGTAATGTGTTGCCGAAAAAGGGCACGCAAGCCAAATCCCCACTCAATTACCAGGATTCCACTGTCCACCGACACGGGTCGAAACGCACGGCAAACACGTTGCCCCATTACAGGGATCCTTTTAGTCGCCCTTTACGACACGCAGGACATACGAAGGGTATATTCTCTTATCACCCCCTACACACCAGGGGGGGGGGGGGAGGGGGTGCTAGATATAAATTATTCTGTTTAAAAACTTCATCTGAACAATCCCCCCCCCCCCGACTAAAGATGCCTTGATTTTACATATTAAAAGATCTAACTATCAGGCTGCAATCCATTCTTTGAACCAGATGGATAGAGAAAAAGCTAACAAGAAAGTGATTTTTCCTACTATCAAGGGCCATAATTCAGGAAATTACAATTCAATATGCGCGAATATCAAAAGGAACCGAGATCTTTGCGTTATAAACTTACATTTCAAGTTTCAACAAAATCGGATAAAAATTGTGACCTCTATAGGGTCCACAACCTTGATATACCATATTTATTACGCTATTTGAGAACGAACGGCGGCCATTTTGTCTGTCAACTTTGGGTTGATTTTCACGAAATTCGAATTCAGTCGTCCTTAGGGTGTAACATTGATATAATAATACGGTTTTTTAAATCGGATAAAAATTATGACCTCTATAGGGTCCACAAGCTAAAAAACGCGATTTTTCGTACAATCAGGGGCCATAATTCAGGAAGTTACGTTCCGATAAGCACGAATATCGAAAGGAACCGAGATCTTTGGGTTATAAGCATACATTTCAAGTTTAAACGAAATCGGATAAAAAAAATTGTGACCTCTACAGTGATCACAAGCTAAAAATATGATTTTTCGTACAATCAGGGGCCATAATCCATGAAGTTACGGTCCGATACATGCCAATATCGAAAGAAACCGAGATCTTAGGGTGATAAACCTATATTTCAAGTTTCATTGAAATCGGATAAAAATTGTGACCTGTAGACTGTTCACAAACAATTGTGGACGCACGGACAGGGGCGACGACAATATACGTCCACATGAAAATGTGGGCATATAAAAATGTGATTTCACTCCCATCAGAGCATGGGTGGAATATAACTGATCATGGCATATAAATCAAGTGGATGACACTTGATCCAGCGCCAGAGGACATTTTAAAATATGTACATTGCAATTGCAAAACTAACTGCATCTCTAAAAGATGTTCATGCAGACTTGCAAATCTCTCATGCACTGATCTTTGTGGATGTAGGAATTGCAATAATACTATGCTTACAACAACAGAAATTGATGCTGATGACTTATCAGATGATGATATTGATGAATATTGACATACAATAATAATAAATTACATTTTTTGAGTGCCAAATCCACCCATAAGCATGCTCAGAGTGCTTTTAAGAGCAATATACTGTGTGTGCATACATGACATGTCTTTTCAATTTTAGTAATATTTTATGAGTTTAATTGGGTTTTACTGTCGTGAATATTTTGATTATGCATTGCTATTGTTATGACTGGATTTTTTTTCTAAATTTATCTCCCAGTTAAAAATTGGACTAGTTAATAAATACAAAATTAATAATATTTTTGTCTTATTATTGTGCATTGCCTTTAGAGGATGTCAATTGCTGTATGTAGCATTGTTTTGCATATCAAACATAGACATATACAAGTAACCTGCGGTTAGTCAAACATTCTTCGATCTATATTGGTTTGCAATTCGAGCACTTATTTTGCAAAATGACGAGAAATGAAATTTTAGTATAAAGGTCTAATGTACATACAATAATTATTATGGCCTGATGGAAATCATAGTTTGGGGACTTACAGGTTGGGGCCACAAAAATCTGTTTTATTTAGTTAAGAATTTGGTCAGATTTAGTGTACCTTGATAGAAATATAACCACCATTCATTAGATCTAATATAAAGACTGTCAAGAAATTATCCATCAGAAATTTTCCCCCAATATTCAGATTCAAGCTAGTAAAAGGTGGTCGAAATGAAATGAAATGAAATCTCAGTTCAGTAAAAAAAATGGAAAATAAATAATGATTTGTAGCTCTGGGCCAGTTGTCACCAGACCTTCCCCCATTATTGAAAACAGCATACATGAGTGTACATACATGACTAACATATGACGCAATTTGCACTGAGTTTGAAGCTCAAATTCAACATGTCTAAAGATATAAGTGTGCCCGATTACCCTGCATCTATTTCGTGCCAATCCTTGATGAAATATCGTTTCCGCAAAGCCCAAACTATCAATAAACACACATAAAACAAGATTAGTTCAGTTGACCAAATGAAATGATATGAAATATTGTTTAATGGCACGTCAGCTCCAACCGGGCTATATTGCGCCAAACATATGGTGATTTATGCGAGACAAGTTAAATAAGTATCACAGAAAAAGTATTATATGCATCAATAAAAATAATATCACAGTAACTAAAATTAAAAATGAAATAAACCTTTTATGCATATAAACATTTAAAATACAAAAATGAAGTGATAAATATACAATTAAAATTTATTATTATTATTCATCTTCTAGAGCGCTTCATTATATCTGGTGATATTTCTAAGCGCTTAACAAATGTCACATCACAGTTTGTAATAATACTTAAACATGGTCTCTAGAAGATGACTTTGTACAACTTGAAGACGGTTGAGGGAGAAATCTGTGCCATCGTCATCATAAGATTCACCGTCTCCCCAATAGCAAACAACAAATGCATCTTTCATCTCGCCTGTTCTCTTCTTTCGTATTTTCTCCAATTTTCGATTATAGTGAACACGTAGATTGCTGCTATCATCATGCCAATAATGCCCAATGTCTCTTCCGACAGCAGCGCCCGAAAGAATGTCACTTAGTGCAGATGTCTGATCATCTGTCAGGTGGTATTCATCAGCTAGCAGAGTTAGCAGATCTGAGGAACAAGTTTCGCGGATTTTCTTTTCAAGTTTACGTCTGTTTGTTATGTGGTGCTTCTGGGATTTGCTGGCACGACGGAGTGACACTTCTTCAACAATTTTTTTACTAGCTTTCCTACTTTTAACATTATCTTTCCTGGCATGACAAATAGCAAAGTTTATCATGTACTCTTGCTCACAAGTAGGTAACGTATCAAGGTAGGTGTTGGTTCTTTTTTTTTTGAGCACGTAACTTGGATGAAATGTATGTCATAGTAGCATTAGGTGCTCTTTTCTGTGCTGCGCTAAACATTCCCATAACCTCCTCCGCGTCTATATTGTGGGAATCTAGCAGATTCGGTTTGGAGTATGAGGTCAGTGGTGACTTTTAGGCCAAAGTACCTGGCATACTGTCTATTTAATACAATTAAAATCTCTTCCAAGCACTTATCCATTAACGAAGTAAACAAAGCTGGATTTGTGGACTGCTTCTGGAGAGCTGAAATTTATGATAAAAACATGTCTCTTGTAAAAAGTCTAGTATGTTACAATATAAACCCGGTTGGGTTCAGTTGACCAGATCGTGGCATTGTTTATAAACAATGATCACGTAGCAGCTTCGTGTTATGACGAGAAAAAATATAATTCTTATTCAGATAATTTTATAAATATTATACATACTGACTGCCACATCTGAAGGTTGCTAGTTAACATCATTTTTGCTCTATCTATCAATTTAAAAAATCGGAAAGGCGGTTCCCGGCCTTTAAGCGAGAGTAAAGATCTAATCCATATAATCGTGCCAGTCCACGGCCTAATAAGATTGTTAGGCAAATAACTTTAGCTAACCTGAATTCTGAACAGGAAATGGTAGAAAATCAGAACAAGGATTCAAATTTTAGATTCATTCTGGCCTGGCTTAAGGCTGGGAGTTCCCCATTAGAAGCGGGGCTAATCCTTAGTCCTTAGTAGTCCTGCCGCTAACTATTATTGGATTCATAAGGAATTTGTCGGGTCGTCTCAATTAGTGATGCCTAAAAATTGTATATAAGAAATTATCGCCCTGTGTCATGATCTCCCTTCAGCAGGACACCAAGGTTTAAAGAGAACTCAACAGAAAATTAGAATGAACTATTTCTGGTACTGTATGTCCAAAGATGTGGCAGCTTATTTGCAAAACTGTAGGTTTTGTAATACTTGTAAAAAGGCTACTTTTCATGCTCGTTCGGGTTTAGAGTCATATCAGTCCGGTTTTCCCATGGAAAAGGTACATTTAGATTTCCCTGAACCTTTGCCGAAGTCAACTCGTGGTAATGAACATATTCTAATGATGGTAGATCAGTTTACAAAATGGGTCGAGTGTGTTCGTTATCCTCGCAAACAGCAGAAGTAACTGCACAAGCCGCAATAGATCCATTCTTCTCTAGTTTTGGGTATCCCTTCCAAATTTTCACTGATCAAGGTAGGAATTTTCAGAGTGACTTGTTTAATGAATTGTGCCATCAGATGCAAATCCATAAAGCGCGAACTACTCCGTATCGTCCTTCTTCGAATGGGCAAGCGGAAAGGTATAACCGAACACTAATGGACGCTGTTAGATGTTTCGTAGATGAGAAACAAGATAATTGGGATCAATTAGCTGGCGCTTTAAGGTCGTCGGTAAATAGACAGACCGGATTTACCCCAAACCGTTTAATGTTAGGCAGGGAGATAAATATTCCAGTAAATCTGATGTTTGGAAGTCCAGAAAAGGGGAATATACGAATGGTAGATCAATATTTGGTTGAGTTAGAAGAAGCTGCGACTTTGGCACATGAACTTGCTAGATAAAATGTAGGGATGGCACAGAAGTGCATGAAAAGGGATTATGATATAAAATTGGGAGAACGAGCTTATGAAGTGGGGGCTTTTGTATATATTTTGGACACTTCTACTCCCAAAGGAAAAGCTCGAAAATTAATGAAGTATTGGAATGGCCCGGGGGTAGTTATTGAAAACTTGGGTGCTTCGTTGTATAGAGTTAAGATTAGAAGTTCAGTATCGGTTATGCACCATGATCGCATCAATAATTGCTCGGATATGAATGCTCCCCCTTGGGCAATCCAGGCACGTAGAACAGCTATTGAAGGGGTTAAGGATAGAACAGATAGGGATCCCGAAGGGAGAAAAGTTTATTGTGTGTGTAGGAAACCGTTGAGGAATCAATTCGGTTTACAATGTGACTTCTGTCTGGAATGGTTTCACGGTCATTGTGTAAATATTACCCCTCAGGAGGCCGAGAGCATTGATATTTATAAATGTCCGAATTGCGATAGAGCTTGAGGATAATTATCTGAAAAGGGCAATTAGACCTCGCCCAGGGTAAGTACTAAATTTCGGTTTTGTTTTTCTGTTGGATGTTTTTTTAGATGGAAGATTGGTTTAGGATAAGAAGGAGCAATGGAAGACGGAGGGTAGAACGGATCGAGGACTGGGGCCAGGACTTACTGATAGTAACACCGGAGGCGGGGGAGGTTGAAGACTTTATGGAGAGGGAGTGTAAGAGGGTGACATTAGGAGCCTTGGCTGTGGGGAAAGAAGTAACCGCGGAGACGTTGGTTATGGGGGCGAAAGCAACGAGAGGGTTGTTGGCTGTGTCGGTGGTAGAGGAGTCGGTGTTGGTTGAGGAGCAGATGGAAATTCCCCCGAATGAATTACTATCCAAAAATTTTAAGAGGGTGACATTAGGAGCCTTGGCTGTGGGGAAAGAAGTAACCGCGGAGACGTTGGTTATGGGGGCGAAAGCAACGAGAGGGTTGTTGGCTGTGTCGGTGGTAGAGGAGTCGGTGTTGGTTGAGGAGCAGATGGAAATTCCCCCGAATGAATTACTATCCCAAAAATTTAATTGGGGGAGGGGACTAAATTAGGGTTACAACCTATTTCCCAACAATTCCATAGTAATCAATGTCAGGGGCCTAAATTAGGGTTACAACCTATTTCCCAACAATTCCACAGTAATCAATGCCAGGCGTCCCAAGGGGAGGTCAGGAAAAGACGGAATAAGTCACAGGTGGGGCGAGCACAGCTCTGCCCGGTTAGGGGTTGCTGGTTTTTTTCTAAAGCCATTCAGCGGCATGTAATCATTAATCGAACATTTTTAGTTTGGGGTCTACAACAGACGAGGGGTTGTATAGAAAATTGGAGGTAGTGAAAATCCTGGCGGGGAGGGTCACAAAAAGCGGGGGGTCACTAACAAATCTCTGGAGTTTGGTTAATCGGTCCAGGGTAGTCACAGAAAACAATTATCTGGCTCCAGGGGCCGTTTGGGAGATGGAGCGAGCATGTCGCTTGTTCCGTTGGCCCATCCCATTCCGGTTCTCTTTTGTGTCCTCTAAATAGTTTTGCGGGTTTTTTCATTGAAGGATTTTAGTGGTGGCGATTAATATGTTGTCCCCGGAAGACCGGGTATGGTTTAAGAATATTTAAATCTTGAAAGAGCTCATTTGGGCAGATCTTCGGACCTCGCCCAATATTAGCATTTATCGATATAGTTGGATTAATGTTGTGTATTGGTTATTCTTTAGAGTTGGTTCTGATTAGGTTCGAGGTACTTTTGTACTATCTGGACAGACCTTTTGGGTTTAGCCCTGTTCCTATCTCGGGCCTTTTAAAAACTGGGAGGTGTTTTGTGGTACTGGTTAGATAATAAAATACCTAATTTATCTTCTATACAGCCACAGTAACACTTTTCTACTACTAAAGATGCGAGTACGGACAGTTTATGGAAACAAGTGAAATCCTTCCTCTAAAAGGAGAATAATGCCGGACGTGGAATATCCAGTGATGAGTGGTATAATCATTTTAATGAACTCTATAACAATACCTCAACACAGTTAAATGAGCAGTTTCATGAAAAAATTATTGATGTAATCAGTGACAATGAGAACAGTGATAGTGGCTACAGTGACATTTTGGATGCTCCAATTAGTGAACATGAAATAGTTTCTGTAATTAATGATTTAAACAACAATAATAAAGCCCCTGGACCTGATGGTAAAGTCTGTGAAATATATAAACATTCTGTCGGTATTATCATTCCATATATACTTAGTACTTTTAATTTAATACTGCTGACTGGATATTATCCAAAGGAATGGGCTTCTTCAATCATCCACCCCAAGTAACTACCGGGGAATATCACTATCGTCATCTTTGAGTAAAATATTTTCAAAAATTGTGAACAATAGACTAACAAAATGGTGTGAACTAAATGATAAGCTGTTGGAATCTCAAGCCGGTTATAGAAAGGGGCGTAGTACTAATGATCACATCTTTACATTACAGTCTCTAATACAAAAATATTTGTCAAAGAAAAATGGTAGATTTTATTGTCTTTTTATAGATTTTAGTAAAGCCTACGATAGTGTCCATCATCAGCTCATTAAGTATGTTTTAATTAAAAACACTGTAAAGGGTAAGGTATTTCAAGTTATAAAAAACATGTATAAACATTTGAAATCATGTGTACAAAGTGATAAACTAAAACTAACTGACTACTTTAAATGCAGAATTGGTACGAAACAGGGCTGTACTTTAAGCCCATTAATATTTGTTTTATTTCTGAATGAACTACACGAAATGATGGCTGAATATGGTAATCAGGGTATATTTGTGAACTCTGAAATATCGAATATAATTTCTTTAATGTATGCAGATGATATTGCCAATGTATCGGACACTGTTAATAGACTCCAAAATCAGGTGAATTGTATTCATGAATTCTGCAAAAAATATGGTATGCAAGTAAATGTAAATAAAACTAAGATAATTGTATTTCGCAGAGGTGGATTGTTAAGGCAAATGAAAAGCGATTTTATGGCAGCAAACCTTTGGAAGTTGTTTCTTTCTACAAGTACCTGGGAATAATGTTTACCACGAAACTTTGCTGGTCCCGTGCCACCACTACATTAGCCCAACAAGCCACTAAAGCTTCTAATATGTTAAAAGCCTTCGTTTCGAAATGCTCTGTAAGTGTTCAAGATTCTTTATTTCTCTTCGACAGAATGATTTTACCTATTTTAACTTATGGCTGTGAAATTTGGGGATTTGTTGATATAAAAAATATTGAAAATGTACATTTAAACTTTTGTAAATTTATACTTCATGTAAATTCAAGAACTTCACATGCTGCTGTGTATGGTGAACTTGGTCGAGAACCTATTTACATTACTTATATGACAAAGCTTATAAAATACTGGTTAAAACTGTTAGAAATGCCAACTGACCGTTTCCCCAAAGCCTGTTACAACATGTTATTATCTTTAGACAATGCAGGAAGAATAACGTGGGCAAGTAAAGTTCGAAATATATTGTATACACATGGGTTTGGATTAGTTTGGGAGCAGCAATGCATTGGGGACAAAAGTGTATTTTTAAGGCAATTTAAGCAACGTTTAAAAGATGTAAATAGTTCTAAACTCTCTAACTACTCGGCTTATAAATGTTCCCTTTCATATGAAATGAAATGAAATGAAATGGGGTTTAACGTCCTACTGTTTTACTCCGAACTGGGCTAATGAAGACGGGCAACCGCCATACAGCAGCAATGCATTGGGGACAAAAGTGTATTTTTAAGGCAATTTAAGCAACGTTTAAAAGATGTGAATAGTTCTAAACTCTCTAACTACTCGGCTTATAAATGTTCCCTTTCATATGAAATGAAATGAAATGAAATGGGGTTTAACGTCCTACTGTTTTACTCCGAACTGGGCTAATGAAGACGGGCAACCGCCATACAGTCTGCTATGAGAGAAATTTTGCCCGGACAGCGGCACTACGGCCTACTCTTATATCGAATTCCAACTGTCAAGGGATAATTTACGTGCACGCTAATGTGTACACGGGACCTCGGTTTTTCGTCTCATCCGAATGACTAGACTGCTGTCCTTTTCAGGCCCTCCGTCCTGCATCACTGACAAGGGGAAACCACGCCGGAAAATCTGGATGAACTTTCTCGGCCAAAGCGGGGATCGAACACCCGACCTCCAGGCTAGCGAGCCAGCGCCTTACCCACTTAGCCACCGTGATCTCCCCCTTTCATATGAAGCGTATTTATCTGATGTACATATTAATGCACATAAAATATCACTGAAAAAATTTAGATGCTCAAATCATCACCTTGCAATTGAAACAGGTCGTTGGGCCGGTACTGACAGAGTTGACAGAATTTGTCTGTACTGTAAAAATGTCAATGAATCTCACATTGAAGATGAAATCCATTTTATTGTGAAATGTACCTTATATAGTGTTATTAGAAATGCACTATTAACCTTAAATGTCAATTTAAGTGCAACTGATGCCTTCAAACTTATTATGTGTAATTGTAATCAGGTTCAGCTAGCAAATTATGTGTATAGTTGCATGAGGTTAAGATGTAAATATATAAACAGTTTATAATTATGTATATTATTTTCATGTTCTTTTGTAAATCATTGTATCACTTGTACTTTGGGCCAAGGGCCTTGGATATTGAATAAACAATTATTATTATATTATTATCTACTACTAAAGTTGGTTTGGCTCGCCCAAACTCAACTGTATTCAGAGAACGCCTAAACTCATCCACATTTACGGGTCGCCCAAATGCAGACTCTATTTGAGATGCACGTGCATGAGGTGTATATAAGAAACCGACACCTCATCTCGGTCCATAATGGACACAATAAAAAATACAAAGAAGGATGGTTAACGATATGGGGCGTGAGAAAATAAAGATGATAGAATGGAAAAAAAATAAAAATAAAAAAGGTTTTTTTAGTCTGGACCAGAAACCAGAGGAGAAAATAAACAAACTTTTAAATAATGGGCAGAGATGCTTGAAACATATACATGCAGGAAAAAATAAACATTTATACATAATATAACATGCACATGGAAAAAAGAAACAAACAAAAACCATGCATTAAACATATATATGCATTAAACATATATCATGCAAAAAAAACCTAGGTCATCCTGAGACCTAAAAAATTAAAACATTTAACATGCATATACGAAAATGAAACTATATGAATATAGACTTATATATACACAATAAATTTAAAAAGCATGTATATAGATTTATATATACACAATATAAATATGTACACCGCAATAGAATAAAAATGAACCAGCGGCTGCCAGGCAGGATACGCCCACATTTTCGAGAGATGGATAGAGAACAAGCTAAGAAGAAAGTGATTTTTCCTACAATCAAGGGCCATAATTCAGGAAATTACAATTCGATATGCGCAAATGTCGAAAGGAACCGAGATCTTTGTGTTAAACTTACATTTCAAGTTTCAACAAAATCGGATAAAAATTGTGACTTCTATAGGGTCCACAACTTTGGTATACCCTATTTTTACGCTATTTGAGAACGAAGGGCGGCCATTTTATCTGCCAGTTTTGGGCCGATTTTCACGAAATTCGAACTCAGTCGTCCTTAGGGTGTAACGGTGATATAATAATACGGTTTTTTAAATCGGATAAAAATTATGACCTCTATAGGGTCCACAAGCTAAAAACGCGATTTTGCGTACAATCAGGGGCCATAATTCAGGAAGTTACGGTCTGATATGCGCAAATATCGACAGGAACCGAGATCTTTGGGTTATAAACTTACATTTCAAGTTTCAACAAAATCGGATAAAAATTGTGACCTCTATAGGGTCCCCAACCTTGATATACCATATTTTTACGCTATTTGAGAACGAACGGCAGCCATTTTGTCTGTCAATTTTGGGCCGATATTCACGAAATTCGAACTCAGCCATCCTTAGGGTGTAACGGTGATATAATAATACGGTTTTTTAAATCGGATATAAATTATGACCTCTATAGGGTCCACAAGCTAAAAACGCGATTTTTCGTACAATCAGGGGCCATAATTCAGAAAGTTACGGTCCGATATGCGCAAATATCGAAAGGAACCGAGATTTTTAGGTTATAAACTTATATTTCAAGTTTCAACAAAATCGGATAAAAATTGTGACCTCTATAGGGTCCACAAGCTAAAAACGTGATTTTTCGTACAATCAGGGGCCATAATCCATGAAGTTTCGATCCGATACATGCCAATATCGAAAGCAGCCGAGATCTTTTGGGGATAAACCTATATTTCAAGTTTCGTCAAAATCGGATAAGAATTGTGACCTGTAGAGAGTCCACAAACAATTGTGGACGGACGGACAGGGGCGACGGCATAATACGTCCACATGAAAATGTGGGCGTATAAAAATATACATGCGCGTATTTACTTAACTTATATGTTACATTATTACGGAACATCATATCTATAAAACAAGAAAAAACTATATTATATATGCATCATAATACTATGCAAAAGTAAACCCTTCTCTTAACAAAATAAAACTATAGTAACGTAGAGCTTTTACTTCCCACAGCAGACGATTTTAAAAACCAAACACAAAACCAAACTACGATTACACAAAGAACAGAAATGACTAAATGTACCAAAAAGACAACTCTTTCGAGAAATTAAAAGTTAAACACTAGCTTCTCTCTGTCAATGTCGCAAAACATGCCAGAGACAAGCCAGTAATGATAAAAATTCATAGCCGATAATCTAGATTTATCAAAAGTAATTCGAAATCTTAACTTTTCAATAAATTGAGAAATGATTGCTTGAGAAGTTACTGACTTTGACCTGAAACGTGCTTCATTTCTGTTACCCCATATTACTTGTTTTGCCAAATTAACTAAAACTAGTATGACTTCAAGCTGAAATTTAGAAAGTTTCGGGAAATTTAGATATCGAATAAGCTTGAAATCTAATTTAATTTTACCTAACGTCAGTATATTAACCATATTTCGAATTACTCCCCAAAGAGGATAAACTTTATCACAATAATAAAATATATGCTCTACAGTCTCAACCTGGTCAAAGAAGGCACACTTTTTTTCAAGAGTGTGTCTTCTACAAAATAAAGTCCACATAGTGGGAACAATATCATGGACCAGGCGCCATACTAAACTACGTGCTTGAGGATCAACAAAACTGTTATTTACGTTACGCCAAACTAGATTAAAATCTATTTGCGGTAGATTCCTGACAACCGCCAATTCTGTAAAAGTAGAAGTTAGTAATAAATCATAAAATTGTTTAGTTGTACACTCGCCATGCCAAATAAAATCTGGGTACAACTCTGAAAATGTTTCGACAGCAGTCAAACAGCCCTTATAAAATGTCGGAATAACTTGGCCATGGGGAACGGAATATGAAGCTAAACTGGAATCTAGATTTTTCAAACTATGACCAAGCCAATACTTTGCAAAGTAGTTCCACTTGACGTTTTTACTATTTATAATATTATGTACATGCTTGAGCCGTAGAGCTAAAATCTTATAATATATATGTACAACAGATAAACCACCATATCTACGATCATGGAATAAGATCTGACGCTTGAGTGGCTCAAACCTCTTAGTCCCCCAAATAAATTTAAACATTGAAGAATTAAAACGTTTGAGATACCCAGCCGGCAGATCTACGATCGTACTCACATACCACAATTTAGAACAGGCTAAAACTTTAACAATGTTAGCGCGTCCAAATATGGACATATCTCTTTTTTCATAAGTAAATAACACGCGTTGAAAGTTATTACAAATTTTGCTCCAATTATCGTCGGCAGTAATATCATGCCCGAAACGAACACGTAGAATGAGACTCGACCCAACTAACGCCAAACTGTTGAGTCGAGTTTTTTAATTTGCCAAAAGCTAAAACCATTGTCTTCGTCTTATTTAAACGTGCACCAGAGTCTTTTCCATACTTTTCATATGTTGCAAGTAAATGCTCCACACTACTCAGATTTGAACAAATTCCAATAACATCGTCTGCGTAAGCCGTTGCCTTAGCGTCCTCTATACACCCGGGAATTTTAATTCCCCTGATATGTAAGTCTTTACGGATTCGTATGAGAAACGGTTCCAATACAAGTACGTACAACAGGGGAGATAATGAACAGCCCTGTCGTACTGAACGAGTAACTGGAAACATCTCTGATACGAAACCGTTAACAATAACTGAGCTATTAACATCTTTATAAAGCAAGCGAACCCATCTAATAAAAGATGGGCCGAAATTAAATTTAGAAAGTGCCGAAAAAAGAAAACCATGATATACACGATCAAAAGCTTTCTGACTGTCTATATTAACAAACGCACAGTCAAGCTGTTTTTGTTTGACATAGTCAATTATATTTTCTAATAAAATGAAGATTATCTGAAATAGTTCTACCAGGTACAGAACAAGTCTGATCAGGACCAACTATTTCAGAAATCACCGAACTCAGCCGTCGTTGTATGACCTTCGATAAAATCTTATAGTCAATATTTAAAAGAGATATGGGACGCCAATTTTTCATAAATTGAGAGTTATTAGGGTCCTTGAACAGGAGAGTTATATAAGACAATCCCTGACTAGGACAAAAAAAACATTATCAAAAGATGAATTATATAACTCTACCAGTACAGGACCAAATAAATCTATAAATTATAAATAAAACTCCCTTGATAAACCATCACTACCTGGGCTCCTATCACTATTCATATTTTTGAGTGAATTACAGGACCAAATAAATCTATAAAATATAAATAAAACTCCCTTGATAAACCATCACTACCTGGGCTCCTATCACTATTCATATTTTTGAGTGAATTTTGAATTTCATTTAAAGTGATATAACCTTCACAGCTTTCTGAAACATCATTGTCTAAACCCGGTAAATCAGCTAAAAACTCATTACACAGTGTAATATCGATACTCTCCCTAGTAAATAAATCTAAATAAAAGTTACGAGCGATTTCTAATAATTTTGAATTCTCCGAATAAGTAATATTGTCCAAATCTTGTAATTGTGTAATAATTTTATCCTTACCGCGTTTCGTCTCCTTCACTAAGAAGTATTTAGTGGGTTTTTCGTTATTATCAAGATAATCAGATCTGGACCGAATCAAACACCCTCTGTCCTCAACCAAAGCAAGGGCATTTAACTCTTTTTTGATAGAATTTTTCTGATCTAAATAATCGCCTCTATTATTATACTCTGCCAAAACTAATTCCGTGTAACGTCTCTCAAGATCTCTCTTACGAGAGTTTTTAAATTTAGATTTACGCTTACAGTAAGCCAATGTAAATTTCTTAATCTCTAATTTAGCATGTTCCCACCATTCATGTGTAATATTTTGATTTTGGATGAACTCTTGCCAAAAACACCTAAACTCCAAATTATAAGAGCCATCATCTAAAACAGAATTATTAAATTTCCAATAACCGGGTCCGATAGAACGCGCGTTATCTAATATAACGTTAATACCAATAAAATCATGATCTGAGAAATGACAAGGCCAAACATTGTGATTTTTGAGACAACGAGAAGCAAATCTGCTTGAAACATAAAAGCGAACAATACGCGTACTCACATTAGGTCCTCTCCATGTAGTTATAATCTTCTTAGGATGCAGGTACCGAAAAGCGTCTACCAACTCGAAATCTTGAATAATCTTTCTCATCTGTACACGCCCCTCGGTACCTGAGTCTGGATTTCCACCAATCTTATCAAGCGACGAATCCATAATAAAATTAAAATCACCTGCTAAAATAAGAAAATGGGAAGTAACACAATATTTATATAAGTAATCAAAAAAAGCTCTACGTTCAGGACAAGAAGGGCTGGATGCGTATATATTTAAAAATCTAAATTTAACTCTATTTATAGAAACATCTATATACACCATTCGACCAGAATGGTCAAAATCAAATTTAATAATTTCATAATCAAGGTTGTTATTAATTAAAATACCTACCCCATATTGGCGATTACACCCGAAGCTCCATATTGCCTTATATCCGCACATACTCTCAATTTTCATACCTTCATTCACAGATTCAACATGACTTTCTTGCACCAAACATACATCCGGATTCACACTCTTCAACTCTCTCACAAACATTCTCTTCCTATGGAGCTTCCCTATCCCATTCACATTAAGTGAAACTATCTTTAAAAAGCTCTCCATTGTATTTTAATTAATAACAACCCTAAAAAGAGAAAACACAAAATTAAAAAATGAACATTGAAATATAAATATACAAACCAAGAAATACAAGCCAAGTCATTATAGAACATAACAAACTTGACTAAAAATAGAATGTATTCACTGACGGGGAATACCTGACAAGACACGCCTTGACAGACCCGATGTGTATACAACACTCGACTAACGACTGACAAGCTATACACCTGGCAGGTCGCTAGCCGGCGTGTAAAAACAAAAACAAACCAAACCAAATGAGTGGTGTTTCCTAAATCTGTAACAAGAAAAAAACAAATTAAATAAAATCTATCAAACAAGAGGTAAAACCTCGCACATTCCAGGGGCATAGCGTGTGTCGTCGAAGGGGGGTGATCAGATAGAAAATTCCAGGGACGGTCCAAATCGTTCGCTGTTGTTGTTATAACAAGCATTATTTATTTTTATCTTTTTTCTTAGCTTTTATCCCTTCCCCCCATCCTCACATGTTGTTACTTTATTTATCATAGCTGCTTTTCTTTTTGCTTTCTCTCTCTCTGCTTTCTTTTTTTCCTTTTCCTCATTCATTACTTGCTCTGGCCAAGAATCCGAAAATGCCATTTGTTCAACTAACTTGGCCTCGGCATCGATAACCTTATCGTCCTCACCTTTGCTTTCATTTGATGTTTTATTTTCACTGCTGTCACCTTTCTCTTCCTCGCTATCTACTTTTCCATTTCCTTCTTCATCTTCGCCCATTACTTGATCCCCCTCCCCGTAACTAAATTCACTATTAGAGTCACTGTCACTAGATGATATAACATTATTATTCACCACTCTAGCAGAGAACAAATTGGGATCTTGTGTATTATTGTACATTCCACAATTTGTCGCAACATGCCCTAAACATTTGCATCTCAAACATAAAGGCGCCCTGCCCTATCCCTTGATGTGATTAGCAGTTTGTATGCCCCATCCTCAGATTCTAAAAAGTGAGGTACGGCCGCCATTTTGTCCTCTCTCATCTCCATTCTAACCACTTTTATACCGTTTCGCAAATTCATAGCTCCCGGTTCATTTGACGCTAACTCAGTTATGGAAATTATACGGCCATGCAAATTTGAGATAAAACACTCTGCTTTAAAAAGCGCGGGGCTCGGTGAACTCTGAACTTGACCCGTCTCCGATCACTTGGGGAAAACTCAAATTTTGATCTCTCATTTTGATACACGCCAGCTATATCGAGTAGCTCAACGTCATTTTTCGAAGCAACTGTGACAAACCATTCACGAAACATACCTCGTTTATCAATAACAACAATGTTCTCTCTGGGAATGATAGATGAAACAGCGTTAACTATACCTGATCTCCATACACGATCATCACCTGTAACAAACACTCTGACTGTTCTTTCCAAAATATCTCGGTCAATATCGTCGTCGTTGATACGAAACTTAGCAGTAAACGCGCTCATCGTGGCGCCAAGGTAAAAACCGCTTACCTTGGCGGAAACCTCTAAAAAAAAATCGCGACTATCCCTGGCCGGGACGTTAACAGATACTACACTTTGATCTTAGCCAAAAGGCCGAGAAGCGATGCCGAAGAAAGTTTGATTTCCGTGCTATGGTCGTGCATACCACGCTCGAGATGATTGAATTACCCGGTCAGATTTCACTGTGTGGCTGAGGTGTTAAATATGTACATGCTGTTTATGTGCCCTCAAAGTATAGCCATTTTGAAGCATATAAATGTGGTCGGTTTCTGATCTGCATCCATGCGCGAGTGAAATATAAATTAATGATATTTCCTCTCCAACCTTGCGTCCAGCGAGCTTAACCAGGGCTGCGTGGGCAACTTTACCAGACTTATATGTACATGTACGTATATTGTACGTTTTGTTGAACTTCCGACCCTGTCTCAAGAAAAAAAAAACCAAGAAAAGAAAGAGAGGGAGAGGAGAGGGGAGGCGAGGTGGTGGTGTGGTGTGGCGTGGTGTGGCGGGGGAGGAGGGGCGGGGTGGATAGTAGAATAGAAGGAGGATAATATGACACCAAGAAAAGTTCAAGTCAACAAATTTTGTTTTGTTTTGTGTACGTGATGTTTGTCGAATGCACGAAATACAGAGCATAATAATATTTATACGTGTGTGTGGGATGGTTTTATTTTTTTTGTACGGGGAATTGGTCAATTTCACTCTTTTCAAATTTTAACAAGGGGTGGGCCACGCCTGGAGATACTGCAATACCAGGGCAACCCGTGATGAGGGCGGAGCAAGCCCCGACACCTCATCTCGGTCCAAAAATCAGTTTAATATCGAAGTACCCCATTGGGGTACGTATCAGATATTAAGCTGATAAGAACAGATACTACACTTTTTTTTTCTTTTTAATAAATTTTATTTTCCCAATGCCTTTACAAGGCAACTCTGTGCAGTCGCCCCATAATGGACAAAATGAAATTATATACAATGAAGAATGATTAACGGTATGTTGCGTGAGAAAATAAAGACGATAAAATGGAAAAAAAAATAAAAATAAAAAAGGTTTATTTTTTAGTCTGGACCAGAAACCAGAGGAGAAAATTAAAGAAAAACTTTTAAATAATGCGCACAGAGTTGCCGGAAACATATATACATGCAGGAAAAAAACTAAAAAAAACCATTTATACATAATATAATATGCACACGAAAAAAAGAAAACAACCAAAAACCATGCATTAAACATATATATGGACGCAATAAAGAAACACTATATAATGTTCAAACAAAAGTATATACATAATATTATATTTACATGGAAAAAAAAAAATGCAATAAACAGGTCATCCTGAGACCTAAAAAATAAATCATTTAACATGCATATTGTTTATAAAATAATGATGCATACATATGTATATAGATTTATATATACACAATAAATTAAAAATGCATGTATATAGATTTATATATACACAAAACAAATATATACACCGTAATAGAAGAATGAAAAAATCGCTAACATTTGGGACCCAGAAATTGACAAAAGTGGGTCGCAACGCATATAATACTGTAATATGAATGCATATAAACTGATTTACATTCAATGGTTTCCGTTTTTACTCCAATTTCAAATCAGTTATGTTCGGCGAAATAAGCCAGCAGTCTCAAGCGAGTGCAAATTTCTAGCGTCTGGTTATTCCAGTGTACATAAGCCGTTTGATTTGGTGCAATGTGTCTAGCCTCGTCCCTCGAGTCTCTTGATACAACTGGGGCTGGAGCGCATTATGGTACACGATTCGTGTACCAATGGTAAAATGTTTTTGTCTTAAATATTGGATATCAACAGCCCATCTTTTCCCGGTAAGATCACAACATGAATGTTGTTTAATTTGACAAATAAATCGTGTTTTCAATGTTGAAGATTTTGGATGATATTGAGTTATGGAACATCATATCTATAAAACAAGAACAAGTTATATTATATATGTATTATAATACTATATACAAAACTAAACCCTTCTCTTAACAAAATAAAACTATAGTAACGTAGAGCTTTTACTTCCCACCGCAGTCAACTCCATATGAAAAAAAATATTCCAAAAAGACAACTCTTTGGAGAAATTAAAAGTTAAACACTAGCTTCTCTGTCAATGTCACAAAACATGCCAGAGACAAGCCAGTAATGATAAAAATTCATAGCTGATAATCTAGATTTATCAACAGTAATTCGAAATCTTAACTTTTCAATAAATTGAGAAATGATTGCTTGAGAAGTTACTGACTTTGACCTAAAACGTGCATCATTTCTATTACCCCATATTACTTGTTTTGCCAAATTAACTAAAACTAGTATGACTTCAAGCTGAAATTTAGAAAGTTTCGGGAAATTTAGATATCGAATAAGCTTGAAATCTAATTTAATTTTACCTAACGTCAGTATATTAACCATATTTCGAATTACTCCCCAAAGAGGATGAACTTTATCACAATAATAAAATATATGCTCTACAGTCTCAACCTGGTCACAGAATTAGGCACACTTTTTTTCAAGAGTATGTCTTCTACAAAATAAAGTCCACATAGTGGGAACAATATCATGGACCAGGCGCCATGCTAAACTACGTGCTTGAGGATCAACAAAACTGTTATTTACGTTACGCCAAACTAGATTAAAATCTATTTGCGGTAGATTACTGACAACGGCCAATTCTGTAAAAGTAGAAGTTACTAATAAATCATAAAATTGTTTAGTTGTACACTCGCCATGCCAAACAAAATCTGGGTACAACTTTGAAAATGTTTCGACGGCAGTCAAACAGCCCTTATAATATGTCGGAATAGCTTGGCCATGGGGGGCGGAATTAGAAGCTAAACTGGAATCTAAATTTTTCAAACTATGACCAAGCCAATACTTTGCAAAGTAGTTCCACTTGACGTTTTTACTATTTATAATATACTCAGCCAAATTAAAAACTTGACACTCGGGATTTTTCGGACTAGATTTTTAATATTTGGTTTAAGGCAACTATTTTAGTGTTATGTTGTGGACAGACGACCTTGACATCAACAGAAAGCAAGAATACGTCTCGCCGAAAAACCTTGACATTGATAACGTTCGTGATGTCACAGTACCCCCCAAAATGAAATTCACAGACTTGGAGAACAATCGGAATAAAGTGTTTAGTAACGGTTGTGGCCTCCTCTCGTACTGCCACACAACGTCATTTCGTGGATCTCAGAACATTAGTAAACACTACCCTAGGAAGACGTCAAAACTGCTCAGCAAGAGCATGTTGAAGGTCTGCAACGTCAGTGGTGGATTCACTTGCTGACGAACACGTCGACCCAGTTCGTCCCAGATGTGTTCAATAGGATTAGGGTCGGGGCTAAGCGACGGCCAATCCAGGACTTGGACACCGGCATTTCTTAAAAAATTCTGGGTAGCAATTGCTGTATGGGGTCGAGCATTGTCTTGTTGAAACGTTAGTCCAGGCCCATGTCTCTGCATAAACGGAAGAAAAAAAGGTTGCAAAATCTGATCCCTGTATTGGACAACATTTAAGTTCCCTTGGACAACAACAAGAGAACGTCCATGTGTACAAAAAGAACCCCAAACCATGACGCTGCCGCCACCAAATCAGTCAACTTCTGACGCATGCTTGAGCGTAACGTTCACCTCGTCTGCGGTACACTCGGACCCTGACCCTGAGGCAAATCTCAAGGTGAATCGAGATTCGTCACTAAAGACAACCGAATTCCACTGTCTTTGGGTAAATCTTATGTGTCTTGTGGCCCACACAAGTCGGTTACGGCGATGAAGAGGTGTCAATATTGGTCCATTATAGGGCCTCCGAGCTTGAAGACCAGCAGCCTGCAAGCGATTTCGAACAGTTTGTGCAGTTACCCTTCCACCACACATCTCTCTACTTGTGGAGGTTGCAGTGACAAATCTGTTTCTAAGATGACGTAATCGTATTGCTTGATCTTCCTGGAGTGATGTCACACGTGGCGCTCCCGCCCTTGGGCGGTCGGCAATAGTTCCAGTTTGAAGCACTCTCATTCTAAGATTAATTATTGTCTGGCGTGAACAATTAAAGGCTCTTGCAACAGTGACCACAGACTGACCAGCATAGAGCCTACATTTCTCTACTTGTGGAGGTTGCAGTGACAAATCTGTTTCTAAGATGACGTAATCGTATTGCTTGATCTTCCTGGAGTGATGTCACACGTGGCGCTCCCGCCCTTGGGCGGTCGGCAATAGTTCCAGTTTGAAGCACTCTCATTCTAAGATTAATTATTGTCTGGCGTGAACAATCAAAGGCTCTTGCAACAGTGACCACAGACTGACCAGCATAGAGCCTACATATAGCACGTAGACGTTCTACATTTGAAAGGCGCGGCATTTTCTAACAAAAATGAAAATAAGAATTTTAATTTGTTTTTCCAGTTCAAGTTACGTGTGCGTGTTCAGTTTAAGCAAACTTGCATCGATTGACCTCACGAGTTTGTGTTTGCACGTGTTTTTCAGATTTTTCATCTTTATATGCTCAAAAGTCACGTGAGCCACGTGACTTTACAATTTTCTGAAATTAAAGGCTTCTTACTACTTACCATCGTTAGAAATACTTTAAAATTTATTTGACTTACCAGAAAAAAAAATTAGTTGAAATTCATCAGTGTCAAGTTTTTAATTTGGCTGAGTATATTATGTACATGCTTGAGCCGTAGAGCTAAAATCTTATAATATATATATATATACAACAGATAAACCACCATATCTACGATCATGGAATAAGATCTGACGCTTGAGTGGCTCAAACTTCTTAGTCCCCCAAATAAATTTAAACATTGAAGCATTAAAACGTTTGAGATACCCAGCCGGCAGATATACTATCGTACTCACATACCACAATTTTGAACAGGCTAAAACTTTAACAATGTTAGCGCGTCCAAATATGGACATATCTCTTTTCTCATAAGTAAATAACACGCGTTGAAATTTATTACAAATTTTGCTCCAATTATCGTCGGCAGTAATATCATGCCCGAAACGAACACCTAGAATTTTCTGAGACTCGACCCAACTAACGCCAAACTGTTGAGTCGAGTTTTTTAATTTGCCAAAAGCTAAAACCATTGTCTTCGTCTTATTTAAACGTGCCCTAAAACCTTTTCAATAATTTTCATATGTTGCAAGCAAATGCTCCCCACTACGGTCAAGTACAAAACTCGGAAAGCTCGGAAAATATTTTCCGACTTTTCCCCTCTCCGAGTTTTATGAATTGACTCGATTGAAAACACAAAACTCGGAAAACTCAGAAAAATTGTCCTACTTTTTGTTTCAAACTGAGTTTTGTGTTTTCAATGAGTCAAATCATAAAACTCGGAAAGAGAAAAAGTTGGAAAATTATCAAAAATATTTTTTTTTTTTTTAAAATAGCGAAAGTAGTTGTAGTAATACATCTATTTAATAAGTTGGACATAATCTGTAACTTTTCAGTTATATTTTAACCAAAATAATGCAATATGGCAGTTATAATCGAATATCCGAGTTTTGTATTTTGGCCTATACAAAAACACCAAACTCGGAAAACTCGGAAAGTGGTCAAAAGGTATCAAAATAAAATATTTTTCATTGGATATGGTGTGTAAGGGTTGTAATATGTACAAAGGAACTCAATTCGCCTTTACGGGGATAACTTGGGTGAGATCGAAAACTCGGACATCCAAAAGATGAAATGAATAAACGAGGTGTGTATATAATTTCAATTTGACACATGGCCCCGAGGTCGAACCTGCCCCGTTCTCCCATACTATATACGTCGTGTCGAGAACAGGCCTACCTAACTTTTAGAAATAAAATTGGCGAAAGGAGTAACAGTATCACATCTATTTAATAAGTTGGACCTGGGCCCTGTTTCACAAAAACTTAAATCTCCTTAAAATCGACTTAAACTAAAATTCCATCCTAACTTAAGATAGACGCGTTTCACAAAACGATTTTAAGCATATTAGGTAAAATCCACAAAAATAATATTGTAAGTTAAAATTGTATCCTAACTTACAATAGTGGCGTTTCACAAAACTATTTTAGGGACAATTTTAACTAAATTCTATTGTAACTTAGGACAGCCGTCACCCTCTCCTAACTTAAAATCACGACATTAACAAACATTGATTAGAGCTACTTTGTGAGATCTATTGCGACATGTAGATATATTTGGAATAATGATAATATTGCCAATGGCCCGGGTTATATAATTTAAACATACTATCATTCACAAAAATAATTTTTATTCAATTTCTTTTCATTGTATGGGAAATATAAGCAATTAGATGACGCCCCAAATTAAAACCCCAAGAACAAAAAATCCCCTCAAAACACCAGTAAACAAAACTCTTTGTTACTATTTTATATATTACCATATGATTCAAGTATAAATTATGCTATTTTCAAATAATTAATAGACCAAAAAAAAACCTAAAAAAATCTAAAGCCACTTCATATCTAATGTCTATAAAAAAATATCTTATAGGCCTACAATTGTTTAAAATGAGAGAGAGAGTTTAGGTCATTTCGGGCTAACACATGGTTCAATTTTATTTGAATAATTCGCTTGCGCGTAGGGGTCTTTAGTAGTGGGAGGAACCGGAGAAAACCCACGAGGTTGGACGGGCGACCCTACTCCTTGTCACGTACAACCGGGGAATCGAAACCCCGTTAGTCCTGTAATACTAGATACGCCATATGCAAAGTATTAATTATGGTTTTGGGATTATGATGATTTAAATAGGAGCCAAGGGTATTTTATATTGTGAAAAAAAAAATCATTTTAATTTAATAAGATAGATAGGTATTATCCAATAAGGAGTGTGGCACTTTGACATTTTCAAATTATTATTGAAAGGGTCCATGGGACTGACATTTCAAATCTAGGCATCGGAACATTGGTTATTTCGTGTATTAGTTTAAAAGTTATTAAATACTTTTAAATTCGACAATACTTTAGTCTAGATTAATCGTTTGAGTCAGAAATATTACATGTTTGTGACAATTTCTCAATAGTTTCTGTTATCCAAAATACAACAAAACTACGAAATTCAAGCCATTTAGTTTATCGATACGCATTATTTCCATTGAAGTCTGCGAGTAAATCCAATGCCAAGGTCACGAAAACGACATGCAAGTTCAAGGCCAACAAATTGATACATTTCAAAACAAATAACACTCAATAAACTTATTTATTTCATCTCTCTACGACTGTCTGACCATGTGCAGGCATTATAACAACGTATGAAACTCTCCTCATTGGTATTGTAACGGTTAATTCAACCTGTATGCCAACACCCTAAGTGCCCTCGCCGGAATTGTTCACTGCGCGAGCGCAAGCTATTTTAACTAAAATCTATTAAAATTGCATTTTAAGTTCCTCGCCGGAATTGTTCACTGCGCGAGCGCAAGCTATTTTAACTATAATCTATTAAAATTGCATTTTAAGTTACAATCGATCTTCGTGAAACGCATAAAATTTAAAATTTCAGTTTGATTTTAGTTTAAGTTTTTGTGAAACAGGGCCATGATCTATAACCTTTTCAGTTAGATTTAACCAAAATACTGCAATATGGCAGTTATAATCGAATATCCGAGTTTTGTATTTTGGCCTATACGAAAAAACAAAACTCGGAAAACTCGGAAAGTGGCAAAAAGATATCAAAATAAACTATTTTTCATTGGATAATTATGATTATTATACAGCGGATTTCTCCTTAACGGGAATAACTTGATATTTAGTGTAGCCCACTCAAGTTTTTGTTGCATCGAGACAGACATCACAGGCAGTAGGCCTACTACGTGTCGAGCATATCTAATTGGATAATTAAGTGATAGTAACACATCTATTTAATAATTTGGACATGATCTATAACCTTTTCAGTTAAATTTTAACCAAAATACATGTAATGCAATATGGCAGTTACAATTAAATATCCGAGTTTTGTATTTTGGCCTATACGAAAATACAAAACTCGGAAAACACGGAAAGTGGCAAAAAGATATCAAAATAAACTATTTTTCATTGGAAAATTATGATTAATATACAGCGGATTTTTCCTTAACGGGAATAACTTGATATTTAGTGTAGCCCACTCAAGTTTTTGTTGCATCGAGATAGACATCACAGGCAGTAGGCCTACTACGTGTCGAGAATATCTAA
Source organism: Patella vulgata (assembly GCF_932274485.2). Lineage (NCBI taxonomy): Eukaryota > Metazoa > Mollusca > Gastropoda > Patellidae > Patella > Patella vulgata. The sequence goes on along the minus strand of NC_065882.2, from coordinate 26,368,941 downwards.
TTGGATAATTAAAGGACAATATTGGTGCCAGTCATTATCACATATGTGATAGAGATAGTTACACATTCCAAATATAATTTTAACACAGAGATCATTGCTACGATAGCTGAGTAATAAATGTTTCCTGAATCGGAAGTGACGAACGCCAAAGGAAAACACGAGTCATCTCTCTATATAACTGACTGTTACTCCTTTCGCCAATTTTATTTCTAAAAGTTAGGTAGGCCTATTCTCGACACGACGTATATAGTATGGGAGAACGGGGCAGGTTCGGTCTCGGGGCCATGTGTCAACTTGAAATTATATACACACCTCGTTTTAATCATTTCATCTTTTGGATGTCCGAGTTTTCGATCTCACCCAAGTTATCCCCGTAAAGGCGAGTTGAGTTCCTTTGTACATATTACAACCCTTACACACCATATCCAATGAAAAATATTTTATTTTGGTACCTTTTGACCACTTTCCGAGTTTTCCGAGTTTTGTGTTTTCGTATAGGCCAAAATACAAAAATGCCATATTGCATTATTTTGGTTAAAATATAACTGAAAAGTTACAGATTATGCCCAACTTATTACATAGATGTATTACTACAACTACTTTCGCTAATTTAAAAAAAACAATATTTTTGATAATTTTCCAACTTTTTCTCTTTCCGAGTTTTATGATTTGACTCGATTGAAAACACAAAACTCGGAAAGGTCGGAAAAAATTGTCCGACTTTTTTGTTTGAATAGAAAACTCGGAAAATATTTTCCGACTTTTCAGTTTGAAACAAAAAGTCGGACAATTTTTTCCGAATTTTCCGAGTTTTGTGTTTTCAATCGAGTCAATTCATAAAACTCGGAGAGGGGAAAAGTCGGAAAATATTTTCCGAGTTTTCTGAGTTTTGTACCTGACCTCCACACGACTCAGATTTGAACATTTTCCAGTAACATCGTCTGCGTAAGCCGTTGCCTTAGCGTCCTCTATACACCCAGGAATTTTAATTCCCCTGATATGTAAGTCTTTACGGATTCGTATGAGAAACGGTCCCACTACAAGTACGTACAACAAGGGAGATAATGAACATCCCTGTCGTACCGTACCGAACGAGTAACGAAACCGTTAACAATAACTGAGCTATTAACATCTGTATAAAGCAAGCGAACCCATCTTATAAAAGATGGGCCGAAATTAAATTTAGAAAGTGCCGAAAAAAAAACCCCATGATCTACACGATCAAAAGCTTTCTGACTGTCTATATTAACAAACCCACAGTCAAGCTGTATTTGTTTGACATAATCAATTATATTTCTAATAAAATGAAGATTATCTGAGATAGTTCTACCAGGTACAGAACAAGTCTAATCAGGGCCAACTATTTCAGAAATCACCGAACTCAGCCGTCGTTGTATGACCTTAGATAAAATCTTATAGTCAATATTTAAAAGAGATATGGGACGCCAATTTTTCATAAATTGAGAATTATTACGGTCCTTGCACAGGAGAGTTATACTGAGCGCCATGGAAAACGCATCACTTTTTTTCCCAAATATTTTATTACTAGGTGGTTTTGTATGTATAATATTATGCAATACTATGAACTATTGTTTCACACAATGCTCCCAAACGCAAAAAATATCGGCTGTGCGCAAAAAAAAAAAAAAAAATTGCACGAGATGCTCAATGCACGTGCAGCATTGTGTGTGAGCCCTTTTAAAGCATGTTTTCAACTTAATGTGCAGTACATAAACTGTGAAACGTCAATCTGTCGTAATTTGTTGTTGGACGTGTGAAGGAATCGAGATAGAGATGCCGAGCCTTACTGAAAATCACGGGAATGTCCAGGGCTGGCGTGTCTACACGTGCTATTGCCAGACACTTCAATTGTCATCAGTCCACTATTGTAAGGTTGGTGGAACGTGTTCGAGTTACTGGATCAACACGTAACCGTCAACGTCCTGGTCCACAACGCCTTACAAGCCAGGCTCAAGGCCGCTACATCCGGGTCACTCGTCTGCGTGACAGATTCCACCCAGCGACTCGAACAGGTGCAGCAGTCGTCGGAAGACAAGGACCAGTAAGTGCCAACACCGTAAGACGTCGTCTAAGAGAAGTAGGACTCCGTGCACGACGACCTTATGTTGGTCCTCAGGGATCATCACCGTCAGCGGCGTTTGATATGGGCTCAAGGACACCAGACATGGAAAAGAGTAGACTGGCAAAGTGTGCTCTTCAGTGATGAGAGTCGCTTTCATCTTTATGACGCTGATGGCCGTCAACGTGTGTGGAGACGTCTTGGGGAACGTCTCGCAGACTGCTGCGTCTTCGAAACGAATCAATGGGGTGGGGGAAGTGTAATGGCGTGGGGAGGCTTCACATTTCATCACCGGACCGCCCTACACATTTGCAGGGGTCGTGTTAATGCTGTAGCCTACCGTGATGATGTCTTGCAACCAATTGTTGTTCCGATGTTTCGAGCGCACCCACAACTTCAGCACTTCCAACAGGATAATGCACGTCCGCATACCGCCCGTGTAAGTATGGACTAACTGGCTGCTAACAACATCAATGTCTTGAACTGGCCAGCCATGTCTCCGGACATGGCACCAATAGAACATGTCTGGGATGAGATTGGACGCCGTCTGTATCGGAGACCACAGATGCACACCATTGCTGCTTTAGAAGCTGCTCTTGTGTCCAAGAATGGAACAACTTTCCCCAGGCCTTCTTTCAAACATTGGTAAATTCCATGCGACGTCGCTGCACAGCGTGTGTAGGAGCCCGTGGAGGACACACGCGCTACTGACATCTGTGTCGTACTTTTGGTTTTGACCCCTCTGACTTTGTACCGTTGATTACAGATTAAACATCCATAAGTGTACAAATGTGTTGTTATTGATGTGTTCCTATTTGAATATTGTTCACAATAAGAAGAAAAATAAATAAGATATGTTTACAGGATCATTTTGTTATACGAAAAACTAAGTGATGCGTTTTCCATGGAGCTCAGTATAAGACATTCTCTGACTAGGACAAAGAAAACCATTATCAAAAGATGAATTATACAACTCCACCAGTACAGGACCAAATAAATCTATAAAATATAAATAAAACTCCCTTGATAAACCATCACTACCTGGGCTCCTATCACTATTCATATTTTTGAGTGAATTTTGAATTTCATTTAAAGTGATATAACCTTCACAGCTTTCTGATACATCATTGTCTAAACCCGGTAAATCAGCTAAAAACTCATTACACAGTGTAATATCGATACTCTCCCTAGTAAATAAATCTAAATAAAAATTACGAGCGATTTCTGATAATTTTAGATTTTCCGACTAAGTAATATTGTTTAAATCTTGTAATTGTGTAATAATTTTATCCTTACCGCGTTTCGTCTCCTTCTCTAAAAAGTATTTAGTGGGTTTTTCGTTATTATCAAGATTATCAGATTTGGACCGAATCAAACACCCTCTGTCATCAGCCAAAGCAAGGGCATTTAACTCTTTTTGATAGAATTTATCTGATCTAAATCATCTCCTCTATTATTATATTCAGCCAAAACTAATTCCGTGTAACGTCTCTCAAGATCTCTCTTACGAGAGTATTTAAATTAGATTTACGCTTACAGTAAGCCAATGTAAATTTCTTAATCTCTAATTTAGCATGTTCCCATCATTCATGTGTAATATTTTGATTTTGGATGAACTCTTGCCAAAAACACCTAAACTCTAAATTGTAGGAGCCATCATCTAAAACAGAATTATTAAATTTCCAATAACCGGGTCCGATTTGAGAAATGACATGGCCAAACATTGTTATTTTTGAGACAACGAGAAGCAAATCTGCTTGAAATATAAAAGCGACCAATACGCGTACTCACATTAGGTCCTCTCCATGTAGTTATAATCTTCTTAGGATGCAGGTACCGAAAAGTGTCTACCAAATCGAAATCTTGAATAATCTTTCTCATCTGTACACGCCCCTCAGTACCTGCGTCTGGATTTCCACCAATCTTATCTAGCGACGAATCCATAATAAAATTAAAATCACCTGCTAAAACAAGAAAATGGGAGGTAACATAATATTTATATAAATAATAAAAAAAAAGCTCTACGTTCAGGACAAGAAGGGCTAGATGCATATATATTTAAAAATCTAAATTTAACGCCATCTATAGAAATATCTAAGAGGACCATACGACCAATTAATTTTGCCGATGAGGAAAAATCATTAATAAAAAAAATGTTAGACGCTAAGATTATTCAGCCATCATCGTCCGAATGGGCGAGTCCACCAGTTTTAATAAGGAAACCCGATGGTTCCGTTAGGTGGTGTATTGATTACAGAGCGCTTAATGCTGTAAGGTTTTTCTCTAAAATGGGCATGACCAATGCTTATTATCAAATCCCTTTTAAAGTAGGAAAATCAGAAAAAGATCGCTTTCATAACTAAGTATGGATTATTTGAATTCCGTAGACTCCCTTTTGGGCTCACGAACAGCCCTTCCACATTTTCTAGGGCTATCAATTTAGTAATGCATGGATTAATTTGGAATATAGCATTGGCCTTCTTAGATGATATATTAATTATGGGAATGTTAGGCAAGTTCTTACGCGATTGCAAACATATGGATTGAAACCAAAGAATCGTGTTCTATTTCAAGAGGAAGTAGAATTTTTAGGGAGCATAGTAAACGGGGAAGGGTTAAAAATGAGTCAGAAACATATAGAGCCTGTCAAATCTTGGCCAGTACCTAAGAATACTAAAGAGGTCGAGAAATTCTTAGGTTTTGCAAATTATAGAGAATTTATAAACGATTTGGCACAAATGACTTTTCCGTTGTATGCCATTACCGGAAAGCAGCCTTTTTCATGGGATCTAGAAAAACAAACTGCTTTTGAAAATATTAAGCGGGCTTTGATAACTCTTCCGGTTTTATCCCTTCCAAACGCCCAGGATCACTTCATTTTGGATACAGATGCTTCTAATATAGCTATAGGGTATGTTTAAAGTCGGGTGCAAGATGGACAAGAAAAAGTAATTTCGTATAGTAGTGTTTCCTTAACTCCGGAGCAAAGACGTTATTGCACGACCCGGAAAGAACTTCTGGCAGTGGTCAGATTCACCCGACAATATAGACATTATCTGTTGGGGCGGAATTTTACGGTTCGAACGGATCATAGTAGTTTAACGTGGCTCTTAAGATTTAAAAAACCGAATAGACAACTAGCTAGACGGTTAGAGGAGTTGTCACCACAATACGATATGACAGTCAAGCATCGACCCTGAGCTCGACGCGCTCGCCCGAGGTAGGCCCTTGTCCCGATTTCAAGACACAAATTCTACCTGAAGCTTTGCCTTGTGGTGGGGGGGGGGTTGTGTAAATATTGTTGTAAGGCCTATGAAGATTGGGCTGACTTTATAGAAGAGGTAGAGGAATCGATACCTTTTATTTAGAAGGATTCCCGAGGAACCGGTTGTAAATAGAATATTGTCACGAGATTTATTCTCGGATTGGGAGGATGATTCGAGTCAGTTAGGGTCATATAATATTAATGGGATGTTTGTGTCGTGTTTTTCGATTTATAGAAAAGGGGCATCAGATGATAATGAGGAAAAGGATAAGATTGTTAGGCAAATAACTTTAGCTAACCTGAATTCTGAACAGGAAATGGTAGAAAGTCAGAACAAAGATTCAAATTTTAGATTAATTCTGGCCTGGCTTAAGGATGGGAGTTCCCCATTAGAAGCGGAGCTAATCCTTAGTAGTCCTGCCGCTAAATAGTATTGGATTCATAAGGAACTGTTGTACTTAACTGACAAGGGAATTTTGTTTAGAAAAGATCCCGGGGATGGGTCGTCTCAATTAGTGGGGCCTAAAAATTGTATATAAGAAATTATCGCCTTGTATCATGATCTCCCTTCAGCAGGACACCAAGGTTCAAAGCGAACTCAACAGAAAATTAGAATGAACTATTTCTGGTACTGTATGTCCAAAGATGTGGCAGCTTATTTGCAAAACTGTAGGGTTTGTAATACTTGTAAAAAGGCTACTTTTCATGCTCGTTCGGGTTTAGTGTCATATCAGTCCGGTTTTCCCATGGAAAGGGTGCATTTAGATTTCCTTTGACCTTTGCCGAAGTCAACTCGTGGTAATGTACATATTCTAATGATGGTAGATCAGTTTACAAAATGGGTCGAGTGTGTTCCGTTATCCTCGCAAACAGCAGAAGTAACTGTACAAGCCACAATAGATCAATTCTTCTCTCGTTTCGGGTATCCCTTTCAAATTTTCACTGATCAAGGTAGGAGTGACTTGTTTAATGAATTGTGCCATCAGATGCAAATCCATAAAGCGCGAACTACTCCGTATCGTCCTTCTTCGAATGGGCAAGCGGAAAGGTATAACCGGACACTAATGGACGCTGTTAGATGTTTCGTAGAGGAGAAACAAAATAATATTGGGATCAACATTTAGCTCAATTAGCTGGCGCTTTAAGGTCGTCGGTAAATAGACAGACCGGATTTACCCCAAACCGTTTAATGTTAGGCAGGGAGATAAATATTCCAGTAAATCTGATGTTTGGAAGTCAAGAGAAGGCGAATATACGAACGGTAGATCAATATTTGGTTGAGTTAGAAGAAGCTGCGACTTTGGCACATGAACGTGCTAGAGAAAATTTAGGGATGGCACAGAAGCGCATGAAAGGGGATTATGATATAAAATTGAGAGAACGAGCTTATGAAGTGGGGGCTTTTGTATATATTTTGGACACTTCTACCCCCAAAGGAAAAGCTCGAAAATTAATGAAGTATTGGAGGGGTCCGGGGGTAGGTATTGAAAAATTGGGTGCTTCGTTGTATAGAGTTAAGACTAGAAGCTCAGTATCGGTTACGCACCATGATCGCATCAAGAATTGCTCGGATATGAATGCTCCCTCTTGGACAATCAAGGCAGGTAGAGAGCTATTGAAGGGGTTAAGGATAGGACAGATAGGGATACCGAAGGGAGAAAAGTTTATTGTGTGTGTAGGAAGCCGTGGAGGAATCAATTCGGTTTACAATGTGACTTCTGTCTGGAATGGTTTCATGGTCATTGTGTAAATATTACCCCTCAGGAGGCCGAGAGCATTGATATTTATAAATGTCCGAATTGCGATAGAGGTTGAGGATAATTATCTGAAAAGGGCAGTTAGACCTCGCCGAGGGTAAGGACTAAATTTCGGTTTTGTTTTTCTGTTGGATGTTTTTTTTTAGATGGAAGATTGGTTTAGGATAAGGAGCAATGGAAGACGGAGGGTAGAACGGATAGAGGAATGGTACCAGGACTTACTGATAGTAACACCGGAGGCGGGGGAGGTTGGAGACTTTATGGAGAGAGAGGGTGACATTAGGAGCCTTGGCTGTGGGAAAAGTAACCGCGGAGACGTTGGTTATGGGGGCGAAAGCAACGAGAGGGCTGTTGGCTGTGTCGGTGGTAGAGGAGTCGGTGTTGGTTGAGGAGCAGATGGAAATTCCCCCGAATGAATTACTATCCAAAAAATTTAATTGGGGGAGGGGACTAAATTAGGGTTACAACCTATTTCCCAACAATTCCATAGTAATCAATGTCAGGGGCCTAAATTAGGGTTACAACCTATTTCCCAACAATTCCACAGTAATCAATGCCAGGCGTCCCAAGGGGAGGTCAGGAAAAGACGGAATAAGTCACAGGTGGGGCGAGCACAGCTCTGCCCGGTTAGGGGTTGCTGTTTTTTTTCTAAAGCCATTCAGCGGCATGTAATCATTAATCGAACATTTTTAGTTTGGGGTCTACAACAGACGAGGGGTTGTATAGAAAATTGGAGGTAGTGAAAATCCTGGCGGGGAGGGTCACAAAAAGCGGGGGGTCACTAACAAATCTCTGGAGTTTGGTTAATCGGTCCAGGGTAGTCACAGAAAACAATTATCTGGCTCCAGGGGCCGTTTGGGAGATGGAGCGAGCATGTCGCTTGTTCCGTTGGCCCATCCCATTCCGGTTCTCTTTTGTGTCCTCTAAATAGTTTTGCGGGTTTTTTCATTGAAGGATTTTAGTGGTGGCGATTAATATGATGTCCCCGGAAGACCGGGTATGGTTTAAGAATATTTAAATCTTGAAAGAGCTCATTTGGGCAGATCTTCGGATCTCGCCCAGTATTAGCATTTATCGATATAGTTGGATTAATGTTGTGTATTGGTTATTCTTTAGAGTTGGTTCTGATTAGGCTCGAGGTACTTTTGTACTATCTGGGCATACTTTATGGGTCTAGCCCTGTTCCTATCTGGGGCCTTTTAAAAACTGGGAGGTGTGTTGTGTTTTGTGGTACTGTTTAGATAATAACATACTTAATTTATCTTCTATATAGCCACAGTAACACTTTTCTACTACTAAAGTTGGTTTGGCTCGCCCAAACTCAACTGTATTCAGAGAACGCCTAAACTCATCCATATTTACGGGTCGCCCAAATGCAGACTCGATTTGAGATGCAAGTGCATGAGGCGTATATAAGAAACCGGCGTTCAACTAGAGGTCGCAGACGATAGTTTAATTAAAACCAAAGCAGCTGTAGAAGAGATTAAGAGTAAGTTGTCTAAACTTTCCTTTATTTTGGCACATCACTTTAGTACTATACTGAGCGCCATGGAAAATGCATCACTTAGTTTTTCGTAGAACAAAATGATCCTGTAAACATATCTTATTTATTTTGCTTCTTATTGTGAACAATATTCAAATGGGAACACATCAATAACAACACATTTGTACACTTATGGATGTTTAATCTAATCAACGGTACAGCGTCAGAGGGGTCAAAACCAAAAGTACGACACAGATGTCAGTAGCGCGTGTGTCCTCCACGGGCTCTTACGCACGCTGTGCAGAGACGTCGCATGTAATTAACCAATGTTTGAAAGAAGGCCTGGGGCAAATGGTGTGCATCTGTGGTCTCCGATACAGACGGCGTCCAATCTCATCCCAGACATGTTCTATCGGTGCCAGTCCAAGACATTGATGTTATTAGCAGCCAGGTAGTCCATACTAAAACGGGCGGTATGCGGACGTCCATTATCCTGTTGGAAGTGCTGAAGTTGTGGGTGCGCTCGAAACATCGGAACAACAATTGGTTGCAAGACATCATCACGGTAGGCTACAGCATTAGCGCGGCCCCTGCAAATGTGAAGGGGGGTCCGGTGATGAAATGTGAAGCCTCCCCACACCATTACACTTCCCCCACCCCATCGATTCGTTTCGAAGACGCAGAAGTCTGCAAGACGTTCCCCAAGACGTCTCCACACATGTCTACTCTTCTCCATGTCTGGTGTCCTTGAGCCCATGCTGATCCCTGAGTATAGATCCAACATAAGGTTGTCGTGCACGGAGTCCTACTTCTCTTAGACGATGTCTTACGGTGTTGGCACTTACTGGTCCTTGTCTACCGACGACTGCTGCACCTGTTTGAGTCGCTTGGCGGAATCTGTCACGCAGATGAGTGACCCGGATGTAGCGGTCTTGAGCCCGGGTTGTAACGCGTTGTGGACCAGGACGTTGACGATCACGTGTTTATCCAGTAACTCGAACACGTTCCACCAACCTTACATGGCTTCATTCCGTTGATTTTCAGTAAGTCTCGGGATCTCTAGCTCGATTCCTTCACACGTCCAACAACAAATTACGACAAATTGACGTTTCACAGTTCATGTACTGCACATTAAGTTGAAAACATGCTTTTAAAGGGCTCACACACAATGCTGTACGTGAATATTGGGTTTTTCAAGTGCATCTCGTGCAATTGTTTTTTTGTGCACACGGGCCGATTGTTTTTGCGTTTGGGAGCATTGTGTGAAACAATAGTTCATAGTATTGCATAATATTATACATACAAAACCACCTAGTAATAAAATATTTGGGAAAAAAAGTGATGCGTTTCCATGGCGCTCAGTATATAATTTCATTTTGTCCATTATGGGGCGTCTGCACAGAGTTGCCTTGTAAAAGCATTGAGAAAATAAAATTTATTGAAAAAAAGTGTATCTGTTCTTATCAGCTTAATATCTGATACGTACCCCATTATGGGGTACTTCGATATTAAACTGATTTTTGGACCGAGACGAGGTGTCGGGGCTTACTCCGCCCTCATCACGGGTTGCCCTGGTATTGCAGTATCTCCAGGCGTGGCCCACCCCTCGTTAAAATTTGAAAAGAGTGAAATTGACCAATTCCCCGTATAGATATTACCCTCTTACGCGCATGCTTTTTATGCATTCGGCAACATCATGTACAAAAAATGATAAAACCATTCCTACACACACGTATAAATATTATACTCTGTATTTCATGCATTCTTTGTGCATTCGACAAACATCACGTACACAAAACAAAACAAAATTTGTTGACTTGGAACTTTTGTTGATGTCATATTATCCTCATTCTATTCTCCTCTCCACCCCCCACCCCGCCCTTCTCCTCTCCTCTCCCTCCCTTTTCTTGAGACAGGGTCGGAAGTTCAACAAAACGTACAATATACATACATATAAGTCTGGTAAAGTTGCCCACGCAGCCCTGGTTAATCCCGCTGGACGCAAGGTTGGAGATGAAATATCATTAATTTATATTTCACTCGCGCATGGATCCAGATCAGAAACCGACCACATTTATATGCTTCAAAATGGCGATACTTTGAGGGCACATAAACAGCATGTACATATTTAATACCTCCAGTCACACAGTGAAATCTCGAGCGTGGTATGCACGACCATAGCACGGAAATCAAACTTTCTTCGGCATCGCTTCTCGGCCTTTTGGCTAAGATCAAGTGTAGTATCTACGAACGTCCCGGCCAGGGATTGTCGCGATTTTTTTTTAGAGGTTTCCGCCTAGGTAAGCGGTTTTTTTCTTACCTTGGCGCCAGGATGAGTGAATATACTGTAAAGATCAGGATTACCGAGGAAGACATTGATAAAGACATCTTGGAAAGAACAGTTCGTGTGTTTGTTACAGGTAACGATCGGGTTTGGAGGTCCGGAGTTTTAGAGGCTGTGTCGACAGTTATTCCTAGAGAAAATGTAGAGGCTATAGATAAAAGAGGTATGTTCAGGGAATGGTATATAACTGTTGCGTCAAAGAACGACGTTACTCTTTTGGATCTAGCGGGTAATGTGAAGAATAAGGGCTCTACTTTTGAGTTCTGCCCTAGTGACAAGAGGAGGGTGAAGTTCCGGGTACATTGGGTGCCACGTTTTTTGAGGAATGAAATACTGCATTCGATTTTCAGCCCACATGGCAAAATTATATCTCTTGGCGAGCTTGTGTCTGCTGAGCCTGGTGCTATGAACTTGAAAAATGAGTTGTGAGAATGGAAGTTAGAGAAGATAAGTTGGCCTCCATTCCCCACTTAGTGGAATCAGAGGACGGGTCTTATAAGTTACTAATTACATCTCGAGATAGGATGCCCCTATGCTTAAAGTGCAAGTGTCTTGGTCATGTTGCTGGGTCTTGTTTACAAAATCCTAACTTGTATTCAGCAAGGCTTTTAGCCAGAGACAATCAAACTGTCATAAATAATTGTGCTGTGTCATCTACTGAAGAGAGTGAATCTAATAGCGAGTTTAGTTTCAGGGAAGGTGAAGAAATTGACAGGATGGAGGTAAATAGCGACGAAAAAGAAATGGAGATAAGAACAAAGGAAGACGAGAAGATTCAGAAAGATACAGAAAGTGTAGTTAAAGAGACAGGTGAGAGTAGTTTTGAGGCCCAAGCGGCACTTGTTGAAAAGTTGGCGTTTTCCGATTCTTGGTCCCAACAGGTGGAGGCAGAAGAAAGGGATAAAATAGAAAATGATAGGGAAAAATCTAAAAGAAAACAGGATGAAACAAATGAAACATCGGCACATGAAAAAGAAATAAAGAGGAGAGAAGAAAAGAAAAAAAGATAAACTCAAATAGTTTCAACCCTTAATTTTACACCTAACGACTTGGACTGCCCCTGGATTTTTCTCATTGGCCACCCCCATTTAACGACCCACGCTATGTCCCCGACGTATCCGAGGTTTTACCACCCCCTTTAACGACCCACGCTATGTCCCCGACTTATCCGAGGTTTTACCTCTTATCTCGTATTTGGTGTTTAACTTATATTTTATTTTCAGCTTTAAGAAGCCCTGTTTCTTTAATTTGGTTTGTTGTTATACGCCGGCTAGCGACCTGCCAGTTGAATAGTCTGTCAGTCGTTAGTCGAGTGTTGTATACACATCGGGTCTGTCAAGGCGTGTCTTGTCAGGTATTCCCCGTCAGTGAATACATTCTATTTTTAGTCAAGTTTGATATGTTCTATAATGACTTGACTTGTATTTCTTGGTTTGTATATTTATATTTCAATGTTCATTTTTTAATTTTGTGTTTTCTCTTTTTAGGGTTGTTATTAATTAAAATACATCATCAAACGAAAGCAAAAGTGAAGACGATAAGGTTATCGATGCCGAGGCCAAGTTAGTTGAACAAATGGCATTTTCGGATTCTTGGCCAGAGCAGGTTATGAATGAGGAAAATGAAAAAAAAGAAAACAGAAAGAGAAAAGGCAAAAAGAAAAGTAGCTATGATTAATGAAGTGTTAACACGTGAGGACGGGGGGGGGGAGGGATAAAATCGAAGAAAAAAGATAAAAATAAATAATTCCTTTTATCTCAATAACAGCGAACGATTTGGACCGTCCCTGGAATTTCCTATCTGATCAACCCCCTTCGACGACACACGCTATGCCCCTGGAATGTGCGAGGTTTTACCTCTTGTTTGATAGATTTAGTTTAATTAGTTTTTTTTCTTGTTACAGATTTAAGAAACACCGCTCATTTGTTTTGGTTTGTTTTTACACGCCGGCTAGCGACCTGCCAGGTGTATAGCTTGTCAGTCGTTAGTCGAGTGTTGTATACACATCGGGTCTGTCAAGGCGTGTCTTGCCGGGTATTCCCCGTCAGTGTATACTTTCTATTTTTAGCCAAGTTTGTTATGTTCTATAATGACTTGGCTTGTGTTTCTTGGTTAGTATTTTTATATTTTTTGTATTCATATTTTAATTTTGTGCTTTCTCTTTTTAGGGTTGTTATTAATTAAAATACAATGGAGAGTTCTTTAAAGATTGTTTCACTGAATGTGAACGGGATGGGGAAGCTCCATAGGAAGAGAATGTTTGTGAGAGAGTTGAAGAGTGTGAATCCGGATGTATGTTTGGTGCAAGAAAGTCATGTTGAATCTGTAAATGAAGGTATGAAAATTGAGAGTATGTGCGGGTATAAGGCAATATGTAGCTTCAGGTGTAATCGCCAATATGGGGTAGGTATTTTAATTAATAACAACCTTGATTATGAAATTATTAAATTTGATTTCGACCATTCCGGTCGTATGGTTTTATTAGACATCTCAATAAGTGGAGTTAATTTCAGAATTTTAAATATATATGCATCTAGCCCTTCTTGTCCTGAAGGTAGAGCTTTTTTTGATTATTTATATAAATATTGTGTTACTTCCCATTTTCTTCCCCCCTGGGGTGTAGGGGGTGATAAGAATATACCCTTCGTATGTCCTGCGTGTCGTAAAAGGCGACTAAAAGGATCCCTGTAATGGGGCAACGTGTTTGCCGTGCGCTGCGACCCGTGTCGGTGGAGAGTGGAATCCTGGTAATTGAGTGGGGATTTGGCTTGCGAGCCCTTTCTCTGCAACACATTACTTTGGCCCATGGTTCACCTAGACGGGAGGTCCGAGTGGCCCACTCTGATCAATCGGCTTTGGTCGTGTTTAGCTGACGAGTAGGCGCATCTTTCCCATAAATCTGTAATGTATTTATTGCAGTTCTACCTTTGTGTCCTGGGTGCCTACTCTAAAGCAGCGGCTTGGGTCAACTGGATAAGGTAAAAATATTATATCTTTACTTTGTCTAGGTATATCCCTGTCTGTTCTCTTAGGGCGCATGCGCTGGATATCCGCGCAGTAGCCTGCATGGATATTGCAACCCTTTGGTGGTTGGAGAGCAGGCAGGGATGAATCTTTTAAAATACACTCATGGCTTCCCAAATCAAGAAGACTCGTACGTTAAAAAGAACGTCGACCGAGGATTTGGAAACAAATGGTTTAGCAAATAAAACATCCCGAACTTGGCCTAGGTTTCTGGTTATACAGAGTACCAATGATATTAATTTAAGTAAAACTTCTCCTTTTCTGATTGCTAAAGGTCTTGCCGGCTTGGCTGGTGAGCCTAAAAGCGTGAAGAAAATGAGAAATGGTACTCTGCTAGTGGAATGTGCTAAAGAATCACATGCTTCATCTTTATTAAAATCTAAGACTTTAGCCAACATTCCCATCAAAGTTGCACCGCATAACTCTCTTAATTCTTCAAGAGGTGTTATTCGGTCTCAGGATTTAGAAGGCAGCAGTGAGGAAGAGATGCTTGAAAATCTCTCCTCACAAGGTGTTACTTACGTCAAACGTATTTCCATCCAACGTAATGGTATCATTATTCAAACAAACACCTATATCCTGACCTTTGATAAGCCAGATCTTCCTAGGATGATCAAGGCTGGTTTTCTTTCCATTCCAGTTACCCCTTATATTCCAAATCCATTGCGTTGTTTTAATTGTCAACGCTTTGGACATAGTAAGAACGTGTGTAAGGGGAAAGCGATGTGTGCTCGATGCGGACAGGATGGTCACGAAAGTACATCTTGTCAGCTCGATCGCCATTGCATTAACTGCAAAGGGCCTCATTTTGCATATTCCCGAGAGTGCCCGATATGGAAAAAAGAAAAACAAGTACAACAGGTGAAAACAGAGAAAAACATTTCATATCCAGAAGCAAGGAAGTTGGTTGAGGCTGTAACCCCAACGTTTGCAATGTCCTTTGCAAACGCAGTCAAACCGAAGACCGCTTCCATTGCTTGCCAAACACCTGTTGTCTGGCCAGCTCAGACAGAATCCTCATCACAAGAAAAACCTCCAATTCCTCCGAAACCTGCAAATAATTCTCTCAGTACCCAGACTGTTAAAAAGTCTGGAGTGTCTGAGATAGAGGAGATTGTGCCCCCCACTCCTCCAGCAAAAGGTGGAAATCCACCAAAAACAAACAAGGAACGTTCTGGTAAAGGCGTTCCTCAAAATACAAAACTTAATTCCTTCCGAAGTCGGAAGGGTGATGAGGATCCTGTCCAAACCTTTAACAGGTTCGGGATACAGGACAATCTTATGGATGTTGTTGTAGAAATTCACGACCCCAAACAACATCATAGAAGTCCCGTTAAACCTCCCTGAAAATGGCAAATTCCATTATTCAATGGAATTGTCGTGGTCTTAAACCAAATTTTAATGAAGTTCAAATCTTAATTCAAAAATTTAATCAATTAGCTATTTGTTTACAAGAAACTTTTTTAAAGAATGCAGACGTCTTAACACTCAGACATTTTGTTGCCTATCATCATTTTCCTAACGATGATGGTAGAGCACACGGTGGTGTTTCCATTTTCCTTAATGGAAATACTCCGCAGAGTAAAGTCGCCCTCAACTCACCTTTACAGGCAGTTGCAGTGAGGGTGACTCTACATATTCCTATCACACTCTGCTCTGTATATTTACCACCTAGTTTACATCTGAACCCCAGAGATCTTGATGACCTTGTTGCACAACTTCCCCTCCCGTTTATAATTACGGGAGATTTCAATGGTCATCATTCACTCTGGTGTAGTCCAGATGATAATAACAGAGGTAAACAAATAGCGGACTTCATTAACATTAATAATTTGTGTTTATTAAATGATGACTCGCCTACTTATTTACATCCTGCCACAGCTTCTTTTTCTTCTCTTGATCTCACCATTTGCTCTCCGGTCCTGTTTCAGGATTTTACATGGAGAGTAAATGAAGATCTGTGTGGTAGTGACCATTTCCCCATCTTGATAGATAATAATGGTCCCTCTCCGGCTGAAAGACCGCAGAGGTGGAAATTGCATAAGGCTGATTGGGCTCTTTTTGAATCTTTGTGTCTCTTCTCTTTTGACGCAAAGGAGTTAGAAGATGCAGATGAGCCCATGGCCTTATTCACTTCAATTCTTCAGGATGTAGCTGAGCAGGCGATTCCGAAGACCACGACTAAGCCCAAACGTTTCAATAAACCATGGTACAATAACGATTGCAAAT
Organism: Patella vulgata; assembly: GCF_932274485.2. Lineage (NCBI taxonomy): Eukaryota > Metazoa > Mollusca > Gastropoda > Patellidae > Patella > Patella vulgata. The sequence goes on along the minus strand of NC_065882.2, from coordinate 26,352,759 downwards.
CCGCTCTTAGAGAGCGTGATCGTATCTTAAGAAACCTTGAGAATCACCCTTCCATGCAGAATATTGCAGCATACCAAATGGTCCGGGCGAAAGCCCGTAGAACCATACGCCAAGCAAAGAAGTCTTCATGGCAGGGTTATGTCTCAAGGATAAATTCCCGTACCACTTCCAAATCGGTATGGGATAGGATTCGTAGAATTAAAGGTAAACGTAGTGCTTTATCAGTTAACCATCTAAATGTTGACAATACCACCTTAACAACATTTCCTGATATTGCTAATTCTCTGGCCAGTACAATTTCATTCAATTCATCATCCAATTTCTCCTCTGATGCCTTTCGGAGCATTAAACATCAACAGGAGAAAAGGCGACTTAATTTCAAGTCCCGTAATGATGAATGTTAATAATGACAAGTTTTCTATTGCCGAACTCCGTGATTCTCTTAAGAGGGCTCGGGATACTGCAACTGGTCCAGATGAAATTCATTACCAGATATTAAAACATTTACCTTTTTCTACACTTTTAATACTATTAGATCTTTATAACCGGATTTGGGTTGATGGGAATTTTCCCCCTTCATGGCGTGAAGCCACAATAATTCCCATCCCTGAACCGGGTAAAGATCCTACGAATCCTACCAATTATCGTCCGATCGCTTTGACTAGCTGCATTTGGGTTGATGGGAAATTCCCCCCTTCGTGGCATGAAGCCACAATAATTCCCATCCCTAAACCCGGTAAAGATCATACGAATCCTACCAACTATCGTCCGATCGCTTTAACTAGCTGTATTTGCAAAACCATGGAGAGATTGATCAATCGAAGGCTTGTTTGGTACCTTGAGTCCAACAACCTCATTACAGACCTCCAATGTGGATTTCGGTCCCAAAGAAGCACTCTTGATCATCTCGTTCGATTTGAAACGTTTGTCAGGGATGCTTTCATCCAGAAACAACATTTAGTTGCTATATTTTTTGATCTGGAGAAAGCTTATGATACCACATGGAAATATGGTATCATGCGCGACCTGCATAACCTCGGTCTGCGGGGTCGCTTACCTATCTTCATTAAAAATTTCTTAGAAGATAGGTCGTTTAAGGTACGCTTGGGATCAATATTCTCTGACCCATTTCCCCAGGAAATGGGAGTCCCTCAGGGAAGTATATTATCTCCCACTCTTTTTTCCATTACGATAAATACCATACCATCGTGCCTTAAACGCGGGGTCGACGGCTCTCTTTATGTTGACGACTTTCAGATGTGTTACGGATCGACAAGTATGCAGACAATCGAACGTCAGTTGCAGCTTTGTTTGAATTCTATTCAACGATGGGCAACTGACAATGGATTTCGATTTTCGAAATCCAAGACTGTTTGTATGCACTTTTGTCAGCGAAGAGGTTTACATCCTGATCCGGAACTTACACTGGATGGAAGCCCCATTCCAGTTGTAGATGAAACAAAATTCTTGGGTTTGATATTTGATAAGAAATTATCATTTATCCCCCACATCAAAACCCTGAAAAAGAAATGTCTGAAATCCCTCAACATATTGAGAGTCTTATCAAACACTGACTGGGGAGCAGACCGTAAGGTCCTGCTCAGATTATATCGAGCATTAATAAGATCTAAACTCGATTATGGGTGTATTGTGTATGGGTCAGCCCGCGAGTCTTATCTCAAAGAGCTTGACACCATTCACAACCAAGGACTTAGAATCAGTCTAGGAGCATTCCGAACATCTCCAGTGCAGAGTTTATACGTCGAGGCGCACGAGCCCTCATTGCACGACAGCCGTGATAAACTTGCACTGCAGTATGCTACAAAAATTGCATCTCTGCCTCATCATATTTCATTTAACACCATATTTAGACCCTATTATGAACATCTATATTTACTGAAAACCAATGTTATTCCATCCTTCGGTATTCGCATTCAACCCCTTTTGTCTCAGGCTGGTATCAGTCAAGACAGTATTGCGAATACTCCTTTCTTCGAGACACCACCATGGTCTATATCTCCCCCGAAGATCGATCTCGATCTTACAAAAAACAAAACGAAAGATACTAGTTCCACAGTGTTTCAATCTCTCTTCAGAGAGAAAAGGTCTAAATATGGTGATTATGCTCCAATTTATACAGATGGTTCCAAAGATGGCGATCGGGTAGCATCGGCTACTGTCACGCCATCTGAGACCATTTCTGTTCGTCTTCCTCCTGCTGCTTCCATATTTACTGCTGAACTCCAGGCCATCTTTCAGGCTTTGGAGTATATCAAATCCTCTTCATCCTTAAAACACATTATATTTACTGATTCTTTGTCCTCTTTACAGGCAATAAACAATAAGCAGCTTGTACACCCTTTAGTAGCAGACATTTATCGTCTGCTACTATCACACGAGTTTAACGGCAAGGACACTGTCCTTTGCTGGCTCCCCAGTCATGTTGATATTAAAGGGAATGATCAAGCAGACTTAGCTGCCAAGTCTGCTTTAGATCTTCCCATATCACAATTTCTTTTACCTTTCACCGATTTTAAATCGTCCATTAAATTATTTGTATATGACCGCTGGCAACGGTCTTGGGATCTTGCAGACACAAACAAACTTCATCACATTAAGCCTCTCTTAGGAGACTGGCCAAGCTCCTATAGAACCAGCAGGAGAGATGAAGTGGTTTTGTGTCGCTCTCGCATTGGTCATACTTTTTTAACACACATTTTCATCTTAAAGCGAGAGCCTCAACCACAATGTGTTCACTGTCATGTTCCTTTGACAGTGAAACACATCTTGATTGAGTGCAATCATCTCAAACATATTAGATCTAAATATTACCGTTGCCAGTCAGTACGTCAGCTATTTGCTCAACCGGAGCTTTATGATGAATTGCTAGCATTTTTAAAAGAGACAAACTTTTATTCAAAATTTTAATTGTATATATTTATCATATATTGTTTTTTAAATAATTATATATGTAAAGGAATTGATATATTTATTTTTAAGTATATTTTCTGTGATATTTGTATTTATTTACATATATGAATACATTCCTGTGATATTGTTTTAATTTGTCTCGTTAAATTCACCATATGTTTGGCGCAATATAGCCCGGTTGGAGCTGACGTGCCATTAAACAACATTTCATTTCATTTCATTGCACAGCTTTCTCCCGTTTATTATTACGGGGGATTTCAATGGTCATCATTCGCTCTGGGGTAGTCCAGATGATAACAACAGAGGTAAACAAATAGCGGACTTCATTAACATTAATAATTTGTGTTTATTAAATGATGACTCGCCTACTTATCTACATCCTGCCACAGCTTCTTTTTCTTCCCTAGATCTCACCATTTGCTCTCCGGTCCTGTTTCAGGATTTTTCATGGAGGGTAAATGAAGATCTATGTGGTAGTGACCACTTTCCTATCTTGATTGATAATAATGGTCCCTCTCCGGTCGAAAGACCTCAGAGGTGGAAGTTGCATAAGGCCGATTTGGGCTCTTTTCGAATCTTTGTGTCTCTTCTCTTTTGATACAAAGGAGTTAGAAGATGCAGATGAGCCCATGGCCTTATTCACTTCAATTCTTCAAGATGTTACTGAGCAGGCGATTCCAAAAACCACGACTACACCAAAACGTTTCAATAAACCATGGTACAACGATGACTGCAAATCCGCTCTTAAAGAGCGTGATCGCATCCTGAGGCGATTAAAGAACCATCCTTCCATGGAGAATATTGCGGCATACCAGATGGTCCGGGCGAAGGCTCGTAGAACCATACGTCAAGCAAAGAAATCTTCATGGCAAGGTTACGTCTCAAGGATTAATTCCCGTACCACATCTAAGTCGGTATGGGATAGGATTCGTAGGATTAAAGGTAAAAGTAGTGCATTATCAGTTAATCATTTAAATGTTAATAATACCACCTTAACAACATTTCCTGATATTGCTAATTCTCTGGCCAGTACTTTTTCATTTAATTCATCATCCAATTTCTCCTCCGATGCCTTTAGAGGCATTAGACAACAACAGGAGAAAAGGCGACTTAATTTCAAGTCCCGCAATGATGAATGCTATAATGATACCTTTTCCATTGCAGTGCTTCGGGATTCGCTAAAGCGAGCTCGAGATACTGCAACTGGGCCAGATGAAATACACTACCAAATTCTTAAACATTTACCTTTTTCCACTCTCTTAATTTTACTGGATCTTTTTAACCGGATTTGGGTTGATGGGCAATTCCCCCCTTCGTGGCATGAAGCCACAATAATTCCCATCCCTAAACCCGGTAAAGATCATACGAATCCTACCAACTATCGTCCGATCGCTTTAACTAGCTGTATTTGCAAAACCATAAAGAGATTGATCAATCGAAGGCTTGTTTGGTACCTAGAGTCCAACAACCTCATTACTGACCTCCAATGTGGATTTAGGTCCCAAAGGAGCACTCTTGATCATCTCGTTCGATTTGAAACGTTCGTCAGGGATGCTTTCATCCAGAAGCAACATTTAGTTGCAATATTTTTTGATCTGGAGAAAGCATATGATACAACGTGGAAACACGGTATCATGCGCGACCTCCATAACCTCGGCCTACGAGGTCGCTTACCTATCGTCATTAAAAATTTCCTGGAAGATAGGTCATTTAAGGTACGACTGGGATCAATATTCTCTGACCCATTTCCTCAGGAAATGGGAGTTCCACAGGGAAGTATTTTATCTCCAACATTGTTTGCAATTAAAATTAATACTATCCCAGCGTGCCTTAAACCAGGTACAAACGGCGCTCTTTATGTTGATGACTTTCAGATGTGCTATGGTTCTACAGACATGCGGATAATCGAACATAAGTTGCAGCTTTGTTTGAATTCACTTCAACAATGGGCAACCGAAAATGGATTTCGTTTTTCGAAATCCAAGACTGTCTGCATGCACTTCTGTCAGAAACGAGGTTTGCATCCAGATCCAGAACTTTATTTGGATGGCAACCGCCTTCCAGTTGTGGATGAAACCAAATTTCTGGGGCTGATATTTGATAAGAAATTATCATTTATCCCCCACATTAAAAGCCTAAAAAAGAAATGTCTGAAAGCCCTCAACATATTGAGAGTCTTATCAAATACTGACTGGGGAGCAGACCGTAAGGTCTTGCTCCGATTATATCGAGCTTTAATAAGATCAAAACTCGATTATGGGTGTATTGTGTATGGGTCTGCCCGCGAGTCTTATCTCAAAGAGCTGACACCATACACAACCAGGGACTTAGAATCAGTTTAGGAGCATTTCGTACATCTCCAGTGGACAGTTTATACGTCGAGGCGCATGAGCCCTCATTGCACAACAGACGTGATAAACTGGCCCTGCAGTATGCTACGAAAATAGCATCACTTCCGAATCACATTTCATTTAACACCATATTTAGACCTCTTTATGAGCATTTGTATCTGGTGAAGACTAATGTTATTCCATCATTCGGTATTCGCATACAACCCCTTTTGTCTGAGGCTGGTATCAGCCTTGACAGTATTGCGAATACCCCTGTCTTTAGGACTCCACCGTGGGCTATATCTCCCCCAAAGATCGATTTCGATCTAACTCAACATAAAAAGAGAGATACTAGCTCTACGGTGTTCCAATCTCTCTTTAGAGAGTTAAGGTCTAAGTATGGTGATTATGCTCCTATTTACACAGATGGTTCTAAAGATGGTGATCGGGTAGCCTCGGCTACCGTGACGCCATATGAGACCATTTCTGTGTGTCTTCCACCTGCTGCTTCAATATTTACAGCTGAGCTCCAGGCCATTCTTCAGGCCTTGGAGTTCATACAATTCTCTTCATCTTTAAAGTATATCATCTTTACTGATTCTCTGTCCTCGCTTCAAGCAATTAACAACAAACAGCTTGAACACCCATTAGTAGCAGATGTTTATCATATGCTATTATCATACGAGTTCAACAGTAAAGACGTCGTCTTTTGCTGGCTCCCCAGTCACGTAGATATAAGGGGGAATGATCAAGCAGATTTTGTTGCCAAAGCTGCTTTAGATCTTCCCCAATCACCCTTTTTAATACCATATAAAGATTTTAATTCGTGTATAAATCATTTTATTTATGACCGCTGGCAACGGTCTTGGGATTTTGCAGGCACAAATAAACTTCATCACATTAAGCCTCTCCTAGGAGATTGGCCCAACTCCTATAGAACCAACAGGAGGGATGAAGTTGTTTTGTGTCGCTCTCGCATTGGTCATACTTTTTTAACTCATATTTTCATTTTGAAGCGAGAGCCTCAACCGGAATGTGTTCACTGTCATGTTCCTTTGACAGTGAAACACATCTTGATTGAGTGCAAACATCTCAAGAACATTAGATCTAAATATTACCGTTGCCAGTCAGTACGTCAGCTATTTGCTCAACCGGAGCTATATGACAAAGTGCTAACATTTTTAAAAGAGACAAACTTTTATAATCAATTTTAATTGTATATATTTAATCATGTATATCGTTTTAAATATTTATATATGTAAAAGATTTGTTATATTTATTTTTAATTAATATATTTTCTGTGATATTTGTTTTTATTTACATATATAAATTCATTTATGTGATATTGTTTTAATTTGTCTCAGATTCACCATATGTTTGGCGCAATATAGCCCGGTTGGAGCTGACGTGCCATAAAACCATATTTCATTCATTCACTGCAACATATGGAAAAGGTTCTGGTGCACGTTTAAATAAGACGAAGACAATGGCTTTAGCTTTTGGCAAATTAAAAAACTCGACTCAACACTTTGGCGTTAGTTGGGTCGAGTCTCAGAAAATTTTAGGTGTTCGTTTCGGGCATGATATTACTGCCGACGATAATTGGAGCAAAATTTGTAATTACTTTCAACGCGTGTTATTTACTTATGAAAAAAGAGATATGTCCATATTTGGACGCGCTAATATTAAAGTTTTAGCCTGTTCTAAATTGTGGTATGTGAATACGATCGTAGATCTGCCGCCCGGGTATCTCAAACGTTTTAATTCTTCAATGTTTAAATTATTTGCGGGACTAAGAAGTTTGAGCCACTCAAGCGTCAGATCTTATTCTATGATCGTAGATATGGTGGTTTATCTGTTGTACATATATATTATAAGATTTTAGCTCTACGGCTCAAGCATGTACATAATATTATAAATAGTAAAAACGTCAAGTGGAACTACTTTGCAAAGTATTGGCTTGGTCATAGTTTGAAAAATTTAAATTCCAGTTTAGCTTCTAATTCCGTCCCCTATGGCCAAGTTATTCCGACATATTATAAGGGCTGTTTGACTGCCGTCGAAACATTTTCAGAGTTGTACCCAGATTTTGTTTGGCATGGCGAGTGTACAACTAAACAATTTTATGATTTATTACTAACTTTTACTTTTACAGAATTTGCGGTTGTCAGGAATCTGCCGCAAATAGATTTTAATCTAGTTTGGCGTAATGTAAATAACAGTTTTGTTGATCCTCAAGCACGTAGTTTAGCATGGCGCCTGGTCCATGATATTGTTCCCACTATGTGGACTTATTTTGTAGAAGACACACTCTTGAAAAAAAGTGTGCCTTCTGTGACCCGGTTGAGACTGTAGAGCATATATTTTATTATTATGATAAAGATCATCCTCTTTGGGGAGTAATTCGAAATATGGTTAATATACTGATGTTAGGTAAAACTAAATTAATTTACAAGCTTATTCGATATCTAAATTTCCCGAAACTTTCTAAATTTCAGCTTGAAGTCATACTAGTTTTAGTTAATTTGGCAAAACAAGTAATATGGGGTAATAGAAATGATGCACGTTTCAGGTCAAAGTCAGTAACTTCTCAAGCAATCATTTCTCAATTTATTGAAAAATTAAGATTTCGAATTACTGTTGATAAATCTAGATTATCAGCACTGAATTTTTACCGTTACTGGCTTGTCTTTTTGGTATATTTTTTCATATGGAGTTGTCTTCCTTTATCCATTTGTGTTCTTTGTGTAATCGTAGTTTGGTTTTGTGTTTGGTTTTTTAAAATCGTCTGCGGTGGGAAGTAAAAGCTCTACGTTACTATAGTTTTATTTTGTTTAAGAGAAGGGGTTAGTTTTGCATAGTATTATAATACATATATAATATAACTTGATCTTGTTTTATAGATATGATGTACCATAAGTTAAGTAAATACGCGCATGTATTTGTATTATGTATATATAAATCTATATACATGCATTTATAATTTATTGTGTATATATAAATCTATATACATATGTATGCATGATTATTTTATAAACATATGCATGTTAAATGTTTTATTTTTTAGGTCTCAGGATGACCTGTTTATTGCATGGTTTTTCTTTTTTTCCATGTAAATATAATAGTATGTATACTTAGCGCCATGGAAAACGTATCACTTTTTTTTCCCAAATATTTTATTACTAGGTGGTTTTTTATGTATAATATTATGCAATACTATGAACTATTGTTTCACACAATGCTCCCAAACGCAAAAAATACCGGCCCGTGTGCACAAAAAAAAAATTGCACGAGATGCACATGAAAAACCCAATATTCACGTGCATCATTGTGTGTGAGCCCTTTAAAAGCATGTTTTCAACTTAATGTGCAGTACATGAACTGTGAAACGTCAATCTGTCGTAATTTGTTGTTGGACGTGTGAAGGAATCGAGCTAGAGATGCCGAGACTTACTGAAAATCAACGGAATGAAGCCATGGGAATGTCCAGGCCTGGCATGTCTACACGTGCTATTGCCAGACACTTCAATTGTCATCAGTCCACTATTGTAAGGTTGGTGGAACGTGTTCAAGTTACTGGATCAACACGTGACCGTCAACGCCCTGGTCCACAACGCGCTATAACCCAGGTTCAAGACCGCTACATCCGGGTCACTCATCTGCGTGACAGATTCCGCCCAGCGACTCGAACAGGTGCAGCAGTCGTCGGAAGACAAGGACCAGTAAGTACCAACACCGTAAGACGTCGTCTAAGAGAAGTAGGACTCCGTGCACGATGACCTTATGTTGGATCTATCCTCAGGGATCATCACCGTCAGCGGCGTTTGATATGGGCTCAAGGACACCAGACATGGAGAAGAGTAGACTGGCAAAGTGTGCTCTTCAGTGATGAGAGTCGCTTTCATCTTTATCACGCTGATGGCCGTCAACGTGTGTGGGGACGTCTTGGGGGAACGTCTTGCAGACTGTTGCGTCTTTGAAACGAATCGATGGGGTGGGGGAAGTGTAATGGTGTGGGGAGGCTTCACATTTCATCACCGGACCGCCCTACACATTTGCAGGAGTCGCGTTAATGCTGTAGCCTACCGTGATGATGTCTTCCAACCAATTGTTGTTCCGATGTTACGAGCTCACCCACAACTTCAGCACTTCCAACAGGATAATGCACGTCCGCATACCGCCCGTTTTAGTATGGACTACCTGGTTGCTAACAACATCAATAACTTGGACTGGCCAGCCATGTCTCCGGACATGGCACCGATAGAACATGTCTGGGATGAGATTGGACGCCGTCTGTATCGGAGATCACAGATGCACACCATTGCTGCTTTAGAAGCTGCTCTTGTCCAAGAATGGAACAATTTGCCCCAGGCCTTCTTTCAAACATTGGTATATTCCATGCGACGTCGCTGCACAGCGTGCGTAAGAGCCCGTTGAGGACACACGCGCTACTGACATCTGTGTCGTACTTTTGATCCCTCTGATAAAATACCGTTGATTACAGATTAAACATCCATAAGTGTACAAATGTGTTGTTATTGATGTTTTCCCATTTGAATATTGTTCACAATAAGAAGAAAAATAAATAAGATATGTTTACAGGATCATTTTGTTATACGAAAAACCAAGTGATGCGTTTTCCATGGCGCTCAGTATATATTTAATACCTTAGCCAGACAGTGAAATCTGCTCGGGTAATTCAATCATCTCGAGCGTGGTATGCACGACCATAGCACGGAAATCAAACTTTCTTCGGCATCGCTTCTCGGCCTTTTGGCTAAGATCAAAGTGTAGTATCTGTTCTTATCAGCTTAATATCTGATAATTGGGGTACTTCGATAGTAAACTGATTTTTGGGCCGAGATGAGGTGTCGGGGCTTGCTCCGCCCTCATCACGGGTTGCCCTGGTATTGCAGTATCTCCAGGCGTGGCCCACCCCTTGTTAAAATTTGAAACCAGCGGCTGCCAGGCAGTATACGCCCACATTTTCGAGAGATGGATAGAAAACAAGCTCAACGAAAGTGATTTTTCCTACAATCAAGGGCCATAATTCAGGAAATTACAATTCGATATATTCGCAAATATCGAAAGGGAACCAAGATCTTTGTGTTATAAACTAACATTTCAAGTTTCAACAATATCGGATAAAAATTGTGACCTCTATAGGGTCCACAACCTTGATGTGCCATATTTTTTACGCTATTTGAGAACGAAGGGCGGCCATTTTGTCTGTCAGTTTTGGGCCGATTTTCACGAAATTAGAACTCAGCCGTCCTTAGGGTGTAACGGTGATATATTAACACATGTTTTTAAATCGGATAAAAATTATGACCTCTATAAGGTCCACAAGGCAAAAAACGCGTTTTTGCGTACAATCAGGGGCCATAATTCATGAAGTTACGGTCCGATATGCGCGAATATTGAAAGGAATCGAGATCTTTGTGTTATAAACTTACATTTCAAGTTTCAACAAAATCAGATAAAAATTGTGACTTCTATAGGGTCCACAACCTTGATATACCATATTTTTACGCTATTTGAGAACGAACGGCGGCCATTTTGTCTGTCAGTTTTGGGCCGATTTTTACGAAATTCGAACTCAACCGTCCTTAGGGTTTAACGGTGATATAATAATACGGTTTTTTAAATCGGATAAAAATTATGACCTCTATAGGGTCCACAAGCCAAAAAACGCGTTTTTGCGTACAATCAGGGACCATAATTCAGGAAGTTACGGTCCGATATGGAGGCAGACCACCATTAATTTCCCCATTGACTTCAATGTTAATTCTGGCCTCTTTGCCTACCTCCAACTTTTCCCAAAATTGTCGTTGGGCTGAATGCTTTTCACTACAGACAGAGGAACAAATGGTCATGTCTTTGCACTAAAATTTGTATGAGGTTGACCACCAAAATTTTGAGATACCCAAACTTGAAGAAGCATACTAAAAACATGTAACTAGTTGCTTACATATCGCCGTAGCTAACCTGATAACCCTCTTATCCTTCCGCCTCAAAATCATGAATATTTACCAAAACCTGGCAGAAAATGTTAATTCAAACCTTCTTCGTCCATTCTAGACCAAAAAATCAACAAAAATAGGCATGCAAAAGGGGAGAAAAGAGAGAGAGAGAGATTTGCTATAAATAGACGAACTACAATTCCGCCTCAAAATCATGAATATTTACCAAAACCTGGCAGAAAATGTTAATTCAAACCTTCTTCGTCTATTCTAGACCAAAAAATCAACAAAAATGGGCATGCAAAAGGGGAGAAAAGAGAGAGAGATTTGCTATAAATAGACGAACTACAATTCGTGGGTACCGAGATGATGAAATTTAATGGTGGCCTGCCTCCTATATGCGCGAATATCGAAAGGAACCGAGATCTTTGGGTTATAAACTTACATTTCAAGTTTCAACAAAATCGGATAAAAAATGTGACCTCTACAGTGTTCACAAGCCAAAAACGTGATTTTTCATGCAATCAGGGGCCATAATCCATGAAGTTACGGTCCGATAGATGCCAATATCGAAAGGAACCGAGATCTTAGGGTGATAAACCTATATTTCAAGTTTCATTGAAATCGGATAAAAATTGTGACCTGTAGACTGTTTACAAACAATTGTGGACGGACAGGGGCGACGACATTATACGTCCACATGAAAATGTGGGCGTATAAAAATAAAACCATTCCCACACACACGTATAAATATTATTATGCACTGTATTTCATGCATTCTTTGTACATTCGACAAACATCATATACACAAAACAAAACAAAATTTGTTGACTTGAACTTTTCTTGATGTCATATTATCCTCCTTCTATTCTACTATCCACCCATATCCCTCTCTTTCTTTTCTTGTTTTTTTTCTTCTTGAGACAGGGTCGGAAGTTCAACAAAACGTACAATATACGTACATACAAGTCTGGTAAAGTTGCCCACGCAGCCCTGGTTAAGCTCGCTGGACGCAATGTTGGAGAGGAAATATCATTAATTTATATTTCACTCGCGCATGGATGCAGATCAGAAACCGACCACATTTATATGCTTCAAAATGACTATACTTTGAGGGCACATAAACAGCATGTACATATTTAATGCCTTAGCCAGACAGTGAAATCTGCTCGGGTAATTCAATCATCTCGAGCGTGGTATGCACGGAAATCAAACTTTCTTCGGCATCGCTTCTCGGCCTTTTGGCTAAGATCAAAGTCCCGGCCAGTGGTTTTCGCGATTTTGTTTTTTAGGTTTCCGCCAAGGTAAGCGTGTGTTTACTACGAAGATTAGAATTACGGAGGATGATATTGACAGAGATATCTTAGAAAGAACGGTTAGAGTATTTGTTACTGGTGAAGATAAAGTATGGAGAACAGGTATTGTTAACGCTGTTTCTGCAATTATTCCCAGAGAAAACATCATCGCTATAGATAAAAGGGGCACGTTTAGGGGAGTGGTTTGTAACTGTATCATCTAAGAATGATGTTGAACTGTTAGACATAGCTATGAAAATGGACGATCTAAATTTGACTTTTCTCCAAGCGATAAGCGACGGGTTGAGTTTAGGGTTGATCGGACCCCACGCTTTTTGAAAAACAGTGTTTTAGCTCAGGTGTTTGAAGCGCATGACCGTATCATTTCCATTACCCAATTAGCTTCGTCGGAACCAGGATCCATGAACCTTAAAAATGGTATAAAAGTAGTTAAAATGGAGATGAGGGAAGATAAGATGGCGGCAGTCCCCGATTTTCTGGAATCGGAGAATGGGGCCTGCAAACTTCTCATAATTCGAGAGATAGGGCTCCATTGTGCTTAAGATGTCAATGTCTGGGGCATGTTGCGGGAAATTGTTCAAATTACAACAATAATTTTCAAGATCCCAAATTATATTCGTCTAGGGTGGTGAATAATAACCTCATTTCTTCAAGTGAAAGTGACTCAGTGAGTTTAGTTTCAGGGAAGGTGAACAGGTAATGAGTGAAACTAATGAAGATGGAAATGAGAAAAAAATGGAGAGGAAAAGTATGGAAAAGAATACTGTAATTACAGAAAGTAAAGGTGAGAACGATAGAATTATTGAAGCCGAGGCCGCGTTAATTGAAAAAAAATGCGTTTTCTGATTCTTGGCCGGAACAAGTTGCAAATGAAGAGAATGAGAATAAGAAAGCAGAGAGGGAAAGGGCAAAAAGGAAAGGAGCTCAGATCAAGGAGATGACAGAATATGAGATTAAACCCCCCAAAAAAGACAAACGTAAATAATGAATTTAAGGTTACTAACAGCGACCGTTTTGTACTGTCTCCCAACCATTCTAATTGACCATTCCCCCTTAACGACCCACGCTATGCCCCAGGACTATCCGAGGTTTTACCTATAAGTTTATTGTATTCGGTGTTTAATTTATATTGTATTTTCAGTTTTAAAAAACGCTGTCTCTTTAATTTGGTTTGTTTTTATACGCCGGCTAGCGACCTGCCAGGTGTATGTAGTAGTTATTAGCACACTTTCCGAGTTTATCGGTGAAGATCAGGACAATTTTGGTCGAGGGGCCCAGCCGAGGCGGCCCCCGACCTAAACTGTCCTGGGGCCTGTTTCACGAAATTTTAACTAAGATAAAATCTATATTTGAGTAATTTGATTGGATACTATTAGGTTGATTTTAGTGCTTAGTCAATCAAAATTGAAGTATCTACTAAAATTTGGATTTTATCTTAGTTAAAATTTCGTGAAACAGGGCCCTGATCTTTACCGATACACCGAGGAAAGGTGCTAATAAGTCACTTAATCACATTTCTATCGAGTATTGTGAAGCGAACTCTGAAAAATTGTATTTATTATCGAGTCGTGTCAAGCGAAATGTGACAAATACTTTCTGCTCTTTCATTTATTCCTTTCTGTGCCTCACGTTACATTTCGTGGTAGACTGATTGCACAGTGGAGAAACGACCTGAGTAGTATTTACACGTGCGTCTTGCTGCGTTACCCTGAGTGTAAAACAGTCGCGTGTTTTTTTAGACTGCACTACGTATTGAAAGACGAAGTTGTTTTGACGAAGTCGGTGAACATAGAGCAAATCACATCGTCAAAACAACTTGTCCCTGGCGTAGAGGACTGCAATTAGTGATTGTCTAGAAATTAAAATTGGTAAATATAAGTATTTAAAGGAATTCAGAGGTAATGACTCAAACAAAGCATTAATAAAATATAAAGATGCCAAAAATAAATTCAACAATATCTGTAAACTGAAAAAGAAAACATGGTATTAATCCTAGAGAATGGGCAAGCTATTTTGAAGGTCTATTAAATGTGGAATCTCCACGCAGCAGTAACGACTCTGCAATATGTGACAGTGTTGCTGAATTTAATGAATTAAGTGAAACTTGTGAACATGACTTTATTATTAATCAACCAATATCAGAGTCAGAGATATTAAACTGTCTTAACAGAATTAAACCTGGTACAGCCCCCGGGCCTGATGGCATTGGTATTGATTTCTTAAAGTCATGCCCTAAAATATTTGCTATTATTTTGACTGAATTGTTTAACAAAGTGTTTATCTCTGGTACCTTCCCCGAATCATGGTCAAGAGCATTGATTGCCCCCCTTTATAAAAAAAAGGCTCGAAATCTGACCCAAATAATTATAGAGGTATATCCTCTTGCATTGGGAAAGTCTACTCGTCTGTGTTAAACGAAAGATTAAAAAAGTGGTCTGAAATGAACGAACAGTATTCGGAAGCCCAGGCGGGTTATCGAACCGGTTATTACACGATAATATCGTAGTTATTAGTATTTATAATTACTGTTAGTATAACATGATAATATTTTAGTTATTAGTATTTATTACAATTAATGTTAGTACAATATGATAATATTTTAGTTATTAGTATTTATTACAATTACTGTTAGTATAATATGATAATATTTTAGTTGTTGGTATTTATAATTACTGTATAACATGATAATATCTTAGTTATTAGTATTTATTATAATTACTGTTAGTATAACATGATAATATTTTAGTTATTAGTATTTATTATAACTGTTATTATTACATGGTGATATCTTAGTTATTATCATTTATTATTACTGTTATTATTAATATAGCTCACAACTTGGCAGGTTAATGATATTCGTGTAGTCATTGATATTAGTTTGTAATATTCTACATATAATTGACTATTTGTTGTTCTTTTTCAGCTAACATGGTGTTTATATATACAACTTTAACTATATATGTGTGTATTTAAATATAGCACAAAATGGAAATGTCACTTAGGGATGGCCTAGTGGGGTTTCAAACAAAATCTGTGCCGTCAGTAACCGCTCATCTTTATTTATTTTCAGTTATGTATATATATAAAACCATTGTTGTATGTATATATTTGTGCCGTTCCGTTATACACACACTGGAAACAAAAAATTAGCTTCAAATTTACGTATTCCCTTACTAGTCTCAACTACTGCTCAATTACATATTTTAATTCGCCAGACATTGGCTCAAAAAGCGAAGTATTATCAGTAAATTTGATATTTTATACAGGACTATACGTTTTTGAAAATTTAACATCCTTATATTTAATCCTTATATTAATAAAGCTCTCTGGTGATTTTGAAACGAACCCTGGCCCTACTGCACCAAATCATATATCTGTCGTACACCCGAATGTAAGGAGCATTAGAAACAAGATTGACTTAATTTCAGCTGAACTTTCTAATTATGACATATCGGTAAGTGAAACATGGCTTGACAAAAATATCCTTTCATCATCTATTTCTATACCCTCATATAACACCCCTGTTCGCAACGACAGAAATAACCATGGTGGCGGTGTCGCGGTCTATGTTCGAAATTCACTACTTTTTAAAAGACGCCATGATCTAGAATTTGACGAAATAGAGGTAATATGGTTAGAAGTTAAAACTTTTAATAATGTATTTTTAATAGGAACGTTTTATAGACCGCCAAATTCCACAAATCTCATAAATAACCCTATAGTTGAGTCTATAACTTTGGCCGCATCTGATGATGTTACTAATTGTTTTATTTACGGCGATTTTAATATTGATATGTTAGCAAAGCAGAATACTTTTTTACATAATGCTATGATTATATTAGATCTTAACCAGGTTATCAAAAAACCAACTCGGTATGATGATTGTGGGAAAAATAGTCTTATTGATTTAATTCTAACAAACTCGAAACATTTTATATTTGAATCCGGTTGTCTTGATAATTTTTGTAGCGACCATTGTCCGATTTTTAGTAGACTAGCATTTAATTCACCCCATTATAAAAGCTTTCAAAGATTTATTTGGGATTATGGGAACATTGACCACGACAACCTTATCTTAGATGCATCTAATATAGCATCTAACTGATGAAAATAATGTTAGTAAAGCGTGTCTAGACTTTACAAGTGAGTTAATTAAGTTAGCCAAAAAAAAAAAATTCCAAACAAATTAGTAACAATAAGACCAAATGATAAACCATGGATGAATTCTAAAATTAGGAAAATGAAAAGACGGAAAAACAAAATCCATAGAAAAGCAATATTATCTGGGAATCCTATAGATTGGGCAAACTTTCGCAAGATTAGAAATGATCACATATCTTTAATAAGGAAGAGCAAAAGAGATTATTTTGAGAGACTAGATGATAGAATTAACAAGCCAACAGTGAGGCTGATGTCCCCCGCCGAAATAGGAAAATAATTAGAGGACACATATAAATTTATCACAAATTATCCTTTACATAGTATTGAACAATGAAACAGTATATCTTTACTTATAGTCTAACAATCAAAGTAGGAGAGTTATTGTTTTCCAAAGTCTCGACCAATCAAATTGCGTATCGCTCTGCTTACCCTGAGCAGAAAATGCTCATTATCAAACTTAGTCAAGGTATTACTGTAATGAAACTATACACCAAGTTTCATCAATCTCACTTAATTAGAACTAAAGTTATCGTGTCCCAAAGCATCAACCAATCAAATTGCTTATCTCTGCTTACCCTAAGCGGAAAATGCTCATCTTCAAACTCCATCAAGGCATTGACCTAATCAACACATACACCAAGTTTGAACATTCTAGCTCAATTAGGAAGAGAGTTATCGTGCCCCAAAGTATCAACCAATCAAATTGCTTATCTCTGCTTACCCTAAGCGGAAAATGCTCATCTTCGAACTCCATCAAGGCATTGACCTAATAAACACATACACCAAGTTTGAACATTCTAGCTCAATTAAAAGTTATCATGTCCCAAAGCATCAACCAATCAAATTGCTTATCTCTGCTTACCCTAAGCGGAAAATGCTCATCTTCGAACTCCATCAAGGCATTGACCTAATCAACACATACACCAAGTTTGAACATTCTAGCCCAATTAGGAAGAGAGTTATCGTGTCCCAAAGCATCAACCAATCAAATTGCTTATCTCTGCTTACCCTACGCGGAAAATGCTCATCTTCGAACTCCATCAAGGCATTGACCTAATAAACACATACACCAAGTTTGAACATTCTAGCTCAATTAGGAAGAGAGTTATTGTGTCCCAAAAAGTGTGACGGACAGACAGACGGACAGACAGACAGACGGACGAACCCATTTTAATAGTCCCCTGCTTTCTTCGAAAGGCGGGGGACAACAATAAAGCTAACTTCGGCACAAAGGATTGGTGGAATTTAGTTAATTCATTTGTGAAATCAAAACCTGCGGTCAACAACGAACTGACACCTCTACAAGTAAATAACCACACCCATTTTACACCACTTGACAAGGCGAATGCCCTAAATGACTTTTTTTATTAACCATCTAAACTTAACGACGATAATAATAACTTGCCTGTTCTTCACCAAAACCTAAACTCTCTTACAGAGATCGTAATAAGCCCAAAAGAAGTTAAAGATATCATTCTATGTTTAGATACTTCAAAAGCTAAAGGCCCCGATGATATCAGTGGGAAAATATTAAAAACTATTGTAAATGAAATAAGCGAACCACTCTGCTATATTTTTAATTTGTCCCTTTCTCATAAAAAAGTCCCTGAAATTTGGAAATCAGCAAATATAGTAGCAATTTTCAAAAAAGGATCTCCTCATGAATGCGGAAACTATAGACCAGTATCATTATTAAGCATTGTTGTAAAAATATTCGAAAAATGCATATATAAGCATGTCTTTAACTTCTTTTGTGAAAACAATATACTAACTTCATTTCAAAGTGGCTTCTTAAAGGGAGATAGCGCTATCTATCAACTAATTGACTAACTCACACTTTTTGTCAAGCCATAGATCACGGAACGTATACAAGAGCAGTGTTCTGTGACATCAGCAAGGCTTTTGACAGAGTCTGGCACGCTGGACTCTGTCATTAGCTGAGGGCGTCTGGTGTAAGAGGGGGGCTGCTTGATTGGTTTATTGATTATTTAAAAAATAGAAAGCAAGTAGTAGTTGTTAGTGGTGTCTCCTCTGACCCCAGGATTGTCCCTGCCGGTGTCCCACAGGGCTCGGTTCTCGGTCCTCTTTTGCTGCAACCCCAACATTTGCAATGTCTTTTGCAAATACAGTCAAGCCCAAGACCACTTCCATTGCTTGTCAAACACCTGCTGTATTTCCAGCTGCGACGGAGTCCTCGTCACCACCGAAACCTACCATTCCTCCAAAGCCCGTAAATGTTTCTCTCAACACCCAGACTGCTAATAAGTCTGGGGAGTCTGAGATTGAGGAGATTGTGCCTCCCACTCCTCAACCAATTGGTGGAAATCCACCCAAAATAGATATTAGCAAGGAACGTTCTGGTAAAGGCGTTCCTAAAAATTCTAAATTGGCTACCTTCCGTAGTAGGAAGGGTGACGAAGATCCTGTCGGAACCTATAACAGGTTCGGGATACAGGACAATCTAATGGATGTTGTTGTAAAAATACATGACCCCAAACAACATCACAGAAGTCTTGTTAAACCTCCCTGATAATGGCTAATTCCATTATTCAATGGAATTGTCGTGGTCTGAAACCAAATTTTAATGAAGTTCAAATCTTAATTCAAAAATTTAATCCCTTAGCTATTTGTTTACAAGAAACTTTTTTAAAGAATTCAGATGTCTTAACACTCAGACATTTTGTTGCCTATCATTATTTTGCTAATAATGATGGTAGAGCACACGGTGGTGTTTCCATTTTCCTTAATGGAAATATTCCGCAGAGAAAAGTCACCCTCAATTCGCCTTTACAGGCAGTTGCAGTGAGGGTGACTTTACATATTCCTATCACACTCTGCTCTGTATATTTACCACCTAGTTTACATCTGAACCCCAGAGATCTTGATGACCTTGTTGCACAACTTCCTCTCCCGTTTATAATTACGGGAGATTTCAATGGTCATCATTCACTCTGGGGTAGTCCAGATGATAATAACAGAGGTAAACAAATAGCGGACTTCATTAACATTAATAATTTGTGTTTATTAAATGATGACTCGCCTACTTATTTACATCCTGCCACAGCTTCTTTTTCTTCTCTTGATCTAACCATTTGCTCTCCGGTCCTGTTTCAGGATTTTACATGGAGAGTGAATGAAGATCTGTGTGGTAGTGACCATTTTCCCATCTTGATAGATAATAATGGCCCCTCTCCGGTTGAAAGACCGCAGAGGTGGAAGTTACATAAGGCTGATTGGGCTCTTTTTTAATCTTTGTGTCTCTTCTCTTTTGATGCAAAAGAGTTAGAAGATGCAGATGAGCCCATGGCCTTATTCACTTCAATTCTTCAGGATGTAGCTGAGCAGGCGATTCCGAAGACCACGACTGAGCCCAAACGTTTCAATAAACCATGGTATAATAACGATTGCAAATCCGCTCTTAGAGAGCGTGATCGCATCTTAAGACGCCTTGAGAATCACCCTTCCATGGAGAATATTGCAGCATACCAAATGGTCCGGGCGAAGGCTCGTAGAACCATACGCCAAGCAAAGAAATCTTCATGGCAAGGATATGTCTCAAGGATCAATTCCCGCACCACTTCTAAATCGGTATGGGATAGGATTCGTAGAATTAAAGGTAAAAGTAGTGCATTATCAGTTAACCATCTAAATGTTGACAATACCACCTTAACAACATTTCCTGATATTGCTAATTCTCTGGCCAGTACAATTTCATTCAATTCATCATCCAATTTCTCCTCGGATGCCTTTCGGGGCATTAAACATCAACAGGAGAAAAGGCGACTTAATTTCAAGTCCCGTAATGATGAATGTTATAATGAAAAGTTTTCTATTGCTGAACTCCGTGATTCTCTTAAAAGGGCTCAGGATACTGCAACTGATCCAGATGAAATTCATTACTAGATATTAAAACATTTACCTTTTTCTACACTTTTAATATTATTAGATCTTTATAACCGGATTTGGGTTGATGGGAATTTTCCCCCTTCATGGCGTGAAGCCATAATAATTCCCATCCCTAAACCGGGGAAAGATCCTACGAATCCTTCCAATTATCGTCCGATCGCTTTGACTAGCTGCATTTGCAAAACCATGGAGAGATTGATCAATCGAAGGCTTGTTTGGTACCTTGAGTCCAACAACCTCATTACAGACCTCCAATGTGGGTTTCGGTCCCAAAGGAGCACTCTTGATCATCTCGTTCGATTTGAAACGTTTGTCAGGGATGCTTTCATCCAGAAACAACATTTAGTTGCTATATTTTTTGATCTGGAGAAAGCTTATGATACCACATGGAAATATGGTATCATGCGCGACCTGCATAACCTCGGTCTGCGGGGTCGCTTACCTGTCTTTATTAAAAATTTCTTAGAAGATAGGTCGTTTAAGATACGCTTGGGATCAATATTCTCTGATCCATTTCCCCAGGAAATGGGAGTCCCTCAGGGAAGTATACTATCTCCTACTCTTTTTTCCATCAAGATAAATACCATACCATCATGCCTTAAACGTGGGGTCGACGGCTCTCTTTATGTTGATGACTTTCAGATGTGTTACGGATCGACAAGTTTGCAAACAATCGAACGTCAGTTGCAGCTTTGCTTGAATTCTATTCAACGATGGGCAACTGACAATGGATTTCGATTTTCGAAATCCAAGACTGTTTGTATGCACTTTTGTCAACGAAGAGGTTTACATCCTGATCCGGAACTTACATTGGATGGAAGCCCCATTCCAGTTGTAGATGAAACAAAATTTTTGGGTTTGATATTTGATAAGAAATTATCATTTATCCCACATATCAAAACCCTCAAGAAGAAATGTCTGAAAGCCCTCAACATTTTGAGAGTCTTATCAAACACTGACTGGGGAGCAGACCGTAAGGTCTTGCTCAGATTATATCGAGCTTTAATAAGATCTAAACTCGATTATGGGTGTATTGTGTATGGGTCTGCCCGCGAGTCTTATCTCAAAGAGCTTGACACCATACACAACCAAGGACTTATAATCAGTTTAGGAGCATTTCGAACATCTCCAGTGCAGAGTTTATACGTCGAGGCGCACGAGCTCTCATTGCACGACAGACGTGATAAACTTGCACTGCAGTATGCTACAAAAATTGCATCTCTGCCTCACCATATTTCTTATAACACCATATTTAGACCATTTCACGAACATCTGTATTTACTGAAAACTAACGTTATTCCATCATTCGGTATTCGCATCCAACCCCTTTTGTCAGAGGCTGGGATCAGTCATGACAGTATTGCGAATACCCCTTTGTTTAGTACTCCAACCTGGACTATATCGCCTCCAAAGATCGATTTAGATCTAACGAAAAACAAAAAGAGAGATACTAGTTCCACGGTTTTTCAGACTCTCTTTCGAGAGTTGAGGTCTAAATATGGTGATTATGCTCCCATTTACACAGATGGTTCCAAAGATGGTGATCGGGTAGCTTCGGCTACCGTCACGCCATCTGGAACCATGTCTGTCAGACTTCCACCTGCTGCTTCCATATTTACTGCTGAGCTCCAGGCCATCTTTCAGGCATTGGAGTTCATTCAATCATCTTCTAATTTAAAACACGTTATATTTACTGATTCTTTGTCCTCTTTGCAAGCAATAAACAATAAGCAGCTTGTACACCCATTAGTAGCAGACATTTATCGTCTGCTACTATCACACGAGTTTAACAGCAAGGACATTGTCCTTTGCTGGCTCCCCAGTCATGTTGATATTAAAGGGAACGATCAAGCAGACTTAGCTGCCAAGTCTGCTTTAGATCTTCCCATATCAAAATTTCTTTTACCTTTCACAGATTTTAAATCTTGTATTAACTTTTTTATTTATGACCGCTGGCAACGGTCTTGGGATCTTGCAGGCACAAATAAACTTCATCACATTAAGCCTCTCTTAGGAGACTGGCCAAGTTCCTATAGAACCAACAGGAGGGATGAAGTTGTTTTGTGTCGCTCTCGTATTGGTCATACTTTTTTAACACACATTTTCATCTTAAAGCGAGAGCCTCAACCAGAATGTGAACACTGTCATGTTCCTTTGACAGTTAAGCACATTTTGATTGAGTGCAAGCATTTCAAGGATAATAGATCAAATTTTTACCGTTGTCAGTCATTACATCACATGTTTGCCCAACCGGGTTTATATGGTAAAGTGTTAGACTTTTTAAAGGAGACAGGATTTTATCATAAATTTTAATTGTATATATATCATTTCATTTTTGTATTTAATATTTATATGCATAAAAGTTGTATTTTATTTTTAATTTTACTAACTGTGATATTGTTTTTATTTATGCATATAATGTTTTTCTGTGATATAATTTAGCCTGTCTTGTAATATTCACCATATGTTTGGCGCAATATAGCCCGGTTGGAGCTGGCGTGCCATAAAACCACATTTCAGTTCATTTCGGTCCTCTTTTATTTCTGTTATACATTAATGATATTGTAAATGATATTAACTCGAATATTAGACTGTTTGCAGATGATACTTCCCTGTATTTACAAATAACGAATCCTCAGGCAGACGCGGCTATCCTGAATAATGATTTGATAACTATTAATAACTGGTCAAAGACATGGCTTGTAACTTTCAACCCCCTAAAAACTGAAACAATAACCTTTTCAACTAAAATAAATTTAACTAGACCACACTTGTACTTGGACACTGTGCAAATAAAAGAAGTATCGGAGCATAAACATCTTGGGCTAAACTTTCAACCAAATTGCAAATGGGATGTCCATATAAATCATATCTGTAATAAAGTAGGGAAACTTATCAATTGTTTTAGATCATTAAAACATCGACTTAATAGAAAATCATTAAACATCATCTATACTTCTTTTATTTTACCACATTTTGATTATGCTGACGTAATTTGAGCTGGTTGTTCAAACAAATTAGTTTCACAATTAGTAACTTTACAGTTAGATGCACTAAGGACTATTTGTGGAGCGGTTAGAGGTACAAGCCATGCAAAACTCTATAAAGAAACAGGATTTGTTCCATTAGCTGAACGTCGACGAAGACACAAATTAAAATTATTCTATAAGCTAATCAATGGTCTAGCTCCTTCATATATTTCTAACCTTATTTTAAAGAAAAAATCACCATATCGTCTAAGAAGAGTACTTTTGTAGAACAAAGATTTTTTCAAATTCATTTTTTCCGTCGACGACCCGAGAATGGAACACATTGGAACCCGAAGTACAAAATTCAAATTCTGTCTCATCATTAGTTTCAAGCTTGATTAAAAACGACCATATTATTCCACAGTACTATTATATTGGAGATAGAAAAAATCAAATAATACATAGTAAACTGAGATTAGGCTGCAGCGATTTAAATGGTCATAAGTTTTTGAGACATTTAACGGATAGCCCCGCCTGCGCGTGTGGTCACCATTTTGAAGATTGTTATTAATATCTACTAGTATGCTCCTTGCATTCGGGTGCCCGAGGTCAAACTATTGGTTTACTAAAGCAGCAATTTCAAGATATTAGGACTTTATTAAATGGTCAGTTTGTCCTCTCAGTTGATCAAAATGAGTACATTTTTAACACTGTTCATAATTTCTTAATATTGTCAAAACGTTTCTAACGTCCAAATCATCCCGTCTGTTATTGATTTATTTACTCTATATATAATATACCAAATAATACTTCACGTTTAGATAGGTCTTATATGGAGGGGGTTTGCGGCACTACTATATTGGTACCATATTAATATAAAGTAACGGAACGGACAACTTTATATATGTATAAATGTTTAGTTTATATTTAAATCTCAAATAATTTTATATTTTTATGTAAGAGTTAGAACCCATATAGAAAATTCTTCATGGTTTCTAAACCATGAAGAATTTTCTATATGGGTTCTAACTCACTTAGAACATGATCTCTACTTTCAAAACTTATACAAAATATAGTATGATATTTGTATTATTTATATTTCATAAAATATTTGGGGAAAACTAATTGAAATATGAAATTTGTTAAAGTTGAATAATTTGTAGGTGTGGTCATAGAGTGATTGACAATTGGGTGGAGTCATTCAATGTCACCTGTATAAGTCATGAGATTAAGAGATTAAAGGTGATTACAAGTGATTACAAGTAACTTTTGATCGTTAATGAGTACAACTTTAATCTTATTATGTTCCTTCATTCATTCAGTAGTAATTTTATAGTCACTATAGTAAATGTACTTCAATACTGATGTGCCAGATTTTGCTGTCGACTGGGCATCGTTTCCATCAGATGATGAACTAATTAGCCTATCGCAAGTGATGGATATTCCAACGCAACAACTAGTGGATATGCCATGTTTGACTCGTGATAATAAAGGACGTTTTTCTAGTCCTGTGAAGCAGGCAGATTTAGAAAATATACAAAAATGTTCAGTTCCAATCAAGACCAGAAACAACAACAAATGGGCGTTAAATTTATGGAAGGACTGGGTTGATAATAGGAACTCTAAGCCAGAGACATATTTTGAGAAAGGAAAATTAATTCCTACGGACATTAATACATTAAATGATGAAGAATTACAATTTTGGCTGCAAAGATTTATTGTTGAGATAAGGCGTAAAGATGCGACAAATTATCCACCAAACACTCTTGTTCAAATTGTTTCGGGATTACAAAGGTATATCAAAAATGATTGTAACAGAAATAATGTGCATATTTTGAGAGATGATGATGAGAAATTTAGTACATTCCGCAAAATATTGGATTCCGAAATGAAACGACTGACATCTCTTGGATTTGGAACAAAAGTAAAATCATGTGAACCAGTGCTTCCAGAAGAGGAAAAAGTAATGTGGGATAAGGGTGTTTTTTCTATGAACACAGCAGAAGGACTGAGTAACGCGATATTTTTCTATAATGGAAAAGCCTTTGCATTTAGAGGTATGGAGCAACATAAGTGTGTTGAAGCTGAACAATTTGAAATTTTGACTGATCAAAAAAACAAGAGAAAATTTATAAGATTCACTCCTAGGATACAAAAAAAACTCGCAAGGTGGATTAAAACGAAAAAATGTGACAATTACACCAATTGAACACTATGAACAGCCAGATAATGAGCGTTGTTTGGTGAAAATGTATGATTATTATCTATCGCTTATTCCCCGTAAAGGATTTCTATATAAAAAACCACTGACCACAACCGTAACTGATGAAAGTCAACATCCCAGGTTTAGTGCTGCCAAAATAACTTTTAATAAACTTTCTCAAATGTTTAAAAAATTTTATCAACAAGCTGGACTTAGTATTGAGGGTCGAACAATATCAAACCACTCTGGTCGGGTAACTTGTTGCACAACTTTGTACAATGATGGTTTTTCGGATAAGGCTGTGACGTCAAGGAGTGCCCATAGAAGCAACGCTGTCCAGAAATACCAAAGAGAGTTATTTTCTATTAAAGATAGTGTTAGCAAGTCTTTGGGGCCGCCTGAAATAAATGACATTAAAACTACCGGTACACAAGAAGATAATGACGAAATTCAGGAAATTAAGAAGTTGAAAACTTGCGTAAACCAAGATGTGCCTTCAAGTGCTAATAACACTCTCGAAATAATAATTCCAGATTGTGTAAATAAAGTAGTTTTGCGAAAAAAAGATAAAACTGTAACGGTTGAAATATAATGCATGTAAATTATATTGTAAATATTAAGATATAACCACAATTAAATTATATTAAATGTTGTTGTCTTTATCCTTTATTTAGCTCACCCTAAATCAGCAGACCGTGTAGTTAGCTTACTGTGTTAATCCCAATTAGCGATCACATACCATGACCTGAGCTGTGGGTGGGGTTTTCTACAGCCAATGGCAAGTACTTAAGATAACTTCATTCTTCATGAAATAGAACAGTGTCACATGGTCATTTTAAAGGTATCTGATTGGAAGAAAAATGAGGTTATGTTCTAAATGTTCTTGTTGTATATATGTTCTGTATGTACATAAATTAAACTTATTTTTGTAAATTCTGAAGAGGAGTCACCATAGGCCCAGCCTGTTCTCCAATCCATTTTCAAATGAAATAAAATACTGTTTACAAAAAAAACCCCGGTTATTCAACAGTAGATCGATGTATTCACGTTTCACGGATTGGCATAAAAATATTTAAGTAAACAAAAAGGCCGATTTTATTGTTTATATGTCGACTTCTCGAAGGCCTTTGACCCGATAAATAGGCCACAACTCATGTCACTGCTTTGGCAGAAAGGGGTTAAAGGGAATATGTATCAAACCTTAGTATGTACAGGGCTGTGTTTTAAGCCATCTCCTGTTTGGGTTTTACATAAATCAGCTAATTGAAATGTTAGATGGCGCTGATGTGCGGGGCATATTTACAATACAAGAAGTGTCAAGATATTGTAGCACTGCTATATGCTGACGATTTATGCTTGATGTCAGATAGCGTAGGTGACTTGCAAAAGAAAATGAAAGTACTAGAAACGTTATGTGTGCTATTTAATCTAAAGGTAAACATGGGTAAAACTAAGGTTATTGTGTTCAGAAATGGTGGCACTTTGAGAAAGAATGAGAAATGGTCCCTGGACGGTAATAAAGTAGAATGTGTAACGTACTAGGTTAAAATGGAGCAAATGTTTGCAAAATCTGTCACTAAAAGCAGAAAAAGCTTTAATCCCTATAAAATCACTAATAACAAAGATTGGTCATCCATCATTAAACGTTTCGTTTAAAATGTTTGATAGCATTATAAAACCAATTTTACTGTACGGATCCCAAGTTTGGGGTTATCAGTATAGGGCTGACATAGAATAAATACACACCAACTATTGTAAATTTATATTGGGAATTCATAAATTTGCATCCAATGCTGGTGCTTTTGGAGAATGCGGTAGATTCAACCAAAATGTTTACTATATGTCATCTTGTGTCAAATATTGGTGCAATCTGATTAACATGCCATTAACAAGGTACCCTAAACAAACCTACCTAATGATGAAAAAACTAGACGAAGGTGGTCGCACAACTTCGGTAACTAATGTCAGATTACTACTATTTTCTCTTGGATTCGCGTTCGTCTTCCAAAACGAAAGTATTAGAAATGTTCAACTTTTCATAGTGTCCTTCAAACAACGTTTAAAAGACGTCAACATGGCATTAAGCGAAAGTTTGAAAGACTATAGTAATTTCAAGTTAAAGAGTTATGTCAAGAAGCATATTTAACATGTCAATTGAAAGTGTCGTGTCGACGTAATATTACCCGACTTAGATTACATCTCTTGCCACTATCTGTAAACTTATACAGAAGAAACTTAAATAACTCACCACGTTGTCCATTATGCAAAGTAGGAAATGAAGATCCAGATCATTTTTTATTTGTCTGGGAATGTCTGAATGAAGTTAGAACGAAGTTTATTCCAAAAAGATACGAGAGGTATTATGATGTCAGAAATATGATCGATATATGTACATCTAGTGATAAAACACTTCTAATGTCCATCTCTTCGTACATAAACCATGCTTTATTACTAAGGTAAAATATATTAGCTCCTCCACGGGTATCTGGTTTCAGATAGCTATTGTATATACACCTAACAGTATTGTGTTCAATTCTGTTATGCATTGTACTATGGGTCTTTGACCTTCCATTATTATTAATGGAGACATTCCTCAGAGTCAAGTCACCCTCAACTCGCCTTTACAGGCAGTTGCAGTTAGGGTGACTTTGCATATTCCTATAACACTCTGCTCTGTATATCTTCCACCAAGTTTACATCTTAATCCCAGAGATCTTGATTATTACGGGAGATTTCAATGGTCATCATTCACTCTGGAAATGAAATGAAATGAAATGAAGACGGGCATACGCCATACAGTGTGCTATGAGGGAAATTTTGCCCGGACAGCGGCACTACGGCCTACTCTTATATCGAATTCCAACTGCCATGGGATCTTTTACGTGCACGCCAATGTGTACACGGGACCTCGGTTTTTCGTCCCATCCGAACGACTAGACAGCTTTCCTTGTCAGCCTCTCCGTCCTGCATCACTGGCAAGGGAGAACCACGCCGGAAAATCTGGATGAACTTTCTCGGCCAATGCAGGGATCGAACACCCGACCTCCAGGCTAGCGTCTTAGCCACGTGATTCCCCATTCACTCTGGGGTAGTCCAGATGATAACAACAGCGGTAAACAAATAGCGGACTTCATTAACATTAGTAATTTGTGTTTATTAAATGATGACTCGCATACTTATCTACATCATACCACAGCTTCTTTTTCTTCCCTAGATCTCACCATTTGCTCTCCGGCTCTGTTTCGGGATTTTACATGGAGAGTAAATGAAGATCTATGTGGTAGTGACCACTTTCCTATCTTGATTGATGATAATGGTCCCTCTCCGGTCGAAAGACCCCAGAGGTGGAAGTTGCATAAGGCTGATTGGAATCTGTTTGAATCTTTGTGTCTATTCTCTTTTGATGCAAAGGAGTTAGAAGATGCAGATGAGCACATGGCCTTATTCACTTCAATTTTTCAAGATGTAGCTGAGCAGGCGATTCCAAAAACCACGACTGGACCAAAATGTTTCAATAAACCATGGTATTATGACGATTGCAAATCCGCTCTAAAAGAGCGTGATCGTTACCTAAGACGACTAAAGAACCATCCTTCCATGGAGAATATTGGGGCATACCAGATGGTCCGGGCGAAGGCCCGTAGAACCATACGTCAATCAAAGAAGTCTTCATGGCAAGGTTACGTCTCTAGGATCAATTCCCGTACAACATCCAAATCGGTATGCGATAGGGTTCGTAGAATTAAAGGTAAAAGTAGTGCATTATCAGTTAATCATCTAAATGTTGATAATACCACCTTAACAACATTTCCTATTGCTAATTCTCTGGCCAGAACATTTTTATTTAATTCATTATCCAATTTCTCCTCCAATGCCTTTCTAGACATTAATCAACAGCAGGAGAAAATTTCAATTCCCGCAATGATGAATGCTACAATGATACTTTTGCTATTGCAGGACATCGGGATTCGCTAAAGCGAGCTCGGGACACTGCAACTGGTCCAGATGAAATACACTACCAAATTCTAAAACATTTACCTTTTTCCACTCTATTAATTTTATTGCATCGTTTTTAACCGGATTTGGGTTGATGGGAATTTTCCCCCTTCGTGGCATAAAGCCACAATAATCCCCATCCCTAAACCTGGTAAAGATCATACGAATCCTACCAACTATCGTCCGATCGCTTTGACTAGCTGCATTTGCAAAACCATGGAGAGATTGATCAATCGAAGGCTTGTACCTCCAGTCCAACAACCTCATTACTGACCTCCAATGTGGATTTCGGTCCCAAAGGAGCACTCTTGATCATCTCGTTCGATTTGAAGCATTCGTCAAGGACGCTTTCATCCAGAAGCAACATTTAGTTGCATATGATACCACGTGGAAACACGGTATCATGCGCGACCTCCATAACCTCGGCCTACGAGGTCGCTTACCTATCTTCATTAAAAATCTCTTGGAAGATAGGTCATTAAAGGTACGACTGGGATCAATATTCTGACCCTTTTCCTCAGGAAATGGGGATTCCACAGGGAAGTAGTTTATCTCCAACTCTTTTTGCGATGAAAATTAATACTATCCCAGGAGCCTTAAACCAGGTACAAACGGCGCTCTTTATGTTGATGACTTTCAGATGTGCTATGGTTCTACAGACATGCGGATAATCGAACGTAAGTTGCAGCTTTGTTTGAATTCACTTCAACAATGGGCAACCGAAAATGGATTTCGTTTTTCGAAATCCAAGACTGTCTGCATGCATTTCTGTCAGAAACGAGGTTTGTATCCTGATCCAGAACTTTTCTTGGATGGCAACCGCCTTCCAGTTGTGGATGAAACCAAATTTCTGGGGTTGATATTTGATAAGAAATTGTCATTTACCCCCCACATTAAAAACCTAGAAAAGAAAGGTCTGAAAGCTCTCAACATATTGAGAGTCTTATCAAATACTGACTGGGGAGCAGACCGTAGGGTCTTTATCAGATTATATCGAGCATTAATAAGATCAAAACTCGATTATGGCTTTATTGTGTATGGGTCTGCCCGCGAGTCTTATCTCAAAGAGCTCGACACCATACACAGCCAGGGACTTAGAATCAGTTCGTACATCTCCAGTGGACAGTTTATACGTCGAGGCGCATGAGCCCTCACTGCACAACAGACGTGATAAACTGGTTCTGCAGTATGCTACCAAAATAGCATTTTTATCAAACCATATTTCATTTAACACCATATTTAGACACTATCATGAGCATTTATATATGCCCAAGAGACTAAAGTTAATCCACCATTGGGTATTCGCATACAACCCCTTTTGTCTGAGGCTGGTATTCGCCTTGACATTATTGCGACTACCCCCTTTTTTTAGGCCTCCACCATGGGCTATATCTCCCCCAGAGATTGATTTCCATCTTACACAACATAAAAAGAGAGATACTAGCTCCATTGTTTTTCAGTCTCTCTTTTGAGAGCTAAGGTCTAAATATGGTGATTATGCTCCTATTTACACAGATGGTTCTAAGGATGGCGATAGAGTGGCTTCGGCTACAGTGACGCCACCCGAGACCATTTCTGTGTGTCTGCCACCTGCTGCTTCAATATTTACAGCTGAGCTCCAAGCCATACTTCGGGCTTTGGAGTTCATTCAATCATCACATCTATTACAGCACATCATCTTTACTGATTCTCTGTCCTCGCTTTAAGCAACTAACAACAAACAGCTTGAACACCCATTAGTAGCAGATGTTTATCGTCTGCTACTATCTTACGAGTTGAGCAGCAAAGACGTTGTCTTTTGCTGGCTCCCTAGTCACGTTGATATAAGGGCGAATGATCAAGCAGATTTTGCTGCCAAAGCTGCTTTAGATCTTCCCCAATCATCCTTTTTAATACCATATAAAGATTTTAAATCATGTATAAATCATTTTATTTATGACCGCTGGCAACGGTCTTGGGATCTTGCAGGCACAAATAAACTTCATCACATTAAGCCTCTCTTAGGAGATTGTCCAAGTTCCTATAGAACCAACAGGAGGGATGAAGTTGTTTTGTGTCGCTCTCGTATTGGTCATTCTTTTTTAACTCACATTTTCATATTAAAGCGAGAGCCTCAACCAGAATGTGAACACTGTCATATTCCTTTGACAGTTGAGCACATTTTGATTGAGTGCAAGCATCTCAAACATATAAGATCACGATATTACCGTTGCCAGTCACTATATCACTTGTTTGCCCAACCAGGGTTATATTGCGAAATGCTAAACTTTTTAAGAGACGGGTTTTTATTATAAATTTTAATTTGTATATATATCCTATGTAATATTTCAAATGTTTATATGCATAAAAGATTCTTTTATTTTAAATTAGATATACTGTGATATTGTTTTTATTTATGCATATAAAATCTTGTGATACGATTTAGCCTATCTCGAAAGAACCACCATATGTTTGGCGCAATATAGTCCAGTTGGAGCTGACGTGCCATAAAACCATATTTCATTCATTCCCCTGACCAAAATCTTGTGCTGAATAGATTCATATTTTCCTAATTGTATGAGGTACTGGAAGAACCATACCATGTAATGGTTTCTATTCTGTCCTCCACATCCGTCAGAATAGCAAATCATATTTCTTGCTCCAGTTTGACGTATTTTCAAGGCTTTTAAAAGGCATGAAGCAAAATTAGAACTACCCTTTTCCGCCACTGTTTCGTCATATATGCACATTATACCATCATTGTTGACATGATCGTGTAATCCAAAATTAAACACCTTAAGCTTGCGACTGTAATATGTATCCCCATGAGTGAAGTTAGGAATCATAAGATTTTGTTGAAAATCAAACGAATACATATCCGTGCTGTTGTATGCACAGGCTGGCACAATGTTGAAATTTCGCCCCGGTTCATTTTGCGACCAACTGCTTTGAGCCAATTCACGGTCTTCGTGTCTTCATACCTATTGTTAGCAACTGAAAGATGGCGACCTTTTTCAGCTTCTAATTCCCGTCGTTCTCTATCATCCTTTGCAGATACTATTGATGCTTGGAGAAGGTCACCTTTTCCACAGGTGTCAGTCCTTGGGAAACCAAATGATAAGTTATTCTCAGTCAGGAAGATTCTTCTATAAAACCAATGTTTATTCTCGCCATTATAATCTACTCCTCTCAACATCTGTTCAAATTTTTCAGGCTCCCTATCTTTTATAAATAATCTCCACAATCGTTTAATATTAAGGTTATCTGCAAGGTATTTTCTATCAGGGTTATCATTAGGCGAATAATGAGATTTTCTAGCTTCAAAGGATTCAATGTGCTTTCTCATATTATCCAATACATGTATTGGGGTTTTAGTAGACAGTGTGTGATGACCCCTGTTGTCCCAACTTGGGGTGTTACCATCCTTGCCACTAAGAAGGCGCCGAAGGCGAGAGCGACCAATTCCATGGACAGACAGGAAACACCCACTGCATATTTTAAGCCTTGTTCCATCACTCAATTTGACAAAATAATTCATAGGACACGAACGCTTTCTAGGTGTTTTGTTGTCAAGACACGGTTTTTGATTCAGTTTAAAAGTACTCTTGTCAATCAGCCCGAATAAATACAGATCTTGGAGAGTTTGATTTCCCATGGTGTGTAATGAATGTCACATCATTGCACTTAATTGATAATCATAGCACATACATGTATCTTATGCTGACTCCATTACCCAGACTGTTCTCAGTCGTTGATTTTGTGGGTCTGGTTGATCGAACTTATCACTTCCGGTTCCGCTCATATTGTCACCGGCGTGGTATACAATAATTTTTTTGTGATATGTGATTATTAAATCTCCTGATAGCATCGCTTATAATAATGTCACGACACATCGGTCGGGAGAGGCGATTGCCAGGACATTTGGCTGATTTTGTGTTAGAGGAGTCCCCAAGTTTTACGGATGCTGGTGGATCCGGTACGCCAGTGTCGGGTGCTGTGGGTGGCTTCGTAAATGACGAGAGTCCTACGCGGATGCAGCCAGATAAAGCCAAAGGACTAACTTCAACGCCTGTAGGACGCATAGATGTAGAGGAATTGAATAGAACGATCCAAAAATTGAAAGTGCAAAATAAGTTAATTGAGAAAGATTTGTTGGAAAAACGCAATGCCATTTTGAAACAACAATTTCAACCTGGTGGTGGAAAGAAGGGTCAGCAGAGTGTTCCATCTGAATCTAAAATTCGCTCTTCTACTGTAGGTGATGGGCGTAGTATTGGTGTGCCAACTTTGGCTGATTTACAAAGGGATAGCGAACTAGTGGATCAGGCTACTGCAACAAGAGATCATATTGTAGGAGTTAATGCCGATGATTTCTTGTGTAATAACGATAATGGTGATTGTTTTCCCAGGCGATCTGAAGGTAATTTACAATCGAGTTATTATACATTATGTTATAATCCTGACATTCAAAACAAAAAGGCGGTCTCTGGAGAAGCGAGGGCAGCAAAAGATCGGGTTAAATTTGATGTGCCATGGCCACATGAATATGGACAAACAAAATCGGTTGGCTACAGTGACTTAGATTTTAATTTCACGCAGTTGGTACGAGGTGAAATTTTTATATTACATAATGTGGAAAAAACTTCCACGAACTCTAGGTCTAGAATGAGACATTTAATTAACTTATTATATTTAGTGGAGAAGTTTCCGTTTATAGAGATAAAGGATTTTCATGCAGAGGTATTACGATCAATCGAGAGAAATCGTGGGAAGACAGTTTTGCAGAAGAACAGGATCGTACGTTGGTTTCACCTCTACGTTCATCATCTACCCATAATAAAGGCCTTGATCGGAAGGAACGATTTCCAATTTGTGGCGCATATCAGGCTGGCAATTGCAGCCAGTCTGAGGATCATTTTGGTTCATACGGAAATAAAAAATTATTGCATGTCTGCAGAAAGTGCATTCGAAGAGGACTGGACCCGAGTGACGTCACTCGCCTAACTTATTAGGTGTGTTTGTCCCGCCAGTTCCTGGTGTGGGTTTAAGTGTAATCCCCTACTTACATGTAGGTGAGACTTGTATAGTTCCCGCCGGAAATGGTGTGTGTTATGATTTATGTGAGACGGATCTTGAGTGTGAATTTGACGTCGACTTGCATTATTTTGATGTTAATAGAGAAGGAAATCATGCAGCCTTGCCTTGGTTGGTTGCTTCTGCTGGATCTGTTAATTTTACTTACCCTTACATACCTTGTGGTGCTTTACCCAGTGATTTTGAGTTTGCTGTGACTCATAGTATTATTTTAAAATCACAGAAGCCTAATTTTAGTGGATGCCGAATCCCTATTGTTTCTGATTTAAATATTTAATTATGGCAAGCCTTATTGGTAGATTATCATGATAAAATTGTGGTCGAATTTTTAGCTTATGGATAGCCTCTCAATTATATTCGGGATTGTTTTCCTGCCCCTCCTGTACGTACTTTTTATGAGTGTTCACAGTATGCTTCGTTTATTGATACTTTTATTGCCAAGGAGTTGGACTTGGGCGCCTTGGTTGGACCATTTGATAGCAATCCTCTGTGTGTTCCTGTTACCATGTCGCCTTTATTTACAGTTCCAAAGGGCGTGTCCGATCGTCGTGTTATTGTGGATTGTTCGTTCGGGAGTGAGTTGTCTGTCAATTTTGGCATTCCAGTTGACTCTTTTTTAGGTGATCAATTGAACTTACGTTATCCACGCCATGATGAGTTTATTTCATTAATTATTAAACATGGCTGTGGCTGTCATATTTGGAAGTTAACTTATCTAGAGCCTTTCGGCAATTGGCTCTTGACCCTCATGATTTACATCTTCAAGGCTATATTTGGAGGAACAACTTGTACCTTGACCTGCGTCTTATATTTGGAATGAGGTCGTCTCCTCAAGCATGTCAGCGCGTGACAAATGCGGTATCATATAGAGAAATGAAATGGGGTTTAACGTCCTACTGTTCTGCTCCTATACTGGGCTAATGAAGACGGGCATACGCCATACAGTGTGCTATGAGGGAAATTTTGCCCGGGCAGCGGCACTATCGCCTACTCTTATATCGAATTCCAACTGCCAAGGGATCTTTTACGTGCATTCCAATGTTTACACGGGACCTCGGTTTTTCGTCTCATCCGAAGGACCAGACAGCTGTCCTTGTCAGGCCCTCCGTCCTGCATCACTGACAAGGGGAAACCACGTCGGAAAATCGGGATGAACTTTCTCGGCCAATGCAGGGATCGAACACCCGACCTCCAGAATATTGATGTTGTTAATTATGTTGACGATTTTGGTGGAGTTAGCTTTACTAATTCTAGTTTGTATGACTATGACTTTATTTTACACCTATTTAACGATTTAGGTCTCGGAGTCAATATGAATAAATGTGTTCCGCCGTCAACTATAATGACATTTCTCGGGAAGGAGTACAACACCGCTTAGAGACCGCAAGCGTTGCTCTAAACTGGCACTTCAGAAACTTATTGGGAAATTAGCCTTTGTAAGTGAATGTGTTCGTAGCGGAAGATTGTTTATTTCTTGCATGCTATGTACATTGCGTTGTGTTAGGTCTAGCCTTAACCGTTGTCGTTTATCAGAGGAGTTCAGGCGTGATGTGCGTTGGTGGATAACGTTTCTTGAGGATTTTAATGGTGTCTCTTTAATTCCGGACCTTATTTGGACTGAACCAGATTGCCTAATATCAACAGATGCATGTTTAAAGGGACTGGGGGAGTGAATTTTACTAGTTATCAATATTATCATGTTGTTATCCCTGATTATTTAAGTATTCATCATATTGGGGTTTTTGAAATGTATTCGATATATATTGCCTTGCAGTTTTGGTCTTTTGATTTTGCTAATAAGAGACTGCAAATATATAGTGATAATGAGGCTTGTGTTCAGATTCTAAATGTGGGATCCGGTCGAGATGAAACCATGCTTGGATTGGCTAGGCAGATTTGGTATCTTTGTGCTATTAATAATCTCCAGATACGTGCTCAGTATATTCCGTCCTCTGAAAATCGACTTTCTGATTTGTTGTCACGAGTGCCGCTAGGGATGCTGCCTTTAGACCCGGAACTTTGTCTAGTTTGCAATCTCAACTTAAGGCTTATATTTTAGTTTGCTTGTTCTGTTGAGGTTTTATGCTCATATTCTTGTTTTTTGTCTAAAAGCCTTAAGAGTTTTGCATCCCTTAAAAATTATATTTCCGGCTTAAAAACTTGGTGTGCATTATGTAAATTTGATGTAACTATTTTTGATTGTATGGAATTCTCTTTAACCTTGAGAGGACTTTAACATTTAAATTCATATACTCCTATGTCTAAATTACCTATTTTACCTGAGCATTTGTGTAAAATTGTTTCATTATTAGATAAGTATGATTATGTGGATTCATGCCTTTGGTTTTTTTTTAACTATTGCCTGTTTTGGCATGTTTCGTGCTTCTAACCTTGTGAGTAGGACGGCTTTAACTCGCGGTTGTGTTAAAATTACAGACGTTGGATTATTAATTTCGGTTAATTGGTCAAAAACTCGACCGAGTCATGAATTCACTCATCAATTATCATTATGTTATTGTTCTGATCGTTTAATTTGTCCTGCATTAGCCTATAAGCATTTAATTACCTTGATTCCTAGCACAGACAGTGCTCTTGATCCTATTTTCGCTTTACCTAATGGTTCGAATCTTTCTCCAATTTCAAAACATGTTTTTCTGAAACGTTTTAATAAGTTGTTAGTTTTGATTGGCTTAGACCCTTGTTTGTATAGTTTTCATTCCTTGCGTCATGGAGGTGCAACCCTGGCTGCCAAGGCAGGTGTTTCGGAGGTGCTCCTTGAGCAGCATGGTGATTGGCGGACGGACTGTTATCAGAATTATATTAAACAAGCTAGTGTTGATATGTATCATGTTACGTCTGCTATGAATAGTCTTCTTTCAGGATGATTTTATTATTTGTCTTATCTTTCTTTTCTTTCTTTTCCTGGGGTTTGGAGACTTCGTATTGGATAAGTGCTTGAATCATTATTATATTGTGTTATTACTTGTAATACTTATAATGAAAGTAAAGCATATTTTCCAAACCCTCTCTATGCGTTGTCAATTGTGTGTAATGAATGTCACATCATTGCACTTAAAATCTTAGCACGTACATGTATCTTATGCTGACTCCATTACCCAGACTGTTCTCAGTCGTTGATTTTGTCGGTCTGGTTGATCGAACTTATCACTTCCGGTTCCGCTCATATTGTCACCGGCGTGGAATACAATAATTTTTTTTTTTTTTTTAAGTTTTATTAATTTATAATAATCATATTATTGTCCTTATCTTGGATTAGTGCTTGAATCATTATTATATTGTGTTATTACTTGTAATAATCATATTATTGTCCTTATCTTGGATTAGTGCTTGAATCATTATTATATTGTGTTATTACTTGTAATACTTATAATGAAAGCAAAGCATATTTTCCAAACCCTCTTAATGCCTTGTTGTCAATTCTGTAGAAATTCTGAAATATAATATGCGCCTCATCGCCCATTCGTTTAACACAGTTAGATCGACATTGGCCAAGAATAAGAGTTTTTTTTTCTTAACCAGATTTCCCCTTACATTGAAATATTCTTCACCACTATGTCGTTTGCGTTTCCGGTTAGTTTTCAGCCAACCTTCTGGATTAGGTGTTCTCTTTTTACCAGATTTCTTCATTCTAATCTCGTCATTGGCCTTAGGTGGCTGTGTGCCACTGAATGCTGTTGGATTAATGGACGATGCTGGATCAGTGGACGATGCTTAAGTAGTGTACGGTACTGAAGTAGTGGACGGTGCTGGATCGTCGGATGAACAAGATTCAGATCCTGATTCAGGGAAATAATCTGGATCTTTATTCGTGTTTTCTGGTTCGTGTTCGGGCAGTTTCACTTCACAGTTATTACTATCAATATCTATTATCGAAATCACTTCATCTTGAGAGAGTGTACGGATTTGCAATGTATCCTCTGTAGTCTCTGACTCACCAAGGAAATCAATAATAGCCGTTACATCACCCAGATCCGATCCATCGTCAGAACTAGTGTTTGAACTATCATCAAAAATGGATGTAAGTACTTCCAGAGTTGTAAATGTATCTCTTTTGTCCATTGTTATACTAAAAGTAGAAATATTTATTATAATATTTTATAGAATGGTGTCAACTGGTCAACTCTTAGTCCGGACTTGAACCCGATTGAACATCTTTGGGATGAAATTCAGA
The DNA here is from genome assembly GCF_932274485.2 of Patella vulgata. Lineage (NCBI taxonomy): Eukaryota > Metazoa > Mollusca > Gastropoda > Patellidae > Patella > Patella vulgata. The sequence goes on along the minus strand of NC_065882.2, from coordinate 26,313,719 downwards.
GGAGACTTAATAACGTCGTACCGAAACCAAACACAGCCGATGGATTGCGGCAGGCTTTTCTGGGCGTGTGGCGTTCATCAATCGTCTGGTCCACTCCATGTACAGACGCTGTGCTGCTGTTATTGACACTGGCGGTAGACACACCTGATACTGTACAGACTTTAAACCTTCTCTTAATGTCTTGGAATTGCGATGAATTAATCACTAATGTGTCAACATACTGTTCACAAAAAATTGCTTTGATCCATTTAGTAAGACGTTTTCCAGAATGCTTTGATTAAAGTGCCTCTCTGATTTTGAAATCGTATTGACTTTTTTTTGCTGTTTAGTATCTATATTTATATCTTGTTTCTCATTTTAATTATGTATGTAGATGAAGTTGTGATTTTATTTTTAATTATTTAATATACTGTGATATTTGTTTTTATTTGTGTACATGAGTACTTTATGTGATAATGTATAGTTTGTCTCATACTTTTCATCAAATGTTTGGCGCAATATACCCGTTTGGAGCTGACGTGCCATAACACCACATTTCATTTCATTTCTGTAGTAGCTCCAGGCGTGGCCCACCCATCGTTAAACTTTGAAAAGAGTGACATTGACCAATTCCACATATTAATATTGCCCTCTTACATGCAAGCTTTATGCATTCGACAAACATCATGTACAAAACAAATAAAACCATTCCCTCACACGTATAAATATTATTATCCACTCATCCCCGTCTTCATTAGCCCAGGTTAGGAGTAGGACGTTAAACCCCATTTCATTTCATGCATTTTTTGTGCATTCGACAAACATCGCGTACAAAAAAACAAAACAAATTTTGTTGACTTCACGTACAAAAAACAAAACAAAATTTGTTGACTTGAACTTTTCTTGATGTCATATTCTTCTCCTACTCTACTTCCGCCTCTCCCTTTCTTCCCCCCTGGGGTGTAGGGGGTGATAAGAATATACCCTTCGTATGTCCTGCGTGTCGTAAAAGGCGACTAAAAGGATCCCTGTAATGGGGAAACGTGTTTGCTGTGCGTTGCGACCCGTGTCGGTGGAGAGTGGAATCCTGGTAATTGAGTGGGGATTTGGCTTGCGAGCCCTTTCTCTGCAACACATTACTTTGGCCCATGGTTCATCTAGACGGGAGGTCAGAGTGGTCGTTTTATCTCTGTAGAATGTACCCTTTCCCAGTTTAATGCTCTGTTGTTTATTCACTCAGCAATTACTACCTTTGTGTCCTAGTACATTGTACAGAGCGGCGGCTTGGGTCAATCAGGTTAGAAAAGTTTTTTACTTTCTGGCTTGAGTATACCCCTCGTCGAGCCCTGAGGCCATGCGCAGGTTATCCGCGCTAGTCCTCCCCCTGGTAGGCAGGGAAGTAACCTGGGGGACGACGAGGGGTGAATCATAAAAAAATACTTCATGGATTCCCCAATCCCAACAATTGAAAGACAAAAGCAGAAACGTCCTAATTCCGAGGACGTTTCAAATATATTTAAAAATAATAGTAAAATGTCAAAGTCTTGGCCGAGGTTTCTCTTAATTGGGAGTCCCTCTAAAGACCTTTCGAAAGTGTCGCCATTTTTAATAGCTAAGGAGATAGCTGGCTTGGCCGGTGAGCCCAAGGCTATTAAAAAACTTAAGAACGGGACACTCTTAATAGAATGTGCCAAAGAACAGCATGCTACCATGCTCCTTAAATCATCGTCTTTGGCAGACATTCCTATTAAGGTGTCTCCTCATAGGTCTTTAAATTCTAGTAGAGGTGTAATACGTTGCCGGGACCTTGAAGGCAGCAGTGAGGAAGAAATGGTAGAATACCTTTCTTCTCAAGGTGTACAACACGTCAAAAGAATTAGTGTTCGTCGAGGAGATAAGGTGATTCCAACAAGCACCTATATCCTCACATTCAATCGTCCCGACATACCAAAGACTCTCAAGGCAGGTTATTTAAACATACCTGTGGATTCCTACATATCCAACCCTCTTCGTTGCTACAAGTGCCAAAAGTTTGGACACAGCAAAACTGTCTGCAGAGGTAAAGACACCTGCGCTCGTTGTGGCCATGAAGGCCATGATAGCGCTACCTGCCAGGCTGAGTTTTGTTGTGTAAATTGTAAGGGAAAGCACTTTGCTTATTCCCGTGAATGTCCAATATGGCAGAAAGAGAAGAGAATCCAACAGGTTATGTCAGAGCGAAAAATACCATACTTTGATGCTCGAAAACAGGTAGATTTGACTGCACTTTTTCCCATTCCATCTGAAGGGAAGTCTTTTGCAAGTGCAGTTAAAGTCTCTTCTAAAACCATATCTGTTCAAACAGATATAACCTGGCCTTATAAGCAGAAAAAACCTAAGACTTTGACTATTACATCAGATAATATAAAAGGGGTTTCGAGCTCCACTGAGAGCTCGACTCAAAGCACTACCCCTCTACCTGATGAGGTTGTATCCTCCTTGCCTCCATCTGGAGTTATTGAGATTATTCCCAATACTCCCACACAAAATGGCAAGGGGACTTCTCCCTTGCACTACTCTAAAGCTGACGCTGCTGATTCCAGTTCAACTGGGTCAGGGGTGCAGTTTAAGAGTATACCATCCGCAAAGGAGAATATAGTGCATTCTAAAAAACATAAAAATTTATCAAAATTTCGAGAGAAAGATTCAAAGGGTTCAAAAAACCCTATCACTCTCTTCAATAAATATGGGTATGATCTGATGGACGACATTACTGTAGTGGATGTCCATGTGGACCCACTCAGTAAGCCGCCAAAACTTAAATTTCCCTGACAATGGTAAATTCCATTCTTCAATGGAATTGTCGTGGTTTAAAACCAAATTTTAATGAAGTTCAATTATTAATCCAAACATACAATTCTTTAGCTATTTGTTTGCAGGAAACCTTCTTAAAGAATTCTGACACTTTGTCTTTTAGACATTTTGTTGGTTACCATCATCATTCAGTTGGTGATGGTAGAGCTCATGGGGGTGTTTCTATTATTCTTAATGGAGATATCCCTCAGAGCCAAGTCACCCTCAACTTGCCTTTACAGGCAGTTGCAGTTAGGGTGACGTTGCATATTCCTATAACACTCTGCTCTGTATATCTTCCACCAAGTTTACATCTTAATCCCAGAGATCTTGATGCACAACTCCCCCTCCCGTATATTATTACGGGAGATTTCAATGGTCATCATTCACTCTGGGGTAGTCCAGATGATAACAACAGAGGTAAACAAATAGCGGACTTCATTAACCTTAATAATTTGTGTTTATTAAATGATGACTCGCCTACTTATCTACATCCTGCCTCAGCTTCTTTTTCTTCCCTAGATCTTACCATTTGCTCTCCGGTCCTGTTTCAGAATTTTACATGGAGGGTAAATAAAGATCTGTGTGGTAGTGATCACTTCCCAATCCTGATAGATAATAATGGTCCCTCTGATTGGGCTCTTTTCGAATCTTTGTGTCTCTTCTCTTTTGATACAAAGGAGTTGGAAGATGCAGATGAACCCATGGCCTTATTTACTTCAATTCTTCAAGATGTAGCTGAGCAGGCGATTCCAAAAACCACGACAACACCAAAACGTTTCAATAAACCATGGTATAACGAAGATTGCAAATCCGCTCTGAAAGAGCGTGATCGTATCCTGAGACGACTAAAGAACCACCCTTCCATAGAGAATATTGCGGCATACCAAATGCCGAAGGCTCGTAGAACCATACGTCAAGCAAAGAAATCTTCATGGCAAGGTTACGTCTCAAGGATCAATTCCCGTACCACATCTAAGTCGGTATGGGATAGGATTCGTAGGATTAAAGGTAAAAGTAGTGCATTATCAGTTAACCATCTAAATGTTGATAATACCACCTTAACAACATTTCCTGATATTGCTAATTCTCTGGCCAGTACAATTTCATTTAATTCATCATCCAATTTCTGCTCCAATGCCTTTAGAGGCATTAAACAACAACAGGAGAAAAGGCGACTTAATTTCAAGTCCCGCAATGATGAATGTTACGATGATACCTTTTCCATTGCAGAGTTTCGAGATTCGCTAAAGCGAGCTCGGGATACTGCAACTGGTCCAGATGAAATTCATTACCAGATATTAAAACATTTACCTTTTTCTACACTTTTAATATTATTAGATCTTTATAACCGGATTTGGGTTGATGGGAATTTCCCTCCTTCGTGGCATGAAGCCACAGTAATTCCTATCCCCAAACCGGGTAAAGATCATACGAATCCTACCAACTATCGTCCGATCGCTTTAACTAGCTGCTTTTGCAAAACCATGGAGAGATTGATCAATCGAAGGCTTGTTTGGTACCTTGAGTCAAACAACCTCATTACTGACCTCCAATGTGGATTTCGGTCCCAAAGGAGCACTCTTGATCGAGCACTTATAAGATCAAAACTCGATTATGGGTGTTTTGTGTATGGGTCTGCCCGCGAGTCTTATCTCAAAGAGCTCGACACCATACACAACCAGGGACTTAGAATCAGTTTGGGAGCATTTCGTACATCTCCAGTGGACAGTTTATACGTCGAGGCGCATGAGCCCTCACTGCACAACAGACGTGATAAACTGGCCCTGCAGTATGCTACGAAAATTGCATCACTTCCAAACCATATTTCATTTAACACCATATTTAGACCTCTTCATGAGCATTTGTATCTTGTTAAGACTAACGTAATTCCGTCTTTCGGTGTTCGCATTCAACCCCTTTTGTCTGAGGCTGGTATCAGTCTTGACAGTATCGCGAATACCCCTCTCTTTGAGACACCACCGTGGGCTGTATCTCCCCCAAAGATCGATTTCGATCTTTCGCAACATAAAAAGAGAGATACTAGCTCGACGGTGTTTCAGTCTCTCTTTCGAGAGCTAAGGTTTAAATATTGTGATTATACTCCAATATATACAGATGGTTCGAAAGATGATGATCGGGTAGCTTCGGCTACTGTGACACCATCTGAGACAATTTCTGTCCGTCTTCCACCTGCTTCTTCCATCTTTACAGCTGAACTCCAGGCCATTCTACAGGCCTTGGAGTTCATTCAATCATCATCTATATTTAAATATATAATATTTACTGATTCTTTGTCCTCCTTACAAGCAATAAACAACAAACAGCTTGATCACCCATTAGTGGCAGACATTTATCGTCTGCTACTATCATTCGAGTGTACCAGCAAGGACATTGTCCTTTGCTGGCTCCCCAGTCATATGGATATCAAAGGGAACGATCAAGCAGACTCGGCTGCCAAGTCTGCTTTAGATCTTCCCGTATCTGAATTTTATATACCTTTTAAGGATTTTAAATCCATTATAAATACATTTATTTATGGCCGTTGGCAACGGTCTTGGGATCTTGCAGGCACAAACAAACTTCATCACATAAGCCTCTCTTAGGAGACTGGCCAAGCTCCTATAAAACCAACAGGAGAGATGAGGTTGTTTTGTGTCGCTCTCGCATAGGTCATACCTTTTTAACACATATTTTCATCTTAAAGCGAGAGCCTCAACCAAAATGTGAACATTGTCATGTTCCCTTGACAGTGAAGCACATTTTGATTGAGTGTAATCATCTCAAGAATACAAGATCACGATATTATCGTTGCCAGTCACTACATCACTTATTTGCCCAGCCCGGGCTATATTGCGAAATGCTAAACTTTTTAAAAGAGACAGGTTTTTATTATAAAATTTAATTTGTTTATAATATATATATATATGTAATATTTATTGTGTATATGCATAAAAGATTGTTTTTATTTTTAAATTTGATAAAACTGTGATATTGTTTTTATTTATGCATATAAAATTTTTGTGATATGATTTAGCTTGTCTCAAAGAATCATTATTATGTTTGGCGCAATATAGCCCGGTTGGAGCTGGCGTGCCATAAAACCACATTTCATTTCATTTCATTTCTCCCTTTCTTTTCTTGTTTTTTTTTATTCTCGAGACAGAGTCGAAGTTCAAGGAAAAGGACAATATACGTACATATATGTCTGGTAAAAGTGTCCACGCAGCCCTGGTTAAGCCCGCTGGACCGAATGTTGGAGAGGAAATATCATTTATTTATATTTCACTCGCGCATGGATTCACATCAGAAACCGACCACATTTCTATGCTTCAAAATGTATATACTTTGAGGGCACATTAACAGCTTTTGTACATTTTTAACACCTTAACCCGACAGTGAATTCTGCTCGGGTAATTCAATCATGTCGAGCGTGGTATGCACGACCATAGCACGGAAATCAAACTTTCTTTGGCATCGCCTCTTGGCTAAGATCAAAGTGCCGGCCAGAGGTTTTCGTTAATTTTTTTAGAGGTTTCCGCCAAAGTAAGCAGTTTTTACCTTGGCGCCACGAAGTTCAGAATCAACTATGGCTATATTGACAGATATTTTGAAAAGAACAGTCAGGGTATATGTTATAGGTGATGATCGTGGATGTATACTCAGCCAAATTAAAAACTTGACACTGATAAATTTCAACAAATTTTTTTTTCTGGTAAGTCAAATAAATTTTAAAGTGTTTCTAACGATAGTAAGTAGTAAGAAGCCTTTAAGTGTTTCTAACGATAGTAAGTAGTAAGAAGCCTTTAATTTCATAAAATTGTAAAGTCACGTGGATCACGTGACTTCTGAGCATATAAAGATGAAAAACCTGAAAAACACGTGCAAACACAAACTCGTGAGGTCAATCGATGCAAGTTTGTTTAAACTGAACACGCACACGTAACTTGAACTGGAAAAACAAATTAAAATTGTTATTTTCATCTTTGTTAGAAAATGCCGCGCCTTTCAAATGTAGAACGTCTACGTGCTATAGGTAGGCTCTATGCTGGTCAGTCTGTGGTCACTGTTGCAAGAGCCTTTAATTGTTCACGCCAGACAATAATTAATCTTAGAATGAGAGTGCTTCAAACTGGAACTATTGCCGACCGCCCAAGGGCGGGAGAGCCACGTGTGACGTCACTCCAGGAAGATCAAGCAATACACTGCAACCTCCACAAGTAGAGAGATGTTTGGTGGAAGGGTAACTGCACAAATTGTTCGAAATCGCTTGCAGGCTGTTAGTCTTCGAGCTCGGAGGCCCTAAAATGGACCAATATTGACACCTCTTCATCGCCGTAACCGACTTGTGTGGGCCACAAGACACATAAGATTTACTCAAAGACAGTGGAATTCGGTTGTCTTTAGTTACGAATCTCGATTCACTTTGAGATTTGCCGATGACAGGGCCCGAGTGTACCGCAGACGAGGTGAACGTTACGCTCAAGTATGCATCAGAGAAGTTGACCGATTTGGTGGCGGCAGCGTCATGGTTTGGGGGGTTTTTGTGCACATGGACGTTCTCCTCTTGTTGTTGTCCAAGGGAACTTAAATGCTGTCCAGTACAGGGATCAGATTTTGCAACCTGTTCTTCTTCCGTTTATGCAGAGACATGGGCCTGGACTAACGTTTCAACAAGACAATGCTCGACCCCATACAGCAATTGCTACCCAGAATTTTTTAAGAAATGCCGGTCTCCAAGTCCTGGATTGGCCGTCGCTTAACCCCGACCTTAATCCTATTGAACACATCTGGGACGAACTGGGTCGACGTGTTCGTCAGCAAGTGAATCCACCACTGACGTTGCAGGACCTTCAACATGCTCTTGATGAGCAGTGGCGACGTCTTCCTCGGGTAGTGTTTACTAATGTTCTAAGATCCATGAGAAAATGTTGTGTGGCAGTACGAGACGCTAGAGGAGGCCACAACCAATACTAAACACTTTATTCCGATTGTTCTCCAAGTCTGTGAATTTCATTTTGGGGGGTACTGTGACATCACGAACGTTATCAATGTCAAGGACTTTCGGTGAGACGTATTTTTGCGTTCTGTTGATGTCAAGGTCGTCTGTGCATAACATAACACTAAAATAGTTGCCTTAAACCGAATATTAAAAATCTAGTCCCAAAAATCCCGAGTGTCAAGTTTTTAATTTGGCTGAGTATAGATCAGGTATAATTAATACTGTTTCAACTATTATTCGCAGAGAGAACATTATTGCTATAGATAAACGAGGTATGGTTCGTGACAGTTTCTTCGAAAAATGACGTTGAACTACTCGATGTAGCTGGTACACATCAAAATGAAAGATCGAAATTTGAGTTTTCCCCAAGTGATAGGAGACGGGTCGAGTTTAGAGTACATCGAGCCCCGCGGTTTTTTAAGCAAAGTGATTTTCCCAAATTTTTCAAGCGCGTGGCCGCATAATTTCAATTACTGAGTTGGCGTCAAATGAACTGGGTGCTTTGAATTTGAGAAACGGCATGAAAGTCGTTAGAATGGATGTGAGAGAGGACAAAATGGCGGCTGTTCCCCATTTTGTAGAATCTGAAGATGGGGCTTACAAACTGCTGATCACTTTAAGAGATAGGGCGCCTTTATGTCTAAGATGCAAATGTTTGGGGCATGTTGCGACTAATTGTGGAATGTACAACACACAAGATCCCAATTTGTTCTCTGCTAGAGTAGTGAATCCAGTCATGAATAGTAAGGTAATGTTATCTAGTGACAGCGATTCAAACAGTGGATTTAGTTTCAAGTAAGAGGAATAAGTCGTGAGTGAAAATAATGAAGAAAGAAGTGGAAAATCAGATAGTGAGGAAGAAGAAGCTAGCGAAAAAAAAAACCATCAAATGAAGAAAGTAAAGGTGAGAATGATACGATTATCGATGCCGGGGCCAAGCTAGTAGAACAAATGGTATTTTCCAGTTCTTGGCCAGAGCAGGTTATAAATGGAGAAAATGAAAAAAAGAAATTGGAGAGGGAGAAAGCAAAAAGAAAAGCAGCTCTGATCAATGAAGTGTCAACACATGAGGAAGAGGGAAAAGGATAAAATCAAAGAAAAGACAAACAAAAAATGCCCGTTATAACAGCAACAGCGAACGATTTGGACTGTCCCTTTAATTTGCTATTTGATCAACCCCCTTCGACGACACACGATATGCCCCTGGAATGTGTGTGGTTTTACCTCTTTTTTTATATATTTTGTTTAGTTTATTTTCTTGTTACAGCTTTAAGAAACCCCACTCATTTGTTTTGGTTTGTTTGTATACACCGGCTAGCGACCTGCCAGGTGTGGGGTCACCCCGATACGCCAGTTTCTAATCCCTGGACAGTTACCGAATATCGGATTATAATTAACGACCCTAATTGGCTGAATAAGAAATGAATTGAAATATAGAGTTTTATGGCACGTCAGCTCCAAGCGGGCTATATGGTGCCAAACACATGGTGATTTTGACGAGTATCACAGACAATGTTATTAAAAATAATTGTGCTTTATGTATATAAATAGTTAAAAACAAAAATACGGATATATATACTCTTGAAAAAATGTAGGGGGTATTGAAATGCAAATACCTATGCGGGTTTTGATATGATAAATAGTCATGGACACTTGACATGCTTTGAGAGTATGTTCACAGATGAACAACGTATCGCACATGCGACACGCAATAGCAAAGCTCCAGACACGTGGGAGGGATTCATTGTCAAATTTGACACTTAAAGGAAGGGTTGATAAAAACTGCCGCTTGATGGTTTATCCTATCCATGTTTGCTTTCCTATAGGTTCTTGCGTAAGATTTACTGTTTAGCGGATCTTTGCTTTGGTGTGGTGTGATCGGGAGACGTGTTCGTCAACGTCAACCCTGCAAGAATTGGCCGTGGCACTGCAAGAGGAGTGGGTCAGATTGCCACAAATCGTGATTGGACGGTTGATTAGGAGCATGCCTCGACGAATTGCGGAATGTCTGAGGATTGGTGGAGCAAATACTCATTATTAAGACAAAAATCAAAAACGTCCATTTTCACTTTTGACGGTGTATTTCTTTGCCGGTGAAATGGGGCCATCAGATAAGCCGCCCATATGAACTGTATGTTCATTCCAGATTCTCCGGCGTAGTTCCCCCTTGTCAGTGATGCAGGACGGAGGGCCTGACAAGGACAGCTGTCTAGTCGTGCGGATGGGTCGGAAATCTGAGGTCCCGTGTACACATTGGCGTGCACGTAAAAGATCCTTTGACAGTTGGAATTCGATATAAGAGTAGGCCGTAGTGTCCCCGCTGTCTGGGCAAAATTTCCCTCATAGCACAATGCATGGCGTATGTCCGTCTTCATTAGCCCAGTGCGGAGTAGGACGTAAAACCCCCATTTCATTTCGTTTATGTTCATGTGCAGGCAATTGGCCTGTTATTAAAATACACTTGTTACCTCTAACAAAAACAGCAGTGCATTTCCACAGTTTTGTATTGTTTCTGAATATCCCCTACTTTTTTTAAAGAGTATATTAAAATTTGTAATAAAAGTTTGTCTCTTTTAAAAAGTTTAACAATTTTCCATACAGCTCCGGTTGAGCAAATAATTGATGTAGTGACTGGCAACGGTAATAGTTTGCACTCAATCAAAATGTGCTTATCTGTCAAAGGAACATGACAGTGAACACATTCTGGTTGAGGCTTCTCACTAACCACCCCAACATCTATCGCTTCATCCGCCTCATCAAGCAAGAGGAAGCTTTCTGTGGTATGACCCTGAAGCAGCTTGCTGCTGGTGCCTCTCTGGAACCCAGAAAGAGGAAGTACCGGCAGCTAGAAGAGAGGCTGGTGACTGAGAAGCGGTGCCTCGATGAAGGACACTACACCGTCATCTATTACGGGAATACTGTCTCCCACTTAGTGGGCTTGTAACATTCTATTCTAGAATGATTGACAATCTTTTATAGGTAAAAGATAAGTGGATGGATAATGGTTAAAGGAAATGTTTAAATGATAACTTGTGCATTCTATGCTAAAATGATTGAAAATGTATATTTTATAGGAAAATTTTTATTATTGCTTACATCACTGGTTGTTTACTGATACTGCTTGTACATTATGAAAAATTGTATTTTTGTATAATAATGTGTAAAAAGAGTGGATATGAAATTGAATAAAATATTGAACTTTCTTTCAGTGGACTGTTTTAATCCTCTGGTAGACCCTTAATTAATCCCGTAACGAAGGACTGGCGTACTGGGTCAAATCCCAGTTGTATAGCTTGTCAGTCGTTGTCGAGTGTTGTATACACATCGGGTCCTGTCCAGGCGTGTCTTGTCGGATATTCCCCGTCAGTGTATACGTTCTATTTTTAGTCAAGTTTGTTATGTTCTATAATGACTTTGCTTGTGTTTCTTTGTATATTTATTTTTTTGTGTTCACATTTTAATTTTGTGTTTTCTCTTTTTAGGGTGGTTATTAATTAAAATATAATGGAGAGGTATTTAAAGACTGTTTCAATTAATGTGAATTTGATGGGGGAAGCTCCATAGGAAGAGAATGTTTGCGAGAGTTGAAGAGTATGAATCCAGATGTATGTTTGGTGCAAGAAAGTCATGTTGAATCTGTGAATGAAAGTATGAAAACTGGGAGTATGTGTAGGTACAAGGCAATGTGGAGCTTCGGGCGTAATCGTCAATATGGGGTTGGTATTTTAATTAATAACAACCTTGATTATGATATTATTAAATTTGATTTCGACCATTCTGGTCATATGGTTTTATTGGATATTTCGAAAAGTGGAGTTAAATTTAGATTTTTAAATATATATGCATCCAGCTGAACTTGTCCTGAACGTACAGCTTTTTTTTGTTTGATTACTTATATATAAATATTGTGTAACTTCCCATTGTCTCATGTGATTTTAATTTTATTATGGATTCGCTGCTAGATAAACATGGTGGGAATCCAGACTCAGGTACTGAGGGGCGTTTACAGATGAGAACAATTATTCAAGATTTCGATTTGTTAGTATGTAGGTACCGAAAATCGTCTAAGAAGATTATAACTACATGGCGATGACCTAATGTGAGCCCCCCCCACTCCTGGGGTGTAGGAGGTGATAAGAATATACCCTTCGTATGTCCTGCGAGTCTTAAAAGGCGATTAAAAGGATCCCTGTACTGGGACAACGTGTTTGCCGTGCGTTGCGACCCGTGTCGGTGGAGAGTGGAATCCTGGTAATTGAGTGGGGATGTGGCCCACTCTGATCAATCGGCTTTGGTCGTTTTAGCTCTATAGAATGTACTCTTTCCCAGTTTAATGCTCTGTTGTTTATTCACTCAGCAAATAAAATTCAACGGGTGATGTCTGAAAGGAAGATCCCTTATTATGACGCCAAAAAACAGGTAGAAATAACATTTATTCAACCTACTAGATCTTTCGCCAGTAAAGCGAAAGTCCAAACAAGATCTATTAGCGTTCAGACATCAGAGTCCTGCCTAAAAAGAAAAACACGGGTTTTTATAGGATAATAAAAACAAAAATGCTTCAATGAGTGCTTTGAGCTCTTCACAAACGTCTGTCAGCTCGGATAAAAATAATAATAAAAGTAATAAACATACTGGCACTAAGGGAGGATGTAATAATCAAAAGCCTTCTATAACCGAGAGGCCAATTAAAAAAACAGACTCTTCTCTAGATAAATATGAAAAAGGGAACCGGAAGGATTCTGGTCCCATAGACTTATATAATCGATTTTGAGTCGATGGAGGAGGAGGGTATAACTGTTGTTGATATACACAACACCCCTCCCAATAACAAACCTCATAGAAGTCCTGTAAAACCTCCCTGAATATGGTCAATTCCATTCTATAATGGAATTGTCGTGGTCTTAAGCCAAATTTTAATGAAGTTCAACTTTTAATTCAAAATAAAAATCCATTAGCTATTTGTCATTCAGGCACTTTGTGTCTTACCATCATTTTTCAAACACTGATGGTAGAGCACATGGTGGCGTTTCCATTATTGTCAATGGAAATATTCCACAGAGTCAAGTTACCCTGGATACTCCCTTGAAGGCAGTAGCCACTCGGGTGTATGGCGGTATATTAGATTCAAAATTCTAACATGCTATCGTCTAATTTCTTACTTCTGCTCATGTAATTTCTAAATTAAGACAATGTATAATCCAACTTCTTTATTTGTTCAGTGTAAATTTTAATTTTGTTTCATCTTATTTCTATTATTAAGGCGAAAAATGTCTACTTCATTGTCGCTTTACATGTTAAGGATGAACGGCAAACAAATTTAGAATTTTGATACTTCTACCTAGCAACCTTCATTATAACGTCGTTTGGTGTCGCCACCATGTGCACAATTTGGCGTTTGAGCACCTGATTGGGACCATTCTGTTGATATAAACGACTCGCTCTTCGTCCGGTTGAGTGGTTTGGCGGAGTGTTATAATTGAAAACAACACCGAGAGAGAGAGAGAGAGAGAGAGAGAGAGAGAGATGGGGTTTAACGTCCGCTCGACACAAACTAGGTCATTTCGGCAAAATGCACTGCTAGACAGAATCGCACAAAACTAGCCAAGTCCATTTTAAAGCCTCATCAGTTAAATATCCTGCGATTTTGCATGGCAAACAATATGAAGGCAAAGCAATAAAATTATTTGAGGAGATCATGAACATAAAAGTAACCCCATGTGGCTTGTTTGTCTGTGTTGAGCACCCGTTCCTTGGAGCTACACCTGACGGGCTTGTACGGAATGATGCTCTTATTGAAGTGAAATGTCCATACACCGGAAGAAATTGTACCATTACTCCAGGGAAAAGTTTTAAATTTTTGGAAACCTGTGCTGATAAAATGAAATTGAAAGATTTCACACAGTTACTTTGACCAAATTCAAGGACAGCTGCACATATCAAATAGAAAACACTGCTATTTTGTAGTTTATACATTCCAGGATATTTTGATTGAGAAAATTGACTATGAAAGAAGTTACTGTGAAATGTCATTAATCCCAAAGCTCAAGTTATTCTATGAAAAATACTACAGGGAATATATTGCAAATAGTTTATAAGTATTTTGGGCGTGGGGGTTGGATATATAAGAACTCAAATTCAAGTTTCTACACTTAATATAATAAATTAAAGATACATTAATTAAGAGTTTTATGAAGAGTTGGTCATTCTTGCTATACTCTTCAAAAAAAAAGTAGGGGATATTGAAATGCAAATACCTATGCAGGTTGTCATGTGATAAATAGTCCTGGACACTTGACATGCTTTGAGAGTATGTTCCCAGATGAAGAACTTATCGCCCCAAAAGAACCACTGAGCTGCACATGCGACACGCAATAGCGCCATACACGTGGGAGGGGTTCATGGTCAAATTTGACACTTCAAGGAAGGCTTGATGAAATCTGCCGCTTATTGGTTTATCCTATCCATGTTTGCTTCCTGTCGGTTCTTGCATACGATTTACTCTTTATCGTATCTTTGCTATAGTGTGTTACGTTTAATTTGATCGGGAGACGTGTTCGTCAACGGACAACACTGCATGTATTGGCCGTGGCACTGCAAGAGGAGTGGGTCAGATTGCCCCAAATGGTGATTGGACGGTTGATTAGGAGTATGCCACGACGAATTGCTGAATGTCTGAGGATTGGTGGAGCAATTACTCATTATTAAGACAAAAAACAAAAACGTTCATTTTCACTTTTGACAGTGCATCTCTTTGCGACTGAAATGGGGCCGTCAGATAAGCCACCCATATGTACTGTTTATGTTCATGTGTAGGCAATTGGCCTGTTATTAACATACACTGGTTACCTCTAATTAAAACAGCAGTGCATTTCCGCAGTTTTGTATTGTTTCTGAATATCACCTGCTTATTTTGAAGAGTATATAATAATTCAAACTAGATGATAAAGAAAGAAAATGTTAAAACATTTCAGTCAAATTACTTTGTCCTGACCGGAATTGTCACTGTTGGAAGTTTGGACTAGAATTAGGCTTCAACTGTGTCTGCGCCATGTATGAGAATTGGCGATCGTTTGATTGACAGACGATAACTCCACCCACATATTCTCGATTATCAAGTGACATGCTCAATGGCTATGATAAATTAGATAACCTGCTTTAATACGTCAGACTCGCTCCTACGTCACTCCTTTTCTGACTTGCATAGAGACAGGTAGTGGGCAACCATGTTTTGACGTAGTGTTACTAAAAATAGACGGGTATCCCTAATCATGGCGTTCAGCGTTAAAATGGGTAAACTAGAAGATTTGTTAAGCTTTTTTTTAATGTCTAAGATTGCTCTAGCCAAATTAAACGTTGATCGTGCGACATCTTATTGTTTTATCTTAAACCCAAACAAACCGACAGTTTAAATTCAGCTCTTATATAATCAGATAATATATATACAATCGTAGGCCTACCGGCTATGGCAAATCGTTCATCGACATCATCATCATGATAATGCCATATCATATTTCATTTGATTTATTGCCGTATTTCTCAGATTCCAAAATATTAATTTTTGTTCCGTTAAATTCCATCATTGAGAAAAAATTGCATAGTTTCGGCTCTAATCCTCAAGCTAAACATAAACTACGACTGCATTTAATTGGTGTTGACATCTTTATTGCACACTTCAGCGTCCGATCATGTTTTTGTTTACATTGGTAATGTGCGTAGAAAGAGATGCGCACTGCCGGGAGGAATTCCTCCTGGCAAGATTGCTGCCCGCTACCTCTAATACGTCAGACTCGCTCCCACGTCACTCCTTTTCTGACTTGCACATAGAGACAGGTAGTGGGCAGCCATGTTTTGACGTAGTGTTACTAAAAATAGACGGGTATCCCTAATGATGGATTTCAGCGTTAAAATGAGTAAGCTAGAAGATTTTTTAATCTTATCTTTAATGTCTAAGATTTCTCTAGCCAAATTAAACGTTGATCGTGCGACATCTTATTGTTATCTTAAACCCAAACAATGCGACATTTTAAAATCAGCTCGTATAATCAGATACAATCGTAGGCTTACCGGCTACGGCAAATCGCTCATATTCTCATCTTTCATTTGTTTTATTGCCGTATTTCTCAAATTCCAAAATATTAATTATTGTTCCGTTAAATTCCATTATTGAGAAAAAATTGCATAGTTTCGGCTCTAATCCACAAGCTAAACATAAACTACCACTGCATTTAATTGGTGTTGACATCTTTATTGCTTACTTCAGCGTCAGATCCTGTTTTTGTTTACATTGGTAATGTGCGCAGAAAGAGATGCGCACTGTCGGGAGGAATTCCTCCTGGCAAGATGGCTGCCCGCTACCTGTCTCTATTTTGAAGTCAGAATAGCGCAGTGACGTAGGAACCAGCCTGACGTCATTTAGAGCAGGTTGTCCAGTCTAAGTGACGTAGGAACCAGCCTGACGTCATTTAGAGCAGGTTATCCAGTCTATGGCTATGAAAGCCTCGCTTGGCAGGGCTTTCATCCCCAGTTTCCGGTAGTGACATCAGCGACTAACGGTAAACATTAGCTCGGTCAGCCATTTATTGATTTAATTTTAAATGGACGACTGTTTAAATCCAAGCCATCCGTGGATTGATTTTGAGCTTGTGGTGTAAATAAAGGTCTAATTGATAATGTCTATAACATAGGCAGATTTAGCTCTTGCATGTATGTTTAAAAATAAAATAATTAAAAAACACTACTACTTTATTCACTTAATAAACAACAATTACAACATTGTTATAAATAATCATTATTTGCTTGATAATGATACCTGTATGTGTATCGAAAATGTTGAAGTTAATAAATTCAGAAGTAGTATATCCATACAGGTGTTTGAATTATTATTATCTGTGAACACCTAGTTAAAAAATGGCTTAAAAATCCCATTAACTGCACAAATTTAGAAAATAGTGAAAATAGAAATTTATGGATGTTTACCAACATGGAACATAAAGGTTAGCCAGTCAATGTTTTACTCACTAAGCCACCACATCTCTTAAAATACAAAAAATATCCAATCATTAATTGCCTCTTTGACATTTTTTTTTTTTTTTTTTACAGATAAAAGAATGTACAGACATGACAAGTTTTGGCTGCCAGACAAATTTAAAAAAGAAGAAGAAATCTGCAAGGGTGCAAACTTCCTGTCAGACTTCAGACAAAGGTATTAATTATCATTACGAAGTATACATTATAATGAAAAATACTGAATTATTAATATAAGTAATTGGATTATTATCCCTAAATTTCATGCGGCTAGCCTGGAGGTCGGGTGTTCGATCCCTGCATTGACCGAGAAAGTTCATCTTGATTTTCCGACGTGGTTTCCTCTTGTCAGTGGTGCAGAACGGAGGGCCTGGCAAGGACAGATGTCTAGTCCTTCGGATGCAACGGAAAACCGAGGTCCCATGTATACATTGGAATGCACGTAAAAGATCCCTTGGCAGTTGGAATTGGATATAAGAGTAGACGAAAGTGCCGCTGCCCGGGCAAATTTCCCTCATAGCAAACTGTATGGCGTATGCCCGTCTTCATTAGCCCAGTATAGGAGCAGAACAGTAGGACGTTAAACCCAATTTCATTTCATTTTCATTTCTAAATTTCACATGGAAAATTTTTTTTTGTTTTTAGTAATATTACTATTATTAGTTCGGGTATTCAATTTGTTATATGTATTTTCCAGCCTCTCAAACTAGAGTTGTTAAAATGAAGAGTGTGTGTGTGCAGTGCGATATTCTTGTCCCAGCACCTAAGACTTCACCGCCGGAGACAATAGCAGAAGAAGAAGAAGACTCATCCAGTGAATCTGAAGATCTGGCTTCTTCAGATTTTGTTTCCCCTACTAGTAGTACTGTTACAGATACAGATTCAGAAAGTATCCTCAGTGATGACTTAAGGTGTATTCAGTAATACATGTAATTTTACCTGGGATTTTCCGGTGGGACAAACAACGAGGTTATGTATACACACTAACGTGCATGTAAAAAAAACTCAGTTGGAATTTGAAAAAAGAGTATGGTTGTAGTGCTGCTGCCTGGGCAAAAATTCTCCATTATAGTACAGAAAAGTAGGATGTTAAATTTCATTTCATAAATTTAAATATATTTGGATTTTAATTGGCAGTCATAAATTATTTTCTTCCTAGTAAAGGCTAAGATATATGTGTCCAACCTCGTGGGTTTTCTCCGGGTCCTCCGGTTTCCTCCCACTGCTAAAGACCCCTACGCGCAAGCGAATTATGTAAATAAAATTAAACCATATGTTAGTCCCGAAATGACCTAGTTTGTGTCGAGTGGACGTTAAACCCCATTTCTCTCTTTCTCACAAAGATATATGGACCAGAATTTATTATATTTCTATTTTTGTTCAATAGATCATACATGTACCGGTACTTATAATATTTTTATGCATTACTATTTAATTTTATTTACAGGAGTAGTGAAGAAAGAACATTTCTTGTGTACGAGAAGAAGTTGCTTAGTCTATTTTCCAACTGCCCTGTTTGTGCCGGTCCGTCTCTTGGACAAATAAAAAGAATATTGTGCTCCATGGTGCAAATTGAAATTGAATGTGGATTATGTAATTACCATAATGTCTGGGACAGTCAACCTAGGATTGGTGGAATACCAGGTGGAAATCTTTTAAGTTCCTGTTTATTTTTGTTTAAACATATTTTATTGACAAATATCAAAAGGATTGAGCACAAGTTTCAAAAACTTAGAAAAGCCCTTTCCATACATAGAAATGATAGACATTATTTAATACAAACAAGATTGCGAAATAGTATATACAATAATAAATAATTTATAAGTAATATAAGTAAAGTCAGATGAATTATATCGCAAAGCTCTATATAAAATAAGTGAAGAGGTGATAAAGAGAATATAAAATTATATTTAAAACATTGAAAAATAAAGTTTAATAAATGGGATATAAATGAACTGATGTATGTATAAAATGACCAAAAAAAAAAAAAATGGGGGGTGCGGGGAAAAAAAAAAAAAAAAATTGTATCCACCAAAAAAGCTAAAGCTAATAATTTATTCTAAGATGTAACTACTAACAATAACTTTTATTTAAATCGTTTTGAAAGTTTGATATATTTGTGAACTTCAGAGAAAAGGTTTGTATTCATCTCAATTGACAATTCTGAATTGCCGCACAATAGGATATCTATATTTATCACAGAATAACTTGACAGTGTATTTAATAGTTCAGCACGAATTACATCATATAAGTGACATTGCAGGAAATAGTGTTCGGCATTTTCTATAAATTTGCCACAAGAACATGTGGGATCATTCACAAAATTTATTTCATACAAATCATTTTGCAACGAACTACACCCATGCCGTATTCTAGTGTGAATAATATTTTCATGTCTATTACCTTTACAGTAGTAGATTGGCGCTTTATGTATTAAGGAACGTAATTTTTGTTTGTATAGATATTTGAAGGATTTAAGAGTGGTTGATTGCTTTATGGGGTCCTCTAATAATTCCCAATCTCGAATTGTTGTGGGGAAGTACGAGGTTTGGTGTAATGTTGTTCTACAATAAGGATATCTATATTCGCTAATGTTTCTTAAATTGTATTTATGTGGTTTTTGTTGATAATATTCAAGAATGTCATATAAGTATGCTGGGTTTCTCTGATTTTTAATTTGAAAAAATGTAGTTAGTCGCTTTTGTGTACGTCTGTCTGGCATATTTTTTTCTGGCTCTTTGCCTAGTAAATGTTTGCGGTTTATGTCGATGACCAAGATGATGACAATTTCTTCTGATACTTTTTTCAAGCATCAGAAACATTATCTTCAACCAGTCATTCTGAAACATTGGAAAGAGCAACAGCAGAGATATGTAGAAGAGACAGTGCATGCAAATAGGTATGTTTGCTTAGGCGGGGATGGAAGAGCCGATACACCAGGACACTCTGCTAAGTTTGGAAGCTACAGTCTAATGGATTTAGATAGAGGAATTATTGTTGAAATGCAGTTAGTTCAGGTAGAAAAGTTGCCTTCTAATTAATAATTTATTTTATACACCCACATATCAATAAATAAGCATTATCTAAAAAGCTTATTAATGTGATCGAGGCTACAGTTCTTAAAGTATTCATTTCAAAATTGGTGTGAAACATTTGGGTCATGAGAGCCAAACCCAGCTTAGGCATAGGCCTGAGGGACCCTGTATCGAGGCTACAGTTCTTAAAGTATTCATTTCAAAATTGGTGTGAAACATTTGGGTCATGAGAGCAAAACCCAGCTTAGGCATAGGCCTGAGGGACCCTGTATTTTTTTTCACATTATGTCTTGTAAATTATTTCAGGTTTAAAGAAGAAGCTTACTGCGCTCTCCAAAGAAAAAGATCGTGGTGATATTGTTCATTGGATAAAAAGTGTAAGCAATCATTTGTACTGGGTTGCTGCATCTACTCTTTCTGCTGATGGACAATTAATGCTAGAAAAATGGCTAAGTGTTCAAAATCACATTCAAAATGTTCACCAGGGACATGGTGATTTATTCACTATTTGCAGTCATGGGGAATTGGTGGGCAGTGAGAGGAAGAAATTGTGGCTAAAACCAGGTAAATTATATATATGGGTTTTAGGAAGAGACTTCTCCCATTGCAAAAATAACTAAAGATTTAAATCTTTGTAGGCTGGAAATTGACTGCATTGAATGCCTAACCTCAGAATCAATATTCAAATGTATTTTTCTAAATAGCCTGTACTGAGAAGACAAGCTAAATCTGCCCATTGCAAGTATTTCTTTAGGCCTGAAATGTTATATAAACTATTAATTAGACATTTAGTAACAAAACAAGACCATAATCAACTCTCGATGGCATCGGTTACTATAGATTTTAAATAGATTAGAATGGTTCACCATATAAATATTTAATTTAAAAATGGGAAAACGGTGCTAAGTCGCAAATATACCAGTTCTGTGGTTACCACTCTGAAATTTTCAATATTCTTTTTTTATCACCTATTTTTGAATTATTATAGGAAGAATGACCAACTCTTTTATTAAACTCTTAACTAATGTATCTTTAACTATTAATTAGACATTAATTAACTTATCAAGACCATACAGAATCAACTCTCGATGCCATCATTAGCCTGCAATATTTATTGGATTTGAATACATTTTCTGATGGCTAAAAAAATACATTAGATAATTGAGACTTTGTTTATTATCTTAACAACGATCCGGTGGCTAAGACGCTGGCTTGCTAGCCTGGAGGTCGGGTGTTCGATCCCTGCATTGGCCGAAAAAGATCATCCAAAATATTCCGGCGTGGTTCCCCCTTGTCAGTGATGCAGGACGGAGGGCCTGACCAAGACAGCTGTCTAGTCGTTCGGATGGTACGGAAAAACAAGGTCCTCTGTACACATTGGCGTGCACATAAAAGATCCGTTGGAAGTCAATATAAGAGTAGGCCGTAGCGCCGCTCTCTGGGCAAAATTGCCCTCATAGCACACACTGTATGGCGTATGCCCGTCTTTATTAGCCCAATTCGGAGCAGAACAGTAGAAAATTAAACCCCATTTAATTTAACAACGATCGTGGGTAGTCTAAATCTGAATTGCTAATATCCATCTTCAGGGTAAAGCCATTTGACTGAAACTTTCACATTTCATTATCTTTTTTTTAACTATTATAGCGAGAACTGTCGGTTCTTTATTTAATCTTACCTAATGTCGCTTTGAGTAAACAAATGATGATCAGTTTTTATATTCTATAGGAACCAAACTATGTGAACGATTCCAGGATGTTGTTTCATCTAGACAAATGAAAAAAGACATACCTATGCTTTCAACAGGACAGCA
Source organism: Patella vulgata (assembly GCF_932274485.2). Lineage (NCBI taxonomy): Eukaryota > Metazoa > Mollusca > Gastropoda > Patellidae > Patella > Patella vulgata. The sequence goes on along the minus strand of NC_065882.2, from coordinate 26,292,031 downwards.
GACCTCATGTCTGGAATCTTATCATGGTGTTTTTAACCATTTTGCACCTAAGATGATTGGCTTTTCCTACCACGGACAATTATGCAGGTAAATCAAGGTTTAATTGGGGCTCCAAATAATATAAATAATTTATTCATACATATTTTTTAATGTGACATATTTTAAATTGTTATCCTCAAAAATGTTCTTTTTCGTATTTTAAGGTTACTTTTGGCTGTAATGTACTTCAATGAAAATACAAACAGGGAGCAATTTATTAATCAAAATGGAGAAGCTGGTTGGAGAATTATTTTCCCAAAACTCAAAAAAGGAGATTACTCACTGAAGAAATGCTTGTTATGCCAACATATGATATGTGAAATTTGTATTATTGCAAATGGAGAATAAACACATAAAAAAAGGTCAAAATGACCGAAGGCTAATAAAAAAAAATGCTTAAATTATACCATAGCCAAATAATGTTTTAGAATATTGTTTTTGTGTATTATATCTTGTGACCCTTTAAAATCACACTTGTATAATTTTGTCTGTCTTTGCAGCATATGCAGATACATTGACAACAAAGGTGATTGAATTGGCAACAGATCGATCAATGTTGGAGACAAAGATGTCAGATGTACAATTATTACCAGTTGCCCCACCAGCCCTTTGTCAGGAATTTCATCGACCTTGCAAGAAGGCTGCTCTGTCCGAGTTAAAATCAAGATTTAGCTTTGGTACAGGGATGGGAATCCTGAAGATAAATAAAAAGACAACTTTATCTGAATATGTACTTGAATTGTTTTATTCCCACTTGAATCCTGTGGCATTTGTTGATGCAAAGGTCTCTCTGATCTTATTTACAACACAAGATGGTATTGGTACCCGGTTGTGTCTGCCTAAATAGCCCCAACACCACCTGACAAACTGTCGATAGGCCATGTATCGATGTCTCCTGAAATATATAATTAATATACATGTATTGGTATATTGTTTTAACAAAATAGGTCATTTCTAAATAACATAATGTACGGATTATGAGCCAGGGTTTTTTACAATGGGGAGGAACATTGAAAACCCATGAGGTTAGGCAGTGCCAGATTTTTATGAAGAGGGGTCCTCTCCATATCCCCATGTCAGGCGTATGACAGTGTCAAAAATATTATACTATACACCTTGAACTGAAGGCCCCTTTGGATCTTGAGGCCTTAGGCTTCAGCCTGCTAAGCCTACAGGTAAAATTAAAATGAAATGAAATGGGGTTTAACGTCCTGCTGTTCTGCTCACTGGGCTAATGAAGACGGGCATACGCCATACAGTGTGCTATGAGGGAAATTTTGCCCGGGCTGCGGCACAATCCCCTACTCTTATATCGAATTCCAACTGCCAAGGGATCTTTTACGTGCATTCCAATGTATACACGGGACCCCGGTTTTTCGTATCATCCGAAAGACTAAACAACTGTCCTTTTCAGGCCCTCCGTCCTGCATCACTGACAAGGGGAAACCACGCCGGAAAACATGGTACTTGGGTTAAGCAGGTGACTCTACTCCATGCTATGTATAAAAGTGGGATCGAAATTTGCCTCAATCATAGACCTATGATCTAAAGCGTGAGTGTTACTGTTTGACCATTTTCCCCTCCCCACACATTAGACACTTCTAAAGCAAAATCTACATGTAAGTAATTACAAAAAGGTCTGTAAAACTCACTCTTGTGTCTCGTCCATTTCCTCTTTATAATGCTGTCTGTATCCTGAATAAGCAGTCCGTAATACATACAAGTTAAAGCATACTGGCTCGAATCCAGGGTGGTCGGTGAGGCACTTATTAGAAGGATTGTCTTTTTTAACATCCACCACAGGCTGTATTTCCATGCAGTAGACGCACTCTGGAAGAGTTGGCATTGTTATACACTTGTCACACTGACACCTAAAATACATAAAAATGTATGTATTTCACTTATAAATTTGTTAAATTTTGATAAAAAAATTAAATGGAATGTGGTTTAAGGTCATACAAAAAACAATATTGGCCTTAATTCTTAATAACTTAACGATACATTATGTAAGATTTAGATAAATAACTAGCCATTCTTGCTATAATAGTTCGAAAGTTGATGATGTAAAATGAATAATTTTAAAATTTCATTCAAATTACTCAATTGCAAGCGAAGATATTAGCCTTTGAAGGTTTGAGAGACGTATTTGATCAAATCAAAGTATCGCTGAACCATTCTAATCTATTTAATATCGGAGAAATCTGATGCCATCGAGAGTTGAATAAGGCCTGGATCAGTTAATTAATGTCTAATTAATACTTTAGAAAACATTTCAGGCCTAAAGAAAGACCTGCAATAGGCAGATTTAGCTTTTGCATAATGCATGTTTAAGTTGACAATAGTAACTCAACTGGGGCAGAAATTGTGCAGTAGGCCTACACCATTAAATTATTCATAAAATTTAAAAAAAAAACAATAAACAAACTTGTCCTAGATAATCCATTATAGGACTAGCATACATAGCTCATAACCGTATTATTACTAAATTATAATTAATAAAAATAAGCCTAAGAACAACAGGGAATAGGCCTAATTTTCTCGTCTATTATTAATGGAAATGAAATGAAAAGAACTGAAATCATACCATATCAAAGTCAACGGAAGTTTTAATTTCAATTTTATATAAACAATATGATTGATAGAAAATCTCGAATAATAATCATCGTAATGTAGATAACAAATACATAATAATAACTAACCATTCATTGGAATCGAGACGATCATAGTTGTTCAGGTCGCTGATAATGTCGTCTTCATCTGACGCCCCGGAGTCTGCGTCAGGCTCAAATTGATATGGGTGAATTCTATAGTTGTCTTCAATGAAGTCTCCGTCTGAATCATCAAACGGCGATGAATTGTACGACAAATTTAATTCATCAATGTCCTCTGAATTTGATACGCTATCCGTGTCGCCACAGGTGGTCGCCATTATGTTTACATTCGTTGCACACTTGTGACGTCATGACAAGTTTCGGGGAAATACCGGAAGTTAGCTCGTATGCTAATTGGATTTTACGAGGCAGGTGCAATAGCGGTTTTCCAATCTAAATATATCGATAACGGAATGGCCGATTTTCGTCAATTTTTTTTATTTAGGAGATTTAGCGTTATTCCTATTCATTTAAAGAAAAAAAAACTGCTCTCAGGTTTATCTTTAACAAGGTTAAACCAGATAAATACAATCCTTGATCCCATTTGAATTCTATTTTGATGTAGAGGTCTTTGCAAAATCTTGTATGATTTAGCTAAACCAATAACTCTTTCAACACGAATACGTTTTGAGGCTATTCGTCGGTCGCTTACTACTTCCTCAGGTTCAAGCTGACTTTTTCCCTTCAGCATAGGAGGGGTGTTTACCTGGCAAAAAGATCCTGGACCAGTATTACTCGATCAGCCATTATCGAGTCCCCTGAGGTAAACAAATTTTTTTTCCTGAAAGCAATGAATATCTTTCGATTATTTGACGATCAGATGCTGACCCACCATAGCTATCGCTTAAAAATGACACTGGGCCTTTAGGAGTGCAGCCAACCATCGTTTTTATGGTGTTCTTGTGTGTCGAAAAGGTAGCACTTTGTGCAGAAACATTGACACTAAGCCTTTAGGAGTGCAGCCAACCATCGTTTTTATGGTATTCTTGTTCTTTTATGTCGAAAAGGTAGCACTTTGTGCAGAAACATTGCTAGGTTTTCATAATGGGGGTCTCCGTTGCACCCAAGATAACCCTGGTAGAATTTAACCTTTTCGAGAACCAAGATGGCATGTAATTGTAGGACTTCATTTTTGTCAGGCCACAATTTAAATCTTTCAACTGATAATACATAAAATTGATCCAGGTAATAAAAATTGATGAAACTGATTTTAAACATGTATGAAAGTTCTTCATCGTCTTTAGCAATGCGCAATTTTATCATCGTTAAAAAAACCCTGTTCATTTGGATCTGAACTAGACTGTCTTTGATTAAGTTCTTTTGCTGCTGGCCCTAAAACATTAAACATCATCATGAAATGATTGTAGTCCTCGAAACCAGTATAGTACTTAACTGCATTTTGATTTTTTTTTCATGTTAGCCATGGAGAATCGTGATGACGAGACTGTTAAGATGCTGCATTGACTGGTTTTGTTCTCAGTCTCTGGTGCACACTGTGTGGAAATGTCTGTCTCATTATATTCAGGTGCCATAATTGTTTCTTCTTCATTTCCAACATCATTGATGTTACAGGGAGCCTCCATTGTTTTCCTACGTTTATTGGCTATGGCATGCCGATCTCCAGATTTGGGGGTTGATGAACTGTGTCGAAAGTTGAAAATAAGTGGGACTGCTGTTTCCAAAACATGCTTTCTCTGTCCTTAAAATATAAAAAAAAAAATATTTTAGTTGAAACAATAGTTGTTAAACTGATTTTCTTATCGCACAGAAAAGCAGGCAATATAATTCAAATGAAATGTAACACTGCTGTATGGACCAATATGTAATATTCGATATAAAAAAATTAAGTACCAACAAAGAATGTTCAAAATCATAATCCAAAGGCAAATTTAGATCAAAACACAAACCGAAAATAACAACAGCCTACCCAGTTGTCAAAAACAGCAAGACAGTTGTAGCAGGTGTCGTAGGAATAGTAAGCATACTTTACAGCAGTGAGTCACGTCTCTCGTATGTTATTTACAATAATAGTACGTCAGTGCCACTGTTGTAAACACGCGGCCATTCGATCACCGTCGATCTGTCAGAGAAGGTGACCCTTACTATAGACCCCCCCACCACCACCACCAATATGCTGGGTCCAAGAGTTGCCATTCCTTAAAGTGTTAGAACTCCGTATTTGGCCACAGATCACTAAGGATTTCCCCACTGACTTTAATGTTAATTCTCGTATCTTAGACCGGCTCGAACTTTTTCCCACATTTTTGTTGGGTAGAACACTTTCTACCACTGATAGAGCAACATGTGGCAACCTCTTGCCCAAAAGCACATATGAGGTTCTTCATGAAAAATTTGAGATACACAAGCTGGAAGTAGAGACTAGTAAACATGCAATTTTAGGCCCTACATTTCAACCTAACCAACCTCTCAACTCTTGTATCCTTCCGCATCAAAATTATGAATATTCACCAAAACCTGGCAGAAAATACATTTTCTAACCCTTTTCTTCAATTCTACACCAAAAAGTCAACAAAAATCGCCAGGGAAAAGGGAGAGGAGGACTAAAAATAGTTTGGGCCATTGTTTCGTGACGGCGTAGGAATATTTGGCGACCTGTGTCCATTTAGTTTTCTCGGACATGTTTATAACACAACCGGAATTGTGATAAGAAATGTTATCCAGACTAAAATAATCAGAAAGTATTGAACGGGAAAGACTAGTTAAGCATTGGCCTGTTATTAACATACACTGGTTACCTCTAATAAAAACAGCAGTGTATTTCCGAAGTTTTGTATTGTTTCTGAATATCCCCTACTTTTTTTTTTGCAGAGTATATTTTCAAAACGTTGTACGAATCCGAAATCACCGAATTTTACTGACAACAGTTGACCTACATAACTGTAACTTTGTGACTATTTGACCTATTTTACTAATTCTTTTTTTCTTTGAGTACCTTAAAACATTTACATTAATTCTGCCATTTTCGTATTTCGAATATGACGTCATTGACATCTCTTCCCGGAAATAAAATCCAACTTGACAAATTCTATAATAGTTGCACGTTTTCATGAAACTTGGGATGTAAGTAGACCTCGCCGATCCAACTTCAACGATGTCGTTTGAAAATTTTTATCTTGCCTCCCTTTGAGAAATTAAGGATTAAAATTAATTTAAAAAATCGAGAAAAAGCACGTAAGATTGCCATGAAAATTTATTGATTTTCAGCGATTTACGATAAATACTGCCAGAGGTATGGCCCTTGATCACTTTGAAATACCTTGTGGACGCTCTAGAGGCTAAAATTAATATCCGATTGACTTTAAATTTATATACGGTGTTTACGGTCATAAGTCGGAATAGCCTCTTGATTAGCAGCGAGTTACGATAATTACTGTCAGAGTTATGGCCGTTTGAAATATCTTTTGGATGCTCTGGAGGGAAAAGTTAATATCCAATTGACTTTAAATTCATACACGGTGTTTAAGGTCCTGAGACGAAGAAGCAATGTTATTTCCAATAATTTCCGATAAATACTGTCAGAGTTATGGCCCTTGACCACTTTTCAACAATTTCCGATAATTACTTCCTGAGTTATGGCCTTTGATTTTAATAAGGTTATTTTTCTTCTTTATATATCTATGACATGTGACAGGAAGTGATCGTGACGATGCATATGCAGATATAATACATATTTTGCGATTTAGGTGCTACGATACGATCTGGTCAATAGAGACTTTTGGCAAGTGGAATTTTTCCCATCCGTATAACGTATTCGTATCGTCACTTGTTACGTTGCGTTAATTTAGTTTTAGAGTTTTGGCAGATTTTCGCGCCGCGTACGTATGGGTAGCTGAGCTGAGCGTAGTTCTATTACAGCATAATGGCAGTAAGTTATCTACCAAGATCAACATCAGTACTAGTCAAGTACCTAGCCTACAAATTCCTGAAGGGAGTGAAGTCGTCTTTGCCATGGTTAAAATCACGTCAAATATACACCCTCGTGTTCTAGGATACACATAATATTCATAAAAACGCTACGGCACAATATTTCAGCGTCTAAAAGTAGCAAAACATACGGTAAAAAGACGACGATACAATACGGACCTTTTCCGTATGAAAGCTGTTTGATACGTGCTGTCGTATCCGTGTGCCGTATCACGTATGAGAAATACACACGCCTAGTTATTTTCAATAATTTCCGATAATTATTGTCAGAGTTATGACCCTTGACCACTTTGAAAATTCTTGTGGATGCTCTACAGGCTAACGTCAATGTTTAATCGACTTTAGATTTATACACAGTGTTTAAGGTCATCAGACTAAGAAGCTTATTGGTTTTCATCGATTCCCGATTGAATCCTTTGAAAATCACACCTAACTCTAAAACTAAATGCAAGGAACGGGCTTGTTTACATTGAAGCACAATTACTTCCTGACCTGCGTACGAGAAACTACTAAAAGGTCCATTCAAGAGTTAACATACTCTGTATATAATATACTGTTTTCTAAATATGCCTTAAAGGACAATATTGGTGCCAGTCATTATCACACATATGATAGAACTGGTTAAACACATTCCAAATATTATTTTATTACAGAGATCATTGCTACGACAGAGACGTAATCAATGCTTCAATAATCGGGAATGACGAACGCAAAAGGAAGACACGAGTTATTCTTTTATATAACTGACTGCAGTGACGAGTGATAACAGATACATGGGCGAATTTCTGCTCACTAATAATTCCTTCAAAGACCAAAAGTTGCTATATGAGACTGTAAGAGTATATCTGACAATTCAAAAAAGTAATTGAATGTCATTATAATATAATTTGACTGTCGATATTTTTTTCCCTTTCTTTTTACAAAGTAACTGTTTTAATCAATCAAAATAATGCTGTTGGTTCTGTTTGCAGCGGGGATTAAAATCGATTCTGCCCACCCCTTTTTTGAAAATTATACGTAGGCAGACCTACGCCACTGGTAGGCCTAACGTTTTGCCTATAATTGAGACATTTATGTAAGCTAACCGATGTAGAAATGCTACACAAGAATGGAATAGTCTTTAATGTCGCATCAAATATTAAAATAAGCTTCATAATTTCCTCACTGCACGGTTAAGTTTTGGGGTTTTTTTTATCCTTCGCCTCGTTTTACCATTATTATAATTTGGGAACATAGCTTATTATATTATTATGGCTGTATTCCATTTTAATACGTATGTCTGTAGGGGTTATAGATGAGGGTAAGATACATGAAATGACACAGCACCTTATCCGATGCAGGGTAATCAAGTACATCCTAGTCTCGGTTGTCAAGCTATACCGCTTATGAAAAATACCTCTCCTATTATAAAAGAAAAATCCGTATAAAATAAATCAAACCCAATTGGCCCTAATAAAAAGTAAACAAAAATTGACAAGTGGATTCAACATTGACGGGCTATGAAAAATATAGGCCTAATTGAGGTCTGACCTTGCTAGCGTTGGGGGTTCCTGAAAAGATGACTTGTTGGCCTGGACTATATATATTTTATTTTGGCGGGTAATTTTTTAAATACCGTATTTTAAACAATGAATCGTCTAAGATATAAAAATCCTAAGAAGATAAAACGTTTGGGAGTAACCAGTAGAACGGTAAAGTACCAGCTACTTCGAAGAACAAGTTGTGGTCAGAATCAAATCGTAGCTCCGGTTCTCCAGGAGGAGGATCTGAGTTTGACTTCTAATAGTAAAAGTAAAAGTCATGATCAAGGTAGAGTCTAGGCCTATAGTATCTTAATCTAATCCTTCTTGTAGTATAAATCTAGGTTTATACATGGCACACGACAGGCTGTGTATCCTTATATGCGGTTATTCAAGCGGATTTCTATCTTTTCTTTTTCTGATTCCATGAACACGTGTCCAAGAAAGGGCGAAAATTGGAATTTCCCTACCTATTTTTAGCTTTTTGCCGTGCGGGCTACCCAAACTGCGTTTCCTTACGGTTCCCCAATCCGCATGCGTTTCCGTACCGAACGCTACATGGTCCGTTTCGAAATACCGTACCGGACGCCGGATACAGAACGGTATCCGCACCCGCACATAAGGAAACACTCTTCTTACTGAAATTCTATGAAAGTGGTTTTTTTCCGTATCCGCAACCGGACCGGATCCGTACTAAGGGAATGCAGCTTTATTCTGAAATATTAACAAATGTACCGATACCACCCGATTCGCCTTGCTTCAATAGAAGGTTGTTCTATTAAATGATTGCTGTTCAAAGGGGCCAAGTTAAGAATTCATAACTTAAATTATGTGGGGGAATCCAGTTATCATTCAGCTTATACTTTGAATTATTGTATTATAGTTTCTTATCATGAGAAGAAAAAGAAGTTTGTGGAGTCATGGGAGCGTATCCGTTATCAACTTTTAGATACCAGAATTGAAGAATTCTCTCCCATGACTCTGGTTTGTGATTTCTGTGGACGACAAGAGGAGAACATTATAAAATGCGATGATTGTGGGCCATGGAATGTAAGTATAATGTATTAAGTAAACATGTTATTTTGTTTCAGTCAATTTCCGAGGTATAGTTGGGTCCTATTGAGGGGGTGTAACGAGCGTATTATTTGGCCTAGAAATATGTTTTAAAAATTCTAATCCATTGATAATCCTGCCCTTTAATATAGTAGTATGTTCTTTTTTTTCAGGGCAAGTTTTTTTTACCATTTCCCCTTGATAAAAGAGTTTTACGAAGAAAAGACCATGCATGTAGTAATGGTCAATATTTAACATGACATTGTAGCTGTTGACTTAATGGGTAAGAAGTTGCGATTCAACCAAGTTATCCACAAGTATTGTTTAAATTTTCAAGATTAAAAATAATATTAAATGTAGCAATGTGTAAGCTTAGCCTCCTACATGAGTATATTGATGTTTTTTGGAACACATTTAATTCTTAGAAAAGCTCCAAATATAATTCAGACAATTATAGTTCTCTATAGTTCAGTGATAGTGAATAATTTATGCAAACATTCTGAAATTTCACAGGTGTCTTTGATAACCCTGGACAAGAAAATAAAATGATCTTTTTTGTTTATTATATCTTTATAGGTAGGAAGAGTGTGGTAGGAGTACAGTTTTGTTCGTGTGAAATGGAGGCTGTAACGCTTATCAGATACAACCTTTGGCCGGCAACCCCAACATCTCCAAAACTGGCATTTGACTTCAAGCTGATGGAATTATGCACTGTCCCACAGCTTGAATGTCAAATGCCAACAAAAAGCTTTGTTGAAGCACTGAAATTTTTTAAAACCTATCAAATTAATTCAGAATTAAGTATTGTGAGTTGGCAAAATATTGTCTTTTTTTATATTTATTTGCTTATAACAATATGACAAGACAAGTGATTTCGTCATGAGGTAATGATATTCCACAGAATCAATTTGTAGTCCATTCCAATCAGTATTGATGCTGTAATCTTGCCGTAAAAATACTGGATCCTAGAATCCAATATTTAAGACACAATAAAAATTTCATAATCAGTAGGACTAAACGAGTCGTGTATCTATTAGTAAGTGCAAATTGACTGCACCACAAACAATAACACAAAACAAATCTATATACGGACAAGACACAATACGCAGACATCACAAACAAACGTACATATGAGATTAAGTGAATGGATCAGGGGTGTAACCGTAAGCGTCCACTGTGCAGTACAGTCCCGGGCCTGTAGTCATACAAACTTTACTCAAAATTGAAAAACCCAGAGAAAAACATTGTATTATAATAGTACGAGTCATGATCTGCCATATGCCACCTGAAATACGAATGTAAGCATATTGAAGTAAGAAATTACCTACACAAGTAACCACATCGATGAAATGTATAAAAAAAAAGCCAGGTAGTCTAAAGCTAAATGGTTTTGTCGTTCAATTTGACTGTTCACGTATTTCACCGAACATAATTGGTTAGAAATTACAATATTTTTTTTCAAGAAATGTATATAAATCACTAAACATACATTCATATTATTACATTTTCGTTTATTGTAAGGTTCCAAAGAATAGTCATACGCCCTTTAAACAACTTTGTTTTCAAAATTTAGCTAAATTTGCTATATGTTTAATATTCTGTATACTTATATTTCAGGATAGAGATATTTACCGTAGTTTGGTGAGAGACTGCATGATGGAATATATGTATAATAGAAGCAGTCTCAATACTCGACATGCAGTTACCCATGTGACTTTACTAAAAGAATGTCTAGTTTGTCAGCAGGTAGGTGGGATTTTTATCTAAACCTACTAGATTTTCCCTTTTGAAAAATTCAAATCGAAGTGGAGGGTACAATATTTGGATAAAGATAAACGTTACATTATTCTTCTGAATGAACTATGAATTAGAATTGTAACTCAAATTTATGCTTGTATTGTAGAATCCTAGTTTTATAGCTTTGGACGCCAATTTTGGATTGGTAAGGAAAGTTTCATCGGGTAATTCGTACGATCAAGAGCCACGACACAAATGTCCCTTCTTCAGATGTCAGAAGCGTTTTTTAGATTTTGTTGAAGATTACGCAGTTGTGCCTAAGGAATATGTAAGTTCCTTGCCCGCCACCATAGTGTAGAACTATTAAAATTGGACTGTCCTGTATGTCCGACAGTGACTGTGCTTCTAATTGGTGCACATGTTCATTAGGTTAATGTTATGTCTGAGTTCGATAACAAATTTATTTGGCATAAGCTGTGTGTAATTATGCTCTCCCAATTTTGATCTTTTTTGTGTGTTTGAAGTAGAGGTTTGTGATATGCGCTTACAAACACTCATGTGTAATGAAGCGCTATATAAATCGAATAATAATAATAATTATCATGAGGTGCATACTTAAATATATTCAATAATGAGCTTCATAGCACATATTTTACACTAGTTTCTAGAGTCCTTGTCAGTGCCAAGCATAATGGCAGTGTACATAGCCTCGACAGCTACCATTTTTCGGAAACTGCATACTACAGAATTGCCTTTGATTCCAGAATTGTTCAAACTTTAAAGCTGGCAATGCTCTACGATCTAACCAAACTAATTCCAAATTAGATATAACTGGTTTGTTTGGTTCTATTTGCAAGCATGATGTTCCCTTGCAGTTTTTAAACATGAATAGAGGGGAAAGGTAATGTGTTTACAATGTAATGTCTTTATTATTCACTCTTCTATTACATTAATAAGTGCAAACTACAACATGACAATAAATAAACAACAAATAATATCAAATCAGTGGATTTGATGATATATGTGGACTCATAACATATTCAAACTAATTAAAACATTTTAACCACAAGCATATGTCCCGTACAAAACGTACAAATCTCTTTTAAGTAGGTATGTTCGTCACGTGACTTGACTGTCACGGAAACCGGGCAGGCTGATAAAGACGATCCATATGCAGCTTGTATTTGTCTTTAACCGCAATTCCTTTACCATAAATGTGATCAACACAAACGAGGCACTCCGATTCTGATTGATAAATTTAAACCGTGACTTCAAAATGCTCAATACTTTTATTGGATGTAGATGACATGCAGAGATTTGTACCTTTAATATAGTTAACTTTTTTCAGCTTAGCCTATTCCAGTTTTCTAGCAATGGAATTTTCAAGTATGTCGTCAGAGCAGGTTGTTATCAGTTATGATATTGCATGCTCGCTTGAAAAACATTTGAAGGTTGGTAAGAATTAAAATATTATTTTATGACATGGTAATTGATGCATTGTTATTTCATAGATACATGTAATTTGTATCTGATATGTACAAAAACTCACGATCCAGTGGTTCAGTGTAAATCTTATAGTTAGTGTTATATTAGTCAGTATAAAAGATGATTATTAAATAATAAATTCTTCTATTTTACAGAAAAACAATAACGATTTACTTGAGAGGATCATCCTTACTGTACCAGTTTTCCATTCATTTGCACATAATTTATCTTGCCAGGTAACAACCATAAAGATATATATGTTACTGCTACCATTAAGCTATTGAACTTTAATGTGCGTAAAAAATCTGTAGTTTTAAAAATTTATATAACATCGAAATTTCAGCGTTTTAATTCTTGTATAGAAAATCAGGACAAGACAGTCTTATATAGGGCCTGGGAAATGAGATATTAACTAATTTTTCATTTTTTTGACCTAACCTAACTTATATGTCATGAAAATAACATGCAAAATAATTAGATGTCCCCAGATTTTACAATTGACGCTTTCATCACATTTTCAGTTAAACTTTGGCCAGAGGTTTGTCAAAGAGGCAGGGTTAGTGGATGGAGAGGGCATAGAAAGATTTTGGTCCTTTCTCCGACAGTTCAAAAAAATTACTAAGGAGATGAGATCTGTTAATAGACAGGATCTATTAACAGAAGCCATGTTCCACTATTCGGAAAAGGCAGCATTAAAACTAGGTAATTATTTAAACTTCTTGTATTTTTTATATACACTCACTTGCCTCTGAAAGCCAGGATCTTTCGAACCAAATACTGCTCTAGTTGTACTAACTTCCTAATAATGTGCAGAGAGGAAGACCCGCATAAGAAGTGGCATCAGGTGTTATTGAATATCTTCTGTCGATACAAGATTCATCAATATTGTTGGAAAGACAACTATATCCAGTACCACCATTTTATTTCTTGGGTATTTAAACAATTGACCCGCTGTACAGAATTGTATTTAGCCTAATCGTTTCAAATGCAAGAGTGTTGATATCAATAAAGTACTTTGAGTTCATTTTCTGCCCAGATTAGTTTCTTATAGACGACACGGTGATGTAGGTCAGTGACAAAAGATGACAGTCCACATCAGTCTTGACATCCATTTTTCATTCATTAACAGGTATAAAATTGGATAACAAACTGGAAGAAGCGAAGAAAAATGTTAACCAGTGCAAACAGAAATTAGATATTGATCTTCAGCCACTAGGTCAAGGTAGATATGATAATTTTTTGATCGATGCATTGTAGGTTGTCAGTTCTGATTCCAAATGCTGGCCCAGACCAGTGATAAATAATGTTAAATAATGTAAAAGACACATTTTCCAGTTGTATGTGCATATATCCTGACTGATAAAATTACAAGTCGTTTCCTGTACATTTTAAATTTTCCCACACCCTTCTATATGTTAACATATGGAATAATCCTTTCTTTTATAGATTATGAAGATGTAAAACAGTGGATTGAAAATTTGAAAAATCAAGTTAATAGAAGCCACCAAAAAGGTATGAAATTTAAGATCATTATATTTTTATTTTTATTTTTGATGCCTTTCTCTTACTAATTATTCCACATTTTTCGCCCCTTTAACAGTACATGCCACTATTTGACATTAAGTTAAGACATGGACTTCTTAAACTAATAAAGAATTTCTACTGTGTGTTTTATATGGCAAATTAGTTGAACTCTCTCATAAATAATTAGATCTACCGCAATGAAAACGGCTGGTATATCTATATATTTTATTTCAGGTAATCAATCTGGTACAAGAGATATGCTTCTGGGGAAATTACGACAATTGTCAATTGAACGCCAACAATTAACTATAATGTTGAAGAGATATGCAGGTAAGTTAATGTAACAAACTAACTTCATATTCTCAATATAAGGGTATTTAGTCACATTTATTCTTCCATTACCGACTCTAATTCCAGCAATCACCAATGCCCTGCCAACAGAGTGCGTACTTTCTATTATACAAAAAAAAAGAAATACCGTTTGTAACTGTAACTCCCTGGTGAGGATTAGGCACATCAAACTGAATAAATAATCAAATGGTATTTTGACTATTTTATGTGGGGTTTTAAATTGATAAATATATGTCCCTTTATTTGTCTTTTACAGATGGTCAGCGCACATGGAAAAGAATTTCTAAGCAACTAGCTAACAACACCACATTATTAAACAAGAGAATTAAGCAGCTGGCGCCATTTAGAAAAATCGAATTTAACGATGTTGTTGACATTCTCTCAAACCTATTTGATGCAGATCCTTATTGTGAAATCACCAAAGAACAACGTTGTATAATTGATGTTTATATGCTTCTGGAAAGATCTAATCAAGAGTTAGAAAATACAGAAATGGAGAAACAAAAACTAATTGACAACATTACTTCCCAATGTGTAGAGTTAAATGAAGAAATTGATAGAATAAAAGATACGGGTAACTCGCGATTTAATAATGGAGTGTCGAACTTTCTTCATTATCATATTTTCGTTTTAGAAAATTTAATTAAAGAATGGAATCTGAATTGTGACATTCCAGGTAATATAAGCTTACACAAGTTAATACAGAAAGATTTGGCAGTTGATGTCAACAATCTTATTTATGATGATGATCCCATCAATGATTCTGATGTGGAATCTGATGATGATTCTGGTGAAGATGAGGATGGTGATCCCACTGTTGTAGATGAGAGTCCTGATGAAGACTTCTAACTATTCTTGGTTTAGGGGTACTAGTGAGATACTAGGGTGTAAACACAAACGCGTAAACATCCATATTGGCTAAATACAACTCCGACTGGACTAAAATAACAGTGTTAGGATGTATCCACGATGGATCTTCCAGTATCATCAAAATTATACAATACACTATAACTTGTGTGTAAATTCGATATAAGTAGAACAGGGAAAACAAATGAAATTTTAAGTTTTGTGTAGCCCTACTTCCTGGCGAAACTTGAATTCTGATAACTGTTTCTTCTTTTTGAAGGTTCTAGTCAGATGATACAGAACCAGTGTGAGTTCAGACAATAAGGCAAGCTATTGCAATAAAATAATAGACAATATTGGGTGTTGTATTTTTTTATTTAACAAAAACATGCCTATATAATCTCACAAAACATGCGGAATTAACATGCAGAGGCCTCTAGATTCTGTCCCAAATCCGTCACGTAATTTACCGCCCAGAGCATGTAAACCTACCTGTTGACTCAGCCCCCCCCCCCCCTTCGCCTTCTTCAGGTTGCTTAGTGTTATAGTCACTGCTCTAAGATTGCCAAAAATCAATAACAAAATCAATAATAAACATAATATGGCATGAACTTTTTGCAATTTTGTCTTGAATCACCGCTCTGGGACTCGGGGAGGCAAAACTAGACGTTCGAAATAAAAAAACGTTCTCCAACGTAACTCCATTTTGGGATAGTCAAGTGTCAGATTGTGGCCTTAGTCGACTTGATTGGGGCATATGATCCTAGATAATAATATCAAACAGTATTTAATCGAATTATCATTGTTGCTAGAATCGCAGATATTTCTCCTTTCACTAGGTATCTGTATTATACACATTCTATTAAAATTTTAAGCCCCTATAACCACCGGAAGAGTACTTCCGCGGCCAAATGTCATTTGAGTACCCCCTAGAAAAAATGCATAACTCAGCTCCTATGTGCAGTTGGTCAATAACATTTGACAGGTAGATGGTAGGGGTCCGTAGTGAGGTACCCACCAACAATGGGCGTGATCGGTCTAGATGTTCGAAATTAAAAAACATTCTCCAGCGCAACTCCATTTTGGCATAGTTAAGTGTCAGATCAGGACCTTAGTTGACTTGCAGGGGATATATGATCGTAGTAGGTAATAATATCAAACAGTATGCAAACAAGCCGTATTTTATCGACTTAACATTGCCCATGGAATTGCAGATATTTCTCCTTTTAATAGGTATCTGTATTATACACATTCTATTAAAGTTTTAAGGCCCTATAACGTTAAGACTTTAAGATCCTACAACCAGCGAAGTAGTACCGCCGCGGCCAAATGCCATTTTTTGCCATGTTCGACTATAAGTTTAGAAAACATGGTTCCATGTGTCGAAGGATCTCCAAATTTTGAAAGAATGTGTATAATCCTAATAATACCTATTAGATAGTAAAGCGTCGATAGACTGCTGTTCCAGGAACAATAATAATATTCCGGTAAAAAATACATCTTTTAGGGAAAAAGTCGGGCGGGCGGTAGTCGGAGTTGTAGCGAAAAATCATTGTTCCTGCAATTGCATCGGCTTGAAATTTTCAGGCAACCTTGACATCGACGTGAAAGGTTATATGACACCCTTGGTTCTATCATAGCATGCGCAAAGGGCAAAAGTCGCTAGAGGCTAAATAGGACCCTAAAGGTCAGAAAAAATATCAAGGTGTCATTTTAAAGCTAGATGAATTGTCCATAAAGGGTAGTGACCTTTGGTTTGCTGCGCGGGTCAGGGGACGGGCCTGGCGGTCCGGCGCTCGCCGATATTTCGGTGACCTTGAACCTATCAGATGACCTTGACCTACCCAGGTCACGTGGGCTTAGATGCAATGTCAAACGATCAAGGCCCGGTGTGCGTGGCCTTATTTGGTGGACCGCTACAGGGCGAAAACTAAAAAAATACTTTCGGGGCGCCTAGCGGGTCAAGGTCACGACTTTTGGTTGGTGATTTTAAAAATGGAAGAACAAATGTGGGGTCGATCTATCAGGTCACCAAAGGCCGGCTCGATCGGACGACATTTTTTGTCAATCTCCCCTAAAAACACTGAAAAAGTTTAGCTTTGACATATGTGGTCTAAGGGGAGGTAACTCGGACAACCCGGTGGAGGCAGACCACCATTAATTTCCCCATTGACTTCAATGTTAATTCTGGCCTCTTTGCCCACCTCCAACTTATCCCCAAATTTTCGTTGAGCTGAATGCTTTTCATTACAGACAGAGGAACAAATGGTCATGTCTTTGCACTAAAATTTGTATGAGGTTGACCACCAAAATTTGGAGATATACAAACTTGAAGAAGCATACTAAAAACATGTAACTAGTTGCCGTACATATCGCCGTAGCCAACCTGATAACCCTGTTATCCTTCCGCCTAAAAATCGAGAATATTTACCAAAACCTGGCAGAAAATGTTAATTCAAACCCTCTTCGTCCATTCTAGACCAAAAAAACAACAAAAATGGGCATGCAAAGGGGGAGAAAAGAGAGAGAGAGAATTGCTATAAATAGACGAACTACAATTTAATGGTGGTCTGCCTCCCGATCCTGTTCCATCGACTTAAAGCTCGCGGCCTCTTAAAGTAAATCTTGTTTAGACAGTTCAAAGTTAACTTGTACCATATTTAATCTTTGCGCCCAACAGAGCGACTTTTACAGGCCAAACCCATACTTTCCTTTATATTTTTATTGTGTATACCTTACAGAGCGATATTTACTACCAAATCCTATCCCTCAGACCAGACATTTAGTGCATGTATCAGCTGAACAGAGCGACTTCTGTCCAGATATTTAATCTTTGCGCCCAACAGAGTGACTTTTACAGCCCAAACCCATCCTTTCCTGTAGATATTTATTGTGTGCATCTAACAGAGCGATATTTACGTCAAAAACCTACCCCTCCGACCAGACATTTAGTGTATTAGCTGAACAGAGCGAGTTCTGCCCAGATATTTAATCTTTTCGCCCAACAGAGCGACTTTTACAGCCCAAACCCATCCTTTCCTTTAGATTTTTATAGTGTGTACCTAAGAGGGCGATATTTACTACCAAATCCTACCCCTCCGACCAGACATTTACCGTATCAGCTGAACAGAGCGACTTCTGTCCAGATATTTAATCTTTGCGCCCAACAGAGCGACTTTTACAGCCCAAACCCAACCTTTCCTTTAGATTTTTATTGTGTGCATCTAACAGGGCGATATTTACTTCCAAAGCTAACCCTCCGATCAGCTGAACAGAGCGAATTCTGCCCCAGATATTTAATCTTTTCGCCCAACAGAGCGACTTTTACAGCCCAAACCCATCCTTTCCTGTAGATATTTTTTGTGTGCATCTAACAGAGCGATATTTACGAAAAAAAACCTACCCCTTCGACCAGACATTTAGTGTATCAATTGAAGAGAGCGACTTTTTCTCGGATATTTAATCTTTTCGACTAACAGAGCGACTTTTACAACCCAAACCCACCCTTTACTGTAGATATTTACGACAAAAACCTACCCCTTCGACCAGACATTTAGTGTATCAATTGAAGAGAGCGACCAGATATTTAATCTTTTTGCCCAACAGAGCGACTTTTACAGCCCAAACCCAACGTTTCCTTTATATTTTTATTGTGTATACCTTACAGAGCGATATTTACTACCAAATCCCATCCCTCAGACCAGACATTTAGTGTATCAGCTGAACAGAGCGAGATATTTTTTGTGTGCATCTAACAGAGCGATATTTACAACAAAAACCTACCCCTTCGACCAGACATTTAGTGTATCAATTGAAGAGAGCGACTTTTTCTCAGATATTTAATCTTTGCGCCCAACAGAGCTACGTTTACAGCCCAAACCCATCCTTTCCTTAAGATTTTTTATGCTTATGCATCTAACAGCGCGACTTTTATTACAGCCCAAAGCTATCTTTTCATCTAGATATTTATTGAGTGCATCTAACAGAGCGATATTTACTAACAAAACCTACCCCTTCGACCAGACTTTTGCTTATGTATCTAACAGAGCGATATTTACATCAAAAACCCACCCCTCAGTCAAACAGAGCAGCTTTTGCCCAGATATTGAATCTATGCGTCCAACAGAGCGACTCTTACAGCCCAAACACACAGGATCGTAACTAGCTCAGATCAACGAGGGGTAGAGGGGGTTCTCGGGGGCGCTGTAAAATTGACGGACAATGTATATCGACTGCTTTTATGGTCACCAATTTTTACAAGATATTTATTGTGTGTACCTAACTTTGAACCAGATATTTACAAATTCGACTAGAGTCACCACAGCTTAATAGAACGAAATTTACAGCCAAAGGCTACCCCTGGGACGAGGCAGTTACTGTATCAGTTGAACAGAGCGGCTTTTGCCCAAATTTGTAATGTATGCATCTAGCGACATTTACAGCCAAAACTCATCCCTTTTTATACAAATATTTAATTTATACGTCGAACAGAGCTACCCTTGGCGCACAAATCCACACGTTCCTCTATATATTTTACGTGTGCATCACTTTATGCCTGCAGAGCCCCGTTTACAGCCCAAAACCTACCTCGGTGTTGAACAGAGACATTAATACGTACCTCTATCCAGACATTTGATATGTAGATATGAAAATCCACCCTTTACTCGAAATGTTTAATATTCTAGTCAAAGTTTACCACAATACTGCTTCTGAGATTAACCCACTGAAATAACGCCAGAATGCGCTAATTTTGTGGCAGAATTTTATTTTTTCTGGGGGAGGTACTTCTAAATGGCTCCACACAAGTGCCTGAAATCACGGGGGCCCCCACCATGGTTATAAAATTCTGTTTCGGCCCGATTGAGTTCCACGTCAGACATCTTGAGGAAGCGCGCGTTTCCATTTGATTGGTCAATTCATAGGATAAATTCTACGTGAATAGGACTTATTCTAAAGCTAAATATATAACCTTTTAGGGCAAATTTTCCCGTTCACATGAAAGGATTTAGCTTATGGATATATAAGCTCGGGATAAGTACACTAATGTAACTCGGCCTTCCTTAAACCCTTTCCCTGACAACTGGGTGTAATCCACCCGGGAGCTCCGTATTATTGTAATTACTCGCTTTTCGTTTTTTGGATTTGAACGAAACTCTATCTAATCTTCAAGATAGTTGTTGTGCATTGCCGGATTGGTTCAATTTATCGTATTTGTATTTTGGTGGAATCTGTGGGGGTTCAATTTTTTTTCCTACAGTCTCTGACAACAGGGTGTATCACACCCGTCTATCTTTTAATAGACATTGCATTGAACAAAAGTAGTAAGTAAATCCCTTTTTTACAAACAGATAGTAGAGGCAATTTAATTTCAGACAAAAGATTAGATAGAGTTTTGTTCAAATCCAAAAAACTAAAAAGTGAGTAATTACAAAAATACAGAGCTCCCGGGTGGATTACACCCAATTGTCAGAGATAGGGTTAACAATGATCCAAGATGGCGACTCAAACTTGCATTTCTTCAGAAATTTCATGTATTTAGCCAAATCACTCACATTGTGCGCTAAAAATTGTTCCCGGTAAATCATCCAATCGGCTGTTTTGTCAGGGATCAGGTATAAAACATTATTCCTATATAATTAGTATACGGATGGGTGTGTTACACCTAGTTGTCAGGGATCAGGTATGAAATATGTTGTCAGGGAAAGGGTTAAGTTAGCCCAAAATACTGCATGTGCACAACCATGTGCACATGATGCTAATACTTAATGCAATTACTTAATTTTCTGATAAAGTATGCTCTGGTGGGCTTGTAATTGAAAATGTTCAACATTCACACTTTTCTTCTATTTATAGTTCAATGTACAAAATACAAACACTTCATTTCTTGTAATAATTTTTAATGTTTAACCATGTTTAAAAGGTAGGGATTAAGATTATTCTCTGTTTCCCAGGAATCAGAGGAGGGAGGGAAACCCTTCCACCTTAACAGAAATTCATATTTCCCTCCCCTCCTCCTTCTCTTTACCACCTTCTCCACTTCATATTCTGAAAAATATAATTTTAAGATTCGTATAATTCAATAAAAATTTAATTTGTTTTGTACAGACCACTGAAATAACCTGAAAGATAGCTGTGACGTAGGTGTAATAATATGTAAGAAGGTTGTGGACCTTTCCAAGACCACATGTACCTAAAATAAATGTTAATGGTCAATAAAATAGGACAATTTGGTGGGACTTTATCGCAAAAACTGATATTTCGTTGCCTGAAAGTAGATATCTTGAAAATGGCCGCCATCTTATTTTCGAGTGTATTCAACAACTATCAATATTTGGTACTAGGCCTAGAGTAGACAATGTAAACACCCTCAGTTGAATTTAAGAAGCAATTAGATGAAATTGATGAGATCTGATAGGCTTCCTTGCCTTACCAATCTGAACAGTGCATATAAATTTCAAGAAAAAGTGGTTGGCATGCAAGATATGGCCACATTTTACAAGAGATGTACCGAGAACAGAGCAAATCAAATGGTCTAATCTGTTCGTTGTCCCAATGAATGACATCTAATATCACACCAAATATGAAAAAAAAAATTTAAAAACTTTAGCCGCTATCAAATCCCCAAGGTTTTCGGAATATAGCCATAGCTTCATCACTTTCTGGTATTATTGGCGAATGTTCTTGAGCTCTGTCTTGCTCTTTGAAAGAAAAAAGAAAACAAAGTTGAAGATAATAATTGCTTTGTTAGAGAAAGTTCAAGAATATGGAAAACTTGGCAGGGCTTATCCTTTCAGTGTCCTAATTAATGACATTAAATATTAAAAAAAAACTTTTTTAAAACATGGTCCGCATTTCAAAGGATATCTTAAGTCTAAGATAGTCACTTAACTACTAGATTTCACTTAAATATACGCAACTTCCTGTAAGTTAAGGGTAAGTGGTACCTATTCAAAGGCAATGTTAAGTATAAAATTTTCCCTTAAGTTAAGCTGCCTTAACTTTTAAGTGTTTAGTCTTTTAGCGGTATTCAAAGGCCAGTTTAAGTGAGAAAAATTAACTTTAAGTGACCTATTGCTCGTTCATGTTTTCCACGACTGTCTTATAATAAAGTTTAATGCGTTAAATTTATTTGTAAAATTTGACACTGTGTTGATATTCCATTGTAGATTTCGACAAAGACTTATACCACCATGAGAAACAAGGCATGATTTATTTTTTACAATTTCTCCCATATACATATTTGAAGTTAGCTGTAAATTGGCAGTAGTATTGTTTGCAACATGTTCTTGTCTTCGTTTGTAAATAAATTTACAAATAATATGATGATGATTGCTGGTCGCAGTGTGCCACCAATGTTTTACAATTAATTTCTTGTACATATTACTTATTGCGTTTTAATCGGTATTCTTTAGGTAGGAAATAACGCGACGTGCATCTTTCATATACACAATGTACCATCAACGCCACAAGGCGTTTGGGATTCTAAAGTGTAGGCACCGACAAAATTTTTATTAATTTCTCCAATGATAGATCGGACTATTTTTCTATTGAATTGTCAGATATCCTCTTACAACTTTTGGTCTTCGAAGAAATTATTAGTGAACAGAAATTCGCCCATGTATCTGTTATCACTCGTCACTTCAGTCAGTTATATAGAGGGATAACTCGTGTTTTTCTTTTGCGTTCGTCACTTCCGATTCTTGAAGCATTGATTATGATCTATTGTAGCAATGATCTCTGTGATAAAATAATATCTGGAACGTGTTTAACAAGTTCTATCACATATGTGATAATGACTGGCACCAATATTGTCCTTTAACTTGCGTGCGAAGTTAGAAATGCGTGATTTTTGGCAATGGTGGGTGTTCATCAGTTTAAAATTCGTGCTTTTTGGCGATTGCGGGTATTCCATAATTTAAGTGTGCAGTTAAGTTTTTCACACAGCCAAGGAGATGTAAAATGTAACATACAGCCTCTAAATGCCAATTTAAGTTAAAACACTTAGTTATGTGGGAAAATTAAGTATTTTTACTCAACTTTAAGAAAACCTTTGAATACGGACGTACTGTAACATCTAGTTTCGATTTTGGCCCCCTTACCCTTATGTATACATGTAATTGTGAAATATGTACGAAGGTTGTGGACTCCCAGAGACCACATGTATTGGTCTGATACTTAAAACAAATGCTAAGGGTCAATAAAATAGGACAAACTTTAACCGCTATCAAGTCCCCAAGGTTTTCGGAAATATAAACAATACTTACCAGTAGCCATAGCTTCATCACTTTCTGGTATTATTGGCGAATGTTCTTGAACTCTGTCTTGCTCTTTGAAAGAAAAAATAAAACAAAGTTGAAGATAATAATTGCTTTGTAAGTCGACATGGTTTATCCTTTCATTGCCTCGATGAATGACATCAAATATGAAGAAATACCTTTTCAAAACTGTAGTGTCTTGGTTCGACATTGGCCCTTACGTATAATTGTGAAATATGTCGTGGACTATCCTGAGGCCACATGTATTGGTCTGATTAAGATAAAACTGATGTATTGAGAACAGGGCAAATCAATTGAGCTAATCCACATCATTTATGACATCAAATACGAAAAAAAACCTTTAAAAACTTTAGCCGCTATCAAATCCCCGAAGTTTTCGGAAATATAAACAATACCTACCAGTAGCCATAGCTTCATCACTTTCTGGTGAATGTTCTTGAGCTCTTTCTTGCTCTTTGAAAGAAAAAATAAAACAAAGTTGAAGATAATAATTGCTTTGTAAGTCGACATGGTTTATCCTTTCATTGTCTCAATGAATGACATCAAATATGAAGGAATAACTTTTCAAAACTGTAGTGTCTTGGTTCGACATTGGCCCTTACGTATAATTTTGAAAGATGTCGTGGACTATCCCGAGGCCACATGTATTGGTCTGATTCAGATAAAACTGATGTATTGAGAACAGGGCAAATCAATTGAGCTAATCCACATCATTTATGACATCAAATACGAAAAAAAACCTTTAAAAACTTTAGCCGCTATCAAATCCCCAAAGTTTTCGGAAATATAAACAATACTTACCAGTAGCAATAGCTTCATCTCTTTCTGGTATTATTGGTAAATGTTCTTAATCTCTTTCTTGCTCTTTGAAAGAAAAAAAGAAAACAAAGTTGAAGATAATATTTACGGTAGTAAATAAATGAATAGTCACGCCTTTGCTTTAGAAGAGAAATTTCAAGAAGAGAGAAAATCGATAGGGCCCATGAACGTATACGGACCTGGGTTACGAAAACAGGCACACTAGTATAGACGATTGCACATAAACAATACGAAAATTAGTACCTTCAATCTCTTTATCTGGATTTGCTTGTTCGACATTATCATCACTGAAATTAATGTATAAGCAAAGGTAAAACATTGATTGGATTTGCTAAGTAACCGATTGTACCCAAAAAAGTTATAAAATATATTTTGTACAGTCTGAAAGATATGCTCCAGACTATTAATTATTTTAAAGAGTAATCTCTTTCCATGGAAATATGACAATAATTATTCATCTGACATTTGTCTTATTAGTAACTGACACGTAAGGGTTATCGACTGAGACAGAGGGGTTCAAGTTAGATGAACACCCGAGCTGGTGTTCAATTGCGCGAGCTCGGGTGTTCATCTAACTTGACCCCGAGGGTCGAAGGTCGATAACTAGCTTACACACTAGATTCTTTGTTTCTGTAAGAAGTTGAATGAGTGAATGGAAATGGACGGATACGAGAGAGACGCAAGTTTATCACAGGCCCTTTCAGAACAAAGGGTCCAGTGTGTAAATCTAGTTACCGTGAAAATCAAGATTAAATTACCGAAAACAGAATGCTTCTCAATATTTCAATACAATTTAATTATTAATGATTTAGATACCAGCAGGAGGAGCAGCTAAAGCCGAGCCGGGTAGCCCACAACCCGCCATACGTGTTTTGACGTAGGGTTTGGTAGCTCGCAGATCAGCCGCAAGAAACCGGGTCAAAATTCTTTATGTGCAGGATCAACAGTCTACGGCAAGTCTGCGAACTCCTACGGTGCCGAACACACGCAAGCGACGCGTAAGTCTTGTGCACTGGTTTAGCTCACAACCCGCCGTAGGGGCTACTAGTACTACGGACAGTCTACGGGGAAATTTGATTAAATTCGTGCGTGCCAAAACAGGATGGCGGGCCGTGAGCTAGACTTTAGTGGGCTTATCCTATCTTAAACATTGACGATTGATAAGGGGGTGGGGGCAAATCAAACTGTAATTTGAATTAACAATAGATCATATGTACCTGACAGTCTTGATCTCATCCACACCAATTAACATTTTCAGCTTTTTGGCACCATACTGGGATGGTGGCTGTAACACCCCTATTTTTCTAGGAAGTCCACTTATCTTTAAGGTGCCATCCTTTAAACTCTTGTATGACATATAGGACCCCTCCTTACCGATTGCTTTAGCTTCAACAAATTAAATAAGATAGAAGGTGATTAATTTTTTCATTCTTTGTTGCCGATACACTATTTTGACGGTTGTAGATATTTTATTACTCTTTTGAGAGGGCTTCTGCCAGAGAAACTACGATCTCATATCATTAGAGTCCTTTTAAACACATTTTATTCAAATTAGCAGTGCGCAATAAAACAGATTAACATACAGGCCATTTATTTATAATTTCCCTAGTCAAAATTAGACTGTCCTTTTGTTTCTCCTTTTCTAGTTGCTTTGTTCTATAAACATATTCCTAAAGACCACTAATCTAGTTACAGACAATATGTTATTGCGAAATAATTCTTTTTACCATTAAAATTCGAACATTAAAGAGAACACTAGACTTTTAAAAAATTCATTGATTATCTTTTTTAGATCCACGTATCCAGTTTTAATTTCCAAGTATATAAGATGAAATAGAAGGTAAAAAACAACAATGTAATTTTTAAAACTCACAATATAGATTATTCAGGTGGTCCTGTGCTGCTTTACGATCGGGTGTTAAATGCTTATTAATATTATGGTAATCACCAGCTCCTGAAAGCAAAAGCAACAAGTACGTCAGAGATATATGCCAAGACAAAACAATATTTTTTTATTTATTTATGGTGCAAGGGAGCATATACATCTGCAGCCATTTAACAAAACATGATTAGTAATAATTGTTACATACCTATAGAACAAAAAGAATAGAAATTATCCATAACATCTGGCCTGGACGTGAAAAACTCCAGTGGTTTTCCACGTCCAAACATGATATGATTATTCCCGACACAAACCAGATCTACACCCACATCGGATAAATCGGTAATCTGAAGATAAAAAGATTTTATTTTATCATCGATTTTCCACAGATGTAGTACGGGGCAATTATATGTTTTAAAGATATACTTTTTATTTTCCAACATAATTATCATAGTGCAGCGTGGCGCATTGACATTACATTTTTGCACGTTTCAAACCTTGTAACAGACAAGAGACACATAAATTAAGAACCATACCTACTGCAACATATCATGTATAAAGGCACATGAGTATATAACTTTGTAACTATCTTCAAACAACAAGCGCTTGCCATGCAAGAGACCCCTACATTTTGAAGTGAAAATCATCAGAGCACGTCCTGCCATGGTCCCTCCACTTCACGTCAAATCTGATAAAAAAAATCGTTCAAAACATCTAGCCGCTCTCGATTTTATATTTACAAGAAATTGCCCGACGGACAGAAAGGCCAACGGGAATGAAATGAAATGGGGTTTAACGTTCTACTGTTCAACTCCGACTGTTCTAATGAAGACGGGCATACGCCATACAGTATGCTATGAGGGAAATGTTGCCCGGGCAACGGAACTATGTCCTAATTCTATATCGAATTCCAACAGCCAAGGGATCTTTTACGTAAACGCCAATGTATACACGGGACCTCGGTTTTTCGTCCCATTCGACAGACAGGTGTCCGTGTCAGGCCTTCCGTCCTGCAACACTGACAGGGGGAAACCATTCGGGAGAATAAAGGTCAACGGAGAAGGATAAAAATGCTCAAATGGCCCAATGCTACACAATAGGTGATTTTCGTACAACCAGGGGCAATAGTAGAGTCTCTATAAAATTGAGAACGGGCGTCCTCACAGGGGTGACAACATAAAAATGTGGGCGTGTAAAAACAAATTTACCAAGGAGAAAATCTTCTGTAACGTTTTCTTTGGGTCAACAACAGTGGGAAGCTGTTGAACTCTATCTCTGTAGTTTTGTTTTTCTACATCCCCCAACAGCTTCCACTGCGCTGCCCAGTCATTGATGTTTAGTAAGTTATCTGCAAAACAAACAATAAAATGAAACAATCTAAAAGTACACCTTCCAATGA
Organism: Patella vulgata; assembly: GCF_932274485.2. Classification (NCBI taxonomy): domain Eukaryota; kingdom Metazoa; phylum Mollusca; class Gastropoda; family Patellidae; genus Patella; species Patella vulgata. The sequence continues at coordinate 26,264,504 of NC_065882.2, read as the reverse complement.
TTTATATGGGCGAAGAGGCCGATATGTTCTATCCCCTGGCAAAAATATTCTTGTTCCTAGCTGTATACAAGCAACTTTCATGGCGTTAAAAATCACCAGAAAGACTTGCAGAATCAAAAATATGTATCCTGCATCCGGTCTGTAACTGACTATATCTTGCTTTGGTTTGTAAATCACTAAAAACTTATATTGTGAGCATAAACGGGTATGTAACTGCGCGATTTACGATCGAAAAGGTCTGAATTCCGACAGGTTTCAAAACAACAATCCCTGAAAATATCCGTCAATAACCTGACCATATTAAATGTTGGCGTATAAAAACAGAGAGGTTTAAGAGAGAGAGTTAAATGGGGTTTAACGTCCACTTGACATAAACTAGGTCATTTCGGGACTAACATTTGGTTTCATTTTATTTCAATAATTCGCTTGCGCGTAGGCGTCTTTAGCAGTGGGAGGAAACCGGAGGACCCGGAGAAAACCCACGAGGTTGGACAGGCGACCCTACTCCTTGTCACGTACAACCAGGGATTCGAAACTACGCCAGTTGACTCAATGACAGACTTTATGATACAGCGCGCGCACGCTAACCATTCAGCCATCCAACCCCCCTCAGAGAGGTTTAAACTGTTAATAAACTGTTAATTTCTAACATGCAGGCTTAAGGTTATGAATATTCATAGAAAGCCGGGATTGTCACCTTTGTTTTCGTGAACATACAAATTAAAAGCTGTCATGCCACGGGAGTGAGTTACTTTTTTTGGATATTTTCTCCCGCGGACTTTTTTTTGACAGTTGCCAATCCAGTTCTGAAAAATATAAGAAACATTAATTGGCATTAACTAATAAAAACAATTTACCAGTCCTATATTATAGGACTGGTAAATTGTTTTTCGAATAATATTATCACTTGATCAAGTTAACCATTGCAACGAATCTCTTTATCTAATTTATTATGCTCTCTGACAAATCCATATTGGTTTTAAAAAAAGGGTTATTAATATAGCCTATTGTGTAGCCAGTTAACGAAAATTTAAGAGGAAAAAGGCACATCGCGCGCGCAAGTCAAGGGAATGGTAACTTCACCCCAGGCCCAGGGTGACATGTGTAAATACTATAAATCACGTTTTTAAAAGATTTTCAGGATATTTAAAGAACTTATCAATATAGTTTGGAGTGGAAGCCCGGTTCGTAGTGTGGCCTCACTATGTAGGTGACTATGGGCCTTAGCCCTTGATGTCATGCCCTTCTCATACATCTCTTTCAATATTGATGCTATCTAAAAAAAAAAAAAAGATATTAAGACAATACATTAATGACACTGTCAGAAAACATTGTTGGGGACTTGTATTATAAGGCTTAAAACAGGAATCGGATATGAAGTATTTACGCCCGTGAACCATATTCCTGATTAGGGACTTAGGATTAGCGCTAGCCCTGTTTACATCTCGTGACCTTTGACCAATTTGAAGTTGGCCTTATCAAATAGATCTAAACATTCGGATTTGGTTAGATCTAAATATTAAGATCACCTGCAGATTTCGTCATGGTCACGAAATGTAAACAGGGTTAGCGCGGACCCAACAACTCACTCGTTTTGAAATTAATATTTAAACATACATTATGCAAGAGCTAAATCTACCTAGAATTATACTTGTCGGTGTTTCTTTAGGCCTAAAATGTTATCTAAATTATTAATTAGACATTAACACTACTAATAATTAATATAGTGAGAACTGCCAGCTCTTTATCTAATCTCCTAATTGTCCCATACATAATGCATAACATAATTTATAAAGTATATTTAATAATATAATAATATAGTTTTCTTTCAAACGAGTCCCTGTAAAATTAAATAATTCAGGAGTTATAAAACGGCTCTTCAAAACCCTAACCCTGCTATTAGTGCTAATGCCTACCGAGAGAGAGAAACGGGGTTTAACGTCCACTCGACACAAACTAGGTCATTTCGGGACTAACATGGTTTAATTTTATTTCAATAATTCGCTTGCGCGTAGGGGTCTTTAGCAGTGAGAGGAAACCGGAGGACCCGGAGAAAACCCACGAAATTGGACAGGCGACCCGCACAACCGGGGATTCGAAACCACGCCAGTTGACTCAATGAGTTGAATGACAGGCTTTAATTTATGATACAGCGCGCGCGTGCTAACCATTCGGCCATCCAACCCCCCGGTTTATAAATAAGCTCGGGCTTAACCCTTTTCACTCGGCAAACCCCAACAGATTCCAGTACCGGAATCCGCCGAGGTTTGCCGAGTGACCCTTTTCTTCTAGTTCAAGGTCAGTTTTTAATTCAAAACGAGGTAGAAGGGCGCACTCGATACCGTCCTGTGATCGACTAACCGGCACGGCAGTGTTGTCGATTTGATAAAATGCAAACTCGGGGTAGGCTAATATTTAAAATAATGTAACAGGCCTACTCATTCAGAATCTGGTAATCCCAGTCTAAGACTAAGAGTCTATCCATCCCCATTATTGCTCTGCATTGTGGTAAAGGGCTGCGCTAAATCTGGAAATAAAATCAAGACTAGCCTGCCTAGCCTTTTAGTTACTAATACTTAGTAGGCCTAGATCATTCACGACCTAGTCAAGTCTATTCCATTCTATTTTAGAATCTTGATCTGTGAAAAGTATTTAGAATCTTACCTCTGGTTGTTGTGTCGTCGACGACATCGTTAATGACAATGTAAATTCTTATAGGCCTAGTTGGTCCAAAATGTCGGATCGCGCCTAAAACTAACAGCCTACGTCATTAGACTTTGATGACGTCATTCGTCAACACGAAATCTGATTGGCTAATGTGTATGTACATAAGGCTATGGTATTATTATTCTACCCTACTCAATAGACCAACCTCAATCATATATATTACTATATTATAATATAACGCCTATTCAACCGGGTGGAACTGAATCATAGAGGCTTATTGAATAGGGTATACCTCAGTTGCATCGGGTGTTTGCTATCATGGCTCAGGTGGAATCAGACACAGACGAGATCTTGGCACTGTATTTGTACATAAAACAACACTAGTGGGAACGATCAGGCCTAGCGGTTTCTATTCGTGGAACTGATGTCATGGGAAGTGCCCGCTGATTGGTTCATTGGGAAAAAGTTCGCGCGAACTTCTGAAAAATTCGCTCGGGAGGCAATCAAGGCGGTCGTTCGCGCGAACCAATATTTGTTCGGGTTCGGGTTCGCGCTCTGTATGAACGGGTCCTCTAAAAATGACTAGAGCATTCCAGGACGAAAAGCTGCATTCGCGTTCTGTATAAACCCCCCTTTAATGCTCATGTGTGCGCGTGCGTGTGTGAAAAACACTCACGTTCCAGTATAACGCGTCTCACGTGATATACACATTTCGATGATAAGTAGACTCCATCAAACAGACACTTAAATATAGAACATGCATGAAAACGAATAAACATAATAATAAATTATATTAAATACTGCGTATTAGCATAATACAATATATACAACAAACGGGAAAAATAGAATGACCGAATGGTTAGCAAGTGCGCGCTGTATCACACGGTCTGTCATTGAGTTAACTGGCGTGGTTTCAATTCCCCGGTTGTAGGTGACAAGGAGTAGGGTCGCCTGTCCAAGCTCGTGGGTTATCTGGACAGTTGGGTAAGTTACTTGAGGGTTATTACCCATAGGTAGGTCAAGATAATCAGCATGGTAACATACGTGAAGTGTATTGCCTACAGGTAGGTCTAGATGTTCAGTATGGTAACTTACTTGCGGGATACTGCCCACAGATAGGCCAAGATAACGTACGTCATGGGTATTGGCAACAATATGAGAATTTTAGATTGATTATGCGATATTGTTTTGCTTGAAAACTGCAAAAAAGATTAATGTCAGAATGTGTAGAATTTGACCAAGAGATTATTGTGGGCCGTTATTATTGCAGTGGGTTTTGTATTTTCTATATAAAAGCGTAAAACTGACAAACATGGACACTAAATAAGATTTATTCGACGTAGCCCGACAGTCATGACTTGGTATCGCCTTTATCTTATTTTGTTATTAAAAATAGATAATCTCCACCTTAAAAACAATGCAAGCAGTGATATTATTTACTCCCTATAAATTATGCCTATGACACTTCTTATTACAAAAATTATCCTGCACAATTTTGTTATATATACCGCTTTTAGGCCTTCGACATCGTCATCGATATCATGTTACCGAGATACGAGCATTTACAAAAGAACAAAATCAGGCCAATCGTGATACGAGGTTTGGTCACACGCTAATAAAATGAAAACTATTGATCGCAGAACTCTGATTTTTTTGTATTTTATGTTAATAAAATAAGTTATGCAAAAAAGTGATTTTCGAACAAATGCCGACTTAGGAGGTTTTGGAATGACACCGACGATATGATGGTGTTAGCCCCAGATATAATCTTTCCTTTTCAGAGACCTTGTCCGATAACATTTTCAACAGCTTGGCCGCCATTTTGGATTTTACAAAAAAATATTCAAATTGATATTCAGCCGCCATTTTAATTCCGATTTTCAAAAACTATTTTTGTATTGAACCTACCCCAAATGGCAACAATTTTTATGGAGCCGATTTTTGAATTTCGATTTTGTTTACTTCCGGTTTGAGTGTGAATTTTGTTCGACTTTTCACCTTATAGATGGTGACCTAACCTTTCCATGACCCTTGTATGTATGATGACCCTGGTGTCTACTAATAATATAAACCAGCGGTTGCCAGTAAAGCAAAGGTCCAGACGAGATCTATTAGCGTTCTGATAGTTTGTCATTCAGGCATTTTGTTTTCTACCATCATTTTTCAAACAATGATGGTAGAGCACATGGTTGTGTTTCCATTATTGTCAATGGAGACATTCCACAGACTCAAGTCACCCTGAATTCTCCCTTGCAGGCGGTAGCCGCTCGGGTGACATTACACATTCCCTTTACGCTCTGTTCGCTATACTTACCACCAAGCCTTAATTTAAACCCCAGAGACATTATTTCCCAGTTCCTCTCCCATATGTTCTTATGGGAGATTTTAATGGTCATCATTCACTCTAGGGTAGTTCTGATGATAACTTAAGAGGTAGACAAATAGTAGACTTCATTAATAATAATAATTTTTGCTTATTAAATGATGAATCGCCAACAAAGATAAACTAAAGGAAACCAGGTGCAGAACCGAAATTTTCTCCGAGTCTTTCATCCCTTCCAGTATACGAGAATGGAACAAACTTAACGTTGAAATTAGAAACTCTCGATCCCTTGTTATCTTTGTATGGGTCCTGAGATAAACACTTATTTTCCAAGAAGTCCAACAATTTATTTTCTTATCAAAAAGATTTAAATCTCCATAAACAACTCTTAAGTCATTCCAAGCCCTGCCCTCTGTATAATCATCTAAGTCTATATTATCCATGGTGTATCATATATGCTCTATATTTATGTAATTATGTATGTATGTAAATATTTATACTGTGTACATGTATCAAAGAGAGGGGTTACGTATAGGCATAGTCTGTTCCCCAATCTAAATTCAGATTTAATGAATAAAAATATTGTTTAAAAAAAATAAAAATGAATCGCCAAGCTATCTACATCCTGCCACTGCTTCTTTTTCCTCTTTTGATCTTAACATTTGCTCCCCGGTCCTGTTTCAGGATTTTACGTGGAGGGTGAATAATGATCTGTGTGGTAGTGATCATTTCCCCATCATAGTTGATCTTTCTCCGGTTGAAAGACCTCAGAGATGGAAGCTGCACAAGGCTGACTGGGCTATTTTCGAATCTCTGTGTTTATCCTCCTTATGCAACGGAGTTGGAGTATGCAGATGAGCCCATGGCCTTGTTCACTTCGCTTCTCCAAGAAGTAGCTGAGGAGGCGATTCCTAAGACGACGACTGAACCAAAACGTTTCAATAAACCATGGTATAATGATGATTGCAAATCATCCCTAAAAGAACGTGATCGTATTCTGAGACGACTCAGGAACCAAACCTTCCATGGAGAATATTGCAGCATATCAAATGGTCCGAGCGAAGGCCCGTAGAACCATACGTCAGGCAAAGAAGTCTTCATGGCAAGGTTATGTCTCAAAGATCAATTCCCGTACCACATGAAAGTCGGTATGGGATAGGATTCGTAGGATTAAAGGTAAAAGTAGTGCATTATCAGTTAACCATCTAAATGTTGATAATGCTACCCGAACAACATTCCTGATATTGCTAATTCTCTGGCCAGTACATTTTCATTCATCATCCAATTTCTCCTCTGATGCCTTTCGGGGCATTAAACAACAACAGTAGAAAAGGCAATGATGAATGCTATATAATGATGCTTTTTCCATTACATAGCTTCGGGATTCGCCAAAGGGAGCTCGGGACACTGCAACTGGTCCAGATGAAATACACTACCTGCTTATGATTATAAAACATTTACCTTTTCTAACACTCTTAATCTTACTAGAACTTTTTAATCGGAATTGGGTTGATGGGAATTTTCCTCCTTCGTGGCATGAAGCCACAATAATTTCCATCCCTAAACCGGGCAAAGAACATACGAATCCTACCAACTATCGTCGGATCGCCTTAACTAGCTGTATTTGCAAAACCATGGAGAGATTGATCAATCGAAGGCTTGTGCGGTACCTCGAGTCCAACAACCTCATTACTGACCTCCAATGTGGATTTCGGTCCCAAAGGAGCACTCTTGATCATCTCGTTCGATTTGAAACGTTCGTCAGGGACGCTTTCATCCAGAAGCAACATTTAGTTGCAATATTTTTCGATCTGGAGAAAGCATATGATACTACATGGAAACATGGTATCATGCGCGACCTCCATAACCTCGGCCTTCGAGGTCGCTTACCTATCTTCATTAAAAATTTAAGGTATGAAATGAAATGAAATGGGGTTTAACGTCCTACTGTTCTGCTCCTAACCTGGGCTAATGAAGACGGGCATACGCCATACAGTGTGCTATGTGGGAAATTTTGCCCGGACAGCGGCACTACGGCCTACTCTTATATCGAATTCCAACTGTCAAGGGATCTTTTACGTGCACGCCAATGTGTACACGGGACCTCGGTTTTTCGTCCCATCCGAACGAATAGACAGCTTTCCTTGTCAGCCCCTCCGTCCTGCATCACTGACAAGGGAGAACCACGCCGGAAAATCTGGATGAACTTTCTCGGCCAATGCAGGAATCGAAAAAAATTTAAGGTACAACTGGGATCAATATTCTCTGACCCATTTCCTCGGGAAATGGGGGTCCCATAGGGAAGTATTTTATCTCCAACTCTTTTCGCAAAAAAAAAATAATACTATTCCAGCGTGCCTTAAACCAGGTACAAACGGTGCTCTTTATGTTGATGACTTTCAGATGTGCTATGGTTCTACAGACATGCGAATAATCGAACGTAAGTTGCAGCTTTGTTTGAATTCACTTCAACAATGAGCAACCGAAAATGCATTTCGTTTTTCGAAGTCCAAGACTGTCTGCATGCACTTCTGTCAGAACCGAGGTTTGCATCCTGATCCAGAACTTTTCTTGGATGGCAGTCGCCTTCCAGTTGTGGATGAAACCAAATTTCTGGGGCTGATATTTGATAAGAAATTATCATTTATCCCCCATAATAAAAACCTTAAAAAGAAATGTCTGAAAGCCCTCAACATATTGAGAGTCTTATCAAATAATGACTGGGGTGCAGACCGCAAGGTCTTGCTCCGATTATATCAAGCATTAATACGATCAAAACTCGATTATGGGTGTATTGTGTATGGGTCTGCCCGCGAGTCTTATCTCAAAGAGCTCGACACCATACGCAACCAGGGACTGTGAATCAGTTTAGAGGAGCATTTCGTACATCTCCAGTGGACAGTTTATACGTCGAAGCGCACGAGCCCTCACTACACAACAGACGTGATAAACTGGCCCTGCAGTATGCTACCAAACCATATTTCATTTAACACCATATTTAGACCTTATCATGAGCATTTATATCTGCTCAAGACTAAAGTTATTCCACCATTCGGTATTCGCATACAACCCCTTTTGTCGGAGGCTGGTATCAGCCTTGACAGTATTGCGAATATCCCCTTCTTTAGGACTCCGCCGTGGGCTTATCTCCCCCAAAGATCGATTTTGATCTTACTCAACATAAAAAGAGAGATACTAGCTCGATGGTTTTTCAATCTCTCTTTCGAGAGCTAAGGTCTAAATATGGTGATTATGCTCCAATATATACAGATGGTTCGAAAGATGGGGATCGGGTAGCTTCGGCTACCGTGACACCATCTGAAACCATTTCTGTTCGCCTTCCACCTGCTGCTTCCATTTTTACAGCTGAACTCTAGGCCATTCTTCAGGCTTTGGAGTTCGTTCAATCATCGCATCTACTACAGTACATTATCTTTACTGATTCTCTGTCCTCGCTTCAAGCAATTAACGATAAACAGCTTGTGTCCTCGATTCAAGCAATTAACGATAAACAGCTTGAACACCCATTAGTAGCAGATATTTATTGTCTGCTACTATCTTACTAGTTCAACAGTAAAGACGTCGTCTTTTGCTGGCTCCCATGTCACGTTGATATAAGGGGGGGGGGGTGATCAAGTAGATTTTGCTGCCAAAGCTGCTTTAGATCTTCCCCAATCACCCTTTTTAATTACATATAATGATTTTAAACCTTCAATACATCATTTAATGTATGGCCGTTGACAACGGTCGTGGGATCTTGCAGGCACTAACAAACTTCATCACATTAAGCCTCTCTTCGGAGATTGGCCCAACAGGAGGGATGAAATTGTTTTGTGTCGCTCTCGCATTGGTCATACTTTTTTAATTCACATTTTCACCAGAATGTGAACACTGTCATGTTCCTTTGACGGTGAAGCACATTTTGACTGAGTGCAAGTATCCTGTAAATATTAGATCAAAATATTACCGTTGTCAGACTTGACACCATTTATTTTCTCAACCGGAGCTATATTGTAAGATCCTAAACTTTTTAAAAGAGACAAAATTTTTAATTGTATATATTTAACCCGTATTCTTTTATTTTAATTGTTTATATTCATAGAGTATTTGATTTTTAATTTTATATATTATCTGTAATATTTTTTTTATTGATGGATATAAATATATTTCTGTGATTTCTTTTATTTTGTCTCGAATAATTTCACCATATATTTGGCGCAATATAGCCCGGTGACGTGCCATAAAACCACATTTCATTTCATTTCATTGATGAGTGACGGTGATATATATAAACGGTTTTTAAAATCAAAAACAGATTGTGACTTCTAGCGGGTCCCCAAGCTAAAAATGCGACTTTTCGAACAATCAGGGGACAAAATCCTGGAAGTTAGGTTCGGATATGCGCGATTATGGAAAGGAACCAAGATCTTTGTGATATAAACATAAAGTTTCATCAAAATCGGGTAAAAATTGTGGTCTCTAGAGGATCCACATTGATATACCATATGTTTACACTATTTGCGGACGGACAGACGCGACAATATACGTACGCATGAAAATGTGGGCGTATAAAAAAGTTCGGTCATGAAATATTACTTCCGGTTTTATTAAGAGTTAAAAATGACAGGTTTTTCCACTTTAAATAGGTATTGGATGTAACTATACTCAATAATTCATGGTGTAACTTGGACGTAGGCGTGACGTGACATACCGAAACACGTCAGTACTCCTAAAGAGTTCTAGTTTTTTCATTTGATTTACTATAGTATTGTGTTCATTTATGCATATAATTATTTTGTGATATGATTTAGCTTGTATCGAATAAATCACCATATGTTTGGTGCGATATAGCCCGGTTGGTGCTGACGTGCCTTTAAATCACATTTCATTCATTAATCACACGTAAATTAAAAAACACATAATAATGTAATTGTCGGCGATATCACTTCAGTGAAAACGGACGTTAAATAAAACTAGTTCACATACATACACTAAATTAATTAATGTATTAACATACACGTTTGGACGATGACACTATTTTTACCATATAAAGACAAGGGTACCATCGTCGACATTTTATATGTTTAAAACTAGGAATTGTTATTCCATATAATGTTTCAGTGAATTACAAACGAAAAATATTAGGCAAAATTAAACTGTTTACATTTCATTAATCGGATAATATTTTTTTGTGACGATCTTCGGTTCCTTTAGAACCTGTTACCAGACCCAATGATTTAAAATAAGCGATCAAATAATGATATTACAAATATGTAAAAGAGTTTATAGCGTATCATAAATTACTAGCTTACACGGCAAGGTAAGTTTGATAACAACCGCTAAACTCTTTTATAAAAATAAAATGTGTGATAGACCTGTGCGTCTTGTTGCCAGTGGGAACAAAAGAGTAGATTATGTTGTTCGCGCATCTAGAGAAGTAGTACTGACAGTTGATTATTAGCGAATTGATCTACAATTTTAACTTGATCGCCATGCGTCCATCACAGTGTTAGCAACATATTTGCCAGTTTAACTGCCAATTAGCGAGAGGATCTAATCAAGTCAGTATTTACGGTTAACAGTTTTATCTTGTCGATCTGAACGGGAAAAAAACCGCAATATCTTTTCTGGTCAACTCATTATTTAAAGCCAGCTGAAAATCTGCAGATCCAAATATATATATATATAAATTTATATATAATTCCGAGAATATACAATCTGGACTAAAATCAACATGAATCTTTGTGGAAATAATTCGGTAAGTATGAACTAAAACGTTTTATGTTATTTCAACTGATTGGTTTATTTTTATTTGTATGTGGTTTGATTGTTGTACAACTTGATCATTTCTGTGGAGTACCTACTATGTGCGACAAATTGTTAGTTTGTCGTCGACACACCGTTACTTGTAATAGTTTAATTTTATTAATGCGAACATGGGAAACGGCCTGAAGGTGTCTTCTTTTGCGTATTTTTAGATGTGTCTTTTTTGTCCGCCGATGTTTTGATTTTGCACATCCTCAATAAATGCGATGTAAAAAAATATGTTGCTGGTGTGTAATAGTGATAAATTCAGTACGAGGGGTGTGTAACTTATTACTCGTTTGACATTTCGTAAAAATTAATAGCTGAATTTTTTGAAGGTTCCAAAAATAAACACTTCATGAGCTGTTTGTAATTGAACCTAATATTATGAATATAAGTATATAATAATCATATTCATAAAGATGAATAATTCGACGCTGTAGGATCGGGTAATTTTAGATCAGATTATAAATGTAAGCGCAGAATGTACTAAATTACTTTCAATCACAGAACAACATATACAGGCCAGATTATAGCCGTGGTGACCCGTCTTCAAACATATAAACGTTCTTATTGAAAATAACTAACTTTAATAGGCGCGATATGCGACCAGACCGTGTGATTGTTTAAATACAGAAAGCCCACGATACACTAGTCACAATGTTTATACGTTGGGAGACCAAACAGCTCTTTATTAAGTATTCTTAGTTTTTCATTTGTTTTCGTATTTCGACATTTTGTATCTTAAAATTAACATTTGTACCTTAAAGGGGCATTATTTAAGATTAGATAAGGAGCCGACAGTTCTCGCTATAGTAGTTAAATAAAAAGGGAATTTGTTGAAATTTCAGTAAAATTACATCCCCCTGAACTGATTTATCACCGTTAGAAAAGCAGTGTAGCATCGATTACCATTGCTACCATTGTTAAGATAATAAAAAGAGCCTTGCTTCTCCATTTTTAGATTAAATCATTGAATGACCGAACCGTTCTAATCTACTTAAAATCGGAGCTATCCGATGGCACCGACAGTTAAGTTAGCTCTTGCATAATGCCTGTTTAAAATTAATATTTTTTTTACAAATCAGACATTTGTCATATCATATTGTAAATTGTATTTTTGTATAATTTAATGATATTTTAATATAAGAATAAAATTTATTTTAGGAAATCAAAAGATTACATTTACATTTCTTGAGAAATATACAATGAAAAATAAATCTCAAACAACAAATTTCTAAATTGTATTTTAATATAAAGATAAAATTTATTTTAGAAAATCAAAAATTTAATTAGCATTCTAATAGGATCAGTGGAGTTCTATACGCCTACATCATTCCAATAGTATCAGAACACAAATGATCTAACTACAAAAATCCACGTTTTTAGAAAATTGATCTCAGTCTAAATCATGTGCATTTCACACCACAATTGGTACCCAATTCAACTTACTACAAAAGACGTTGCGGACTAGCTCTGTACATGTGCCCTCTTCAGTGTGACTTTCACGAAAAAAAAAGCTAGATCACTTGAACACAAGCAAATTATACAACTTAGATTAAAAACTGGGGTTATATCAATTGTCACAGATCTATTTTTATATCCGAGAGAAAAAGAGTAAATTCAGGTTAGGTCATTTCGGGACTACAAGGACAGCTGTCTAGTCCTTCGGATGAGACGAAAAACCGAGGTCCCGTGTATACATTAGAATGCACGTAAAAGATCCCTTAGCACACTGTATGGCGTATGCCCGTCTTCATTAGCCAAGTTTAGGAGCAGAACAGTAGGACGTTAAACCTCATTTCATTTCATTTCGGGACTTATATATGGTAATATATAATAATTCGCTTGCTCGTAGGCGTCTTTATTAGTGGGAGGAAACCCACGAAATGAAATGAAATGAAATGGGGTTTAACGTCCTACTGTTCTGCTCCTATACTGGGCTAATGAAGACGGGCATACGCCATACAGTGTGCTATGAGGGAAATTTTGCCCGGGCAGCGGCACTATCGCCTACTCTTTTATCGAATTCCAACTGCCAAGGGATCTTTTACGTGCATTCCAATGTATACACGGAACCTCGGTTTTTCGTCTCATCCGAAGGACTAGACAGCTGTCCTTGTCAGGCCCTCAGTTCTGCACCACTGACAAGGGGAAACCACGTCGGAAAATCCAGATGAACTTTCTCGGCCAATGCAGGGATCGAACACCCGACCTCAAGGCTAGCGAGCCAGCGTCTTAACCACCTAGCCACCGTGGCTCCGGAAACCCACGAGGTTGGACCACTTTATTATGTAATAATATTTAGTCAAGTAGTATTTCATGATGTTTTCATATCTCAAGCCGAGTTTCTTTGAATCAACTCGTTTGTTGCTTCTACTGAAGTTCAGTGAAGTTCTAGAGGTGCAGCAACAGATGTGATAAACTGGCCTTGCAGTATGCTATGAAAATAGCATCTTTACCAAATCATATTTCATTTAACACCATATTTAGACCCTATAATGAACATTTATATCTGCTCAAGCCTAAAGTTATTCCACCATTCGGTATTCGCATACAACCCCTTTTGTCGGAGGCTTGACAGTATTGCGAATACCCTTTTCTGTAAGACTCTCCACCATGGGCTATACCCCCCCCCCCCCCCGTCCACAAAGATCGATTTCGATCTTACACAACATAAAAAGAGATACTAGCTCCACGGTTTTCAGTCTCTCTTTCGAGCGCTGGGGTCTAAATATGGTGATTATGCTCCAATATATACAGATGGTTCGAAAAATGATGATCGGGTAGCTTCGGCTACCATGACACCACCTGAGACCATTTCTGTAAGCCTTCCGCCTGCTGCTTCTATTTTTACAGCTGAGCTCCATCCAGTCCTCATCAGACTTAAACACGTCATCTTTTCTGATTCATTGTCCCGTCTTCAAGCAATTAATAACAAACAGCTTAAACACCCATTGGTTGCCGATGTTTATCGTCTGCTACTGTCTTACGAGTTAAACAGCAAAGGCAAAGACATCGTCTTTTGCTGGCTCCATAGTCACGTTGATATAAGGTGGAATGGTCGGGCAGATCCCCCCCCCCCCTTACCGTTTTTGTAATACCATATCAAGATTTTAAGTCACCAATAAATCATCTAATTTATTGCCGCTGGCAACGGTCACAGGATCTTGCAGTTACAAACAAACTTAGTCACATCAAGCCTCTCCTTGGGGATTGGCCCAACTCCTATAGTAACAACAGGAGGGATGAAGTTGTCTTGTGTCCCTCTCGCATTGTTCATACTTTTTTTTAACACATTGTTTCATCATAAAGCGAGAGCCTCAACCGGAATGTGAACACTTTCAAGTGCCTTTGACGGTGAAGCACAATTTGATTGAGTGCAAGTATCTTGGAAATATTAGATCAAAATATTACCGTTGTCAGACATTACACCATTTATTTTCTGAACCGGGGCTATATTTTAATATCTTAAACTTTTTCAAAGAGTGGGGGTATAATAGGGAGAGAGTGATTCGACGGGGGGGGGGGGGGGGGTCAGTGGATAAGGGTATAGAAAGGTAGGGATGTGACCGCGAATGCATATGGTTTCAGTATACCTTTTACTTTTGTAATCTTGATTCGATATATTGACCCAAGTGGGGTACTTTAAGTAAAATTTTTCAAGGGAAATTACTATTCATATTGTACATACGGATTTTCATTTTTTATACGCCCACATTTTCAAACAACAGTCGAATATATCACCGTTACATCGTAATGTAGGCTGAATATTGGACCAAAACTGCCGGACAAAATGGCCGCCTTTTGTACGCAAATAGTAAAAACATATGGTATATCAAGGTCGTGGACCCTCTAGAGGTCACAATTTTGAACCGATTTTAATGGAACTTGACATACATGTTTATAACCCCAAGATTTTGATACCTTTTGATATTCGCGCATATCGGATCGTAACTTCCTGAATTATGGCCCTTGAGTGTACGAAAAATCGCGTTTTTAGCTTGTGGTCCCTCTAGAGGTCACAGTTTTTATCCAATTTAAAAAAAAAACGTGTGAAAATATCACCAATACACCCTAATGATGGCTGAGGTCGAATTTCCTGAAAATAGGACCAAAACTGTCGAACAAAATGACCGCCCCTCGTACGCAAATAGTGTAAATAAAATATAGAATATCAAGGTTGTAGACCTCTAAGAGGCCACGATTTTTATCCGAATTTGATGAAACTTTAAATGTATGTTTACATCACAAAGATTTTGGTCACCCTTTTCCTTTTTTATCCGATTTTAAAAACCGTTTAAATATATTACCATTCCGCCATAATGAAGGTTGAATTCGAATTTCGGGAAAATCGAAACGAAACCGCCCGACAAAATTGCTGCTCGTTGTACGCAAATTGTGTAAAAGTATGTAATACGAAGGTTATTGAGCCTCTAGAGGTCACAATATCTTTATATCCTATCCCAAAGATCTCATTCCCTTTCGATATTTGCGCATTTCAGACCATAACTTTCTGGATTATGGCCTCTCATTGTACTAAAAATCGCTTTTGTTTTTAGCTTGTTCTCAACCCATGGGCGTTTCTTGCCTGGCAACCGCTGGTTAACAGCTCAGAGGTCACCAAATTGGTCAATAATTTAACGCGTACATAAACCTTCACTTAGACAAGATGACATAAACAATAATTTCAATTTCAAAATTTATTCATCAACCAAGATATCAGTGTGATCTTCAACTTCGGTTGATTTTTGAACCATGTGGTAAATTTGTTTAATATTCATGATGAATCCGTGGGATGTATTTCAATAGCTTCATCAGATCATCACAATTTTATAGCCGCTGATCGCGAATGACGTTGGCTTAATCCAGGCTAAGATGTAGCACTACGCAAAGTAATTAACATTTCATTCAGAGAACAAAACTTCAAAGGTAGATAATCTCCCGGATTAAAAAAAGGCACATGTAAAAAACCGTTAGCCAACTTACAGGTGAATAGCTGGCGTGTGTGTATGGGTCACATACATAACGTTCATTAAAAAATGAATGAATGAAAATAAAATAGATATTTGTTATTGATCATGAATCCAATAATATTTATTTGCATATATTCTGCCTAACGCGTGGTCGTATTGACTACATTGAATTTTTATCTTTTCTGGTATACGGGTGGTTGGGGGTGGGGGGGGGGGCGAATGGTAAGCGCTTGCGCGCTGTATCATACGGTCTGTCATTGAGTCAACTGGTGGTGTTTCGATTCCCCGGTTGTACGTGACAAGGAGTAGGGTCGCCTGTCCAACATCGGTTTTCTCTGGGTCCTCCGGTTTCCTCCCACTGCTAAAGACCCTACACGCAAGCGAATTATTGAAATAAAATTGAACCATGTGTTAGTCCCAAAATGACATAGCTTGTGTCGAGTGGACGTTAAACCCCGTCTCTCTCTCTCTCTCTCTCTCTCTCTCTCTCTGTTATAGGCCTACGACCGTTTTGACCACATCCCGTTTATATCATCTACAGAGCAGAATTGTATCATTTTTGGAACTGATATTTCTTTTAGGGATTCGCCTGTCCAATCTTGTTGGTTGGTCTTCCAGTTTCCTCGCACAGCTAAAGACCCCTACGCACAAGCGAATTATTGAATTAATTTTGAACCACATGTTATTCCGGAAATGACCCATTTTGTGTAGAGTGGGCAGTAAACCCCGATATATTGTAAACGTATATATATTGTCATTTTTGTTCGTCGTTATCCGTGTGAGCAAGTCCTTATGAACATTAATACGTTTAGAACGCGTTGCAGCCATTATTTTAGCCCGGTTGGCGATAAACTTAAAATGGTTTTACGTCTGTCCAATCTTGTTGGTTTTCTCCGGGCCTTCCAGTTTCCTCGCACAGCTAAAGACCCCTACGCTTAAGCGAATTATTGAATTAAAATTGAACCACATGTTATTCCCGAAATGACCCATTTTGTGTAGAGTAGACAGTAAACCCCGATATATTGTAAACGTATATATATTGTCATTTTTGTCCGTCGTTATCCGTGTGAGCAAGTCCTTATGAACATTAATATGTTTAGAACGCGTTGCAGCCATTATTTTATCCCGGTTGGCGATATACTTAAAATGGTTTTACGCTCAAGAATTTCTTGATATTTATCGGGTCTGCTGTATAAATGAAATGAAATGAAATGGGGTTTAACGTCCTACTGTTCTGCTCCTAACCTGGGCTAATGAAGACGGGCTTTCGTCCCATCCGAACGACTAGACAGCTGTCCTTGTCAAGCCTTCCGTCCTGCATCACTGACAAGGGAAAACCACGCCGGAAAACCGGGATGAACTTTCTCGGCCAATGCAGGGATCTTTCACCCGACCTCCAGGCTAGCGAGCCAGCGTCTTACCCACTTAGCCACGTGATCCCCCTGCTGTAATAAATGTGTACTTAATGTTTCACTGTATACAATAAAATCACATTTCATTCATTCATTTTACAACCATTACACGGCGAACAATGTCATCTTTCTGCACCCATTAGTAACCATTTCGGTTAGCTATTTATTTTGGGTGAAATATTATTTGTAAAGCAGCAAAAATCAATTTTCAGATGCCCGCCAGACGATACGTTCCCCGCATTGTGCCGAACACACTGTTCTCGCAATGTATTACATCAATATCCACATATTTATTCCGTTTATTAATTATTATCTCAGTTATTATATTATGATTCGCGACTTAAACTACGCCAAAATGTACTTACATCGATTATTTAACATTTAATTAAGAAAAACTCCACCAACGATAGCTTATCTCCCGGGTTGGAATCAATCGGATTAAAGAGAAGCACGTCAAAAGACTAAATCTAAAGTTATTGGCGCTGGATTGGTTATATGTTACAGACGAAACGGGAACAAATCAAAACGGCCCGTCCATTTAGTGAGAACAATTTTAGTCAAACATTGTGACCAAATGTTGGGCCGTTTTGACCTTGCAGACACAAATAAACTTCATCACATCCTATTGGTTCAACATACGGGATGAAGTTGTTTTGTGTTGCTTTGACACAATTAAGCCCATTTTGATTGATAAATGTATCTCAATGGCTTGGAGTCAAAATAATATGTAAAAATTGTTTGCCCAACCGGGTCTATATTGAAAGATAATAAAGTAACGATGCGGCATTGACATTTGTCGCTAAAAAAATTAATAGCCTCACGGCTTAATCCGCGCTAACATGTACTCGGGGTGATTATTTCACATTTAATTAAGAAAACAAAATCCAAATACCAACGTAGATAATGTCCCGACTGGGATCCAATAGGATTTTAAAAAAGGCCTATCTTTAAAGTTTCGTGGGCAACAAAATGGCGGCGGGCTTACTACATGGCCAGCAGCATAGATCGATGAAATTTGAATTCCGCACCTATATGATAAATGTAATATAAATAAATTTTGACCACAATTATTATCTTTCATCATATTTTGTTTGATAATCTGTGATATTTTTTAAAATTATTTACTAGTTCCTATTCTTGTACATTTATTTAAATGGGTTATGATCTGTAAGAGCACTTTTGAGATTTCAAGATTCACTGACAGTTGATGTAAACATTGTTCTTCCTGTATGGCATGCATAGCACACTTGCAAGGAGATGAATGTGAGTTTTCTTTAAAAAATTATCATTAAAAAAAATCAAATAATTAAATACTTTGCATTGACGTTAACTGATTATTTTGAAATTAATCTATTAGTTCTATGCTTTGATAATTATTGGAGTGATAAGCGTGGATCGTGAGTAGTTAAACGGAAAATATTTTTTTAATTAAGTTTGATCGTGGGAATAAGGAGCGGACATAAACCTCAATTTGGCATTACTTGACCAACGCCTATAATAAACCCAATATTTTTGTGTTAACAGTAAAATGCTTCTTATTGTGTAATCTAGCTTGCATGACTTACAGGCGTGGTGGCGCTTTCGTAATAACTTTGAATTTATCGTTACATGGGAGATGTTAAGATTATCTTGTATTTACCGATTCTGACATCTGCTAATCAAGATTGTTAAGCAGCGCCCATTTAGATCTTAAACATGTTATTTTATCTACAGAAATATGTTTTGTAAATAAATAGTCCGTAAAGCCATGGAAAGGCGGGGTGGGGTGGGGTATAGCCAAATGGTTAGCACGTGTTAACGTACGATTGTACGTGACAAGGAGTAGGGTCGCCTATCCAACCTCGTGGGTTTTCTGCGGGACCTCCGGTTTCCTCCCACCGCTAAAAACCGCTACGCGCAAGTGAATTATTGAAATAAAATTGAACCATATGTTAGTCCCGGAATGACCTAGTTTCTGTCGAGTGGACGTTAAACCTCTTTTCTCCCTCTCATCGAAAGTCATATTTAGTTTGGCGAAATATAGCCCGGGTGGTACTGCCGTATCATTAAATCACATTTCACTTCCCATATGTAATCGCCTTCCCGTTCATCTTGTTATTGTCCTGTATGGTTTCTGATTTGTTGTTACTGCCTGTCTATATATTTGCCTACACATTTGTTACTGTACTGGCTTAAAAACGTTGAGAGAATACATAGAACTGAAATAGGTGTTTTCCCTCATATATTCCTGCATCAAACGGGAAAATGAAGATGGACATACGCCATGTGCTGTTAACTCTTCGTCGCATTCTAACTGTCAAAGGTTCTTTTATGTGTACATGTACATGCTTTTTTACACCACTCCGAATGACTAAACACTGTTCCGTTCAGTCCCACCCCTCTAGCCAGCACCATTGAGGAAATTTCTCGGCCAACACCTGGATAGGACCTGGGATCTCCTGATTAGTGGACCAGAACCTTACTGAGCCAGCGTGGTCTCCTTATGTATACATAAAATAATCAATTACTATAAGAATGGATTATAAAATAATGCAACAAAGGTGCTATAAGTATATAATACATAAACTAACATTTCTTCCGGGTATAATTTACAGATAATAATAACTAGAAGGATTTATTGACGCAATATAGCCCGATTGGGGCTGACGTGCCATTAAACAATATTTTAATATATCTGTTAGCTATACGGAAAACGTTTATAATACCATTACATCTTCGCATTGTTACGTCTATAACCAAATGACATAACTTTTGTCGTATTACTGATAATCTTTTGCCATGATATGTTATTTTATGTATCTATGCATAACATGAAATGGGGTTTAACGTCATACTGTTCTGCTCCAGGTGGGCTAATGAAGGCGGGCATACGCCGTGTACACGTTGGCGTGCACGTGCAAGTATCCTTGACAGTTGGAATTCGAAATATAAGTTGACATTA
The DNA here is from genome assembly GCF_932274485.2 of Patella vulgata. Taxonomy (NCBI): domain Eukaryota; kingdom Metazoa; phylum Mollusca; class Gastropoda; family Patellidae; genus Patella; species Patella vulgata. Next base: position 26,244,380 of record NC_065882.2, on the reverse strand, counting down.
CCGCCGCTGTCCCGGCCAAATTATTTTTTAACACTATATAAGGATTTTAAATCCATTATTAATAAGTTCATATATGGCCGCTGGCAACTGTCTTGGGATCTTGCAGGCACAAACAAACTTCATCACATTAAGCCTCTCCTTGGAGATTGGCCTAGCTCCTATAGGTCTAACAGGAGAGATGAGGTAGTTTTGTGTCGCTCTCGTATTGGTCATACTTTTTTAACTCACATGTTCATATTAAAGGAGCTAAATCGCTAACATTGTGGACCTAGAAATTGACAAAAGTGGGTCGCAACGCATATAATACTGTAATATGAATGTATATAAACTGATTTACATTCAATGGTTTCCGTTTTTACTCCAATTTCAAATCAGTTATGTTCGGCGAAATAAGCCAGCAGTCTCAAGCGAGTTCAAATTTCTAGCGTCTGGTTATTCCAGTCTACATACGCCGTTTGATTTGGTGCAATGTGTATAGCCTCGTCCCTCGAGTCTCTTGATACAACTGGGGCTGAAGCGCATTATGGTACACGATTCGTGTACCAATGGTAAAATGTTTATTTTGTCTTAAATATTGGATATCAAAAGCCCATCTTATTCCGGTAAGATCACAACATGAATGTTGATTTAATGTGACAAATAAATCGTATTTTCAATGTTGAAGATTTTGGATGATATTGAGTTAGAGACTTAGCTCCTTTAAAGCGAGAGCCTCAACCAGAATGTGAACACTGTCATGTTCCTTTGACAGTGCGGCACATTTTGATTGAGTGCAAGCATCTCAAGGATGTTAAATCGCATTTTTACCGTTGTCAGTCATTACATCACATGTTTGCCCAACCGGGTTTATATCATAAAGTGTTACACTTTTTAAAAGAGACAGGTTTTTATTTTAAATTTTAATTGTATATATAATTTCATATATCTATTTTAATATTTGTATGCTTAAAAGTTCATGATATTTATTTTTAATCTTACGAACTGTGATATTTGTTTTTATATTTAAGCATATAAATAAATAGTATTGTGGTATCTTATAGCCTGTCTCGTATATTTCACTATATGTTTGGCATAATATAGCCCGGTTGGCGCTGACGTGCCATAAAACAACATTTCTTTCTTTCCCGGCCAAATTTCGGCCATAGCGTAAGTCGGTCCTAATTAGTCCAGTCGGTGCAGAAAAAAAGGATGTTATAAACCCCATTTAATTTCATTTTATACCTAATAAAATATTATAATTGTTTGAGAGACCTGTAGAGTCATTCTAAATTAGATATAGATTAATATTGTCCGAAACAACCTAGTTCAACGAATTGAGTAGTTCAATTCTGATAGCTCAACACAACGAACAATCAGGGTTCAATTTACCGTTGATTAAGCTGAGAAAAATTTAACAGACGTTGGTTGTTTGTCAGAAATAAGTATTAGGTATCGGCAAAATCGGGCGAACTAGAACTGAAAAAAAGAAACCTTAAAACCGAATAGTAACCCTTCACCCAACATATGACGGAGCCACTGTGGCTGAGTGTGCAAGACTTTGGCTCGCTATTTCGTGCACATTTATTAAAGGTAGTGATGGAAATGTAATTGATGTATTTTGAATGGTTCTAAGAATTTACACCAAATTTATTAGCTTCATCTGTGATATTTTATTGTTTTAATTATTTTAATGCACATTTTGTAGGATGTATTTATTGATCAAATAAAAGAAAACAAAGACGCTGACTCTCTAACCTGGAGATCCCGTGTTCGATCCCTGAGTTGACCGTGAAGTTTCACTGGGATGTTCTGGCGTTGTTCCACCTTGTCAATGATGCATGACAGAGGGACTTAACCTCTGTATTGATTTTGGTCAAGTTGAAGATACCCCTTTATGTTCTTTTGTATGTTTTGGTTAGTAATATAGACAGAACAGCGTTAACAATAGCAAATCCGAATAGCAACGTTAACCTGAATACACGGCGATTATTTAGTAATGTTCTTATTAATCACAGACCACAAATTCCCTCATCAAGTTAACAGTGAAATCATTGTCATTACTTGAGGCAAAGAGAAAAGCAATCCATAGTAGGTAAACATGTTTGTATTAAATGTACTTTGTTTAAATAATAGAATAGATGATATTGATTAGACCGCGAATAATCACATTTGAACATGTAGATTGGATTGGTAGCAATTTGTTTATTAAAGAAAAGGGATGATTTGTGTAAGACTAAATTAAGGTATATATAATTGATTGTATTAAAATGAAATGATGTGGATGTTTATTGCATACAGGCTCGATCCATAATTTTAAATGACATCACAAATTTGATGACACGAGTCATAATAGACTAATTTAGACAATAATCTCATAATTTAAAAAAAAAAAAGATAAATAAAATAAAGAGTAAGGTTTCAAGCTCCTGTGGTCTTCGAAGGAATTATTAGTGAGCAGAAATTCGGCCGTATATCCGTTTTCACTCGTCACATCAGTCAGTTATATAGAGAGATGACTCGTGTTTTCCTTTGGCGTTCGTCACTTCCGACTCAGGAAACCTGTATTACTCAGCTATCGTAGCAATGATCTCTGTGTTAAAATTATATTTGGAATGTGTTTAACCAGCTCTATCACATATGTGATAATGACTGGCACCAATATTGTCCTTTAAAGCGAGAGCCTCAACCAGAATTTGTTCATGTTCCTTTGACAGTTAAACACATTTTGATTGAGTGCAAGCATCTGAAAGACATTAGATTAAATCATTACAGTTGCCACTCCTTACATCAATTGTTTGCCCAATCAGGTCTTTAATCTAAATTGCTTGACTTTTGTATATTCTAAATTGCTTGACTTTTTTTTTATAAGAGACAAACTTTTATTTAAAATTTTAATTGTATATAATTTATCATGTATTACGTTTTAAATGTTTATATATGTAAAGGATTTGAGGGGGATCAAGTGACTAAGGGGGTAAGACGCTGGCTAGCTAGCCTGAAGGTCGGGTGTTCGATCCCTGCATTGGCCGAGAAAGTTCATCCGGATTTTTCGGCGTGGTTTCCCCTTGTCAGTAATGCAGGACGGAGGGTCTGACAAGGACAGCTGTCTAGTCGTTCGGATGGGACGAAAAACCGAGGTCCCGTGTACATATTGGCGTGCACGTAAAAGATCCCTTGGCAGTTGGAATTCGATATAAGAGTAGGTCGTAGCGCCGCTGTCCGGGCAAAATTTCCCTCATAGCACACTGTATGGTGTTTGCCCGTCTTCATTAGCCCAGTTTAGGAGCAGAACAGTAGGACGTTAAACCCCATATTATTTAAAGGATTTGATGTATTTGTTTTTAAATTATATTTTCTGTGATATTTGTTTTTATTTACATTTCTGTGATATTGTTTTAATTTGTCTCTTAATAATGTTTTATAATGTTTGGCGCAATATAGCCCGGTTGGAGATGACGTGCCATAAAACATTTCATTTAATTGCAAATAGAAAATTACGGACAAATATTACAATCTCAATACCAATTGTCACTTATATATATATATATAAAATCAAAGCGTGTATCTATGTCGCCCCATATTATATGGTATCAACTTAACTGGCATGAACCCTGGATGTCTTAGTCGGACGAATTTAGGCTCTGAATGAATTGGGCCCCAGGCGAATTTGGGCCCCTGGCGAATTGGACCCCCTGCGAATTTGGGCCCCTGGCGGAGCCGGGTATCTTGCTAGTTTCCAATAAAAAAAAAGGTATGGCAAGTTTGGGTAGATATTACGGGGATCGAAAAACGTTCTTTGGAGTCTTTTTAACACGTGATGCCACCGAGACCCAATGAGTACGACGTTGGCTGGCTAACCTTAAGGTCCCGTATTCGATCACGGTTGGGAGGTATAGTCCTTTTGGCGGGACGAGACCCTGAGGTCCCGTGTAAACATTTACATGAACATCAAAGAACCCTTGACAGATGGAATTCTAAATAAGTGTAGGCATACAGCCACTGTTCGGGCAAAATAAACAACTTCGCTGCTAGTATGCGTACTAGTGTATGGAAGGGTATCGCTACCAATATTAAATTCTCTGCTACAATGTCTTTCCCATTAGTTATATGTAAAAAGTACAATGTACAAAGTCCTAATACAGATAATGATAAACTCAAAATACCTCTAACACAAGAGTTAAATGTAAAACATCAAATGTTAAGTGTTAAATGACAACTGTTTTGTGGGAAAATGCTTTTTTGACGTGTCTACATTTTACATTTCTCTCATAACATTTTACGTTTGCTCTCTGCCACATCCAATTTGTCCTTCACGCATTCTACATAGCATGTTTCGCACAGCATCAACTTTTATATGCAAAGGTGGGATATCACGTGACTTATTAACATATACGGAAACCTGGCACACTATAAGCCAGAACAAGGATATTCACGACACTATAACAGGAAATCAGCCTAGCACACAATAAAAATTTACTTACCTAGACACTTTGGATGGTACTTTACCATATTCTGTGTACTACTATGTACAATGCATTCGTCGGTTTTATCTGCGTCCATGTTCCGGCGAAATTCATAAAAACTCATAAAAAATTTGCAAACTTTTAATCTCGTCGTCAGATACGTGTTTTCCCGTCACAGATTAACGTCGGTTTTCCTAGACTGGGATTCTCGGAAATCCACGCGGCCTGCAGACTGGAGTCCAACACTCAAACTATTCAATTGTTTTTCAGATAACTAGTATTATTGTGTATAACAATCGTTGTGAAAAAAATCGGAGAGATTTCGATTTGACAGTTTTTACGTATAAATCGGAGAGATTTCGATTTGACAGTTTTTACGTATTTTTGAAACAGGTTTCAAAGTGTGTTGGTTCTGTTATGCAAGATCATTTTCGACGTTCCAAAGTAAAAGTTTGGTGCTAAGACCCCCTATATAAAGATAAATTTTAAATTTTCGTATTATTAATTAGAACAGGTTTCGCTTTAGTTTTTATATTTTACGTTGACATTTTATTCCTTTAAATCTTCCTAGTGCAAAAACGGTAAATTTCACCTTTTGACCTCCAGGGTCACTAAGACTAAAGGTGAATTTAGCAAGTTTACATTTTTATTGAAAGTGTGATTAATTTTGATCATTTTCAGCTTATTTTCATGATACAAGGATGACTGCGCATTCACTTTCAGTGCAAATGAACCCATTTGACCCCGAATATCTCGAAAACGGCGGACTGATTACCACTCGGCATCGTATTCTACGCAAAATTTTAATCTAGAAAAGTTGGGTATGGTTTTGTGCCCATTTGATGGACACCCCCCGCGATGAGCCTCCGGTCCGTGAGCGAAATGTAAAATGTAGTCACGTAAAAAAAAAAAGCATTTTCCTACAAACCATTTGTCATTTAACACTTAATATTTTACATTTAACTCTTGCCTTTGAGGTATTTTGACTTTATCATTATCGGTATTAGGGCTTTGTACATTGTACTTTTTACATATAATCGCAGAGCATTTAATATTGGCAGCGATACCCTTCCATACTAATGGACCTGACAACCCCCATCTACATTTGTAAGTTATTGTTCCATTTAAGAATTTGCATTGTATGTGTCACATTATCTATTTTGTCGTGTTTTTCGATTTGTGCTACATTATTTTATTAGAAAAAAGACAAGGTGTATAAGCACCCATAGTTTTCAGTAAGATCTGAAGCAGGTATATTTCGCTTTGCGTGTGTCATTTCGAGACAGATGCAGTTGATTGGATTTTCTTCTACTTAATCATGCATAATTTCATTTATCTGTATGTTTTTGATAAATATTAATATTTCTGTTTGATTCGCCTTATCTATTAGGGAAGTTGTTAAATACAAGAAAATCGATGAATTATTTAAATAGTGTTAAATCACATTATTGCGCCGTTAACAAAAGTCCATTAACTTAAAACAGGGGCGTATACTTGTTTAATTGAATTGTTATATGCGGGGTGCTAAGTAGCCATATCATACTAACGCCTTAATGTACCCTGGTTGATCATCTTGAAGCCCAGCCATTTTCCCGACTTTCATGTATAGGACATTTAGCACGTTGTTATATGTCTTTAAATATTATTGGCAAGAACATGCATCTGCTAATGATGCAATCTCAACTTCACTATTTCACAGAGTCCGATAAAAATACAAGACGGCGGCTTATTGTGCCCAGTCCTTCAATCTAGTTAAAATTATATTACAGATTCGTTTCCTTTTTATTTTCTGACTTTTAGATGTTGGTTTTAAACAGATCGAAGTGACAAAGATAGGGGTCTATGGGTAGCGCAGATAACTGTCCTGGTGGTGGTAATATGGAGTTACCCCAATGTATGTTTTCCCTGTCCAGCCTAACAGGAATCCAACAATTGTAGCACACAAGCATGGTTTTTTGACTAATAAAATAAAGATATATTTGTATAGACCTACTTATTTGTTAGTCCTGAAATCGACTTAATTCTGTATCGGGAAGGAAGGTGCTAAATAGTTACTTATAATGTAATTGGTGTATTTCCTATTTTCAGGCAAACTGCACGGTCAATTGGATGAATGATACAACAATTTTCCCAACTGAAATCGAAAGGGACTTGCCAATAATAGCTAATGAAACCCTAGCCAAAACCCGGGCCCCTTTATTGGATACCGACCCAATTTTAGCTATTTTATATATCTGTGTACTCTGTGTAGCACTTTTTATTGGAACCGTAGGGAATACATTGACCCTGGTTGTTTCAGCTGTAGCGAAGAACGTCAACAAAGTAGGCAAAGAGTTCATCGTTAATCTAGCTCTAGCGGACATCTGTGTTTCAAGTTTTGCTGACCCTATGTGTATTCTAGGTAAGTATTTATATATAGTACAAATTTATTCCCAATTTATCGAATTTTCCCAAAAGGAAGATCGGGAAATACTCGTTCAAACAAGATACTAACTCGTTCAAACGGATTAATATATTTTTTTTGTTTGGCACTAAAACTAGTAAAACTAGTAAAACTAAAGACCTGGGGATTCCTAACCGAATCTATGAGAGACCCGGGTTAATAATAATATATATGGTGGTATATTAGATTCAAATTTAAATTAAGACAATGTATAATCCAATTTCTATATTTGTTCCGCGTAAATTTTAAATCTGTTTGATTATATTTCTATTCTTAAGACGAAAAATGTCTTTTTCATTGATGCTTCACATGTTTAGCATCAACATCGAACAAGTTTAAAATTTTGACACTCCAACCTAGCAACTAGCATTATGCAGTCGTTTGGTGTCGCCACTGCGTGCTAAATTCGGTGATTAACACACGATCGTGAACATTACGTTAATATTAACCACACGCTCTTCGTCTGGGTGACACCCCCCCCCCCCTTCGGCGTGTAGGGGAGATAAGAATATACCCTTCGTATTTCCTGAGTGTCGTAAAAGTCGACTAAAATGATCCCTGTAATGGGGCAACGTATTTGCCGTACGTTGCGATCCGTGTCGGTGGAGAGTGGAGTCCTGGTAACTGAGTGGGGATTACTTTGGCCCATAGGCGTACGAGCCAAGGAAGGGGGGGGGGGACATCTGCCTTCTAACTTCCGGACAAACGGGTAAAGTGAAAAAAAAATTTTTTTATTTCATCTACTTGGCAAAATAAAGTGATCCACTCTACTTTGTGCGACATTTTTCGGGCATCGATTATTATTTGTGCATGCAGCTGCAACAGTCTGATTGGATGATAGGAATTCAGGTCGGCATATAGTGGGATTTCGGACATCTTTTGAGTTGCTTAACTCACGTGCTAGAATAGCACAAAAACGCATTTGCGGCGGTTAAATTTTCAAGATTTACTCCGGGAGGGCGAGGCCCCCATACCCCGCGACGATTGATTGGTTGTTTGGCATTCAGGTCAGCCAGGTAGGCTATATTGGCCACATTGAAATTGCTGTATTCATAGGCTAGAATAGCAGGAAAACGCCTTTGCGGCAGTTAAATTTTCAAATTTTCTCCCAACGGTCCCGTCTTCGTGGACTGTAAACGATTGATTGGTTGATTGGCATTCGAGTCAGCCACCTTAATTAGGCTATGCTATATTAGACCACTTTGAACCTGCTTTGTTCACGGGCTGGAATAGCAGGAAAACGCGTTTGCGGCCGCCAAATAAACCCGAAATTTTTTCGGGCATTTCGGGTTCTGCCCCCTAAATATCATCGAGCCCGTACGCCTATGCATGGTTCATCTAGACGGGGGTCATATTGGCCCAATCTGATCAACCGGCTGTGGTCGTTCAGCTCTGTAGAGTGTACCCTTTACCAGTTTAATGCTCTGTTGTTTATTCACTCGGCATATTACCTACCTTTGTGTCCTTAGTACATTGTACAGAGCGGCGGCTGGGGTCAATCAAGTCGGAGTAGTATTTTTACTTTCTGGCTTGAGTATACCCCCGTCGAGCTCTGATGCCACGCATCGATTATCCGTACTAGTACTCGTTCTAGTAGGCATGGAAGTAACCTGGGGGACGACGAGGAGTGATAATAAAAAATACTTTCATGTATTCCCCAGTCCCACCCACCCCAATCAATAAACAGAAACGTCCTAATACAGAGGATGTTTCAAACTTATTTAATACAAATGAAAAAGAAATAATAAAGGCCTGGCTGAGGTACATGTACCGACCTACATGTATCTAAAGTTGCGCCTTTTTTGATAGCTAAAGGTATTGCCGGATTTTCCGATGAGCCCAAAGCTATCAAAAACCTTAAAAATGAAACACCTTTGATAGAATGTGCAAAGGAGCAGCATGCTACCCCAGTCCACGTCCTTGGCAGACATTGCCATCAAAGTGTCACTACATAGGTCACTTAATTCAAGTAGAGGTGTAATTAGATGCCGAGATCTTGAAGGCAGCAGTGAGGATGAAATGATAGAATACCTTTCATTTCAAGGCGTCTCAAAAGAATTAGTGTACACCGAGCAGATAAGGTGATCCCAACAAGCACCTATAACCTTACTTTCAATCGTCCCGACATTCCAAAGACTTTCAAGGCAGTTTATTTAAACATACCCATTGATTCGTATATTTCAAACCCTCTTCACTGCTACAAATGTCAAAGGTTCGGTTACAACAAAACCGTCTGCAGAGGTAAAGATACCTGCGCCCGATGTGGTTATGATGGCCACGAGAGCGCTACCTGCCAGGCGGAATTTTGTTGTCAACTGCAACGGTAAGCACTTTGCTTATTCTCGCTTATATCCTATTCGGCAGAAAGAGAAGCGAATTCAACAGATTATGTCTAAACGGAAAATATCAAACTTTGATGCCGGGAAGCAAGTGGAGCTTACTTCACTCTTTCCCATTGCACCACAATGGAAATCTTTTTTGGGTGTTGTTAAAGCATCTACGAAATCCGTATCTGTTCAGACAAACATAACCTAGCCTAATCAAGTGAAAAAACGTAAATATATTACTTCAGATCATAATAAAGGGATCTCGAGCTCTTCCCAATTTCGGGAGTGCTCGACTGAAAGCACTGATACCATTCTTGGTGAGGGCACATGTCCCTTGCCTCCATTTGGAGTTATTGGCAAGGGGGCTCCCGCCCTTGCTTTCCCCTAATGCTGACACTGTTGATTCCAGGTCCTCTGTGTTAGGGGTGCAGTTTAAGGTTCAAGTCGCGAGAGAGGGATAAAAAGGGTCCAAAACACTATCGTTCTCTTAAATAAATATGGGATGGTCTGATGCACTGTCTCGAAAGAATCACCATGTGTTTGGCGCAATATATCCCGGTTGGAGCTGACGTGCCATAAAACCATATTTCATTCATTGTATTCCCGTAGCGGATATCCATAGGGACCCCGTCGGTAAGCCTTCAAAAATTAATTATCCCTGAAAATGTTCAATTCCATTATTCAATGGAATAGTCGTGGTTTAAAACCAAATTTTAATGAAGTCAAACTATTAATTCAAAAGTCCAATCATTTAGCTATTTGTTTACAAGACATTCTGACACTTTGTCGTTTAGACATTTTGTTGGTTACCATCTTCACTCAGTTGGTGATGGAAGAGCTCTTGGGAGTGTGTCTACTATTAGAGTGACTTTACATATTCCTATAACACTCTGCTATCAATATCTTCCGCCAAATTTACACCTTAATCTCAGAGATATTGATGACCTTGTTGCACAACTTTGTCTCCCGTTTATAATTACGGGAGATTTCAATGGTCAGCATTCGCTCTGGGGTAGTCCAGATGATAACAAATAGCGGACTTCATTAACAATAATATTTATGTTTATTACATGATGACTCGCCTACTTATCCACATCCTGCCACAGTTTCTTTTTCTTCCCCCGATCTCCCCATTTGCTCTCCGGTTTAGGATTTTACATGGAGAGTAAATGAAGATCTGTGTGGTAGTGAACACTTCCCTATCTTAATTGATAATAATGGTCCCTCCCCGGTTGAAAGATCTCAGAGGTGGCAGCTGCATAAAGCTGATTGGACTCTTTTTGAATCTGCGTGTCTCTTCTCATTTGAAGCAAATGGCCTTATTCACTTAAATTCTTCAAGATGTAACCATGGTATTATGACGACTGTAAATCCGCTCTTACAGAGCGTGATCTTATCCTGAGACGACTAAGGAATAATCCTCAAGCAAAGAAGTCTTCATGGCAAGGTTATATCTCAAGGATAAATTCCCGTACCACATGAAAGTCGGTATGGGATAGGATTCGTGGGATTAAAGGTAAAAGTGGTACATTATCAGTTAACCATCTACTGTCTGTTCCGAGTGACACTACGACACGAAAATTGCATGCCATTTCTTTAATTTTTAATTAAAACCGCTAAAACTTCGTGACATACCAGGAATTGCCATCCCATTACATTCTTGAACGAGGAAATCAATTTCAGATCAAGCTATATAATCCCTCTGTCGTGAAAAATCGTGGTTTATTTACATCGCGCTACAGAACATCAGCCATGTTTGACCTAGTTATCCGGAAGAGTCGAAGAGGGAGAAGGTTGGTTTGGCCTGGAGTCGTTTCGACCTACTTGGATATTAAGGAAGTTGTTTCGGCCCAGTAGAATACATCTTTTATTTTTACGGAATCCAAGATCACTGTTGTTTGTCCAACTGACTTGAATATTTAATTGGCCCCGGGGGCTGTAGCGTTTTGATATTTGATACATACAAATTTATCCTGAACTGCACGTGATGGAAATGTGGAAGGAGGCAATAAGCGTACACAATAATAACTCGGAACATAATATGCAAAAGTAATCGCTGGTTGTATAGTTAATATAAGTCATTCCTTTGCTAAAGACTTTGCCTGGAGAAATTTTAAAGTTGAATGGAGTAATGAGTAATGATCAGACTAATTGTATATGTAACCTAATTTCTCGATAAGCCAACAACAAAAGTAAAACGATTTTTATATAATAATTATGTCTGGCGTATTATCGCCCGGTTGATGCTGGCGTGCCATTAAACATCAATTACATCATTCCATTTCTTATCACCGATCAAGGTTATGCAACGCGGAACAATGTATATGTGTCTATGGATGGTCTCGCTTATTATATACTCTTCAAAAAAAGTAGGGGATGTTCAGAAACAATACAAAACTGTGGAAATGCACTGCTGTTTTTATTAGAGGTAACGAATGTATGTTAATAACAGGCCAATGGCCTACACATGAACATAAACAGTTCATATGGGTGGCTTATCTGTCGGCCCCATTTCACTCGCAAAGAGATAACCGTCAAAAGTGAAAATGGACGTTTTTGATTTTTGTCTTAATAATGAGTAATTGCTCCACCAATCCTCAGACCCTTCAGCAATTCGTCGAGGCATGCTCCTAATCAGCCGTCCAATCACGATTTGGGGTAATCTGACCCACTCCCCTTGCAGTGCCACGGCCAATTCTTGCAGTGTTGTCGGTTGACGTCGACGAACACGTCTCCCGATCAAATTAAACGTAACACACTAAAGCAAAGATACGCTAAACAGTAAATATTATGCAAGAACTGATAGGAAAGCAAACATGGATAGATAAACCAGCACGCGGCAGTTTTCATCAACCTTTCCTTGAAGTGTCAAATTTGACAATGAACCTCTCCCGCGTGAATGGCGCTATTGCGTGTCGCATGTGCAGCTCAGAGGTTCTGTTGGGGCGATAGGTTCTTCATCTGTGAACATACTCTCAAAGCATGTCAAATGTCCACGGCTATTTATCATATCGCAACCTGCATAGGTATTTGCATTTCAATATCCCCTACTTTTTTTGAAGAGTAATGTTGTCCTTTTCCGTTTTTTGTAGATGGGCCCTCCTTTAAAACAAATTTCTGAAAATAAGTACATCTTGAAATAATAAACTGTAGATAACAATAATTAATTATTCAACATGTTATATTTTCGAAGACTCACTTTTTTTGTCAGCTCAGAAAATTAAGGAAAACTTTAAATGCGATGCAGCCATGACGGGTTTCACCGGTGCCCGTTATGCCTAACATATTCCCATTAGCATGATACACGTGTTAAAGATTTAGGCGAAATGGCCATTGATGATAGCATGTTACAAAGTGACCAATGCTTGATCGTATATCTACACAATATTACTTAAAGGGAATTAGTAAACAGTATTATTAACTGGTATCGAATAACACTCTTTAGAAAAAAAACAACATGTTTGCTTTAAGGGTTAAAAATATGTTGGGGTTTTTTTATATCAAAATCACTTTAGATGTGTTTGGCAAAACGACGTAAAGGGTACATTTGGACAACTGCATAAAGTTATGAACTATCTTTTGATATATTAATATGTTCGCATTTATTTGTGCTTTTCGATAAGTAGAATTAAAGTTTTAATATTTAAATATAAACAAACAGGTACATTTGAAATTAAAGTTTCTTTAATAAGGGTTAAAAGTACAAGTTTTTCCAAAATGACGCCATTTCTAATGACAAGAAAGTTACAATAATGAACAGTGGCATGGTGTAAATGTCATGAAAATAGAACAATATTTTATTCTTATGAAAAGCGAATCCGACAAAATTGCCTATATCTCGGAAATAGCAAAAAATCAAAATGATTCATGTATATTTGGTTGATCTTGTATATCAACCCTGCGTGTATATAAAGGTTTAGAAAACAAATATTATATAATAAAAAAAAAAGTTAAATAACATTTGCGGGAAAACGGAGTACGAAAATCGATTCCCGCCTTGCTCTGCTTATTTACGAGGGCTATCCAGATATATCAGCTAAATTGAGATAAGATATTTTGTATCAATGAATATTTATTTAAAGCTTATAGAATGCCATATCTCCAGACCTTGCTCTCTAAAATCGAATGACTTAATGGGCAGTTTCTGCGAAATAAGCAGGTGGAAACAGAACATAATATTAATCCGACCAAAAAACAGAACATAAAATTAATCCGACCAAAAAACATGAGTGTTTAACATAAAATTCACAGTCTGAAACTAATAAGTATTACTGTCGCAAAAGAAACGGGCGAATTTTCCTTCACTAAATATTTCTAACCGATTTGGAGAGAGGGAGAAATGAGGTTTAACGTCCACTCGACAAACAAGGTCATTTCGGGACTAACATATGTTTTTTTTAAAATTTTATTTCAATAATTCGCTAGCGCGTAGGGGTCTTTAGCAGTAGGAGGACCCGGAGAAAACCCACGAGATTGGACAGGCGACCCTACTCCTTGTCACGTACAACCGGGGATTCGAAACCACGCCAGTCGACTATCCGATTTGGAGATACCTGTCTACCCTTTACGCGATATTCAAGTCTCCCATTAAGCAGACGCACTCGTAATGTTTATGTTTTGAGAAAGAAACTTATGTCGAAATATGTGAAATTTACAAGAGAATAGTGGATTTTATCGATTTCTAGGCGTTAAGGCTCGACGAAGAGAGCAACAGGATGACAATTTCAGATATGTCACCAATTTTTAGCCGTTCAAATTTACAACTGAAGAAATGGCGAGGAATTTTAGAAGCAGAGTATCTTTTCGAACAGACAGTGCGTTGATAATACCCCCTTAACAACATTTCCTGATATTGCCAATTCTCTGGCCAGTATATTTTCATTCATCATCCAATTTCTCCTCTGACGCTTTTCGAGGCATTAAACAACTATTTCATTTAATTTTAATTCATCATCCAATTTCTCCTCTGATGCCTTTCGAGGCATTAAACGTCAACAGGAGAAAAGGCGAGTTAATTTTAAGTCCCGTAATGATGAATGCTACAATGATACTTTTTCCACAGCAGAGCTTCGGAATTCGCTAAAACGAGCTCGGGACACCGTAACTGGTCCAGATGAAATTCACTACCAAATTTCAAAACAATTACCTTTTCCGACACTCTTAATCTAACTGGATCTTTTTAACAGGATTTGGGTTGATGGGGATTTCCCTCCCTCGTGGCATAAAGCCACAATAATTGCCATCCCTAAATCGAGTAAGGATCCTACGAATTCTACTATCTATCGTCCGATCGCTTTAACTAGCTGTATTTGCAAAACCATGGAGAGATTGATCAATCGAAGGCTTGTTTGGTACCTTGAGTCCAACAACCTCATTACTGACCTCCAATGTGGATTTCTGTCCAAAAGGAGCACTCTTGATCATCTCGTCAGATTTGAAAGGTTCGTCAGGGACGCTTTTATCCAAAAGCAACATTTAGTTGCAATATTTTTCGATCTGGAGAAAGCTTATGATACTACATGGAAGCATGGTATCATGCGCGACCTCCATAACCTCGGCCCTCGCGGTCGCTTACCTATCTTCATTAAAAATTTCCTGAAAGATAGGTCATTTAAGGTACGACTGGATTCAGTATTCTCTGACTCATTCCCCCAGCGAAATAAACATTTATACCACCCCAGCGAACCTTAAACCAGGTACAAACGGAGCTCTTTATGTTGATGACTTTCAGATGTGCTATGGTTCTACAGACATGCGGATAATCGAACTTAAGTTGCAGCTTGAATTCACTTCATCAATGGGCAACCGAAAATGGATTTCGTCCAAGACTGTCTGCATGAATTTCAAAATACCATGTGAAATAGGCTATACAACATTGGTTCTTTTTTGAAGACAAGTGCAGGATTTGGAGAATTGTAATTGATTCGGTTTACAGTTGAGCCAATAAACATTTATATACTGTTGATCTATATTCTATTACTGTTTTAAAGAATGTCACTTTATAATGATAACATTTTCTTGAAATGATTCAAAGATATAACGTTTAGAAACCCCAAATTTGGGGATGAAACGGCCTTTAAGGGAGACCGGGATAGTATGTTCGAGTGGGTCGCAATGAAGTTTCTATTTCTGATGCCTTCACTATACCTACCTGAGTTAACTTCATGGTAGTTTTTTTTTTCAACCATATATTATTATTAAGTGATACGGAATTTCATAGATAGCGATATTCGTGACGAAATTAAACTAAAATGAAAAGGGGTTTAACGACCTACTTTTCTTCACAGTGTTCTATGAGGGAAATTTATAGGCCTGTCGACAACGGCGCTACGACCTACGTTTGTTTTGAATTCCATATCGCTTAATGGAACTTAAATTATATATGGTTGGCAAAAACGACTATCATCAGAACAAGAAACTATATCGAGATCCACATAATTATCCCGGCATTCCTTAAAGGCTGTTTCATCCACACAATATGGGGTTTCTAAATTTATATATTTGAACCATTTCAAGAAAATGTGTGTCATTATAAAGTGACATTTTTTTAGAGCAGTAATATAATATAAATTAACAGATTATAAATATTAACTGGCTTAACTGTAAGAAAATCAAATAAAATTCTCCAAATTCTGCACTTGCTTTCAAAAAAAATGCTGAGGTACTATGACGTGTATATTTGTAAGTACTATTTTTAGCGCATTAGGGAGACCCGATTTAATCTACTGCGTAACAAATTTCGGCTGAGGTGTTATGACGTGAATATTTTTAAGTACTATTTTTAGCGCATAAGGGAGATCCGATTTAATCTACTGTATCCCTGAATTTTTTAAAATATAGTGATTTTTCTGCCCGATAATTAGTATTGATCTCGCACTTCGCCGTGTAAATTGCAAGAAGCTTTAATGGCGTTGGTTCGATATGACGTCATTGTGGTGAAGTTGTCGAAAATATCCTTTATCTTTCAAGTAACAAAATAAAATGCCCGAAATCGCATTACTATTTTTCAACGTGCGACAGTTGATCAGTGTAATAAATGTGCTTTATCACTTTTCTGTGAATGCAACTGGTTCAGTCTTTGAACAAATATTTATAGCCTATTGGACATAGCATTTTGAAAACTGTATCACGTTCGATGTTTCCAATTTTAGCATTCCGTTCAACCATACGGACAGCGAGTGTTTAATATAGACGTAATGTTCACGATCAGGGGCTCACTCACAAAGGCGACACCAAACGACTTCATAATGATGGTTGCTAGGAAGATGTGTCAAAATTCTGAACATTTAAAGCGTCAATGAAGAAGACATTTTTCGTCTTTATATATAAATAAGATGAAATAGAATTAAAATTTACGCTGAACAAATAAAGAAATTGTTCTATACATTATCTTAATTTAGAAATTACATGAATAGACGTTAGAAATTAGACGATAGCACGACATTAAAAAATTTTGAAATTTGAATCTAATATACCGCCATAGGTTAAACCCCGTTTCTTTTCATCGATGTGTATTCTAAGTAAATGTTTTATATAAGTAAATGGTTATTCCCAATTCATCCAATTTTTCTAAGAGGAGATTTGGAAAAAACCTGGGAATTCCTGATCGAATCAATGAGAGGCTTGGGTTAAACTCCATTTCTTTTCATTTATAGCAGAAAACATGTTATAGGGTCACACAATTCCAGTATTATTGTACGCCGGACTTTTGATGGTTGTTAATATTACTATATTCTTTGGTTAACAAATAATCAGCATACAGTATAGCACACAATTAATGTTAACAATCTTGGTTCAGTGCTTAATGGTAGATAAGCTCCAGTTTGAATATTGGAATTGACATAAACGGGTACATAAAGGTCGTCCTTAGGAATGTGATCTACGTTGATCGCCTAATGACAGGTTTGCAGAAAAGTTCTTCCCTGTCTGACTCGTATTAATCTATCACCATGCGTTACCAATGGCATTAATCCTATAATATATCACATATACAAACAAACAATATTATGGTAACTGAAACGCGTTAGTCCGCAGAAGTTAATTACAATTTATAAGATAAAATTAATAGTGTAAAACAAAGAATATTGGAGACAGTTGATTAGGGAAATATATAAGACAATATGAAATTGATATAAATGGGGGTTCAAGCTGGATTAACGCCCATTAAAATATAGATTAACTGAATTTAACACTGTGTGGATAGGCACGACGTATTAAACATTTTATATTGGGCCGAATTTATTAATTGTAAGAATAAAACCTATTTAGAATTATCTGAAATTCGCCCGATTACATTATGATATAGACCCCTTTTGTTCACAGTGTTGGTTGTTGTGCAGTTGGAAGTTGAAACACATCGAAACAACCCAGCACAATATCCTTGATTAAATAATGATAAAGAAGACACATACTAGACTGGGTTAAGATGATGAAATCTGCAAAACGAAATGAAATGAAATGTGGTTCAACGTCCTACTGGGCTGAAAAGAAAAATTGTTATGAGGGGAATTTTGCCCGGACAGCGGCGTTATGGCCTACTTATATCAAATTCCACCTGTCAAGGGTTCTTTTACGTGCACGCCAATGTGTACACGGAACTTTGGTTTTTCGTCCCATCGTCCCATCCACCCTGCACCACTCGAAAATTACTGAGTATTGCTACTGGTTGACGGAATCTAGAGTAGTGAACTTTTATTCCAACTGTTTCTCAACCTTGGTATTATTATATCTACTGAAAGAGAATGGGTTTCAGACGAGTTATTTGCCCCTGAGTTAGAAATCGGAATCAGACCAGTTATTTGATAATTTCGCTTACGACCCATACTGATCACAGTGTTGTTTGATTAGACCTAATCCCACTAAAACACTGCGGTAACGAAAATAAATTTTTGTTCCAAATTATGACTGGCCAATAGTCCGATTGACAACCAATACCTAACTGCGTAACAATATCTTTCGGCTTTAAACAGAGTTCTAGATATGTTTACATAACGTTACGTCATGATTCACGACATTTATTACGCCCAATTAACAAGTGCATAGCAGAATATTGCAGAAAAACTAATTGCGTGACAAACGAGGCTATCAAAACGGTAAACAATACTGCTCGGAGACGAACAATACTTTCGCCGTTGTTAATCATCTATGGCAAGGTTTGTGGGCATTTGTGTGGAACTTTTCACCACAAGAGTTCCACAAGATATTGGGTTTCTGAAAATAAATACATTCTACAAGATTTTCGACTTAAAATAATATTCATAGAGTGTTTTGGGTCTGTGGTGTTTTTCACCACAACAGTTCCACAACATAATGGTCTTTTTTTGTCCAAAATACATTCTACAAGATTTTCGACTTAAAATAATATTCATAGAGTGTTTTGGGTCTGTGGTGTTTTCACCACAACAGTTCCACAAGATATTGGACGTTTTTTCCAAAATTTCTTCTCAGACCTCCCTATATGTCTGTGTGGTACTACATTCCACAAGATTTTCGACTTAGAATAATTTTGATACAGTGTTTTAGGTCTGTGGTGTTTTGTTATTCTTCATTTGTTATATTAAAAGAGACAAAATGATAACAAAAAAATTGGTATTGCTCGGTCTATTCTTTGTTTTGTTTTTTTTAAACACCAACCAACATTATTTTACGAATAAAAGTTTTTATTTTTTTTAACAGGAGTGGTGAAAGGTCAAGCTTGGTTTGATGATAAGATCTGGTTTTGTGAGCTGATTTCCAGCGTCTGCTTGACAGCTTGTTTCTGTGCATTCCTCAGTCTCAGCCTGGTCAGCACCAACCGCTATATATATGTTTGTCACAACAGTATATATTATACACTCTTCAAACGTAAGATATGCATGGTCCTCTGTGTAATATCTTGGATCATAGCGTTTTTCTTTCAGTTTCCCAATTTCATTGGATGGGGTGATCATGGATTTGATGGCAAGAATCACCAGTGTATCTGGGATCGGACGGCAAATTACTCCTACACACTCTTTGTAAGTATCGCTCTGATAGGAAGTCCACTTTTTCTCATGAGTATCAGCTATGTCCTCATCTTTTACCACATATACGAGACAAAGGTCAACGTCTACAGCCTCAACACTGATGATCCTGATCGCCTGAAGAAAACATGGACCCAAACCCTCCAGTCATCACGAACGTTGTTCGTGCTATTCCTTGTGTTTGTCTTCTGCTGGACACCCTACACTACCGTCATCGCCATGGATGTCAAAGATTCGTTACCAATGGAAGTTCACTTGTTTGTCACCCTTCTGGCTCACCTTCACTCCAGCACTAGCTTCTTGGTTTATTGCATCTTCAACAAATCCTTCCGTAAAGCTGTAGCTAATATCCTTTGTTGGGGTAAAAGTTCCACAACCTCTGATACAATGGATACAAAATCAACTGAGACCAGTAGAACATCTGGTTTTGTCAAGAAGCCGGTTGAGTTTACAGATTCTTAAACTTTGCATGGCAGATGTGGTCCTGACCATGACATGAAATGTTGAATTCTAATATTTAATTACATTCAGTGATTAAAGATGCATTGTAAAGAGCCGAAGCTGTCTATAGAGGGCCTTTAATTCGGCTCCAAACGTTATATAATGTTTTTCTTTTTATGGGCAAAAAACCCCTGTAAACTTAAACTCCTTCTTAATAATAGTTGGAATGACTATTATATATGGAAGCCTATAACTACCATTCCAGATTTCTACTTTTCGCCCCTTCAGAACGCGAAAGTAGAAGTTACGAAAAAGTGTAAGCCGACAGCACGCAGATCAAGCAAAACTCGACTTAGTCTCTATCATCCGGAAAAATATTCTACGAATATTAGTCTGGATGCGTTGTCAACATTTGAGAATAATAGGTCATCGGATAGATTATCCGGTCTTTTTAGACCAAAGGTCAAATGAGTTCATTTGCACCGAAAGTGAATGCGCAGTCATTCTTGTATTATGAAAAGAAGGTGAAAATGATCGAAAGTAATCACACTTTCAATAAAAATGTAAACTTGCTAAATTCACCTTTTGTCTTAGTGACCCTGGAGGTCAAAAGGTGAAATTTACTGTTTTTGCACCAGGAAGATTTAAAGCAATAAAATGGCAACGTAAAATATAAAAATTAAAGCGAACTCTTTTCTAATTAATAATAGGAACATTTCAAATTTATCTTTAGGTGGTCTTAGCACCGAACTTTTACTTTGGAACGTCGAAAATGATCTTGCATAACAGAACCAACACACTTTGAAACCTGTTTCAAAAATACGTAAAAACTGTCAAATCGAAATCTCTCCGATTTATTTTCACAACGATTGTTATACATAATGATACTAGTTATCTGAAAAACAATTGAATAGTTTCAGTGTTGGGCTCCAGCCTGCAGGCCGCGTGGATTTCCGAGAATCCCAGTCTAGGAAAACCGACGTTAATCTGTGACGGGAAAACTTTTTATGAGTTTTTATGAATTTCGCCGGAACACGGACGCAGATAAAACCGACGAATGCAATGTACATAGTAGTTCACAGGATATATATGTCGTATTGGTAAATGTTAGTGGGGAAAATTTTGGCAGGCTTTGTGACGCCGTCTGCAGGCTGGAGTCCAGCCATAGAACTATTTAATTGTTTTTTGTCCCCCGCCTTTCGAAGAAAGCAGGGGACTATTAAAATGGGTTCGTCCGTCTGTCTGTCTGTCCCGTCTGTCTGTCCGTCACACTTTTTGGGACACAATAACTCTCTTCCTAATTGAGCTAGAATGTTCAAACTTGGTGTATGTGTTTATTAGGTCAATGCCTTGATGGAGTTCGAAGATGAGCATTTTCCGCTAAGGGTAAGCAGAGATAAGCAATTTGATTGGTTGATGCTTTGGGACACGATAACTCTCTTCCTAATTGGGCTAGAATGTTCAAACTTGGTGTATGTGTTGATTAGGTCAATGCCTTGATGGAGTTCGAAGATGAGCATTTTCCGCTTAGGGTAAGCAGAGATAAGCAATTTGATTGGTTGATGCTTTGGGACACGATAACTTTTAATTGAGCTAGAATGTTCAAACTTGGTGTATGTGTTTATTAGGTCAATGCCTTGATGGAGTTCGAAAATGAGCATTTTCCGCTTAGGGTAAGCAGAAATAAGCAATTTGATTGGTTGATACTTTGGGGCACGATAACTCTCTTCCTAATTGAGCTAGAATGTTCAAACTTGGTGTATGTGTTGATTAGGTCAATGCCTTGATGGAGTTCGAAGATGAGCATTTTCCGCTTAGGGTAAGCAGAGATAAGCAATTTGATTGGTTGATGCTTTGGGACACGATAACTTTAGTTCTAATTAAGTGAGATTGATGAAACTTGGTGTATAGTTTCATTACAGTAATACCTTGACTAAGTTTGATAATGAGCATTTTCTGCTCAGGGTAAGCAGAGCGATACGCAATTTGATTTTTATATGTGTCCTCTAATTATTTTCCTATTTCGGCGGGGGACATCAGCCTCACTGTTGGCTTGTTTCAGACAACAAGTACCATTATGTATAGCATTCGTTGTAAAACTAATTCGGAGAGATTTTGATTTAACAGTTTTTACTGTTTTGGTTCTGTTATGCAAGATCATTTTCGACGTTTCAAAGTAAAAGATTGGTGCTAAGACCACCTAAAAATAAATTTTAAATGTTCCTATTATTAATTAGAACAGGTTTCGCTTTATTTTTTATATTTTACGCCGACATTTATTACTTTAAATCTTCCTAGTGCTTAAACGGAAAATGTGACCTTTTGACGTCTGGGGTCACAAAGAACAAAGGTGAATTTAGCAAGTTTACATTTTTATTGAAAGTGTGATTACTTTCGATCATTTTCAGCTTATTTTCATGATACAAGAATGACCGCGCATTCACTTTCAGTGCAAATGAACCCATTTGACCTTTGACCCCGAATATCTCGAAAACGCCCCAACGCCGGACTGATTACCACTCGGCATCGTATTCTACGCAAAATTTTACTCTAGAAAAGTTGGGTCTGGTTTTGTGCCCATTTGATGGACACCACCCCCCCCCCCCCCCGCGCTGAGCCTCCAGACTATTTACATTATCATAGACAAAGTCTAAGGGAGTTAACTAGTCCTAAAACAAAATGTTGATGCCAATGAAATTAATATAAGAATGTCATTTCAAAAAATCCATTTGATTGCATTGCCAGTTCAATATCCAACACTCGTTAATTTTTTTTTATTGTAAAATTTCTCTTCATGGGACATATATATATATTTTTTAAAATTAATCCTAATTCGTCATCACGAATTATGTTTGTTTATATTAATGCAAGAATTATGGGATTTATTGCGGGAAGGGGCGCAACTCTTACTGAACTTGGCCAAAGATACTGGATAATCAACCACGTTAAAAGCCAAACTCCTGATTACGAAAGGGCAATGGACTTTTTTTTTATCAAATATTGACAACGGTCCCAGACCCTCCGTACGTCGAAGACTAGGAGTTTCTTGGTGACCGAGACTAAACTCGACTTAAAAAAAACGAAATTAAGAAATAAACACACCGCGATAATTGCGCTCCTTGTTTTGTCGGGACTTCTACTATTCGAGTTGCATTTTGGCTTGTTTAGCGTGATGACAACATCAAGCAAAAATGATAGGTCCCTAATATTGCGCTGTGTTAATTTTCCAATTTCTTCTTTTAGGGTTGCATTTTCGCTTTGTAGTGTGTTGGCCACTTCTTACTGACATGAATAAATACAAAAAAATGACAAAGTCGACATCACACTAGACAAGTCAAAATGCAACTCGAAAAGTAGAAGTCATAATATCGGGTTGGGTTTATCTCTTAATTTTCCATTCTGAAGGGACAAAAAGTAGACATTACAAATTGTAGTTATAGGCTTCCATAATTATATATACATATGCTTTATTGTGCTATATATGTTGAATATAATAAATCGTAATTAACTTCTCACATATCAACCATTTCCCACCCAATAGTGCATAAAGATTAATTACTGAGCGCCATTGAAAACGCATCACTTAGATTTTCGTGTAACAAAATGATCCTGTAAACATATCTTATTTATTTTGCTTCTTATTGTGAACAATATTCAAATGGGAACACATCAATAACAACACAATTGTACACTTATGGATGTTTAATCTGTAATCAAGGGTACAAAGTCAGAGGGGTCAAAACCAAAAGTACGACACAGATGTCAGTCGCCCGTGTGTCCTCCTCGGGCCATCATCACGGTAGGCTACAGCATTAACGCGACCCCAGCAAATGTTTAGGGCGGTCCGGTGATGAAATGTGAAGCCTCCCCACACCATTACACTTCCCTCACCCCATCGATTCGTTTCCAAGACGCAGCAGTCTGCAAGACGTTCCCCAAGACGTCTCCACACACGTTGACGGCCATCAGCGTGATAAAGATGAAAGCGACTCTCATCACTGAAGAGCACACTTTGCCAGTCTACTCTTCTCCATGTCTGGTGTCCTTGAGCCCATATCAAACGCCGCTGACGGTGATGGTCCCTGAGGATAGCTCCAACATAAGGTCGTCGTGCACGGAGTCCTACTTCTCTTAGACGACGTCTTACGGTGCTGGCACTTACTGGTCCTTGTCTTCCGACGACTGCTGCACCTGTTTGAGTTGCTGGGCGGAATCTGTCACGCAGATGAGTGACCTGGATGTAGCGGTCTTGAGCCTGGGTTGTAACCAGGACGTTGACAGTCACGTGTTGATCCAGTAACTCGAACACGTTCCACCAACCTTACAATAGTGGACTGATGACAATTGAAGTGTCTGGCAATAGCACGTGTAGACATGCCAGCCCTGGACATTCCCATGGCTTCATTCCATTGATTTTCAGTAAGTCTCGGCATCTCTAGCTCGATTCCTTCATACGTCCAACAACAAATTACGACAGATTGACGTTTCACAGTTCATATACTGCAAATTAAATTGAAAACATGCTTTTAAAGGGCTCACACACAATGCTGCACGTGAATATTGGGGTTTTCATGTGCATCTCGTGCAATTTTTTTTTTTGCACACGGGCCGATATTTTTTGTGTTTGGGAGCATTGTGTGAAACAATAGTTCATAGTATTGCATAATATTATACATACAAAACCACCTAGTAATAAAATATTTGGGGGAAAAAGTGATGTGTTTTGGCGCTCAGTATATATACACTACCTTTATTAAATTAAATAAATTTGGTAGACTTAATTATCCATAGGTTTTTTCTGTTTTTAAACTGGGGGCACAGATGAGTTGTACTTTGTATGTTCATGTGAAATTGAAGCGTTTACATTAAATATTATTGTTTGTTGTTGTTTACTATTGTAAAAGCATATATAATAAAATAAAACGTGTTACTTTTTGTTTGATCTTGCACGCGTCACCGGATGAGCTTTATGATACATAGTATACTGCATTATGGAGGGAGGGTGTATTAGTGTCCTGTATAAGCATGATGGTAGGAAACTCTTGAATTTGGGGTATTTTACCCCATAAATGTCTTTTGTCTTTTAGTGGTTGTATAACCGTGTGCGTCCACAGCAATTTTGATGCTACTTTAATTTTGTACTCCATGCCCTACTTTCAGATGTCCTGCAAAACACCACTGATATTTTCGTCATGAAACGTTGGTCGCTCAGAAGAAGTTTTATGGCCGTCAGCACCAATCAAGTTCTATATCACCATACGGTGATTTTAACGATACAAACTAAATAATACCATAACAATACATTGTTGCACACAAATATCACAGATAAGATGCAACGGTTGAATAAAAAAATATGCTCAATCAAGATGTGCTTAACTGTCAAAGGAACTTGACAGTGGTCACACTGGTAGAGGCTTTCGCTTTAAGATGTAAATTATGACCAATGCGATAGCCACACAGTCTCCTAAGAGAGGCCTAATCTGATGAAATTTATATACCCAAAAGAATACAAGGTCGCTACAAGTGCTCATATATAAAATGACTGGTGGTAAGTTTACCGTCTTAAGTTGTGGTTATCTTCTTTTTGAACGGTTGCCATTGAATCCAATGTTGTAAGGCAAAAGTGAGATTTGCTCGATTTTCCCATCACGAGGAGGCGTATTTAAGCATATCTCAATGAACAGTATATTTACCCAAAAGATGTTATTTTTTCCGCTATTATGATAATAATATCAACATTTTTATAAGCAGCAATTTATTAACAATGTTAGATTAACGCTAAAATGGGAAGCCGCGTAAGCGTATTTACACACGTCAATCGCACAATTAGATAGTCTAAATTTGAAGTCGCACAGTGTCCTATCGTTGGTCTTGTTTTAGGCAGTTGGTGATTTTCTGATATTTGTATAAATATATAGGCTTTCCCGATCTTATTATAAGGTTCATGATTCTTGATCTGATCTGACATAAAAGCTGTATTTTGGAAATATTTTTTTTTAATTGGGATATTTAACTGTTGACGTTAGACGAGTTTAAAGGCGTGGTAATTTGATTGCCAGCCAGGATTAGTTAATGAAAATCTTGGTTAAAGTCTATTCTTGCTGTGTCAAACTTTGTGTCTTCATGGATTAGACCCACATGTAGGTTGGTTGGGTTATCGATGTCCACGTGGGTAGCTTAAATAATGCTATAAATGCTAATAAGGTTATCGCGTTCTTTGAATACAAGTCCCGCTTCGCGTAGTTAGATGGTCTTGATTAGGTGTCCAGCAAATAAACTGGGTGAGTGACGTCAAAATATTTGGCACCCGACATTTGTGGGCCCCCTCCCTCCGCTTATTCTTAGAGCAATGGACAGGCAGGCCCATATTAGTACATGGTGGTTGATAGTACCTATTATAAACCTGTAACGGTAAATCTCTTTGATCTTTGGGGTATATTCTATGCCCAGAATAACTTGCGGTCTTAAAGTCGGGGGAGGTTTTGGATATATACAGGGAATTTTGGGGTTATTCTTCTGAAAGTTTTTCTTTAAACCTGTAACAGGTTATTCTTCCAGGGTAGGTTTTTTTCCATATGAAAACATCATATAAGGTTTTTCTTGCAGGAATTCTTGGATATTCTCATCTAGCGTACATGTAAACAGACGGTTTATAACTACGGTTATGCCTGGGAAGAAAGACTTCAGAAAAAACCCTCGACAGAAAAACCTCGGCAAACCCTCGACAGAAAAACCTCGGCCTGCAGGCCTCGGTTTTTCTTTTTCTCGGGTTATTTTCTTCAGGCTTTCTTTCCCCAGTATAACCTCAACCTCGTGCTTTATCCTACACGTAATATACAGGGGTCAGTCTATGGCTGATTCATTTATCTCCTTTATAAGGAGCTGAGTGGGCTCCGAAGTCCGAGACATCATTGGGTGTTTGTAGTAATGCATCCATCGGGCGGAGCGAGATCATGTTCTGTTTCAAAAGTTGGGTCTTGAGGTCTAGGCACGTAGAATTCAAACAAGGCTAGAAGTTACAACTTATATATATATATATACATACTATATATATGTATTATACCATACATCTCCACGTACAATCCTCGAAACCCGAATTTGACCAATGTACTCCGAGATAACTTTGCTCTACTGACACGTAGTGAACGAAAGAACAAAATCCTGAGTGAAACAAAGTTCATTCCTTCAAAACGCCAACCACCAAGCCTAAAAAAGATGCTAACAAGAGCAAAATATGATAGCCTCGAAACAAAGTACGCGGTAACAAAATGTGGACGAGGAAACTGGAACGTGCGATTACTTGATTGAAGGCAATACTTTTAACTTTAATAATTTTTCATTTAAAATAAATAGTAGTATGACATGTTCTGTCACATGTGTAGTATAGGTAATTACATGCCTTGGGTGTAATGAATTATACATTGGATCCACAATTACATCGAAGATCCTGGCATTTAGATACATAAAAGCCGGTCCTTGTGATAGATGAATTGAATTTTGCTTTGGTTAGGAGACGTTTCAGATTAGGTGGCTGTCTTTGTGATTTAATGAATTGAACCTTATTAAATTTCATTCTGAGGTTGTCGTTTGATGCCAGGATTGCCCTGCTCTCGTACATTGTTTTAAAGAAGTTGGGATGTTGGGGGTTATGAGTAGCGACAAAAGTAATGATATTATCCGAACTGTCTTTTGCTTTAGTAGCCCTCAGTGTTTGGATATCAATTGCCAAAGCCTTATTTATCCCAACTTCTATAACCTCGAGAGGGTAATACTGTTTCAATAAATTTCTTTTTAGCTCACCTAATCTGACAACCCGGAGGTCTTCGTCTATCACAATGGTGCATATTTTTCTAGCTAAAGAAAAAGGTATATTATTTTTGGTATGGCGTGGGTGACATGAAAGATAGTTTTTCGTATCTGTTTCTTTAGAATACATATACGTTATAAGGAGTTCTCCCCTTCGTTTCACTAGGATGCGATTTGCAGATCGTTCGTTTCAATTGTGAATTTGATATTTAGATCTAAATCATTCATTATTTTTTGCAAATTGCAATGTTACCAATTCGTTCATTCCAAATACAGAATATATCGTCTAGGAATCGTTTCAACTGATTTTCTAAATATAATCTGTAATCCACCCCATGTTCAATTTCTACAATTGAGTATAGTTTTTCCTCAAGGAATCCCATTGTTAAATTACTTAATTGTGGTGCCGCCTTGGTATATATATAAGTTTTTGAAAAAAGAACTACATTATTTGTCGATTACTAGCACTTTCGCTTATTTTATTAAGCTCTTCAGATAATCAACATTTTGGTAATACTGTAGTTGCATTTCGTATATAAACATGGATTTACAACAACCCGATGTTCCTGAGATTTACCTATTTAATTCTTTGTCATACATTAGTAATCGCATCGGAATAATTAGTTGCTTTAGATCTTTATATATCTTAATTTCTTTCCCTTTGACAAATTTATAAATCAAATGATTAATTAATCAGTTTATAGTAAGCTTGCTTCAAGCGTTCCTAGGACCTTGAAGATAAAACAATCTTCATCCTATTAACCATCTTTGCGAAATCGATCTCCTGTTATATTTATCTTTATATATAATGAAGTTGTTTGCGTCGTATACTTTGATCTAGTACCAACGGATCTAAGAATAACGATGATTATGGCTGTTACTTCTTTATTTTATCAGTGTAGAATCATAACCCACACATCTATAATTCTAATTAATAGTTGGCTACAATGTACAGGAACAGAACATCAAGTATATCAGACTGCAGTAGTCATGACTAGCGTGTTAATTCAAGTCCATTTCCATCGCCTTGTGTGTTCTGATCTCAGATACAGAACATAATTATCGAACAAGAGCCACAATATAAATACCATTAGAAAGCAATTGACTAGTTCAGCCTAGTTACACTCGCCCTCTACGTTCAGGAACGGGCCTATTGGCTCCTTTTGGAAACTTTTCGACTCCCAGTAAATTTTCCTGGGCAACATTTTACTGCTAAACGGTCGTGTCAGTCCCTGTGAACGCCAATGCTATGTAAAGAAACATTTTAGTGATAAAATAAGAACGTGCTTACCTTTCCCCTCCTCCCAAGTAGCTTGGGTGCCGCCATTGCAGTCTAAATTTAGATCAACGCACAAGTATGTAACCACGAGAAAAAAGGGAATCTTTGGAAAAATTAGAATCTTCAGTCATTTATTGCTTTGCTTACCTTTTTATACGTCCACATTCATAATGTGAACGTATTATGCCGTCGCCCCTGTCTGTGTGTGTGTGTGTGTGTATGTATGTATGTGTGTGTGTGTGTGTGTGTGTGTGTGTGTGTGTGTCTGTGGTTCGCCTACAGGGCGCAATTCTTCATGGATTTTCTTCAAACTTGGTATACTTATTCCTTATACCCCAAGGAAGATCCCTATTGTTTTTGGTGCATGCCCGACCCCCCGGGGCAGAGCCACGCCCATTTCTAGTATTTGTTTGTTTGTCGTCTACAGGCCACATTTCTTAACTAATAATCTTGAAACTTTGCATACACATTCTTTGTACCCTAAGGAACATCCCTATCGTTTGGGGTGCATGCCCAACCCCCAGGGGCAGAGCCACGCCCATTTTCTTTTCGTGTGTCTTTGTGTCGCCTACAGGGCGCAATTCTTACTGGATTTTCTTCAAACTTGGTATACTTATTCCTTATACCCCAAGGAAGATCCCTATTGTTTTTGGTGCATGCCCGACCCCCAGGGGCAGAGCCACGCCCATTTCTAGTATTTGTTTGTTTGTCGTCTACAGGCCACATTTCTTAACTTATAATCTTGCATACACATTCTTTGTACCCTAAGGAACATCCCTATCGTTTGGGGTACATGCCCAACCCCCAGGGGCAGAGCCACGCCCATTTCCCATTTTCTTTTCGTGTGTCTTTGTGTCGCCTACAGGGCGCAATTCTTACTGGATTTTCTTCAAACTTGGTATACTTATTCCTTATACCCCAAGGAAGATCCCTATTGTTTTTGGTGCATGCCCGACCCCCAGGGGCAGAGCCACGCCCATTTCTAGTATTTGTTTGTTTGTCGTCTACAGGCCACATTTCTTAACTTATAATCTTGCATACACATTCTTTGTACCCTAAGGAACATCCCTATCGTTTGGGGTACATGCCCAACCCCCAGGGGCAGAGCCACACTTTATATACTTATTCTTTGTACCCTAAGGAACATTCCTATCATTTGGAACATCCTTATCATTTGGAGTAGGCCCTACATGCCCAACCCCCAGGGGCAGAGCCATGCCAATTTTCTTTTTGTGTGTCGCCTACAGGCCACAATTCTAAATCGATCATCTTGAAACTTAAAATACATATTCCTTATACCCTGAGGTTGGTCCCTTTTCTTTTGGGTGCATGCCCGATTTTGGGGAGATAACTCCATTTAACAATGTCAAACTCCATTTAACAATGTCAAACTGACGTGATATGCTTTAAATAGTTGTCACCCATGTAACATTCGGGTTTTTGTGAGTGGTTTCTGAGAGCCTTTGTTCAACTTATTTTTCAGAACGCTTTGTAAGTGTTAGAAGTATTTATACCGGTTATTTGTTGACGTTTCAAACCACCGTTTTCTCCCCCTTTCCTCCCACTGCTAAAGACCTTTTGGTACTGCAATGACAATGTCTCTCTCTCTCTCTCTCTCTCTCTCACACTAAATAAATTATAAATTCATGTAACTGCAAGTACATGTGCGTTTTCAGGATGTACATTTTTAAAAAGTCTTATGTTTGGGTGTCATTCGTTATTATAATTTAGTACCAAATTTATTATTAATAATTTGTCTTTTAAGAATATTAAGTACTTTTGTCAGATTGGGATTTAATTTCAGACTTCGGTTTCACTTGGTTCGGAGGAGATAACTCCGTCTAACAATGTCAAACTGGCGTGATATGCTTTAAAGAGTTGTCTCCCATGTAAAATTCGGCGTGATATGCTTTAAAGAGTTGTCTCCCATGTAAAATTCGGGTTTTTGTGAGTGTTTTCTGATAGCCTTTGTTAAACTTATTTTTCAGAACGCTTTGTAACCAGAGAAAATTAATAAGTGTTAGAAGCATTTATGCCGGTTATTTGTTGACGTTTCAGAACGCTTTGTAACCAGAGAAAATTAATAAAAGTGTTACAAGCATTTATACCGGTTATTTGTTTGGGTGTCATTCGTCATTAAAATTTAGTCCCAAATTTATTATTAATAATTGATTAATAATAAAAATAGCAAACCCCAACGGACAGTAGAAATTGAAAAGTTTAGACTAGATCAAATTACCACAGTTTACAGTATTTTGAGAAATGCAAATGCATTTGACATGTGTAGACTCCAACTATTTTTTCATGACTTTGGCAAGGTTAAGTCTATTCATTTCGTTTCGGCGAAACGTCCGGTACCCGATACTTCTAATTTTAAGCGGAATACAAAACGTGCGTGAAACCAAGGAATCTCAGTCATCAAATGACACTTTCCTTATTGTACATCATTCGCAGTTTGCACTTTTCGGCAGATCATCTGAGGTAAGAATCGATGTGTCCCAAGTACTTTATTTTCAAATCTTTCACTACTGTCAATCTTTTAAAGGACTGGGAGTGAGATTCAGACAGACAGGCGTGCGTGATATATCTATCGTCATCCGGATCGGTTAGACCGTGGCGTAAGAAGACTATCGTTGCACATGCTCTCAATATTTAGACCCGTAAAGCCTATACGTATATTGATATAAATAAATCTAATTCTCTACTGTTCAATACGCCTGGTTTTAAAATCTGTTGGTTTTTTTTTAGCTAAATACTACACGTTATTCGCAAATGCTTTCACGAACGTCCGCGCAATGCCTTATTGCCTTAGGGAGTCCACTATTGATTTTGGTGAATGTCTCAACCCCCAGGAGCAGAGTCACGCCCACTTTTTGCCTTTGGAATGTGAAAGGCACAATTCTGAATGCATTATCTTGGTATACTTATTAATAAGTTATACTCTAAGGACAGGAACTATTGATGTTGATGCACGACCCTCAACGCTAAACAAACCAAAAGCCTAGCCTTCTTGACAAAGTACCTTGTCAATCAAAGCAGAATTGGAATGTGGACGTATATTGTAGCGTTAGCGTTATGTTAAAACCAAAGCAGAATAAAACAAGCATTTAAGTGGCATTAGGTAAGATTAAATGAAGAGCTAACAGTTCTCGCTATAATAGTTAAAAACTAGATAATGAAAAGAGAATATGCTGAAAATTTCAGTCAAATTACTTCACTCTGAGCCTACTTTACGGCAATGCAATTATAAGCTAACCTCGATGGTGATTATTGACATTTTTACGGTAATAACCAAAGTCTCGATTATCCATATCTACGGTAACCGCATCTACTACAAAACGTATACTATTCAAAAAAAGTAGGGGATATTTGATTTTGGGGGCATAATACTAAAATATGCAAATGACTACGAAAAAAGTCACTATAGAACCTAACAGAAGAAACATTTCCCGTTACATGTGACGCACAAACGCACCAATAGCTACCGCATGGAATGCAGGTGATGCTTGGGATCATCATGGGGGTCCAACCCAAGATTTGCACGACTCTGACTTTGAATGTTACAGTCATTGTGGCATTGAATTCCAGGGTGGAAACATCAGTTTAATTGTTTTAGTGACCAGAAAACAAATTTTGATATGCGTCGGCTTACCCAAAATGAAAGGTTACGTGCCCTTGGCATGCTACAGATCGGCACAACACAGGCGGTTGTGGCGCGGACGATGAATGTTTCTCAGTCTGTCATAAGCAGGCTATGGTCCAGATACCGTGATACACAATCTGTACAGGACAGACCACGCTCAGGTTGACCAAGGGCGACAACTCAAGCCCAGGATCGATTTATCCGTACCTTGGCCTTGAGAAATCGTGTCATCACAGCAAATCAGATCAGCGCTCGTCTTCAAACAGACACTGGTGTGAGTGAGTGGCCAGACGATTCGGAATCGACTGCATAGGGGTCACCTTCGCGCCCGACGTCCTCGCGTGATCCCTTGTTTGAGAGATCATCACATTCAGGCAAGACGTCTTTGGTGTAGGGATCGTCAACACTGGGATAATCGACGCTGGAGCAATGTGATATTTTCAGATGAGTCAAGGTTCACTGTTGATTTTTTGGACAGACGTAGGAGGGTGTGGCGTCGTCGAAACGAGCGCTTCCAAGACGTTAACGTCATCAGACATGATCGATTTGGGGGTGGTTCTGTTATGGTGTGGGGAGGCATCACTGTTGCTGGAAGAACGGCTTTACATGTTGTTGCAGGGCGTGTTACAGGCCAGTACTACCGGGACAACATCTTGGCAGTCCATGCTGTGCCGTTCGCACGACGTCATGGCCGCAGTTTCATCTTCCAGGATGACAACGCAAGATGTCACAGGGCCAGGATCGTTACAGGTTACCTCCAACAACAGAACATCACCACATTACCTTGGCCAGCACTGAGTCCCGACCTCTCCCCCATCGAGCATGTCTGGGACATGCTTGGACAGAGGTTACGTCAACGTCAACAACGTCCTGCCAATGTCCAAGAACTTGCTGCTGCGTTGCAACAGGAATGGGACAATCTGGACCAAAATGACCTTAGACGTCTCATTAGGAGTATGCCACGTCGGATCAATGCTTGTTTGGCAAACAGAGGAGGATTTACCCGTTACTGACTTGGTTGTGATGCTGTGGTAACTTTGCTGTTTGACCCCGGGTATCATTTTACCCTTATAATGGTCAGTCTGTGCCTTACTTAGTCTAACGATCATGTGGAATAAATCGATGAATGTGAACTTCATTTCATTTTCTCATTTGTTTCTTCGTCAGTTTCATTAGGTGACTTTAATAACACTTAAAAATCAAATATCCCCTACTTTTTTTGAATAGTATATTTAAATCTACTTAATTATAGTCTTGGTAAGTTAATTAATGTCTAAGTAATAATTTATATAGCATTTACGCCTAAAGAAAGACCTACAATAGGCAGATTTAGCTCTTGTATAATGTTTGTTTAAATAACCAGATACATAATGAGGGCTAAAACAATTAACTTTAATATTCAGTATTTATTGTGGGACTTAGTGATCGATAATAAATTAACAAATAGTAAACATTCACCTTGCTTCTTTCTAGTTTATTTTTTTTTAAAAAAACAAAAACATAACTAACAAGAAGAAAATCCCATTATGGATGAATAAACATATATCAAACTCTGAAACAAAACTTTCCTAATTAAATACGACAAATATCAATATAAAGTAAATATCAAAGAATAGTTAAAAACATAAAGGTTTTTTTTAAAAAAAATAAATGAAATGAATAAACAAATCAAAACACATTAATTAAAACATAGCCTACATGGATGTAAATAATTAACTGAATTGTATTTCAATTTTTTGCAGAAATAAATAACTACAACGTTCCGTCAGTCCTGTGACCTGCCATCATACGGGGAGTAAAAATTGCTAATATACACCATTAGAGAATCATAACATAGTTTCAAAATACGGACTGGGCCATATCTTATTTATGGTGGCTGATAGTGGCCATGTTAAATCTCGCCCTTTTCATAGCGCGACAACACGACATCACGACAGTATTGACGCAATCATACGACACTTAACTCTGTCGTATCATCGTGTTATTTTTATCGTAACGTCGAGATGTCGACTTATTGTCCTAGTCTCTTTCTACAAGTCACAAAAATACAGCTGTACTCATTACATCAGATACATATACATAGATACATATAAATAAGACTCGTCAAAAGAGATAATAGGAAAACGTTGATTCGTTTTCTAAAAAAAAATGAAACATTTTGCGCCCAAAATTGAATTATATTTGGTATTACATTCAAAAAATCTAGAATCATAATAGCAGGACAAAAGTGAGTCAGCTATGTTAATTCCTTGAATAAGAAGTGGTGTCGGTAGGTATCGAACAAGTATGCATTGCCTCGTGTACGACACCCACCAATACTTATAGATTACTGAAGCGATAGTTTAGAAGCGATTTCAGAAGATTTCCAATTTATTTTATTAGAGTGGGAAGGGGATTATATAAAACCTCAAATCAGACCACATAAAATCACCGCATTGGTGTAGCACGCCATCCCAATAAGTGCAGGGGAGGTTTTTTATGAGGTGAAGAAAGCGATTTGCAGCTGTTATTGACCTTATCGCATATTCATCCGTTTGGCATCACTAATGGGATCGGGGCCTAGATGATTAAAAATAGGCCCAGTATTGCCTTCAGCTATGAACACACTCCGAAAGTCCCCTACGCACCCCCCCCCCCCTCTTATTTTGTTTAACAAATAATTTCGGAATCAATAAAATGCTAGGTCCCTATCAATGATGTTTGACACGACTGGAAATTAATGTGTCTAAAATTGATTAAACAACATAGGGTAGTAAATATTACATTTTGAATCCGTATCAATGATACATTTAGGGTAGTAAATATTACATTTTGAATCCGTATCAATGATACATTTACTCAAAATGTTCCTTCCAATGGATCACCATTTAACTTGAAAACAAGGGAAGCAGCCGATCGAAGAAAAAAAGATTTTAAAAAACAAGTTTCAATATGATAGTAGTGGTTCGGTCATGCATTTACATCTGTGGGTGTCATCCTTTCTTTGAAAGTAATGATTGTGCCAGATTTGAACAAAGTCCATCTAGATTCGCGGCCTGTAGGTAAAGTGTTGACAGATAAAACGTAAAAAAAAAACCAGACCTATAAAAATATATTTTCTAAAACTATTTTAATTTTGAAATTATATTATTTTCACATGTGCTAAGTGTTTTAGTGAATAGTTATAGAAAGGGTCTTGTAGATTAAGACTATAGCGCATGTGCACTGTGCAGTTTAAACTTCCGAGACGACAAGTCGATGATACGACGGCACGACAAAATCACACGATCTTACGATAAAATCGGGCGATCTTACGACAGAACAAACTGTCGTAAGATCGTCTGATTTTGTCGTATCATCGACCTTATTTTGTCGTGCTGTCGTATCATCGACTTATCGCCACGACAAGTCGACAAGTCGATGATAAGACAAAACCAAACTGTCGTATCGTCGACTTGTCGTCTCGGAAGTTTAAAACTGCACATGCGCTATAGTCTTTATCTACAAGACCCTTCTATAAATATTCGCTAAAACACTTAGCACATGTGAAAACAATATAATTTCAAAGTTAAAAGAGTTTAAGAAAATATATTTTTATAGGTCTGGGGTTTTTGTTTTTTTTGTTTTTTTTACATTTGATCTGTCAACACTCTACCTACAGGCCGCGAATCTAGATGGAATTTGTTCAAATTTGGCACAATCATTACTTTCAAAGAAAGGATGGCACTCTCGGAGGTAAATGCATGACCGAAGCACTACTGTCACATTGAAACCTGTTTTTTTTTTTTTTAAAAATCTGTTTTCTTCGATCGACTGTTTCCCTTGTTTCAAGTTAAATGATGATCTATTGGAAAGAACGCATTGAGTAAATCTACGCTATCATTAAGACGGATTCAATATGTAATATTTCTCATTACTACCTATGTTGTTTAATCAATGCTATACATGTTATTTTTCAGTCGTATCAAACATCATTGATATCATTTTATTGATTCTGAAATTATTTGTAAAACAAAATAAGAGACGTGGGGGGGGGGGGGCGTATGAGGCTTTCATAGTGTGTAATCATCTAGGCCTCGATCCATTGTTTTTGGTGCTTGATATTTTGCGGGGGAGTCGCAGTGTCTAGGCAGGTAAGACGTTGGTTCGGTAACCCGAAAGCTGGGTGTTCGATCCCTTCATTGGACGAGAAAGTTCATCCAGATTTTCCGACGAGGTCTTGTCAGTTGTGCTGGACAGAGGGCCTGGCACGTAAAATATCCCTTGGTAGTTGGAATTCGATATAATGGTAGGCCATAGTGCGCTGTCCTGGCAAAATTTCGCTCATAGTATGGCGTATGCCCGTCTTCAATATGACAGTACTGGTTCGGTCATGTATTTACACCCGAGAGTATCATCCTTTCAGAGGATCGCGTGGCTACGTGGGCAAGACGCTGGCTAGCTAGCCTGGAGGTCGGGTGTTCGATCCCACACTGATCAGAAGTGAATATTCGCTAGGCCTCTGATAAGAATGACATCGATGCGACTTAATGAGTCCCCAATATTAACATTATTCCTCCGACAAATTTAATTCTAAAAAATTTTTTTTTATGTATTAGAAAAATAAATAAAGACATTTGAAGTATTTGTAGGTAAAAAATATTTCCTATGTAGCGTAAATGGGTATTAAAATGAGTAAAAGGCATCATTCTACCCGAAGCAGTTACGTCTTATATAAACAATGCACGCGCCATTGGTCCAATGATTGACACCGCGTGACGTGATTGTATGTGTTGAAAACAGTCATCTTTTACAGAGATATTAGACGACTTTTTTCACAGATTGGTTCGATCCCTGCATTGGCCGACAAAATTCATCAAGATTTACCGGCGTGGTTCCCCCTTGTCAGTGATGCGGGACGGAGGGCCTGACAATGACAGCTGTCTAGTCGTTCGGATGGGACGAAACACCGAGGTCCCGTGTACACATTGGCGTGCACGTAAAAGATCCCTTGGCAGTTGGATTTCGATATAAGAGCGGGCCGTAGCGCCGCTTCCCAGGCAAAATTCCCTCATAGCACACTGTATGGCGTATGTCCATCGTCTTTAGCCCAGTTTAGGAGAGAACAGTAGGACGTTAAACTCCATCTCATTTCATTTCATGCCATCCTGTCTTTGAAAGTAATGATTATGCCAAATTTGAACATCTAGTTCCGCAGTCTGTAGTTATACCAGAGGGTTGACAGATAACACCTTAAAAAAAACAGATCTATGAAAATATATTTTCTAAACCTTTTTTAATTTTGAAATTATATTGTTTTCACGTGTGATAAGTGTTTTAGCGAATAGTTGTAGAAAGGGTCTTGTAGATTAAGACTATAGCGCATGTGCAGTTTCAAACTTCCGAGACGACAAGTCGACAAGTCGATGATACTACAGTTTGGTTTTGTCGTATCATCGACTTGTCGACTTGTCGTCTCGGAAGTTTGAAACTGCACATGCGCTATAGTCTTGATCTACAAGACCCTTTCTGTAACTACATGTATTCGCTGAAACACTTAGCACACGCGAAAACAATATTATTTCAAAATTAAAAGAGTTTTAGAAATATATTTTTATAGGTCTGGTTTTATTTTGTTTTTTTGTACGTTTGATCTGTCAACACTCTACCTATAGGCCGCGAATGTAAACTGACTTTGTTCAAATTTGGCACAATCATTACTTTCAAAGAAAGCATGACACTCTCGAATGTAAATGCATGACCGAATCACTACTGTCATATTGAAATGTGTGTGTTTTTAAATCTTTTTCTTGATCGCTGCTTTCCTTGTTTCATGTTAAATGATGATCCATTGGAAGGAACATATTGAGTAAATGTACGTTATCACTGATACGGATTCAATATGTAATAATATTTCTCACGTTTAATCAATTTTTGACATATTATTTTCCAGTTGTATCAAACATCATTGATACCATTTTATTGATTCTGGAATTATTTGTAAAACTAAATAAGAGACGTGGGGTGGGGTATGAGGCTTTTAGAGTGTATTCATAGTTGAAGATATTACTTGGCCTTTTTTTACTCATTTAGGCCCCAATCCCATCAGTGATGTCAAACGGATGCAAGCCTATATGCGATAAGGTCAATAACGGCTGCGAATCGTTTACTCCACCTCATAAAAAAACTCCTGCATCTATTTGGGTGACGTGGGGGGGGGGGGGGGTATGAGGCTTTTAGAGTGTGTTCATAGTTGAAGATATTACTGGGCCTATTTTTACTCATCTAGGCCTCAATCCCATTAGTGATGTCAAATGGGGGAGAGAGAGAGAGAGAGAGAGAGAGAGCGAGGGGTTTAACGTCCACTCGACACAAATTAGCTCATTTCGGGACTAACATATGGTTTAATTTTATTTCAATAAATCGTTTGCGCGTAGGGGTCTTTAGCAGTGGGAGGAAACCGGAGGACCCGGAGAAAACCCACGAGGTTTGACAGGCGACCCTACACCTTGTCACGTACAACCGGGGATTCAAAACCACGCCAGTTGACTCAATGACAGGCTGTGAATAGTTTTCTCCACCTCATTCAAAAAAAAAAAAGACTCCTGCAACTATTGGGGTGACGTGCTGCACTATGATAATGCTGTGATTTTAAAGAATGTGACCCGATTTGGTTTTTTTACAATCCCCTTCCCACCCTGTCTTCTGAAATCATTTTTAAACTATCGCTCCAGTCATCTATAAATATTGGTGGGTGTCGTACACATGGCAATGAATGCTTACTTGTGTGATACCTCCCGACACCACTTTTTCTTCAAGGAATTAACTTAGTTAACTCACTTTGGTCCTGCTATTGTAATTCTAGATTTTTTAAATATAATACCAAATATAATTCACTTGTGGACACAAAATGTTTCATTATTTTGAGAAAACAAATAATTAATCAACGTTTTCCTACTATCTCTTTTATATTTATCAAATCTACTACTTAGGCCTATATATGATGTAATGAGTACAGCTGTATTTTTGTGACTTGTAGAAAGAGACTAGGACAATAAGTCGACATCTCGACGTTACGATAAAAATAACACGATGATACGACAGAATAAAGTGTCGTATGATTGCGTCAATACTGTCGTGATGTCGTGTTGTCGCGTTATGAAAAGGGTGAGATTTAACATGGCCACTATCAGCCACCATACTTATTCATTGATTTAACAGTATTTTCTTTAAAATTGCTTCGAGTTCTTTCGAAGCATTTCCTCTTTTTTTGCGGTCGAGTTATGTTGTCAGTGATTTCACTCGGATTTTTCCAAGTCAAATTTTAACTGGTGGACCAATTTTTATACGCGCACATTTTCATGTGGACGTATATTGTCGTCGCCCCTGTTTGTCCGTCCATCCACAATTTGTTGTGGCCACTCTACAGGTCACAATTTTTATCCGATTTCAACGAAACTTGAAATATAGCTTTATCTCCCTAAGATCTCGGTTCCTTTCGATATTGGCATGTATCGGACCGTAACTTTATGGATTATGGCCCCTGATTGTACGAAAAATCATGTTTTTAGCTTGTGGACACTCTAGAGGTCACAATTTTGATCCGATTTTGATGAAACTTGAAACGCATGTTTCCAACTCAAAGATCTTGATTCCTTTCGATATTCGCGCATATTGGATCGTAACTTCCTGAATTATGGCCCCTGATTGTACGAAAAATCGCGTTTTTGGCTTGTGGTCCCTCCAGAGGTCACAATTTTTATCCGTTTTAAATAAACCGTTTTAGTATATCACCGTTACACCGTAAAGAAGGTTAAGTGTGAAAATCGGTCCAAAAATGCCGGACAAAATGGCCGCCGCTTGTACGCGAATAGTGTAAAAATATGGCATATCAAGGGTGTAGACGCTGTAGAGGTCACAATTTTAATCCAATTTTGATGAAACTTGGAATGCATGTTTATAACCCAAAGATCTTGGTTCCTTTCGATATTTGCACATATTGGATCGTAACTTCCTGAATTATGGCCCCCGATTGTACGAAAATCGCCTTTTTGTTTAGCTTGTGGTCCCTCTGGAGGTCCCAATTATTATCCGATTTGAAAAACCGTTTGGTTATATCACCGTTACACCGTAATGAAGTTTGAGTTCGAATTTCGTGAAAACTTACATTTCAAGTTTCAACAAAATCGGATAAAAATTGTGACCTCTATGGGGTCCACAACCTTGATATGCCATATTTTTACGCTATTTGAGAACGAGGGGCGGCCATTTTGTCTGTCAGTTTTGGGCCGATTTTCACGAAATTGGAATTCAGCCATCCTTAGGGTGTAACGGTGATATAATAATACGGTTTTTTAAATCGGATAAAAATTATGACCTCTATAGGGTCCACAAGCTAAAAACGCGATTTTTCGTACAATCAGGGGCCATAATTCAGAAAGTTACGTTTTGATATGCGCGAATATCGAAAGGATATTGTGAACGGACGGACGGACAGGGGCGACGACAATATACGTATACATGAAAATGTGGGCGTATAAAAAATAGACAATGTAAAGAGAATTTGATGAAAATTTCAAATTGATCCACTCTGAACCGAGATTTTAGCCATTGAATTTTCGGCCTATCCTCGATCATCATTACTAAAGTCGGTACGATAAAAACATAGTCTCGATGATCCACTTCATGATTAAATCATGAATGAAAGTTGAGCAGCAAATCGCATCCTAATCCAATAAATATCCAGGCTAGCGCTGACACCGAGAGTTGACTATGGTCTGGAGAAGTTAATTAATGTCTAATAGTAATTTTGATAACATTTCAAGCCTAAAGAAAGGCCTGCAATAGGCAGATTTAGCTCTTGCATAATGCATGTTTAACCGTAATCAACTCTCGATGCCATCGGATGCTCGAGATTTTAACTCGATTACAACGGTTCGGCTATTTAATTTAAAAATGGAGAAGCGAGGCTAAAACTCGTAAATACAGGTACCGTGGTTACGATAATAAACAATCACTCCACACATCTTGTCAAACTACAAACAGTGAGTGATAACTTGGCTCAGAATAAAGTAATTTGCATGAAATTTTCAATATATTCATTTTGCATTATCTATTTTTAAACTATTATAGCAAGAACTATTATCTAAATCTTACATAATGTATCTTTAATTCTAGATGTTAATGGTATGCCAATTGAACTGCCATAGCAATTATTTCAAGTCACATTTAATTCAAAATGTTAATGATATATGTCAACTGAACTTTCATTGTAAAAAAAAACAACAGTCAAGTACTTCACATGTATGTACAAAAAATCTGTTTTCATTAAAAATGAAACTGCCTCGCTTTCGTGCTAAGGCTTGTCTGCCAGTCCTCGCACATGAACAGTAAATTTATTACTTTGAAGAATGTTTATAATATAGTGTATTCATTGTTCGAGATACCATGTCAGAAAGTGGTCGAGAACTGAGATCGACTACTGGGGCAAGAATTAAGGGTATTATCAAAGATATTCTAGCTGATAGCGACAATGAAACCGAAATAGGTGGCTAGGTGGTTAAGACGCTGGCTCGCTAGCCTGGAGGTCAGGTGTTCGATCCCTGCATTGGCCGAGAAAGTTCATCTGGATTTTCCGACGTGGTTTCCCCTTGTCAGTGGTGCAGAACAGAGGGTCTGACAAGGACAGCTGTCTAGTCCTTCGGATGAGACGAAAAACCGAGATCCCGTGTATACATTAGAATGCACGTAAAAGATCCCTTTGCAGTTGGAATTCGATATAAGAGTAGGCGATATTGCCGCTGCCCGGGCAAAATTTCCCTCATATGCCCGTCTTCATTGCCCCAGTATAGGAGCAGAACAGTAGGACGTTAAACCCCATTTCATTTCATTTCATTTTGAAACCGAAAATCAGTCCGGTGAAGACTTTGAACCAAATAAAAATAGCACCACCCTTGGTGTGCTTCGAGACGACGTCTCGCCTACTACCAGTAGTAGGTATAAGCAAAGAGAGCCCAGATAACCCAACCTGCGATTACCCAGTATCTGAAAAGCGTGAGATTAAAAATATTGTTCGTGAACTAGATCAGTTGAAGCGTCAACGCCGAATAGCCGAGCTTAAAAGACAGATTGCCACAGAAAAAAGTCGTATTGCCGAGTATAACTCCGTTGTTTGCACACAGACCGAAGCTTCATGTATCAGTGGTATGTCACCTCAACCTCCTGGCTCCAGCTTCGTACCATGATGAGAAAATCCCGAACACATTTTCAACGATATCAACACATCAATTTTGATCTTAGCCTCTAGGCCTAATAATATAAGAAGCAATTACTCTGGTATTCCTGGTCGACCAATAATTTTAATGATAATGGATTAGGTGAGCAGTCTATTTTTGATATTCTCACTGCCAATGAAACCAAGGCCAAATCTAAAGCATTACGGATAATTAAAAAAAAAAAAAAAAATTTGGGGGGGGGGGGACGATCCTGCCATCAACTTCAATTCCTACAATATAAGCGCCGATGCAGAGTGTCGTTGTGGACGCCGTAAAACTTTAGACAAGGTTGCCATTGAAGAATGGGGTTTCGCCAGTGCTAGAATCCTTC
Organism: Patella vulgata; assembly: GCF_932274485.2. Lineage (NCBI taxonomy): Eukaryota > Metazoa > Mollusca > Gastropoda > Patellidae > Patella > Patella vulgata. The sequence continues at coordinate 26,201,435 of NC_065882.2, read as the reverse complement.
AAGAACTCAAGAAAGTGAAACACGACAAATCCTTCCATGTCCAAGCGTACCTGAAATGCACTGGATAATACCCTTCATTCTTTTCCCAGCAGTCGATCTCAGTTCTCAACCACTTTTTGACATGGTATCTCCAACAATGAATACACTATGGGGCTATCCTCTTCAAGACCTCAGGGATTTTCACCTTACACCAAAACGCGATTATGGTAGTATACGCACCATGCCAGACCAGCCGACCTCTTACCCAAGAAAACAGTTTGGCACCCAACGCGCCACCTCTGGTCGGCGAAGGGGTCCGTTTATGCCCGATGGCAAGGAAATCTGTAGAAATTTCAAGAACAATTTTTGTGTGCGACTAGACTGTAAACTTGCTCTTCCATCCCCATTCAGTTGGGTTCATTTCATACCATAATTTATAAGGACACTCGTTGACTATGAAATCTTGTTGCAGGTGATGTTGGGAGAAGCCGTTAAGGAATGACAGATGCTTCAGCAGTTGCCCCTTTCTTGGTGAAAATGATATGGCACAGTGATGATAGCGTATCATTCGACTTGCCACCAAAGAGATCAACCACCAGGTCTTTGCCAAGATCTGATATGTCCTTCAGAGATTTATTTTGAAGGGTGAATGCACTAGTACAGGACTTTTTGACAGGATCAGATTTCACTAATTTCCGGAAGGCGGGCTTTTTTCCGATGCCTAAAATCCTTGAAGTTGAATCACAGCCTGAGTAGATATGTACAAAGAGCAACTCGTTGCACGCATCGTCTCCTAAAGTTTCTTTCAACAGGTTAATGTTATACACTTTTGTGTTCTTTTGACAGCCTGTTTGCGCCAGAACGGAAGTAGATGATCTCATTTTCTGTTTTGGAGTAATCAGCAAATCTGTGACAATTCAAAAAACAGCTGAAGGTCATGAATTCAATTTCATGCGACCATTTTGACATAATAGGCCAACATCATTTTTAATGATCTTAATGTGTTCTTTGCCCCGCAAAACCTAGGAATCGACCCCAAGATTCTCAAATTTGAGTTACATAGGTATGATCATTAAGACGTTTCGGTGGCCATCTTTGACGCCATCTTGCAAAAAACACTTTTCCGGGGGTCCTACTTTGGTAAACTTTTAGTATGTTATAAAGTACACTAAACCCTACCAGAATCAGTTGAGAAAACTTTTGTAGCAATTTTTGGCGGGTTGAGGGGGTATTTTCCATATATTCACCTGGCTAAGAGCCTATTATAAGGTCTGTCATTGAGTCAGCTGGCGTGGTTTCGACCCCCCGGTTGTATGTGACAAGGAGTAGGGTCCCCTTGTGGGTTTTCTCCGGGTCCTCCGGTTTTCACCCACTCCTAAAAGTTGTTTCGAGTGGACGTTACCCCCACCCTTTCACTCTCTCTCTCTGTGACATAAGTCACACTGGATTGTTTATCAGTACCAATACAAGTTTCACTTCAACAGTTTATTAAACTGAAATCATCAGTGTCAAATATGTTCAGGCGATACAAATGAAAATACAATGGGAATGTCAATACAGTACTAGGCTAGGCCTATATCAATCCAATCTTCATTCGTTCAATAACAAAGTTCAGTAACAAGAAAACAGGCTGGACATGGGCTCAATGAAAACACAAACGCAGCTCTCACAATGTTAGTGGTTCTGTTTTCATGTAGTTTTGTTAACCCGGTGTCTCAGACTTGACCAGACATTTTTCCAAACTCAAGTGAAGCCGTCTGCTAGACCAACCCGGGAAAAAACTACGTCATACTTTGAATGAGTCCAAACCAAAGACATGGACTGAACCGTCTAAAATACGGCCATGGACCTAAATAAATTATCTAGTTAATAAAGGTAGCTACACCAGCCCCTACATAAAAATTAATTTCCCACATTTTTATGTAAACAAAATGCACAAAGCTACCAGGATAAACCGACCGACAATACATATCGAATTTTAACTTAAAAACAAAACAAAAAATCAACAAAAAAGACCCAACCAAATACAATAATACCAAACAGCTTAACGTCTAAATGAACGACAGAAATATATTTAACTATATACATGTACATTTTCCAGGATACTTAATTAATCCAGTTCTAATAGACAAATCTTAGTTATAGGCCTTGTTTATACAATACTACCATGTACAGATACGTTATCATGTTGTCGTTTAACATTAGTTGCAACCGTTGAATTAGTTTTAAGTTTTACGGACTTACAAAACCATCTTGTGACTTAATAACATCTACAATACATGCTAAAGGCCATTGACCTCTAGGATAATTATCATCTACTAAAAGTACAACATCTCCAATACAAATATTTCTTTTAGCAATATTCCACTTAGTACGCTCTAATAAATAGGTAAATATTCTTTAACCCAACGTGTGACAGTATTGGTTCTTTAATCACGTTCTGGATGACAAGACTAGTTCAACTTCTTATATCTGTTATTCTTCTTCTTACATATTATATACAAAACTTAAGACTCCATAACTAACTTGTATTGAGGGAGCCATGTCCTAGCTTGGCACAAATGTGCCAACTCTCAGGCGCTCTCCCTCGTTCCGTGTCGTCTCGTGCCAAGGCGCCCATGGCCTCCGCTCTCGTGTCCTGTCCGGACCTCTGTATGTCGATTCGATTGTTAATCTGGGTTTATAAACCATTCCAGACAAAGGAATCTTATTAGACATCTGGCTGATGTATCATGTATCATATCAGGTTTAACATTTGCTTATCATCAAAGAAAGTTTAAATAAGACATGCCATATAGGTAAGGTTACATAATCACATAGACCAAGAACTTCACGGATGTCGATAGTGTCAAGTTGGCAGGAAGCGTCTATAACATCAGATAATCTGTGATTATGTAACAAACGACGCCAAAAACCGCCAGCTAAATATTGTGCTTGTCGCCATTTACGTTTGATATACAAATCTTTCTTTTCAAAGGTCCCAGGGGGTAACCTAGAACAGGGTCGTAGATGTAATAAATGATTGGGGGTCAAAGGTAGTGCGTCAGATACACTATCACTATTTCTAGTAAGCGGTCTATTGTTTAAAATGAGAACAACTTCAGCAATGACAGTTAACAACACTTCGTCAGATACTAACTGTTCTTTTACAAGTGACTTCAAAATTTGTCGTACCGATCGGATCATTCTCTCCCATACGCCACCCATGTCTCTAGCTGCAGGAGGATTAAAACGCCAAGAAATACTTTTCTGTGCACAAACATCAATAATTCTAGAGTTATTAAAGTTCTGAATAGCTTCTTTCAGTTCCTTGTCAGCGTTAGTAAAGTTCGTACCGTTGTCACTTCTAAAGTTCTGAATAGCTTCTTTCAGTTCCTTGTCAGCTTTAGTAAAGTTCGTACCGTTGTCACTTCTAATGGACTCAGGATAACCACGAACACTAATAAATCTACGCAATGCATTAATCATGGAGTTCACATTCAAATAGCTTATTATTTGAACAGCGCGTGTTGTCATACACGTGAAAAGACAACCATAGCGTTTAACAGTACATCTACCTTGTTTTACTAATAAAGGTCCAAAGTAGTCCACACCGACATAAGTAAATTGGGGTTTATCAGGGGTTAATCTCTCTTTTGGTAAATTAGCCATAAACTGTTCTTCAGGGGCCTGTTTCACGAAATTTTAACTAAGATAAAATCCAAATTTTGGTAATTTGATTGGATAATATTAGACTGATTGTAGTGCATAGCCAATCAAAATTGAAGTATCTACTAAAATTTGGATTTTATCTTTAGTTAAGATTTCGAGAAACAGGGCCCAGGTTTTTTAGTTCTACTTTGACAATCAATACATTTATTAAGAACGCTTCGTACAGCCGAACGCCCCTTAACAATCCAAAATTTCTGTCTTAATGCTGACAGAACCGATTCTTGTCCCATGTGACCAACGTTCATATGATAATAACGAATAATTAAATCTGTGACATGATGCTTATACGGTAATATTACAGGGTACTTTAAATGATCATCAACAGGTGCGTATTCTAATCGTCCACCAACACATAACAAATCATCATCATTGAATTTGGGATTGAGTTTAAACAACGACGTACCAATTTTCTTCAAAGACTTCTTCGAGGATTTTTCCGAATCATCTTGAGCTGAACCAATAATGTTCAAAGCATCAGAGAAAACATCATGTTGAATAAGTTTCAGAATCGCTATTTCTGCTTGATTAAGTTCATCAACAGTCAAATATTTCGGCACACTTCTAGGTTCACTGAATTCCGAACGACTATTTACTCGATCCCGAATAAACTGCTTAAAACGTAATAACCAAGCTACTACTCTTTTCAATTTCCACCATGACGAAAAACGTAGTAAAAGATTATTCAAACAATCTTAATTTGACAGTAGGATAAACCTGTGCCTCTTTTCTAACTTCTGGGTAACTGTCTTCTAAATCTGTGTTCCAGAGTCTATCATGTTGTTTTAAACAAATGTCCGAATTCTCAAGTGTATCATCATCTAAGTTAAGTTTTACAAAATTAACCCAATAATCAGCAGTGTCCTTCCTGGTTTCGCCCACAGGTCCCAAAACCATCCAACCCAAACTATACCGAATTGCGACAGGTTGATCTTCTTCAACTGCTCTAATCATGCGGAATAAACAAATGGGGTTTCTCTTTAACACCAATTATTAAATCAATTTCCATAGAGTCTAAGTCCTCATATTTAACATCATTCAAATGAAGCCATTTTAGAATATCGGATAACCGTGGAATACAACTTTGTGAAATGGGTAAAGATTCAACAGTTCTAACATTATTTAATAACACAGATGTGTCTCCGTTCAGCGTAATTACAGCAATGTCTACAATCTCACTATTTATTTCAGCCGTTCCGGTTAAACCAGTAAGTGTAATAGGTGATGATCCATTTCCACTGCAAGACTGACCAAGATATTTCCGTTTAAGTAGGGTAATTTCACTCCCGGTGTCTAACAACGCATAGGTTCTCTTTTTTTCTTGATTCTTTACTTCCAACTCGACTGGTATGGTACCTAAACAAACTTTGCACTCGCCAGCCCCAGTTGCAGCAGTTACTGTTCCACAGTTCTTGACATCATTATTACCATTGGTTTTCGAATTGCTATTAAAATTACTATTTCTTGTTTCTTGTCCCTTCGCTTCCGTATTTCTTCGTTCCGCCCAAGTACTAAAATTAAACCCATGTAACAATGTATGGTGATTTCTACTACAGCCGTCTATTTGGCATTTAATGACAGGTTTTATCACACAGTTTTAACTGGTGTCCTGAATTCAAACATTTAAAACAAAGTCGGTTATCAAGTGCAACCTTGACACGTTCTTGATCAGACAGTTTACTAAACTTAAAACATTTCCAAATTTGATGTTGACCGGAACAATAAACACATTTTAATTCTTGATATGTTTCTTCATTATGTTGTACTGTTAAGAGTTGTAAACTTCTTAGGCATAGGTCTATCAGTAATTTTGTCTTTTGATTGAATCATAATATCTTCAACGAATTCATTATTAACCAGTTTAGCTCTGGGTTTTTTTTACGAAACTAAGAAAGTCTGAAATTTTCGGTCTAAGGCCTGATTCTAGGATTCTTCCAGCGCATTCAGTCCACCTGGCACGAAGAAATAGTGGCAGTTTTCTATTTAATAACATAAGAGTATGTAAATAATTCAGATCACTCACATAATCGGGACCCATCCCTGTCAAAGTTTTACCAGTAATTTCTAAATGTTTACAAAATTCTAATAAGGTTGTACCATCAGCAGGTTTAATAATAGGTACATTTTCTAATTTTGTTAAATGCGCTTTAGCAATAATATGTGGTCTTCCAAAGTTTTCCGGCAACGTCTCCTTTGCAGTTTTATAACCTATTTCAACAGGTAAATTAACGCAACTTTCAATAGCCTCCTTAGCCTTTCCTGTACAATGTTGAATTAACAATTGAAGTCTGCGTGACTCTTCAGGGTTTTGTTCTTCAAGACAAGTTTCAAAGTTATGTATAAATGACACATATTTTAATGGATTTCCATCGAAATGCATATACTCAAGTTTAGGAGTTGAAATAACCTGACATAGTTTCTGTATAATAATATCATTGTTTACACTTTGTGGACTAGGATTATGTAAGGATTATCGACTGAGACAGAGGGGTTCAAGTTAGATGAACTCCCGAGCTCGTTTCAATGCGCGAGTTCGGGTGTTCATCAAACTTGACCCCGAAGGTCGATAACTCACTTACACACTGGATTCTTTGTTTTTGTAAGAAGATGAATGAGTGAATGAAAATGGGCGGATCCGAGAGAGACGAAAATCAGAGGCCTTTATCACACAAAATAATTTTACCAATTCGTCTATAACAGGTATTAATATATTATTTTGACTGTCCTGTATTGTCGTTTATTCAGCAGATTGGGGGGGGGGGGCATAACCTGAATATAGCCAGTGTATACCTGTTTATTTACGATGCATACAAATCAGATCATTCCAATGTCAGGTTTTTTAAATACAACTTTAATTAATTTGGATTGGTATATGGATAAATGTATTTTACGCCTATTTGCTGATTTCAGGTTTTCGGCACTTTTTATAGTCAACATGTCGTATATTTATGTCGCTTCCGTCCGGTGTCCACGCCCTGGAGGCTGAACAATTATGGTCATGAGACGAAGAATCCTATTGATTTTCAATGATTTCCGATAATGACTTCCAGATTTGTGGTCCTTGATATTTAATGTTTTGAGTACTCAACGTCAGTAAACTGCAGAATTAGAAGCCAAACAAGTATGACAATTACTTAATGGGTTGTTATTCGTACTTATATTTTAATGTGTTGTAAATGTTTTCCTTACCGACAAGGGGGGAGGGGTCGATGGCCGAATGGTTAGCGCGTGCGCGTTGTATCATAACGTCTGTCATTGAGTCAACTGGCGTGGTTTCGATTCCCCGGTAGTACGTGACAAGGTGTAGGGTAGCCTGTCCAACCTCGTGGGTTTTCTCGGGGTCCCACTGCTAAAGACCCCATTTCTCTCTCCTTCCCCACAAAAGAAAAAATATGCGACACCCTTATTGACTGCCCGGACGACTTAGCTGCTGTGGGCGTATGTTTCGTTGTCTGGCAACCTATCTTTAAAATCCACAACAGGCCAATGAATAATATAATAATTATTTGGTGTGAATGGGGTATGCTGCATTGACTGGAATACGTTTTACATTCACGATTTGTCAGCCACAGAACAAAATAACCATGTGCAAAAAAATAGCATGTGCGATGATGTAGGAAAGGTATTTTACAAGATTACAAATTATCTAAAACATGGCCAAACAGAAAATTATCCCAGTTCGCTAGTTTTTGTGTATATGTTCCTTATAATATTGGGTGCGTTTTCTAGCTAATGGTACTATTTCACAATCTACATTGAAAAAATATTTATTTATTGTTTTAACTGCATGTATTTATATTTTGTAACTAACACGGAGTTTCTTGTTATTTATAATACAGTGCACGCACGAAAATGCATGGTCTGTTTTGACAATCACCGGGTTAGTATGTTGGGGTGTTCATTTATATGAACACCTACTTTTCCTCAAATGATCACCTGTGCACGTGCTAAAACAACACATTACAGGTTGATCAGTAACTTGAACACCCGGTCAGAACAAAGGGTCCAGTGTGTAAAAGTGGGATATGAACTACATCTGACAGGACCTGACTGCAGGGTTGCTTTACTACTGTTAGGGTGCCCCACCATAAATAAATATCTCCAAATATCTCGACAATTACGCCACAATATTTATATATATGCCAAGCCTCAAATCAGTTTCACACAATTATAGTCACTAAATAAACGATCATGTTGTACTTAATAAGCTATGACCATTAATCATCTATAAATAATAGACTGAAAACTGGTTCCAAGTTGCGTCCATAACATCCAGACACTTTTGAGTAAAAGATAGGTTACGTGCCCTTGTTTTGAAATTAGTCTCGTTTAACCAGTCTATCGACCATTCTACGTCTGATTGACAGGTCGGGATAATCAAGACTACTTTTTTACGAAACACAACAGAAAGCTAGAACAAGAAATTGAATTTAGAAATAAGCACTTTAGACAACTCAACATTTGTTTTAAGAAACTTGTAAAAGTAAAATGAAACTACTGCTAGTATCATGTTCCTGCTAAAGAAAGTGATTCAGAGATAGTATTTGTACTAAACCAAAAGATGCCGCTCTTAACGGTACAGTTAATGATAAAGCAATTTAAAAAATAAAACAAACGTAATTACTAAAGCTGCTGTAATAACCAAGAAGCTAAATTTTACTGCTATTCAAAATCGTCAACAATAGATTTTTTACGGCTGTAATAGTTGATATATTTGTAGATAATTGCACGTGCCATGGCTATTTATCGACTCAAAGCGAGTGCGGGGAAGTCAGAAATCAGTTCGAGACACGCAACTGAAGCGTGCACATTTAGCCGTGTCGAGACCAACTTTCTGTAAAGTGCACGGGTCACCCTACTACTGTATGAGTGTGTGTGTATTCTCTGGTTTCTTCCAACTGATGAAGAAGACACGTTATTGCAATACAAATATACCTTTACCACTTTCTCACTTGAAACTACTACAAAACATCATTACAACCTTGAGTTGAACCGCTAGAAAACTGCTTAAAACTATTTACACCAAAACATATCGTTTGCACATCCAATCCGACAGTAGAAAATCTCGGATCAATCTTTTATCCACAGTTAAAATTACATCAAAACACTTGCAAGTCTGCTTTCCACTCCCCATTTTATTGTTGTGCTCCATAATTATTTTAACGCGTGTTTCATTTTTTGTTTGTTCAATTCTTGCAAGCATCTGCTGACTTAACCATGTTGCTGATAGATAGGTGATATAAAAATACTGATTCCTCTGTACTGATCCGGTCAGGAAGAAAAGAGGGGGAGAAATGGGGTTTAACGTCAACTCGACACAAAACTAGGTCATTTCGGGACTAACATATGGTTCAATTTCATTTCAATAATTCATTTGGGCGTAGTGGTCTTTAGCAGTGGGCGGAAACTGAAGGACTAGGAGAAAACCCACGAGGTTGGACAGGCGGCCCTACTACTTGTTACGTACAACCGAGGAATCGAAACCACGCCAGTTGATCCAGTAGCTGACCTGTCAGGAAGAAAATCCAATTCACGATACGATAGAGAACCAGCTAAAAAAACAGGGGATTTTCGTACAATCAGGGGCCATAATCCAAGAAGTTATGGTCTGAAATGCGCGAATATCGAAAGGGACCGATATTTGGGATATAAAGATATATTTTGAGTTTCATCAAAATCGTTTAAAATTGTATTACATACTTTTACACTATTTGCGTACAAGAAACGGCCATTTTTTCAGGCAGTTTCGGACCGATTTTCACGAAATTCGAACTCAACCGTCATTATGGTGTAACAAAGATACGTTTAAACGTTTTGTTTCAAAATTGTGACCTCTAGATGGTCACAAGCTGAAATTGTGATTTTTCATACAGTCATGGGTCATAATCCAGTAAGTTACGGTCCGATATGCGTAAATATTGAAAGAAACCAAGATCGTTGTGTGATGATCCGACATTTCTGTAACTAGTAATAGTATTACGTTTTCATGTATATGTGGCTTTAAATTTAATTACGGTTTTCTTTTGGTTTCTAAAATTATCCCTTTGGCTTATTGTGTCTCACCTTGCCTGCAGCTTCGTCAGTTATTTATTTTTATATCTAATTTTAATGTAATCACTGTCCATTGTATTTGTTTTATCGGTAATCCTTATATATTTTTTATATCGTTCGCTGTATTGTTTATATTTAATCTAGTTTACTTTTGTCTCATTGCGCATGCGTGGGACGCTCCATTTAAGAAGTGATAATTGGTCTTGTCAGGGATTTTGCGATATCACTTATGTGGGAGCAGACGTTAAAGCACCAAGATACTACTACTCTGTCAGGGATTTAGATGTAGGATTTCAAGGTGAGGGGTCGCGTGTTACTTCTTGTGTCTGGATACGGGACCATTTCTTGGGCCGTGTGCTTCAAGTTACCTTGATCATAACCTGGGCTTCTGCTCATACGTTGGTCGATACTTGTTTTATTAGAATACAGCGGTGGCCGCGAACGTCTCTCGTGGGTCAAACCATTTTCTTGGCCTCTCGTGTAACGCGCTTGTCGTCGACTGCGGGTTGGTTGCTTTTGTGGATTGGGGACTGTCCCTTCCCGGTTTTGCATAACTGACTTCCGTTCGTGTGTGTTCTGAGCAAGCATTTTATAGGTTTAGATTTGTGTCAACTTTAGGCCTCTGTGGGATTGTAGCGAAGTGTCTTACTCATTTTATGTTCCGTCCCAGTGTTTTTACCAGTGAATTATTTGTATATGTTTATATGCTAAAGGATTACCGGGATACCGATTGATTCATCGTTGATATTATTTTTTTTTTTTTTGTTATTACTTCATGCCTTTATATTTAAATATATAAAGTGTCACCTGGGATAATCTTGTGTTGTCGTGTTATTGAAACTAGAACAAGAGAATTGGGGGATCTTTAAACGTCAAGACATTGACATAAATTCTGGCAGTAATAGTCACTTTTGAGCTGACATTTGCCCCCTTTTCCGAAGAGTAGCTGTGGTCCGAGGGTAGACCGAAAAACCTCATCCCTTGGATTCCCGTCCAGTGCTGAGCACACCCGCCCTTTCCACTGCATTGAGGATTTGGCGGTAGAGTGGCCGAATCGGACGCCACAGTTGGATTATAATCATACATTTCAAGTTTCATCTAAATTAGCTAAATATCGTGACTTCCAGAATGTCCACAACCTTGGAATTACATACTTTCACACTATTTGCGTACAAGGAGCTGCCAGTTTGGGTCAGATTTTTACGAAATTCGAACTCAACCTTCATTGATATGTAACAGTGATATATGTAAACGTTTCTTGTTTTATTATTAAATTGTAACTTCTAGTGGGTGCACAAGCTAAAACATGACTTGTCGTTCGAACAGGGGCCATAATCCATGAAGTTACGGTCCGATATAATCCAATATCGAAAGGAATCGAGATCTTTGAGATATAAACCGCTATTTCAAGTTTCGTCAAACTTGGGATAAAAATTGTGACCTGTGTAGTGTCCACAAACAAACTGTGGACGGACGGACGGACGGACGGGGGCACGACAATATACGCCTACATGAAAATATGGGCGTATAAAAAATGTCAACAACAAACAAGCCCACAGAGAGGCTGGTGCCCCCTCCCCCCGCCGAAATCCCAAAAGAAATAGATGACACATATTGATAGGTTTTTTTTTTCAAAAGTATCAAGCAATCAAACTGATTATCAACTATACACTAAGTTCCCTCACTCTCTATCAGAAAGAATCAAAGTTATCTTGTCCCAAAGTATCGACCAATGAAATTATGGAAGGGTATCGCTGCCAATATTAAATGCTCTGCTACAATGTCTTTTCCATTGATTAAATGTAAAGGGTAAAATGTACAAAGTCCTAATACCGGTAATGATAAAGTCAAAATACCTCTAAGGCAAGAGTTAAATGTAAAACGTCAAATGTTAAGTGTTAAATGACAAATGTTTTGTGGAAAAATGCTTTTTTTGACGTGTCTACATTTTTCATTTCTCTCATTACATTTTACATTTGCGCTCTGCCACATCCCATTTGTCCTTCACGCTTTCTACATAGCAGCTTTCGCACAGCATCAACTTGCATATGCAAATGTAGGATATCACGTGACTTATTAACATATACGGAAACCTGGCACACTAGAAGCCAGAACAAGGATATTCACGACACTATAACAGGAAATGAGCCTAGCACACAGTAAGAAATTTACTTACCTTGTCACTTTGGATGGTATTTTACCACGATTACGGGGTGTGGGGGCTGTGCAATGTCCAAATACGAAATTCCAGGTATCGTGTTACATATAAGTAAAAAGCACGTTCTGTTTGTAAATATGTAAATAGTTTTCTGGTACAATCGTATTTTCATAATTCAAATCCAATAAATATCACACTATTATATAAAGAGGTATTCAAGTAAAAATACTGGTCTAGATACGAAATTCCAGATACCATCTTACATATCACTGATTGTTCGTTTCAAATATATGCAAATAATTTTCTGGCACATTCATATTTGCTTAACTTTACAAGATAAGATTAAAGTTGAAGTGAAGGAAGGTGGGGGGGGGGGTGTAAACTAAATTAAAATAAAGATACGGGGCTTAATCAAAAATTCTCTATGTCCATACTAAAAAATGTATAGTCATTCTTCTCTTTAAATATATTATTTATTTGTTGGGCACAATGCTTATATATTGTTATTTTTTAATGGATCAAAGTTAATTAGGCTGTACTCAGCTCTGTTTATAGAGAGACCGGAAAGAGTGGGGGGTGTTTAAAATACGGTATTAATACGAAATTCCAGTTATTGTGTTATAAATTACTGGAAAGTATGTTTCTTTGGCTGTTTGAATCTATCAACTATTTCCTGGCACATTCATGAATACACACGGTCGTCTAGATAGTTTATGGTGTGCCAGCTTGATTTACTGCTATCGTGCGGTGATTATCCTTATAGTATGCTGGTTTATAGTGTGCCGGGTTTCCGTATATGTTAATAAGTCACGTGATATCCTACATTTGCATATGCAAGTTGATGCTGTGCGAAAGCTGCTATGTAGAAAGCGTGAAAGACAAATGGGATGTGGCAGAGAGCAAATGTAAAATGTTATGAGAGAAATGTAAAATGTGGACACGGCAAAAAAAGCATTTTCCCACAAAACATTTGTCATTTAACACTTAACATTTTACATTTAACTCTTGCCTTAGAGGTATTTTGACTTTATCGTTATCGGTATTAGGACTTTGTACATTGTACTTTTTACATATAATCAATGGAAACGACATTGTCGCAGGGCATTTAATATTGGCAGCGATACCCTTCCATATGAAATTGCTTAGCTTTAGCTCGAAATGTTAATCATTTAACTCAGTCAAGACATTCACCTAATGAACATCTTCATCAAGTTTAAACATTGTACCTCAATTAAAAGCAGAGTTGTTATGTTCCAAAGTCTTGACAAATCAAATTGCTTATCGCTCCTTAGTCTAGGCAGAAAATTCTCATCATCGAACTTAGTCAAGGTAATAATATAATGAATCTATACTAGGCGTTCCATCACTCTCTCTTAATCAAAATCAAAGTTATCGTGCCCCAAAGCACTAACCAATCAGATTGCTTATCTCTGCTTACCGTAAGCAGACAATGTTCATCATCGTACTCCATCAAGGCATTCACCTAATGAACGCCTACACCAACATTCTAGCTCAATTAGAAGTAGAGTTATTGTGTTCCAAAGTCTCGGCCAATCATATTGATTATCGCTCTGCTTACCCCGAGCAGAAAATGCTCATTTTCGAACTCAGTCAAGGTATTGATGTAATGAAACTATACACCGAGTTTCATCAGTCTCACTTAATTAGAACTAAAGTTATGGTGTCCCAAAGCATCAACCAATCAAATTGCTTATCTCTGCTTACCCTAAGCAGAAGAAGCGTAATTAGAAAGAGAGTTATTGTGTCCCAAAAAGTGTGACGAACAGACGGACGAACGCATTTTAATAGTCCCCTGATTTCTTCGGTGCACGGTGCAATCCAATTGCGTTTGGGTGGCGTCCTGTCCTCGCATAGACATACAATTCACCCCTCAATTATAATTAACATTGTCGCCGCCATGTTCCCAGGAATATTAATTACCGAGTACAGCGTTTGTCCAAAGCGAGGTGGAACCGGAGGGTTTACGCTTTTTAACGGGGTTATTCTTTAAACCAGTTCAACAGAAGCGTTACGGGCTATTATACGAGTGAGTGTAATAATAAAGGTATTACAATCCATCATTATTACAGCATTTCAAAGAGTATCGACTGCCTTACATTTTGGTTATCCCAGTGTCTTCCGGTTTCCTCATATAAAAGAGAGAGCTACGTGCAAGCGAGTCCTTAAAATAAAATTACACCATGTTAGTCAAGGAATGACCAAGTCTGTATATCGAGTGGACGCCCCCCCCCCCTCTCTCTCTCTCCTTTGTTCAACTTAGGCTTAATTTAGTTACATATAACAAAGAACTGAACCGTTAAATAGTATTGTTAAATGGATTAGTTATTTCTTCTGTTAGAACGTGTGGTTCTAATAATTTGTTATATCGAACAATTAACAATAAATAATAGAAGCAGACATTAAGAACGACCAGCTGTGTTTAATGGGTTAAATTTTTCATAAAGACAAATAACTTTGCGAGGTGTCAGCCGTGTTTAATAGGCTCAATTTTTCATGAAGACAAGCAACCTTGTGGGATGTCAACGACGTTTGAGGTATTTTTGCCTGAAGACTGAATACCACACTGAATATGCAGAGGAAAACTGCTGGACAGCCCCCTGCTCACAAAAACCAAGCATTTGTATGCAACATTACGCATCAGACAGGCGGTCTAATTTATTGGTAGCCCTGGAGATAAGATGTCCAAAATTAGAAGGTATTTTTAGTTTAATATGTTAAAGAGAAGAAGGCCCAAGAAACAACACTGTGGATGTCTGCATTATCGACGGTCCAACCCTCCTACATGCACTTTTAACTCGACATGCATAGAAGTTCTGTTCGTCGAAATATGTCAGCAGTTTGTGGTGTATTCACACAGAATAATTAACACTGACACTCAACTAGTAGCCATCTTGAACATCCTTCTTTTATTGACCTTAGAGGGGTACAATAATTAACATCGTTATACAATGTATATAACTCAGAGACATAATATCCCTCCACACTAAACTAAAATGTTACATAATTTAAAGATTATAAATTAACAGAAATTTATGTATGGTTACTTAACATAGTAATACATGTATCAGTAACTCATAACTGAAAATATGAAATATACTATAAAAATACCTCTTAGTATTTTTAGATAGATTCAATAAGTCTTTCAGGTAGTTTTGTAATTCTACTTGAACGTCTAACAGTATTTTCTTCATTAATAGCAGATTTACATGTAGAACTGACGAATTACTATTTATATCATTATTACAATTATTAGGCTACAATCAGTAACATCAGATTGACTAGTTTTATTATCATCAACATTAATTATTGGCTCAAAATGATCATTTGGTAAAATATTGTCTTCAGAAGTTTCACGAATATGATGATCAACATGAACTTGGCGTTCACGATAACCAATTTTAACACGAACTGGACTTAACCGACTAACTATCTTACCATACAACCATTTTGGATAATCATTACGAACATTTAACACCCTTACTTTCTCCCCCACAATAAATTCTCTGACCTTACGATTTACATTACCTTTAGCAATTTCACAACTTTGTTTCATATCGACCGTTTGTTGAATGTCTGGTCTTAACAAAGTAAATATTGTACGAATTTCACGACTAAGTAACAATTCACTAGGCTTACGATTGGTAACAGAATGAGGAGTATTACGATAACTGAATAAAAATGAAGAAATACATTTATTAAAAGATAACTTTAAACTAGACTGATCTAAATGTTTCTTTAACGAATTTTTAACAGTTTGAACGGAACGTTCAGCGGCACCATTCGAACTAGGATATGGAAATGAAATGGGGTTTAACATCCTACTAGGATGATATGGAGGTGAATAAGTACGTTTAATACCATTATTTGACATGAATTCACGATATTCAAAACTCGAAAACTGTGGTCCATTGTCACTGACAATTTCACAAGGCAGACCAAAACGAGCAACCCAACTACCTAACACTTCTATAGTTTTACTTGCAGTAGTAAGTTTCATTTCTTGTATCTCTAACCACTTGGAATATGTATCAGCTAATAATTCATACCATGTAATTCAAAGAAATCAACATGTACTATCTTCCATGGTTTCGAAGGAACTTTCCATGAAAATATAGGAGCGGAATTAGGAACATTTTTAAGATTAACGCATGCAGTTAATCAGCTTTCATTCTTACAATACCTAAATGTTCTCTTTGTAACTCATTTAGTAATTTATCACGAAATTTTGGAGGCACAATAACCCTTAATCCCCATAATAGACATCCATTATCTATACTAAGTTCATTTCTACGACGAAAATACGGATCTAAATCTACATCATCACAAAATCCTGGCCAACCATGCATAACATAACGCCACACTAGACATCCCCATAATAGACATCCATTATCTATACTAAGTTCATTTCTACGACGAAAATACGGATCTAAATCTACATCATCACAAAATCCTGGCCAACCATACATAACATAACGCCACACGGCCAACCATACATAACATAACGCCACACTTTACAAAGTATAGGATCCTTTTTCGTTTCATTACAAATATCTAAAACAGTAATTGGTAAAGCATTTGTATCAGTAAAATGATTAATTTCTAGCTCACATAAATTTCCATCTACATTTTTGAATGGCAATCTAGACAGCATATCAGCATTACCATGATCTGACGATTTACGATAACAAATTTCATATTGATAAGCAGATAATATGAGACTCCAGCGTTGCATTCTAAGAGCAGACAATGTTGGAATACCTGTTTTAGGATTAAACAATGTTGTTAAAGGCTTGTGATCAGTGATAAACGTAAACTTACGGCCATATAAGAACTTATGAAATTTACTGACACCAAATATAATACTTAAAGCTTCACGCTCTATTTGACTATAATTTTTCTCAGCTGCTGACAATGTACGAGACGCATAGGCTATAGATCTTCTTGGCCATTGTCCATAATATGTGAAATAACAGCACCTATACCTACAGATGATGCATCACAGGCTAGTATTAACTTCCTATTACTACTATAATGAACTAATAACCTTTTTAACCGTATTCACAGCAGATGTACATTCTGGAGTCCAACTCCATTCGGTATCTTTCCCTAAAAAATAATATAAAGGAGACAATACAGTAGATAAATTAGGTACGAAATGTGAATAATATTGATATACACCAAGTAATGATCTTAACTCTGACACATTAGTGGGCAACTTAGCATTAGTAATAGCAAGTACTTTATCTGGAGTAGGATGCAACCCATCTTTATCAATAACATATCCTAAATATTCTAATTTAGTAACACCAATGTCACATTTATCACGCCCCAATGTAATACCATGACGATCAAGTCTACTTAAAACTTCTGATAAAAGTTCAATGTGCTCAACTTCACTACGGGCACTGATTAATATATCATCAATTTTACAACATACCCGATCAAGACCACACAAAATTTTGTCCATACACTTTTGGAAAATTGCGGGAACCGTGCTGAATCCTAGCGGTAGTTTTTGATACTGGTATAGTCCTAGATGAGTATTAATAGTTAGCAACTTTTTCGATTCAGGATCTAACGGTAATTGTAGGTACGCATTTGACAAATCTAATTTACTGATTATAACTCCACCAGTAAGACGTGTTAACAAATCTTCGTCGAATATGGCTCTTCTTCGATCACACGGTTAACTGAAACTTTGTAGTCTCCACAAATTCGTACAACTGGAGTTTTCTTTGGTACTACAACTATAGGACTTGTCCAATCACTAGTCTCTACTTTAACTAAAACATTACTTGACACCAGACGAATAATTTCTTTTTCAACAGATACTTTAATAGCATACGCAACAGGACGTGGACGACACAGTATGGGCATGCTATTTTCGCGAATTTTAATTTAGCTACATATGGTGTAATAGAATGGTTAGGGTCAATTTGAAACACACTTTTGTATCTTGACAACACATTGTTTATTTGATCACTTTGCAGAACAGCAAATAGATTATTCCAGTTTAACTTAATACTTTGCAACCACTCACGACCTAACAATGCCCGTTTACTGCCTTCAACAATGATAATACGTAAATTATCATATTTTTTATCGTTATACACAACATCAACATATATTTCACCAATAATAGGTATACTAGAACCGGAATAACCACGCAACTTTACGTTACAACTTCGTAGTGGAATATCCGAAAAACATTCATGGTAGATATCTTCTGGTAACACAGTAATACTAGCTGCAGTATCTAAAGTAAACTTAATTGAAACTTCAACTTTTAACTTCTGGGTTACCATTATGCGTGGCCTTTAATCGATTTGCCTCTTCATCAACCATAAATAATGTAGACAATTCATTAGTTATACAGTTAGTACTTAACTCTTCTTTGGCGTCTTCGTCCACACAATGAGCTGAACCATAATATCTTTTACTACGATGGCCTCTACCTCTTGGATTAGAATAATTACCCCTAGCAATAGTGTGCTGAAACTTTGACTGTTTATTAAAACAATGTGTCCTTTTACGTTGATGACAACCAGAAACTACATGACCACGTTTACCGCAATTGAAACATATACTGTTTATATAAGAAACATCTACCACAGACATTATTAACAACTGGTTGAACATTTTCACGTTTCTTTCTGTACTCTGTATTAACACGATTAACAGTGGGTTATTATGCAGTGAACCAGAATCATTGTAAGCAGATTCCATACTGAGTGCCATGAACTGAGCTTTATCCCATGTCAGATTATCAAAACCAACTTCAAATAAATTCTGTTGAATTGCTTGAGATCTTAAACCAGCAGCAAAGGCTGCACGTAAATTTGGTATTTATTCTTCAGGTGTAAATTGACAATCTCCACTTAACTTCTTTAACTCTACAATATAATCTGATATAGATTCGCTTTCTTTTTGTTTTCTATTTCTTAACACAACTTTTTTGGCATACCACTAGTAACAGGTCCATAATATTTATCCAAAACATCTATTAAATCATCATATTTAGAATTTTCAATATCAATGTGAGCTATCAAAGCACTTACTAAATCGAAAGTATCCGCACCAGTAATAGCTAAGAATGCATTGACCATATTATCATCCTCTATTTTGTTGGCTCTCATCCAAATCTCCAATCTCCTCTTGTAATTCGCCCACTCTTCACACTGAGGTTTGAACTCCCCAATATTTCCAAAAGATAAAGATGCCATCTTTCTTCCTTCACTAAATTAACAGTTTGCACACAGCACTAACTACTAAAAATACCACCAATACGGGCACAACATCTGTACACAACAGTTGAGCACAAAAAATGGAATTAACAACCACCTCGTCGCCAAATATCTGTGGTGTATTCACACACTGACTCTCAACTAGTAGCCATCTTGAACATGCTTTTTTTATTCACCTTAGAGGGGTACAATAATTAACTTGGGTCAAGGGTCACATACCATAATGACATCATATATACTGCAACATTGTTATACAATGTATAAAACTCGGAGACATAATAAAGTTCAAATTAAATGGGGCGCTAGTTAGTCCGGTGGACATCGTGAGTACGGTTTGTCTGGTTCATCAAGGTATCTCATTACAAATGGCGTACGAGAGTCTAGTGTACACGACCTCGCCGACTGATTATAATCGGATTAGCATACTGGTATTCTTAGGAATATTGGGAGAATTTGAGGGTAAAAGTTGGGAACCAGACTTTATAGCATGCATGGTAAATCCGATAAACCCGGTTCCCATAAGAAATTCTGAGATTTTGACAGTCTAATCTGCATAAAGAAACGGTTGCCAAACATCCAATATCAATGGCAATTTTTATTCTGTGAAGCAATCTTATTTTATGCAACATTGCACATCAGACAGGGCGAAATGAATGGTACACTCTGCACTGAAAGTAAGTCCGTACTGGCAGATAAATTAAAAATACATTTTCTTTCCTGAAACTATTGAACTTCACGATTTATCTTTCTTTCCCATCATTGGTGGACAAGCACTGGTGGTTTCTCTAAGATAGCCCGATAATGCGATGACCTTTGGGGATTTTTCCGAAAGACAGAAGCCCGTGTCTTTGATTCTCCAAAAACGGCGGCGAACGCCAAAAACTAGAGATAATGTGACTTTATGATCGGATTTCGTTTATTTCCCGCATATTCTGTAAACTAATAAAACTACCGGGAAAATCACAACGAAACGAGGAAATGCTATGTACTGATAATACGAAAAAGGATCTATTCATTAAATATTCGCGTAAATCTCCTAATTGAGCTAGAATATTGAAACTTGTAGTAGGGGGGTATGTTATTCAACAAATATTCTGGAAGCCAAGCGGTACCGTGCTTAAAATATGTGGAGGGGTATCAAAATTCATAATACAGAAAAACATTTGACCCCAGACCCCCCTGTACATACCCCCTGAAAATGGGGTACCTCAAATTAGCCAAGATATCATTTTTTCTGTCATTTCACCACCAACAAGTTTGTTTAGAATGCTATTCACAGGCTCAAATAAAAAAATTTGTGGTCTGCGAGTCAGAATATGACATTGAAAATGATCCACAAGAATCCAATATGGCGGAAATTCAATATGGCGGCCAAAATGGCGCCTCAAATATGTATTTTGTGCTTTTTGACCAAACATAGTCTTGTAATATGTCGAATACTATGTTTTCAAGGGCGTAGAATCCGAATTTGTGGTGATTTCGAACAAAAAAGAAACCACAAACAACATATTTAGCATGTGTTGAAATATTCATCAATTCGAATACGATTACATAATATCATTATTTTGGCAAGGTTAAAGCTATCTCGGACTGAATTCAAATCACTCATCGTTACATCTGTTTTACAACTGAGATTGCTTAGGCAGCCCTTCAAATTGGCCCCATAAATAGGTGCTGGCAATTTTTTTTATTGGCCTTTAATAAACGGAAAATATTACTTTGTTTAGGTACTTATATGGATATATCTCGAGCATATCTTACTTCGTTCGATATACAGACGCTTTTGCTTGTCCTCCTATGTCTAATCACTTTTCAAAAGTTCATCAACATTTTTTTTAATTTGTGAAAGGACTACCCTTTATTTCAGTTTAATCAAATGATTGTTTCGCCTTTTGTCAAGGAATAAGATTAGACCCTGTTGCTGCAAAAGCTTCTGTTGCTCGTCCCACGTTTTCTTTACTGCAGGAATTTCATACTTAGCGATATTACTATATCGTCGGAAGGTACCATACCCGAGTCCAGAAGATTCATTACAGCAGGAATTTCATACTTAGCGATATTAATTGTTTCGCCTTTTGTCAAGGAATAAGATTGCTATTTCCTTGACAGTTAGACCCTGTTGCTGCAAAAGCTTCTGTTTCTCGTCCCACGTTTTCTTTACTGCAGGAATTTCATACTTAGCGATATTACTATATCGTCGGAAGGTACCATACCAGAAGATTCATTACAGCAGAAATTTCATACTTAGCGATATTAATATATCCTCGGAAGGTACCATACCAGAAGATTGTCATTCGATCAAGTCCTGGGATCTGGCTTGCAATTGCACAATGGATGCACATTTTTAGCGCCTCGTTGCTTGAACTCATAGTTTGTGAAACCCATTGCCCATTCCGAATCTAGATTGTGTATTGGAGCACTATAGGTTTTCTGAATCCATTCCTGACAGAGCAATATCATTTAGCTTTATTTCTCAAGAACGTTTCGATCAAAGAAAGTACAGCCAAGATATGTGAGAGTCACTTTGCAGAGCAATTGAAGGCACAAGCTCGGAGGTGAAATGGTCCTCACTGTGCTACTACTTAAACTAGCTGCCGGTTTTCAACGCCAGAAGGGTGAGATATTTGAATTTGGGACCGGCAATCAGATAATGCAACGAGGCGCTAAAAATTTGAAATGTGCATCCACTGTGCAATAGCAAGCCAGATCCGAGGATATATTAATATCGCTAAGTATGAAATTTCTGCTGTAATGAAAACGTGGGACGAGAAACAGAAGCTTTTCCAGCAACAGGGTCTAGCTGTCAAGGAAAAGGCAAACTTATTCTGTGACAAAAGGCGAAACAATCATTTGATTATATCGAAGTAAGATATGCTCGAGATACAGCCTTATCAGTACCTAAACTAATCTAACAGTACCTAAACTAGGCTAACAAAGTGACAGATTCCATTTTTTAGAGGACCATAAACAGTTGCCAGCATCTGTTTATGGGGCCAATCTGAAAGCCTACGTAAGCAATCTCAATTGTTAAGCAGATGTAACGATGAGTAATTTGAATTCAGTCCGAGATAGCTTAACTTCAAAGCCAAAATAATGATATTATGTAATCATATTCGAATTCATGAATATTTCGCCACATGATAAATATGTTGTTAGTGGTTTCTTTTTTGTTTGAAATCACCACAAATTCGGATTCTACGCCCTTGAAAACATAGTAGTCGACATATTACAACACTATGTTTGGTCGAAAGGCAAAAACTACATATTTGCGGTGCCATTTTGGCCTCCATATTGGATTGCCGCCATATTGGATTGTCGCGGGTCATTTTCAATGTCATATTCAGACTTGCTGACCACGAAAACCTACGTGTGAACCTGTGAAAGGCATTCTAAATAAACTTGTTAGTGGTGAAATGACAGAAAAACTGCTATTTTGGCTAATTTAGGGGTACCCATATTCAGGGGTTATGTACATGGGGGTTAGGGGCGTCGGGGGTCAAATTTTTTTTGGTATTATTAATTATGATACCTGTCCACAAGTTTTTAACACCGTACCAAAGGAATCGACTATTATCACACACCCCTACTTGTAGGTGGTTATTAGGTGAATGCCTTGATGGAGTTGGAAGGTGAGCATTTTCGTCTTAGGGTAGGAACAGATAAGAAATTTGACGGGTTGATGCTTTGGGATACGATAGGATAAGCACAGATAAGAAATTTGATGGGTTGATGCTTTGGGATACGATAACTTTAGTTCTAATTAAGTGACAGTGACGAAACTTGGGAGTATAGTTTTATTAAATCAGTTCCTTGACAAAGTTCCATAATGAATATTTACTGGCAGAGCAATAAGCAATTGGATTAGTCGAGACATTGGAACACAATAACTCTCCTAATCGAGGTAGAATGTTCAAACTTAGTGTAGGCGTTAATTAGGTGAATGCCTAGTTCAGCTCTGAACGTAGGTCTCATTACACTCGCCCTGTACGTTCAGGAACTGTCCTATTGAATCCTTGTCGAAAATAAAATAGCTGGCTCGCTAGCCTGGAGGTTGGGTGTTCGATCCCTGCATTGGCCGAGAAAGTTCATCCAGATTTTCCGGCATGGTTCCCCCTTGTCAGTGATGCAGGACGGGGGGGGGGGCTGACAAGGACAGCTGTCTAGTCGTTTGGATGGGACGAAAAACCGAGGTCCCGTGTACACATTGGCGTGCACTAAAAGATCCCTTGGCAGTTGGAATTCGATATAAGAGTTGGTCGTAGCGCCGCTGCCCGGGCAAAATTTCCGTCATAGCACACTGTATGGCGAAGGCCCGTCTTCATTAGCCCAGTTTAGGAGCAGAACAGTAGGACGTTAAACCCCATTTTATTTAAAGGATTTGATATATTTGTTTTTAAATTATATGTTTTGTGATATTTGTTTTTATTTACATTTCTGTGATATTGTTTTAATTTGTCTCTTAAAATTCACCTTTATAATGTTTGGCAGTTGGAATTCGATATAAGAGTAGGCCGTAGTGCCACTGCCCGGGCAAAATTCCCCTCATAGCACACTGTATGGCGTATGTCCGTCTTCATTAGCCCAGTTTAGGAGTAGGACGTTAAACCCCAATATATATCCTTTTCACTTCAATATTTACTGATAGTTTAATGTTTACTGATAATAACTCATTAACATACGAGTCTTTACTGATAGTTTAATATTTACTGATAATTAGCCCGGTTTAGGAGCAGAACAGTAGGACGTTAAACCCCAATATATATCCTTTTCACTTCAATAGTTTAATATTTACTGATAATAACTCATTAACATACGAGTCTTTACGGATAGTTTAATATTTACTGATAATAACTCATTAACATGAATTTTTACTGATAGTTCAATATTTACTGATAATAACTCATTTAAGATATTTACTAATAATCCGTTCAAAATTCACAGAGTGTTAATACTATTTTCTGCAAGTAACTTTTCTCTTCAATACAATACCAATGTAACTTCACCTGTAACTTGATATATATATATATATATATATATATATATATATATATACTAATTCCACTAATAATGGCCACCTACAGATTGTCTATGGCATGCAATTCCATGCATTTATTGATATCTTTTATTCCGCTGGAATCTGGGATGCAAAAACCAGAGTGAGATATCACAGGACATCCAGAACTGAATGTTTTGCAGCTGATTATGACAAATTGACAAATGTTCAGAAGAATTCGAGACACCGTCAACGGCCGTAAAGCGCGCCCGAAGTTGCAGCTGTGACCAATCACACGGGAACTATATTAAGGGTACCTTACGATATTAGAATCAAATAAAAATGATTCCAACGCCCCCTGTAGTGTTCAGAAATATTTCTCCCCCCCCCCCCAAAAAAAGACGCACTCCATCATCCCTAAAAAAAAATATACTATCCGCGATCAATTATGTCCGGATAAGTTACATAACGACCGTCATTATTTATTATATACCTAGAACTGACACTGTGTATTCTTTTCCTGGCAGTGTCCATGGCTCGAATGTTCCGGGAGTGATGCCAGTTTAGTATCGGTAAGATTTGTGACCATATAAAAGTTGTGCTGTCCAATTTCGAGCTCAATTCACACAATGTGTGCTAAATGTTGGTGCGAAGATAGCCGACTTTTGTCTCTCCGAGATCATTGCCTGATGCATGTATAATGAGAAATCTTTAGGGGGTTTTGTATTTTAACGTGGTTTCAATGCGAGTGATAACGTCTTTCCATTTCGTTCCGGAACGAAACTGCCACCATATATAAGTATTCAATCGTTTTAGACCTAGATGAATACCACCTGTTCGACAACGAGCTGCGGTGAAAGCATCTTTAATATTGAAGAGCCTACAATCCTAACGTTATTTAAGCCTGAAATGAAAGTATATTTGATACATTATTCAACTTAACATCGAATATACCTCTTGTAGACTTTCGACTTCCAACGCCCCAAGTCTTTTATTTCTGTTGCATTGAGCCCATTTTGGTACCCATATGATGCTGAGCCAATGTGAAACGAATGGGCTGAATATCGAGTCGGATTAGTGCTATCAAAGTGGCGGAAGAGAATCCCTGAGCCTGGAGGGTGTTGTTTAATATAGCCTGATAATAGGAAAACGGGACAAGCGATGATGTCGTCCTTTAATATGTTAAGTTTTATTTGAGTCCCTTTTCCGAATTGATTAGTTTTTGACTAACCAAGAAAAATATCTGATGTATCGGGTAGAAAACGACTATTTTCGAATGTAACGTGGTGGTTTTGGGCATTCCTTGGGTCAAAGGTGAGTTCACCAACCCTAAAACAACTGTGGAAGGCCAAGGAAATGCCGGCTGCAAATAGCTTCGTTTCAAAACCAGCCATGCAAACATTACCAAGAGACCCGGATGTTAGTTAATAATTGATAGGTTATCGGCAAACGAGTGTCCATTGTCGGGCCTTTGGCTCTCTTAAAACCGTCAAGGATCTTTCTAATCAAATACGAATTTGTTGGGCCAGGAAGATTATTAATCTGGCTATGTAAACTATGTAAGAAGTTATATCTGCTATCTGTAGTGGTCAAACCGCTGGAATGCCAAACGATTGTCGATTGATGACAAAAGATTTTAGGCCACAATTGTATGTAATTAAAGAGTTTCGTGCTAAGGAATTCCTTATTAATTCTTCAGGCCACTCTGGAAATAATTTCCAGAAACGACATCGGGATAGATTCTGACATTTTTCCCTGTAATTGCCTCTTAACTCGTGTAATCGCACTCCACGTTTGATGACGATGTCCTTTAATTCGCGATTCAAGCTGGCAAGTTTATCTATATCTATTGGTATTTGGATTTGCATGTTTTTTGTATCAATACTCAACCCTAAAACCGTAAGGCCAACTGTATGGAAGGGTATCGCTGCCAATATTAAATGCTCTGCTAAAATGTCTTTTCCATTGATTATATGTAAAAAGTACAATGTACAAAGTCCTAAACAGGTAATGATGAAGTCAAAATACTTCTAAGGCCAAAGTTAAATGTAAAACGTCAAATGTAATGTGTCAAATGGCAAATGTTAGATTGGAAAATTGCTGTTTTTGGCGTGTCTACATTCTACATTTCCCTCAGTAAATTTTACATTTGCGTTTTGCCGCATCTAATTTGACCTTCACGCTTTCTAGATAGCATCTTACGCAAAACACTAACTATATGTAAATGTAGGGTATCGCGTGACTTATTAACATATAGGGAAACCAGGTCGAGATCAACCTGGCACACGATAAGGGGAAATTTACCTGGCACACTGTAAGAAATTTACTTACCTTGAAAAAACGATCAAATTTGGATGGTACTAAACTATATTACCATGATTAAGGAGAGGAGGAGGGTTATGCAGTGCCAAAATACGGGCCATATTCACGATATCATGTTACATATCAGTGAAAGGCACGTTCAGGTATACTCTTTTCTCTCTTTAAAGTTACAATTTCATATTTTTAAGTTATATTTTTAAAATGTATTAAAATAAAGCCCTTAAATAGATGGTATCTATATATAAACAGTCCTTCCTTGTTCAAGAATAATGCTATTAATCCTATAATTCACTATTGCCAGTTGAGAAATTGGCAAAAATATCCTTTTCAACATCAAATTCAAACGTTTGAAGATAGCTATTCCATGGTGGGGAATAGGAAAACAAGGGAGATAATTGTGTTATTAGTTCCGGTGTGAAGATTTTTAAGTGTGAGAAAGATA
Source organism: Patella vulgata (assembly GCF_932274485.2). Taxonomy (NCBI): domain Eukaryota; kingdom Metazoa; phylum Mollusca; class Gastropoda; family Patellidae; genus Patella; species Patella vulgata. The sequence continues at coordinate 26,174,517 of NC_065882.2, read as the reverse complement.
ACGTATGATCGTATAATAGTGAGCTGACAACCTGTTGAGCAAAAGACATAGAAATAATTATGTTTTGACTTTCTTAGAAATTATGAAATTGTAACTTTAAACATACATTATGCAAGAGCTAAATCAGCCAATTGCACGTCTTTCTTTAGGCCTGAAATGTTATCTAAATTATTAATTAGACATTAATTAACTTATCCAGACCATAATCAACTCTCGATGGCGTCGCTAGCATGCAATATTTTCTGGATTAGAATCCTATCTGCTGCTTAACACTCATTGATAATTAAATCAAAACTGGATAATCGAGACTATGTTTTTCTGTCTTACCGATTTTAGTAATGATGATCGAGGCTAGACCCAAAATTCAGTCGCTAAAATCTCGATTCAGAATGGATCAGTTTGACTGAAATTTTCAGTTAATTGCCTTTACATTATCTAGTTTTTTAACTATTATAGTGAGAACTGCCAGCTCTCTATCTAATCGCCCATAATGTATCTTTATGTAGCCTACATGTATATTCATTATTTGTTGGGCACAATGATTATATATTTTTTAAAAAATGTATTTAAGTTAATTAGCCTGTACTAAAAATTTTAAGAGAGGGTGTGGGGGACGGTGGCGAGGGTTTAAAATGTCAAAATACGGGTCTTAATAATACGAAATTCCAGTTATCGTGTTATACATCACTGGAAGGTATGTTTCTATGGCTCTTTGAATCTATCAGTTATTTCCTGGCACATTCACAATTACGTACTTTAGAGAAAGAAACATCCTCCTTGTTTTGTCGAAAGAAATGGGTTGTTGTCCGACAGTAACCTAATTGCTAAATATAGACTATACTGTCAATTTATGTTATTTGTCAAAGGCTCGGATTAGCTATACCAATCACATAATTTTATTGCCGGCACGATTATCCAGTGAATTTCTTATAGTTTGCCATGTTGATTGCCTCAGTATCGTGTGGTAAATATCGTATGTATGTGAGATTTAACGCCCGCTTCCACCGAGGTGATATTGCAGACAATATAAATATCTTATAGTGTGCCAGGTTGATCTCGGCCTCGTTTACGTCGTATATATTACGTCACGTGATATCCTACATTTGCATATCATAGTTAGTGCTCTTCGTAAGATGCTATGTGGAAAGTGTGAAGGACAAATGAAATGCGACAAAACGCAAATGTAAAATGTGATGAGGGAAATGTCAAATGTAGACATGTCAAAAACAGCATTTTCCAAACATTTACATTTGGCCTTAGAGATATTTTGACTTCACCGGTATAAGACTTTATATATTGTACTTTTTACACGTAATCAATAGAAAAGACATTTTAGCAGAGCATTTAATGTTGGCAGCGATACCCTTCCATACAACCGTTTTATCGTCTGCTATCGGAACACCCATGCAGAGACTCGCATACATCTGTAATGCCTCCATGAGACCCTGACAATCTCAGGAATTGTTGGCCCCCGCGAAAATCTAATCATATAGGTAATGATTAATGATGTGCAGTTCAGATTTAGATGTAACTATCCACTGTAAAAATCTGGAAAATGTCTCGAATAACAAACACAATACAGCAAATCCCATTGGCAGCCATTTATCTATGAAATAATAATTATTAAAATAAATACCGAGCAAATCAAAGTTGCCCGGATGATTTTATATTCATTTTTCCTTACACAGCATTTTCTCCTAAGGATGCTATCATTTGGACAACTGTCAAAAATCGAATATTTAACACTGTAATTATCTTCATCAATAAAATTGTTAGTATTGTTGCCGTGCGGATATGATAAGTGAGTAATTAGTCTCCACCCGCCAGAATGTTTGGGAACCAAACCTATGGGAGAAATTTATAAGCTGAACAAAGGTCTTGGAAGAAATGAACCAATCATTCTACCCGCCTTTATCTCACCAATTAAGTTCTCCCAAGTTTGGACAAAAATATTTTCGGCATATTTTAGATTTGTTGAAAAACTGGCACAGTCGCGGGCCAGTATATTCTAAGCGGAACCCGTATTTAAAACCCGCATGAAAGTGTGAACGCGTCTTCCTTCTGAGGTTAAGAATCAAGCGGTGGTTTCAAAACATCAAGTCAACTGGCGAAAAACCTTTCCGCCATATATCTGTTAAAATATAACGGAATCGATTAATTCACGAAACAAAAACGATGGCAGATTAGATCATAAACGATAATACCGTAAACCTGATTAATTCATGAAACAAAAACGATGGCAGATTAGATCATAACCCATAATACCGTAAACCTATCAGTTTTCAAATTAATACTTATTACCAGCATTGAAAGGGTTATTATACCCCATTCTTCGTGGGGTATATCCTGATGAATGGGTGGTATTGAAAAAATGGTGAGCGATACCTGTTAAAGTGAGTGCCGACATGTAATTGTGGGCGTTGCAAGCGAGGTTCAAAACCTCTTGTGAATTCAAATCTCTGGCAGTGTATGATTGTATGGTCCCTAATAGTACGGCTAAATCGATAAACTCCCCTTGGATGATTTTTATCTTAATATTAGAGGCAGTGTTACCTCAAAGGGTTTATGAAACCCCTGGAATAGGTGACGGTGATTAAACGAAATGTAAACATTAAAGGTAGACGAGGTATCAACGATTGGTGTTTGGACACTATCAGACTCAATCAAGCTTTCTAGTGTAGGGATGTTATTATTATCATCCTTGCTCTGCTTTGTCCTGGGCCTTTTAGGGGGAACAGCGCCAACACCTTGCTGGGAACGCTGAACTCTACTTGTAACGACCGATCTCTTTCTGGTTGACCTCAACATTATAGCTGTATACTAATCTGAAACTCAATCTATTGTATTAACTAAGTAAATGTGAACAAAGATAAGGAGAGTACTGGCCCCTTTAAAATTTAAAATACAGTAATATGGTAACAGACAAAGCTAGCTCTTGACAGCTGCTGTGCGATATCGATATTTATTATAACCCGTCACACAAATCAGACCGGTCCTTCAAGTAAAATCTATACTAATATTTGTGACTGTCGTTTGTCTGTCTGTTTGTCTGTCTGTTCGGGGTTGGCGGCTACACTAGGTCTGCCCCGAGTCTGAAATTTGGGGTATAGGGGTAGCTCGGACCGGGGAGTAACATAGGCCAGGTGGCGTTAGTCTACCACTCCCGGTTTCGGGGTTATGACATGACTGTCTGTCTGTTCGGGGTTGGCGGCTACACTAGGTCTGCCCCGAGTCTGACATTTGGGGTATAGGGGTAGCTCGGACCGGGGAGTAACATAGGCCAGGTGGCGTTAGTCTACCACTCCCGGTTTCGGGGTTATGACTGTCTGTCTGTTCGGGGTTGGCGGCTACACTAGGTCTGCCCCGAGTCTGAAATTTGGGGTATAGGGGTAGCATAGGCCAGGTGGCGTTAGTCTACCACTTCCGGTTTCAGGGTTATGACCCCCCAGCGAAGCCGGGCATTCTGCTAGTTATTAATAAAATTAACATTGGTGCAGACAATGCACCCAGTAGCTGCCATGACCTCGGCATGGCATATATTCTGTGTTTACTATGTATTATGACATATTATACTACGCCAAAATGTTACTGGTTGACCATGATTCAGACCAGTATAAACTAACTGTTCAATATTAAGGTTAACTGGTACGTGAGGTCAACTCCACCACCCGTGCGGTCAACAAATTAAGAATGATTGTTTAATAGTAAATAAAGCCATAACATTTTTCTTTCAAAATTAGCTCCAAAATAATCTGATATTGGATCTAACATAGATCTAAATAGCGGGCAGTGATATAAAGATAACATTAGAAAAGTAGGCCCAATGTGATTAAAAGATAACATTAGAAGTAGGCCCAAATACACGAGTAGCCTACATTTTCAAATGACCATGAATAGCGATACAATTCAAAGACCTGCATAACGAGCACTGCTGAATGAAATAACTTTAAATTTTAGATAGAAATATGCTCAAATATTGTTTGTCCGATTACTACAAATAGATGACATTTTGGTTCTTTTATTAACAACTGTGGACGTTATCTGTTCTCGATTGGTGGGGCCGATGGCAGATGCCATTAAACACATGTACATTAAACATCGGTCCCGCTAATCGAGGACTTTATTTATCAAATGGTTGGATTGGTCTGTTATCGGCTTTCTGTGTATCAATATCAAGTCCAGACTGGCTATAATGTAGTTGAAATTTATATATAAAAAAGTGTCAAATACTGGTGTTTAAAAAGTATAATTCTGGAGAAACACGCGTGTGTGTAGGATTACTTTAAATTTAGGACATATTGATTCATGTATTACCAATCGTGGACATACATGTTGTCTCCCCTTTGACCAAAAGTCGAACCAATTTCGTTCTCTGAAGACTGAACAATAATATAAATTACAAAAATACACATCAAAACATGATTATAAAACCGGGCACACTCCCTTTGACATTCGAATGATAGAGAATGAGGACAGACCAGTGTGCGTAGGATTACTATAAATCGATGACATATCGATTAATGTATTATCAATCGTGGGCGTGATCTGTCTACCTTAAAAAGCCTCGTGTGGTCTCCGCGTCAGTATAGCCGAAATCTTACCTAACCAGGCAGTTCCAAATATAATAAGGACTTTGGGCACACGCACGTGTGTGTCTGATTATTACAGTTAGAGGACATTTTGGTTCTTTTATTAACAACTGTGGACGTTATCTGTCCTCTGTTGGTGGGGCCGATGTCAGGTCAGATTCTATTAAACATCGGTTCCGCTAATCGAGGACATTATTTAACAAATAACAACAAAACACATACTTATGGAAAACAGCTGCTCATGTATTTAAGGCGACGTTTCGTAGAGTATTCTCTCAACGTTGTAGCCTACTAGTAGCTGTTTTCCATAAATATGTGTTTTGTTGTTACTCTATCCAGTTACTAAATGCCATTTAAAGAACATATTTAACAAATGGTTGATATCAGCTAACTGTGTAACAATACCAAGATCAGTCTGAACTTTAAATGGTACACTGATATAAAATGGTGACATAATAGTGGCATTGGCATTCGAATAGAATTGAAACCAGGTACGTCAAGTAAATCTGTTGGTCCTTCACTAGTGATTATTGATAAAATAATAATATGTCCTCGATTGGTGGGACCGATGTAAGGTGCCACTTAACACACTAACATTAAACATACCGCGCCCTAATCGAGGGCCTTATCTATGCTTGGGTATGTAAAAACGACAATAATTTTTGTTTTGGGCATATAGTGAGGATGGCAGATTTCCCTTTAAGGCATAAGTAGCTCAACAGTCAATGATAAGTTTGGGGCATATTCCGGATGTTCTCGATTGTGGGGACCGACGTCAAAAGGTTTGGAAATGAATAACTTAAAAACATTTTTAAAAAGGTATTTATTATATATAGATATAACAGCTCTCTGTAACACAAATTTATTCAAACCACTTGTTTGATTTCAACAAAAATATACAATTGAATAAAATGGACATAGCGTTAGTTGTTTACTTCACCTTGGTAAGTTGATATTATAAAATAGATTTATTGGTATAAAGTAAGTTAATTTTATCAAGGTAAGCTGGTAAGTTATAAATGTAATTTATTGGTTGTATTTAAATAAGGTAATAAGATCACTGAAGAAAATAGATATAATAGATAGGCTATAAGAACGTTCTGTAACACAACTTTATTCAAACCACTCGTTTGATTTCAACGAAACCTCACAACAACACTTCATTCAGACTACTTGCTTAAGTTAATGTACTCTTTTTAGGGATCTCGCTGGCCTGGAGTTGGGTGTTCCATCCTTGCATTGGCCGAGAAAGTTCATTCAGATTTCCCGGCGTGGTTCCCCCTTGTCAGTGATGCAGGATGGAGGGCCTGACAAGGACAGCTGTCTAGTCATTCGGATGAGACGAAAAACCGAGGTCCCTTGTACACATTGGCGTGCACGTAAAAGATCCCTTGACAGTTGGAATTCGATATAAGAGTAGGCCGTAGTGCCGGTGTCCTGGCAAAATTTCCCCTCATAGCACACTGTATGGCGTATGCCCGTCTTCATTAGCCCAGTTCGGAACAGAACAGTAGGACGTTAAACCCCATTTCATTTCATTTTACCCTTTTTGAGGAAGGTTTAACGGTAGGTCTGTGGTATTAAGGCAATTTATTTAAAAGCTTTCATGAGAATTACCTAAGATTTTTGCCCTATTATTTCTCAAATAGTCTTTAATATTTTTCCAGGTCCGATTTTTTAAACATGGAAATCTTTGTTTTACTTCCATGATTTCTTTTTTCCCTGGCAATCGCAAATGTAGTATTCCTTTCAATGACGACACTGCCATTATTTCTTCGTCTGACCATTTTCTTTTTTCCTTGTTCGACTTCACAATTTCCTCTTCCTCATAGACATCCAATTGTTCATCATCTTCTGACATATCTACATCTTCTTCTTGGTCGTCAAAACTAATGTCAAGGGACTTGCCCTTATATTGATGCATGGTTCCAGTTTTGTCACGCGAAGCACATCATCTGGGAGTTGGTAATATTCTTTGTGTACTCGGACATCGTGACCCATAAACGTCGCCAAAAGTTCGATTTCTTTCAGAGCTAATAGTTGTGAGGATGTGGCCACTTGTTTCCTTAGTTTGGTTGATCTCATTTGCAAGGTGTCCTTCACCTCTGCTACCTCAGCATGCTTTCTAATTGAGTCTGAAGCGTGTATGTGATCCAGACTAGTGTAGTGGGTACAAGGGAAAGGGTTAAACGGCATGACACCAGCCTCCCGTCTATTAGATATGATATTATTCAGGGTATCGGCCATTCAGTAGACTAGTCAGTAGAATAGATACAGTCCTTCCTCCCCCCCCCCCCCTAGTTTGTGTCGAATGGACGTTAAACCCCATTTCTCTCTCTCTCTCCTTTTTTCCCCACTATTTATGCCACTTCAATTATTTTACATAAATTCTTTTCTATTTCGGTCAGGGAGTTGCACATATCATCCACAGTTGTTAAATGTTTCTTTTCAAAATCTTCAACTTTCATTCTCGAAACCTCCCCCTGTCGTCGTCGGTTAAAAACCATCACTTGACAGAGCGTTATCTCGTTTATTGTTTCCAAGTCGTTTTCAATTCATTTCCAGATTCATAACAAACCTTTTCAGTTCACTGACATTTTCATTCAGGTATTCTGACATCCTAAGCACGTCCTCGTGCTGTGGTAATTTTTCTGGGCTGTTTCGCTTCGCTTGATATAGAGTTCGTAAAACATGTGACGAAATTTCAATAGACCATTTCAGTTCGCAAAGTTTATGAAAATTTTCTGCCGTGATGGTGTGTCAAATTGATGTAAATCTGAATTAAACCCTGCAACATCTCTTAATGCAGAAATGATTTTACTGAAATTTTGAGGATTTATATAATACTCGAGACATGCATTTTTATTCTGATCATTCTTACGTAAGAAATATAGAATTCTCCCCATTTCACGCAATTTGGTCCGAATGTAGTTATGCTGATCTATATCGTGTCCGGAATTTAGATATTCTCTTTTTGCCAGCTCAGTAATAAGATTGCCACTTTTAACAATGCGGGAAATTTCGTTAAAGGCGTTCGAAACTCCGGCCGGGGCTCGTTTTAATAATTTGCTTTTACGAGCAACACGTTCCTTTCTTCGTAGTCTTTTCGCGGTTTTGTCAGGGTTTTCACCATCTTTATGCTCTCTTTGATGGATTTAAGCAGCAGTTGTGTTTCCAAAGATCTCTACGAACGTAATAACCATAGCATTGGATGCACGGACAATAATCGTTTGGGTATACCTCTGTATTGTAAGGTCTATAGGACACAACTAAGCTACCTTGACTTTTTCTAATTACTTCGCAGTTATGTTTATGGTTACCCAAGTTCCTTAGTTTGCATAATAAGTTAGATTTTAGTTGTTTGTCCTCAGTTTGAATTATTTTAGACACTTCTGTATGGAAGGGTATCGCTGCCAATATTAAATGCTCTGCGACAATTTCGTTTCCATTGATTATATGTAAAAAGTATTATGTACAAAGTCCTAATACCGATTAATGATAAAGTCAAAATACCTCTAAGGCAAAAGTTAAATGTAAAACATCAAATGTTAAGTGTTAAATGACAAATGTTTTGTGGGAAAATGCTTATATGACGGGTCTACATTTTACATTTCTCTCATTACATTTTACATTTGCGCTCTGCCACATCCCATTTGTCCTTCACGCTTTCTACATAGCAACTTTTGCACAGCATCAACTTGCATATGCAAATTTCGGATATCACGTGACTTATTAACATATATGGAAACCCGGCAAACTATAAACCAGCACACTATAAGGATATTCACCGCATGACAACAAAAATCAAGCTGGCACACCATAAGAAACTATCTAGACGACCGTGCGTAATTTTGAATGTGCCAGGAAATAATTGATAGATTCAAACAGCCAAAGAAACACACTTTCCTTTAATTTATAACACAATAACTGGAATTTCGTATTAATACCCGTATTTTGATATTTTAAACACCCCCACTCTTTCCGGTCTCTCTATAAACAGAGTTGAGTACTTTGATCCATTAAAAAAACAACAATATATAAGCATTGTGCCCAACAAATAAATAATATATTTAAAGAGAGGAATGACTATACATCTTTTAGTATGGACATAGCGAATTTTTGATTAAGCCCTGTATCTTTATTTTAGTTTAGTTTAGTCCCCCCCCCCCACCTTCCTTCACTTCAACTTTAATCTTATTTTGTAAAGTTAAGCAAATATGAATGTGCAAGAAAATTATTTGCATATCGTCCCCTGAGAGGTAAAAGGTCGCAAGTGACAAAACAGGCAAATTTGATATTTTTGCACCAAAACTTTATAAATTGACCCCTCCAGGTTATAACAAACAATGGTGACAATTGCAATGATACAAACTACAATATGGGTAATTAATATTAGGTAGTAAGTGGAAAACTTTACCAAGATGTCACTGGAGAAAGATAGTAAGTACACTGATGGCAGTGTAACAAGGTCGTAAGTGACATTTAAATATGTGCAGTAGCAACTTCTTTCTGGCAAACTTCTTTCTGGCTTTCCCACTAAAGCCTGTGTACATTTCATTTTGCGATAGTAGTGTTTAAAATTGATCAACCCGCAGTAGACTTTAATCCTTGAGTGACATTTAGGGATTGGGCACATTAAAAAACACAATACAATTTATATGGAAAAAATAATCACTGGTCTGTACACACATAGCACGACGTTTCGACAAGTATCCTCTTATCGTTGTCGTTTTGTGCTTGATAACAATAAGGGGATACTTGTCGAAACGTCGTGCTATATGTGTACAAAACAGTGATTGTTTTTTCGATATAAATTGTGTTGTGTTTTTTTTTTCACAGTAGACTACACAAAGAACGGGGCTGTAGGGGGGCCTTTTTGCGATACTGCATGTAAGAGACGCTTTTAATACCCCACGTTCGCCGTTTCAATGGACTGTAGTACGGTATGCGTACACACTAGAGCGAATGGGAACTAGAGAGGGATAGAGAGAGGGTTGTGATGCAATGAGACGCCCCTTGAGAGAGAGAGAGAGAGAGAGAGAGAGAAGGAGCGATGGGTGGGGGGTCTGAGAGCGAGAAAGAGAGTAAGAGAGATCCACATTGTAACTTAAAGATAGGGCTATAGAGAGCTAGAGAGGGGGGGGGGGTAGTTAAGGAGGTGGGCTAGGGACAGAGGGAGTGAGGGCTAGAGAGAGCGAACTAGAGAGGACGAGGGCTAGAGAGCGAGCTTAAGAGTGGAGTAGAGAGAGAGAGAGGGGGTGGGGGCTGAGAGCGAGAAAGAGAGATCCACATTGTAACTTAGAGAGACAGGGCTATAGAGAGGGAGATGGGGGGGGGGGGGTAGCTAGAGAGGCGGGCTAGGGACAGAGAGCTAGCGGGAGCGAAGGCTAGAGAGAGCGAACTAGAGAGGACGAGGGCTATAGTGAGAGGACAAGAGCTAGAGAGCGAGCTTAAGAGTAGAGAGAGAGAGAGATGGGGATTAACGTCCACTTGGTTCAATTTTACTTCAATAATTCGCTTGCGCGTAGGGGTCTTTTATCAGTGGGGAAACCGGAGGACCCGGGGAAAACCCACGAGGTTGGACAGACAATCATACTCCTTGTCACGTACAACCGGGGAATCGAAATTACGCCAGTTGTTTCAGTGACAGACCTTATGATACAGCGCACACATGCTAACCGTTCGGCCATCCCCCCCCCCCCCCCACACACACACACACCCTGAGAAAGATAAGAAACAAGATGGAAAGAGCTAGAGAAAGAGAGAGATGGTGAGAGCTAGAGAGCGTAAGATAGAGAGAGACCTAGAGAGATAGCGACACGGAAAGTGACGGCTACAGAATGGGCTAGTGAGGGAGGGACTTAAGAGAGTTATCGGTAAGGGGGGGAGGGAGCTAGAGGGAGAGAGATAGCTAGAGGGCGAGTGGGGAGGTCAAAAAGCGCTAGAGAGTTGGCTGCCAAGGGATGAGACTTGTCCCTCGAGAAGAGAGAGAGAGAGAAGGGCGGGGTGGGGCTACAGAGAACAAGCTAAGGGGGGGGGGGGGGGGGGTAGGGAGTTAGCTCGCAAAAGAAAGAGGTGAGGGAGAGCTTGACCTCGAGGGAGAACAAGCTAGAGAGAAGGGCGAGAGCTAGAGAGTAAGCTTAGACTATTAGAGAGAGATAGAAAGAAAGAGAATCCACAAGATAAAGAACAAGAGAAAGAGCAAGAAAGATAGGGAGAGAGGGCGTGAGCTAGAGAGAAAGATAGAGCGCGTGAGATAGAGACCTAGGAAGATAGCGAGATAAAAGGCGAGAGCTAGAGATGGAGAGATGGGGGGGGGGGGGGTCTAAAGAGAACTATCGATATGAGGAGAGCAATCTAGTGGGTGAGGGGCGGAGGGGGTGGGGGTTAGAGAGAGATAGTGATAAGCCTGCGATGTGATGATACTATCAATCTACTGTGAGAAGGATAGAAGAGATCGAGAGAGAGAATGAGCTAAAGGCTGAGGGTGGTAGGGAGGGAGCTAGCAAGGGTAGGGAGTAGCGATAGAGAAGGGAGAGCGGGGGGGGGGGGCACAGCAAGGGAGAGTGGGTACTAGAGCGAGATAACAAGTGGGCGAGATAGAGAGGTGAAGAGAGTGAGATAGAGAGAAGGTTGTACGATACCGTGAGGCTTGACAGGGAGGGAGCGCGCGAGAGCCAGAGAAAGGTATCAAGATAGCGTGAGGGATAGAGGGAAGAGGGGCCTGGGGTTAGAGAGGGGTATAACATCCACTGAACACAAACTAGGCCATAATTTTACTTCAATAATTTGCTTGCGCGTAGGGGTCTGTATCAATGATAGAAAGTCGGAGAAAACCCAACAAGGTTGAGCAGGCTACCATGCCACTTAACTCAATTACAGACCTTAAGATCCAAAGCGTACCCGTAAGACCAATATAACTTCCACCCCATGGCAAAATCACATAAGGTCGTAAACAGCAATAAGTATGTATCTTTGGTTATAGGTAGAGAGTAGAAAAAGGTCGTAAGTGACTTTTCCGAGTTACCACACCTGATAACCGAAAACTTTATATTGCATTTCTAGCTATTCCCAATCATAACATACTGTACAAAATATTAGAAAAAACAATAAATAAACAATTTTACAGGACCATTTTCAAACCTTTAAACTCGATTTTCTCGAAAAGTGAAAAATGTCACTTACGACCTTTTCCCTCTCAGGGGACGATATTTGAAAAGAGCAATCAGTGATACGTAACATGGTATCTGGAATATCGTATTTAGACCAGTATTTTTACTTGAATACCCCTTTAATAGTGTGATATTTATTGGATTTAAATTATGAAAATACGATTGTACCAGAAAACTATTTACATATTTACAAGCAGAAATGAATGTGCTTTTCACTAATATGTAACATATTTACAAACAGAAATGAATGTGCTTTTCACTAATATGTAACATGATACCTGAAATTTTGTATTTGAACATTGCACAGACCCCACCCCCACCTCCCGTAATCATCATAAAGTGCCATCCAAATTGTCAAGGTGAGTAAATTTTTATTGTGTGCTAGGCTGATTTCCTGTTATAGTGTCGCGAATATCCTCGTTCCGGCTTATAGTGTGCCAGGTTTCCGTATATGTTAATAAGTCACGTGATATCCTACATTTGCATATGCAAGTTGATGCTGTGCGAAACATGCTATGTAGAATGCGTGAAGGACAAATGGGATGTGGCAGAGCGCAAATGTAAAATGTAATGAGAGAAATGTAAAATGTAGACAGGTCAAAAAAAGCATTTTTCCACAAAACATTTGTCATTTAACACTTAACATTGACGCTTTGCATTTAACTCTTGTCTTAGAGGTATTTTGACTTTATCATTACCGGTATTATGACTTTGTACACTGTACTTTTTACATATAATCAATAGAAAAGACATTGTAGCAGAGCATTTAATATTGGCAGCGATACCCTTCCATACTTCTGGTTCAACAGTGTGGGTCGTGTATAAATGTCTTGGTAGTTTTGACTGTGGTATTCCGCAAAATTGTTTTTTATCCCATTTTCGTCCATCGGAATTATTTGTTGCTAAAATTGTTATGCAGTTGTCGTTTGTTGTATGATATATCTGAGTAGTAGAAGTGGACGTTACTGCGGGTGAAGAAGACGACAGCGCCGTTTCTTTACTTAGTTTATGGTATGAAATTATTTCGGATTCATCAGATTCTGTTTCCGAAAAAAACCTCACTTTCTGATACCACAATATCTTCATTAGTAGTGGATGTGATTACAGCTGTGGTTTGTTGTAGTTTAGTTAATCGTTCTCGAAGGTTTTTTGACACTGATCCAGAAACCGATTATTGTGTTATTGGTTCAACTACATCCTATGTAATGGTTTCAACTGATTTCGACATCAATTCCTGTGAAAATAGTTCCAGTGATCTGGAAACCGATTCTTGTGTTATTGTTTCAACTGCTTCCTGTGTAATGGTTTCAAGAGATATCGAAAACGATTCTTGTGAAAATGTCTCAAGTGATCTAGAAACCGATTCTTGTGTTATTAATTCAACTGCTTTCTGCGTAATGGTTTCAACTGATTTCCGCACTGATTCTTGTGAAATTGGCTCAAGCGATGTAGAAGTCGATTCTTGTGTAATTGGCTCTAGCGATCTAAAAACAGATTCATGTGAAATTGGTTCACATGATGTGGATACATTTTCTTGCGGTTGTGTTGGTTTAGACGGTACTTCTTCTGTAATAGTTTCAATTGATTTCGACACTGTTTGTTCTTTATCTGGCACAGGTAATCTGGGAACCGATTCCTCTTTGCTTGATTCCACCAGAGGCGATCTAGAAAACGGTTCTTGTGAATCTTCTTTAGGGGTCATCATTCTGATCTGATTTCTTAACAGTCGCCTTTTCATACCGTTATCGACGTAATAAACATAAACATATTTTCCTGTTTTACTAATTTTCAAAATGGTTGCTGAATACAAATGTCGATCTGGTGGCCATAGTGCATCGATTTCGTCCCCTTCTTGAAAATCACTTTGAATTGGTTCCACGTCCACTTCAAGCCCTGGGGGAAAAGGTAACTTATTGAGGTCACGGTAAGTTAATGGTATAATGGCAAATGTCTGTGTGATCAAGGTGAGTTATTAATATAAAGGTGTTATAAATGTAAGTTAATGGGGCCAAGGTAAGTTATTTGGTCTCGGTAATTTATTGGTATAATGGCAAATCTAATTTACTGGTATAAAGTAAGTAATTGGTAGGTCATTGTTAATGTTATTAGTTTCTTGGTATAAAGGTAGGCCATTGTATCAATCCACGTGTCTAATTACCCTTATCGTTGATTATTGTCAATTACACACGCCGCTACATCACAGTTACGTTGTAGACTAAATAATTGAAGAGACCCCATTTCCAACATCAAAACGTACAACGCTAAGCCCTCGTATTTTAAACCGGTAAACGTTCGAAGATTTTGTTCATCATGTTCACACGTATAGCCTCCTTCGCATACCTAACATTTTATACTGATCGAAAGCTCATTCACTTACCTTTCTAAAGAACTCGTCCGTTTATTCCAACTCAGAACAGTAGGACGTTAAACCCCATTTCATTTCATTTATTCCAACCTTTACACGCGTTTTAATTACGCATAATTATATTATGCGAACAAGATGTCTCTTGTCTTGTTGAGCCGAAACGTTAATTACCAGCAAGCTCATTACAACCCATTCTTATCAAATTCCTAAATTTTGATAATATCTTGTTTTCTAAAATGTTTTATTTTTGTATTTTCCGGTAATATGCGGCGAAGTAATCGACCTTCTGCAAGACCATATGTCTCTGGTGCTGGGCCATCTACTGGCAGTGGTACTGTTTGCAGTGGGTCCTCTGTTCCACCAAGAAAGAAGAAAGTCTCCAAGTCATCTGGGCCTACTAGGTCGATAGAAGTTAGGCCTAGGACAGCTAGTCCTCATCAGGAGTGAATCTTGTCAGTTATAATATGCCTAGTCGACAGAGCACAGTGGTTTTGGAGCCTGGCGATACCTTCACCAACAGACGAAGTTTCACATGTCGCTTCCACTACTTTCAGTTCAGTTTGTTTAGCACATGCAGACCCACCTGTACCAAGTTTTGGGGGTCAGGTTTCTCGCAGCGGTAATCGAACCGGTAGTTCTTATACTTATTCTTCATATTTTGATTTAATTACGAACCTTCAAGGGCAGTCTTGCAAGGCGATGTGCCCCAAAGCATAACGGCCAAAAATTTAAAAGGAGAATTCGTTGATTTGGCATTTTTAGCGGACAACACTCTGATTCATTAGACAGGGGCCAAGCATTTTTCAATAAGCGGAAAGGGGGAGCTCGTCATTCGGAAGAAAAAGTATCCGACATAAGAGCGCTGGACCGACGCCTTTTTAGTGTACATGCGTATTTTTTGTGCAGCAAAACCAGACAAGTTGCAAGAATTATTAAAGTACGTGCAAATCATACGACTCGCTTCTGTCCAGTTAAAAGGGTTGGGTTGCCGCGTTTATGTTGAAAAATGTCGTTTAAAGATATTTTCCTGCGTACAAACTGTAGTATGATATATTTGAACTAAAAACATGCTCAAACTAATTAATCTATCAAAAATTTGCTTCAAATCCCTCTCAAACCTTTGTATACAAGGGGACACCTCAAGCTATAAATAAACTTACTTCTTTATTCTCCAAAACTATATATACATAGTTATTGAGATAATGCACATTTATATACAAAGATTCAAACTTAAATGACATGTGCGAACGATTAAGTAATATCAATAATTGATAAATAATATTGACAACAACAATAGTGGTGTATATTAAGTATATAACAAAAGGTTTTCATGGAGGATTAATTTTTGATGTAATGATTTTAATGAGTCGACATAACTTCTGTAATACAACAGTATTTTTACAATTAAAAAAACTTTGAAATTTGAAGAAAAATATTTACAATTTAAAATATAGTGAAATTCGTCACCGATGTCGGCTGAGTCACAGACATGACATAGTCTTTCGTTTCGTGGTGTTTTATTCCACCTCCCCGACTCAATCGGTAATCGGTGACTCCCAAGTCTGAATCTAGACAGAATTTGTATGTTAATGTTTGTTAAATTATTAAAATATGATGTTAGTGGCTATGTCTGTCAAGTATATTTCGTTGAGGGAGGGTCCATTTTTAGGAATGTATTTTTCATTACTTACTGTCCATTTACCATACATATTGAGGCCTATGTAAATTCATTTCCCGCCGTTTAATTGCAGAGTCTTTTGTACGTTGACATCCCACAATACTCTCAAAATCTCCTAACCATTTGATCAAGAAATAACAACCGCTCCCAAGCTAGCACACAATAAGCTGGAAGACAACCGTCGGGTTGCCAGTTAGTGATACTCTTTCATTTTTGCCCAGTTCTTGCCCCATGAGTGTTTTCAGGTTATCCAGTATTTTTCTAGTAAGATGGGGTGTTTATATATATACTTTCCATATATACCAAATTTGCCATGCTGTTATTGGAAATAACCACCCGATAAATATTTTCGGGACAATGTATCTTTAAGGAGGTACCTGGATCTGGGATCGTGGGCCACTGTTGATAATGATTGTGGTTACTTTGTTTAACGTTTCCCAGTGCTGGCAACCCACAATTGTTTGCAAGATCTTCTGGTCATGCTGAATGGTTTTCCCAGATATACTAACCATAAATGCTATACATTCAATAACAAAGCGTTTTGCAACCGTACAAATTGCAGATACCAGCATGCTTGTATAGTATGAGGTAACGATCACCCTGGCAAATTTTACAATTGGCCAGGTTGGTAACGCACAATAATTACGCCCCAGACCAGGATTTAACCAACAAACAAGATATCCCCGGTCTATGGCTCCTCGCTCAAACTTCGGTCGTTAAATCGAAATTACTTTTATGTTCACCAGAGTTTGTTAGCCTTAATATAGGAAGT
Organism: Patella vulgata; assembly: GCF_932274485.2. Taxonomy (NCBI): domain Eukaryota; kingdom Metazoa; phylum Mollusca; class Gastropoda; family Patellidae; genus Patella; species Patella vulgata. Next base: position 26,157,941 of record NC_065882.2, on the reverse strand, counting down.
GTTGACCTTGGTTTAAGTCCTTTGTAATATATAGAATTTGGTGTTGGTGCCCCTGGGGACTTTTAAGCACTACCCTTTATAATGCCACAGGTTTTGGCTGATCAACCAACTGGAATAAACCTTTGGTCTTTGTGTAAAACTCCAACTGATGCATATCTGGGTCAAATGTGTAATAATTTAAAATAGGCGTTTACAAATCCTATCACTTCATCCGTTTACGCAAATCTATGAAAGAGGAAATTGAAGTTTGGTTTGTATTTTGACACAGTTTAATGGTCTTATTTATTTCCCAGATACAGGCTGGTATTCTAGTGATGTTTTAAATCTTTACACAGACAGTGCCGGTGCACATGATCTGGGTTGCGGTGCTTTGTAAAATAATGAATAGGTTTTCTGTCAGTGGCTTTCTGCGTGGAAGGATTCCGAAGCAATGAGAGATATCACTTTTTAGAATTCATTCCGATCATATTGGTCATTATAAAATATGGGGTAGTAAATAGAAAGTTATTTTTTTTATATTGGTAACATGCCCATTTTTAATTTGCTTTCTAAATTAACGTCGGCCTCAAATCGCTTGAAACAATGAAGAGTAAGAATCAATGAATGAATGATATATATATTGTTGCATGGCGCGTCATCTCAAACCGGGGTATATTGCGCCAAACGTATGGTGATGTTACCCGAGACAAATTAGAAAGAAATAATCACAATATATATACATAAATAATGAATGAAATATTGTTTAATGGCACGTCAGCTCCAACTGGGGTATATTGCGCCAAACATATGGTGATGTTACTCGAGGTAAACTAGACACAAATAATCATAAATAAAAATAAATATCACAGTAAATATCAAGTAAATATAAATATCACAAATTTTTTGTATATATACTTAAAATGGGAAATTAGATATATGCAATTAGAATTTTCGAAAAAAAATTGTTTCTTTTAAAAAATCTAACGCTTTACAATATAGACCCGGGTGGGTAAACAACTGACGTATTTTATGGAAAACATTGAGTTATATGTTTAGCTCCTAACTTTAGAATTATTTTTTTAACTTGTATTGATATTGATATTTTTTGTAATACTGTCGAACCCTGTCGTGACATCATAATATTGCCAACTAAATAAATTGTGTTTATTGCTACTGCCGTTTCTGTTCTTCAATAACCATTTCCATAATGTCGATTACAACAAAGTTTATAGAATTATATCGTAATGGTTGCTCATACACAAGTCACATGTCTTATCAAGTATAATTACTGTTGATAACTGAGCTCAGTATTTCCAGTTCAATTGCTTAATGTCATTGAAACAATTTGCTGTGTTTGTATTCATTTTATTTTTTATTTTATTTGCTTTAATGATAAGAAATGCAACATTCACTATTTTGATGAATATTAATTTAAGTAAATTTTATTTGGTGAAAATATCAGCGCAATTTCAGCTCCAACCATTGTGACGAACTTTTGGATGATCTGTAGCTAAGAGGAGAGGGTGGATATGTCATGATTCCTTCATTCTGAGAGCAACACTCCAAACATTGGCAAGGGTTTAGATAATCTCATTCAACTGTGTGATAATTATGTTCTAGCGGCTCCAAAAAACACACGTGAAATGAAATCAAATGGGGTTTAACGTTCTACGTTTCTGATCAACCGGGCTAATGAAGACAGACTTAAACCATATTATTGTTCTATGACGGAAGTTTTACCAGGACAACGGCGCTACAACCTACTCTTATTTAGAATTCCAACACCATTGTATATTTGTTAATATATTTTATATCCATATGTATTCAAACTTTCTGTTATATGGTTCGATCCCTGCATTGGCTGAGAAAGTTCATCCAGATTTTCCAGAGTGGTTCCCCCTTGTCAGTGATGCAGGATGGAGGGCCTGACAAGGACAGCAGTCTAGTCGTTCGGATGGGACGAAAAACCGAGGTCCCGTGTACACATTGGCGTGCACGTAAAAGATCCCTTGACAGTTAGAATTCGATTTAAGAGTAGGCCGTAGTGCCGCTGTCCGGGCAAAATTTCCCTCATATCACACTGTATGGCGTATGGCCGTCTTCATTAGCCCAGTTCGGAACAGAACAGTAGGACGTTAAACCCCATTTCACTTCATTTTACCCTGTTATATGGGGGGGGGGGAGGGGTTGGATGGCCGAATGGTTAACACGCGCGCGCTGTATTATACGGTCTGTCATTGAGTCAACTGGTGGGGTTTCGATTCCCCGGTTGTACGTGACAAGGAGTAGGGTCGCCTCTCCAACCTCGTGGGGTTTCTCCGGGTCCTCCGATTTCCTCCCACTGCTAAAGAACCCTACGCGCAAGCGAATTATTTGAAATAGAATTGAACCGTGTGTTAGTCCCGAAATGACCTAGTTTGTGTCGAGTGGACGTTAACCCCCCATCTCTCTCTCTCTCTCTCTCTGTCTCTCTCTCTCTCTCTCTCTGTTATATGACCCGCATATACATGTACTTAAATTAATCTTTTAACTGATTATTGTGGTGTGTTGTTTAATTTATTATCTATATTGTATTCTACAAAGGGCATAATATTAGAAAGGCTATATCTTATCTTCAACCCTTCTTAAATAAAGTCATCGTGATTATTATTATCATAAACTGCCCGGAATCCTTTACGATTTTGACAATTCTTCACATACCTGCTTTTAATCTATATATATATTTGTGACTGTCGTTTGTCTGTCTGTCATTCTGTTCGGGGTTGGCGGTTATACTAGGTCTACCCTGAGTCTGAAATTTGGGGTAAAGGGGTAGCTCGGACTGGAGAGTAACATAGGCCTGGTGGCGTTAGTCTACCACTTCCGGTTTCGGAGTTATGACCCCCCCCCCCCGAGCGAAGCCGGTCTGTTCGGGGTTGGCGGCTACACTAGGTCTGCCCAGAGTCTGAAATTTGGGGTATAGGGGTAGCTCGGACCGGGGAGTAACATAGGCCAGGTGGCGTTAGTCTACCACTTCCGGTTTCGGAGTTATGACCCCCGAGCGAAGTCTGTCTGTTCGGGGTTGGCGGCCACATCTGCCCAGAGTCTGAAATTTGGGGTATAGGGGTAGCTCGGACCGGGGAGTAACATAGGCCAGGTGGCGTTAGTCTACCACTTCCGGTTTCGGAGTTATGACCCCCGGGCGAAGTCTGTCTGTTCGGGGTTGGCGGCTACACTAGGTCTGCCCCGAGTCTGAAATTTAGGGTATAGGGGTAGCACGGACCGGGGAGTAACATAGGCCAGGTGGCGTTAGTCTACCACTTCCGGTTTCGGAGTTATGACCCCCGAGCGAAGCCGGTCTGTTCGGGGTTGGCGGCTACACTAGGTCTGCCCCGAGTCTGAAATTTGGGGTATAGGGGTAGCTCGGACCGGGGAGTAACATAGGCCAGGTGGCGTTAGTCTACCACTTCCGGTTTCGGAGTTATGACCCCCGAGCGAAGCCGGGTATCCTGCTAGTAATGTCATAAATGCAACTGTAGATCTCATAGCAAACTTTACTCATGCATATTAATCCATCTAACACTTTTGTAAACAGCAGCATAAAACTCCCCACCGTCCGTGTGATATGTTCTTTTATAGTGGAGAGTCTTGTTCTAAACCTTTAAACAGAAACAGAGAGAGAGGGAGAGAGACTATGTCATTTCGAGACTAACATATGGTTCAATTTATTTCAATAAACCTTTAAACAACTTTCAATACAGATACACTAACCCACACGCACATTTCGTACCTGACAAAGGAAGTATACTCTTGAAAGGGTGTGGAACGCTGAATGGCACAATACATCGGGTTCACCAGCCAACTGTGGGCGGACAGACGAACAGGGTGACAACTATGCGTGTGGGCGTGTAAAAAAAATTTCCCGGAAAGCAGCATTTCCGCATACTCGTCATTGCCAAGTGTTCTTTTACGTGCACACTAACTGGGGCATAGTAAGTTTAATTTAAACACGCTATTTCATAAGTTACACTAACTTTATGTAAATGCCACAAAAATAACAATAATAAAAGTATGACTTTATAGGGCTATTTGAAATGCAAGAATTAATCAAAAGAAGGTAATTTAATACACGGGCTTTTTCTATTTTTTCTTTATAATGAATAAATGATGTCCCCTCCCAACTCTTCGTCTTCAAGGGTATTATCCACACTGATCCGCAATTTCCTCCGACAAATTAAATACTAAAACATTATTTTTTATTGTATTAGAAAAAAAAGACTACTTCACGTCCTGGTTTACTCAGGTAGAAGACCGTCCATACATTTACCCAAAACAACTTTAATTACCGTACCCAAAACAACTTGTGCATTGCTTAAAACTGAGCTCGCTTTTACGTCTGTTGGGCTTATTGGTTGTTATCTGCCTACCCAAGTTACTGCTATGATAAATGATTTTAAGGATCAACTTTAAAAAATCTGTTAACAAAGTTCGACTTTAGAACGTTTACGGTAAAATGTATTTGAACTAAGTGTTGATAATGACATCAGTCGTTGCCGTGTTCCACATTATGTTGACGTCGCCTAGTGCGTAGCTTATGTCGCCCTACGACGCGACGAAACTAACGGCGACTGGCAGCTTATGTCGCTAAGACTGAATTTATCCACGACTGGACGCAACCATGGGCAACCAGTTGGCCCTAATCGTAAGCGGGCATATGTCGCCCGGCGTCAGTTGCAGAATCGGAGTCACAACTGATCACGTGATAAGCTTCAAAATGGCGGCGGCAATTCTAAAAGAGGTGAGTTCCACAACAAAATGCACTATTACTAGTTATATTATTATCGCTGTTATCAATAAAAGGGGGTAGGCTCGCCCTACTGTTCATTTATCCCAACAGTGCGTGATATTGACATGTTTTGGGTTTTTTTTTCTTATTTTTAAGCAAATCAGATTAGTAATGCCTGCAAAAAAACAACCCCAAAACAAATAGTGAAAAACCGAACATTGTTTTTTTCAATGGATTTTTTTTCAATCAGATTAGTAATGCCTGCAAAAAAACAACCCCAAAACAAATAGTGAAAAACCGAACATTGTTTTTTTCAATGGATTTGGATCAAATGGCAACTAGAAAATTTCTGACCCAATTTAACAATACTGGGCGCACATTTATAAACACTTTTTTGCGTGATTCGTACACAGTGGGCATGGCAAGCCATACAACTAAAAGAAATATGCAACTACAACTAGACGCTGACCTACAACTCAAATAAGAAATATATGAATATACTGCACCAAGATTGTTCATACATGATCTAAAATAAATTGTTTGATATTGGAATTTGATATAAAATAACGTGTTCCAATAATGGAATAACAATTTATATTGTTCTATTTGACTTTTCAGGCTCATCAGCGAAGAAGAATTTTAATTGCTGCTGAAGTGCACAGACGAAGCATGGATGCTATGCTAGTTATGAAGCACCTATTAGACGAAAGAAACCACAAAAGAGATCGGATACGCTGGAAAAGGCCATGGCTTTACAACCATGATGAACAAGGAATATTCCCAAACCTGGTCAGAGAAATGGAAATAGCTGATGAGTCATCATAATGAGGCCTTAAAATATATCCTTACTGTCCATTCATCTGATGGGAGATTTTGTTGATTTTCTCCCGAAAGAAGATGCTGAATCCGCGGAGAAAATCTTCTGTGACAATGGTGGGGCTCACAATCCTTGAAATATGTAGGTGTCTTCGTCTCATGACCGTCAACCCAAAAGACGAACGGGGGTGACGACAATATATAACCACATTTCAATGTGGGCGTATAGATTTATCGTTGATACAATAATGACATTGTGTCACATATATTTACTTATTTCATGTGTACGTGGGATTACCCTGACATCAGAAGTTAACTTTTCTTTCTATTTCAAAATTTTATTTCTATCTTAAACTTTTTAGAAATATCATGATACACGTCATGTTCATACCGAAAACAACATACATGTACATGTAGAAGAACCCGAGTAAACAATAATATGAACAAACCCAAGTTGCATAATTAAGGGATATTTGCAAACTAATTAAAATTATGTTTTAAGATTGTAACAATTTATTTTGCATAAACTAAAATTATAACATTTTCCATTTCTAAATCATAACGCTTACCTTTAAAAACAATTGAATTGTTAAAATCTAAATAGATGTAATTTCCCTTGCAATTTCAAAGATGTGTTTCTGGAGAAAATTAACCAAAAATGTTTCGTCTTATTTTGGATGAATGGACAGTCAATAATTAGAATAAACGAAATGAATGATTAGGATGAACATATACTATTGATAATAGGTGATCAGAATAAACAATTCCTGTTGCTTACAGTGTTACAAAACATTATTCTCATTCTGTAACATGCTCAAAAAGCCTCCTTGGCTGGGTTGATGTACGGGTGGTTGGAAGGATTGTTGCCCTTAAGGAGGTTGATGTATAGGCTGAAATGCAGTTGGTGGTTGACGTTCAGCCAGTTCGGCCTCCATTATCATCTGATGCATTTTGCTTGTCAGTAGTGATTTTGTCAGAGGATCCTTAATTTTTTTTTAATTTCAAACCGATCAATCTGGCAAAGACGTCGTCTTCATTCTCTGGAACATGTAAATAGGGGTCCTTGATTTCTATTGGCTTGGCCAAGGATTGTGCTATGCTTTCAAAGATGCCATTATCCCTTTTCCTTTTTGCTGTCGTTTGCCTTTCGTGTGCCCCTCTTTGATTTTCGCCTTTGAAGTGCTTCGTGGAGTTGGAAACATTGGATGAAGTTGGCTCACCTCTTCATCGAGGTCCTGACTGGCTGCAACATCATCATCATCATCATCCAACTGATTAGCAGACGTATCCGCTGCTCCTGTTTTTGAATCATTCTGATATTAAATTTATTGAAATTAAAATAGCTAATGATTTCCAAGAAACATGGAATTTTCCAAATATTCTGGGGGCAATTGACGGCAAACACATCTCATTACAAGCACCACCACACTCAGAATCTGTGTTTTATAACTATAACTTCAGTATTGTGTTAATGGCCGTCGTGGACGCTGAGTACCAGTTCATTTATGTTGATATTGGCTGCAATGGAAGGATTTCTGACGGGGGAGTGTTTGCAGGGTGCAACTTGAGACTGGCATTCAGGGAAATCGCCACTACCTGGGGGTGATACACAAGAGATGTCCTACCACATGCTTGGAGACGAAGCCTTTCCATTGCGGGAAGATTTAATGAAACCCTTTCCATTTCGGAACATGTCTGAGGGGCAACGAATTTTTAACTACCGACTCCCTCGCGCCAGATGTGTTGTCGAGAATGCTTTCAGCATTATGGCAGCTAAATTCAGAATCTTTTTAGGTAGAATTATTCTAGCCCCAGAGAAGGCTGTGAGTCTTGTATTGGCAACCTGCGCACTGCATAATTTTTTGCGATCAACGAGGGATGCTGCCTACATTGGACCAGGAACCCTGGATGACGAAGATGAGGGCCACGGATTCTTCTCTACACTCCGTGGGCCTTTCACACAGTAACTTCGCTGGGATTGAACCAAAGGAAAAACGACATAGACTGATATAATACTTTTCCTCGTCGGCAGGATCAGTGGTATGGCAAAATGCGATGATTGGAATTAAATATTTTCTGACCTCAAAATTAGCTGAACTCGTCGTCTCCCTTGACTTGATATTGGGTCCGAAGATCTTTTATCTGATTGATGACTGCAGCAACTGGAAATAAAAATTACATGTCTCAGAATATAACCAGATTTATTCTGGCTAAAAGTTTGTAACTTGCTCACTAATCAAATATACCTAGGTTCTGGCATTTTTGTGAAACAGTTTCTTTTAACATTAGGAAAGAAGATTCAACAGGAAAATTTAATACCATGAGCAACTAAATTCTGTGTTAGCTATAAGCTATTGTGGCTAATGCATGAAAAAGGTACTAGCCACATACATTTTTCATTAGCCACTGACCTCATGAAAAGTTGTCTGTATTCTAATCTTGATGTATAGTCTATATTAAGGATGTCACATTTTGAAGCTAGAAGCAAGTGCTAATAATGTGTACAAAATATCAAGCAGAAATTTGAAGACTGTTAACTTCCTGTGATTTATTACAGGTAACAAAATGAATAACAAGTGTTATATCCTATTGAATTGATTGCTGGTTTCAGAAGCCATGGTGGCTAAGTGGGTAAGACGCTGGCTCGCTAGCTTGGAGGAGGTCGGGTGTTCGATTCCTGCATTGGTCATTGGATCCAGATTTTCCAGCGTGGTCCCCCCTTGTCAGTGATGCAGGACAAAGGGCCTGGCAAGGGCAGCTGTCTAGATGTTTAGATGAGATGAAAAGCCGAGGGCCGAGCAAAATTTCCCTCATAGCACAGTGTATGGCGTATGCCCGTGCCTTCATTAGCCCAGTTCGGAGCAGAACAGTAGGACGCTAAACCCCATTCATTTCATTTCATTCCATTTTAATCGATAAATAATAAGAGGAATTATGGATAAAATACAATAAAAACCATATTATTGTCTACAAGATAACAATTGGTTAGTAAAGGTTCTCCTATTTTAGTCATTCGTTTTCGTTTAATGGTATGGCACGCGTATTTCACATAAATTTATTTTTTGTGAACTAACTGTTATATTTCACACTGTTGCTTATTTTATTGAGTAATGTCCAATTTGTATTTATAATATGACTGAACTGGATGCAAGAAACATTTTTATAGTTGTACTGAACTTGTAGAATTGCTTTCATAGACGAAACACACAACCTGTTTCTTTCTTTGGACCACTGGGCGTTCATTAAAGAAAAACCCCTTTCGACATTTGCGTTTTGACTTGGGATAGCAAAATAATATTGAACAATCTTCTTAATTCTTCTGAAGTAGAAGAACACTTAATAAATCCATCCAATTATCGTGGTCTACTTCGAGCTTCTTTCGGATCAAGTCGGAGATTAAAATATACTCTTCAAAAACGTCTTCTTCATCTAAATATACGCCCTTTTCCTTCAACCAAACTAAAGATGTCTGAACTTCATTCCAAGAAGATTTGTGATCAAGAATAATCCAAGAAAAAGTTGAAAAGTCTTGACAGATTATTAGTCCATTTAGTGATATAACTAATGGCAGTGTTGTAAAAAGAAGACACGTCTTCGTTGAAGCGGGATGCTCAATAACTCTTTAACAGAAGTTGGCAGAAATGTTTCCTCTTATCTCCTAGTAAGAGAACTGCATGTATCATTTAGGACGCTTGATACCTCACATACAGATTTACCTTCCATTTCTGTTTTCAATATAGCCTTATTGAACAATGACATTTGGGATTGTAACAATAATAGAGATACCTTGGCGATTGGACTTTCAAAAAACTCATCGAGAATTTTAGGTGGATGTTCTTGTGAGAGAAAATATGACCTCACTCCATCATAAACCCCCAACAAACGCTCTATCGCTGGGAACAAAGATAGCAATCTGGTCTTACCGTGAGAAAGCAAATTCTGGTATGGAATTTCTACAAATTCACAAAATTCCGTAAGAGCGTGTACCCTTACTGTATATATGGAAAAGAAATTGTAAACTTTCATAATTATACCCTCAATATCAATATTGAGTAAATCCGAGGCTGTGCGAATAGTACCTTGTAAAATGTGTGCAGGACAACCAACTCCAACTAAATTTTCACCAACTTCTAGTTTAAACATGCATAATTAGACATTAATTAACCTATCTAGTCCATAATCAACCCTAGATGGCATCGCTAGCCTGCGGTCTTTAGTGGATTATGAGCCGGTTTACTGCATAACTTTCCTTCACGATTTAACGATTAAATGAATAATCGAGACTATGTTGTTTATTTTACTGACTTTAATAAAGATCAAGACTAGCCGGAAATTTCAATGGCTTAGTTCTCGGTTCATAGTAGGTCGATTTGAATGAAATTTTCAGAAAATTGCCTTTACATAATCTAGTTTTTAACTATTATAGTGAGAACTGCCAACTCGTACAGAGTTTTCAATGCCAGACCAAAGTACATCATTCATGTAAGTTACGCCAATAGAAAAGTATGCCTGTGCCAGAAACACCAGACTTCATATGTTCCAAAGTCTCGACAAATCAAATTGTGTATGGCTCTGCTTACCTTGAACAGAAAATGCTCATTATCGAACTTAATCAAGGTATTGATGTAATGAAACTCTACACCAAGTTTCATCACTCTCAGAACTTCTTTAAGTGGCATTTAGTAATTGAACAGTAACACACTAACACTATTTATGGAATAACAATCACTGGTTTATTAACATGCAACGTTTCGACGATGATACTCTCGTCTTTATCAAGCAAATGATAACATATATGTAAAACATCAAGTATTTATATACAGTATAACAAGAAGCCATAAATATAGATCTTATATATAACTAGCACTGATCAAAGCGATGATGATAAAGCCCTAAGTGGTTACAATGTACCGAAGCCATAATTAATTACATATCTATAAAGCAGGAGTAAGCCTAATTAGTGATCAGTGTTATTACAATGAATACAAATAGGTGTTAAGCATTCATTAGGTGTGCAATAACACACATTAACTATTATTTTAATAACATTAATGTTTAATTTTAATAATGGCGGATGTTAGATAGTATATGCAGTACTGGATCATATATATACTAAATATTAAAGTAATGATTAATATTAAGGGCTAATCAATAAGCATGATTCTGAATGTTATGAATAATAATAATAATAATAATAATAATGAAAAAGTAATCAGTACCTAATCTGATATATGATAATTATATTGAATACAATAAGTGAGAATGTAACAACAATCCTGATAACAAAATGAACTACTGGAAAATTATTGTATCGTATGCGTGTAGTGGGGAAGATAGACTCCTACATCTCTGCCCACCCACACAGACCAGTACATAAACCATTCATCAAACCACCCCAGTCAAGTCAAGAAAGGCATCATTACAACCCTGACACGTCGCGCCCTTAAAATATGTGATCCCCCGCAAATAAAAGCAGAATTACAGCACTTGAAAGATGTTTTCATCCATTTCAACCAATATCCACCTCAAGTGGTAGAAAAGACTATCTCCGCTACCATCACTAAACATCAGAAGGCAGTGAAACCCCCACCCAAACCCGAGACAGCAGTGAGAATATCCATTCCGTTCATAGGCAAGACATCATATGAAATAAGAAGATTACTAAGCAGAGCAGGGATTGGCGCTAGTTTTACCACGGGACCCACAATTAAACAACTGCTAAAGGCTAACGGGAAGAACCCCCCATCTAACCCTCCACTACCAACAGGATGCGTATACAAACTGACCTGCTCGTGTGAAAACCAGTACATAGGAGAAACTAAAAGACCGTTAAGCATCAGAATTAAGGAACACCAATCGCTATCCAAAGTTAACCAATCCGCAGTCGCTGAACACTTGAGAAACAATAAGAAACACAGAATTCAATGGTCTAAAGTAGAAGTGATGAACGCGAACCAACATGTTAAGAAGACAAGGAAAATCATGGAAAGTATTCAGATCCGACGACACAAGCCGGCAATTAATACAATAATTACGATACAATAATTTTCCAGTAATTCATTTTGTTATCAGGATTGTTGTTACATTCTCACTTATTGTATTCAATATAATTATCATACATCGGATTAGCTACTGATTACTTTTTCATTATTATTATTAATATTATTATTATTCATAACATTCAGAATCATGCTTATTGATTAGCCCTTAATATTAATCATTACTTTAATATTTAGTATATATGATCCAGTACTGCATATACTATCTAACATCCGCCATTATTAAAATTAAACATCAATGTTATTAAAATAATAGTTAATGTGTGTTATTGCACACCTAATGAATGCTTAACACCTATTTGTATTCATTGTAATAACACTGATCACTAATTAGGCTTACTCCTGCTTTATAGATATGTAATTAATTATGGCTTCGGTACATTGTAACCACTTAGGGCTTTATCATCATCGCTTTGATCAGTGCTAGTTATATATAAGATCTATATTTATGGCTTCTTGTTATACTGTATATAAATACTTGATGTTTTACATATATGTTATCATTTGCTTGATAAAGAGAAGAGTATCATCGTCGAAACGTTGCATGTTAATAAACCAGTGATTGTTATTCCATAAATAGTGTTAGTGTGTTCATCACTCTCACTTAATTAGAACTAAAGTTATTGTGTCCCAAAGCAAGGTCTACGGCAATGGATGTTCTCTCTGGTGAGACGTCGGCGCACTTTATCGGTACTGATAGGTCTTCCGTGTGTTCCCACGGTCTGACGTGCTTTCTCGGATGCCTGTGTGAAGGGATTCTGCAGATGCTATCGCACAACATGGCGGGTTTTTCGCCTTGTGGTAACCCTTGGTCTACCAGTTCGGGGGCGAACATCCGTGGTGTTGGTGGCCTGAAAGCGTTGCTGAAGCCTGTAGATGGTCCAAACATTGACCTGGAAGTGATTGGCAACGGCTTGGGCAATGTGGCCAGCGTCGAGTCTTACAAGCGCCTGCTTCCTCTGAACTGTCGTGAGTCGTGGCATGCTGCTGACGTTGTAGTGAGAATGATCCAACCAGGTATGGCAGTGGTTCTCAACTTTTTTTTGCCAACGGCACACCTTGGAACACATGAAAAAATAGCGGCACACCTGGCTAAATATATATGAAAAATATTTGAAATTTTTGCTAAATAAAAACATGTTAAGTCAGACAGAATACATCTGAAGACAGAGACTAGTCATAGGCTCAAACTAAAAAAAGAAAACACAGTAATGAACTATCTGTGGACACCAGTAAATACTCAATTGGGATCACGTGGTTTTTCACATTTTCTTAGTGTGCCGTTCAGAATTTCGCGACACACTTAAGAAGATCTCGCGGCACACCTGTGTTCCGCGGTACACTGGTTGAGAATCACTGAGGTATGGGGTGCATTTTATAGGTCTGGTCCCGGTGAACAGCACGTGCAGCATGAGTTACATGAAAATAATGGAGAACACATAACCATCCCTGGGTTCAATTCTGTGTTTGGGAAGGAGCCTTATTGCTCAGGTAAAGTTGGAGATGTGATCAGAAATATACAATAGAAATATTTGGCAAGTTTTATGCAATGCGTCTATTCAGATACCAACCTGACGTTTCTTTTGCTGCTTAGTATATTAACGTTCATAGCGTGATAGTGGTTGAAAAGGTAACTTTATATGATAGAAGTTGCTTCAAGCCATGTTGCTGGGATAATGAGTTCAGGGGCCTATGTGAAGGATGATCTAAAACCACGGGTATGCAGGCTCCAAAAATGGTTGAGACTCCAAATGTTGTCGACATACCAAAGGTTGTTGAGGATCCAAAAGCTGACGGTAAAACAAATAAAACTGTGGAAAATCAGGTCTTGCTAGACCACAAACCAATTACGTATGTTACTGATCAGTTGCTGCAAAATATGGTCGTAGAAATCACCTTGGTAAAATATAGATTATGATGCGAAGGAAAGGGGTACATAATCAAGTTCATGAAGGGGTACATAATCAAGCCATGTTGCTGGGACAATGGATTATGACCCTTGATTGTACGAAATATCACGTTTTAGCCTGTTGACCCTCTAGAGTTCACATATCTTTATCGTTTTTTTTCAAAACCGTTCAAATATAGGCCTATCACAGTTGCATAATATTTATGGTTGAGACCGAATTTCGTGAAAATCCTACCGAAACTCTCAGTCAAATGGCCGTCCTCCTTTACGCAAATAGTATAAAAGCATGTAATGCCCAGGTTGTGGACCATAGAGGTCACAATTTTTATCTGATTTAGATGGAACTTAAAACGAGTATCACTAGTTCTTTGATGAATTCAATTTTCGTGCGCATTGGCCTCCTGCCTTGAATGAAGTTTGTGGATTTTCCAGGGGTAACGATTTTTGTCCGATTCATGAGATTAAACTTATATGTGTTAAGGATTAAACGTTCTTGGATGAGTTCGACTTTGGTACGCATCAGACCTTACATTCTAGAGCTATAGCCCCTGCTTTTTACGCAAAATCCTCCAAGGGCCTACAATTGTTGTCCCATTATGAGAAAACAAATATATTAAGGGTGTATCTTGCATGGCAACCGCTTGTTTTAACTGGTCATAACTGATAGGATTGAATTATTTGATGGATAAGGGACACAAGGAAAGGGTTGAGAAAATGTATACCCGTCGTTTTTTTTATATTTTTTAATTACCTAATCTGTCATAGATACAATGGAAGTGAGATGGGGTTGAAATAAAGTTCGAATGTTCAGTTAACTAATAGTGACCGTCGCAACTGGGGGTCTCTCAACCCAGGGGTCAGTATAGAGCATAGCAGGGTTTTCTTCTGAAAGTCTAATTTCTAGAAGTTAAAATCATGCGTGGTTTTATCTAACCGGGTGCAATAACCTGGAAAAGGGAGTACTTGCGGCCAAAGCCCCCCACCCCACCCCACCCCCACACACGTACACACTCCGACGGGCCTGCCATTCGCTACTTTATAACAGGTACAAAAGGTACACAAATGCGCTGCATCTCTTGCTTCTACCTCCCGCAGAAGAGTTTCGAGCTGATACATTGTATATAATTATGTGCTTTTAGAACCATTTTTGTCTATTTCAAGGTTTCAAAAACTAGAGCAATATACGCCCTTTAAGTTAATTGAGATGGTTGATATACTGAATGTTGTACTAACCAGCAAAGTGTTTAGAATAGAATAGAATTGTATTACACCGAAACGCCGTTTCAGGACAGCATATATAGCGCATACAATATACAAAGATGAAATGTAAATGTACAAAAATTCACGTACGGGTGGTCGGGCAAAAGAAGGATTGGTCTCACTTTATTTTACATCAACGCTAGATGATGTAAAACGCGCGGTCGTTGATTTAGGAACATAACTTGACAAAGCTAATATAATACCACTTTTATTCCGATTTGTCTAATGTCTATTAGACCGATGTGTCTTCTTGGCATTTGGCTTTTATTGACACGCTCATTCGATTATCCAGCCCATTTACGATGCAGATAGACTACTGGAAGAGCGAGTCGAATGTATTTCCACGCGTCATGACCGCTATGTCAATACAATAACAATTCTCTGAAAGTGAAAAAGTCAGCCGATAGTTCCGAACGTGTCATTTAGGAAGGTAAAATATTATTATGATGAATCAAAAACAACAAAAAATGTCTAATTCTTTTATCTGTGACCATATAGATATCTTTCATTTTCTGTTTGACTTTTTATACTTATCTTGCCTGGTTGGTGCAATAATTGCTATAACTATAATAATATATAAAATTGGCTGAAAGTGAAACGGGGCGCTATTGCACTTTCGTACCTCTACCAGTTCCTGTGGTCGTAGGAACTTGAAATTATTAGAGGATGTTACGGGGGACTAGCAATGACCACACACCAAATTTCAGCCGAATCGATCAATAACTTTTTATTTTACCGACCTTTTAATTTCTAACGAGAGAGAACTTTATCTGTTTGACGCCATTTGCTTTGTTTACTATTTAGACTCGAATAACAAGACACTAAGACGGAAACCGACACACTGCACTAGCTGCCTATCTCTGCAGTTCATAAAAATTAATATAATTTTCGTATACTTTAATTTTTGCGCGAAGCCACCATGTTCTATAAAATACTATTTGGTGTTGATCAGTGGATTGGCCTTTAGGTGTGAATATTGCCGTGACCTTGATTTTGACCTTGAGTCTTAACTTCCCATCCATATCAGGGCCTTTGCGTTTATGATTGCCGTGGCCTTATTTCTTACTGTATTTTCAAAGTTAATGTTCGAGGTGAAAGCAGAGACGACGTCCTTCGGAAAAGATGATTGGGTCAAAGTCGTAGGTCAAGGTCATGTTACAGAAAACTAAACTCAAACTTTTCAAAGTCATTTTTTGGACATTTGACCTTGACTTTCGACCTTGACCCCGTAACCATTTTCGAAGGCTATCACCATGGCTTGAATCATGGACGTTTACCTTGGTTCTGTAACACACTGCTCGGTCAGAAAAGGGTCAAACGGAGAGGGGCCCGTGTCCGAAAGGAAGTCAATGGGCGTGGTCAATGTGAAAGGTCGTAGTGACCTCCACTAGTCACCGTTAACCATCCATGACCTTGACCCTGACCTAAGAGTCCGAACTTCCCATCCATCTCGGACCCTTTGCGTTTATGCGTGCCGTGACCTTATTTCATTTTTGGGACAGGGCCAGGGTAAACGTCGATGGTTCAAGCCAAGATGATGGGCTTTGAAAATGGTTACGGGTCAAGCTCGTAAGTCAAGGTCAAATGTCCCAAAACTGACCTTGAAAAGTTTGAGTTCAGTTTTCTATAACATGACCTTGACCTACGAATTTGACCCAATTATCTTTTCTGAGGGACGTTGTCTTTGATTTCACCTCAAGCATTAACTTTGATAATACAGTAAGAAATAGGGTCACGGCAAGCATAAACGAAAAGGGCCCGAGATTGATGGGAAGTTTGGACTCAAGGTCGAAGTCAAGGTCACGAATGGTTAAAGGTGACTAGTGGAGGTCACCACGAACTTTCACATTGACCACGCCCTTTGACGTTCTTTCGGACACGGGCCCCTCTGCGTTTGACCGTTTTCTGACCGAGCAGTGTGCGACAGGGCCAGGGTAAACGTCGATGGTTCAAGCCAAGATTATGGGCTTTGAAAATGGTTATGGGATCAAGGTCGTAAGTCAAGGTCAAATGTCCCAAAACTGACTTTGAAAAGTTTGAGTTCAGTTTTCTGTAACATGACCTTGACCTACGACTTTGACCTATTTATCTTTTCTGAAGGACGTTGTCTCTGCTTCCACCTCAAGCATTAACTTTGATAATACAGTAAGAAATAGGGTCACGGCAAGCATAAACGAAAAGGGCCCGAGATGGATGGGAAGTTTGGACTCAAGGTCGAAGTCGAGGTCACGGATGGTTAAAGGTGACTAGTGGAGGTCACCACGAACTTTCACATTGACCACGCCCTTGACTTCCTTTCGGGCACGGGCCCCTCTGCGTTTGACCGTTTTCTGATCGAGCAGTGTGCGACAGGACCAAGGTAAACGCCCATGATTCAAGCCAAGTTGATAGCCTTCGAAAATGGTTACGGGGTCAAGGTCGTAAGTCAAGGTCAAATGTCCCAAAACTGACTTTGAAAGTTTGAGTTTAGTTTTCTGTAACATGAACTTGACCTACGACTTTGAACTTTTAACTTTTCTGAAGGACGTTGTCTCTGCTTTCACCTCAAGCATTAACTTTGATAATACAATAAGAAATAGGGTCACGGCAAGCATAAACGAAAAGGGCCCGAGATGGATAGGAAGTTTGGACTCAAGGTCAAAGTCAAGGTCACAGATGGTTAAAGGTGACTAGTGGAGGTCACCACGACCTTTCACATTGACCACGCCCATTGACTTCCTTTCGGACACGGGCCCTTTGCGTTTGACCCTTTTCTGACCGAACAGTGTGCGACAGGACCAAAGTAAACGTCGATGGTTCAAGTCAAGGTGATAGCCTTCGAAAATGGTTACGAGGTCAAGGTCGTAAGTCAATGTCAAATGTCCCAAAACTGACTTTGAAAAGTCCGAGTTTAGTTTTTTGTAAGATGACCTTGACCTACGACTTTCACCCAATTATCTTTTCTGGAGGACGTCGTCTCTGCTTTCACCTCGAACATTAACTTTGATAATACAGTTAGTAATAAGGCCACGGCAAGCATAAACGCAAAGGGCCCGAGATGGATGGGACGTTTGGACTCAAGGTCAGAGTCAAGGTTACGGATGGTTAACGGTGACTAGTGGAGGTCACCACGACCTTTCACATTGACCACGCCCATTGACTTCCTTTCGGACACGGACCCTCTGCGTTTGACCGTTTTCTGACCGAGCAGTGTGCGATAGGACCAAGGTAAACGTTCATGATTCAAGCCAATGTGATAGCCTTCGAAAATGGTTACGGGGTCAAGGTCGTAAGTCAAGGTCAAATGTCCCAAAAATTGCTTTGAAAAGTTTGAGTTTAGTTTTCTGTAACATGACCTTGACCTACGACTTTAACCCAATTATCTTTTCTGAAGGACGTCATCTCTGCTTTCACCTCGAACATTAACTTTGATAATACAGTAGGAAATAAGGCCACGGCAAGCATAAACGCAAAGGCCCCGATATGGATGGGAAGTTTGGCCTCAAGGTCAAAATCAAGGTCACGGCAATATTCACACCTAAAGGCCAATCCACTGATCAACACCAAATAGTATTTTATAGAAAATGGTGGCTTCGCGCAAAAATTAAAGTATACGAAAATTATATTAATTTTTATGAACTGCAGTGTTAGGCAGCTAGTGCAGTGTGTCGGTTTCCGTCTAAGTGTCTTGTTATTCGAGTCGGTTTCCGTCTTAGTGTCTTGTTATTCAAGTCTAATTAGTAAACAAAGCAAATGGCGTCAAACGGATGAAGTTCTCTCTCGTTAGAAATTAAAAGGTCGGTAAAATAAAAAGTTATTTATCGATTCGGCTGAAATTTGGTGTGTGGTCATTGCTAGCCCCCCTTAACATCCTCTGAAAATTTCAAGTGCCTACGACCACGGGAACTGGTAGAGGTACGAAAGTGCAATAGCGCCGTGAAACGGTGTGGTATACCGGCACAGGTTGTATTTCAGATATCGTCGAAATTCACATTGTCATATATTGGTGCTTAGTTTATGATGTGTTTGTTTATTGGAAACTGTTACACCTGCAGGTGACAGTTTTTACAATGAAATGAAAGGTGGTTCGAACTACTTTTCTGCTCCTAGTCCTAGTACTGTGGCCTTCATGACAGATCTACGAGTGCTGTGAGGAAAATTTGCCCGGGCTATGGTCTATACTGTTATTTCAAATTCCAATTGTCAAGATCGATTGTTTTTACCAGCCTTCCTTAGTGCCTATCCGTACGTACATTATATAGGCCATATAGGCATATGAGCCAGGGGGGCAGCTCCCTCCTTAAAGACCACGTAAGATCAAAAATCTAAATTTCATGTACGTATAGCCCATGGTTACTATATCAACTTTACGGCAAGTTCACACCAATATGATTAAAATTAAGTCGGCTGTTAACGTTTAAATGTCCGACACGCCAAAATGCTTTTCAATTTTTCAATTACGACCTTAATCCGGTTGATTGGCTGGTGACGTCACAGGCACTACACATAGGATATACATTATCTATAGCCTACAATATCTCACTGTCTGTACAATATAGCACTATCAATACACACGGCAAGTTGACAAGCGTCTGTTGACGGTCCAATTGCCACGTGACTGGCATAATCATAATCACAGAATTATCGTCTTTCATTGGTATAGCTTAAACATTTGTGATTGGGAAATTTTAGAGTGAATTTCAAATGCCGTATCATGCTGTAGATCCATTTAAGCTGCCTTTGTTTAAATAGGCCACGTGTCAAATGAAGACGACTCAAGAAATTAGCGCATTTACCGGTAATTTGGATAACCCCGTAATACTTGATATCCCAAACTTAAGTACAGAAATACAAATGGGGTCAGTCATTTGTCGATATATTCATCATTAGCTATATATAATAATAATAACCATTTCTATACATAAAGAACAACTTTTATCGTAACTCCATTTGAAATTTACAGTGAATATGGAATTTTCTGATGACTATGCATAAGATGTACAATAGATCGCCCTCATTTCTCAGCCAATCAACGCTGGGAATCTTATTACCTATAGGCTATACGGTTCCATGTACTAGGGGTGTAGTAAATGAGGTTAAACTTCGGCGCGAAAATTGCACGGGATCATACGTGGAGTTCCTGGTGCCGTTTGGTGAGTGATTAAACTGTCAATGCAATTGTAAAATACTTTTATTAAAAAGAAGATAAACGATTGTTGTTTAAACGCCAATAAACAAATAATACGAGGCTACTTGATTACAAAAGCACCGGTGAGCAATAATTATTGGGTAAATAGTATAATTATGAACAACTGGTGAGTAAAACTTAATTATTTTATACAATTAATGTGTGGGTGTACGATTCTACCATTAGTTCGTTCATGAGGTATTATGCACACGTTCCACTTAGAGTGATGTCTTTGATCTGGCCGGCATAAAAAAAAAAGATAATTACCTAATCAACATTCTTAATCCCACTAACACTCACTGCTAACACCGACATGTAAATTAATTTATGACCCATGCCTGTATAACTTTTATAGGCGGATTGATTAATTAATGACAGATATTAACGACACTACACTTTATGTGGAAAAGTGACGTGCTCGAGTAAAAACCACATAGCTGGACCCGTATATTATTTACATATTAAAAGTGTTCGTCCAATAAGTTCCATATTGTAAAAATTAATTAAGAGTTCAAGACTTCAAAGTTTAAAAGTTGTAGGCAATCTAAATTGGATCTTAAATTAAAATGAATTACAAAATAAATTATTCTGTAGTCAATTGTTTTATTCAATTTGGGGGATTAAGGAATCAGTCAGGCGTTAATGAATACACACGCCGGCTGTATATAGGTAATTGAGGAATAAACATTCTGAATATGCATTTGGTCACTGGCGTCTGAGGGGATTAAGAGTGTTTTCGATAATTGGCAAAATCGTTTTTACGGGAGGTCTATTTTTACGACTTTCAGTGAAGAAAGCTGAATTAATTTAAACCAGATTGGCGTGAACTTGCCGTAAAGTGGATATACCAACCACTGGCTACACGGATTAAAAAGATTTTTCGGCCATCTTATGTGCACTTTAACTTTCGGGCAATCTGACTTTTCAAGCAGGTCGGTAAAGTGAAAACAAAAATTATCATTTCATCTAGTTTGCATAATTATTAAGTGTGAAATCGAATAAAACACTGATTTTACTTTTCTTTCAATTGAATGCGTCAAATTTGTACTGAATTTACTATGGATTAAAACATTTTGTCTGGAACCACTCTACTTTGTAACATTTTCAGGGCCTCGAATATTATTCGTCAATGCAGCTGCAACAGTCTGATTGGATGGTTGTAATTGAATTCGGCATACAGTGGGTTTTCGACTGCAAAACAATTGGAAACTTTGAAGTGCTTAACTCACGGGCTAGAATAGCAGAAAAACGCATTTGCGGTGGTTAAATTTTTAACATTTTCCTGGGGAGCGTGAGGTCCCACTGATTGCTTGTTTGGGATTTAGGTTAAGTCACCTAAGGTAGGCTATATTGAACCACATATAAGTTGCTGTATTCACAGGCTGGAATAGCATAAAAACATGTTTGTGGCAGTTCAATTTTTTAAAAATTTCTTCCAACGGTCCCATCTCTGTGGACAGTAAATGATTGATTGGTTGATTGCAATTTGAGTCAGTCACCTAAATTAGGCTATATTAGACTACTTTGAAGTTGCTGCAGTATTCACTGGCTGGAATAGCCTAGAAAATGTATTTACGGTCTTCCAATTTTCCAAATTTTCTTCGGGGGGTGTCCATCTGTATCCCGAAATTTCTTCGGGCATTTCAATTTCCGCGCCCCCCCCCCAACATTCATCGAGCGCATACGCATATGCGTCACAGGATCGTTTTATGTATAAATTTAGCAGATATTCCTAGATTTATCTTGGTAAGAGGACACCAGTGAAACACCCTTCATGGAAGGCTTCTGGTTATTAAAAAATTTAAAAGTGGTCATCATCCAAATGTATAAATAATGAATAACACCAACCATATTTATCATTGTTGTTATTCTTATACATAATATGTATACAATTTTACAAACTGTCTTCTTTGTATTATAGAATTAATATTATTGGCATACTTATTCACCAAGGAAGTTACTCAAATATTTATTTTAAGAGCATAAAAGGGCTGACTATTCATTTTATCCATGCAAACCAGTGAGATGTTACGATAAAATACAACCGTCTTAATACTAGGTTCCCACTATCGCGATTCACGCCAGGAAAAACGTATCTGCGGCCGTCCAATTTTCCAAATTGTCTTTGAGGGGAGGTGGGCATACACGGTAAGCTCCGCTCATTCGCCTCTCGCAGACGACCAGCATTGCCATCTGTAACCCGAAATTTTTTCAGACATTTCAGGTTCTGCCACCTTAACATTCATTGAGACTGTACGCCTATGTCCGTACGACTATACGTTGTCCCTTGCTATCCCCTGACAGGGCACATTTACATAGAATTAATAGAAAGAGTTGCTTTCGTTCACTTTACGCATAATTATGTCTTTAAAAACAGTATTTTTTATGTTGATATTCTACTGGAAATAAAATATATTGTTATAAATGCCTACATGGAAATATGGTTGTATATTGTGGTTGCATCCGTCTTTTTAAAAAATAGAAAAGTGTTGCACACTAGGTGCGTTACCAAAAGTCTTCAAATAATGTAAATTAAATTTTAAGAAGGAAGGGTTAGAGCTGGCAGATGGTATCTCCTGTAGGCCTACTTCAACCGAGGGTCAATCAGAAAACACAGATCCTATTTCGTTTCGTTTTTTATAGTTCAAAATTTTGTTTTACTTGTCTTTACTACACTAGGATCTGGAAGAGTTGTTATCATTGATGTGTTCTGGATGATGTGAGGGATCAGCCAATGAAACGGTCTGTTACGACGAGCTTTTGGTGTGAGCTGCACGGAACTGTGGGTAATCCACTAGAAACATCAGTGTTGATTGGTTATATCTGACGTCATAGCATAGGGTCAAAAGCTGCTTGTATGACCTCTGACGCGACCCCTCAAAACCACTGGTCAGATCTTTGTAGTGTAGGCCATCGAAAGTATAAAAAACGAAACAAAATATATATCTGTATTTTAATCAGATTGACCGAGGGTGATATCGCAGATAGCTTGTCCTATTTTCAATTTTAATACGCCCACATTATGATCTGGTCGTATATTGCTGCCGCCCCTGTCCGTAGGTTGGTCAATTGTGGACGCTCTAGAGGCTACAGTTAATTTCCAATCAACTTTAAATTCATACTAAGAGTTTATGGTCATGAGATGAAGAAGCCTATTGAGATAAACAATCAAGAAAAATTTCTGATAATTACTTAACAGGTTGTTAATCAGATTTTAGTGTGTTGTGAATGTTTCCATTGCTCACTTTAAGAAAAATATGTGACAACACTTGTTGACTGCCCAGAAGACTAAGCTGCTCTGGGCGTATGTTTCTTTGTCTAGCAACCTATCTTTTGACGTGTCAACATTTTACATTTCTTGCATTACATTTTACATTTGTGATCTGCCACATCTCATTTGTCCTTCACACTTTGTACATTGCATCTTACGCACAGCACTATCTTTGATATTATGCAAATGTAGGATTTCACATGACTTATTAACATAAATGGAAACGACGCCGAGATCAACCTGGCACACTATAAGCCGGCACACTATAAGAGGAAATCAAGCTGGCACAATATAAGAAATCTGCTGGACGACCATGACTGCAACGAAATCTGTGATTGTTATGGCCAATCTGAGCCTTCGACTTTCGACAAATAAGATAAATTGAAAGTATAGTCTATTTTTAGCAATTAGGTCACTGTTTGACAGCAACACATTTTTTCAACAAAACAAGAATATTTCTTTCTCTTCTAAAGTACGTAATCATGAATGTGCTAGGAAATAACTGATAGATTCAAAGAAGCGTATTTACCAGTGATGTATTACACGATAACTGGAATTTCGTATCAAGACCCGTATTTTGACATTTTAAACACTTGCCACCATATATACAAAAAGAAGTGACTTAACCCATAAGTGCATAACCATTTTTTGTTCCCAAACCCCTTTCGTGCATAAGCCTAATTCCTAGCATTGCGACGGAAATTGGTGCAAAATACAAAAATGTGGAAAAAAGTATTTTCTGACAATGACAAACCCTACAAAGTATATATATTTAGAAAGGGTATAAAAAGGGCTTTCTGAATCTGTAAAAAATATTTATTGATGCAGAATGTTAGAAATGAAGTATGCTGCTTTCAGAGGCATCTCTTTGGTACACAATACAGAATTATTTTTTTTTAAAATATCCAATAACTTTACAACAGCAGTGGTAGGAAACCGGAAAAACCGAAGAAAACCCACAAGGTTAGACAGGCAACATCATCATCCGAGTCACTACTACATTTTGTACACTCATCAAACCATACATTATGATCAAACACACTGAACTGCATCACAAATATCTACGATTTCTACGTGAAGCAAAAAACTGGACAAAAAAATGCTATTTTGCTTTAAAAAAAACACATTCTGTAGCGTAATCCAACTCACACAGTATTCCTTGGCAACTATGAATGGGATCCTGTACAAATCATGTCTTAAATCTGCGAAAATTTGCGAAAAGTTACAGAAATTTTACTCAAAACATTGACAGGACGGCTGGATTTAGACAATGGCTTCAAAAGGGGATTTCCCGTGGAACCGCCTTTAGCGCGGTAAATGCAAACTGTTAAAAACGATACGGGAAATTCCGTAGCCATGCAATTTCAGCTTTTGTTTACTCTTTGGCGTAGGCCGTAGCCATGCACTTATGGGTTATGTCAATTTCTTATAGTGTGCTGGCTTATAGTGTACCAGGAGGTCGGGTGTTCGATCCCTGCATTGGCTGAGAAAGTCCATCCAGATTTTCCGGCGTGGTTCCCCCTTGTCAGTGATGCAAGATGGAGGGCCTGACAAGGACAGCTGTCTAGTCATTTGGATGAGATGAAAACCTGAGGTCCCATGTACACATTGGCGTGCACGTTAAAGATCCCTTGACAGTTGGAATTCGATATAAGAGTAGGCCGTAGTGCCGCTGTTCGGGCAAAATTTCACTCATAGCACACTGTATGGCTTATGCCGGACTTCATTAGCCCAGCATAGGAGCAGAACATTAGGACGTTAAACCCCATTTCATTTCATTTATTGACTTCCGGTTGGAAATATCAATTTCCGGTGTCAAACTCGGATCGATTTCAGTTTAGAGAAATCTATCACGCAGTACCACTTTTTATGGCTTCTGAAGCATGGTAAATGTTTCATGCAGTCACTTTTGGGTTATTGGAATGTTCTGTCAATAGTCATGAGATTCAAGACAAATCTGACATTTGTGACAAGTAAACAAGTTTGATATCAAAAACAAAAAGAACCCATAACGAGTCAGAAGTCTCCAAAAATGAAAACAACGAAATTCCTATCTTGGAAATAAAGACGCAGTCCACTATATCAGCGATGCATTATCCTCGTCCCCTTGCACACCCTTGGTAATATTGGTACGCTCCCTATTAAAACCCTTTTACAGTTAAAGCATATATGCCTTTGTGCAACTGCCAGCCACTTTGTTTAATAGCGGGAAGGTTCAGGGATCTGGTCACGTACGACTTGTCGCGCACGGCCGTGTAATTCACCAATTCAGTAATTATCACGCCTTCGAAAAGTTCTTAGAACAGTTGATTACAGGGTCGTCCCGATTAAGCTTAAGGTATGCACAAACCCATATTTTTTTTTGTGGTGCCCACAAACTTATCTCACTAGTCAGCACCGGGTGGTTGTGAAATCTATCAGCCCTTGACACTAGTGACTTCCAATGACACGTAGTCGTTTGATCATATGTATCTCTCTGTATTTTACGGCCACCGCAGTTAAAACCTTGAGATGACCCCGAGATACAAGGTCCAGGAGAATTGTGAGGAAATCACTATAAGCTACAGATGCAAGGACTTGGTGAGGTATGAGTGTGTCATCCTATTCATGTGTGATCAAATACTATGTGTCCTCAAGGCCAAGGGTATTCAACCAGCATGGAGTCGATTTGCTTGGTGAATGCCTCTTGTAGGCCAGGGAGTTTCTGCATGTTTGATGTTTTCTTCATACTCTGATGTACAGCCATAGCATAAATGATGAGAACTTTGGGTGGTGTAGCCTGTGCTGTATCAACCAGGCTAGCATATGACACTAGTTGATCCTTTGCTCCTTCAACAGCATAGCCTAGCCTGTTTGATACAGCAAAAGCTACACCACACAGGGTTCTCATCATGGAGAAACTCTTAGATCTTGCATCTGTAGCTAAGAGTTACTGGCGGGAAGCTCGTGTTTGGTCACGTGATGCCGATGCCCTCACAATTCTCATGGACCTTGTCTCCTGGGGTCGTCTCGGTATTCGCAGTCATCTCAGGTTTGTAATTGAGAAGGTCGCAAAACACAGAGATCTATAGATAGTTGTGATCGAGCGAGTGCGTGTCAATGGAAGTCATAAGTTTCATGATTGGACTTCGCAGCTTCTCAGATGCTGACTGGAGAGGTAAACTTGTGGGCATCACAAAGAAAACAAGGGCTGGTGCATACATGAAGCTTGATGATGATGACTCTGTTATCATCTGTTTAAAGAAGCTTGGTGAATGTATCATCTCAACTGAGCTGGGCAAGAGTGACTTGCCTTCTCAGGTCAAGCAATTGGAGAGATTTGCCTGCCAAGTCTACTCTTCATCTGTTCCATTAAACCTACCAGCATATTACAGGAACAATGTACACCGTGATGCGCGACAAGTCTTACCTAACCATATCCCTACATCTTCGTGCCAGTTAACGAAAGCGGCTGGCAGCTTGACAAGAGCATTTATGTCCCTGTGCCGAATCTTGATCTGCCTGCCCATCATGCTGTAATTGAACTCACAAAATGTGGTTGTAAAACAGGATGCACAGGGTGATGCAGTTGCCGCAAAAATGATCTGTGTTATACATCTTTCTGCATGTGTTTTGATAGGGACCCGTGTGCAGGAGGACGAGGATGATGAATAACTGATGTATTTATTTCCAAGAAAGGATCTTTTTGTTTCGTTTCTGGCAACTTCTGGCTTGTTAAGATTCTTTTGTGTTTGATATTAAACTTGTTTACTTGTTATAAATGTCAAAGTGTCTTGAATCTCATGACAGAACATTCCAGTCACCCACAAGTGACCATATTAATCATTTTACCATGCTTCAAAAGCCACAAAAAGTGGTAGGCTGAGCAACCGGAAATTGGTATTCCCCAAAGTCCTGTATAGGGAATAATCTTTAAGTGGCATTTAGCGATTGGGAAACACATTATAGGGAAAGTTACGACAACTCATTTACAGGCACCATTTTGGGTCCCAACTATGACGTCATGGCGTCATATGTTTTATTTTTTTCTTGGTATAACTTTTTATGGGCTACAATTTATCCTAAAAAAATTGCAAAAGAAACCAATGCAGTTTAGTTCAATGATAAATATGTCAGACAAAATCATACTCAAAATCGGCCATGGTAAAATGACATGATTAACAGAATTCAATTTGGCGTTCTTCAGGAATTATCGGAGAGCGATATCTCGTAATCAGTTTCTTTCAGTGGTAGTAGGATAAATAATTTATTTTTAAATGTCTCAAACACGGAGTGGTTATTCAAGCGAAATGTGTCGAAAAATCGAATTTGACAAACATCAATTAAAAAATGTATTTGTGACCGTGTATATCGAAGTGAATCGGAATACGCAAAATCAAATTTTGGACTATAAACAAAATTGAGAATTTCACAAAAATGAGTCTATAAATATACTATCTATCGACACAAAAGATCAAAATAGCAATAAAAGATTATAGAACACCTTTATTTGAACGTTTTGTAAGAGTACCGTATTCTTAAATCTGTCCTATTTCTTAAAATTCTAGGCGAAATTAGTTATTTTTCTTCGCTCGCTGCGGGACGACCAGTCATTCCTCTTGCATAATAATTGACATCGTTGTAAAGAGGAGAATCTCTAGTTTACAAATATGATCAAATTAATGTCGATGAATTGATTTTGAATGGATACAATCGAGTTTTAAAACACCTAAAAAATATAAACCACCGCCGCTTGTTGCTATGCTGTCTACACAACTCGTTTGCTGATTGGCCCAGACGAGTGAAAAGCATTATGGTTACGTGGCTAACTCGAGCGGGCGATAAATATTTGGTTTTGGCTATAATGTATTTGGCTACCTACATGCGATTCACTCTGATAAGTGACAAAAAAAAATTAATTCTGATCGTATATAGATTGCCGTTGAGTGTTAATCTAAACCACGTGGCTGATTATGTAAATTAATCGACATGCGAGTGGGTGTCATTGAGTAATACTAATCAACTGTCACGGGTCAATGATAAAGCCGTCGACAACTCCTTATTTACTCCGAATAATTAATCCAAGCGGTAATTATTTGATATCTCATATCATCTTTAAAAAAATAATAATAGGCTTTAAATGGAAATAAACAAAATGGCCAATAATTTTCTTTTCGAAGAGAATTTTATTGATAGATGAATTCCCTTTACTGTCGCTTCTTCATACGGCATGCAAAGTAAGAAATGCATCTTTGATATTATTGTTTAAAATTCTCTTATCACTATGGGTCGAAAAAATGAGAACGACCAATGCGCCGAATTGCTACGATTCTCGAGTCTGCCATTGTTTAATTACATCAAAGCCAGAATGCATGAAAGTGAACGTAAGTATTTCTTGACTATGAAATTGGCATTTCTATAGGGACTCATATTTTCATACCGTTACGGTACCTGAAAATAATAATAGACCTATCATACACGCAAAATCTTATTTTAATTCACGTGTTAAATGAACACGCGTACAGCTGTGGCGGCTTCTTTGATGATTATCCAATCAACAATCTTAATCTCCTGACCACTAACTGGCACTAGGGTGCTAATTGATTGATGAGATTAACTGTTAATCTCACCAAAGTTATAATATACAAAACAGACTAATGTATTGATTATTCTTCAGTATAACACTATCATGTGAACATGCCGCATGTGTTATGAATGTTTCGTCAAATAAGGAGTGCATTTAATACGATTTTCGTCGTCAGCACCCTTGAATTCCTAAATAACAAAAATATTAAACGACAAAATAGCAAATAAATGAGGAAATCGTCGGATCAAATTTTTACTACGATTTTCGTTTTCAGCACCCCTGAAAACCCATGGAAAGATATATGCAACGACAAAACAGCAAATAAATGGCCTGGTTGCTATGACATTTTGTTTTGGAACATACCAGATCTTTGACTTGCTTTTTCTCAAAACTTACTTTTGTGAGTTGGGTAGCTTCGAATGGACAGAGCTCAGTCAATTTTTGCTCATTTCAAACAAACTATACAACAAATTGAAGGTAATGAGTTGGAGAATGTGAAAGTAATAATAACTCAATTTTTAAAATTTCCTCACTGCGACTCAGTATGCCGGGGGGAGGGGGGAGGGGTCACATTTTTCATTTGGTGGTGGGCATTTCTTTCAAAATGACTGTCAAATTTTAAAAAAAATAAAAAAAATAAACCACATTAATTTGGTAATAAAAAGGCAGCGATAATCTCAAAAATTTAATTTCGAGAATTCTTGATGGTTGAAATTCAAAATGGCCGGCAAAATGAAATCCAAAATGGTGGAATTTTCATTAATCTTCATTTCTTTCCATTGGGTATGACTTGTAATATGTGGTATATTCTAGGTACATGGAAATGTTGGCAATAAAGATCCAATCATAGTTTTTAATCATACACTGTTAACCACCCATAGATGTTATAAATCACATACTTTATTCAGCATGACGCAAGATTTAAAATAAATAGATGCGGTTCTTTTAACTTGAATGTAGATATATCTATGTTGCATATATAGGACCTTTCCGTTGAATCATATCATAAAAATATCTTATTTCATAGTTTTACGTATTTGTCGACATTAAGGTGTACATGTTCTATTGGTCCATTTAGCTTATGCATTTTCTTGTCTCACTTGACTAACATTTTGTAAGAATGTAGGCTTTTATAGATTGAACAAAAAGCTGATAAATGTTGAGATGTGTGGAACATACTTGAGGCGATTTGTAACAAATCTCAGGCACGATATATATTTGATACTAGTTGAGCATCAGAACAAAATGATTATTTCATTGGAAATGGAGCGCAAATACCCAAAGGAGTAGGACAAACTCTAAAGCAACTGCGTCTGCTTCACTGGGCCCCTTCAATGTCTGTCTACCTGTGGAATAACATGTACATTATTTGTATCTGTTAAATTTGTGCGGTTTATATATTAGATTAATATTATTATTTACTCATGGGTGGGGAGTGATAACGTCTTACCCTAAATAAATTGCAAAAGACACCTCGAAGTTTCGGAGAGTGATATCTCATATCACATGTCACTGATGAAACATATGACCAAAACACATGTCACGCTAGACACCTTTTATTTAAATTGCACAGATTTTACACTGGTTTTAAGTTACACTGATTTTAAATGTTTTATCCATTAGTCAATTTAAAGAAATTTCTATTTTCGAAAAATTGATGATACAATTAATGATCGATGACCGAATCCGAAATGGCTCCAGACCAAAAAATCATAAAGAGAGAGAGAGGAAAATTTGAACCCCGACATTTTTGGACAGCTTCGTCCAACATCACCCCATAACAACAAAAAAATCAATTTTAGCATACAAATCCTACAGGATGACATGTCATACCACACTATTCAGAAGAATTGTTTGTGAATGTTTTTTTTATATCAAACTGTTATTTGTTGAAGGTTAAAGGGTCAATATTACAAATTTAGATAAAGAGAAAATCAATTTTGTTGAATAACTTGCTGTCTAGACCTGTATCTTTTTATCTCTTTTCAAGATTCTGGTACATTTGATCAGATCATTATCTTTGTTTAATGTAACATATATATTCAGCATTTGACTTGAGAATGTGTTTGTGTCTGAAATCTAAAAATGTAATTCAGATTTTTGTACAGTGTAGAGAGAATGACCTACGATTTATAGGCCTAACATAGCCATTAGATAAGATAAATTTTTGCAATGTTGTTGCAACAGATGAGATATGTTTTGGGGATGTTAATTTTTACTTGAATACAAAGGACAACAAATGTTTTGGTTATACTTTAAAATCTGTCCACAACTAAGATTAGACATACTGTTACTGCATGTGCATGTCAACATCTGTGTTCAAGATCATGTAAGGTATAGTGTTACATAAGAATTGGTGGGCAGATTCTTTGTTAGCTGATGATATGAACTCTTTGAATGAGATGTGATACTGTGTGTTCCAGAAAGAATAAGCATGCACTTCCATTTGCATGACAACTACTGTTACCTTTTACTATATCATTGGAGCTATGGTTTGTACATTAATTTCAGGAGCTATTCCTATGTTTTATGAATTAATTTTTATAGTATATTTGTATTTATAATTTCAGTTTAATATATTCAATATGGCCAGTGTAAAATGTATATTAGTAACTGGGGGTGCGGGTTATATAGGTAGCCATACAGTTATAGAACTATTAGATGCTGGATATGATGTTGTAGTACTGGATAATCTAGTCAATGCTAGTATGGGTAAGTAGAATATTTACATTACTGAAATGAAATGGGGTTCGTCAGGGCTAATGAAGACGGGCATACACTATGCAGTGTGCTATGAGGGAAATTTAGCCTGGAAAGCAGGGCTACAGCCTTTTTATTTCGTATTCCATCCGTCAAGGATTCTTGTTTTTTGTATATGAAGGACTAGACCAGGGCTTCCACTTCAAAATTTTTGATAACACACAAAAACTTTGCAAAAACAATTCATATTTCATGTTTTTTTATTCATGGTATTGTGAATTCCTGTGTCTATACCACTATGTCAGCATGGTGTACAATTACATATTGGACTTAAAAATGAAATATCAGTAAAGCTTATGATAATTGAAATAGCTGAATTGGCCATAGAAAAATCATTTCAGTAGCTCACACGTATAACCACGTGCTCTATAGAAAACACACTGACCTGGATAATTTTGAGTTGTAATAGAATAACTTTGAAATGAAGATAAATATATAATTATCCATGGCATATTTCTCACATTTATCGGTTTCAGCCCATCTCTTACGGCATAACTAAATAACTAACGAATAACTACGCTCGTAACTTCCCAGCTTGCGACACTAGCACTCCGTACAATATAGAATGATTAGAGTAACCATTTATATACACCATTTTTGCAACACATTTAATTATTAATATTGCTACAAAATAGCACTGGAATACGTAATTTTCTTAATTTTTCGGTAAGCAAGTTAACTAATATCTAGATTTTATTTCTACACTAGGCGCTGTTCCTTGCTAGGCCCTCTGTCCTGCACCACACAAATACAGCTTAATGGGATTGTTTTGCTAGACTTAAGAAAGGCCAAATCTGAATTCAGATTTGTAAATCAATTCTATGTTGTGTTAATGCCCTTGACCCTTAAAACTGCATTTACAAAAGCTGGTCATGGACATATATATTTGATTCCTGGCAATGCTCTTGTGATGTTATATGAATTCTGCCTATTATGTTACTGAATAAAATTGAATTGAATAGCTTGTAATCTGCTATTTATTACCAGATAAATTGTTTTATATTTCAGAAAGTATTAAAAGAGTAGAAGAAATTAGTGGGAAAAAGATTCAGACATACAATGTAGATTTACTGGATGCTAAAGCTTTAGAAGATGTTTTTAATAAGGTAATTTTTATAGGGAATTCAAAAACAATGTCCTATGTTCAATTGATCCCTATTCTAAGAAAATGCCTGTCTGGATATAATGAGCAAATCATTTTTCAGTGGTGTTTTACAGAGTAGTCCACCAAATGGGCACATAACCAGACCCAACTTTGCTAGAGTAAAATTTTGCGTAGAATACGATGCCGATAATTTGGAAATTTTGACGGTCGCAGACACGATTTCCTGGCGCGATCGTGATAGTGGGAACCTATCATTAAGACGGTAGTATTAACATCTTCTATATCTATGTAACACCTCGCTGGTTTGCGCAAGTAAAATGAATATTCAGACCGGTTATGACCCTATGTTTAAAAATAAAATAGATATTTGAGTAACGTCCTAATTGAATAAGTATGCCAATAATAATATATAATATAAAGAAGATGATGATTCCCTGAGCTCGATGAATGTTTGAAAATTTATCTGCAGCAAACTCGTTTTCTTGCTAGACCATTCCATGAATACAGATACTTTAATGTGGTCCAATATAGCCTACCTTAGCTGACTTACCTAAATCCCAAATCCCAAACAACCAATCAGTCGTTGCGGGGTATGGGGGCCTTGTGCTCCTCGAGAAAATTTTGAAAATTTAACCACCGCAAATGCGTTTTTCTGCTTTTCTATCCCGTGAATTAAGCAACTTCAAAGATTCCAATCGCTTTTCAACCAAAATCCCACGCTATGCCGACCCGAATTCGAACCATCCAATCAGACTGTTGCAGATGCATTCACAAAACATAATAAATGCCCAAAAAATGTCGCACAAAGTAGAGTGACTCCAGACAATCTATAGTCAATTCAGTATTCAAGCTACGGTCCAATACGTGCCAATATCGAAAGGAACCCAGGCCTTCAGGATATATCAAAATTTGATGAAACTTCAAACCTCTGGCCCACAACGTGGGTACTACATGCTTTTAACCCATAAGTGCAAGGCTACGGCCTACGCCGTAGAGTAAACAAAGGCTGAAATTGCATGGCTATCATTTTTAAAACTTTGAATTTACCGCGCTAAAGGTGGTTCCACGGGAAATCCCCTTGTGACGCCATTGTCTAAATCCAGCATGGCCGTCCTGGCAATGTTTTGAGTAAAATTTCTGCAACTTTTCACGAATTTTCGCCGATTTAAGACATAATTTGTACAGGATCCCATTCATAGTTGCCAAGGAATACTGTGTGAGTTGGATTACGCTACAGAGTGTGTATTTTTGTGGGGGGTTTTTACGCAATATAGCATTTTTTTGTCCAGTTTTTTGCTTCACATAGAAATCGTAGATATTTGTGCTGCAGTTCAGTGTGTTTGATCATAATCTATGGTTTGATGAGTGTACAAAATGTAGTAGTGACTCGGATGATGATGTCACCTGTCTAACCTCGTGGGTTTTCTTTGGGTTCTCTGGTTTCCTACTGTTGTAAAGTTATTGGATATTTTCAAAAAAAAAATTTGGTATTGTGTACCAAAGAAATGCCTCTGAAAGCAGCATAATTCATTTCTAACATTCTGCATCAATAAATATTTTTTATTGCACTCAGAAGTGGGAACTTTTTATTTTTTTATTTTCCTGATTTCAAGTTGTCAATTCTACCTCCACCTACATTCATGTAAAAAATATTTCCCTTATTTTCTTTACAGATTCAGAAAGCCCTTTCTATACTCTTTCTAAATATATACTCTTTTCCTCATTTTTGTATTTGGCACCAATTTCCGTCGCAATGCTTTGAATTAGGCGTATGCACGAAAGGAGTTAGGGAACAAAAAATGGGTATGCACTTATGGGTTAAGGGTAGCGGCCATTTTGTCAGGCAGTTTCGGTCCAATTCCATTAGCCAAAAAGGGTCTCTAGATATAAGTAGCCCTAGGATAGTAGCCCCACCCCAATTGAGACTTGCTTCCGCTGGCCCTGTTGGAAATTGGCATATTTATTCCTTATACCGTAAGAATAGCAAGTATTTATTTTGGTGCATGTCCCGACCCCCAGGGGTGGTGTCACACCCACTTTATTTTAAAAAATACCATATGAATCAAAGCAGGAATGTGGACGTATATTGCAGTGAAACCGATGCTCTTGTTCTTTTTCTTCTGAATTTTATAGCACAAATTTGATGGAGTGATTCATTTTGCTGGTTTAAAAGCTGTAGGTGAATCATGTGAACTGCCATTGTTATATTATAAAACCAATGTTGGTGGAACTATGAATTTATTAGAGGTAAACTCTTTTTACATATTCTGTCTTCCCACTCTTTATTACGGTATAAGAAATATCAACACATGTCTATCTTGATTTTATGTGCATCAAATTATGATACTATGACCAATGAAACGGCATGTAAGAGTCATAACCTTAACTAAATGTGTCACCCTACCTCCATCACCCCTCTGACTGTTTTTAATTTTTAAAAAAAATCTCACATTTAACACCCCAACCAATTAAAATCACCAGGAATAAATTTGTAGTAGGACAGGGTTCGGATACTGGATGCAGCGGCAGCTAATGTCGTGAAACAAACAATAAACAAGATATAATTTGATACTTTTTATTATAAATTAAACAGCAATGGATTCTGGAAATGTGACGTGTGCCCTTAATTTCTCGACTAACTGATCTGCCCGAAATACTAAATAGAAATCATGAAATTTATACGCCAAAGTCTATTTCTCAAACTACGGAATAAATTAACCCACTGTGGTGAATCGATTCATCGATCCTGTACAGTACCTTAACCTACAATTACAAACTAAATCACCGTATTCTTCCTCACGAATCAAGTGAAAAGGCGGCAATGCCTATATCTCCAGTGTCTGACAGTAGAACGCCATGTCTAAACTGCTAGAACACCATTAAAAACGAAATCACCGAATTCTTCCTCACGAATCAAGTGAAAAGGCCGCAATGCCTATATCTCCAACGTCTGACAGTAGAACGCCATGTCTAAACTGCTAGAACACCATTAAAAACGAAATCACCGAATTCTTCCTCACGAATCAAGTGAAAAGGCCGCAATGCCTATATCTCCAATGTCTGACAGTAGAACGCCATGTCTAAACTGCTAGAACACCATTAAAAACGAAATCACCGAATTCTTCCTCACGAATCAAGTGACCAAATTACGATATGGTTAAGTATGAGTATCGATTTAGCGCTCCCCACAGCGAAGCGACAAGTAGATATAAATTATACTATTTTTCCCCGAATCAGAACTATACTATTCAAAAAAAGTAGGGGATATTTGATTTTTAAGTGTTATTAAAGTCACCTAATGAAACTGACGAAGAAACAAATGACAAAATGAAATGAAGTTCACATTCATCGATTTATTCCAAATGATCGTTAGACTAAGTAAGGCACAGACTGACCATTATAAGGGTAAAATGATACCCGGGGTCAAACAACAAAGTTACCACAGCATCACAACCAAGTCAGTAACGGGTAAATCCTCCTCTGTTTGCCAAACAAGCATTGATCCGACGTGGCATACTCCTAATGAGACGTCTAAGGTCATTTTGGTCCAGATTGTCCCATTCCTGTTGCAACGCAGCAGCATGTTCTTGGACATTGGCAGGACGTTGTTGACGTTGACGTAACCTCTGTCCAAGCATGTCCCAGACATGCTCGATGGGGGAGAGGTCTGGACTCAGTGCTGGCCACGGTAATGTGGTGATGTTCTGTTGTTGGAGGTAACCTGTAACGATCCTGGCCCTGTGACATCTTGCGTTGTCATCCTGGAAGATGAAACGGCGGCCATGACGTCGTGCGAACGGCACAACATGGACTGCCAAGATGTTGTCCCGGTAGTACTGGCCTGTAACACGCCCTGCAACAACATGTAAAGCCGTTCTTCCAGCAACAGTGATGCCTCCCCACACCATAACAGAACCACCCCCAAATCGATCATGTCTGATGACGTTAACGTCTTGGAAGCGCTCGTTTCGACGACGCCACATCCTCCTACGTCTGTCCAAAAAATCAACAGTGAACCTTGACTCATCGGAAAACATCACATTGCTCCAGCGTCGATTATCCCAGTGTTGACGATCCCTACACCAACGACGTCTTGCCTGAATGTGATGATCTCTCAAACAAGGGATCACGCGAGGACGTCGGGCGCGAAGGTGACCCCTATGCAGTCGATTCCGAATCGTCTGGCCACTCACTCTCACACCAGTGTCTGTTTGAAGACGAGCACTGATCTGATTTGCTGTGATGACACGATTTCTCAAGGCCAAGGTACGGATAAATCGATCCTGGGCTTGAGTTGTCGCCCTTGGTCGACCTGAGCGTGGTCTGTCCTGTACAGATTGTGTATCACGGTATCTGGTACATAGCCTGCTTATGACAGACTGAGAAACATTCATCGTCCGCGCCACAACCGCCTGTGTTGTGCCGATCTGTAGCATGCCAAGGGCACGTAACCTTTCATTTTGGGTAAGCCGACGAATATCAAAATTTGTTTTCTGGTCACTAAAACAATTAAACTGATGTTTCCACCCTGGAATTCAATGCCACAATGACTGTAACATTCAAAGTCAGAGTCGTGCAAATCTTGGGTTGGACCCCCATGAAGATCCCAAGCATCACCTGCATTCCATGCGGTAGCTATTGGTGCGTTTGGGCGTCACATGTAACTGGAAATGTTTCTTCTGTTAGGTTCTATAGTGACTTTTTTCGTAGTCATTTGCATATTTTAGTA
The DNA here is from genome assembly GCF_932274485.2 of Patella vulgata. Lineage (NCBI taxonomy): Eukaryota > Metazoa > Mollusca > Gastropoda > Patellidae > Patella > Patella vulgata. Next base: position 26,120,555 of record NC_065882.2, on the reverse strand, counting down.
TTATGCCCCCAAAATCAAATATCCCCTACTTTTTTTGAATAGTATATTATCTAAGAGTAAGAAATGCGCTAAAACAATCAAACCGAAATATGAAACGGATGAAAATCAACACAACCTGGTTGATATGAGGCGATTATCGACTCTGACAACCAACCTGTGTCTTAATTATGATAAGTTTACCTTACCTAGGGACTTGCTAACTGAAACTCCCCCGATGAATGATACGCACCCAGTTTTATAGTCGAAGCATGCACGTGCATGACAGTTGATTGGCTCAAATACGCCAAGCAAGTAGAGAAGTTGATGAGTTTGGGCGAGTCGTTTGAAATACATTTAGCAAAAAGGGCGACACTACCACAAATTAAATTACTTCACAGCAATACCCTATTTTATAATTAAGATAATATTTCGGCTAGTCTAGTTTACTAAAAGGTGTGTAACTTTGTCACTTGACATGAAAGAATATGGTATACCTAAAAGTATTACTTTATTGTCTAGGGGATACAACTCCTATCTGCAAGACGAACTTAACCAGTAAATTAACATTAGACTTAACTTTTGTATTCCTGTTCAGTCTTGAAAAATAACGAAGATTAAAAGGCCCTAAAATTCGTAAAGTAAATGTTACAGAATATGACCTTATTACATGTATATGTAAAAACTTGAAATTTTTTTTTATCTATATTTTCATAAGTCATGGAATTGTAAACTTGTTAAAGATACATTATGAGAGATTCGATAACGAGTTGGCAGTTCTCATTATAATAGTTAAAAACTAGATAATGTATAGGCAATTTGCTGAAAATTTCATTCAAATTGATCCACCATGAACTGAGAACTAAGCGGTTGAAATTTCCGTCTAGCCTTGATCATCATTACTAAAGTCAGTATGATAAACAGCATAGTCTCGATTATCCATTCAATCGTTAAATCCTGAAGGAAAGTTATGCAGTAAATCGGCTCATAATTCACTAAAGATCACAGGCTAGCATAACCATCTAGAGTTGATTATGGTCTGGATAGGTTAATTAATGTCTAATTAAAAATTTAGATAACATTTCAGGCCAAAAGAAAGACCTGCAATAGACAGATTTAGCTCTTGCATAATGTATGTTTAAATTGGCAAGGCTTTTTTTCTGTTTTTTTTTATTAAGATAATGGAGAAGAAAAACGTAAAGAACATAGTATTTTCTAGTTCTGCTACAGTATATGGTACACCAAATTATTTACCTCTTGATGAGAAACATCCTGTTGGAGGCTGTACAAATCCTTATGGTAAAACTAAATACTTTATAGAGGAAATATTACGAGATGTTTGTAAAGCTAACAAGGTAATGTTTAGATTAAATAAGAGTAGATAGAAATGCATATATAGCCTATCTTAAATACTGTATGTTAGTCTCCAATTGACTGAAATATTTTGAGATCCAAGAACAAAAAAAAAAAGAAAAAAAATTGAAATGAAAGGAAATTTGTCAATCTTTTCTTTACTAAATTTTGATTATTGTTTACTGTTTCTACCATGTGGATTGTAATAATTAATTATGCTCTTATTATTAGACAATCTTTAGAACTATTCTTCTACTAGTCAAATTTTGATACCATAAAATGGTTATTGCAATTTAAAGCTTGTATTGGTTTCTGTTTCTTTACCGTGTAGGGAACCGGTTTCCCCCCCACCCCCACCCCCCTAACAAGAAAATTTGGAAAATTGGAAGACCGCAAATACATTTTCTAGGCTATTCCAGCCAGTGAATACTGCAGCAGCTTCAAAGTGATCTAATATAGCCTAACTTAGGTGGCTGACTCAAATTCAAATCAACCCATCAACATTTTACAGTCCATGAAGACGGGTTTGTCTGGAAGAAATTTTAAAAATTTAACTGCTATTCCAGGCCTTGAATACAGCAACTTCAATGTGGTCCAATATAGCCTACCTTAGGTGGCTGACCTGAATCCCAAACAACCAATCTTGGTTGGGTATAGCAGTAACTTCAAAGTTTCCAATCGTTTTGCAACCGAAATCCCACTGTATGCCGATTTGAATTACAACCATCCAATCAAACTCTTCCAGCTGCATTCACGAATAATAATCGAGGCCCTAAAAATGTTGCACTAAGTAGAGTGGTCCCAGACAAAATGTTTTAATCCATAGTAAATTCAGTACAAATTTTCCTTATTCAATTTTAATTAATAAAACACTAATTTTCTTTTTCTTTTAAAAAAGAAAAAGAAAATTAGTGTTTTATTAGATTTGGGCACTTTATTTTGCCAACTAGATGAAATAATAATTTTCACTTTGGGTCGTACGCCTATGCCACTCGACACAAACTAGCTCATTTTGGGACTAATAAATGAAATTGGGTTTAACATCCTACTCTTACGCCATGCAGTGTGCTATGGGTGAAATTTAACCTGGACAGCGGAACTACGGCCACTCTTTATTTTGAATTCCAACGGTCCAGGTTTTCATACAATCCGAATGACTAGACACTATTCCTGGCAAGGGGAAACCATACTGCAAAATCCAAGTGAATTTTCTCGGGCTATAGCATGATAGAACCCTGGATCTCCTGGTTCAATGACAAGATGAGACATGTCAACAGATGTGTTTTCTTTATGGATTATGGATTTATTTGTTATTTTCTACATCAACAGGTGATTAAATTACTAATACATATTGGTTTATGACGGTTCTAATCTCTATGTGTGGTACGACCCAACTGCATTTATTAATACAATAACCCGCAATGAAGCAATGGCAGTACTTTCAACATTTCATTATATATAGCAAAGTTACTCACCCAGAGTCTTGTCCAACTAATGGAGGTTGCTCTTCGCCAATTCCAGTTAACATTTTGTGGGATGATAACAGTCAAAAATCAACATAAGCTTGGTGTTTGACTGATCATAATTATTCCCAGACAATTACTTTACAGACCTTACCATACTATATTTACGGACATTTTCAATTGACAATTTTTGCGATAACATTCAACATGGCCTGATGTCTGATTTGCCACAATTATCCTTGTACATATTAAAATCTACCCAAATTTGTATGGTCATGTTTTACTCAAATAAGCTACCTGAGTGATGATAATAGGTGCCAAAATTCCAAGTTTAATCTTTATTAATCAAATATTGTCTTTATATTTACTCAAAATAGCACACAGTTTATAATTGAAGTGATAGGGACAATATGGTCTAAAACTTAGAATATCTGATGTCTTTATTATCTACTCCATGTATAAATGATATTTTTTTTTTAAGAATGGAATATTGAGATATTTTAATCCAGTTTGTTCTCATATATCTGGCAAAATTGTATAAATGATATCTTTTTTTTTAGGAATGGAATATTGTTTTATTGAGATATTTTAATCCGGTTGGTTCTCATATATCTGGTAAAATTGGAGAAGATCCACAGGGTCTTCCAAATAATCTCATGCCATTTGTAGCCCAAGTTGCTGTTGGTAAGAGAAAAGAATTGAAAGTATTTGGTAGTGATTATGATACACCTGATGGTACAGGTTAGTGTGTTTATAATTTAATGTCTTAAAAATAACTAATAAGCTAAAAAATAAAAGAACTGATTTAATAACATATGATGTGCTTTGTTAAAGGGGAATTATGGCAGATTAGTTAAAGAGTTGACAGTTAAAGAGTTGACAGTTAAAGAAATAGATAACGTAAATAGAATATGCTGAAAATTTCAGTCAAATTGCTTCACTCTGAACCAAGATATTAGCCTTTGAATTTTAGGCTAGCCTCGATCATCATTACTAAAGTCGGTACGATAAAAAAAAAAAAAGTCTCGATTAACCATTTTTATGTTTAATTATTTTTCAAAAATTGTATTCCAATTCTCTAAATATCGCACCCTGGTTATGGCATTGAGAGTTGATTATGGTCTGGATAAGTTAATTAATGTCTAATTAATAAATAAATAAAAAACAATAGAAACGTTTGATTTTTCTACTTTGTATACTATGCTTCAACATTCAGACCTTAAAAATAATTTGGATTGGTTTGTGGATAAAGCTTTTAATTGAGCTTTTGAGAAAAGGCAGAAATTTGATGACCATTTACTCAGAAGATGCTAAATGGATTATAAAATGTTGCAATGCCGACACTGTAGTTTTTGATAAAGAAAATTTTCAAAACATTATACATTTTCTCATTGACAATGCCATATTTGAGGTTGGGGATCAGATAATACAGCAAACTGTTGTTTTACCAATGGGAACTGACCCTGCCCCATTTATGGCAAACACACATTTATTTTAATATGAATTCTGCTTTCAGGATCATAAACGAAAAACTGATTACAAAGTAGCTAAAAGTCTAAACTATACCTTCCGATACATTGATGACATAACACCTATCAATGATAATGGAACTTTCAACAAATATAAAAGTGAAATATATCCCTCAGAACTAATATTAAAACAAATATTGACAAAACGGACAAATATGGCTTTGAAGTAGTAAAATACCCGTCAATTTATAGTAACATACCAGATGTCACACTAAATAGTGTTTTCTATTCACAGGCATTACAATTTTTGACAATATTTAACGATAAAGAACTGGTTTTTTTTCCAGAATAAAATCTCTTTATTTTAAGTGCACTAGCTGTCAAAGGCAGTACACAATTACGTGTTTTAAAAGAAATTTCGAAACTTCCATTTCTTCAACATACTAAGTTTGACATTTCTTTTAAGTATATACCTGACTACGTATTGGATAATGATCTAATTTAATATTTATTTTAAATTTTCTGTTGTTTCCTAATCTCATCTGGATTATTGCCCTTATTTTATGCCTTTATATAAATACACGTTCATAGTACTATTTCTTCAGCATATCTGTTTTGCATTTCTTGTAGGGGTATTACATATTATATTTTGTGCAATTACATAACTGAATAATTCCGATTAGTTCCTAAATTGATAGTTTATTAACTTTTTGGCGTTTTCTTATATGGATTATCGCCCTTTTTATTGTGGTTTTTATTACATTTTCAAACTTTGACGTCATTGGCAACCTACCGCCTTTTACTTGTATCTATAGGTAATTTTTACTTCAATATGCTTACATTCATATTTCTTGTAACATATAGCAGAAGCTGGCATTACACAATGTTTTCTCTGTGTTGTATTCCTGATTGTTTTCAAATTTGAGTGAAGTCTGTATCACTACAGGCTCGGGACTGTACAGCGCACTGGATGCTTACGGCTAGCCTCCAGATCCATTCACTTTATTTGACATGTTTGTTTGTTTGTGATTTCTGCGTATTGTGTCTTTTCGGTATATTTGGTTTTGTTTAAATTATGTTTCGTGCAGTCCGCCTCCATTTACTATTAGATAACATTTCAGGCCTAAAGAAAGACCTGCAATAGGCAGATTTAGCTCTTGCATAATGTATGTTTAAGTGGATATATATGTCCACATTTAAAATTTTAGGTTCACAACTCACAGCTGTTTAACAAAAAAGAACCTTAAGTAAATTAACAAACTGACTTTAACCTTATCAACTACAAATACCCCGAACACCTCCTGAATTGGGGCCATATGCGCCGAACTAATCACAAATCCATTGTGACTAATTCAACTATGAATTATGAATAAAGCGATTGCATTCCCAAATAGGTCGAAAGAGTCACAAATTGTCCTGAATTGTTTACGAAGAGCTACATTTCTTCTCATATATACATAAAAAGTGGTGCGGCAATCTGTTCCCGGCAGGGGGTCACGATGGCTAAGTGGGTAAGACTGTGGCTCGCTAGCCCGAAGGTCGGGTGTTCGATCCCTGCCTTGGCCAAGAAAGTTCATCCAGATTTTCCGGTGTGGTTCCCCCTTGTCAGTGATGCAGAACGGAGGACCTGACAAAGACAGCTGTCTAGTCGTTCAGATGGGACGAAATGCCAAGGGTCCTGTACACACATTGGCATGCATGTAAAAGATCCCATGACAGTTGGAATTAGATATAAGAGTAGGCCGTAGTGCCTCATAGCACACTGTATGGATTATGCCCATCTTCATTAGCCCAGTTCGGAGCAGAACAGTGGGAAGTTAAACCCCATTTCATATCATTTCTGTTCCCGGTAAAACAGTTTCCGGAGCCCAAGTGACACCATCTACCACGACTATGAGGAATTACCAATATATCCTTGATGCCACGCAGACCCTTGGGGTATGTTAAGGGCAAGGGCCTCAGGAAAGGCAAGTGGCCACAGGAACAGAACAGCCCATGGGATAACATTCCTGCAGCGAATGAGCGCTCCCACAATGTGCCCCTACTCGGAAGGAGCGCCCACATGAGGATGACCAGGTGATGGAGGAGGACAACGATGAGGCTGCCGATGTGGGAGCGCCTGCCACCAAAGTAAACACCAAAATGCCAGGGGTGGTGTCCAGCCTCACCGACCAAGACCAAGAGCAGGTGTAGCACCATGGTTATTTTGTCAGATGATTCTTTCATTTCGTACCTTCACATGAATACCCACTAATTATCGTAACTCTTTCGTAAACTATTCGTAACTTCTTAGTGGCTATTCGATTAATTTCAATTCGGGGCGATTCGTTGTATGCGCAACCCATGTGAAAGTGGGGCATATCAGGATAACAACATATAAGACGAAAATCTTCTCCAGATATATCAGAAGATGGACATGGGTTCAGATGGTTAATAATTATGTTTTGTTACTGATCCATGTTTCGTATTCCAGGTGTTCGAGATTATATTCACGTTGTTGACCTTGCAAAAGGTCACGTAGCTGCCCTTAAAAAGATTGAAGAAAACTGTGGCTGCAAGGTAAATATAATGCACATCTTTATAGGATCACAGAATTTTAACTATAGTCACACAGAATATACAATATGCAGAGAATTAACCTCTGTATCCTACATCAGTGTGAAATGATATATAAATTAATATGCATAATTATATAATATTGCATTTAAAAATGATAAGTACACATAGACTTTTAACTGAATTAGATGTATTTGTTATTATTATATGATGGACAACATTCATATAAATCAAAAATATATACTTGTATGTATTAGGCAACACAAATAAAATAACTTGATGAAAAAAAATAAATATGTCCCAGCGGGCACATAACGTTGTGACAACATTGTTCAGGGGTTGTATCACAACGTCTGAAATAGGTCAGCTGTAGGTTGTTTTGCAACAAACTCTTACGTTGTGACAACGTTGTACGGACGTCAAAGCAACATTGTCACAACGTTGTGTGGTGGTTGACGAAAAGTTGTGACAACGTTGTACGGACGCCAAAGCAACATTGTCACAACGTTGTGTGGTGGTTGACGAAAAGTTGTGACAACGTTGTACGGACGTCAAAGCAACATTGTCACAACGTTGTGTGGTGGTTGACGAAAAGTTGTGACAACGCTGTACGGACGTTCAAGCAACATTGTCACAACGTTGTGTGGTGGTTGACGAAAAGTTGTCACGACGTCAGAATTTGTTGTTTTTCAACGTTGTGTGGTGGTTGGCGAAAAGTTGTCACGACGTCAGAATTTGTTGTTTTGAGGTTGTATAAAACCCAGTATAAGCCCCATCCGAACTCCCTACAGTTCTGCCCCCACTGGACTAACGAAGACGGGAATAGGCGGCCGGGCACGATGGAAGTTAAATTAGGTGTGTGTTCGGGGAAGGGGGGGGGGGTGCTTAAATGCCCGACAGATTTGGGCCACGGTTTTGACATAGTGAAACGATACGCGAAGTTTCAACACCCTCACTCAATTAGAATCAAAGTTATTGTGTCCCATCACAACCAATCTAATTGCTTCTTTCTGAATAAAATCAGTATCAATTAATAGGACAGTACGTAGTTTCAAAACATTCAATTCAAACGATTATATTACAGTCAATATTAATGCTAGAGTCATATAACTTTGCAGTAATGGGTAAAGGTAATAGAATCTGATCATTAAATTTTAAGTAATGGTCATGTAATGAGTAATGGAAGATTTCAAAAGTAATGAGTAATGGAAATGTAATTAATTACATTCCGAAAATCATGTAATGGTCAATTACATTTCAATTACATTTAATGGCGCATTCTTTGAATGGCATTTAGTAATTAGAACATAATCAAATAACGCACTTTTATGGAATAACAATTACTATGGTTTATTTCACTGCAACGTTTCAACAAGATTTCACAAGTCGTTTTCAAGCATATATACACAAATAAATAAAATGAGAAAGATATGAATATATATATAAACATCAGTGCGAACTATCCAATGGTATGCATGTCTTTAAATCTGATTGATTAAATGCTAAATTAGCACTAATCTTTAAATAGTAATAAAATGTAATTATTTACTTTCAATGTAATGGGTAATGAATGATATTGCTAAAAATGAGAAAGTAATTTTAATGCAATTGGTACTGTAATAATAATAATAATTTATTATTTATAATGCGCCTATTACCAATATAAAACACTCAGTGCTCAATGGCGCAGTAAACATTTTGTGGACATCACACATAGAAAATAAAATAAAATTAAATGGATGATAAAAGAACTTAAAATGGCTTATAAACATTATAATAAAATATGACATGTAATAAACAAATTTAAACTGTACATGTACTTAATTGGTCCCTCGTCTGTCCGGCTCTTATTTTAGATGAGCCGAAACTGCTGTTATTATCTCGGCTTCATTGCAGCTCGGCTGACTGATCATTACACTATCTGAAGAATACAAAAAACTGTATATTTACTCTGTCAAATTTTGTAAATTATATAATTCAGTCCGATCAAAAAGGTGGTCCTAAAGCTGTAACAGATAATTCTGCATCCCATGAATTATGGACCAAAGGTGGCTTATTGGGTAAAACGCTGGCTCGCTTGTCTGGAGGTCGCATTTTCGATCCCTACATTTGCCGAGAAAGTTCAGTAGGCTTGAGAAGGACAACTGTTAGTCGTTTGGATGGTATGAAAAACCGAGGCCTCGTGTACACATTGACGTGCAAGTAAAAGATCTCTTGGCAGTTGGAATTCGATATAAGAGTAGGCCATAGTGCCGCTGCCCGGGCAAATTTTTCCTTCATTGCACGCGGTATAGCGCATGCCCATCTTCATTAGCCTAGTCTGAGCAGAACAGTAGGACGTTAAACCCCATATGAATTATATTATATATGACCCAATAACACATTCTATATGAGACATCGCTTGTGTTATTACTTTCATATTCTCCATAAATTTGTACGTGTAAGAAAGGCATGGGTGTTAAATTACAAAAAAGATAGGTTGCCAGGCAACGAAACATACGCCCACAGCAGCTAAATCGTCCGGGCGGTCAACAAGAGTTGTCGCATATTTTTACTTTTTTCGGTAATGAAACATTTATAATACACTAAAATCTGATTAAGAGCAACAACTCAGAAAACCATTAGAATTTGTTTGGTTTTTATAAAGTTCTGCCCCATGCTAACGTTTTGTATACAAAACTTTTAATACTGTATCATGGATTTAGCTGTCCAAGTCATAAAGATAGGTTGCCAGGCAACGAAACATACACCCACAGTACCTAAATAGTCCAGGCAGTCAACAACAGTTGTCACATATTTTTACTTTTTTCGGTAATGAAACATTTATAATACACTAAAATCTGATTAAGAGCAACAACTCAGAAAACCATTAGAATTTGTTAGGTTTTTATAAAGTTCTGCCCCATGCTAACGTTTTGTATACAAAACTTTTAATACTGTATCATGGATTTAGCTGTTTCAAGTCATAATAATTCATTGAAAATCAATATACTTGTTCGCCTCAAGATCTTAAACTCTGTGTATCAATCTGAAGTCAATCGGATATTAACTTTGGCCTCTAGAGCGTCCCCAAGATTTTTCAAAGTGATCAAGGGCCATAACTTTGGCAGTAATTATCAGAAATCTTTGAAAATCAATAGGATTCTTCGCCTCGTGACCTCAAACACTGTGTATAAATTTAAAGTCAATGAGATTAACTTTAGCCTTTAGAGCATCCACAAGGTTTTTTGAAGTGATCAAGGGCCATAACTCTGGAAGTAATTATCGAAAATCACTGAAAATGAATAGACTTCTTCGTCTCATGACCTTAAACACTGTGTATAAATTTAAAGTCAATCGGATATTAACTTTAGACTCTAGAGCGTCCACAAGATTTTTCAAAGTGATCAAGGGCCATAACTCTGGCAGTAATTATCGTAAATTGCTGAAAATCAACAGGCTTCTTCGTCTCATGACCTTAAACACTGCGTATAAATTTAAAGTCAATCGGATATTAACTTTGGCCTCTAGAGCGTCCACAAGATTTTTTGAAGTGATCAAGGGCCATAACTCTGGCAGTAATTATCGGAAATCGCTGAAAATGAATAGGCTTCTTCGTCTCATGACCTTAAACACTGTGTATAAATTTAAAGTCAATCGGATATTAACTTTGGCCTCTAGAGCGTCCACAAGATTTTTTGAAGTGATCAAGAGCCATAACTCTGGCAGTAATTATCGGAAATCACTGAAAATCAATAGGATTCTTGGTCTCATGACCTTAAACACTGTGTATAAATTTAAAGTCAATCGGATATTAACTGTGGCCTCTAGAGCGTCCACAAGATTTTTTGAAGTGATCAAGGGCCATAACTCTGGCAGTAATTATCGGAAATCGCTGAAAATCAATAGGCTTCTTCGTCTCATGACCTTAAACACTGTGTATAAATTTAAAGTCTATCGGATATTAACTTTGGCCTCTAGAGCGTCCACAAGATTTTTTGAAGTGATCAAGGACCATAACTCTGGCAGTAATTATCGGAAATCGCTGAAAATCAATAGGCTTCTTCGTCTCATGACCTTAAACACTGTGTATAAATTTAAAGTCAATCGGATATTAACTTTGGCCTCTAGAGCGTCCACAAGATTTTTTGAAGTGATCAAGCAATTGTGGACGCCGGACCGACGGACGAATGGACGGGGGCGAGGACAATATACGACCACATTTCAATGTCGGCGTATAAAAAGATCAACACTCATCGATGAAGTAATAAAAACTCGTGTATGCCCATACCATGTTTGATTATCCGATATTTAAGGATATGTTCGTAAATTGAGTATGATAAAAACAAACCTCGGACAACTTTGTAAATTTCTAAGTCCATTATGGACCGCCTCCCTTTATTTCCCTTTAAATTAAATTGGGCCATTAGGGAATTAGACATCAACCTGTTAAAATAAAAAGACATACTGTTTATGCGTTTAACAATACCACGAATTTTGACTTTCCATTCCTTGACACCTAGAAATGGACATAAATGGGTTGCAACGCATATAATAATGTAATATGTTTGTATATTAACTGATTTACATTCAATCGTTTCTGTTTTTACTGTAATGTCTAATCAGTTATGTTCGGCGAAATACGCGAAGAGAGAGAGAGAAATGGGGTTTAACGTCCACTTGACACAAACTTGGTCATTTCGGGACTAACACATGGTTCAATTTATTTCAATAATTCGCTAGCGCGTAGGGGTCTTTTTAGCAGTGGGAGGAAACCGGAGGACCCGGAGAAAACCCACCAGGTTAGACAGGCGACCAAACTCCTTGTCACGTACAACCGGGGAATCGAAACCCCGCCAGTTGACTCAATGACAGACCGTATGATACAGCGTGCGCGTGCTAACCATTCGGCCATCCAACCCCCCATACGCGAAGAGTCCAAATTGAATGCCAGTCTTTGGCGTCTGGTTATTCAAGTTTACACCCGCATATAGTATTCTCTTGGGTATATTTAACTTCATTCTTCGAGTCCCTCTATTACAAATGAAATTTGAAAGCATTCTTGCGCGCGATTCGTGTGGCAATTTCAAAACTTTAACTTTGTGTTAAATATTGGACATTAGAAGCCCATCTTTTCACGGTTACAACATTGATGTTGGGTTTAATTAAACAATGAGTCCCATGGTTGCAATGTCGAAGACTGTGGATGATATTGAGTTAGAGACTTGACTCCTTTAAGACGAAGACGATTGGAAAACGAATGTACGATTATTTTATCAATTTGTTTTCAAAAGAAAGAATACGACTTTAAACTGGTAACCACCAAGGCTCATCAGATGGGTTACCTATAGCTATAACATGAAATAAATGAAACACATCTAGTATATTATTATATTTCAATCACTGTAATATTTACAATCAATGTCAGTTCAATTATGCAGGTGTATGCTCATGGATATTGATGTTGTACATTTAATAATAAAATTACCCTTCACTTGAATTAAATCTAAAACCCACAAGCATGTAATTAAAGAGCTGTGGTGTTAACAGTCGCACTAGCCCGGCATTATATCCACCTGTCCGTAGATCGACAAAGTACAAGATTTAATTTTCAGAGCATATATGTTTTGTTGCGTGTCAACCTATCTTTTTAATTAAGATCGTAGACTTGGTTGCCTAATAATTAAGATGTATACAGCGACTTGGTTAACCGTTCATCGGTTACTACTGGTGAAACGGTTAAAAAAATTACAAACCGATATTCGTTTTCATATCATATTTGACATTCAAAACCAGGAATGGTAGCCAAAAATGTTTTCATTCACTAAAGACTATATAAATAGTTCATACAGCACAAAGTTCATATAGCATTTGTCATTTGTAATATATCACGGGAAATTAATGTCTTATTAATTCCCGCTCGAAGTTTTGTACACGTTACATTATTATTAACACTCCCTGCAAAGCTTGGGGTAGTATCAACTTATCTAAACAATTCATGAAATTGGTAACCCTATAAATTTAAAGATAATAGATAATGGGAAAGTCCATTATACAATACTATAAATATTGAAATGGCCCCTTCCAATTCCAGACATAGATTGAAATAGCTCTTTCCAAATCCAGACATAGCAAATGACCAAAAACTAAATGATTAAAATGCAATACAATTATAAAATAAAAACACTAAAGTTTCAGAACTAAAATAAATCATTTAAGAGATAATAAAACATATTTAAAATACTTAATTTACTTTGCAAGGAGGGTTCAATAATGAAATGACAATAGAAGTTCGACTACGTGGAAATGGCACCAGTAGAAAATAATCTACAATTACCGAAACAATTAATTCTTTTATATCATAATTATTTCTAAATGGACACAAAATATTAATTAATCGTAACATACCTAATTCTCAACTGTTACGCCTTCTAGCAACTTATAAAACTCGACAGTTTATCACAGCTCTATAAAAGCAGCCATGCAGGTTTGGCTGGGATTCCTTTTTGGCGGAAAGATGTTTAAATTTGATTGGGCCAACTGTCAACCTTGGGTGTGTTTTAAAATAAAATATGTATAAGATAATTAATCTTGACCTTTATTGGGTTTTTTTTATATACCGGTACATTAAATATAGATATTTTGCAATTAAGTTATGAACGTAATTAAGTTTTAAAGGTGTAATAAACGTTTAATAAATGTTTTTTAAAAAAAAAAAAATTTCAAATGGCGTGTATGGGTAATTGTTACCTATTCATTGCGGGTTCTTTATAAACGGTTCATAAACGTTTAAAAAAATCATATTTACGGTACTACGTTTTAATGGAAAATTTTGTAAGAAAACATCAATTATGAACGTTATCTAAACATATTATATTAAACATTTTTATCAATATTTATCGAAACTTCTGAAAAACTTACACTTAAAACATTTAAAAAACGTTTAATAAATATTTTTTTTTTTACATAACCTTTTAGAAACAAGAAAAATAACAAAAACAAAAACAAAAAACGTTTTTGAAATATTTTGTGCTTGCTGGGATTCACTTAGAACTGTAATTAATTAAATAATGGCCAGGTTTCACACTTATATATAATGAGCGCCATGGAAAACGCATCACTTAGTTTTTCGTATAACAAAATGATCCTGTAAACATATCTTATTTTTTTTGCTTCTTATTGTGAACAATATTCAAATGGGAACACATCAATAACAACACATTTGTACACTTATGGATGTTTAATCTGTAATCAACGGTACAAAGTCAGAGGGGTCAAAACCAAAAGTACGACACAGATGTCAGTAGCGCGTGTGTCCTCCACGGGCTTTTACGCACGCTGTGCAGCGACGTCGCATGGAATTAACCAATGTTTGAAAGAAGGCCTGGGGCAAATTGTTCCATTCTTGGACAAGAGCAGCTTCTAAAGCAGCAATGGTGTGCATCTGTGGTCTCCGATACAGACGGCGTCCAATCTCATCCCAGACATGCTCTATTGGTGCCATGTCCGGAGACATGGCTGGCCAGTTCAAGACATTGATGTTGTTAGCAGCCAGGAAGTCCATACTAAAACGGGCGGTATGCGAACGTGCATTATCCTGTTGGAAGTGCTGAAGTTGTGGGTGCGCTCGAAACATCGGAACAACAATTGGTTGCAAGACATCATCACGGTAGGCTACAGCATTAACGCGACCCCTGCAAATGTGTAGGGCGGTCCGGTGATGAAATGTGAAGCCTCCCCACATCATTACACTTCCCCCACCCCATCGATTCGTTTTGAAGACGCAGCAGTCTGCAAGACGTTCCTCAAGACGTCTCCACACACGTTGACGGCCATCAGCGTGATAAAGATGAAAGCGACTCCCATCACTGAAGAGCACACTTTGCCAGTCTATTCTTCTCCATGTCTGGTGTGTCCTTGAGCCCATATCAAACGCCGCTGACGGTGATGATCCCTAAGGATAGCTCCAACATAAGGTCGTCGTCGAGTCCTACTTCTCTTAGACGACGTCTTACGGTGTTGGCACTTACTGGTCCTTGTCTTTCGACGACTGCCGCACATGTTTGAGTCGCTGGGCAGAATCTGTCACGCAGATGAGTGACCCGGATGTAGCGGTCTTGAGCCTGGGTTGTAACGCGTTGTGGACCAGGACGTTGACGGTCACGCGCTGATCCAGTAACTCGAATACGTTCCACCAACCTTACAGTAGTGGACTGATGACAATTGAGGTGTCTGGCAATAATAGCACGCGTAGACATGCCAGCCCTGGACATTCCCATGGCTTCATTCCGTTGATTTTCAGTAAGTCTCGGCATCTCTAGCTCGATTCCTTCACACGTCCAACAACAAATTACGACAAATTCACGTTTCACAGTTCATGTACAGCACATTAAGTTGAAAACATGCTTTTAAAGGGCTCACACACAATGCTGCAGGTGAATATTGGGTTTTTCATGTGCATCTCATGCAATTTTTTTTTGTGCACACGGGCCGAAATTTTTTGCGTTTGGGAGCATTGTGTGAAACAATAGTTCATAGTATTGCATAATATTATACATACAAAACCAACTAGTAATAAAATATTTGGGAAAAAAAGTGATGCGTTTTCCATGGCGCTCAGTAATATAACGGTATCTACTTAAAATGATCATTTAAATACTTAAAAGAGATTGAATTGATTTCATTATTCTTTTATTATTTTTTTTTTTTTATACCGGAATAGTATTATTAAATTTACATTAGCACTATTAGATGTCGATCTACGGCTGTTTTTATTAATAATTTGTTTAGTGAAGCCGAATGATAAAAATTGCGTTAAGTCTACGTCGATCGAGATTTTGCCGTGGGTAACAAAACTCCGTCAAATCAAATAGCCCAGTGACGTGTAGAATAGATCAAATGGCTTGCTATGTGTCGCAAATTATTCGTTTAATGGCTATGTATATGAGTAATATGAAAAAACTAATGATGAGAGATTTCATTTAGATTAGATCTACTTGCGCAACACATCAACGCAAATGTCTAGCCTAGACTAGTGCAGATCACGTCGGTTCTAAATTCTACGTCGCTTGGCCTAGACTCGTGTATTCTGAGCGGACTGACACAATCATGCAGCTGGTCCAGTTAGTTTTAATAGTTAAAGCAAGAATTTCATATTTTCTAAGAAAGTCAAAACATAATTATTTCTATATCTTTTGCTCAATAGGCTGTCAACTCAATATTATAGGATCATAGGTATCATTATGGCACTTATAAAATCATTCACACCGGAAATAATAACACAATTACCACCTTTGTTGTTCTACCCCCCCCCCCCCCCATGGAAAAACTATCTGCAAACATTTGAATTAGAAGTTGAAAATGATATTTTGGCCAATTTCTCAACTGGCAATAGTGAATTATAGGAATAATAGGATTATTCTGTAACAAGGTAGGACTGTTTATAGATACCATCTATTTTAAAGCTTTACTTTAATACATTTTAAAAATATAACTTAAAAATATGAAATTCACTCGGCACAGCTGCAGTCTGAGTGTGTTTTGAAATGAACGTCGCCACTTACATCGCGGTCGTCAACAAAGTCCATGCCTACATTGCCGGTAATCATATTCGAGGGGCTTTCATATTCAACTTAATAATAATAGTCTCTGTTACTACATGATGTATGTATAGGTGCGCGTGTTTTACATACATGTAAATATAGTTGGTGTTTTTGTTGTTTTATAGCCATTGATAATGCTGTTGCGTAGGTAGCCTAATGTTTTGTTTGTATTTGTATGCTGTCTCTAATAGCCTAATGGGGTGTTAAGATACAATATAATTTTATCTGATCTTATATTAGCCTTAGAAGAAGCAATTGACGATTTTTATATCCCTTCCACATACCCGGTTGAGAGTTAAAATAATAGAACTTACCTTCGGCACGAACCAAAAAACCAATATGGCGTCCCAGAAGCATCTTTCGCGGCAACATTTAGAGTCACGTTATCAGTTTCCGCGGGAAAAAAACCCGCTAGTGTTACCAGATAATTTACTGAAGAATTAACCGGAATATTTGTCAGCTTCTAGTTGTTTTACAATAAGCCTTAAATAAAATGTATTATAGTTTGTATTGTGTTATTAAATCTCGATCTACGTCGTTAACCAATACAACTGTACCCAAGATCATACGTCAATTTCTATAGATAAGCGCATTGCAATTCCTGTTTTATTCACTGAATTTGTGTAGCAAACGCTGCACACTACACAATATGCATTAATCACCATTTTCTGTGCTTTGTGTTATTATTTCAATTGAAAAAAACCGGATGTAAAAACAGCGACATTTAGGTGCGGGAGAGGCATCTCGTTTACAGTTCATAATACATTTTTATAATACTTGACGGACGCAAACGCCTTTTCTTGCTTTCCCAACCCGTGTGCTCAGCAACATGAAAGCAAGCCAGTATTGCCTATTTAGTACACCAATAACTTTAATGCATTAAAGGAAATTATGATTTCCGAAAAATTATAAAACAAATAAATGACCGATGTCGCACACCGCCGAGTGGGACCCGACGAAATGTTTCAATCCGCGATCAATGCAGTACAAATTCGCCGTGTTCAATGACAAGAAAGTGAAAATGTTTTATTATACTTAAAAATCATCGAATTTGGGGCTCTTTATTTGACTGACAAGAAAGCAAAATATTTTCTTCCAAATAACATTCTGAAAGTTCCGCTTTCACTTTCTCTCGGGATTTTGAATGTGACTTTTTACCTAAATGGCTGCCGGGAACAGGGAATGTCAGGCAATGTCATGACCTTGACTCAGGTTACAACCCCAAAATTGACCTTGCGGGTGCGGGTCACGACTTTGACCTTGAGATTTATTCGTGATATCTGGGTGGTACATGAAGTTTTGGGACTTTTTCGATCCCAAGGTCAAGGGTCAGGTCAAAGGTCAAGGCCCCATTCGAAAGGTCAATGAGTTGCCTATCCATGGTCATGACCTTTGATTTGCCGCGCAGACCAGGGGCCCCACCATGTGCCCGGGAGCATCGAACTCAGTAGATATTTTGGTGACCTTGACCCTTTCAGATGACCTTGACCTACCGGGGTCATGTGGACCAAGATGACATTTTGGAAGGTCAAGGTCCAGTGGTCCTGACTTTATTAGATGGGCCCCTAGGGTTCAAAAACCAAAATACTTCCGGGGCCCCTAGCGGGTCAAGGTCACGACTTTTGGTTGGCGATTTTAAAAAATGAAGAACAAATGTTGGGTCAGTCTATCGGGTCACCAAACCCCGGGGCGATCGGAAGACATTTTTGGGGCAAATTTCCCTAGAAAGTGAAATAGCTGAGCATTACAGCGGTGTGGTCTAAGGGCAGATAACTCGCCCATCCCAAATCGGATCCGACGACCTTGAGGTCGTGGCTATTTAAACTAAATTGACCCCTGGGAGTCTCGTGGTGACCTTGGTTTGACAATCAGAGGTCAAGGTTCGAACTGCTATATATGACGTTTCGATAACGTTATGACAATGTTGTGACAACGTTTTAACAACGTTGTGACAACAACCTGTATATGAAGTTTTGATAACGTTGTGACAACGTTGTGACAACGTTGTGACAACAACCTGTATATGACGTTTTGATAACGTTTTGAAGACGTTGTGACAACGTTGTGACCACGTTGTAACAACGCCGTGACAACAACCTGTATATGACGTTTTGATAACGTTGTGAGAACAACCTGTATAATAATGACGTTTTGGTAACGTTTTGAAGACGTTGTGACAACGTTGTGACAAAGTTGTAAAACCGCTGTGACAACAACCTGTATATGACGTTTTGAAGACGTTGTGACAACAACCTGTATATGACGTTTTGATAACGTTTTGAAGACGTTGTGACAACAACCTGTATATGACGTTAGAATAACGTCTTGATGACGTTGTGACAATGTTGTGACAACGTTGTGACAACAACCTGTATATGACGTTTTGATAACGTTTTGATGACGTTGTGACAACGTTGTGTCAACAACCTGTATATGACGTAAATACAACGTCGAATATTGGTCGAAAACACGTTGTACAACGTCACGACCAATATTGACGTTGTCACAATGTTGTAACAACGTTGCGTGCCCGCTGGGGTAACGCCCGCCCGCACATCGACAAGCAAGTCGTAAAAAAAATATCCCGCATGTACCTACATCCGCCATACATGTATATCTATTCAAATGTATTAAAACTGATTCAGATGAACATGCTGTCTTTTTTATCCGAACAATGGCGAAGTTTGGCAGATTTGCCTTTTTTATTGATATCGAAAGAACCTCCATTTTGTATCACGTGGTATTAATTACCTCCCCTGATAAACTAGAATTTGATTCGTGTTAAAAGTCATTGGCGACAATATTTCAATCATTCGATCGTAATCGGCTCATTATTGCCGGCTTCAGTCGGTCCTTGTTTGGAAAATCCTATTGATAAAATAATGAACCGTAGAACAGTTTAATTAATTATAGCTAAGAATACGATACGATGACGATAGTCGTCATAATGCATACCTTAGAATCTGGGTCATTATTAGCACATTTACGGTAGTTTCGATAATCCGGAAAATAATAATTGGATTACCGATTTGATGGTTTTACTGACCAGTTGTTAGTTAGATTTAAATAGTCATTCAATATAAACACCGGATAGAACACCGAATATCCTGAGAAACACACCGAATATCCCAAGAAACAGTATTTCCGGCAATCTCCAATACCGATGACACGGTGTGACATGCATTGGTTGGAATTCGGTAAATAATTATAAATAAACCGGCGATACTAGATTTTGTTTTAAATACTGTTTACCATGATTATTATTTTTGATACACCTGGTGAAAGAGGCTTAGTTTTTAAAAATATTGTTGTCTTTATGGAGGGCTATACATAGTCGTATGGAATTTTATTTTAAACCAATTTCAATTATGTGAATTAAATATGGAAAATTATTTTCCTTTCAGTCAGTGTTCAGTCTCAGTGTTTTAGTAGACTTGATTTTGGGTTTATGTTTTAAGTATGTACAATAAAGTTGAATATAACGGAAAGCAAAAACGTAAACAAGTAATGACTTTCTCATTTAAAAAAAAAAAAAAAGAAAGACCGCCCTCCCGCCCCAACAATTTTCAGCAATAGCCAAATTTTATTTTGCACCATCAATGAGTAAAAAAAAAAAAAGAAACCGCCCTCCCTCCCTACAGTTTCAGCTGTCAGTTGCCCGAGAAACAAGACATTTATTTTGTGTGGCCTTACATGTACATATATTTTCACAACATATAATATACTAAACAGCAAAAAAAATGTCAGTACTATTTCAAAATCAGAGAGGCACTTTAATCATTCTAGAAAACGACTTCCTAATTGGATCAAAGCAATTTTTTGTGAACAGTATGTTGACTCATTAGTGATTAATTCATCACAATTCCGAGAAGGTTTAGAGTCTGTACACAGTCTATACATCAGTATCTGGTGTGTCCACTGCAAGTGTCAATAACAGCAGCGCAGCATCTGTACATGGAGTTGATAAACACCATTGGCAGCGCAGCATCTGTACATGGAGTTGATAAACACCATTGGCACCTGGAACCATACTCTCAGAAAAGCCTGGCACAATCCATCGGCTGTTTGGTCTCAGTAGGACGTTATTAAGTCTCCTCTGAATTTCATCCTAAAGATATTCAATCAGGTTTAAGTCCGGGCTAAGGGCTGGCCAGTGCATAACTTTGACACCGTTCTGCTGTAGAAAATCACAAGTAACTCTGGCTGTGTGGGCATGGGTGTTGTCATGCTGGAAAATGTTGTTTCAATGACATGCGGAATGTGGTATGACTTGGGGTCTGAGAGTTGATAGATGTAGTGCACTGCTGTGATGTCGCCTTCTCTCCCTGGACCAAGATTTTGGAACACCACAGGACCCACTCTCTGGTTCAGGCCAATTCCACCCCAAACCATTATGCTTGGACCTCTGCATGCATCTCGTTCCATGACACATTGGTCAGAATAACGCTGGCCACGTCAACGCCATGTGCTAGTCCTGCCATCTGCAGTTCATACACAATACCAACTCTCATCTGTGAACAGAACAGTTCTCCATTGCATGTGTTGCCAGTTCTTGTGTTGTTGGGCAAACTGTAGAGGTTCACGTCGATGGTGAGGATCGGTCTACGGCAATGGATGTTTTCTCTGGTGAGACGTCAGCGCACTGTATCGGTACTGCTGGGTCTTCCGTGTGTTCCCACTGTCTGACGTGCTGTCTCAGATGCCTGTGTGAAGGGATTCTGCATGTGCTGTCGCACAACACGGCAATCTTGTCGCCTTGTGGTAACCCTTGGTCTACCAGTTCATTGACCTGGAAGTGATTGACAATGGCTTGGGCAGTGTAGCCAGCGTCAAGTCTTCCAAGCGCCTGGTTCCTCTGAGCTGTCGTGAGTCATGGCATGCTGCTGACGTTGTAGTGTGAATGATTCAACCAGGTATGGTGTTGCATTTTATAGGGCTGGTCCCGGTGAACAGCACGTGCAGCAGGAGTTACATGAAAGTTATGGAGAACACATTACCATCTCAGAAGTCAGGTTGCGTTTTTGAGAACATTTCCAGTGTTCAATTCTGTGTTTAGGAAGGAGCCTTATTGCTCATGTAAAGTTGGAGATGTGGTCACAAATATACAATAAAAACATTTGGCAAGTTTTATGTAATGCATCTATTCAGAGTAACATACCAACCTGGCGGTTTTTTTTGCTTAGTATACAATATTATTTTTTGTTACAGACATATAACTTAGGCACAGGTATAGGTTGTTCTGTATTAGATATGGTAAAAGCTTTTGAAACTGCTTCCAGTAAAAAGGTATATATATAATTTTGTAGTGTAATCCTAAATTAGATGAACATTTTCAGATAATCCCCATTTTTCACCCACCAGTAACAAGGTCAGCCATGCTGTGTATAAATCTTGTAGATATAGATAATTTTTGGATAGCAATAAGAAAGGGATTCATTAAGTTTAAATGTGAATGTAAGGGTAGCTCCCTGATATAACCTGATCCATAGTATCACCAAGGTTTATAAAATTCAGTTGAGAACTCTGCCTTATTAAAGACATCAGAATTTTTAACAAGAAAATAAATGAAACACATTCCACGTAATATATTTAAAATAACTCTAGATTTAACCAGTTATCTAAATTCATATTTAGATCAAAGCATTGTTCGTAAGCGTCTGATGAATGTTTGAAACCCACTATTGGCCATAATGCATGCAAATTGTAGTAATATAAATTTCTATTAATTAATAATTAAAGTAAAGATTTGTATTATTTTGGTGTGATAGAAAGAAACTGGACTATGGGTTTTATATTAATCTGTTGAAATAGTTATAAATGTGAATATGAACTGTACATTTTATAGATACTGTATAGCCTGGAACCACGTAGAGCAGGAGATGTTGCTAGTTGTTATGGTGCTACAGATTTAGCTGAAAAAGAACTTGGATGGAAAGCACAGAAAGATTTAAATACAATGTGTAAGTAGAATATTGCTTGAAGATAACACCAATTATTCAGCACCTGCTTTGAGCATAGTTATGTTTATTTCTATATTACATGAATTTAATCAAGATAATTTAATTAATGTAGAATATACTGTACATAGAAATTTAACTTGTTTACTCACCCAGAGTTCAGTGTTCTTTGATATTCTGAATGAGGAAAGAAACATTGTTTTGGAGCTTTTTTAAAATGAACTTTGACTTTCACAGGTGCAGATTTATGGAGATGGCAATCATCAAACCCAAATGGTTATCGTGTTTGATAATGTAGTTCATAGTTTGAATTATTATATAAGATATATAGGAAACATTTGTTATATGTTTAAGGGTTAAACATCAACATAGTGATAATACAGCTAGACGCCTTTGTCATACCTAAAAGTATTATTCTTGTTAAAAGTCTTCCAATTGTGTGTGTTAATGAGTGGATTTGGGTTAAGTTGACTTTTTAAAACAAAAACAACTAGATCTGCCAGGCAGATATGAAAGCTTTCACATTCATGGTCACTTCTTGTCACATGTCATGGGATATATAAAGAATCTTAACAAGAAAAAAAATAGTCTTGATTATATACATTATGTGTTATTGTAGTCTGGGTTTTTATTTGTTTTAAATAGGCTTTATGTTTTAGATAAATCAATATATATTTATTATTTGGTAATGTAAATATTGTTTGATCCTGGTGGGTTTCATTTATGCTTTATATGTATTCAATATAGGAATAAATAATATGAATTTCTAAGAGATATAAATGCAATGAATTAATTATTAATGTTTATGAGGTAGAAATACAATGAATTTTATTTTATTATTATCTAATAAGAGAAATAAATAAAGGTTATTAAATTTACAATGCTTTGTTAACTTATTTCAGTTTATTATTGGCAGTGCAGCTTCATAAAAATAAATGCTTTAATCGAGTCTTCTAAAGATATCGGGGGCCCAACATACTGAGTGGACTTTTTCCATGGTGTAGTACCTTCATATTGTTAATGGTTGTCCTGTCTTCAAAAATATACTCTTCAAAAAAAGTAGGGGATATTAAAATGCAAATACCTATGCAGGTTGTGATATGATAAATAGTCATGGACACTTGACATGCTTTGAGAGTATGTTCACAGATTAAGAACTTATCGCCCCAACAGAACCACTGAGCTGCACATGCGACACGCAATAGCGCCATACATGTGGGAGGGGTTCATTGTCAAATTTGACTCTCCAAGGAAGGGTTGATGAAAACTGCCACTTGCTGGTTTATCCTATCCATGTTTGCTTTCCTATCGGTTCTTGCATAAGATTTACTGTTTAGCGTATACATCTTTGCTTTAGTGTGTTACGTTTAATTTGATCGGGAGACGTGTTCGTCGACCGACAACACTGCAAGAGGAGTGGATCAGATTGCCCCAAATCGTGATTGGACGGTTGATTAGGAGCATGCCACGACGAATTGCTGAATGTCTGAGGATTGGTGGAGCAATTACTTATTGTTAAGACAAAAATCAAAAACATCCATTTTCACTTTTGACAGTGTATCTCTTTGCGAGAGAAATGGGGCCGTCAGATAAGCTGCCCATATGAACTGTTTATGTTCATGTGTAGGCAATTGGCCTGATATTAACATACACTGGTTACCTCTAATAAAAACAGCAGTGCATTTCCGCAGTTTTGTATTGTTTCTGAATATCCCCTATTTTTTTTGAAGAGTATACATAGGATTATTTGAGGCTGATGGATGTGTAAGTTTTGTATATTGGTGACCAGTCAAACTCACAAAAGTGGAAGTGAAATATTGATTTTGGTTAACAATTTATTATGTTCTCAGAATTATCCAATAAAGAGTTTGTCCAGTGATATGTATTTCTATGTAATATGCATGATCTCCAAACTAGATTATCCATTATTATTATCTATCTTCATGCACATGTGTCAAATCTGAATGAAGTCTGTAACATAGCAAATGAAGAGTTGCACTAAAGATGTCAAAGGCAATAGCTCATGTAAGAGTCACAGAATTAGAATCTCCATAATTTGTGTCAAGTTTGAAGAAACCCCTGAATTGGTTTCAGAGGAGTTGCATTTTTAGATCTGGAGCGAAATGGGGTGTAATGTCCATTCAATACTAACCAGCTCATTCTTACACTGAAAATTTTTTATTACCATAATTTGCTTTAGCCAAGTGGGATTTATAAGTCAGAGGAAATGTGAGTATAAGGAGAAAAGCAACCCTATACTCCTTGTCATGTACAATCCTGGGATCAAACCCATTTCTTGCATAGATAATGGGTCTAATGATCTAAGCCTCTGTTACAGAAGTCTGCTGTTACTGGGTTTAACTTTAAACAGACAGATGGACAAGGTGATCTCTATTTCAAAGACCTTCCCTCAAACTTAATTTGAGAGGGGTATGAATCATGTGGCTATGTGGAAAGTTACTTTGATTGACTATTACTGACAGCTTCTCCTCCCCTAAGAAAAAATACAATAATTACTACTTTTATGTATCACAAAAAAGTGTTTATACATTAAATAATGGCAAGACAACAATAATCTTTCAAATATGGTATAACATGGCTATTGGTATAGTTGAGGATAAATTCACATTAACCCAATAAAATTATATAAAATTTACTTGTTTCATTGAAATGATCAATAATTTATAATTAGTACTGGTACTTCCTCTAACAATTTAATGTTAAAATCCTCTCCGCACGTTTCCCCATTTAATTTCCCAAGCTACATCATTCAAATATATCTCAAAACTCGAAATACTTCAATGTTAGTGAAAGAAAGACTCCTGCTATTATATACTTAAAAGTACATCTGATGACATAGAACAACATAATTAAAATTGGATTCATTATTATTATTGGGGGGGGGGGAGAATATTTATATTGGGTAAATGCAAAAAAATACAATAAATATTTGTAAAGTATGCACCATTAAGCAGAGAAATACCCATAGAATGTGGTTTCATTTTGTTGTTCTTTATCTAAAATAACAGAAGAGTTATTTCTGTAAACCTGTCACATCATCAACTTCAATATGTCCTGTGGTTTTTATTTGCTCTATTAGTTCTTGTCTGTCTTTTGGTAATGTTGCAAAATATTTTTTCTGTTCCTCACAATATTTCTTGTCTGAAGGAACAATATCTCGGAATGACCAGTCCTGCCACTGAAAATTATATCTATTTAACAGTTCAATTTTTAATTCATCTGTGGACACACAATCTGATGGCGACTTTTTCTCTAAATTTACACATTTCACATTCTTGAATATTATAACACCTCTCAAAGCAAACCAGCCACCATATTTCGGATGAACACTCACACCAAATATTTTCTGAAATGTAAAATTTTTAGTGAAGTAGTGTGATGTAAACTTTCTCACTAACTTGTGGCACTAACCATGGCCAACCTTCCACTGTTGTAATATGAATATGGCATTCTTAGGGGATCATACCAAATTGCATGTAAATCACTTCTGAATTTATTTGTGCTATTTGTTATGTACCATTTTGAGTGTCTGTTTGAAAATCTCTACCATCAGAGGAATGCAAAACCTGTTACGTTGTTTCCGAAAATATATCAAATGATTAAAACCAGACATTGTTCATAAACCCATTTTGAGAACCAGCAGAGTTTTTTTTTACCCCAAATTGAGTATTGGGTGAGCAGAGGAGTGAAGAAGAAGAGGAGAGGTGGATGGAATATTTACACATGAATCATTTTCAGGGATACCACTAAATAAATTGTTGTATCAATAAACAATGTTTACCTGCGATTTATCCCATGGTACATTTTTAACATCTGATGCTTGGTAATAATATGCCGCTCCTGCAACATGGCCTGCAGTTTGTACCAAAACTTTTGGTCGTCTGGTGTGATGAAGTTCAAAATCATGAATTATTTCTATCTCTTCATCGGGGAAATTCTTCAAGAAAAAAAAATCAAACAAACTGGTTATTTATTACTATATATCATGAGACCTCAATTTGTTTTTACCTAATTATTCAAATAAGCCAAAACATGGCAGACTGTCATGCATGATGTTGCAAAAGAATAGGAGACCTGACCAAACCAACAACCCATATCACTTTGTTACAATATATAAAAAACAGTTCTAAAGATTTGAAAATTCTGATTCTTAAACATACATTATGCAAGAGCTAAATCTGCCTATTGCAGGTCTTTCTTTAGGCCTGAAATGTTATCTAAATTATTAATAATAATTAGACATTAATTAACTTATCCAGACCATAATCAACTATCGATGTCATCGCTAGCCTGCAATGTTTATTGGATTAGGTTCCGATTTGCTGTTCGACTTCCATTGATGATTTAAATCATGAAATGGACAATGAAGACTATGTTTTCTTTTGTACCGACTTTAGTAATGATGATCGAGGCTAGGCCGAAAATTCAAACACTAAAATCTCGGTTCAGGGTCGATCAATTTGACTGAAATTTTTAGCAAATTCCCATTACATTATCTAGTTTTTAACTATTATAGTGAGAACTGCCAGCTATTTATCTATCTCCCATAATGTATCTTTAATGTAAAAATTCTGTTTGTTACAACTTTTCAAAGTTGGAAATGAAATGGGGTTGATTTATAGAAATAGTAGTTCAACAGCCAATAAACGTGATACCAAAGGAATCTGATGTCAACTTCCCTCAACGTCATGATTTTACATGAAAGTTATATTGTACCGAATGATTAAATTTCTGTTGAATTTTGCTTTAATTTTCACAATGCGGGGAAACCTGATTTTTAAAAAGTATATATATGCTTTGTGTAGACTGCCCATTACCTACTCCATTGTGTTTTCAAAGTTACATATCTTATAAGCATGTATGTTTTTTTGCAATATAGGAAAATACTACATAATGAAGTCATACAGTTAGTATCTCGTTTATCACCTATATTTTATAGTTTCTTGAAAGATAACTATCACCATAGAAACCAATTCCAATATATGCAGCACTAATCAGAAAGCAGATACTAGGGTTCTCTGAATGAACTTTGTTTTGGATGTGCTGCTTGTCATTAATTGGGAATTAAGGCTTTGAAAATTTTATTGTAGATTAATAAATGACTCAATTTAAAGTCATCCATCATTACTTTTTTTATTTTTTGAAAACAGTCCACCATACATTCATCAATTAAATCTCGTCCACCATTACAATCTTGTCTACAAACAAACGGTTTGAAGGCTTTATCAAACATATCAGGAGTACTGATCACAATGAAAGCAAGTGTGTCATAATCATATGGCAGGATGTAATTTTTCATAACACACTCATTGTACCAACCAATCTGAAAAAAAACAAGAACAAAATTAAATCGTCCCCAACAAAATAAAATCATAGTCGATCTTAAACAGATTACATCCCTAAAATAATCTGAACTGTTACAATCCATTGAGAGAGAGAGAGAGAGAGAGAGAGAAATGGGGTTTAACGTCCACTGACACAAACTAGGTCATTTCGGGACTAAAATATGGTTCAATTTTATTTCCATAATTCGCTTGCGCGTAGGGGTCTTTAGCAGTGGGAGGAAACCGGAGGACCCGGAGAAAACCCACAAGGTTGGACAGGCGACCCTACTCCTTGTCACGTACAACATACTCAATGACAGACTTTATGACACAACGCGACAATCCATTGAAAGTCATGTAATGTACATCAAGACAACATTATAGTTCCGCCAGTGATGGTTAATGAACGAATGCAATGTGTAACATATTATTTTTCGGCACCATACAGGAATCATTTAAGACAGGCAATATGAGAATTTACCAAATTAAATCTATCCTAATTCACTGATAAGTGATATTCAATTTCTTGGCTGGAAAAAACAACCTCTAACATGAGTAAAACTAAAAAAATCTTTTTCATGAACAATTAATGATGAAATAAAATAGATACCGGGCCGGTATTATTAATATTATGGATAATAAATGGGACGAAATTTTTCCCTTTATTTATTTTGGGTACCGGTAGTTATTAATTTTACTTAAACTTCTTATAGTTTTAATATCTCTTTAAAAAAAAACAACCCCCAAATTAAAATATATATAAAGTTAGTAAAGAGTGATGAGACTCGAGACTTGACAGGGTTTGTAATTCAAGTGTATTGTTAAATTGTAGCCAGAGTAATCCATAACAGAAGAAAATCTCACGTGTACCTTAAAGGCGTATGCTTCAAATCCAGCTTTCTCAAGAAGACTGTGTACACTGTTCTGGATGTCTTCCATTCTAAAAGAATATTTTACGACGTTATTATTGTAATATTTTTACCATGTGTTATTACTTTTTAGAGGATAGTTGAAGGTCAAGGCCGACTTGACTTTTTTGGAGTTATGTCCCTTGTAGTGAAACCCCCCAAAAAGGGCACCTGTTGATAAAGTCGCTTGACAGCTGTGATTTTTAGGGAAGAGTTTTTGATTCTGCATTATGATATGATGTCAAAATATCTCTCCCAGAAGACCGTTGATGATGACATTACATGCCAGTCTGAACAAAAAGTCGATTTGTAGATCCTGTTTTGGATCATTTTGTATTATTTAGTTCAGGCTTTATACTTTATAAACTACCGGTACTTAACTAGAAGTGTGCAATAAGGAATCTGGTGTGCCCGGGTCAGGGTGGTGGTTACTGTAAGTGGTGAGTATTAAAGTGAGCGTCATCGGATTGGACTATGTGTCATAGAGCCCGTTATATAATGGGCTAGATGCACAAAATTGTTCAAAAATTGGAATCACCATGAATTTGTTTATTTGTACCACATATAATATATATAATTGGGTACTTCAGCACTCGAAATTGGAACCAAAATTCAGATGATGGATTGCACATTCATTACAGATTTTTGGCATGACATCCCACTAGACTACATGTCAATTGAGGATTGGGAGCCTAAATTTTTTAGCTGCAATTTAATCACAATATATGTCACAATTTAATCTTATTTAAATTGATTCAGTACAATTTTGTCACTGCAGTTCGCGTATGATTCAATACTCATGTCCAGAATGTTAGATTCTCATTTTTGTTTCCAATCACATAGGTCTCCAACAGGCCCGTAGAAAAAGGGGGGGGGGCAATGCCCCCCAGAAAAAATGTTTTGTCCCCCGAAAAAAAAAGTTGCCGACCATAGCTCTATACTAACTGCTGTGCCCCCCCCCCCCTCCGCAGCCAGCAAGCTGGCTACTGGCCTGGCCTCCAACCTATCACAATTTAAAGTTGTCTGACATTTCTTGCACTTTCTGACTCGTGAAAACTAATTTGAGAAGAGTTCTAGGGGCCATGACATCTCTGTCTTCTATTTTGAGTGAAAATTTGTTTTGAAAATATTTTGAATATGTTCAAAATGGCAACAACATGAGAGCATTGCCCTGCAACTCACACGAGGAAATTGAGAAACCATACAAACATTTAGAGGTATTTTGGAAACTTACCTGTGAATGCTGTTCATAACGTTTCGTGAACATTCACAACCCAGTGAGATACTAGCTTTAATGATATGGGTGTCTTGTTTTTCTGGCTTCTATACCTTTTCATTTTAACATTTTATTGGCTAATTAGCCGTTAGTACTTCCTGTCTGCTGTCAGTAGCAGTCCAAGGGGCCAAAGCAGCATAAATTACAATAATAAAGATAAAGACAAACCAGTATAGTATTTCAATGATGAGATCAAAAGGAATGGAATTCTGAAGTACTGTAATAATACAAAATAAAAAGCTACCATCACTGTGTTTCATGGAGGTTAATCACTCCTGTTTCTGTAATTGCTCCTTTTTTCCAATTCCTCAGGATTTTCAAGCACAGTTTTATCTTGTCAGTAGTGCAATCATGAGCATTTTCTGGTTAGGTTAAACAAACAGAAATAAGCAATTTGATTGCTCATTGCTTTACATACAGATAAATGTATATTAAATATAAATATGTGTCATCTATGTATTTTGGGATTGAGGTAGCAGTGGACAACCAGTTCTATAAATTAATCTATTATGGATCATGTTTGAAGCAAAAGGTTGAATTAATGTAATCAATATAATTACAAATAATCACACAACAATACAGTCTAAAGGATACAACAACAAGCCAAATCCTTATGGATATCACTTCCTGGTTGAATTAAATAGAAACATGTAATAAAAGTAAAAGTTTTTCTATTTATGTTTCAAACATTAGAACTCTTGTTGTGCTTTCAAAGCTAGACGTCAGTCAGTATTTCCTTATTGCAAAAAAAATGACTTCCCTATATAGTTTGATAGGGGGTCACAATTGTCGAGTTTTAGGGCACTGATCTCACAGCTATGATATCTCTTGTTCGAAACCCAACGCGGCCTGCGAAGACTTTCTGGATTTCTCAAACATAATCTCATTTGTAGGACTGACTAGGAAAGTGCCTCTAATTTTGGGGAATGGTTCGAAAGAAAAAAAATATCCACGGATATTTTGAATTCCAATGTGGGCTGAGAAGAACCCACAGGATTTTTCAAATCAATTCCCAGGGTTGACAATGATATTTTCCCTAGTCCTTCTGAATGGTACAGAAAGAAACGAGATCCACCCATGTAACACCTTTGGTTGAGAAGACTCTTCGGTATATTTTAAATATCTTAAAAACATAATGACTGTAAGTTTTGATGTGGTAAAAGAAACATGTTTGATCATTGAATAATGTAAAGATGATATTCATTTTTTTATGCACACATTGAAATGGGTCGTATATTGTCGTCGACGCGTCTGGCAGTCTGGCATCCATAATTCTTTGTGGACGCTCTAGAGGCTAAAGTTAATATCCGATTGACTTTAAATTTATACATAGTGTTTAAGGTCATGATACGATTTCCGATAATTATGGCTCTGGATTACTTTAAAAAATCTTGTGGATGCTCTAGAGGGTAAAGTTAATATTCGATTAACATTAAATTTATACACAGTGTTTAAGGTCATGAGACCAAGATGTCTATTGATTTTCAACGATTACTGCTAGAGTTTTGGCCCTTGATCAGTTTGAAATATCTGGTGGACGCCCTGAAGGTCAAAGTTAATATCCGATTGACTTTAAATTTATACAGTTTTTAAGGTCACGAGACAAAGGATCCTAGTCATTTTTAGAGATGTCCAATAATCACTGCCAGAGTTGTGGCCTTTGATCACTTTGAAAAATCTTGTTAACGGTCTACAGGCTAAAGTTAATATCTGATTGACTTTAAATTTATACACAGTGTTTAAGGTCATGAGACGAAGAAGCCTATTGATTTACAACTATTTTTGATAATTACTGCCAGAATTGTGGGCCTTTACCTCTTTGAAAAATCTTTAGAACCTCTAAAAATTAAAGTTAATATCCGATTGACTTTAGATTTATACACAGTGTTTAAGGTCATGAGCCAAAAAATTTTAGTCATATTCAACGAATTCCGATAATTACTGCTAGAGTTATGGACCTTGATCTCTTTGAAATATCTTGGGGACATTCTAGAGACTAAAGTTAATATCCGATTGACTTTGAATTTATACACACCGTTTAATGGCAACCTCTTGCGTCTGGTTATTCCAGTCTACACCTATGGTATTTATTATGCATTCTCTCCAGATAAGAATATGATGTCACCATTTGACATGACTTTTGGAATATATCTAGCCTCGTTCTTCGAGTCCCTTGTTACAAATGGCACTAAAATGCAATATGGTACCGTACACGATTCGTGTACCAATGGTAAAATGTCAATTTTGTCTTAAATATTGAATATCAGAAGCCCATCTTTTCCCGGTAAGATCCCAACATCAATGTTGATTTAAATTTAGAAATAATTTGTGTTTTCAATGTCGAAGACTTTGGATGCTATTGAGTTAGAGACTTTAGCTACTTTAAGGTCATGAGACGAAGAATCCTATTGATTTTCAACTATTTCTGATAATTTCTGTTGGAGTTATTGCACATGACGAGTTATAACTCGTAATCAGATTTTCATGTGTTGTAAAAGTTTGCATTACTGACAAAAGAAAAAATATGCGACGACCCTTGTTGACTGCCCGGACGACTTACCTGCTGTGGGCATATGTTTCGTTGCCTGGCAATCCATCTTTACAGTATTTATAACACAGGTATACAATTTGTTGTTTGTGACATGCATCAAATTTGCATTTCTAGAATTCTTGCTTTTGATCTTCATCTACAGAGCACAATAGGCATTTTATTTATCCCTAGTTTGTTAAATATAAAAAAAAAGTAAGATGCAAAACTTAGACCTCCTCCTGAGTCAATATTATCTTTTTATTGTTTAATGTTGCAAAAAGTTGTTTTTCTGATAATAATATATGATAAAAAGTCTTCTTTAACACTGCCTGATGTTTATATTTAGTTGTGTGTAGGTTTTAGTTTATTCAAAGCCCACACAACAGATCTGTTAGATGATATATAAGCTTAAAAGTTTTACTTTTTATGATGGTTTCAGCCAAAAATTCAAGTAATTTAAAATACACACTTATAAATATAGTATGTAGGTTTTGCTTTCGATGCTAACTGAATGCAATAGTTCGTAACTGCCAAAAATTCAAGTAATTTAAAATACACACTGATGAATATAGTATGTAGGTTTTGCTTTTGATGCTAACTGAATGCAATAGTTAGTAACTGCTAAACCCCGGGTGACATTTTAACCAAAGTCTGATACTTCATTGTTGAAAGTTACAGATCACACAACCTGTGGCCATTGGCATCATTAATCTCTGGCTTGAGATTGTGGCAGCTTTTGATACCTGGAGTTGCACATTACGCTTATTGATGTGTCAAAAGGAGATAATAACTCATTTCAATCTAGGTCATTTCAATAATTTGCTTGTGAGGAGGGGTCTTTGATTTGATTTTAATTTGCAAATAGTTAGTAAAACGAATGTTTTGACTTGAGGTTGAGAGTATTTAGATAGGCCTATTACAGCTTGGCTTTCCATCAGGCCTTCCCAGGAGTTGCTCATGTTGGCTTGATGTAATAGGACCTGGAATGTGCATCTTATTGGCCATTTCATAATCTTGGTCAAGGGTTTGATCAGTATCTTTCACCTGTTTTAAAGTGTTTGAACAACTAAAAACCATTAGATTATAGCTTTTTTAATGAAATTAAAAATGATACAGTGTGTTGGTTTTCAGCAGATTCGATGTGTAGATAATCCACCTCTGACCATTTCAACATTTTGACGTTTTTTTTTTAACTTTTATTTACATACATACATACAGTAAGTGTTTCCTATAGTCTTAGTTAAAGTCAGTGACTATGAGTTCTTTTGACAGGAAGCCATGAGCAATAAGGGTAGAAACTAGGTGGTATAAGTGGTATGTCATTATGCTTTGACATTCAAAGAAATACTAGAGGTGAAAAAAAACATGATACACTATCAAAATATAATTGGATACATTATAGTTTATTTCCTTGCATATTAAAGGCCTACTATAGGCACATGTTTGAAAGCAGTGGGACCCATGGCGGCTCAGTTAATAAGGTGCTGGCTTTTCTAACCTGGGGGGCCCATGTTTCATCACAGTGTTGGCCAAGAAAGGTCATCAGATTTTTCCAGTATGGCTTCCCTTTTCATTGGTGCAGGACGGAGGACCTTGGAAGGAACAGAATCTAGTCATTTGGGTGGGATGAAAAAAAGCCCATGGTGCCGTGTACACCTTGGCATTCACGTAAAAGAACACTTGACGGTTATAATTCATTTGCTGTCCAGACAAACTTTCCCTCATTCATTGAACGCACTGGCTTGTAATTATAAACTCTTGCAAAATATTATTTAAAATAGGCGTCTCGCAAGATGCAGGGAGTAATATATACTTTTTTAAAACTTACTGATATGTTACCTTTTAACTTGAAGATATTTTTCAATTGGTTATATTGTTAAACAATGAGTATTTTGACCATCAAATAAATAAACTCTTTTATTAGAAACTTCTGGCATTCTGATAATATGACTTTAACTAATGAAATAAAATCTGTGTCATTGTTTTATCTAATACATTTCCCACTCATTTCATTGGTGCTTGTTGATATATGTTACATAATATGATAGTTTTATCTTGAAGGCCTCTTCAACTATTGAGATTATTTCTATACTGAGATCGACATGCTAATCTTATCAAACACTATACTTAAAGTGTCAGAGTCTGAGCAACCACATAGTACATGTATATTAGAGGTTTGTTGTCCTTTAGCGTGTGGGTGTCTTTCCCAAAATTGTGTTTACTTGCCCCCAATTCTGCCAAACTCAATCCCTTTTCCTTTCTTGTTGACTTGGTGAGTGATAGTGTAGATTTTCTCCATACTGGCTCAAACTTTGTATTGTCACAAATGTTTCATTTTCAGTGTTGACAAAATTGGATGTTGCTGTTTTCTTTTAGGATTTTTCGATAAAGGATTTATATTTGACGTCTTTAGAAGTAGCAATTGCTGTTAATTCAGTGAAGTGTAAGAGGAATTATTAAGTTATATGTTGATATAAAATTATTTTGCCTAAAAGTGAGAATATGTTACATCAACCAAACACTACAACAATAATGCAAGAAGCTTTCCCACAACCAGTCTCTTTTGTTTTGGTGTTTACAAAGGGATGAGGATGGGAATTTTGAGAGTATAATAAAGTAGGCATACAATAGTTTCTTTATTTGATTTTCTCCCACTCTTAAAAGAGACATTATCACTTTCAGCAAGAGAAAATAAATGTTTAAGAAATGTGATTTTTATGTCCTATTTTCTGAAACAACAAAGGCAAGTATATGCCATGCTGTGAGCTGGAAGGAAGATTTTGCCTGGACAGCAGCGTTTTCACCTACTGTTTATCGAATTTTAACTGCCTCAGGTTATTTTATTTACATGTCAACAAGTAAACAGCAGGACCTTGGTTTTTGATCCTAGCCAAACGACTAAACAATGCATCTTGTCAGGCCCTCAGTTCTGCACCACTGACAAATGGAAACTGGACAGGAAATTCCCTTGGCAAACAGTGAGCCAGCGCCTAACACACTGAGCCACCATAGCTCCTAAATGTCAATGTTACACTCACCTTATTATCAAAAAAACTAAGCACTAATGGATTTAGTGTAAGATATTTTGAGTGAGCATTTTAAATTCCTTTAAAATAGCTGAAGAATTTATAATATCTGTAACCCAGGGTTGCATTGAATAAATGTCCAAAATTTTGCATACCATAGAACACTGTCAATGTAACTGTGTATTGCAGATAAAAAAGGGTTGGTTTTTTTGACCGATGAAGACCTCTTTAAAGCGAGAATTTCAAATTTTCTAAGAAAGTCAAAACATAATTATTTCTATGTCTTTTGCTCAATAGGTTATCAAATCACTATTATATGATCATGGGCATTATTTCCCACCCTTAAAAATCTATGACACAAAAAATAACAACACAATTACCTCCCCTGTTTTGCTATTGACAACATGGGGCAGTCATTTTCCAACGTTGGAATTTGAAGTTAAAAATGATATTTTTGCCAATTTCTCAGCTGGCAATAGCGAATTATAGGATTAATAGGATTATTCTTTAACAGGGTAGGACTGTTTATGGATACCATCTATTTTAAGGCTTTATTTTAATACATTTTAAAAATATAACTTGACAATTTGCAATTGCAACTTTAAATAAATAAATTCATGTTTTACTGTAGAAGGGTGTATATAATTAGCTTGACTGTTACCTATTATATGTACTATGTAAATTTATTTTCATGTGCCCACACCTCTATATTCATGCAGTGGTTGGTTTGTATATTTATAGTAATTACACAAAGCTTTATCATCATCATCATCATCATCATCATCAATAGAGTGGCCACATTCAGCATCATCATTATCACTGTCAAAAAGGTTCAGATTATGCTAGTCAGTCATTGCCCACATCCATGTTAAGACATATTTTGCTGGGGATTAGACTTCT
This sequence comes from Patella vulgata, assembly GCF_932274485.2. NCBI lineage: Eukaryota > Metazoa > Mollusca > Gastropoda > Patellidae > Patella > Patella vulgata. The sequence continues at coordinate 26,084,215 of NC_065882.2, read as the reverse complement.
TATTGCAAGATAATGTCTTAAAAGTTTACAGTGTCTGTAATTATAGGGATTTGAAAGTCAGATCAGTTTTCCAGACATTTTCAGATTAGGAAGAATCTGAAATATTGGAACCTTGACCAAGAAAAATAAAGGCAATCAAAGAAATTGACCAAATAATATTCTATTGTAGTGTCTAGATCTGTTTTGTCATGTAAAACCAAATGAGAATCAAGCACAATCCATCAGAGTTTGTCTAATCCATTAGCTGTATGTTATAATTGAGTCAGTTGACTTTGGTTTGGAGACTGCATTTTTACATGCAACAAGGAGTAGTGTCACATGCCTAACATTGTGGGTTTTTTGCACAAGCAAATTATTAAAGTAAAGATGTACCATGTTGCTCCAAAATGATCTAGTTTGTGTTTCTTTGACCAGGGGTCAAAATACTAAAGTCTAGTGGACGAAAATTTGGCAAAATCAAGTAACTACACCAAATGGACTCACCACATAAGAAAAATATATACCGAAATAGAAAGTGGTACCAGGTTTTTATGAAAGGATAAAAAATACTCTGCTTTGTGCAAACCACCGGCCTCCAATGAGACCAAATAGATCTTTGATAATAATAGACACAAATATTTTAAATAGTTGTTTCAGGATAAAATTTGGCATCTGAACATTGCTTTATAAATAGAATATATTATTTGATGAATGTGTACCTAGTATTACCAAGGGTTATTTATTTCTCCATTTTATTAGTGTACAAGCTTAAAAGTATTAACATGTTGTCAAAACTTGATGAACAAGTTTCGGTATGTTATAAAATATTTTCATCAAAAGCTTTAACGGGTTAGTAAGGTACTTGATACCAGTTTTATTTTATTAACTTTCTAGTTTTAATCAAGTCATTTATCATCTGTTATAAAAAAATGATTTTTGCATGGTAATTTTTAGCTTTTCAGTTGAAAGTGTATGATTGTAATGCCTAAGGGTTAATTGAAATGGAGTCAATTTTAACTGAGGTCTGCTGTAAAATGTCAGCGTGATCATTTATTTATATGTAGGAGTTTAACTATATAATGAAATAATATATAAATTTGGACATGAAGACTGGCAAAAAATATTAAATGTAAAATGGCTACTAAAACTGTCCCTAAATTCTTTTCTGTTGGGAGAAATTGTATATACATGTAGGTTAATTAAATATCTGCTTCTAAAATACTATTGTACATAATACTACTTTCAACCTTTGCCCAATGTTATTATAAGGAGAAAATATAAGAGTAACAGCAAGACCCCTAAAGAGAGTACTGGTACATGCATTGTCTATTCAAATAGTGCTGTTGCCAAAAAAATATCTTATAACTGTCAGAAAATGTGTCATTTTTGCATAAATATTGCCTAATTATATATACCTATTGAAGAGGGAACAAAAGCCCATTTCAATATCCCTCTCCATAACTTCCTTCAATAAAGGGTAATAATCAAGATTCAGAGTTAACATGGCCACTGTTTTGAGTGGACAGGTTTTAAAATGTTTTGGACAGTTATATTTTTGATAATAATGTATGCAGATTATGTATGGATTTCACTCCTTGAACATCTATTAAGTTTCCCCTTATTATTTCTTAAGGTAAAAAAAACCATCTGAATGACTAGACACTGTGACACTGTTCCTTGCCAGGACCTCCTAACAAAGTGAAAGCAACAATGGAAAAACATGAGGAACTTTCTCATTCGGGGGTGGGGTGGGGGGTCCTCCTCCTTAGTGAGCCAGAGACTAACTTACTGAGGATATCAATTGTCAAAGTTCTTGCAGTGCACATTATAAACAAAGTCTACCATCCTAAAGGTCAAGGAGAGTGTCAGTGTCACTTGACCCATGGTCAACTTACAGTTATCAGTTAAAGAATGATTGACTGAGACCACACACAACCTTTAATAAAAGAACATGAATCAGATAGTTTTAGTGCAAGGTATCATGTAACAATTCTATTTAATGTAGTGAAGCCATACCACAAAACAATCACAAAGACACAATTACTGGTGCAATATTAGAATCTGTCCACCAATATATATTTTTTTCTTACACTAAACCTGACCTGATGTGACCTGGATAGCTGATTTTATGGTGTATTGATTTAGAAATCTACCCAGATTGTTTCTTTTTATTTGGATATTAAAAAATATCATTTAGGCCTTTCATTATTAATTACAAAGGTTTAGTTTTTTCTGTCAGATAAGCTTAAGTTTGGTTCCTTAGGCCATTTACAATATTCATGGTAATGTTTTAAAATACATCATACTTCATCCATTCTCAATTACTTCCAAGGGAATGCTCTACTTCTCCTTGTCTGATGTTTATCATGAAATATTGACACCAATCAGTGTTTGTTGTCCTAGCCTTAAGGGACACACTTTATTTTTTTCGTATTTAGATAATGATGTGACCACACAATGTATGATGAGATTAACCTTAGAGGTGTAAAGCTCAACACCATAAGGTGATTGTATTAGAATGTATTATAAGTTATAAAGTATTCATCAACATGAACTTCTTTATACCAATGTACTTAAGTGAAAGTTCATTTTATGAAAACATAATGTTTGAATTCTGTCAGAATTAAACATAGTCTCCCAGTCCCCAAAGTTAAGTAGGTCATCTTTTGCAACCTCAGAAATTACTTTTAACTGAAAATATATTTTTAAAGACTGGGAAAAATTGAATTAAAGTGGTCATTAAATGTTTAACTATTTAGCTATCTGAATTTTAAACATTTGTACAACATTGAAAATATATTTTTAAAGTCTGGGGAAAAAAAATTAAAGAATGAAAGTGGTCATTAAATGTTTAATTATTTAGCTATCTGAACATTGAACATTATGTTCGATCGGAATTTTAAACATTTGTACAACATTGGACAGCTGATCATGAAGCATTGGTACAAATATGATGTACCGTTATTCTTGAAATATATTACCATCTTTTATCTGCATGATATAACTGTAATTGTAACGGGTACCCAGCATGAGGCAGGGTATCCTCAACTTTTTTAGACACCTAGGATACCTCTTTTCTTTTGTGCCCTTAAACCCAATAGCCTGTTTCTGATATTCAAGTATAAACCATTGCTCCTAATTAGCTATAACTATTGACATGTGTCATGCTTGAGGCATGGTATGCTTTCTCTTTTTTGAGGTGTTCACATAGCTGACAAAGTTTCATTATACTTTTGTATAGTTTTGCTACCTTCGTCTCTTAAATTTTGTTCAATATTTGATGTGGAATTTCACTATATGATTGCATTAGAACAATGAACAGTAGTGCATAATATTCTTTATTATCTTAATTAGAATTTATTTAGATAATCAGTGCTACCTGGTATACATTTTGATATAAAAGTAACTATTTGAGATAACTATAATGACACCAGTTTATTTATTCAAGACATATTAGGTATAGCTTTAGAAATCAATACTAAAGGAATTTATTGATGAAATAAATATATGTTTCCTGACAGCTGCCATTTAAAATCCACAGTACTGGTAAATTTATATCAGGTTTGTGTGAAAATAACATTTCCACTACAAAGAATGTTGGTTGACCTAAAATGGAACAGTCAGTTTTATTATAATCTGATGAATTCTTTTCATGCAGCCATGATACTTGGGTACAAGCCATTAAAACCCACACAAACAAATGCTATCCAAGCTTTTAAAGGATGTCACACTGACTAGAAAATGCCAATAGTTGAACAATAACAGATATTAACCCACAGTTTCCCTTTGTTTTCAATTACAAACGGCAGAAACAACATGGGGTTTCCGAAGTTGATCAAATTGTCACAGCTGGGCTTGTTAAGATGGATGAAAAAACCTGAAACATTCTCTGATAGTAAAACAAAATTTCAAGAATGTCACATCCAACCTTTGTAGGGTGACTAGGGTCAGTAAAGTTTTTGACAAAAATGTAATAGCATAATGATTATTTGTGATGTAAATTTAGGTATGTATCACATATGCCTACCCAGTGTGATATTTATTATCAGTTTGTGGTAATGTCATATTATTAAGTCATTAACCTTTTAATCCACTAGTTCTTTGTTTAATAGGTTAATTAAGATTTATGTGTTATTATGAGTTGATAATTTTAGGTTGGACATTAAGGATGATGTGTGACTTGTAAACCTACAATATTGAAGAATGACATTGTCTAACACTCCAGTGGTTCGGCTTGTGTTACCTGTGTGAAATCACTCAAGCATTCACCTCATTATACAGCTACCTATAATGTGTGTGGGTTTAGCTAGAGCGAACAAACCAGCTATCAAGCCAGTTAAGGATATATAGCCGTACATGCCACAACTCTGTTTAACGTGTTTCCTACTTTTTCGTGTCACCTGTGCTCAAATTGTGTTATTTTGGACTTTCGGTAAGTTAATTGGTACTGTTGTCTTTTGTTGACAGTTGACAAGATACAGGATTTGTTTATAAAGTTGTTTTTGTAAATGGTATGTGTCTAGTTAAGAAAGAAAGAGATTTTTTCTGTGTCACACAAGCCATGTTGTGTTGTGATTGTTCATTTTTATAGTAGAACATGTTTGTCTGTTTCACTGTATTACTATTAGTTCTTCAGTATATATGGGTGTTTGGAACAGAGACCCTAATGTTCATTACAGGTACAACAAACCAGATTATTCACATAAATCTCAAGTATAAAGTCAAAATTGTACTATGTTAATATTTAGTCCTGTTATTATCTAATTAAGCACATCTGACTGAGTATAAAAAAATTCAAATGAGAATGAGCTAGCTAGCTTGTACAAAAAGATAGTACAAATATTATTATTACTTTGTTAGCCATAGACACATAATATAAAGTTGGCAGTGTGAAATTAAAAGATCCGAATGTAAGACTTGGACTCTGTATTTTACATTTATTCTGTAGGGGCTTGATGGTGCTTCACAGTACTATCTAGGCCATGAATTTGAATGGGGGGGTTTTTTTCGTAAATTTTTGGAGTTACTGTTTGCTTGGTAGTGGAAATACATCGTGTAAGCTAACCCCAAATCTTATTTTGTTTCTACTTGATTAAACCTTTGTATACAAAGCTAGACAATTACAAACATATACAGTACACAGGGGGGTGTATGGTGATATGCAAATATATAAGGATTGCCTATATTGTGTTAACTTGTTATAGTATTTTTTATTCAGTACATTTACATTTTCAAGTGCCTAACAATGAAAATATTTTCAAATCTGAATAATGACAAGATTGACAATGAATTTTAAATGAATTTGCATATTAGGGATAGATGTTTAGTGTGTATTGTTAACAATGTAATAATATACAAGAAGTATTTAAGGTGTGTTGATATTGTGTAGGTGGATATATAATACTTATATTTTGTTTTATACTGAGAAACATGTTTAATATTTTGTTGTTCTACCATGTTCATTAGTTGTTATTGTTATTAAGCTTAACATGATTTATTCAATTGACATAAATTGTAGTACTGACATTATATGTTCCTATCCTGCAAAAAATAATAGATATCTAGATGTGACAAATTTCTGAATTACATGCACAGAGTACTTGTAAATGACACCATTCATGGGACTAGTCAGTACAGCTGGTCTCTACATGGTGTTCAATTACAATTCTATATCCATTAAACTAACCTTGATTAACCAGTTCAATATTATGTTTCAATACTGTTTCTACAGTTTGAGTTTCTACTGTAATTTAGTTCCTTGGAATATTTTGGAATAATAAGCTTGAAGTGAATTTGAAGTGCACACACTAAGCAGTTTACAAAAATACCATCTTCTTATTAACAAGGACAGGTAGCTGTGTCATCAGATTCAAACCTTGTCAAAAATACTTTTTGGAATAATTTTGCCAAATTTTAAAGCAACATGCACATAAAATTTCTTCTCACTGCTAAAAAAAATTGAGATCCAATAATAACTGCATGACATGGCCGGTTACAAAGTTTTGTTTATATACACCCCCATTTGCTTGTGGACGCTCTACAGGTCACAATTTTTATCCAATTTTGACGAAACTTGAAAATAAGGTGTATCTCCCAAATGTATTGGACCATAACTTCATTGATTATGGCCCCTGATTGTACGAAAAATCATGTTTTTAGCTTGTGGACACTCTAGCTAAGAGGTCACAATTTTCATCCGATTTTGATGAAATTTGGAATGCAGGTTTATAACCCAAAGTCTTGGTTCCTTTCGATATTCATGCATATAGAATCGTAACTTCCTGAATTATGGCATGATTGTATAAAAAAACACGTTTTTAGATTGTGGTTCCTCTAGAGGTCACAAGTTTTATCTGATTTTAAAAACCATTTACCATTCCACCATAATGAAGGTTAAATTCGAATTTCAGGAAAATCGAAACGAAACTGCCAGACAAAACGGCAGCTCTTTGTACTCAATTTGTGTAAACGTATGTAATATGAAGCTTGTGGACCCTCTGGAGGTCACAGTTTTTATCTGATTAGAATATTTCTCTTGTGGACCCCCAGGAGGTCACATTTTTTATCTGATTTTGATGAAACTTAAAATATATCTTTATATTCCAAAGATCTCAGTCCCTATCGATATTTGCTCATTTCAGACCATAACTTTCTGGATTATGGCCCCTGATTGTTTGAAAAAACATGGGGGTTTTTTTAGTTTGTTCTCTATCTTTTGCAAAATGTGGGCGTATCTTGCCTGGCAACAGCTGGTTGATGTAGCCATGAATCATTTTTGTGCAGTCCATCAGAAAGGCTAACAGTCTTGAAATATCTTCTAACAAGATATTTTAATAAACAGAATTCTTTAGTTCTTAATGTTAATGCATATGAAGGCATGTAAGACAAGCCTAACCAGAAATATAAGCGTGTTATTGCCTAAGGCTGACATCTTTCTAAAGTAACATGTTGTACTTTGATGTTTTGACTATTTCATCTCTTATTAAATACATGTCCATCAAAATTAGTATTAGGTAAATTAAGCAGTATGTGACCCAGGGGCAATGCATGAATATGATCTCAAAATAGACTTTAAGTTGTTTAAATTACACTGTTACAGTTTAAATTGTATGTAAGCATATCAAACATCACATGCTCTTGCAGAATTGCCTAACAAAATTCGTCCAAATTGGTTCTAAAAATATGATAAATTGATGATTGTGTTCAAAAATAAAATTGCATACTTATGTGATTGGTTTTTTTTTTTGGTTTTTTTCGAGATGAAAATCTGTCTTCATTCAAAATTTCAAGTGCATAGATCAAACCAATGTCAAGATAAACATGTAACTACATGTGTTAAAACTATTGTCAGTTTTAAAGTAGCTATAAGTTTCTAACTCAATATCATCCAAAGTCTTACACGTTTGAAAACACAAATTATTTGTCAATTCAAATCAACATTGATGTTGAAATCTTACCGGGAAAAAGTAGGCTCTGATATCCAATATTTAAGACAAAATAAACATTTTACCATTGGTACACGAATCGTGTACCATAGTGCGTTTCAGCGTCATTTGTAACAAGTGACCAGAAAGAACGAGGCTAGACATATTCAACAACTCATGTCAAGCGGTGACGCCATATCTTATCTGGAGAGCATGCACAATAGACTGGAATAACCAGACGCTAGAAATTGGCATTATTTTGACTTAAATTCTGATCCTTTGAATGATTTAGTAAAATTAAACAAAACATTAAAGAATACAAATCATGCTCATGGGGACTGCTGTTTCAATCAAAGCCCTGTGTTTGTTACATATGAGTGACAGGTTGTCATGTTCATTTCTAACGAACTACTCTAGTTATAATCTCTTGATGACATTGATTAACATTACTTCCATTACTGTTACAACACCTCTGACCATAGTGCTTGTATAACTCTACATGGAGACTGGTATTTTCATGTTTATTTCTCGACCATAGATGATATCTCAATGCTTTTCAATATGGCAAATGGCTATTTTATGGATTATCACCTACGATTCCTGGGGTCAACAGATTAACACTGTTAATAAAGTTGATAATAAAGGAAATAATGGTTAAGCCATTGTGATTGAATATAATAATGCTCTCATAAAAACTTGGATCTTATAATTTTGCTTGTGTAATGACCCACATAAGCTCATATTGTATTTAACAGAAATAAGCTAAAATTAGGTAGTTGTCATCTAAAAATATATTAACTTTTGCTATGTGTTCTTATGGCTTTTGAAAATATATCCTTGAATAGCTGGGGAGTAGCAATGTTTTAAATTTCAGACAAACTGTTTTAATGCATCTATCTTTTAATAATATAAAGTAGCACATGCAAATACTATATGTCATATAGATTGTGCTGTCTTTGATGTTCATTATAAATACTATATGTCATATGTGTACACATGTTCTTGCTATTGTATTCAAATAGCTGCAGTTTTACTGCTTGTTACATCCTAGCACTAAAATTTAACTTTTCCTGATTATTACTAGAAGCATATCACATTTGCAAATGTTTTCAAATTCCAATGAGTGACTTAATTAACTTTGGGACATACTTTGAATACTTTACTCCCATTTAGACCTGTCTGTATTAAAATGATGGTTATTTTTATTCTTTTCTTCTTCCGGATCCTGATGTTAATGAGATTTCATGGTTTTTCCTTCAATATAAAGTTTATTCTAATTTAAGCATGTCATTCATGATGTCAATGTGTTTTCATAGTTTTGTCTTAAATATCACCAAGGGAGGAAATGATTCAAGATCATAAATTAATTACTGGGGGACTTGGCATTTGTGAAAGTCAATTGAATTGATATCTGGTAAAAGGGTGTGGTTTTTCTAAACTGTGAAAAGCTGTAGCAGATGTGATAATCTAAACAATTTTCAAGTGAAAAACAAAGGAAGTGATCCAGTTTCATACATGTTTATACACTTACACAGGAAAACAATTTACTTGTAAATTAACATAGAAAGTAGTTCAAAGACTTGATAAAATTTAGGAAACTTTATTCTTTTGGAATATTAGTCGTTATTTTCTGCATTGAAAATTGTAGTCTTGATTATGTAAACAAAGAGGGTGGGGGAAACTCTTCAGGACTAAATCTTATCGTTGAGCCATCCATTGCAAAAGTTCTTAATGTGTGAATCCATTTTGACTGAGAGACTTCAAATGACATATTTTTGTCACTATCAGGATCAGTCTTGAAAAGCTCAATTATTTGTATTGTAACATTTCTAATCGCATGTCCTTCAAGATTAAAACGTATTTTAACCGATTTCATTCTATTATGTTTAATATCTGCAAAGTATTCTTTAATTTCCACATAATTATGGAAGCAGAGGCTCGGGTGAAACAGAATTGTATTGGTCCACCCTAGACTTCTACTGTGCTCCAGTCCCTAACGACATAAAGGGAACAGCCACACAATCTCACTTAAACCTGAAGAGTTAACATAAGAACGAAACAATTTTAGTCTTAATTATGTTTTAAATGGCTAACTGAATAAAAGATTTCACAAAATTACAGATTGTGTAGGTGGTTAAGACAATCACTGCTGTCGTTAATTTAGGATGTGTAAATTGCCATATTAATTTATTTTATAACTCAATTTACAATATTTGATCAACAATGTATATTTTGAGCTGCTTTAGATAATGATACAGGTACGAAAACTGCTCTAAAATTTTAACAACAGCAAGTAGAATTACATGTATTTCAGAAACACTTTGAGATACAACCTTTGGCAATTGCACTGACAATAAGATTTTCACAAAGGGATTGGCATTACAAACAATTTCGTATTCTGTCGTTTTTTTGTGGGAAAAGTTTGTTTTTCTGTTTAATTTTTTTATTATCTGCCTTTGATGTTTTATAATAAAATTGTACAAAAGCTTTGAATTTTTTGCATAGTGTGGGAACACCTCTGTACTGTATCACCTAATGATCAATGTCATTGTAGTTGACAATTGTGATTAAACTCCATTTCTTTCTAGCTTTGTTGAGTGACATAGCCTTGCTATTTTACAGAATTTAACTTTTTCTAAAGATATGGTGGCCATCATGACATTTTGTGTATATATGTGCCCGCTCTCTTTCGAAGAAAGCAGGGAAATAGTAAAATAGATCCGTCTGTCCGTCACACTTTTTGGGACAGAATAACTCTCCTAATTGAGCTAGAATGTTTAAACTTGGGTCTGTTAGTTGAATGCCTTGATGGAGATTGAAGATGAGGATTTTCTGCTTAGGCTAAGCAGAGATAAGCAAATTGATTGGTTGATGCTTTGGGATATTATAACTTTGGTTCTAATTAAGTGCCCAGTTAAGCAGAGCGATGAGCAATTTTATTGGTCAAGACTTTGGAGCTCAATAACTTTGATTTTAATTGGGTGAGAGGGGTGAAACTTCGGGTATAGTTTCATTCCATCAATACTTTGACTAAGTTTGATGATGAGCATTTTCTGCTTTGACTAAGTAGAGACTTCAATCTGATGGGTCGAAACTTTGGATCCCAATAACCCTCCTTAATTGAGGTAGAATGTTCAAACTTGGTGTAGCTGTTTATTAGGTGAATGCCAAGACAGTGTTTGATCATTCTCATTTTCCACAAAGGCTAAAACAGAGATAAGTAATTTGATTGGTTTATTCTTTGGAACATGATAACTTTGGTTCTAATTGGGTGAGAGTGATGAAACTCTGAATATAGATTCATTATATCAACACCTTCACCAAGTTTGATGAAACTCTGAATATAAATTCATTTTATCAACACCTTGACTAAGTTTGATGAGAATTTTCTCCTTAGGCTAAGTAGTGATTAGCAATTTGATTGGTCAAGACTTTGGAACATAACAGATCAGCATTTAATTGAGGTAGAATGTTTAAACTTGGCGTAGATGTTCAATAGGTGAATGATTAACTTTTCCCTCTAAAGCTAAGCTAAGCAATTTCATTGTTTGATGCTTTGGAACAAGATAGCTTTGATTCTAACTGTTGGAGAATGATGAAACTTAGTCTGTATTTTCACTTCTGCAGAGACTTCAAAACCTTGATTGAATTTGATCGTGAACATTGTCTGCTTAGAATAAGTATAGATAATCAGTTTGATTGCTTGATATACTTTTCAAAAAGATAAATTAATTAATATTTGTCATCTATTTATTTTGGGATTGTGGCAGGGGACATCAGCCTCACTATTGGCTCGTTTTCTTTGGAGTAGAATCTAAATGGTCAACATCTTATCTGAATCTAAAAGTAAACTACAAAGAAATCTTTTCATGTTTCATTGTTTTGGTCACATTGCTCAATTTTAGGGGACCAAGATTACTGTATTGTAATGTGAGAATTATTGTGTTCTTCAGTGATTTTCTATTTCATCTTATTTCTTGAATTTGAGTTAGTAGGGCCAGAGATCTTAACAATATAGGGGGGTTGGATGGCTGAATGGTTAGCGTGCACGCGCTGTATCATAAAGTCTGTCATTGAGTCGACTGGGTGGTTTCGAATCCCCGGTTGTACGTGGCAAGGAGTAGGGTCGCCTGTCCAACCTCGTGGGTTTTCTCCGGGGCCTCCGGTTTCCTCCCACTGCTAAAGACCCCTACGCGCAAGCGAATTATGTAAATAAAATTAAACCATATGTTAATCCCGAAATGACCTAGTTTGTGTCGAGTGGACGTTAAACCCCATTTCTCTCTCTCTCTTAACAATATATATATATTTAAGCTGAAAGATCTGAATTGTAAAACCTGTGTAAATATAGTCGTATAGCTATAGTAGAGTAGGTTACATTTAGTGTGTAGTACACATTATTGTTCCGTGCCTTTCGAAGAAAGCAAGGGACTATTAAAATGGATTTGTCTGTCTGTCCGTCACACTTTTTGGGACACAATAACTCTCCTTCTAATTGAGCTAGAATATCCAAACTTGGGGTAGGTGTTTTTTAGGTTGATGCCTTAATTGATAGAGTTCGAAGATGAACATTTTCTGCTTAGGGTATACAGAGATAAGCAATTTGATTGGTTGATGTTTTGGGACATGATAACTTTACTTCTGATTAAGTGAGATAATGAACATTTTGTGCTCCGGGTAAGCAGAGCGATAAGCAATTTGATTGCTCAAGACTTTGGAGCACAATCTCTCTTTCTGATTGAGCAACAATGTTCACATTTGGTGTAGGTGTTTATTAGGTGAATACCTTGGAGTTAGTCTAAGATGAGAATTTTCTTCTAAGGGTAAGCAGAGATAAGCAATTGGGACACAATAACTTTGATTAGTTCCAATTGAGTGAGAGTGATGAAACTTGGTGTATAGTTTCATCACATCAATACCTTGACTTAGTTCAATAATGAACATTTTCTGCTGAGGGTAAGCAGAGTGATAAGCAATTTGATTGGTCGAGACTTTGAAACACAATAAATCTCCTTCTAATTGAGGTAGAATGTTCAAACTTGGTGGAATGTTTTATATTATGGTGTTGGTTTACACCCATTTTTCTGATAAACAGACATTTGAAGAAGAGATTTTTGGTCATTTTACTTTATGTTTGGATTGTTAAATCAATTGGATCCAAATAACCTCTACTAAAAGAAGTCCAAACTACAAGCGATATCAAGCCATTGCACTATGATAGCAGCATAAAATTGGCATATGAAATGGATAGTCCCGATGTGACAAAATAGTCAATTTAACTTTACTGATAATGTCAGAGTCGTTCATGGAAATAAAATTTACAAGTTACTCTTGAAAGACATTAGGCATATAGCCAATCCAATTCAGGTTTTGAAATTTCCTTGCATTGATATCTTATTGACAACAGCTGGCCCTGGAAAATGAAGCATGAAGTCAGAATTTATAATGAAACAGTGTTTTGGTCCAAAAAGAACTTGCTTAATCAATAATATTGCTAAGGCATAGTGTGTGTCTGCACCTAGCCTGGTCTTCTGCTACTCTTGAATTAATATAATCAACCATTGTTATTATCAAACATCCGTCTGTCAGCCACTGGATTAATCACTTTGGGTCTGTTGTTGTTGGTAATTAAACAAAATATTTTTCTTATCTAAAATGTGTTTATAACTAAACGGTTTCATTGAATTCAATATATAGATGCATATAATTGAAACATCTCTGTATACAAGGTTTTGTTCTTGTCGTTCATCTTCTATAGGTAAAGTTAAATTATTTCTGAACGGTATAAAATCATACACACTAGTATAAATGTGAAACCCTCCTGAAGATTGATTGCATCAACTGATATATAACATGATAAATTATTGACAGTTACGTATTATGGTTGTTTTTTTTGTCATTTGAACCTAAATGAATGTTTAAAATATTGAGACATTTTGGTGATCATTTATAAATGCTCAATATTTTGAAATGAAATGATCTTTATATTTTGGTGTTTGATTTGCATATTTGGTTTAGAGGAAAAGCAAGTTATTTGGAAATAAAGTTGACTTGATGAAAACGACATTAATGTTAAAAATAAACATAATGGCAAGTAAAACATAAAGTGCTTGGTGTATACGTGTGGGATACGAGAATTTGCTTAAAAAAAACCATTGGTCTATCAGAGATGTTTGTTTTTAGCTACGATTGAAGGTCTTATCATTTACCTTTGCAAACTCTTTTTACTCGCTAAAGCATTTGGCTTGGGAATGATATTTTACTGAACAAAAACACCAAATTAAAATGAACTGAATCAAAAGAAGTATAAAACTTCAGCAATGTCTCAGATAATGTCCATTAACTAAGTCAGGGAATTATTTGAATCACTTATTGGCATGATATTCAGGTAAGTTTTCTTTACAAATTTGGTCTTGAATGTTCAGGGTAGGAATAGCTACTATTGTTTTGAGAAAAAGTGTTAGAGTTCCCGCACGACTCATTGTCATCAGACTGACTAGGGTCTTACATAAGCCTCAAGACACAACCCTGTTCTTGTGGGAACTACAGGCGGCAATGCCCCTGCTTATTTTTTTCTGCCCCCCTTCAAGAACTATACAGGTATAAGCAACCAGCACTTGAAACTTGATCGAGACTAGTACTTGAAACAGGACCAGGATTATTGAAGTTTTATTAGGTTTATAACAGTTAATCTGGATTTATGACACATGTTTTGTTAATCTGTGTAAAAAGGATTATATCATGACCTGATTATGATGTGCTGTCAACTGATCTGTAACCAGTACTCTGTGTATTTACTGGCTGATAACAGTTGTAATATATCTTTGTGTTAGCCAAAATATGAAAGTAAGATCAACAGTTTGTTATTATTATGAAGTTTAGGTTATTGTTTATAGTATTTAATTCTGTGTGGAAGACTGTTTGAAACCTTTATTGAGACCAATGTAACATTTTTAAAGAAGCAGCAGCATTCATCTTGTGTCTAGGTGCAGAGAGATATCTTTCCTCAATACCTTTTGTTATCCCACATTTTGCAGGTTATTTCTGTTTTTTAATAAGCATTGATCAATAAAGTAGTCAACTTTATCAGGTCGCACAATCAAGAAGAATTGTTTTCATGGTCATTTCTATATGCTTACTAATTTGAACTGCAATTTCCAGATCTTTATATTTTGGTGTTTAATGTGGAAACCAGAATTTGAACAGAATTTTATCACTTGATAAAATATAGCAATGTAAACAGGTACTTTACAATAACCATTTGATTTGCCTCAATAACAAATATAACCACGATTTGCTTACAGTATATAAGTGAATGTTTTTATATTATAATATATCCTTTATATTGATCTCCTGTTGTAATTTTTGACAAATATATATGACAGTTAATACATTTCTCTCTGGGGTAGTTCACACTTAGGATCGAATTAGGTAGAGTTTTCTATTATAAACCTATCTGTTGTTATTGTTAATCTAGGTTAAGCTATGTGCTGTAATGTATTCAGATCTCTAATGGTCATTGATCACTGGCCTATGACAGAATGAAAGCAGAGTTTGATCTCATAAAACTGATACATGTATAGGCATATGGTATATGTTGTAGTAGATAGTTGATTTCTTTAGAGGTGGTAAACCAGGTGAATAATTTAATAAATAGCTATCAAATAGCTTATGTTAGTAGAAATATTTTACATGATTTGTTAAATTACTTTTAGAAAACATATGTTACCATGAATGCATTAAATATCCTATAAATAACATAATTTATTAAATTATTCAACTTCGTAATTGCACAGTCCCATGATATTTTTTGTTGTCGATAAAACAAGTACAATCGTACTATGGACCAGGAACTGATCATTAACTTGGATGAAATTCAAAAATCTAATTCAACAAATCCAATTGATGCAGAATTGTTCATAGAAGAAACATGCCAATTTTTATGTCGATCTGACTTGAATTGACGGAGCCTTAGGCTTTTTTGAAGAGCATCACCCAAAGAATAAACACAAGAACAAGATGAGTAGCAGTTAGCGACCAGTTTCTGGTCCAAAAATTTTTATTTTTTTTTAAGTCTCTCACAGTCAATTGTTTTTTTACCCAGAAACATTGCACTGTTTGTGCATAATGAAATTATTTATGGGGGTGAGACAAAGATCATATTTAATTTCAACATCCAAATCTTATAAATGTTTTGAAATTGTATAGTTTAGCTCTAAGAGACAGAATACCAGAACCAACCTTTGATAAAAAGCAGACTTATAAAAACAATATAGGTCAGAGCATCAATAAACTCTTAATTTACATATTTTGGTTATTATTGCACACGCATCTATACATTTCTGGCTTAAACAAAATTTATTCTTGATGCTCCAAAAGCCCAAGGCCATTAACTCTTGAGACAGTACTTAAAGGTATAGATTATTAATTGAGATTTAATGTCTTCATGTTGCGTAACTCTAGTACCTATAATAATTACCTCCATTCAGGTGACTAAGTAAGTGTTACTTGCTGTTCAGTTAAGAAGAAAATAAATACTAATAAAGCTTGGGTTAGTTTTCATGCATTGTCAGTTAATCTGCTTGGAGTATTGTTTGTTCAGGTCAAGTCTATGTAATTTATTATGTCTATATGTACAGTATTTCAGTGTAGAATACCTTTTTTTTTATTTACCAAGTTTATTTTAGATTACTTAAGGTAGTTGTATAACTAGAAACCCTATTATGTAAGTGCTGCATCTGGTCAACATCTTTTTTCATTTGATCAGAAATGAAATGGGGTTTAATGTCCTACTGTTCATTTGATCCGTCGGAAGAAGACCAGCTCTGTGTATGAGATTGCTATTGGTGATTGCATTGTTCCTAGCAATATTTCTCTAAGCTGTTTTGGTAAAGAAAAAAACATGTACATTAAATTTAGATTTTCAAAAGTACTTCCTGTTCGAGCAAAATCTCTCTTAAAATGTATCAGAACCAAAACATTTTGGTTTTTGATATTCTCTATGTTGCAGAACATTCCTTTAACAACTATCCAAATATGTGTTTCTGACTGTGGATATCATGGTTGTATATAGTGTGTGTAGTTAGTATTGTATATAAATTGTGAGAATTATATATGCTTTGATTGAATAGATTCATATTTTATTACTCCCATATGAAAACTAATGGCATACATTTACTCCAGATCAAAGGACACTGATATACATATAAATATATATGTGTGTGTCACTTTAGGATTTTATGACTGGCATACATTTGACTATATAGTTACATTCTTTTTGGAAATAAATTTATACATGTAAGACAGAAAACTTTTGGTAAAACTTCCATGATACAATTTCTATTTCCTCTGCCCATGGGAGTTTATGCATATATTACTTCCACTGGATGTTATTATCTGCAGTATATATTGATTATTTATTAGAACTATGTACAGTTAATCAATAATTGTGTATTTACAGTGTATGGTAGGATAGGCCTATATACAATACATTTACCTTTAGGGTATACATGTAGATTGACTGCTATAATCAGTAATATTCTCAAAGATGCAATATGTGAAAGCTAAATTGACCTATTTTCAGGTATTTTTCTGGCTTCAAATGTTATATAAATTATCATTTTTGTCATTTATTCACATGACAAGCCTATAATCAAATCTCCAAACCAGGCTTAGATATTGAGTGGATGAGACAAAACTTGGGATATCTGTATTAAATTCTAATAAGGTGAGCTAAACGGAATCCAAAAGCAAGCTCAAAGCCGAGGAGAAAAAAGATATACTGGTACACAGAAATTCTAATTCTTGTAACATTCCCTCAAGTGTGGAATGACAAGTGTGTTCTGGTTATAAAAGATAACAAGGACCATTTTGATTGGTATGCTGTTTAGATAAATTGTTGGGCGCAAGCAGGGGAGGTTTGGGGCCATAAACGATTTGGTGGCATATCTGATTACAATCTCTGTCAAATAATATATCTCATAAATCGATTAATTTAGGCCAAAACCCGACTTGCAAGTAATTTACAACCATCAACCTGTGAAATTATCATATCGTCATATTATTAATTTTTAACGTATTATCAAAAGTCAAGAGTCAAGAGAATTTAACTGGTTAAAAAATGGGACTAGTTGAGAAAATTTTGACCATTTGATTAACCAGTTAGGAATATTGAATAATTAGGAATATTTTCATTGAAAAATGTCCCATTTTTGTTGCCGGAAGCGCTAGTTGATTCCTCCTGTGATGGAAGGCCACAAGACACATTGGTACAGAGTGACGAAAGTGAAATTCATGAAAGCTGCTTTTTGAATTTTGGATTCCCAACATCCCAATTCTGTAATTTCATCTCTGAAAATAACGAGTTAATAAAAATTTCAAGGAATGTTTAACACCAGCCTCAGGAAATTATCTCGCACTCATATTCAGCCAGCAGACCAGCTATCATCAAATTTTTTGGAGTTACGAACCATTGGCAGATGTTTCTGGCGTATCCCCACAAACAGGGTGCACGTGACTTAATAATTAGTAAATTTGTGGGCGACAGTGTCGGGTGAATCCTATTAGAAAGACTATTATACCAGCCCATTCCAGACTCCAGTGATGGCGTGGCCGTGGCGGCCCTTTAAAGCCACCGGCCACATACAACACGATCATCATCGCTCCATGGCCGATCCAATACACCCCCCCCCCCCCCCCCCACTTATAATGTTCAGCAGAAAAAAAGGTTTTTTTTAGATGAATTGGACAAAAATTTTGTACGACCGCCCCTGGGTGCAAGTTTGGTAGACACTGGTCTGTGATTCACAGGACTTTAAGGGATAATGCTAACGGGAATTGGAACCCAATGTAAAGATTTTAGGACGTATTTAACAGACTTTTCATATATCATATTCTGTCCTAGTATAACAGTTTATTTTATATTCCTACATGTATTAGGCCTCAATTATTGAAATTATTTCCTATTCAATCAAATGAAACAATCATATGAGCCACAACAGTGACCTTTGTCAATTAAGTTTCTACATTAAAATGTCAAATCACATTGAGAGTATTGTCATAACATTTATCAACATATTGTATCTGAAATTAGCTCAGCTTAGAAATTTTATCATAATTATATTGATGCAGGTTTCAGTATGTCAACAAGTACTTTGAGTTTATAGTACCAAAACATATTGTTACACTATAATGCAGGCCCATCGGAATGAAACTCATATTGGAGAGGGGGGCTATCTCCGGCAAAATTTTTAAACTAGGGAACAAATAAAATGTGTTGCCTAAAGAAGAACAATTTACAGCATTTTTATGAGGTTTATAGTACTAAAACATATTGTTACACTATAATGCAGGCCCATCGGATTGAAACTCATATTGGGGAGGGGGGGGGGACTGTCTCCGGCAAAATTTTTAAACTAGGGAACAAATAAAATGTGCTGCCTAAAGAAGAACAATTTACAGCATTTTTATGAGGTATAAAATTGATTTAAGCAAACTAAAGTATGTTGGTCTACACATACATTCTGAATTTTAATGATAGACCAAGTGTATAGACACTATCTAATAGATTAAAACAGCTTAAATCTAGTACACCTCAACCTGCATTGTCAATATTTAAATAGGTTCTCTGTCAGTGAAATTTAGCAGGGATGTATTAGAATGACTAATTGAAACAGATATAAACTGTTATCATTTAATTAATTGATAAGATAGAAAAGAAATGAAATGGGGTTTAACGTCCTACTGTTCTGCATCAACTGGGATAATGAAGATGGGTGATAAGATAGACTACATGTTGTGTATGTAGAATAGATCTCCTAATTTATAGGTGCCCTAAACAAAGTATTATTAAAATTGTACATAATAATTATGGTACAATTCCACGGTTAAAATTAGTAGTACAGTCTCCAAGGGGCAATGCCAGACTTTACAGGCCACAGTGAATAAAAATTGGTTTAACTTTGTAAACCAAATGCCAATATATGACGATATTACATGTTTACCATGTCTGAAAAATTCAAGTCAATTATAAATATTGAGAATTACCTGAAAAAGTTCATTCTTCATTGGTATATGAGTGACTTGATAATTGCGACAATCACTTGTGGAATTTTTGGATCTAGTCTATGGCCACCCCTTACATTGAAAGTTTGGATTTCTTCAAAAAATTATAACAGAACTTCAGTTAGTTGCATAGGACCAGGATAAATGTTTACAAGAGTCTTTCACCCCAAATTAACCAAGTTTATCATGAAAAATATAACTGGAGTTTCTTCTTTATTACTTAAATATCATGGAACCCTTCTTTTTTTATAAATGTTATCGATTTTCCCCTTTTAAAGACTGAATGTACGTGATGACCTGATCAAAGGGTGGACCTTGATTTAGTAGAAGCAGGCGACATCTCCTTTAGACATTCTCTTACAATTTAAAGCCCAGTGATTGGTGATAAGTACATGTACACTAAACTACCTTTTCATGTTGGTTAATTACAGGTGTTAGATAGCTTAACATTTCACAGTAGTTGAAGTAAGGAAATATCTTGCTTTAGAGACGATCTTTGAAAAAGAACAAACTTGAATGGGTAACAATAAGTTTCCAAATTAACTGGAAATAGGTAGGAATATAAAGATCATATTCGGATGTACCTGCATGTACCTAACATTTGTTACTCATATGTAAGCCTGTTATTGTTTTCTTCATATTCCTTTTCATGATTCAGGCTGAAACTTGGAAATTTACATGACAAGCATGCATAGAAATATACATAAAACCACTTTAATTAGTCAAAAACTGAAAGGCAAGGTTGAGACTGTCTAATTTGAAATTTTTCTACTTGGAGGAAAACACCCTTGGACTTCTTTAGGCTACTACAGTATGGCAGTGTGACGGAATCACATTTATTGAAAGATCATGTGATACTTCAGACATGGGTATGAATGTAAAATTGTGAATAATGTATGAGTGTATGATAGTGTAGCTTTTGAAAGTTTAGTTATAATTCAGCTGTTAATATCCATGGATGTTTCCAATTCATTTACACCCAAAAGAGTTTTATCTAACAAGTTGGATTTTGAATTAATGGAGCTAAATCTCTATTCTTTGGCAACTAGAAACAATTAGGTCGCAATGCATGTAATAATGTAATAGGAATGTATATAAACTGATTTATATTCAATCATTTCTGTTTTTACTCAAATTTCTAATCAGTTATGTTGGTGAAATGCGTGAAGATTCCAAATTGAATGGTAGTCTTTGGTTATTCCAGTCTACACCGGTAGTATCTACTGTGGGATATGACTAGCCGCATTCATCGAATCGCTGGCTAGGCGGGTAAGACGTTGGCTCGCTGACCTGGAGATCGGGTGTTCTGTCCCTGCATTGGACTGAGAAAGTTCATCCAGATTTTCCGGCACGGTTCCTCCTTGTCAGTGGTACAGAACAGAGAGCCTGGCAAGGGACAACGTATTCGGATAGTACAAAAACCGAGGTCCCTTGTACACATTGGTGTGGATGTAAAAGATCCCTAGACAGTGGGAATTGAACGAAAAATCACATTTTTAGCATGTGGTCACTCTAGAGTTCACAATTTTTATCCAATTTAAAAAAAAGCGTTCGAATATATCACTGTTACACCATAATGGATAATAGTGATAATATTAATAAGATTCTTAGTACTTTAGACATGTTTGTATTTGACAGATAATGTTCAAAAGGTGATATTAATACAAGTGCAATTATTGTATAAATTTCTGTGGCTGTCTTGACCAAATGTTATATCGCCGTTGCCCTAAACCCACCCCAGTTTGTACTCCACTGTGAATAATCATTAAAAAGTACTAAAGCTGTTGTAAACAGTTTCTAATTCCAGGAAATGTTATGGTTCTCAAGGTTTCCTTATAAATATATTGAACTGTATTAAATCTTTCTAGTTTACGACACATCCCGCAATCTCAATTAGAAAATCAGCCCCCTCCACCCCCCCAAAAAAAAACATTTACATAAAAAGTCTAGCTTGCTGTTGCATAAGAGCATGACTGTTGCAATCTGACCCAACAATTTCTGCTCATATGAAAATACAACAAGAAACTTGTTTGAAGAAAAAGCTAATAATGGATACTTTTACATGTATTATATGATCAGTGGTTGGATTAATATTGATATATATTCTTGTATACACTTATATAAGATGATTTTTATAGATGTACATATATCTGTTATAACTCATACCAGATGCTACATGTATGTCTATAACATGATTTTACTTGTATTATCATAAACAAGTTGTTGTTTAATATTTTTTTAACCTAGTTGTGGGTGTACATTCACAGTATTTCTTTTTTGCTATTTTCAGCCTGGTGCTATTGATATGTAAAATCAAGCCCCATCCCATCAAGGGGATTTCGTGAAAACAATATGGCAGCAACACAAGTAACATATGTGATGGGGACAGCAGAGGTGAAGAGAAGAGGTTTGTAGTCTATATATTTAATGTTATATGAATATCCAATATTAGGATGGTGTTGTGGGCAACTGCATATTTAAGGTCAACATTTTAATGAACTGTGTAGGAACATGCCTAAATAAGACGATTAAAAGAATGTAATTTGCTTACAGCTTTAAAGAAACTTTTTCTGCATAACTTAACCCATTCCATGTTAATAGGCTCGATGAACAGATGTAAAATTGGGGTATGGGTATCAGTAAAGTGTGCAAACACACATCTAGATATGTAATTTATTACTGAACCAGAACATCTAACAGGTATTAATTTATGACCATATTTACTTTTCACTCTGCATCATCATAAATGCATGTACATGTGAAATAAAAGTATTTATTTAATAACTGTGTGAATGTCACTAAAAGTGAGAAGTTACCCAGAATTCTCCAATTTCTAATGTTTACATTTTAAATTATTGAGGCATTGTTGACATGACACAGTCCTCTGTCTATGTTCGTGAATATCCGAATATCCGTTAAACATTATATATTTATAGAAAAAAATAACATCTTTAATAAAATTCTGCTTTATAAGATTAAATTGACATGACGTACATGTTCCATAAAATAGCATGTGAAAACTTGGAAAAGGGGAGAAATAATGAAATGATAATTTTTTCTGACAAGGAAGTATCTATTTATCTGTATTGTATTTCCCTTGATGCTTGTACTGATGTCTACCATTTTAAGGAATCTTATCACATTTTAATTTATCAAAGAGTGGCAAAACTTTGTTAAAGTGAATTAACTATTTTCATGTTCTTTATAAATATTCAAATATTTTTAATGCTGTTTATTTTGTTTTTATTTTATCAGAACCTAATGGATTTGATCAGCCGTATGAAAGTATAACATCCCCTACATTTTATGATGGAAAGTGTTCATGTTGTCCGTATGGCTATCATATTGACTTGGACTTTGTTAATTATTGTGAGTCCATGGCAAATGGTGGAACACTTAAAAACCTTCGAAGAATTCAACGCACAAAAAGAAAACTACGGAAATCTATGGAAGTGATGCTTCAACAAGATTCTTCTAGAATGGATGAGATGTCAACACCACCACCTGACGTTGTCCATTCTACAGAGGCATCACGACTCATGAATATGGTGGAGTATGAACAAACGTCTTCACATCAAGTGCTACATGAAATAGATTCCTCAGTGGATGCTAGAATACAGAGAATTATGGAAGTCACTGGTCAACAACAACAACAACAACGCTATGCCAGTTCAGATAGCGATGAAAATTATTACACAGTCAAAAAGACAGAATTCAGTACATTCCCCCGTCATAACTCTGGTGGAGAATCTTTTGAATCCTCCCACATTGCTACCTCTCTGTCTACCTCAGGTAGAACAGATTCCTTAAGTTCTTTGTCGTCCGTATCTACACTTTCCAGTGAGCATCAGGGACATGGAACGCTTCACACTATGCAGGTTACAGGTATGCTAGCAGATCAAGATTTACCTGATACAGTACAACAGAAATATCATACAGTGACATCTGCACAGCTAGCTGCTACCCTAGAATCCCACATGTCAACAACAGAAGTGACGTCAACCACTACTACTGACAGTCATACAGTGACGATCAGTAGAGCCTCCTTACAAGCAATACGTGAAGCAGTTGCTGTCAGTCTTAAGCGCATGAAGGAGTTAGAAGAACAAGCTAAAGCCATTCCAATTTTACAAGTACGAATATCTGTGCTCAAAGAGGAGAAGCGTCTGCTAATGCTACAGGCTAAAGCTAATAGAAACAATCGGGTTTTAACGAGAACAGTTGGTACTGGAGATAACCAAATTAACATAGATTATGATAAAATGACAAGTACTCCAAGAAGTTTTGATTTCCAATTTTCACCCCGTGCAGCTTCTCCTATGACTCTTGGAAATAAAACACCACCTGCCGTATCCCCTAAACCCAAAATAAGACATATTGGTATTGGAGACCACAGCGTGATAGAACCTTACCTTCTCCAGCCATTCCTACCAACTGGTTACACCACAAGACATAATGAAGTTCAGAATGAAATCAGATCACACACCTACGAAAGAGAAATAATTCACTCTCCTCATGTGCAAACAGTACTAAAAAGCAGTCCAAGAACTGTAACACGTAGCATAGGTGTTGGAGATGGAAATGTTATGGGTAATTCTGGTGTTCAGATTCATGAGAAAGAGCTGCGTACTGTTATTATTGGTGGACCGGGTTCAGTGAGTAAGAGAAATGTGGGTATTGAATGTCGAGTACCAACCCGTGATGTGGGAATAATGTATGTATGTGATGAAGAAAAACCTGCAACAAGAACAGTGGGCATTAATGTTGATACAGGTAGTTTACTAACTTCTCTTAGTTTTAAGAAGGAGGAATTGAGTTCTGCTCTACGGGAAGTGTTACACCATAGTGTTCGTTCTATAGGTATAAACTGTAACTTAAAACCACAGATGGTGAACACAGGAACAAGTAGTGAGCGAATGAGATGTATTAGCGTAGGTTGTGGTGATGATCGTATAGATATCGATATCCGACCAACCACCATTAAAAAATCAGTTGGTGTTGTTGCTCGTCCAGAAATTTCCAATAGAAGCATGAATACTGAAAGAGGGTGGATGCTGGATTCCTCTACTAATACTCCAATCATAGACAGACGGTCAAAAGGTACATCAACAGATAAAGCCAGACAGTGTTTCAATTCTACGAACACTGAATCTGTGGGTCATAAACATGCTAAGCTTCAGACTGACATGAAAGTGTTCTTAGCTACAGATCAAATGAGGAACACTGGCAGCAACACATCGAGAATATCAACACAAAACAAAGGCATTAATACTCAACCAAAGCCCCTCACGGATGAAAATTTTGACTTTGAGCTTTCTTTCTTTGAACAATCTACAAACACAGATGGAGTTATGTATAAGAAACGTGACAATACTATTCAAACAGCTGATGTTGGTGTTAGCAGTGATTCAGTGGAGAAAGAGTATGACGACGAGGAGATTAAAGAAGATTATTACGAAACATATACAACAAAAAAATTTGAAGAACAAGTGCCAATCACTTCCAATTCCAATGACTCCAATTATTCCATTACAAGAAAAATTATCACTGAAGAACAACCAGTGAACACTGGATATACAACTACAACTAAGCGCATCACTTCTTCAATACCTGTAGCCATTGGCTCAAGTGGTAGCAGTTCTGTCACCTCAGGTTATAGCAGCAGTTATCATGGTGGTTCTTACGGTGGTTCAGGAATTAATCATGGCATCATAGATAGCTTAGATGAAACCGATGACTCTGGTGAATCAACAACACGTACAGTAGAAACAACACGCATCATCGGTCAGGAACCTTTTGCTCGTGGTTACTCCATATCCAGCAGATCTAGTATTGGACATACATACATTGAACCAACAGACTTTGTGAGCAGTCACATCATTCAAGCCAAGGAGTCCATCAAAACAAATCCTAATCCTTATGATTATGGTACAGATTTCTCTGGTCTCCGTCACATGAAAAGAAGAACTAACATTGAAACAGATGATTCTAGTTCAGTAGATAACAGCTATTCAAGAATATCAACATCACCATCATCTTCATATACATCAAAAATAACCACCGATCGAAGACAAAAAGAAGTGGAATATGAACCTTGTCAACTAAAAGATGTAACAATTACCGAAGAAGATGTAGAAAATGCCCAAGGTTATATGAGATATCTGTCTGATAAAAATAAAGATGGAAGTCCAAAAACTAAAACAATGTCAACAAGTGATTTAGGGTTTGATGAAGAAGCTGAAGAAACCATGACAACAGTAAAAACGGTTCGAACTGTTCAGGGGGGTAGTGATTCTTCTCAAAACAAAATGAAAAGAAATTCCAAGGAAGTTGATATGAACAAATTTATGAACATTGGCGGAGAAAGTAATCTTATGGAAACAAGTGCTGATTCAGGTTTTGGGTCTGGATATTCAATTACTAAAAGTGTAAGAACATTAGAAATAACAGGTGATGGCAAGGGCAGACGAACAGAAACACGATCTGTAATGGGACCAGATGGTGAGGTTACTACCACACTTATTGGTGATAATTCAGGGGATGCTAAAAGTGCTGAATTTAATAGATCTGAATTTATGAAATCCGAGTTATCACGTTTAGCTGGCAGATCTGATTCCAGTATGAGTACATCGTTGGGTGGTAGAGAAACCTACTATTCCTCATCTTATCCAAGCGACGAGAATCAGCAGACATCTAGTTCAGAAAGTCATTCCTTCTCTTCTGATGTTCAGCTGGGTGATAGTAAATATGATTCACTTAAATCCTGTATAAAGAGAAGTAAATCAGACACTCAAGTTAAACGAGGAATAACTTTTGCTGATTCGGTTGTTGGAGGGTAAGTACATAAGTATCTTATGCGCAGATCTGATTTGCAGGGACGTGGGGGAGACAGCTTTAGATGCACATGATATTTAATTTGTATCAGATGTTTAATTTGATGCTGGTGGGCATAACTCTAATTTACCCTAAAATTGTTTTATTATTTTAGAACTGGATTGAGTAGTGAGGATAGCGATAGAGAATCTGATAGTGATTCTGCTAGTTATGATGAGGGTTCATATGATGGTAGACAAGGAAAGATTGTTTATTCATGTCAAGATGATGTTGTTATAGCTTCTGGTGTACCTGGTGCTCAGATGTTTGATCAAAATATCAGAGAAACGTAAGTTATTCTACTCAGCTATTATATAACAAGCTGAAGGCCAGAGGCTGCTACATTTACTGTTGTTCAGGGAGGGATTCATTTGCCTATTCGATGCCCCCAAAAAAGTGTTGAAGTATTTTCATTGAACTACAAGCCTGGAATGCTCTTTCTTGCCAAGACTAGTGATTGATGTACATATAAAGAATATGGTGTTGAAGACACTGATACAAATTAAATGCGAAACCTTTTTGATTTAAATCAAAATAAAGTGTTGATTTGGGTTGATCCTTTGTGTTATTTTGACTATTGATCCGGCACAGCTCTGTATGATTGAATTTTCGTGGAAGTCATCTTGTTTAATGATCTTAGTGGAACACAAAATCGACACTTTAACTCAACACTAGCTTTAACTATCAACATAAAATTTAATAGATTATCATCACACTAAATAAATAAGACTTATTATATCTGATTATTGAATTTTGCCTGATTAATGAATTTTTCAGTTTTGAATTATCTTCTTCTCTGAGAGGTGCCTGTGTCATTGTAGCTAATTATTTAGAAGATTCAACAACAGTACAAACTAGACAACTGGTAGGTCTTTAAAACTATGGATTGTCAGGCTACTAAACAAACACCCAGCATTGCTCATCAGCCTGGGGTTACAAATTGACTCTATAGATATAAGATTAGCCCCACTAAATGTACCAGCTGTTTTCCAGAAGAAAAAGTCAAACATGTTAAAATAAATAATTTGATACACTTATGCATGGGATTCTTCAGCTAAAGCGCATAGTAACTTTTAATGAACACAAAATTAACTTGTTTAAAAACATGTATTAAAAATAATATTGGGTTATATTTCTCAATCAATATGTAGTTGAATGTTGGCATTATTTTTAACAATAAGTATGGAGCATGTATTTGTTATCCCGTGCCGAACGAATTTAGGGAGTAATTTTGAAATGGGCTGTGTCCGTCCTTCTGTCCGTCCCGATTTCGTTTCTGAGCATATTTCATAAACCTGCAGGTCAGGTTTTCTCCCAGTGTTGGCTGAGAAAGTTCATCAGGATTTTCAAGCATGGTGTCCCCAATTCAATGGTGCAGGACGGAGGGCCTGACAAGGATAGCTGTCAGATCGTTTGGATGGGATTATAAACATAAGTCCTGTGTACACATTGGCGTGCACGTAAATGATCCCTTAGCAGATGAAATTTGATATATATGTAGGCCATAGCGCCACTGTCTGAACAAAATTTCCCTCATGACACACAGTATTACGTTAAACCCCATTTTATTTCATTTTCATTTTATCTCATAAACTGTTCAATATATTTTCATGAAACTTTGTACCAACATCATCCTGTTATGGTAGTTGAGCCTTTTTATCCTGCTCTGAATGAAGTTAGGGAATGATATTGAAATGGACTCTGCCCGTCCCGATTTTGTTTCCGGAGCATATCTCATAAACCGTTCAAGATATCTTCATGAAACTTTGTACAAAAATCAACCAGTGATAGTAATTGTGTCCTTTTGCTTATTAGAAATTTCTCAGATTTCATAAATTTTGTGTTTCCATGGAATCAAATTTCTCTGTTGAAAGATTTTTGAGTTTTTACCACAACACATTTGACTTAGTTTTTCGTATATAATTTTTTTCTATAACATATCTCAGAAACTGTTCAAGATACTTTTATAACACTTTTACATTCATCAACCTATTATTTTATTTTCTGATGTCCGTCTTTCTATCCCGATTTCATTATCTGTTTAAGAAATCTTTTTGAAACTTTGTACAAATATCAGCCTATTATAGTATTTTATTTTCTGATGTATAAGCTAATTGTTTAAAATACAGCAGCTGATTGAGGTAGTCAAAAGCTGTTGTGTAGACTTTACAGGGAGTAGAGACTGTGCCTTGTCGAGCTACTATGATCAGAGTATGAATCTTCTGATATTCCAAGAAGTTGTTTTTCCTTATACCTTCCAAACAATTGCATTTGTGCAGGATGTTGATGACTAGTCATCTTGTTTATGGTTTATTTTTCAGAATACTGCCAGGAATACCATTATGAATGAATGGTTTCAAGTAACCAACAATAAATTAGCCAATGCCTATCAAATAGAAGATTATATGTCTTCATTTAATGAAATTTCTAGATCACTGTTGAAATATATTGTTAATATGACAGATGACAATGTAAGTACAATATCAAAAGTATATCTTTAAAATTTGTCACCTGATGTCTATATGTCGATCCGTCTAAACTAAACTTTATGCTTTTCATAAATATTTCCAGCTTGAGGAGGGAGATTACTCTTGTTTTGGGTCAATAGAAATATGGACTCAGACTAGCAATTATTTGCCCATTGACTTCAATGTTAAATGACTGTAACATCACAGGCTGTAGCTTTTTGCTCAACATTCCGTTGGTTCCAATCTTTATAGGCACAATGGGGACAACATTTGGCAATCTCCTCATCATAATTTTGTAGGGGGTTGACCATTTAGATTTTTTGCTACACAGATTTGAAGTTGACAGGGGTGAAAATCTCACTTCCGACACAATGATTGCTCTGCAGAAAGACACTTTACACCCCCTATCCCTCCGCTGTAATATCATCAGTATTACCCAAAACTGCTATGAAATTGCAAATTTGATCCCTTTTCTCCAATTCTAGACCAAAAAGTCAACCCAAAAATGCAGGAAGAGGGGAGAAAAAAATTAAGGGAAAAATTGTCTATTTATAACTCGCACTACATTCGTCCATCATGAAATAAGGGGAAATAATTACTAGTCTTAGTCCATATGCATGGTTTTGATCTTAATTAATTGGTTGAGTTTTATTGTTTGATTGTCATCAAAAATCCCCACCTTGCCAAAATATTTTTCCTTAAATGAAATTTTCTACCAAATGTCAATTGTCTGAGAAACATAAATATTAGTTAATGAATATATACGAAATGAAATCAAATGAATGCATATTGTAGCCCAAAATGGAAATTTCTTGGATTCTGATTGGTCGAAAAGTGGCGTTAAATGAGTATAAGTCCCTTAAATTTACTGGGCGACTCACTGCGAATGAATATTTCCAGGGTACTTGAATATCTTCCCAGTAGCAAAAAATTCTACACCTCAAAACTTTATTCTAGGATATCTTCATGAGATTTTGCTTGAATGTCATCAACAATGCAATTCAACTATTGGCTTAGCCTATTGAAACACACACACCTGAAATACAAAATTACAAAATAAGTGAGTGTATTTGAAAGAAGATAAATTAGTAAATTTTATTTCAATGCTGGTCTGGCAAGAATGGTTGCTATGGGATGACCATTCTGTCATAATTAGAGTCAATCTGATTAAAACACAGATCCAATTTCGTTTTGTTTTTATAGTTCAAAATTTCGATTTTACTTGTCTTTACTACACTTGGATCTGGAAGCGTTGTTATTTAACTCGTGTTCTGCTTGAAATGAGGGGTTAGCCAATCAAATGGTCTTCGGGTAGACATTAGCGGCAATAGAAATCAAAACAAAGCAAAAGTAGATAAAAAATACATGTTCAAAGTTAATGCAGAGTGATCTCCTTTTTCAAACAGTCGCTCAGTGAACCAAATTGAATGAGAGTAGTGTTTAATCTCATGACGTCAAAATTTTTTTATTTGATTTTTACCCCATTAAAACCCCAAAACGACTCAACAACAACAAAAGAAAGAATTCCAAGGAAAATGTTAAATATTTGGGCTACAATATCGATAAACACCTCCTGTTTAAATTTTTCATTAGAGGTGCTTGTTCGCTATGCAATCTCAGCCTCTAATGATTTAAGCGCTATCAAATGGATAAGAATTACAGTCCTCTAAATTCTAAACAGCCGGTGATTATCTCCTAATTAAATCTGATTTGTAATCATATACACAGTGTATTCAGTATCTGACTTAGATGAGGAAGATACACCATGTTGTTTTTTTAAGTGTACCACAAAGACATATCTGTACCATGGTAATATGTTACAAGAATTATTACATAGTGTACTTGTTTTTTACAGGGAAACACAGCTATACACTATGCTGTATCACATTGTAATTTTGAAGTGGTTAGTTTATTATTAGATACAGAGGCTTGTGATATAGACAAACCTAACAAAGCAGGCTATACAGCTTTGATGTTAGCAGCTTTAGCTTCTGAACAAACATCAGAGTTACGTGCTGTTGTACAACGCCTGTTTTCACAAGGAAACATAAATGCTAAAGCTTCACAGGTAATTACTAACTTTCAAACTGCAATAATATGAAAATTATCACAATCATTGTCAACTTCATGTTTAATTTCAGTGATTTACTTTTTGAAAAATGCTTCAACAGTTAGTTGTGCTTTATTAAAACATTGGGGCATTTACCCAGCTAGCTCCCCATCCCCAGTTACCGGTGACATGGGCAAAATATGTATAGCTGTAAGAATAAAGATGTAACAAAAAGTCACAAAATACGTCTTTCATTAAAGAGAAACAATATTTTAAAGAGGCATTATCACATTCAAGAAGGAAATAAAATAATTGATATTATATTAAACGTTAGACTAGCATATAAATTCAAGTCTTTATCTACTTAGATAAAACACAAGGCATGAGCTTCTGTTGGAAGTTTGGAATTTTCAAAAACAATAATATTGGCTACACTGTGTTTGACTCGTTATTAATCTTAAATCATCTGTATCCCAACTATATATGATTTCCCAAATTTTGTATAGTATCAATGTATTATTTTGTAAGAACTGGCACAGATCTCCTATGCACTAATTCCACTTTAGAAATGATAAAAGACAGAGAATCAAAACTTTATCATTACAGGCAGGACAAACAGCATTAATGTTGGCTGTAAGTCATGGCAGAACTAACATGGTACGTTTGCTATTAGATGCTGGAGCAGATGTTAATCAGAGAGATGATGACGGCTCAACAGCCTTGATGTGTGCTTGTGAACATGGTCACACAGAGATTGTTAAGCTTCTACTGGGACAGGTGGACTGTGATGCATCTTTAACTGATAATGTAAGCAGATTTATAATATTAAGCAATTGAAGGTTAATTATACAATTGGCATGATCTGCATCGTACTTGAACATCTTGGATTTATGAATAATTAAAGAATAGATTATATCTTATAGCAAATGATAATTGTATGGAATTAGGAAAACATTCAAATTAGAAAAAATTACAGCATGGTTTGAGTTTAGTTCATAGATAGTATATATGTTTCTTAGAAAAACCTGCATATAAAATCATTGCCATGATAGTACAAATATACAGAGAGGCAATGAAAACGCACAACTGATTGGAGTGGAAGTGATTGTGAGACATAAAATAAAGAAAATGGGGTTTAGCGATCTACTTTTCTGCAGCAACTGGGCTAATGAAGATATGCAATACTTCTCAACGACTTCTAGCTCCTCAAAAGAGTTCTCTGTACACACATCATTAATTCTTTTGTCCCAATCATCCATTTTTAAAAGGGAGGTTGGATGACCAAATGGTTAGCGTGTGCATGTTGTATGATAGAGTTGGTCATTGAGTCAACTGGTATGGTTTCGATTCTCCGGTTGTATGTGACAAGGAGTAGGGTCATCTGTCCAACATTGTGGGTTTTCTCCATGTCCTCTGTTTTCCCCCCTACTACTAAAGACCCCAACGCACAAGCGAACTATTGAAATAAATTGAGCCATATGTTAGTCCCGAAATGACCTTGTTTGTGTCATGTGGATGTTAAACCCCATTTCTCTCTCTCTCTCACATACTTTTTCAAAGTGGTGTGATTTCATACATGAATTTTTAAATGTTTAATTATTTAGTCCACTGAGTTTACTTGGTTATTGACAAAATCTTTATTATTTTGTTTTTGCATGATTATGGTCTTGAAGCTTCTTTCCGTAAATTGCTTTTTTATATAGATTTGTCTTTTTGTTTTTCCCTTGTATGATTCTGTGCCCCAAAAATATTTTATATGAGCATAATAATTAATTCTGTCTTAAAATATTCCAACATGATTATGTATTTTTAATAAAGAATATATATAAATTCAGTCTGCCAGGTACAAGTACAGAATTAAAGGGAATTTGTGTATCGTACATTTGCATGTTTACATATATATTGATGTTGTAATTAACACTTAAACAGGATGGCAGTACCGCCTTGGAAATAGCTATGGAGGCAGGCCACAAGGATATCGGTGTTATTTTATATGCACATCTTAATTTCTCCAAACAAGCATCTCCTGTAAGTTTTGGTTATTTCTTTTTCTGTTTTGAGTTTATTTTTAACACACATCATTTTGAACTCCTTGAGTGTTATCTTTTCTTTTAATTTATTATGACTCGAAGGATAATTTGAGTTGCCTTTTAGTTTACTCTGATATGCTTTATTCTTTTTTTATGTTGTTTTTCCAGCCATTGGGTAATAAGTCCATAAAAAAATATATTCTGTTTCTAGTTTTAAAAGTATGAAATAAAAACTACTTATAGCACATTCATATTTTCCCCTAGTTACAGGATGTAACACAATAAAGAAATTAGACAGAAACAGAAGTGTACCATAGGCAACAATGATAAATAAAATGTTAATAACAATCATTAGTGATACTGAATCAGATTTCTTGGAAGGATTGTCTGAGGACCAGGATTATTTTTTTGTATTACTTGAAATTCAAATTAATATTTTAAACAACAAAACAGTCAAAATTGTGAATTTCACTTATTAATCATGCTGTTGCAGACAGTGCAGTTATGCTGTACCAATAAAGTTTACTTTTACCTCTTTGATTTTATTTGCACATTATTTGTTGAGTTTTACTTTCACTGCTATGATTTATTTATAAGTTATTCCACTTATTATTTAGGAATGGCCTCAGGGTTCACTGCATGGCAAATTATTTTATTTTGTAGGCTATACCTAGAAGACGTAAGAACTCCAATTCCCCAACAAACAGGTAAAATAATGATATAAATTGCATATCAGCTTATATCTTTGTTATTTTGATAAAACTGTCAATCTCTCAAATTAAGCCTGAGTGTACTTTGAAAAAAAAAGGATTGAACAGACATGTTTTGCAAATTCAGCTACTACTTTTGGTATTTTGTCAGAGGTGGGCCAATTTGTTTTTGGCAGTTAAAATTATAATACAGTTACTAGACCTATGTCTGCCTTTCACAGGAGAACATTTTGACAGGGAAATTGTTTTGCTGCATTTTAGGCTATGGGTTCATTTCCACAGTGAAAGTTTATTCAGGAAAATTTTCTTTTTCAAAAGTGCATTTATCTTAGGTTCAAAATGTTTTACTTCGGATCTTTATGTTGGCCATTTTTAAAAACATTATTTGGTTACATTTTAATATTAACATCCTTAAAATCAAATATATCATATTCATTTACAGCTTATAAATACTGACAAGTTTCCAACAGGTTTGATATAAATATTACAAAATCTTCATAATTCCCAGCTAAACATGTGTAGCATGAACAAAATATAACAACATGAATTTTGATAACTATGTATTGAAATTTAAGTAGCCAACATTTTTATTTATTAATCAAATTGTTATTATGTTATGTTTTTGCCATTGTAGCATGTCCCATAAATTAATATTTTATTGCATCAATGTGAAATTTCTATATAGTTTATTTATGCAATATTATCCTGGAAAATAAATTATTCAGTTATTTAACACATTTCTGCTGAGAACAAATAAAATGCTTTCATAGAAATCTATTAATATATAACTTTGTAAATAACCATTCTGACTAAACTGATATTTAAAAAATGATTTTGGACCAGATTTTAGTTCATTCCCAAAATATTTATGGCATTTGCTATTTTATGCCTTTAATCTTCTGTCAGTTCACAAATTCTTTTCAAAATAAAATGGCTTCAGCAAGCTAACAAAGGTTAAATATTTATGACTAATATATTAATAATTCCATATAAGATATGTATATTTTGAATTCTATTTTGTGTATTTTGTAGAAAATAATGTTCTAGTCTTTTATTTTAAGTATTTGTGTCAAACCATCTGTATTGAATTACAAATTTTGAATTTGAATAGCAATATAGAAATAGTAATGCCTGTTGACTTCCTTAATAACCTAATCACAATTTAGGAAAGCATTATTTTTTGGACCAGGACCTGTGTCCCAAGAGCTACTTATCTTATTGTTCTTCATTGGGGCGACCATTGACAGGAAATTTGGCAATGGCATGCTTGTTCCTTAGACAATTGTGCATCGATTGACAGACTTTGATTTTTGATATGATGACACAATTCCAAGATGTTTGCAATGATGTCATGCTCGGTTCCTGGTCCATCCATAGTATGCTGGTTGATCAGTGTTTTTCTGCATTGTTTATTGGGATTAGCAATGTTCTTAATCACTGAGGAAAACAAACTATCTTTCTGTATATCATCCTTCTCTTTCAATACTTTCTTCATTAGCCCAGTTGGTGCAGAAAAGTAGGACGTTAAACTCTATTTCATTTCTTTTTCAATAATCATCATTTCAAAATATAATTATAAACAATATTTTAGATAACTATTTAAAAGGAAATTAAACTTTTTTGATGAAGAAGTCAAAAATAGAAAAGTATATAAACAATTATTTCAATAATTTGCTTTCACTCAATGTCTAGCATTATGATCTAACTCACTCTTTTTTTATATGTGACTTCTCTATAAAAAAAACCCATAGAAAAGTATTTGGTATAGAACATGGTTAATACTAGTGTGAGGGTAAAACATGTTCTGGTACCTAATGTTTAATACTAGTGTGAGAGTAAGCGATATAGAACATGTTCTGGTACCTAATGTACGTGACAAGGAGTAGGCCCCTGTCCACCTCGTGGGTTTTCTCTGGGACCTCCGGTTTCCTCCCACTGCTATGCACAAACGAATTATTGAAATACAACTGATCCATGTGTTAGTCTCGAAATGACCTAGTTTGTTTTGAGTGGACATTTAATACAATGTACTAGTAAGAGATATAGAACATTGGAAGGTTATTTATATATAGTTTCTTTAATAGTGGTTAATGAATCAAAATGGGTGTGGTGTGGAAATAAAGGTTGTAATAATGTGTATGATCAAAATCACTTTCAAATTTGGCCATATTCCCCTGTCACGACACATCATGAATATGCTACTATTGTGTCTAATTTCATTTGGTAGGTTAGTCTCTTGGGGATTATTTGAAAGTATAATCAACGAATAAGTATTAAGTAAGACTAATTCATTTCTTAAATGCATAGGAGTGACAGACAATTAGGACTTTCTGAATTTATAAGTGTTAAGCTTTTTATTGTCGAGAAAATACATGGCTCACACTAATTAAAGAGATTATTCTATCCAAAGTAAAAGTTGAGTTTGGCAATCAGTTTTGGCAGTACACAAACATTTCAAAAAAGAGTTATTTTTGTGTAAACAGCTAATAAGAAAAAGTCTATGAATCCTTTTTGTGTAAACAGCAAATTAGAAATATTATTTCTATGAATCCTAATGTCATACACATAAATCTTGTTGATTTTGCATCTTCATAAAAGATGCCCCTTAGTTGTATTGTCTTGTGTTTGAGTGAGAATTATTGAATCTGCTACTAAATGCAATTTTTAAAATACCAGTTTATAATGGATGAAATTACTCAAATATAAATAACTATGTTTTCATTTTTGATTTCAGAGGTGTTCATCAGCATTAGCAGAATTAAAGGAAACTATGCTGTAACAGTGTGAACTATAATTTAGGGGAGATAATTACCCATAGACAAGTTATATACTGATTTATTAAGTATAGTTGTCATGTATGAAACTTTTGTGCCATGTAATATATTTTACTAGAGTGTATAGATCTAGATAATAAAACAATAATGTAGATATAGCTATAGATATGTATAGACAGACTGTATATCATAGATGGACAGAAGGAATAATTCCTCTCCTAACTCTGTATATTATTCACCCTTCATTTATTTTCTACCTCTTGTAGTACAATTGAGATTAGTTATTCGTAGAGAATTGTGGCAGGTTGTGTCTTTTATTCCTGTTAATTGTACCAGTTTATTTCTGCTAATTGTTCTAAGGTGTTTTTTTTATTCCTGACTATTAATCTAGGTCATTCACATTCTCTTTCAAATGAATATTTTTTTTTTAAAATTTGTTTTATTTGTTACATCTTAAAGTGTTGTGTCTATTTTTGGAAATATTTTTTCTTTATTATAAAATTTCCAATGTAATTTGTCAAGAGAAGTTATTATAGATAAAATTTTAATTGTATATAGTAGCTTAAGATGTAAAGTGCGATAAATATGATATTTTATCTATGTATGTATATAACGAAAGAAATAGTACATGTTAGACGATGTCTGAATACTTGCTATTTTAGGGTTGTGTTGTATATTAAAGTTATTAAATGCCAGAAAATTTTCTTCGTCCTTTTATAATTCCTATGCATTTGTTAACTTATATAAATATATACACCTAATTATAAATATATTTACATTATGCCATTATATTTTTGGGTATTTTAAGCTAATCCCCTATATTCCTGAATGTGTAGTGAGCGAGGAGATAAGTCCAGATTTTCTCTGCTAAAGATGTATGTGAAAACATTAAAATCGTTCAGTGAATTGTTATATGTAGAGTATGTTTGGAAAACTAGACTTTTAATTTTGTCAGGTTGAAAACAAATAGATTCTTATATTTAAGAATTCAGGTTCTTTCGGGTCAAGAATTCAATTTCTGTCAGATTAAGAATTCACTTTCTGTCAGGTAAATAATTCAATTTTTATCAGGTTTTGAATTTAAATTCTGTCCAGTTGAAATCGTTCACTTGGACAAAATTATATTAATGAAATGTGAAATGCATATTAGAACAAGTTCAGTAAGTAAATATTGTAGATCTGTGTCATTCTTATTTTCTAGAAATTAATTTTTTTTTTTGAAGAAATTACATTGAACATTATGAATATTGTTATTAAATGTTTGTCATACACATATAATATAATATAATATAATATAATAGATAAATTTAAGCCTATCTTATATCCATCTAAAATTATATTTAGTTTAATTTCCTTTAAAATCGTTTTATCTCAATACCTTTATAGCTCAGTTAAGTTATAGTTTATAAATTTTATACTATATATTATACATTCTATCTTTAAGTACATAGCAACAATATCCATTATTGGCATTTTATTACAGTAAAGAACATAATAGATACTATTGTACTGACAATACATGGTTTTAGGGATAAACTTGACATAAATATACAATATATTTATAAGCGGCTTACTCATCCATAAAATATGGCATATGGCATAATAAAATGCTTTGAAACTATCGTTTATTGACTTGACTTTTTACTGTAGAATGAATAGTGGGCTTAATGATAAGTTGTGTGTATCCTTTAATCATTGTCTTCTGGCAGGATGTGCCAAATTACTATCAAAGTGAGACAAATGTCCCCCCCCCCCCCACACACACACACATGTTTGATTGAGATAGAAGATCAAAATGTCCATTTAATGAACAAGAGATTGTAATTTAGATTTGAAACTAAGAACATCACCCACAAATAGCCACGAAAGCTTCCGAATTTATATGATGATCAACTTTTGGCTAA
The DNA here is from genome assembly GCF_932274485.2 of Patella vulgata. Classification (NCBI taxonomy): domain Eukaryota; kingdom Metazoa; phylum Mollusca; class Gastropoda; family Patellidae; genus Patella; species Patella vulgata. The sequence continues at coordinate 26,045,940 of NC_065882.2, read as the reverse complement.
AGGTTTGTCATATAGCCTTTATTAGTGACTGTTTGGGAATCACACCTTGATTGAAGTTTGAAACTTATGTTTTAATACCCAAAAATGTTCAATATATCTGTATTGTTTAACTTGTATTACTCACCCAAAATGTACTTCAGAATGTGCCAAATCGCATCTGTTTTTCTAATTTTTCTCGATCGTCTTTTCACCTGTCCCGCCCCTTCCCCTCCCCCCCCCCCCCTCTGCACAAGGTAAATCAGATCCTGACAGCAGCACATAGTGGACAACATGGACACACACTCTTTCATAAAGATAATACACATCAAAATGAAATGAAGGACTCTGAATTTGACTCCTAGAAGATCTTTTTAGTTGGTTTTTATACGCCCACATTGAAATGTGGTCGTATATTGTCGTCGCCCCCGTCCGGCATCCATAATTGCTTGTGGACGCTCTAGAGGCTAAAGTTAATATCCGATTGACTTTAAATTTATACACAGTGTTTAAGGTCATGAGACGAAGAAGCCTATTGATTTTCAGCGATTTCCGATAATTACTTCCAGAGTTATGGCCCTTGATCACTTTGAAAAATCTTGTGGACGCTGTAGAGGTCAAAGTTAATATCCGATTGACTTCAAATTTATACACAGTGTTTAAGGTCATGATAAAAAGAAGCCTATTGATTTTCACCGATTTCTGATACTTACTGCCAGAGTTATGGGCCTTGATCACTTCAAAAAATTTTGTGGACGCTCTAGAGGTCAAAGTTAATATCCGATTGACTTCAAATTTATACACAGTGTTTAAGGTCATTAGATGGAGAATCCTATTGATTTTCAGCGATTTCCGATAATTACTGCCAGAGTTATGGCCCTTGATTACTTTGGAAAATCTTGTATACGCTCTAGAGGCTAAAGTTAATATCCGATTGACTTTAAATTTATGCACAGTGTTTAAGGTCATGAGACGAAGAAGCCTATTGATTTTCAGCGATTTCCGATAATTACTGCCAGAGTTATGGCCCTTGACCACTTTGAAAAATCTTGTGGACGCTCTAGAGGCTAAAGTTAATATCCGATTAACTTTAAATTTATACACAGTGTTTAAGGTCATGATAAAAAGAAGCCTATTGATTTTCACCGATTTCTGATAATTACTGCCAGAGCTATGGCCCTTGATCACTTAGAAAAATCTTGTGGACGCTCTAGAGGCTGAAGTTAATATCCGATTGACTTTAAATTTATACACGGTGTTTAAGGTCATGAGACGAAGAAGCCTATTGATTTTCAGCGATTTCCGATAATAACTGCAAGAGTTATGATCCTTGATCACTTTGAAAAATCTTGTGGACGCTGTAGAGGCTAAAGTTATTATCCGATTGACTTTAAATTTATACACAGTTTGAGGTCATGAGATGAAGAATCATATAGATTTTCAACGATTTCAGATAATTACTACCAGAGTTATGGCCCTTGATCACTCTGAAAAATCTTGTGACGCTCTTGAGGCTAAAGTTATCATCCGATTGACTTCAGATTGGTACACAGAGTTTAAGGTCTTGAGACGAACAAGTATATTGATTTTCAATGAATCTTTATGACTTGAACAGCTAAATCCATGATGTTAAAAGTTTTGTATACTAAACATTAGCATGGGACAGAACTTTATAAAAACCAAACAAATTCTAATGGTTTTCTGATAATTACTTAATGAGTTGTTACTCTTAGATTTTAATGTATTATAAATGTTTCATTACCGAAAAAAGTAAAAATATGCGACAACTCTTGTTGACTGCCCGGACGATATAGCTGCTGTGGGCGTATGTTTCGTTGCCTGGCAACCTATCTTTGAAGACTTGTTTTTGCTTGAATGTAGAATGTAAGGAATAGATAACATGGCATGTAACTTGCTAACCCTAGTTAAAATACAGAGCTATATTTCGTTTTGTTTTTTTATACTTTTGATGACCTCCACTGGGGTAGCGAGAAGTAAAACAGATTTTTAAACTATAAAAAACAAAACGAAATAGGATCTGTGTTTTAATCAGATTGAGGCAGAAGGCTTAGGAAGTAAACCTGGAAATCAGCTATGAAAGTGACATCACAGTCTATAGCTTCCTGTGAACACACATAGAAAAATAAGGTCATGTCTATCTGTTGGTGGTTTAAGGTCTGCTGTTGACTCTATTCAAGATGTGAAATATTTGACCGGGCCTAGCTAAAAATCAAAAATGGATAATCTAGACTTTGTTAGAAAAATTCGGAACTTTAAGTTTGCATAAAATGAAATGAAAATGTCTTTCAGTAGAACGGTGTTGCTACTGTTCATATTAGTTCCTTTCGGGACGGACGAAGTTCACTGAAGCTTTTTTCTGTTCTCAGTAACAATTTTTGACCAAAAATTTCAAACTTGCAATAAAATGGGCTAACATTATTCACTCCCGTAAGAATTGTATTGACAACTACTAAATTATACCTTACAATGGTGCTTCACGCGTTAACCTCCTACTTTTCTGCACCAACCAGATTAATGCAGACGGGACTGTGCGTTATTTGTTATGGTTTGCATAGGGGTAGGTTTACCTTGTAAAAATTAAACGTGAAAGCCGATTGAATTGTGCAACAATTTCGCGAGATAAAAACTAATAGAGGCCAATTGTAGCTCAAACATATTGAAATATACTGGTCAACATTTTAGCTTATATTCTTTACCTATCGTGTATCGCCACTTCACCCTGGTCTCATACTGATAATCATTTCCCCACATTTTATTTATAATTCTTGTGTAACTGTCCCTTGATTTTAAGAAAATCGATAGAGAGGATATCGACAATTTTGATTGTCAGCAAGCGAACTTGGCCGACCAAATAAAACAATCGCCCATAACGGCACTATTGTAGCATGGTTAACGAGTCGATAATCCTCGTTACGGGTGTTTCGTAACTATGAGTTATGTCATATAAACAAATTTTTGTATCACGTGATTTCATGTTAATAGCTACTGCATTAAATATTGAAAACGATAAATCAAACGGAACACCATTATGTTATAATGTTTATAACTATATATATACTATTCAAAAAAAGTAGGGGATATTTGATTTTTAAGTGTTATTAAAGTCACCTAATGAAATTGACGAAGAAACAAATGATAAAATGAAATGAAGTTCACATTCATCGATTTATTCCAAATGATCGTTAGACTAAGTCAGGCACAGACTGACCATTATAAGGGTAAAATGATACCCGGGGTCAAACAGCAAAGTTACCACAGCATCACAACCAAGTCAGTAACGGGTAAATCCTCCTCTGTTTGCCAAACAAGCATTGATCCGACGTGGCATACTCCTAATGAGACGTCTAAGGTCATTTTGGTCCAGATTGTCCCATTCCTGTTGCAACGCAGCAGCAAGTTCTTGGACATTGGCAGGACGTTGTTGACGTTGACGTAACCTCTGTCCAAGCATGTCCCAGACATGCTCGATGGGGGAGAGGTCGGGACTCAGTGCTGGCCAAGGTAATGTGGTGATGTTCTGTTGTTGGAGGTAACCTGTAACGATTCTGGCCCTGTGACATCTTGCGTTGTCATCCTGGAAGATGAAACGGCGGCCATGACGTCGTGCGAACGGCACAACATGGACTGCCAAGATGTTGTCCCGGTAGTACTGGCCTGTAACACGCCCTGCAACAACATGTAAAGCCGTTCTTCCAGCAACAGTGATGCCTCCCCACACCATAACAGAACCACCCCCAAATCGATCATGTCTGATGACGTTAACGTCTTGGAAGCGCTCGTTTCGACGACGCCACACCCTCCTACGTCTGTCCAAAAAATCAACAGTGAACCTTGACTCATCTGAAAACATCACATTGCTCCAGCGTCGATTATCCCAGTGTTGACGATCCCTACACCAACGACGTCTTGCCTGAATGTGATGATCTCTCAAACAAGGGATCACGCGAGGACGTCGGGCGCGAAGGTGACCCCTATGCAGTCGATTCCGAATCGTCTGGCCACTCACTCTCACACCAGTGTCTGTTTGAAGACGAGCGCTGATCTGATTTGCTGTGATGACACGATTTCTCAAGGCCAAGGTACGGATAAATCGATCCTGGGCTTGAGTTGTCGCCCTTGGTCGACCTGAGCGTGGTCTGTCCTGTACAGATTGTGTATCACGGTATCTGGACCATAGCCTGCTTATGACAGACTGAGAAACATTCATCGTCCGCGCCACAACCGCCTGTGTTGTGCCGATCTGTAGCATGCCAAGGACACGTAACCTTTCATTTTGGGTAAGCCGACGCATATCAAAATTTGTTTTCTGGTCACTAAAACAATTAAACTGATGTTTCCACCCTGGAATTCAATGCCACAATGACTGTAACATTCAAAGTCAGAGTCGTGCAAATCTTGGGTTGGACCCCCATGATGATCCCAAGCATCACCTGCATTCCATGCGGTAGCTATTGGTGCGTTTGGGCGTCACATGTAACTGGAAATGTTTCTTCTGTTAGGTTCTATAGTGACTTTTTTCGTAGTCATTTGCATATTTTAGTATTATGCCCCCAAAATCAAATATCCCCTACTTTTTTTGAATAGTATATAATAAGATAATAATCTTGGGACACGCCAAGGCAAAGCTACATAATAGGCGCACGGTGTAAAACAGCGTTCAATACGACCTGTATATCACAAAATTGAAAATTTTTGCAGTGCTGAATGTTTTTAATCCCTTTTTTAAAAAAAACAAAACCACAAACAAATTTTTATCGTTTACGAGTAGCACTTAAAATTTGATATGGACAATTAAACGAAACTATGTAAAACCTATATATATATATATACATCTATATACACACACTATTATATAAGTAATTATATGTGGCCGTAATACTGCAAACCTATATTAATCAGCCTATAATCTCCCCACATGAATAAAAATCGGTAAATAAAACGATATGAATGCTTGTATGGATGTCCAAAATACACAGCTGTACATTTCGGTCTTTTTAAATGGCTGTGAAACAATTAGGCTTCTTCTTTTGGGCCGATTACATAAAATGATGAAAGACATGGTTGTTGATTATGCCAATAAATATATTTTAGTCTACTGTGGACATATCGTAACTACTTTGTCTTTTAAAACGCAATGTTAGCTTTTTCCAAAAATTACCGTCTTTTTGTTTGGGTGAGTGCATTTCTTTATCCTCATCTGTCTGTCTGTTATCGTGGTACAAATCCGGTAAGTCACCATGTCGCGCATGTAGAAATGTCTCATAAGATTTGTTATTAGAATTCATGAAATTATCGGCATCACCATAAACACTAAATTCCATTTCCTCTTTATTATTTTTATCTTTCTTTCCACTGGATGGTCGATCCGCGCCTTTATCGGCGAATTTAGAATCGGCAAAACTAAAATTTCTCAAAGAATTTCGTTTTTGAGTATTGAAATGTTTGTTTGTTTTCTTACTCTCGCGCTTTTGATACTTTCGTTTGACTTCTGTCTTCGCCTTTTTATCGAAGGAGGGTAACGGGTTTCTGGCAGGTGGTCTTTGAGAGTGCCATGTCAGACCTCCATGCTCAAGAATTTCATCATCATCGTCATCCAGAAACTTTGAAAAATCTTCTCCACCGTAATTCCGATGAACGGGTTTAGTAAAATCGACTTTTTCGCGAATTTCTTCATAAAAATTCATCGTTGCTACTTCCTCTTCATAATCAGGAGGCGGAATAACGATACCGTCAATTATTTCAGTCTCGGTCTGAATTTTTCCTAATTCAGTAACCTTATCAAACATTGGATTAGAAGTTTGCAGAGGGTTGGTTTCTTGATTGGAATTAACATCCCCATTGTCCGAAATATCATCGTCTGCTCCTATCGGATGTAACACTATCGGGGTGTTCTTGTCACCGACTATATAAGGGCGGGGTTTGTCGAGAATTTGATTTCCCGTTCTAACTGGAGAGTGTTTTGGCACCGGAACATTGATTTCGTCACTGTCTGAGAGAATCCTTGGTTTATATTGTCCTAGTTTCGTCGGTTTATTATTGGCATTTTGTTGTTTATTTTTGTTTTTCGTTTTGACCATAAAGTTTGATTGACTCTCCTTCGTATCATAATGTAAATGTCCTGATTCTATCTTATCTTTACCAACAAATATATCACGGACATGGGGACCACGTTGGAATGCCATTTTACTTGAATATGACTTTTTTCAGACGTTTATGTTTGCCTGCAAATAAAAAGAGAGAACATGGTTATTTTTATTATAATACGTTTCCCCAAGGTCGATTAGGTAACAGAAGTCTCATTTTCAACCAAAAGTATGATATTTCTTATGACATAGAAAAATTTAATTATAGGGTGAAAGAGATAATATTAAAAATGCTAAGAAAGATATTCTTATATTATGTCGCCAATCGCAAGTTTGTCAGGGGAGTCCATTTAAATACTACAATGGTATCTTAAAAAACGAGTTATTTATAGCGATCTTCCAAAGTGCGGTGAAACAATGAAAATTACAGCTAAATACCTGTCACACATTTTATTTAAAGGACAATGCTATCATCAACTGATGTGACAGAAGTGGTTAAATAAATTCAGATATAATTTTAACATAGAAATCTTTGTCTTGGTTGAAAGATTCCGCAAAATTAGGAGATCCGGTATTGTTACAGACTGAAGTAAAGAATGATAACAGCTACGCAGACGATCTTCGGCTCACTGACAATAATCATCTGATGACGGAAAGATCTCAAATGGACCATGCCTGCTCGAAACCTTCTTGCAATGGCTCTGGTACTCATACCCCGCGAATTGACGCAATGATGCGTTACCGGTGTTCAGGTGTCAATATTGGAATATTATCGTTGTTTCTTCCACGTACATAACTGTACGAGTTGTACTGACCCTAGCTTTATCAAAGCGATATTTCATACCCGATATCAGTACCATAAACTCATAGCTTTCAACATTTCCATTCTAAGTTGTAATCGCGGTGGTGCTCTTTCTGAACAATTTCCCACTACGAGAGCTTATGTTATAGTTTTGTAGATAAATATAATTTTTAATAAATTGAGATTGTTTGGTTTTGATAGTGTTTTAATACACGCGAAATTTCAATTTGTATAGAAAGCCAAAAACATGTTTATGAATATCTTCAAATCGTGATTACGGATCAACTGTATGTTAAAATTATATTTGGAATGTGTTGTAAAATTGGTGGATGACAGCATTGTCGTTTAAGGATGTTGCTTGAATACGGCTAACGTCATAACTTTTACCACAAGTGATAATTCTGACAGTTTAACAACATGTAGAAATAAATTAATAAATTATAAAATGTCCCTTTACTGTCAGATCAAATTTGTATTTATCATTTTTATCGACATAAACTACGCCCAAGATGTTTAAGATGCAGTTAAAGGGAGATAGTGGGGCATGATTAAGCCCATATTCCTGAACTACCGGTGACGAGTATTAACAGTGTGAGTGTATAAAGCTGGCAAAACCATATTGCTCCAGGAATATATGTATTAACAAAGACCAGTGTTAATTGACATCAAATTAAAAGCGAGAATATGTGACAGGTGGCTTATTACCGGGCTTGATATAAACGTACTTTTGATTGCTTGGTGTATTACACTCTCTGTTGGACCTTATTCTAGCCCATGTCGCTTTTGATGCAATATTTTTACATTATAAATTATATTCATGTCGGCCACGTGAAACAATGAAACGATAAATAAGTGGATTTTGTCGAAATGAATCCATTACTAATCTTAATATTCTTGTTAATAAATGGGATTTGTTAGCGTTGCGTTATTATTTTTGCGTAACCCCACTTTAAGCTACATCTCTTACCAACCCTAACGGGTGTGTCCTAACGCATCCTACTATCCATTCACTAAATCACAAAAGAACCCCAGTTAGCTTACCTCTAACTTACATTTATCATATTGCTGGAATATAGTGCATTATTTGTATTCATTCAATATTTTGATAATAAATAGTATATTATTATGTATATAGAGATCAGTCACGTACGTAGATATGAAAGTTAATACAGTGTGTGTGTCTATACCTTTTAACAACCAAAATACTTTCAGCGCGTTTCTTGTTTGTTGAAACACCATTATAGTTCGCTACACTGAAAAAGAAAATCCCCCCCCCCCTCTTTAATATGTTTAGTGGGTGTAAAAAGTCGTATGTTTTTTGCTAATCTGATAGCTTTGTGAGGACTAACATACACGTAGGTATACACTGTCAAAATAATCTATCTGTAATAAATTTTGCAATAGTCTCAACATTTTGGTACACCCTCGTCCCTCATAGAAAAATCCAATTGTACTCTTTCTTTTACAAAATACTTTCTATCATAAACTCGTCTACAAGTACCAAATAAGCTTATAATTCTCTGGTGTTTATGAATTATCAATTTAGTTAATTATTGGAGATAATTCGGTGTCCTTTCTGGGAACAGTAGCACTTGCCCAAATTTGTCTACACGAAGTTGAATAAATCCTTATAAGAGGTGCCGAAGTGCTATTTTCTGGGGGTTGTAGCTTATTCCAACACTAACTACGAAAACTCAGATAGATATTTAATATTATACTTTTAATAAATGAGTGTCCAAAACTGGCTTACGGTCACAATAACGAGATAGGTATCGCTAGGGCGAGCCGGTTACCAGACTCAAGTTACAGTAGAATATAGAATACAAGCTAGGATTAAAATAATTATATAATAATATTTGATCAGAAATGTTAAATTGTACATTGGAAACAAATATCTAAATACAAAAGAAGATATATGGACATAGCAAGAACGCGTGTTAACTATAATTACGTAATATATATCGTTACATTAAGTATAAACCCAAACAGTTAAAAGACCAGAAACATTAGCGAGATATCAATTCGGACATTGGTCAATTGCTATTTTGATTAAAATTAAATAGTAATAAAATATATAGAAAGACACACTATAACAGAGGTTCAGAAGGGGAAGTCACGAATGTACAAATTTACTGCAGTGTTTTAAGCCAGACTGAGCACTATATAGCACTTTTTAAAATGCATTATGTGGAAATCTTTCTATTGATTTTGGATTAAGAAGACGAAGCAGTTAAAAAGCCAACGGACAAGTAAAATCTATTTTACCATCGGTTCAACCACGGTAATAGCCTTCGGAACTAAAGGGCAATGAGTCAAACAAAGGATAACTTTTTTAAGCATTAGTAAAAGTATGCGTTTCGAGAGGTCACATCAGGTGATCTTCCAACATATTCAAGGTCAAGTGCATGGGAACCTGACCTGTGTTCATTTATTTCATGGTCAACAAAACCTTCACAAAAGAATTCCCTGGTCAAATGGTTATGAATATTGCAATGTTTATCAACACAATTTTATGCTAATTTAAAACTATAGATACCCGGCTTTTACATGGATTGAATTTTGAAAAGGACTAAATACTGACAATAATGTTCAGCACTACACTTTCCAATTTAAAGACATTTTGAAACATTTTGCTTCACAAATCGCACGGTCATCGTAACAAGAGACACACGGTATCTTTTTACATGTTCATTTCATTTATTTGACCACGTACATGTGACATGTTTAACGTATTGAAATACACTTTAATTCAAATAAATACAAAAGGCGAAAATGAAAAGATGTTGTTCATAAAGGTCTTTTAATTGTGTTTCCTCTGTTATTCTTGTTTAAAGATTGAACCCTTTTGTAAGGAAAAACACTTTACTTAGGTTTTAAGACATGTTCTCCTCCCTCCCTTTCTTTCTACCCTTTATAACTTTGGAGATCTGTGGCTGTCGGCAAACACATTTCGATTTGTGGTGATTTGAATATACAATTTTATTTTATGATCAGCAGTGGAATACCGCGTTTTATCAGTGAAATAAAAGTGTTATTCCACTGGCTAGTTGTTTTTACTTAAAATGATTGTAAAATCATAAAATAAATAGAACATTTGTCATTTTGTCGTGAATAACATATTTTATTTCATCTCTAAGCAAGAAAACGTTTATATTTTCACTCATGCTACGCATTCGTGAAAATATAAGTTTTCTTGCTTCTCGATGAAATAAAATATGTTATTCACTCTAAAACGACAAATATCCTCTATATACTGAGGGTAATCAAATTCCAATTTCGTATACGATAGTTTGTAATAATTCACCAGATGCTCATGAACAATGTAAGCAAGCCAGTTCTTGTAGTTTGGATATACTGATCGGGTTTATATTGTTATTTTGATTATAAAATTAACTGCATTTATTTTCTCTTTAAATGTTACACTGTTTGACATCTTGCGTTCCGTGTTTAAGTATTAAAAAAAGAGTTATGAGATATGGATATATAAATATTGCCCAATCTATAAAATCTAGTGTTTTGAAAAGCCACTCCCTAGAAAATAAAGAGCAAAATGTCATTCAAGATGATTTGTATAGCTAGTTTGGTGGCTTACATTCATAATATTCTGATATTAATATGACTATAAAATGAACCATAAAACAATCGGCTTATTAATATTTAGATATTATAGGATTAATCTATTATTATTGAGAACAATCGGTTTAAAGTGGCACAGGTATACATATAACTGGAACAGCAGATTATAAAATCATATTCGGCTATCTTTCAAATTTTGAAATTGAACTTTTAAAAGAATTATATTAGTCATCGAAATATCGCGACCTGAAAATAACGCGTCGTCGTGGATCTCGAGTCTTATCCAAATTCGGAATATTTCTATTTATAAAATAATAAATGCCTCCCTTGAACAAAAATACATACATAAAACCAATATGAATATTCGAGAATGGTGAGGTTCAGTTTTCTCAATATTTTCACAACTGAATAAATGTGAATTTAAAACGTTAGTTGACATGATATTGCTGGACATCTGCTCCTCTAACCTAGTGGACAAAACTAAATGGCATGGCTGCCTATATAATGGTCCGACAATCAGGTAAAACGTCCGACAAGTTTTGGCTCAATACGACCTACTTTAATTTCATAAAAATGCAAATTCGTCGCAACATTGATAATCCTCGCAGGTCCCAGTCAGTATTTTGTTTGGCTAACACATTATAGAAATGTAAAATTCCCACCAAGGATACATTTTTTGAGTTTATCTACTGTTGCTTTCTTTAACATAATTTAATAGTAAACAAGGGCTATCAATAGAAGATCGTATGTAACTAACGTTCGAAAAATAAATGTTAGTTGAATAGAAGATGTGATAATTTTGGAATGTCATATGAGAATACATCTCTAGGATATTGTAATGAAAAATCAATTATTCATTATTGTTTCGTTTATAAAATATTCATAGGCTATATGGGCTATAAGTTATTTTCCTATATGTGTTGACATGTAGTTTTACAAGATAACCATTAGTAAATCAATAATATTCTCGCTATACACTAACAGTAAAATACAATTTAAAATTACAACAACAATAATGGAATGGAACTGGGTTGTTCGCCCTTTATTTACAGACGGTAATAGTTATTTCTATGGTGTGCAATACTAAAGGGTTGGAGGAGATTTTACCGAATAGTGGCGTTTCCTCCTACTCTTCTTCGAATTCCAACCCAATCTTGTTTTTTCGTACAATCCGAACGACTAGACACACTTTCCTTGACAGCTCAGCAAGCGCCACCTTTTCAAGTTCTTTTTGAATGAATGATAAGTGTTTTGGTGTTTCCCCGTCTTCAATGGCCCAGTATAGGAGCAGAACAGTAGGACGTTAAACCCCATTTCATTTCGTTTTGGTGTTCTAGAAATGATGTAAATGGTCGCCTTTAAAGTCCACTTCCATTCTAGAAAGAGTAATAAGCTCCCTATATAATACCAAGATATAATATACCCAATTTACCGGTTGTCAATCGCCAACAAATATATCGATTAACTGATGTATTTTCGGCTTGGTTTATAGATTTTCCTTGCTCACTTGCAAACATGTATACATTTGCAATATCACATTATTGCCACGAAAAAGAGTATGTTTACTTCTTGATCCCAAAGGTGTAAGCAACAAAACGAAAAAAGAAAAATAACTGAAGAAAAATAGCATTTGAAAACATCACAGAAAATCGAAACTGTATTATGTAATGTCACTCAAAATATTATGTGTACTGTCATTGTTATGTTCACTACATGAAATATGGCGACTAGATTTCTTACTATTCAGAGATTTAATGTCATTTCGTTGATATAACAATACTCACGTGTTAACCTATGTTTTTACTGTTCGCAAATATCCTCTGTGTGTAAAATTATATTTCAATGAATTTCAGGTTACATATACACCTATTGTACTGAACTTTATAATCCCCACGCCTACATTGTAATATAACACCAGGTAGCCTAACATAAATAGGGAATGGGGCCCTACTTTATCTGTGTACATAACTCCGCTGTCTACTGTTTGACATAACAGTTCGGGTTAAACTTCTCCTTGTAACATACAGTCCATATCAATAGTATACATAAATCATATTGTATTATATATAATATATAATAATATACAATCTGAACAAGGTGCACTGATTTGGCATTCAGATAAGACGACTATAAATATATACACCTGAGAAACTCCATCTGTATGCAATTGTATTTAAAAATAGTGCATAGTTATTTTAATAACTATTCCATATATTTACCTGTTCGTTATTCTGTAGTCCTATCTCATTATAGATTCTTAAATCATAACCAATAACTCATACATGTAACTCTAACCTCGACACAATATAATATATTATAATACGCTCCAGTACTTGAACCGGTTCTCTTATACATGTCTCCACCTGACGTCATTATATATTGCCATTGTAAACTAACCAAGCATAGCGAAGCCTGTACAATTATTGGAATATAACATATATATAGAACAGTATCTATTGATAACTAACCATGTATGACAAGACATTTCAGATACACCATACGTTTATACATCACACCTATAAACACTTTAATCCTGTTTTTTTTGTAAACAAAATCTTAAAGCCACTGATCTTCATTTGCATTTATCAGACAATGTCTATTTTTTCACGGCTTAATAATCCTCGCTAAAATGTACTGAAATTGATTATTCAATATTTAATTAAGAAAATAAAACCAAAATACGAACTTAGATTTAATCGGATTAAAAAGATGCACATCTAAATATGCACATAATTATATCTGGCGCTGGTTCGGTTATATCGTCTGCTGATGATGCCTGTTGCGACATTTTCAATTCATCATGGCGTCTTCGTAACTACTGAACGGAATTGAACCATTTTTTGACTGGTATTCCTTTTACAGATCCAATAGGTCTATTGTAGTTGGAAAAGAGTCATATTCTCTCCAATGACCACCAGTGGCTTTAACGTTTCTATATAATATTTTGAAGCACCCGTTTTAAAATGCACCAACACCTACCATACACCCGATTATGTGCAGCTCATTAACCATTGCTTCAAACATTGGGGCTGTGTGTGTGGGTGTGTGTGTGTGTGTGTGTCTGGGTGTGGCGGGAGGGGGGGGGGCAAGGTTCAGACAATGCAGGGCGTGCCTCTAGACAAAACAATCAGTGCTTTGAAAATCCGAAATCCGTGTGTGAATTTTTTTTGTAACCATGTGAATCCGAGAAGATTGTATCGGGAAAATGAGCTATGATTAATCATCGACCACTTTCGATTTTTGTTTCAAAAGTTTTGTATTGTTGACCATTTCCCACAACCACGTCAGGTGCAGGCATAGGCGTACGGGATCGATGACAGCAAGGGGGGGGGGGCAGAACGCGATATGCCCAAAAACAATTTCGGGTTTACAGAGAGCGCCGGTCTTCCTTGAGAGGCGAAGAGAGCGGAGCTTACCTTGCCCCCCCCCCCTCAGGTGGCTGACTCGAATTCCAATCAATCGTTTACAGTCCACGAAGACGGGACCGTTGGGAGAAAAGTTTGAAAATTTAACTGCCACAAACGCGTTTTCCTGCTATTCCAGACTGTGAATACAGCAACTTCAATTTGGTCCAATATTCCCAACCTGGCTGACCGGAATTCCAAACAACCAATCAATCGTCGCTGGGTTCGGGGGTATACCCTCCCGGAGAAAATTTTGAAAATTTAACCACCGCAAATGCGTTTTCTGCTATTCTAGCACGTGTAAACTCCAAAAGTATCCAATGGTTTTGTAACCGAAATCCCACTCTGAATTCCAACCATCCAATCAGACTGTTGCAGCTGCATTCACAAATAATAATCGATGCCCGAAAAATGTCGCACAAAGTAGAGTGACTCCAGGCAACATTTTTTAACCCATAGTCAACTCTGTACAAATTCGTGGCATTCAATTAAAAGAAAAGTAAAATTAGTGTTATATTAGGGCTCGATAACAGTAAGGGAAGCAAAACTAGAAATGCCCGAAAAAATTTCGGGTTTACAGACAGCGGCGCCGGTTTTCTTCGAGAGGCGAAGAAGCGGAACCGACCTTGTATGGACCCCGCAAGACAATTTTGGAATATTTGACAGCCGCAAACGCGTTTTCCTGCTACTCCAGCCCGTAAAATTAGTGTTTTATTAGATTTCGGGCACTTTATTTTGCCAAGAAGATGAAATAAATTTTTGTTTTCACTTTACCCGTCTGCCCGAAAAGTCAGCTTGCCCGAAAGTTAGGGGGGCAGCTGCCCCCCCCCCCCCCCTGCCCCCTGGCTCGTACGCCTATGGGTGCAGGTGACAGTGAAGGCTCGTTTGCCCTTGGATCGATTTTGGATGTTACTTTGGACTGTTAATGATACTGTCACGCGGTTAGGCTATAAATATAAATATGTTAATAATGTTATATTTTGGTTATCGGATATCAAATTCTGGAATTTTTCATAACCCCAATAAAACCTTAAAATAGGCCCTGGGACAACGTCAAGTTTGCGTGAGTATTACTATAGAATTTTATAAAATCAGACGTCTAGAGACAATATTTCTGGTCATGTAGGTGCATAGGGCCTACGTGGAGTGGGGCCAAAACGGCGGCAATGTTATGAACAGTGCGGGGTACAGATTATCTCCCTTGGCGCACTAAGACAATCAAAAAGGCCTCCACAAGCTTTCCCCGCTATTTATGGAAGCAGCTATACCCACTGATCTATACACTACACATACATATATATAGATCAGTGCTTATATCTTTAAAATGTCTGATCAGTCCTCAAAAAACTTAAACTTGCCTTACAAAATCCAGATGGGTATGCGTCTGTTAGCAAGTCCTTCTCTAGTTTCATACCGATAATTTATTTGTTTAATTTAATGGACAATGCCGGTGACTTTCTGTTTTCATTCTTTCGGAAATTTATTTATGTGTTTAATTATGGACATCTTTAAAAATTCAAGTTCATCGACAAGAAAAAATGACCTTCACCTAACACAAAAGGTCATTAAAATTGCATGGTTAAAGGGAGATAAATCCGGGAAAAGGTCAAGGGCGAACAGCAAAATGGCAGCCAATTTTGCATTTTGCAGCCCAGTGAGAAGTTATAAATTATCTAGAGGATTTGGAGGCAGGTTATTGTCAATTCAAACATTATGGACGAGAAGCCTTTATACGACAGGTTCACTGACAAGCAAAGATTTGTACTGGAATGATCGTTACAATGAAAACGAAAAACAGTTCGATAAAATTCTAATCGCTAATCGTGGAGAAATCGCCTGTCGTGTCATGAAAACATGTCAACGATTGGGAATAAAGACGGTAGCAGTTCATAGCGATGTCGATTCCTTGTCAGTGCACACACGTATGGCTGATGAGAGAATTTGCATTGGTCCAGCACCTACAAGTCAGAGCTATTTGCAAATGGAAAAGATTCTTGATGCAGTGAAATTAACGGGAGCACAGGCGGTCCACCCTGGATACGGTTTCTTGTCGGAGAACACTAAGTTTGCTGCAGAATTAGCAAATATTGGAGTACAATTCATTGGACCAAATAGTAAAAGTATATTTGACATGGGTGATAAAATTGAAAGTAAACGTATTGCAACTAAAGCTGGGGTTAATATGATACCAGGTCATGATGGAGTTGTAGAAAATGCTGATCACTGTGTTCAACTTGCTAATGAGATAGGTTATCCTGTCATGATAAAAGCTTCAGCTGGTGGAGGAGGTAAAGGAATGAGGATAGCATGGAGTGATGAAGAAACTCGTCAAGCTTTCCGACTGTCTTCTCAGGAAGCCAAGTCTAGTTTCGGCGATGATCGAATGTTGATTGAGAAGTTTATTGATAACCCTCGTCATATTGAAATCCAAGTTTTGTGTGACCAACATGGTAACGCTTTGTGGTTGAATGAACGTGAATGCTCCATACAAAGGAGAAACCAAAAAGTTATAGAAGAGGCACCAAGCACATTTGTAGATCCAGCTATGAGAAAAGCTATGGGTGATCAGGCGGTTCAAATGGCCAAAGCTGTTGGTTATGATTCTGCAGGAACTGTAGAATTTCTGGTAAATTCTAAGAAGGAATTCTTCTTTTTAGAAATGAATACCAGATTACAAGTTGAGCATCCTATATCTGAGTGCATCACTGGCATTGATATTGTCCACCAAATGATAAGGTCAGCAAAAGGTCATAAATTATTGCATAAACAAGAAGATATTCCTGTTGATGGTTGGGCTTTTGAATGCAGAGTGTATGCTGAAGATCCTTACAAGAGCTTTGGAATGCCTTCTATAGGACGCCTTTCTCGTTACCAGGAACCATTACACATTCCAAATGTCCGATGTGACAGTGGCATCCAAGAAGGAAGCGAAATCAGTATTTATTATGATCCAATGATCTGTAAGCTCGTTACATATGGTACTAATCGAATAGAGGCTCTAGATACCATGAAGAAAGCATTAGATTCTTATGTGATAAGAGGTGTAACACATAATATACCTTTATTAAGAGACATAATTACTGAGCCAAAATTTGTTGCTGGTGATATCACCACTAAATATCTACAACAAGTGTATCCAGATGGATTCCAAGGAAAGAAACTCTCAGACCAAGAAACAACTGAGTTAGTAGCCCTCTCAAGTGCTCTTTACATCTCGGATGAAATAAGATCCAGACAGTTTACCAATGGAAGCAAATTACAGGCCTCAACCGATATTGAATCAAAATGGGATCTGTCAGTCAATCTTGTTAATGAAATATATAAAACAACGGTGGAGAAAATTACAAATGGATTTCAAGTTCATGTTGGAAACAGCACCGTGAATATTGATGGGCAGATGATGTTTCACTCTCCACTGATTGAAACCACAGTAGATGGCAAACCCAGTCAGCTTCAAATTAGTAAACGGGCTCGTGGTGGACACTACAATTTACGTTTTCTAGGAACTGTTTTCCCTATAACAGTACTCAATAACTTTGCTTCTGAAATGATGAAATTGATGCCAAAGAAGAAAGAAATTGATATAAGTACTGTCGTGTTAGCTCCCATGCCAGGAATGTTAAAATCAGTCTCTGTAGAAGCTGGACAAAAGGTAGGAGAGGGCCAAGAGGTTTGTGTTCTAGAAGCAATGAAAATGCAAAATAGCTTAACCGCAGCTAAAAGTGGGGTTATTAAAAAAGTGAACTATAAAACTGGAGAAACTGTTAGTGAAAATGATGTTATTATTGAACTTGAATAAAAATAGAAAGATGTAGACAAAAGATTACATATTGTATGCGAGATAAGCTGATGATGTAAATAATTTACATATTATCAAGCCTGGAAATAAGACACCTGTCACAGACAATGTCAGGCACAAATTCTGGCTTTGTTGGAGATATTCCCTCTGGTGCCTGTCACTGATTTTTTCAGTGCTTTTATTGATAACCATAGGTCTTAATACATGCCCTGAGCAGTTAGTGCCACCTGACATTTTGAAACATGTCAATAAAACACTGAACAAAACAAAAGACAAAATTTATATGGTTATTTCCAGGCCTGTATAATTATGATGAATTACCTGGTAGACATGTACAGTATTCATATACACAATTTCAAATTTAAAGTGCTTTTGGAAAAGAACACTAGTTTTATGTACATATGTAATTATCTTGCTATTACAATATTTACATGTGAATTTAAAAAACTTTTTGTATAATTTGTATTTATTCTTTGTAATTAATAAAAACAAGCATAGAGGGAAATTGGGTTTAACATCCACTAAACACAAAATGTAGGTTATATTAGGACTAACATAATGATATATCTTTATTTCAATAATTCATTGCTCAGCAGTGTGGGAAAACCTGAGGACCCAAAGGAAACCTTTGTGTACATGTATGAGGGGTGATGGATGCCTCAACTCTTTGTCTCGTACATGTCTGGGGTGGACTCCACCATAGACCTTATGATTTAAACGCAAACCAGTGCATGTATTTAGTCCACTCAGAAAATTAATGATTGATTTTGTGGTTAATCATTTAAACACAGAATCTTCTAATTTATCAAAAGGACTTAATTAATTTGAGAAAAGGATCATTCGAACATCTTTATTTATGCACATTCCCGGTAAATATGACAAAACTGATTCTTGAGATTAAGAGATATAATTCTATGGATCAATGTCTCACAATTATTGTTGGTTAACAGTAGTATGTATAATGGTGTGTAATAAATATCTACAATGTTGTGGTGCAGCTACATTTGATAAGTTTATTTTCTTTAGTATACAATATCAACATGTAGCTAAGTGTGTGCATTGAAGTTTCTATTGTTAATATGTCAGAGATTATATATGTTATTTGGATTCATTGTAACATGAATTTAAGGAAAAATAATTACGGGTAGTACCTATATACTACATGTATATAAAAACATATAGTAAATAAATAATAGACTTTGACTAGATTTTTTTTAAAACTTGCATTGCAAAAGATACAATTGTGTTCCTAATAATGTTGAAACACAGATACGGTTTTTAATCTTTGCCCTGTGAAACGACATGTATGACCTACTCTCTTTTCCATTTTCAATACTTTAACATGCTTCCATTCAAATAGTTTAAAAGAGACGTCATTTTTCCCATTCAGCATCACTGACAAGGGGAAACCATGTCTTAGAAAACTTTCTCGGCAAACACCGGCATTGAAACCCAGGACCTCTAGCTTAGTGAGCTAGTGCCTTACTAACTGCACCACAGTGGATTCCGTGATGAAATATATACAAATTATTGTAAACTGAAGCTGCTTATTACTTAGTATTGGTTGATTTGAATAGTGTTTGGTCAACTATGTTTTTTAGTAAGATAATTCTTGATTATGTCTATATTTGTCATTTATTCCAAATGCCCTCACACAAGAAAATGAAATGGAGTTTAATATCCTTCTGTCCAGCTCCAGCACCATCCAGGCTAATGAAGATGGTGTGCAGTGAGTTAAATTTTGTCCTGACAGATGCACTTCAACCTACTAGAGTTCAGTCAGATTAAAAAGAGGTCCATGAAAAGATTTTAGAGATTATAGTAGCATTAGCTCGTTCATATCGTCTCCAGACGATCCTGGATGTTGACCAATTTTCAATTAGTAAACACTGAACAGATTGAACCATTTTTAGACTGATATTCCTAATAGAGATTCAACATTTACAATATTGTAGTTTATGAGGGGTTAAAAATCACTCAAATGACGATCAGAGACTTCAACTAGAAAATGTTAATTATTGTATAATAAAAACAAACCCAAGCTGGATTACAGTGTTATTTATTTGGAGATTGCTAACAAAAAACAATATATTCAATTTCTATGTATTGAATATTCATAAATAATTACATCCATTATAAAACATACATTGTGTTATTTATAATTCTTACAAAAGTTTTGATGATACTTTTAAACCAAAATAAACTAAGTAAGGAAAGATTAGATCTCAATTTTTAATATGCCTGCATACATCATTGGGACTACAAATGCCAGAAAGTATGAGTTGCTGTAGACTCGTAGATTGTACATTACCTACAATAGAGGGTGCACATTACTTTATACAGTAAAACCATACCCTAGATGCCACCACTACTGCTCATATAAGCTGCTTACTTGTTGATCAGCAGCAGATGATTGACTGAATATAGGTAAGAATGAAGAAATTTAAGAAGCAAATATTAACTCTATATGAGCTAATGACACAGTGAAATATATGAGGTCAATGTAAGTATTTTATAGTAAGTATTTCATCACACATTAAGAATCAGTTGTTCAAATTCAATAACCAACATAAAATACATTTTACTCAAAATGACTAAAATGGACATATATACTGCACTTTGCATTTAAACTGAGCAAAACATTGTAGTCTTAAATTCTTTGTGTTTGATAGATGTAGATAGAATTGTAGAATATGCGTGTACTGTGCTTTTTTTTGTAATTGTAATCAAAGTTCAAAAGAATATATTAAATAATCCTGACAGGCTCTATGTGGATTAAATAGAAAATAAGGGAAATGTAATGAATTTTATAGTTTAAATTAGACAAATATGAATAAATATGATCACAAGCATAAATTAAATAAATTTGAATTCATAGCAAAACAAACATTAACATAACATAAAGATTTTAGTTTGATAATATGCATATCTATATACAGTTTATGTTTAATAATACTATAATAATGATAGCAAGAATCTGATACACCAAATAATGAAAACTTTGATCTTAGTACTGTTGTATTGAATTCATGATTAACAATTAAATACTAAGGAGGTGTAATTTATGAGTTATATTTTAGTTACTTTCAACTGTTGAAATTTCATTTTGCACCAACTTTAAATATAGGTTGTTCTTACTTACAGTAAAGTCTAAAGTAAACTCACATTGTACATGCTGTAAACCTTGCACATGTGTGTCTTGCTTAGACATTTCACTACTCTGGACAGTTTTATTTGTCTTCTGAGTTTTCTTTATAAATATTAATAAAGCAGTCAAGATATTTAGATAATTCTGGCCAACTTTCACCGTTACAATTAATTTTAAATGATAAGCTGAATTCAATCCATATTTAGTTACAGTGTGTAGAGCTACTCAATTGACAACTGAAGCCCATCAGGTCACTTTAAACTGTTCTTAAAAACCTAGAGTAGTGAAGCATAAAGGTGAAATGAAGTAGATTTGTGATAATGTTGTAACAGAAGTTAGTCTTTCAACCAATATATGTTACCATAGAAATGAAAGCAGCTGTATAATGTACAATTGGTTTTAAATACAATAATAAAACAATATAGTCTCTATATACATGTATCTATATATTATATTTATCTACATCTTACATCAACAAACTATTATTATCCAAGTTATGTTTAAACCAGCGGCTGCCAGGCAGGATACGCCCACATTTTCGAGAGATGGATAGAAAACAAGCTAAAACGAAAGTGATTTTTCCTACAATCAAGGGCCATAATTCAGGAAATTACAATTCGATATGCGCAAATATCGAAAGGAACCAAGATCTTTGAGTTATAAACTTACATTTTAAGTTTCAACAAAATTGGATAAAAATTGTGACCTCTATAGGGTCCACAACCTTGATATACCATATTTTTATGCAATTTGAGAACGAGGGGCGGCCATTTTGTCTGTCAGTTTTGGGCCGATTTTCACGAAATTCGAACTCAGTCATCCTTAGGGTGTAACGGTGATATAATAATACGTTTTTTTTAAATCGGATAAAAATTCATGAAGTTACGGTCCGATATGCGCCAATATCGAAAGGAACCAAGATCTTTGTGTTATAAACTTATATTTCAAGTTTCAACAAAATCGGATAAAAATTGTGACCTCTATAGGGTCCACAACCTTGATATACCATATTTTTACGCTATTTGAGAACGAACGGCGGCCATTTTGTCTGTCAGTTTTGGGCCGATTTTCACGAAATTGAACTCAACCGTCCTTAGGGTTTAACGGTGATATAATAATACGTTTTTTTAAATCGGATAAAAATTATAACCTCTATAGGGTCCACAAGCCAAGAAACGTGTTTTTACGTGCAATCAGGGGCCATAATTCAAGAAGTTACGGTCCGATATGTGCGAATATCGAAAGGAACCGAGATCTTTGGGTTATAAACTTACATTTCAAGTTTCAACAAAATCGGATAAAAATTGTGACCTCTACAATGTTCACAAGCCAAAAATGTGATTTTTCGTACAATCAGGGGCCATAATCCATGAATTTACGGTCCGATAGATGCCAATATGGAAAGGAACCGAGATCTTAGGGTGATAAACCTATATTTCAAGTTTCATTGAAATCGGATAAAAATTATGACGTGTAGACTGTTCACAAACAATTGTGGACGGACGGACGTCCGGATGGACAGGGGCGACGACAATATACGTCCACATGAAAATGTGGGCGTATAAAAAAATCATGGTGGAGAAAATCTGTTACTAAATGTGTATTGTTTACGGAAAAGATTATATGACATAAATGGCAAAATACCGTAAAACATAAGCCCACAAAGAAATATATTTGGTTCTCAGGCAATTAAAGTCTCTGTGCGTCATTTTCATTTTTAATATCAAATTTTCCCCAACTTAATCCTGACGTTCTGGTATGGGCTAGCAATATTCTTTCTGCTTATTTTTAATTTCATAATAGAAAGTTACAAAAATCAAATCAAAATAACTTTAGGAGGATGGGTCCCTTTTTATCTAAATTATTCCAAGGGTAAAACTCATTAAAATTTGTTCAGACGACGAGGCGTTCGGTACATCTGTCAGACCTGAGTATAAAAAAACTGATGCCCTAGAACCATTAATTCTTTGGTTTCAGAATTATCATACATTACGTCCTAGTTCTAATATTTTTCCTGATAAGAATTTTAACCAATAATGACCAAGTTGTAACATAAATTTCAAACAAGAATGATTTTAAATGTTATAAATGGCTCTTATATTTAGATTGAGCTCAATAAAGAAACTATGGGATAAATATATAGCCCAAATTCTAAGAAACAATATGCACATTCTATAATACAGTACAAGACTTTCTCTATATTCTAATATTCAATTAACATAAAGTCATTGTAATAGCCTTAATAACACTTAACAAATAATTATGCTATAATGCTGTGTGTTCTGTAATAGAACCTCTAACCAAAAAAGTATGGTATAATTGTTCTAAAAACAGCATGTAAAACATGAACATTTTTTCAAGCATACCTCTGCCTCTACTAATAGAATTCAATTCCTATTTACCACCTGAAAGACCAGATCATTATTAAAAGTGGTCCCCCCCCCCCTTAAAGATAATCTAATTAGAATAGCCTTACTTTTTACTCCTGAATCAAATAATGTGTATAAATAAAACATCAAATTATGTTTCTGTTAAATTTCTATCAATTGTTAACATCTTTATCTGCTATATCATGATAAATAATTGTGTAGAATTACTTCAAGGTACTTAATAATGAATAGACACATATAAATATAGAATACCAAGTTTACAATAAAGATCTGTAAATATGGTTTGAGCTTCATTTTAGCTCAATTTGACATATAATTATAATCCTGAGACCATAGCATACACATGCATCTTTTATTAAAAAAGAAATATTTTCTTTTAAAAGATTTTCGTTTGTTTGAATTCATGCTAATTTCTTGACACCAGCAAGGAATTTTGTAGAATAAAACATTGGTGAGATAATCACTGTAAGCATCATCCTTACTATGTGACAAAGGAAACATTATGAATGACAAAAATTCAAAATTAATTGGCATCAAATGAATGAAAACTGGCCGCTATGACACCAAGTCGAGTTTAGTCTTCTTCCATGCATATTATTTCTTCTGGTAAAATGTTAGACATTCTAGTTATCGTGTTGTGCCCCAAATAATGAGACTAAGGATAATGATAACAATAATTAGTATCACTAGAATGATGAACATCTTACGTCGTGATTTACTCTGAAATATAAAAAATTAAATATTCTATAATTCAACAGGAAGAAAATAATAATTAGTACTGGTAGAATCATACAGAGAAACACTTAGTGGTGATCATGCTTTCTATAAACAAAAGAATCTAACTATTAAAAACATAAAAGTCATAATTTGACATTATGAATTATTAAAGGAGTTGTCCCAGACATATTTTAGCAATTGAAACAGGTTAATTCTGTGTGTAAGACTTTTAAAAACCTTTATCCTAGTCCTGTACAACTTTTTTTTTTCCTTTTTCTTTTTTTTTTACAGAAATTGAAACATTTAGTAATAGTATCATGATAGCGTATCTGTGTACTTGTACAAAGTTATAGTGGCACTCATATCTAACCCATAAAGCAGATCTTCAGATTGCTTCCAAATGGCACAATATTCTGATCTGGAATTTTGAGACAAGCTACATGTGTTATTCCATGGTGATTAATTTGTATACTTCAACCAACATCTATTAACAATATTAAAAAGTATCTGGGACTGCTCCTTCAAATGATTAAATAAAACAAGTTCTACTGTCAAGTAGATTGTCAATATAAAATAAATAAAATCACAAAAATTAATTATAAAATAGGAAAAAAAATGAAAACATACTTAAAATGGAAGTCTAATTATTCTTTCCTACAGTTACACCAACTATAATGCCAATTATTATCAGAACAACTAGGAAAATTATTAAACATATACATTTTTTTCTCCTTGCTTTTGACTGGAAGAAACAAAACCATGCACAAAATAAAACATACAATAAACCACAACCATTATAAATATTTCAGAACTTCCCATTGCTTTGAAAAATTACCTTTCTTTCCCAAATATATGGAATGATCCATGTTAAAATTCAGAAGACAATGGTTTGTCCAAATCAGTAAATTTAGTAAGAGGCCTGTTTAATTAACAGAGTAAAGATTATTTATAAAGGTGAAAGGTTTAAAAAAAGAACAAGTGGTTGCCATGCAAGAAACACCCACATTTGCAAGAAATGGACAGAGAACGAGCTAAAAACCAGCAGTTGCCATGCAAGATACGTCCACATTTAGAACACGCTAAAAAAAACAACCTGAGATCTTTGGCATATAAACATATGTTTTAAGTTTCATCAAAATTGGATAAAAATTGTGACCTCTGGAGGGCCTACATCCTTGGTATTACATAATGATCTTTTAGAGGCATTTAGTAACTGGATAGAGCAATAAACTATAACACATACTTGTTCTTCCATAAGTATGTGTTATAGGAGCGGCCATTTTGTTGGGCAGTTTCAGTCCGATTTTCACGAAATTCGAACTCAACCATCATTAGGGTGTAATTGTGACCTCTAGAGGGGCCACAAGCTAAATTGGATCAATATTTTGACTTCTAGAGGGTCCACAACCTTGTTATTTTCATGAAAT
Organism: Patella vulgata; assembly: GCF_932274485.2. Taxonomy (NCBI): domain Eukaryota; kingdom Metazoa; phylum Mollusca; class Gastropoda; family Patellidae; genus Patella; species Patella vulgata. Next base: position 26,020,597 of record NC_065882.2, on the reverse strand, counting down.
TCGAATGCAGCCATCATTAGGTTGTAATGGGGATATTTTTAAACGGTTTTTAAAACTGGAAACCAATTGTGACTTCTAGAAGGTCCACAAGCTAAATACACGATTTTTCATACAATCAGGGGCCATAATCCATAAACTTACGGTCCGATACATACCTGAGTATCAAAAGGAACTGAGATCTTAGGAAGATAAATATTGTGACCTGTAGAGTGACCACAAACAAATTGTGGAAGAACTGGGGAGAAAACAATATAAGGCCACATGAAAATGTGGGCGTATAAAAATATAAATCTGTAAACATGCTGCAATCCTTACATTTATCATGCAAAAAATTCTACACAAACAGGTCAGGCATACTTCATGAGTAATAAAAACTCAAACTTAAAAACTAAATATTATAAAATCTGTTCACAAAACATATAAATAGTTTATTAAAATCTGGTAAAACATTTTATTACATGATTACTCTTACTAAACAACTGGTAACACTTCTCATTTCAAATTTCATATAACCAAAAATCTCTGTTACATTCAATTTCATTAAAAAATAAGCCAACAGTGAGGCTGATGTCCCCCGCCGAAATCCCATATTAATTAATTGCACATTTATTACTTTTCAAAAGAATCGTGCAATCAAACTATATACTAAGTTTCATTACTCTCTATCAGATAGAATCAAGATTATCTTGTCCCAAAGCAACGACCAATGAAATTGATTATTGATTAGCTCTGCTTAGCTTCAGCTCGAAATGTTAATCATTGAACTCAGTCAAGACATTCACCTAATGAACATCTACATCAAGTTTAAACATTCTACCTCAATTAAAAGCAAAGTTGTTATGTTCCAAACTCTTGACCAATCAAACTGCTTATCGCTCCTTAGCCTAAGCAGAAAATTCTCACCATCGAACTTAGTCAAGGTAATGATATAATGAATCTATATTCGGAGTTTCATTGCTCTCGCTTCATTAAAACCAAAGTTATCGTGCCCCAAAGCATCAACCAATCAGATTGCTTATCTCTGCTTACCGTAAGCAGACAATGTTCAGCATTGAACTCCATCAAGGCATTCACCTAATGAATGCCTACTTAAAGATTGAACATTCTACCCCAATTAGAAGGACAGTTATTGTGTCCCAAAGCATCAACCAATCAAATTGCTTATCTCTGGTTACCCTAAGCAGAAAATTCTCATCTTTGAACTCCATCAAGGCATTCACCTAATAGACACCTACGTCAAGTGTGAACATTCTAACTCAGTTAGAATGAGAGTTATTGTGTTCCAAAGTCTCGACCAATCAAATTGCTTATTGTTCTGCTTACAGACAGACAGATGGACGAAACCATTTTAATAGTCCCCTGCTTTCTTCGAAAGGCAGGGAACAAAATGATTGATAAATAGCATTGGTGTATAATAAGAGAGAGAGAGAGAGAAATGGGGTTTAACTGGACACAAACTAAGTCATTTCGGGACTAACATATGGTGTAATTTTATTTCAATAATTCGCTTGCGCGTAGTGGTCTTTAGCAGAGGGAGGAAACCGGATGTGTAATAAGATGTGCTGGTTGTGATATTATAACAAAATTATATTACCTGATAATTTCTAGCTTTACTGAGTTGTTGAGTTCCTTCCTGTACATTGATGTGTGAGCTATCTATATTAGCTTCGATACTATCTGTAACAAAAAAATATACAATCTAGTATATCATTAACCCCTGACTCTTCCATATTGTTATTGTTTAATTATATACATTATTTTAGTGCACCATATCGTAATGTATTATATATTTGCATCGCTCACATATAGCCGTTACATGTGAAGCAGATTAGGTAGAGATTGCTATGAGTGTAGTCATAGAGACGGCCTATCATTGAATACGCATGACCGTACCCCATCCTAATTACAGAAGTTTCCCTATTGGCCATGATCTAATGGCAAAATAATGTAGTACAGTAAATACTTAAGATTATGTGTAATTTGAATTCATTTAAAATAAACATTTCTATAACATAAACAGTCTAACAGTTTTCTTGTTACATTAATGACACTGAAAGGCTTAAATTGACATTTAAAACATGTACAATGAAACAATTTCAACTTATGGATATGTACATGACATTGTATCAGCATAACATATCACCTCCTCTATTCAAATCAACATACAAAATATAGGAACTGCCTTTTTATTGCTGAAAATTCAAGTTGAGTTCATAATGTTTTTTTCTGATTCAGAAAGGTAACCAGCAGCTGCCAGGCAGGATACGCCCACATTTTCGATAGATGGATAGAGAAAAAGCTAAAAAAATAGTGATTTTTCCTACAATCAAGGGCCATAATTCAGGAAATTACAATTCAATATGCGCAAATATCAAAAGGAATCGAGATCTTTGGGTTATAAACTTACATTTCACGTTTCAACAAAATCGGATAAAAATTGTGACCTCTATAGGGTCCACAACCTTGATATACCATATTTTTACGCTATTTGAGAACGAGGGGCGGCCATTTTGTCTGTCAGTTTTGGGCTGATTTTCACGAAATTTGAACTCAGCCATCCTTATGGTGTAACGGTGATATAATAATACGTTTTTTTAAATCGGATAAAAATTATGACCTCTATAGGGTCCATAGGCTAAAAATGCTATTTTTCGTACAATCAGGGGCCATAATTCAGGAAGTTACAGTCCGATATGCGCGAATATCGAAAGGAACTGAGATCTTTGGGTTATAAACTTACATTTCAAGTTTCATCAAAATAGGATTAAAATTGTGACCTCTATTGGGTCCACAACCTTGATATACCATATTTTTACGCTATTTCAGAATGAAGGACGGCCATTTTGTCTGTCAGTTTTGGGCCGATTTTCACGAAATTTGATCTCAGGCGTCCTTAGGGTGTAACGGTGATATAATAATACGTTTTTTTAAATCGGATAAAAATTATGACCTCTATAGGGTCCACAAGCTAAAAACGAGACTTTTCGTACAATCAGGGGCCATAATTCAGGAAGTTACAGTCCAATATGCGCGAATATCTACATGAACCAAGATCTTTTGGTTATAAACTTACATTTCAAGTTTCATCAAAATAGGATTAAAATTGTGACCTCTATTGGGTCCACAACCTTGATATACCATATTTTTACGCTATTTGAGAACGAAGGGCGGCCATTTTGTCTGTCAGTTTTGGGCTGATTTTCACGAAATTTGATCTCAGGCATCCTTAGGGTGTAACGGTGAAAGAATTATACGTTTTTTTAAATCGGATAAAAATTATGACCTCTATAGGGTCCACAAGCTAAAAACAGGACTTTTCGTACAATCAGGGGCCATAATTCAGGAAGTTACGGTCCAATATGCGCAAATATCTACAGGAACCAAGATCTTTGGGTGATAAACTTACATTTCAAGTTTCAACAAAATCGGATAAAAATTGTGACCTCTATAGGGTCCACAACCTTGATATACCATATTTTTACGCTATTTGAGAACGAAGGGCGGCCATTTTGTCTGTCAGTTTGGGGCCGATTTTCACGAAATTTGATCTCAGGCATCCTTAGGGTGTAACGGGGATATAATTATACGTTTTTTTAAATCGGATAAAAATTATGACCTCTATAGGGTCCACAAGCTAAAAATGGGACTTTTCGTACAATCAGGGGCCATAATTCAGGAAGTTACGGTCCAATATGCGCAAATATCTACAGGAACCAAGATCTTTGGGTGATAAACTTACATTTCAAGTTTCAACAAAATCGGATAAAAATTGTGACCTCTATAGGGTCCACAACCTTGATATACCATATTTTTACGCTATTTGAGAACGAAGGGCGGCCATTATGTCTGTCAGTTTTGGGCTGATTTTCACGAAATTTGAACTCAGCCGTCCTTAGGGTGTAACAGTGATATACTAATACGTTTTTTTAAATTGGATAAAAATTATGACCGCTATAGGGTCCACAAGCTAAAGGGCGTTTTTTCGTACAATCGGGGGCCATAATTCAGAAAGTTACAGTCCGATATGCGCGAATATTGACAGGAACCAATAACTTTGGGTTATAAACTTCAACAAAATCGCATAAAAATTGTGACCTCTATAGGGTCCACAATCTTGATATACCATATTTTTACGCTATTTGAGAACGAAGGGCGGACATTTTGTCTGTCATTTTTGGGCCAATTTTCACGAAATTCGAACTTCGTCATCCTTAGGGTGTTACCGGGATATAATAAAACGGTTTTTCAAATCGGATAAAAATAATGACCTCTATAGGGTCCACAAGCTAAAAACGCAATTTTTCCTACAATCAGTGGCCATAATTCAGGAAGTTACGTTCCGATATGCGCGAATATCGAAAGGAACCGAGATCTTTGGGTTATAAACATACATTTCAAGTATAAACCAAATCGGATAAAAATTGTGACCTCTACAGTGTTCATAAGCTAAAAACGTGATTTTTCGTACAATCAGGGGCCATAATCCATGAAGTTACAGTCCGATACATGCCAATATCCAATATTGAAAGGAACAGAGATCTTAGGGTGATAAACCTATATTTCAAGTTTCATTGAAATCGGATAAAAATTGTGACCTGTAGACTGTTCACATACAATTGTGGACGAACGGACGGACAGGGGCGACGACAATATACGTCCACATGAAAATGTGGGCTTATAAAAACATACTAGTTTCTATGATAATCTATATGGTTATTTTTTTTTTAACAATAGAAATGGTAAGAGCTACGTACCTAAAACTTCTCCTTGTTCATGAATCAACATACCCAAATCTTTAAATATCTGATTGACATCAGTTATATCTGTCTGAAATACGAATTGCCATATATATTTCACCATTAAGTTGGTTCTCTACATCCAGTATGTAAATACCAACACGTGACATTAAAGATTTTCAGGAAAAGGTTAGCTGACATATTTAAAGCGTACCTGTTTATATGGGCTGCTTGATGCTGTATAGCATTTTTAGTCATTAATATCATATACCGGAACATGTATATCTCAAAATTTAAAATATTCACACAACCATGTGAAATCAATAGAACCCATTGTAAATTCTAAATTGCCATTACTTAAGTCAGAATTGATCGATCTGAAAACATTTGAAACTTCTTTTTTTCCTAAGGGTCAAGAGCTATTTTACATGCACACCAAAGTGCACAAGGATGGACCTTAGTTTTTTGTACCATCTCAATGAATAAGGAACACTCGACTTGTCAGCCCCATAGGCACTACGCATGAAAAGTGATAACTGGGCTTGAAAAATTCTGTGGGGAACCAAAATGTGCCTTAAAGTACTTTTATTGCGAACAGCTTTTAACTTTGTATGGGTTTATTCTCATACTCAACGAAGTGTCGAGAAACAGAGTTATTTATTGTCAGAGAAAGAGAGAGAAGAGAGGGTTTAAGTCCACTTGACACAAAATAAGTCATTTCGGGACTAACATGGTTCAATTTTGTTTCAATAATTCGCTTGTGCGTAGGGGTCTTTAGTAGCGGGAGAAAACCGGAGGACCCGGAGAAAACCCACGAGGTTGGACATGCGACCCTACTCCTCATCATGCCAGTTGACTCAATGACAGACCTTATGATACAGCCCTCACGTGCTAACTATTCTGCCACCTCCCCCCCACCCCCACAAAGATCTATAGAACTGAGGAGGATATTGGAAATTCATTTATAGATTTTACTCAAGCTAAATACCTCTAATTTTTTGATGGACTGCTCTCTTTCTCTGATTATATCTAAATCAACGTCCTGTTCCATCTCTAAAACCTGTCTTGTCTGTGAAAAACTGGAAAGAACAAAAGTCAAAAATCCATTACTTTTAATGCATAAAAGGTTTATTAAGAAATATGGTGAGATTTTCAAGATTTTGTATTGAAATACATATTGTGAAAACAAAATGCTAAATACACTCACCCTGGTACATGTGCCTGACTATCTGTTGGACTGTTTATACCATACTGAAATAATATGGCAAAAAATATAACCGAAGAGAGTATAATATTTATTCACTTAACAACTTAAATGGGGTTGTATTTTATACATCCTACAATGTACTTGCAAGAAATATTCAGTTTTCTTCCCTGTTGTGTTATTTGTAAACACATGAATTTAGGAAGTGTTTGGCAGGTTTGTAGCCCAATTGTTTTGGGTACTTTTTTGATTACATTTAATAATATTTTTAAAAGGCAATATATATTCATTATTGCTAACCAGCGGCTGCCAGGCAGGATACGCCCACATTTTCGAGAGATGGATAGAGAACAAGCTAACAAGAAAGTGATTTTTCCTACAATCAAGGGCCATAATTCAGGAAATTACAATTCGATATGCGCATATATCGAAAGGAACTGAGATCTTTGTGTTATAAACTTACATTTCAAGCTTCAACAAAATCGGATAAAAATTGTGACCTCTATAGGGTCCACAACCTTGATATACCATATTCTTACGCTATTTGGGAACGAACGGCGGCCATTTTGTCTGTCAATTTTGGGCCGATTTTCACAAAATTCGAACTCAGTCATCCTTAGGGTGTAACGGTGATATAATAGAACGTTTTTTTAAATCGTATAAAAATTATGACTTCTATAGGGTCCACAAGCTAAAAACGTGATTTTTCGTAGAATCAGGGGCCATAATTCAGGAAGTTACTGTCCGATATGCGCAAATATCGAAAGGAACTGAGATCTTTGGGTTATAAACTTACATTTCAAGTTTCAACAAAATCGGATAAAAATTTTGACCTCTATAGGGTCCACAAGCTAAAAACGTGATTTTTCGTACAAACAGGGGCCATAATCCATGAAGTTTCGATCCGATACATGCCAATATCGAAAGCAGCCGAGATCTTTTGGGGATAAACCTATATTTCAAGTTTCGTCGAAATCGGATAAGAATTGTGACCTGTAGAGATTCCACAAACAATTGTGGACGGACGGACGGACGGACAGGGGCGACGGCATAATACGTCCACATGAAAATGTGGGCGTATAAAAACAGTGTTACAATAGTAATTATATCATACATTATCATCTAAACCAGATTGTGCCCTTGCTCTCTTTACACTAGCTTTTTCTTTTTCTGCTGCTGTACGTTGCAGACCTTGAAATTCTTTCAGTGCTGTACCAAATTCTTCTGCTAATCTTTCTTTTTGCATTTTGAACTGTCGAGCCTGTTAAAAAATAAAAATTATAATCAAGTGTCTCTGGCAAATTATGTTCATTTTAAGGCTAATTCCTGTGTTGAGAAACTTAATTTGACAAATTTTGGTTTTGGTCATACACAAATAAAATATACAAGAGCATCGCTACCGCTGCAATATACATCCACTTTCCTGCTTTGATTGATTGATAAGGTACTTTTGAAAATGAAGGCCATAAAATATGAAATGGCTGCAATGCCTGTTATATGATAAGAGGCAAAGAAGGTTAGGCATTGGGGTTTGTTTTGCCAAATTTACAGACTAAATATTAACAAAAAAGTGCGTATGATAACGCCCCAGGGGGTCAGGACATGCACCAAAATAAATAGTTGCAGTCTTTGCGGTAAAGGAATAAATATGCAAAGTTCCAAATTTGTTAATAATTGCAACCTGTAGATTATTTACAGTCAAAATATTAACAAAGATAGGTTGCCAGGCAACGAAACATACGCCCACAGCAGCTAAATCGTCCGGGCAGTCAACAAGAGTTGTCGCATATTTTTACTTTATTCGGTAATGAAACATTTATAATACACTAAAATCTGATTAAGAGCAACAACTCAGAAAACCATTAGAATTTGTTTGGTTTTTATAAAGTTCTGCCCCAAGCTAACATTTTGTATACAAAACTTTTAATACTGTATCATGGATTTAGCTGTTCCAAGTCATAAAAATTCATTGAATCAATATACTTGTTCGTCTCAATATCTTAAACTCTGTGTATCAATCTGAAGTCAATCGGATATTAACTTTGGCCTCTAGAGCTCCACAAGATTTTTCAAAGTGATCAAGGGCCATAACTTTGGCAGTAATTATCAGAAATCTTTGAAGATCAATAGGATTCTTCACCTCGTGACCTCAAACACTGTTTATAAATTTAAGGTCAATCAGATATTAACTTTCGCCTCTAGAGCATCCAGAAGGTTTTTTGAAGTGATCAAGGGCCATAACTCTGGCAGTAATTATCGAAAATCACTGAAAATGAATAGACCTCTTTGTCTCATGACCTTAAACACTGTGTATAAATTTAAAGTCAATCGGATATTAACTTTAGACTCTAGAGCGTCCACAAGATTTTTTGAAGTGATCAAGGGCCATAACTCTGGCAGTAATTATCGGAAATCGCTGAAAATCAATAGGATTCTTCGTCTCATGACCTTAAACACTGTGTATAAATTTAAAGTCAATCGGATATTCACTTTGGCCTCTAGAGAGTCCAAAAGATTTTTTGAAATGATCAAGAGCCATAACTCTGGCAGTAATTATCGGAAATCGCTGAAAATCAATAGGCTTATTCGTCTCATGTCCTTAAACACCGTGTATAAATTTAAAGTCAATCGGATATTAACTTTCGCCTCTAGAGCGTCCACAAGATTTTTCGAGGTGATCAAGGGCCATAACTCTGGCAGTAATTATCGGAAATCACTGAAAATGAATAGACCTCTTTGTCTCATGACCTTAAACACTGTGTATAAATTTAAAGTCAATCGGATATTAACTTTAGACTCTAGAGCGTCCACAAGATTTTTTGAAGTGATCAAGGGCCATAACTCTGGCAGTAATTATCGGAAATCGCTGAAAATGAATAGGCTTCTTCGTCTCATGACCTTAAACACTGTGTATAAATTTAAAGTCAATCGGATATTAACTTTAGCCTCTCGAGTGTCCACGGACGGTCGGACGGACGGACGGGGGCGACGACAATATACGACCACATTTCAATGTGGGCGTATAAAAATCCAAGGATGGCGGATCTATAGTTGCTCTCCTTAGGGTATAATGAATAAGTATACCAAGTTCCAAGATAATCAGTCCAGAATTGTGGCCTTCAGATGCTAAACACAAAAATTGGGCATGACTCTGCCCCTGGGGTCGGGATATGCACCAAAATTAATAGTTGCCGCCCTTAGGCTATAAGGAACACATATGCCAAGTTCCAAGCTGATCCATTTAGAATTGCGGCCTGTAAACGATAAACACAAAAATTGTGCGTGGCTCTGCCCCTGGGAGTCGGGGCATTAGGGTTACCAAATCAATCATTGAAGCAACCAGGACATTTATTATTCTGAGCAGACTAAAGCTAAATTGAGCACGAAGCGCCTGCATACTGCAACAAACTGAGCACCTGCAGGTCATGACAAATTGAGCGCCGGAGGCGCGAATTTACTAGTGGGGTTTGGGGACACGCCCCCCCCCCCCCCCCCGAAATGTTTTTATTTCTGGAAGCCGGGAGATGCGTTTTCAGCCATTTTTTGATGGTAGTTACACTAAAAATATATGTTGTTGAATGGGTTATTAACGGGCATTATTTCGATTGTCACATTTTAGTAATATTTGTAGGAACCCGTCCATAATTTAGCCATGATATCCACACCTGTTTTTGTATGTTTTTTGTTGTTTTCTTGCAACGTACATGTTTTGAAGATCTCATACAACATTTATATTTCACAGAAAGGTCCAAATTCACTGACAAAGAATGTTCTATTCACAGTGTTCTTGGATTTGTGATTAGTATTCAAATTAACACTGATTGGAAGGTCGGTAGCACTCGGCAACCTCAGCCGACTCCAGTACCCTACATCTACATCTAGATGTAGAGTACTGCAATCTGCCGAGGTTTGCCGACTGGGACGGTAGTGCTCCCATTATGTATTATGCACTGAACTATAATTAGATCAGAAGTGGTGTGATGAAGTAAGAATGTTTGTAGCAAACACTGTTTTATACATTAATATATTAATCACTAGTTTATGTGTTTTGTGTTATTATTTTCAATTGAAAAACACCAGATTTAAAAACCGGGACATTTAGGCACAAGAGTAGCATCGGAACGGGAGGACAAAAAGGACCCCCAAAACCCTATGGGGCATGCACCAAAATCAATAGTTGTCCTTAGGCTATAGGGAATACATATACCAAGTTCCAAGACGAATTAAAAATTGGGGCCTGTAGACAATACACAGACACACAAAGAAAACATGGTTGTGGCTCAGCCCCTGGGGGTCAAGCATTCACCAAAAACAATAGGGATCATCCTTAGGGTATAAGGAATAGGTATGCTAAGTTTCAAAAGGATCTGTTAAGACTTGTGGCCTATAGCCGACACAATGACACATAAAATTGGGTGTGGCTCTGACCCAGGGGGTCAGGCATGCATCAAAAATAATTGAGGTTATCCTAGGGGTATAAGGAATAAGTATGAAAAGTTTTCAAGACGATCCATTAAGAATTGTGGCCTGTGGATGACACACAGACACAAAGAGAAAATAGCCATGGCTCTGCCCCTGGGAGTTGGGCATGCACCAAAAACAATAGGGGTGATCCTTCGGGTATAAGGATTATGTATGCACAGTTTCAAGATGATCCATTAAGAATTGTGGCCTGTAGGTGACAAACAAATACAAAAAATGGGCAAGGCCCTCCCCTTTGGATCGGGCATGCACCAACAACAATAGGGATCATCCTTATGGTATAACGAATAAGAATGCAAAGTTTCAAGACAATCCATAAAAAATTGTGCCCTGTAGGCGACCCACAGACACAAACATACACAGACAGGGACGAAGGTATAAATATGTCTACATTATGAATGTTGAACGTATAAAATAGAATTTTAATTTAGACGGAAATGATACTGATAAGGATAAACCATCTGGTTTTCTATTTACCTTAAAAACATCTTTAGTATTTTTGGAAACAATATTACTTCACTTTAGTGAAATGCACTTTGAAGTTTGAAGGAGAAATTATCTAAAATTACAACAAGCTGTTGACATGGTCTAATATAATAATATATCACCTGTTCAACATTTGAAGGGGCTGGTTGACGGGCATATTCTTTTATAGTTTTGTTTGTTTCCTCTGCTATTCTTTTGGTATTTGAAATGGTATCATGACTGAAAGAAAACATTCCTGCATTAAATGTCTTACATAAACATGTATTGGTGGCACACATCTCAAAAATGATTAAATTAATTTCCCTATTAATAGGACAGCAAGTCGTATGTATGGTTGTACAGCTTTATATAACTACAGCTAATTTATGCATGGGGTTGATTGGGTTTGTTTTGACATAAAAATCAACATAGCAGTTTTGATTTTAAAAAAGGTTAATTTTGATTTAATCGTACAGTAAAGTTTTATATAATTAACTGAAATTGTACATGTTTCTTGAAGTTCTAATTTACCTGTCAAACAAATTATTTAGTGGTTTTCAAAGATGTTATCCAATACTTTGAAAAAATGCCTCACTCTAAATATTGATTTTTGATAATAAGTTTACTCTATTTAATGTTATTTTGAATTCTAAATTAATTATATATATTTTCTTGGTATGAGTGCTAATGTCTCCTTAAATGAAAAAAAAGATTGAAGAGAGATCATTAATATCAAGCAAAATACTGTCCATGCTGCTAACTATTTAAATATTAAACTACTGCATGATTAACTTACAGGTTCTCCCGAAGTTCATCTGTATCAGAATGAGTGCCCAAAGCACCAACAAATTTCTTAATCTTCCCAACTGAAAGCCAATTTGAAACATTTCAATGTCTAATCAAATATGTTTGAATTACTAAATGCCATTTAAAGAATATTTCAATGTCTAAGTTTACTATATCAAATGTAAAAAAAAAAAAAAAAAAAAAAAAGGTTGCCAGGCAATGAAACATGCCACAGCATCCAAGTAGTTGAACTACTTAAAAGTTGTTGCATTGTAAATCATTGCCACGGAATATAAAAGTCAAAATTTGTATAATGAATGATTATACAACATAATCAAGGGAAAAAACTTAACCAGCGGTTGCCAGGCAGGATACGCCCACATTAGAACTCAACCATCATTAAGGTGTAATGGTGATATATTCAAATGTTTTTTTTTTTTAAATTGGATAATAATTGTGACCTCTAGAGGGACCACAAGCTAAAAATGTAATTTTTCATACAATCAAGGGTCATAATTCAGGAAGCTATGATCTGATATGCGCGATTATCGAAAGGAACCAAAATCTTTGGGTTATATAAACATGGATTTCAAGTTTCATCAAAATTGGATCAAAATTGTCACCTCTAGATGGTCCACAACCTTGATATACCATATTTTTACACTATTTGCATACGAGGGATGGCCATTTTGTCCGGGTGTTTTGGTCCGATTTTCACGAAATTCGAACTCAACCGTCATTAAGGTGTAACGGTGATATATTTGAACGTTTTGTTTAAATCAGATAATAATTGTGACCTCTAGAAAGACCACAAGCTAAAAACGCTTTTTTTTCCTGTACAATCAGAGGTCAAAATTCATGAAGTTACGATCCGATATGTGCAAATATTAAAAGGAACCAAGATCTTAGGGTTACAAAACATGCATTCAAGTAACATCAAAATCAGATGAAAATTGTGAACCCTAGAGTGTCCACAAGCTAAAAACATGATTTTTCGCACAATCAGAGGCCATTATTCTTGAGGTTTCGATCTGCCAATATCGAAAAGAACCGAGATCTTTTGGAGATAAACCTATATTTCAAGTTTCGTCAAAATTGGATAAAAATTGTGGGCCGTAGTGTGTCCACAAACAAATTGTAGCCGGCCGGACGTCCAGATGGACAGAGCATTCGACTTTAGCACGAGCTATCGTCTAAAACGTTTAACTACTTACATTATTCCAATCGAAATATTCATCAACATTTCTTAGCGTGTTTATTTATTTATTTAAAAACATTAACCCCATTCAAAATAGAATCATAAATCTGAGAATATGCCATCAAAATGGAATCTTTTCTCCGACATCAGATGTATAAGATTCGGCACGTTTACATCTCTTAATTTCACATGTCTCGCAAGATTTCTACTTTCATTTCAGTTATTGTACTATAACCGCCATGCATGTGTGTGAAATAGCTTTATTTAACCTCGGCTTCCACTGAAGAAATATCACAAACAAGTTATCGGATACAATGTATATTGATTTGGGGTGTTATATAATATTAGGATATGTGACATATATGACTAATTCCTACGTGTTGTCTGCCGACATCAAGGAGATTGAAACGTCTGACAATGGAGAAATCATGTGTTAATCACGTAGATTATGTTTATAATCACTTTAACTGGATTGATATATAATCCGACAAAGGAGAGGCAATGACTTCTGTTCAGGATTGGATTGATGAATTGTCCGACAAAGGAGTAAGGCAGCCAATCAAGGCAGATTAAGCAGTTAATCAAGGTAGGTGTATAGACGGTATGACACGATAAATACGTCGCTCACTTAATTACCTAATCAATGATAATCTGGTTTAGTGGTAGTTATACACTCAGTACACTATATTAATTTTGGAATTTTGAACATTATTCACCATGTCATGATGTCCAATTGGGCATATTCCTGGTCGTAAAATTTAGGATGTTTGGAAATAGCGTCGGACATGTCCGGAATATACGGGCGAAATCCCATCACTGATGCAAGGACTGTATATAACCTTAATCACAAGAGCAAAGTGCAACATTAGCATCAGCTCTGTACATCTTATAACTAACTTCAGATTAAATCTTACCATTTTGTGTGATTTTTTGTATTCCATTTCCAACTCTTTGAGACAATCTGTTATGATCTGAAGTATTATCCACTGTAAAAAATATTTAGAGATTTATGGGCTATTCAATTACATGTAACTAAGCTTACAGAAAGAAATCAATTTATCAAAGTCATAACTAAGGTGCATGAAACGTATATTGTCCTATAAAGTAAAAGTTAGGTTGCCAGGCAATGAAAAATACGCCCACAGCAGCTATATCGTCCAGGCAGTCAACAAGAGTTGTCACATATTTTTAGTTTTGTTGGTAATGAAACATTTATAATTAATACACTAAAATCTGATTAAGAGTAACAACTCATTGAGTAATTATCAGAAAATCATTAGAATTTGTTTAGCCCATGCTAACGTTTGGTATACAAAACATTAAATATCATGTATTTAGCTGTTCAAGTTATCAAAAATCATTGAAAATCAATATTCTTATTCGTCTCAAGACCCTAAACTCTGTGTATCAATCTAATGTCCAAAAGATTTTTCAAAGTGATCAAGGGTTATAACTCTGTCAGTAATAATCGGAAATCGTTAAAAATGAATAGGATTCTTCATCTCATGACCTTATACACTGTGTATAAATTTAAAATCAATCGGATTTTAACATTAGCCTCTAGAACGTCCACAAGATTTTTCAAAGTGATCAACAGGAAAATCAATAGGATTCTTCGTCTGACCTTAAACACTGTGTATGAATTTAAATTGTGGACGCTGGACGGATGGGGGCGACTACAATATACGACCACATTTCAATGCGGGCGTATAAAAACCTTTATTTAGAAGTTATTAATCAGGGCTCTGGGTTACAAAGCACATGTAAGAATTATGTAACTGAATTGTATATTGTGGCTGCTCAAACAAGCACCAGTTAACAATATTTATGAATTCATAATCATGAAAATGAACCCATACCTCTGCTATTCTGCTATACAGGTTGCCAGACAAAGAAACATACAATAATAACAGCAGCTAAATTTTCTTAGCTGTCCACAAAGGTTGTTGCATTTTATTCTTTACGACTTTAATAAAATACATGTAATGGTTGCATTTAAAACTAAATTAACTTTTGAACTAACCCAAGACAAAATCATTCATTTGATAATTAGATATGTTGGAGATACAATAATTAATAGTTCAATATCACTTTTTAATTGTTGATATTTTCAGTACTGAATTCTATGATCATATTAAAGATACATTATGGGAGATTAGATAAAGAGCTGGCAGTTCTCACTATAATAGTTAAAAACTAGATAATGTAAAGGGAATTTGCTGAAAATTTCAGTCAAATTGATCCAATCTGAACCGAGAATTTAGTGATTGAATTTTGGGCCTAGCCTCGAACATCATTACTAAAGTCGGTACGATAAAATACATAGTCTCGATTATCCATTTCTTGATTTAATCATGAATGAGCGGAGAGCAGCAGATCGGATCCTAATCCAGTAAATATCGCAGCGATGACATCAAGAGTTGATTATGGTATGAATAAGTTAATTAATGTCTAATTAATAATTTAGATAACATTTCAGGCCTAAAGAAAGACCTGCAATAGGCAGATTTAGCTCTTGCATAATGTATGTTTAACATAGCAGCTGGCTTTTTGCCTGTACTGAAACAAACAGCCTCTGTAATCTACTATAGTGCCAATGGAATGGAAAATAATCATACCACCTCCACGACTTGATTGGTAGGAAGAATCAATTCCATCAAATTCCCCTTTACCATATGAAGCCATGACGATTCTTGATCAATAATTCCTTCCAATAGTCTGGTTGTTATTCAAATTGTTAACTTTTAAAAGTATAGTTTATTTGATCTTTCTATCCCCCTGAAAATAAAAAAAGAAGTGATTAAAGTGGCATTATGGAATATTAGATAAAGAGCTGACAATTTTCTCTATACAAGTTAAAAAATAGATAATGTAAAGGAAATATTCTGAAAATTTTAGTCAAATTACTGCAACCAGTGCAACCTAAGCCGAGAAATTCTCATTTCAATAACTCTGTAGCCTCGATTGTCATTGTTACTGTTGTTACGATAATAAACAAAGTCTTGATTATCTATTTTTATGGTTAATCATAAAACACCGTTGAACTGCAGATAAGATTCGTCATGTTAATATAAATGTCTAATTGATAGTTTTTATATAACATTTTTAAGACCTAAAAAAGACCTGCAATAGGCAGATTTAGCTCTTGCATAATGCCTGTTTAATGAATTTAATAAGCTGATAGCGTAAGTACATTATAAGCCTACCGATTTGTGTTCCAGTGTCTACACAGTAAGCCAAAATTATTAAAACAATGATTATTGGGTGGAAGGATAAGGAGGGACAGCATGAATTAGAGAAATCACGTACAAAAATGGAGTCACAGCCTCTATCCTGTAGATTCTTTAACCTGGTGTACAAAAATAATGTAGCTCAAAACATTGAGATATACTGATCAATGTGTTTATTTTTAGCTATGAATAGATGCTTTTAGTTTCACCTTGCAACCTTAATTTCTTTATTAATGCATGTAACATCTTAAAAATATGTTAATTTTATCCTAGTTGGACTCATTAAACGGTAAGTTGTACACAACATATACATGTATTTACATGTAGCTCTACTTCATGACATTTCGACGTCAAATCTATTCTGTTTTAAAATGCCAGACAATGCCGGCTTTTAACTCTTTGATTTAAAAGGGATAATTTGTACCCGTGTCAGGCAGGATCATATGTAATAAATAACAATCAATCGTTTTGAAGAAAAAAATTGACAGTTTTGCTTATTGAAGTACAATGCGATTCACATCGGTTTCTTCCAGAACTAACTATATAGTAACATCTCTTAACTCAAGACATTCAGGGTCGAGATATAAGTTTGTTATATAAGAATCATCATGCCCCCTCATCAATATTTTTATCAGATTGTGATATATATATTGAGCTCTCTGTGCTTATAAAGATTAAAATCATCGGAATGTTAAAATAAATGTTCTAGACCAAGGAATGGCAGGAACATAACTTTGAAATCAATAACCAGAAAATGACTTGTCTGTGACCTAGAAATGGTTCCACTACTGAGCTCCAACCACAGTAGTGGATCGTTCTAAGGACTTCCTTGAAGCAAGTTTTGTCATCATTTGATGACAAAAGAGTTATTAGCCTATAACTCCCTTAATTTCCAATTAAACGGAGCCCAAACTGTACTGCACATAGCGTAAATGAGCAAAAATCAGCACCTAGAAATGGACACAAATGTTTTGTGAGAATGACAGAGAAATGAAGTTTAACATCCGCTCGACACAAACCAGGTCATTTTGGGACTAACACATGGTTCAAAGTTACTGGCCTATAACTCCCTTAATTTCCAATTAAACTGAGCCCAACCTGTATTGCACATAGCTTAAAGGAGCTAAATCCCTATTCTCTGGCACCTAGAAATGGACACAAATGTTTTGTGAGAGAGAGAAATGGGGTTTAACGTCCACACAACACAAACTAGGTCATTTTAGGACTAACATATGGTTCAATTTTATTTCAATAATTCGCTTGTGCGTAGGGGTCTTTTTTAGCAGTGGGAGGAAACCAGAGGACACAGAGAAAACCCACGAGGTTGGACAGGCAACCCTACTCATTGTCACATACATTGTAGAATCAGGGTATCAAAACCACACCAGTTGACTCAATGACAGACCTTATGATACACGTGCACATGCTAACAATTCGGCCTTCCAACACCCCCAAATGGGTCGTAACTCATATAATAATTTAATATGAATTCAATCGTTTCTGTTTTGACTGTAATTTCTAATCAATTACGTTCGGTAAAAACGTCAAAATTCAATGGCAGTCTTTGGCGTCTGGTTATTCCAGTCAACACCAGTAGTATTCTTCTTAGGGTATGTTATAAATTATAAATGGTGCTCGAAAGCATTTGTGTGCCAATTTTAAAATTTCATTTTGTCTTAAACATTGGATATCAGAAGCCCATCTTTTCACGGTAAGATAACAACATTAATGTTGATTTAAACTGACTAATACTAATAACTCTTGTTTGCAATGTCAAAGACTGTGGATGATATTGATTTAAAGACTTGCCTCCTTTAACCTAAATTACATTTAAACCAATTTCATTGAAATAAAGGTGAAACCCTACCGTATAATTTTATGATTTGATAAAATCCAACTGATATGCAAAATTTCTCTTATTGCCAACTTAAAATTAAAATGTTTGCCCAGTCAAAAATGCATGCACACTCCGTAGCATGTGATCATATGTCACTTTATATATACACATGTATGGAATTCATGTCAATATGCTAATATTCTCTCGTAGTAGTAACACTTCCTTATATATATATATATATATATATATATAAGGAAAGCAATGGGCGGGGTTAACGCTAAGCGAGATTTCAAGTGGGTGAGGTCATGGCGTCCTGTACATCATTAGAAATATTGCTTCGGAAATAAAAACTATTTGGTAACTATTTTAGTGGTCCGATCTATCTTCACTATTTGGGATAGAATTACTAATATTTCAGTAAAAACTGTGATGATATGTGTTGAGGATTGTGCGTTCAAAGCTATTTTTACTTACGCAAAGCCTCTGAGACTGTATCAATTATAGCGGTGAACACAAGCATCACCGCTACAAATATGCAGTTAGTACTAGTAAATAGTAGTTTGTGACCATACTCACATTTAACTGATCAACTCAATTCAATGCTAAATTACACAAGCTCAAAAAGATTTAGCTCATCATAGTGACAGTCATTGTACTAATAAAATAATTCATATACATTGTAGACCTACCCATTAATAATAAAGATGTTGAGACAGATATTTCTATTGCATTATATTCAGTTTAACTACTTGCGTAACGTTATTTTTTAAAACTTATGACGATGACACACAATGTTAAAATAACAACAAGGTTATGATCATCTTGGTCAGGTGGTAAAATAAAAAATCTACAAAAATCGACGGTCGTAACATAAGTTATCATCAAAGGAATACATTTATATTCTGGTTCCATCAAGAAAATGGTGCTTAAAATCAAGCTCACATAACCGAAAAACTATTGTACTAAAAAATAATACATGTACATGTTTAAAAACACCGGAAACAATTGGAATGTTTGTCAAATCACACCTACTTTTGATTTAGGCGACCATATTTTTACGTCATCAAGGGCAGACAACTCCAACGTGCGGAAATAATTAATTTACCAATACCAATCTATTTCAATCTGTTTGATTTAAATTAAATTCACTGGATTTAGGTATAAACGTAAATTAAAAATCTGTGTGTTTTATTTTTAACTGTAATAAGAACGAAACAAGAAATCGCTTAAAAGGGCTATAATTGGCTGAATATCGGGAACGCTAATTCAGTCTTCAGAGAGTATGCCCGGCTAATTAATAGTATAAATAATACACCATCACTGTATAATACGTTGGTCGGGTTGCGCGTCAGCTCTGAATGGGAAAACTCCCTTGCGGAACTCGACACATACAGATTCAGATCCGATGAGTCCTTAAATGCTAAGTTATCAGTAAATCATCCCAGCAGGAAAATCTGCCGGTTAATAACAAAGCTGAAGGTGAAAGAAACGCTCAGATATCGTACCTTTAAGCCTATATAAGGTGCAGTTGTGGCTCGGACGTGTCTCCTACTCATATTCTAGTAGACTGTGCTCGCCTCTCAGCCAAAAGGAAACCTCTCACGGATAAACTGAGTTCCCTTAACAAGGCTTTCAGTGTTCCGAACTTACTTTTTCCAAAAGTAAGCAAACACGAAATCTATGAGTTAATCTACGAATTCGTGTGCGAGATTGGTATCATCGATATGATGATGTGACCCCGCAGAGACGAAAAGAGTGTTCTACTCTGTGAAGATTTGGGGGCCCACCCCAAGACCCAACGGACGGGATCCATATAAGTGATCATCCCGAGGGCTACTGCTAGTCGGACGTCCCTAAGTGAAGGGAAGTCGGGTACCCTGTGGAGGTCCGTTTTTTGTTTTGGTTCCGGACCAGAAACATCGCTGCACCCCTGAACCTAGGACGGACAGGCGGCGGGGCCCTGGGGCCCGGCTGACAGTCTTACCTACCCCTACCTACCGAAACAAAGATAGTAACATCTATGGCCAAGCGGACCAGACTGCGCCCGCTCGCCACCCCTTTTCTACCCCAAAACTTTCTCCGCTCCGTTCGATGAGATTTTTTAGCTTGGGCATTCCCTGCTAAGACACTATGTCTCAAATTAAACTGGACCAAGCCTAATCCATACGGCTTCCTCCAGTAAGTTTCTTAGGAAACATCTTTGTCTACGATATCACCTTAGGTGGAAGTGGACGTAAAACTCCAGAAACGAACGAATGTATAATACGTGAATGCCTTGATGGAGTTCGATGATGAACATTGCTTACGGTAAGCAGCATAGATAATCAATCTGATTGGTTGATGCTGTGGGGCACGATAACTTTGGTTAGGCTATAATTAAGTGAGAGCGATGAAACTCCGGGTACGGTATAGATTTATTATATCATATGTAAATGTTACCTTTTGAGTTGACTAAGAGTAAGTTCAATGATGAGAATTCTATCTGATAGAGATTGATGAAACTTAGTATAGTTGATTTATCAGTTTAATTACTCGATACTTTTGTGAAAAAAAAAAAAAATGTGCGATTAATTAATATACGTGTCATCTATTTATTTTGGCATTTCGGCAGGGGACATCAGCGTCACTGTTGGCTTGTTTCTTTTTGGAAAAGGCTTTTCTTCAACGGGGGGCAGTGACAAGCGGAATCTTGATGGGCGTTCTCGAAAATGTTTGTTTTGGGATAATTTTAATCCTTGAGATGCTTAAAATTGGTCCCAGTCCAACGCACTTACGTTTATGTCACTTAATATATCGAAACCTACCAAATTTAGTAACTGTTAATTGGCACGTCCAAACAAATCATTTACACACCTGATTGCATAATTTAATTCTCCTGCTTCAGCTTGTGAGTTATCAAAAGGTGTGGCTAATACTACAATTAAAAAAAGCCTATATGATTCTCAGGCTAAGAGGATTTCGAAGATTATGCACTGGTCCTATATTGCTTGATGAGGAAATTATAATACATATTGGGAACCAAGACTTTACAAACTGGAAATGCACCAACAGAATTTTTTACCGTTAATATAGGGCGGATAACCTTCAGTTAAATAGCTTTGACGTTCTAGAAAAGCCCGACTGACTATCAGGACCAGGTTACCTGAATTGAAATGAAAGTTTTATTTAAATGTATTACTAGCAATTGGGTGTAACAGTTAAATATCAATCTCAATATCTGACATTTTATTGCTTTTAATCTTCCTAGCGCAAAAACGGACAATTTGACCTTTTGGCCTTCGAGGTCACAAAGAACAAAGATGAATTTAGCAAGTTAACATTTTTATTGAAAGGCTGGTAACTTTCGATCATTTTCAGCATGTTTTCGTGATACAAGAATGGCTGCGCATTCACTTTCAGTGCAAATGATCTCATTTGACCTTCAACCCCGAATATCTCGAAAACGCCCCAACGGCAGACTGATTACCACTAGGCATTGTATTCTATGCAAATATTTACTCTAGAAAAGTTGGGTCTGGTTTTGTGCCCATGTGATGGACACCCCTCTGCACTGAGCCTCCTATATACCATATATTTACATTATTTGCCTACGAGGGGCAGCCATTTTGTCCAGCAGTTTTGGTCTGATTTTCACAAAATTCGAACTCAGCCGTCATTAGGGTGTAACAGTGAAATATTGAAATGTTTTTTTCAATTGGATAAAAATTGTGACCTCTAGTGGGGACCACAAGCTAAAATCGCAATTTTTCGTACAATCAAGGGTTATAATTTAGGAAGTTACAATCTGATATGCGCGAATATCAAAAGGAACCAAGATCTTTGGGTTATAAACACGTATTTCAAGTTTCATCAAAATCGGATCAAAATTGTGGCCTCTAGAGGGTCCACAACCTTGATATACCATATATAGGCGTACACTATTTGTGTACGAGGAGTGGCCATTGAGTAGTGGCCATTTTGTCCGGCAGTTTTGGTCCGATTTTCACCAAATTCGAACACAGTCATCATTAGGGTGTAACGGTGATATATTCAAACGTTTTTTTTTAAATTGGATAAAAATTGTGACCTCTGGAGTGTCTACAAGCTAAAAACGTGATTTTTCGTACAATCAGGGGCCATAAGCCAAGAAGTTATGGTCCGATATATGCCAATATTGAAACGAACCAAGATCTTTGGGAGATAGACCTATATTTTAAGTTTCGTCAAAATCAAATAAAAATTGTGACCTGTAGAGTGTCCACAAACAAATTGTGGATGGACAGGCGCGATGACATGTACTGTGGATGAAATGTAGGGCTTATAAAAAGCTGATATGAAAGAGAGAGATAGAGAGAGAGAGAGAGATATATGGGTTTAACCTCCACTCCACACAAACTAGGTCACTAAGGGACTTACACATGGTTCAATTTTAGCTCAATTCGCTTGCGCACAGGGGTCTTTAGCAGTGGGAGGAAACCAGAGGACCCGGAGAAAACCCACGAGGTTGGACAGGCAACCCCACTCCTTGTCATGTACAACGGGGAATCGAAACCAAGCCAGTTGACTTAATAACAGACCTTATGATACAGCGCGCATGTGCTAACCATTCGGCCATCCAACCCCACAAATGACTTAAAATGACAGCGGTGTTTCTGTCTACTCTTCACCGAATTCCAACTGTCAATAATTCATTATGTGTGCTTTATCATGTGTAAGAAGTAACTTTCTGCCAGTCCAACAACAAACGCTTTATTATAAAACTGAATTTTATTATCAAGTAATTAATTAAATTGTTATAATAGTAGATAATTTGTCTCTAAGTTCTTCTAAAGTTAGAAATTCAGGTTCTTTATCTAAGAATGTATCAATGATTTCAAATATTGCAGGATTCTCTAAGGCCTGAAACAAAAATAAAATGCGAAAATGTTATGAATTCAAAATATTTGTATTATCGTTACAAGAGAACGGTTACATACAATTGGAGAATTGATTATCTGTAACATGGACGGGAAATCTTCCTTTGTTCTTTTCATTGAATAAGCAGATTGTTTTCCCTCTAGTAGATTGGGTGGAGCTTAACCGTGCAATAACTAGACATGTTCAACGTTATTGCACTCTTTTGCTGGTGTACACTAGTTTTAGTAGAAAACATATAGAGAAGTGGGGTGGGTTTTCTGTGCAATAACAACAAGCATGTTGAGCAGGTGTCAATGTTACAAGTCATTTATAGCACGCTTCATTCGTTAACAGGTTTAACATCTCGACCTGCGGTCTCGATGTTTGAACCTGTTAACTCATGAAAGCTGTGCTATAAATATAACTTAGATATTGACATTCTATTGAAAGAAAACAAGGGCTATAAACATTTATTGGTCAAATCTTTATTTATATGTCAATAGCCATGTAAACATGTCCCTTCATGTAAGCAAATAAAAGCATTAAATGATTATGCTTTTAATTAATGCACAACAATAGGTTTTTATGTCTATGAATAGTTGAAGAAGCCAAGTGAGTTTGAAAAAAAGAAATCAAATGTTGTTTACTGACCTTTTCACCAATGATAATAATATGGGGATAGCCTATTCTCTTGGCTTCATATAATCTCTTTCCTATTGTCATGTGTATTCTATCATCTATCACAATTTCTCTATTTAAATAATGCAGTGTATTCAAATCATCACTCATATCTTCTGCTAATTTAAAAAATTCTTCTGATTTAAATCCACTCTGAAATTATAATTATTATTTCTTTTAATTAAAGAATCCTTCTAACCTTAAACAGTTTTATATAATATTCAAAACAACCTAAGATGCACCAGGTTTTGGTGACAGGGCAAAAACTCTGCATAAAATTGATGTAATTTTGACTACATGAATTGATTCTCAAGCAGTTATTCGGACTTCAATGTCAACATGGGGAAAACCTAGATTTGATTAACATTATGCATTAAGTGCACCTCTTCTTGAAATAAATACAATTAATAAAAGATAGGTTGCCAGGCAAGGAAACATATGCTCACAGCAGCTAAATCGTCCGGACAGTCAACAAGAGTTGTTGCATATTTTTACTTTTTTCGGTAATGAAACATTTATAATACACTAAAATCTGATTAAAAGTAACAACTCATTAAGTAATTATCAGAAAATCATTAGAATTTGTTTGGTTTTAAAAAAGTTCTGCCCCATGCTAACGTTTAGTATACAAAACATTTAATATCATGGATTTAGCTGTTCAAGTTATCAAAATTGATTGAAAGTCAATATACTTGTTCGTCTCAAAACCTTAGACTCTATGTATCAATCTGAAGTCAATCGGATGATAACTTTAGCCTCTAGAGTGTCACAAGAATTTTTAAAGTCAACAAGGGCCATAACTTTGGCAGTAATTATCAGATAATCATTGAAAATCAATAGGATTATTCGTATCATGACCTCAAACACTATATATAAATTTAAATTGAATTGGATATTAGCTTTAGCCTCTAGAGCGTCCACAAGATTTTTTGAAGTGATTAAGGGCCATAACTCTGGCAGTAATTATTCTAAATGACTGTAAACACTGTGTATAAATTTAAAGTCAATTGGATATTATCTTTAGCCTCTAGGGCATCCACAAGATATTTTAAAGTGATCAAGGGCCATAACTCTGGCAGTAATTATCGGAAATATCTGAAAATCAATAGGCTTCTTCGTCTCATGACCTGAAACACAGTGTATATATTAAACCTAAATCAGATATTTACTTTGGCCTCTAGAGTGCCCACAAGATTTTTTGAAGTGATCAAGGGCCATAACTCTGGCAGTAATTATCGGAAATTGTTGAAAATCAATAGGCTTCTTCGTCTCATGACCTTAATCACTGTGTATAAATTAAAGTCAATCGGATATTAACTTTAGCCCTAGAGCTTCCATAAGCAATTGTGGACGCCTGACGGACAGACGGACGGGGGCGACGACAATATACAACCACATTTCAATGTGGGTGTATAAAAAGTGAGCTTAATTTAAAAAATTCTGGACAATTGCACAGACAGACAGAGGTAACGTAAATATACTACGACGTACCATATACAATAAGGGCGTATTAAAACATAATATATTTATAACTCTTACCATTTGTGGTATAATACAGATTTGATATGGTGCTATAAGTTGTGGCCATTTAATTTGTTTATCTGTTGATAAAACTTCTATAGAAGCCTGTAATAATCTAGATATACCTATACCATAACATCCCATCTGTGTTAACCTGTTAATATAACTAGTATTTTAATTCACTAACAAGATTCTGGTTTTAACTTTGGATGGTTTTGGCCTCAGCTACTTTTGACAGGTGGCAATGCCATGCATGGGGCAGGGTATGCTTACTCTTTCTGGAACACGAGAGATCACTTGTCAATAGGATTATCGGTGAAATAGATGTCCCGAGGAAGGTTTTTGTTGCTGACAGCTCTGTATTCATTCTTTTTTATGTCATTATGAAGAGCTTTGTTACACACCTTGATAATGTATAATGTTGTGTGTTCCTAGGTAGTTATGCTGCACCGTGTATTAAATTAAGTACGAAGGCAGATGAAGAACCCCAGATACAAATCACAAACACAATGTTATCAGTTGTTTGTGGATTATTTACATGGTTTATCATGTTTTAATTTATGTCTAAAAAGTAACATTAACCATCTTTTATCAATATTTCAAATAACAGTGTAAATTTGAGGAACAAATTTAGTATGTAAAGACACCAGATGTTAAAATAAAGTCGGAATTAAATGGCTAGATGTCTGGGTCAAAAAGTAAAATCTGTGATTTCATTGTATTTTACATGTTGATTTGGTTTGTTTTATGGCATGACAATCTATCTTCTCCAAAAATTTAGATAAGCTAGTTTTCAGATATATCAGATTTTTTGTTCCACTATCAACAGACTAAGCCGCCAGAAATGAAATTAAAATTATTAAACAACCCGACTTTTGCTTAATCTTTTGACACAATGAGTTAATGGTGTGTAAAGCTTGGTACATCATTAATCAAAATAACAATTTTGACAAAACAAATTAAAAAATAAAATAGACACCTTAATATTTCAACAAAATTAACTAAATTATGCCTTATTAAGAATGAGAAATTAACAGTAAAATTGGCACATGTTAAAATTAATTGTTCAATACAATCATGATAATTTGATAAGATTTCCCTGTAGAATGGAATTGAACATCAGTCTTCAGGGTAAAATAAATGAGAATTACCTTGTTTTACCATCTTTATCAAAATAAGTTGAATTAAACACTGATGAATATTTTGTTCCTAATAAAAATGTATGACCAATCTGAAAAAAGCAAAATTTCAATTTTATTTTTGTATAGCTTGGGACAGAGCTAATATAAAGTGGATTTTTTACAACTTGCTCTGTGGGATTTGTTGGCAGCAATTTTATAGAGTTTGTATGACTTTGCTGGTGGGTGGTATATTAGGAGGCCCAACAAGCCCCTATGTAATATAACATACCTCTATACCAGCAGACTCTTTTAACTCACATTCTTTTTCAGATAATGAACAAAAACTACTTCTTTCTTTATCGCCTAAATAATACAAATACAGTTCCTTTAAAAAAGTAAACATTTAATGTAATGGGTGATGAGGCATCTAATGTTCAGGGACGCTTTAATTTAGGACAAAATAAATTGTTGAATTTGGTTAATTTGATGTTTTATTTTGATTTGTAATAAGGCTATTATATTTTTCTCTAATTTTAGTATAATTATGTTTGACATAGAGCTGTAGACACAATAAGTTATATTTGAACATAATGAACAAAATATTTTAAAACAAAGACTAGCTTTCATATGATATACAAATCAAAAACAAATATTCCAGCAAATCAATAATTTTTATTTTATTATAAAATGTGGGCATGCAGAAATAATGTAACAACAAAATTTACCTACAAGTTCTTTATTAGATTTAAATGAACACCTGAAAAAAAAATAGAAATGATAATTTAGTATTTATTCCTTGGTATATACATGTACATAGGCAAATGACACTAATTGTTCTCATTGAAATAGGTTATACACTTGACCTATCATACAAAACAGAAACAGGCCAACATTCTGTCTAGTTTTCTGGTCTTAGAAGAAGACACAGCTTTTAGAATAATTCTTAATGCCCCTGTTTAAGCACTATCCTTAACGAAAAGTTGTGTTTGTGACCTTGCAATAAATATGGTGTCGACCTTGCAATAAATATGGTGTCTCCAAGATAAAAATATAAATGTTATTTATAAATTGGTAAAATTTGTTTATGTCAAGATTCAAAATTAACTATCTGTCGTGTTTTTACCCAAGCCAATTGACAACTGCCAGTTCTGGTTCCACCAGTTATGTCATCAACACAATCTTTTATTAAGTGTAGCATTTAAACTGAGCATCTAGCAAGTTATAAAAGCTGATTCTTGTATTGGTGTATCCAGTGTTAGAAATTAGAATACAGAAATGGGTGGACACATTTAAGATTATAAATTATACCTACTTATTGCATGTAAGTAACGTATCTTCACCAACTGTAGATTGAAAATGATATTCATGAGATAACTGACCACCTATATTTCCTGTATCACCTTCAACTGAAAGATAAAACATTTTATAATACCATGTCCATTTCATGAATGCTGGAGTGAATTTCCTTAAGACAAGCCATATATCCCACAAAATTTAATGTCATTTTTTTCCTTCACAGAAATGTTATCTATACTAATATTTGTGACTGTTGTTTGTCTGTTTGTTTGTTTGTCTGTCTGTCTGTCTGTTCGAGGTTGGCGGCTACACTAGGTCTGCCCCGAGTCTGAAATTTGGGGTATAGGGGTAGCTCGGACCGGGGAGTAACATAGGCCAGGTGGCGTTAGTCTACCACTTCCGGTTTCGGAGTTATGACCCCCGAGCGAAGCCGGGCATTCTTCTAGTCATAATATAAAAAATACTGTTGATTTACCTTTTATATATGGTAGATTTAATCTATTAAATATTTGACTATATGCATGACAAACAGTATGATAGGTTTCTGTAGCAGAATTCTCATCTATATCAAATGTATACATATCTACAAAAGAAAAACACAAAGATTAGACATATAACAATTAACATATGGATAAAAAATTTAATGATAGAATATAACCATTATTAAAGGCAATACGACTGTGTACGAATCCTCTCCTTTATCATGTAGTTTTGAGTGTCTTACTTCCAAGAATTACTGTGTTGGTCGAGATAGTATTCAGACATGGTTTCCCCTTGTCAATTATTTGCAGGACGGAACTGCATTTATTCCCTCAGATGGGACGAAAATCTGAGGTCCTGTGTGCACGTAAAGTAACCCTTGACAGTTGGAATTTGAAATAAGAGTAGGCAATCCAGGCAAAATTCTCCTCATAACACACTAGATGGCGTATTCCCATCTTCAATAGCCCAGTTGGATCAGAAAAGTGGTACATTAATTTCTGCCTTTGAGGTACCAAGATGTTCTGTCATGTTATGTCACATCATCTTTTCCTAAAATAGCTATTCTGATATAATCAAGTTTTCCCCTAAAAAGATTCACTGAATCTATAGGAATGAAAGTTAAAATTTAGATAGGATAAAAAAAATACTGAATCACATATTTTCACACAAAACATATCTTTTTATATATGAATAGAAAAGAATTGGTAATGAAATAGATACTGACATTTTGACATGTGTTATGTTTATTCATACCTTTCATTTCAAATTCTCTTCCTCTTAATAGGGCATTTTTTGGTTTTATTTCATCTCTAAATTTTCTTGAAATCTTAAATTTAATAAGTTCATGACAATGATTTATTGACATAGTGAGGTAAATGGATATTTATATATAATTAATTCTAAAATGGTTTTATTAGAACAGTCATCAATATATAAAGTACACAAGGAGGGCTCAGTGATCAAGTAGTGAAAACACTGAAAAATAATATGCAGATATTTGATTTAACTGAAATGATCAATTTTTGGTGCATGTTTCTGACATCAAGAAACTATAAATCTTTTGGATCAATATATTTTCCTTTATTTGTTTATTTATTATTAAATTTCAAATGATTTCATTGAATTTATATTAATAAATATCTTGCTCCAACAAGCTTGGAAAAACTCTGAACTATAACCAGGCATAAGCTACATGTATATGTTCTATCTTTTAATTTACTTAAATTCATCTGAACTTAATAAAATTAATGTACTGACCTGATAAACACGAATAGGTAGTCTCTTATATGACAGTGATAAAGATGCCAAAAACTTGGTGACTGATTCTTCATGTGTCTGTAAAAAAAATAACCGATCTGGTTTACTATGCTTTACTTTATGGTAAAACACTAACAAAGGTCAAAAATGTATGTGACCAAGCCACTGCTCAATAACATGAACACAGAGCTTCAGGTCCAGGTAGGTGACTGATAATTGGAATTTGTGAGTCGTCAAACAATTATAAACTATATATTACAATTTACTGACTATTAATCGGTGCTGAGAAGTGGCTTTAATCTCAGATTACAATAAACGAAAATGCTGCAGATAAATGCAGCAACATGCAGGATGGAAGCAGCATATACTATAATAGTAAATTATCCCTTACATACATAAGAGAAGTAAACATATTTGTCAGCAGTTCCTCAGTTAAAGTTGTTAATAATGTCTGGCAATGTACTGGTAAAGCTCTATTAAAATCGATAAATAAAGGCATTTTTGAGAAAAACATTAACCTTATAATACATGTAGCACTAATTAAATAGAAGAATAAAGACATATTCTTACTGGTCCTAAGCAGTACATTTGACCATGTCGATCTTCAAGTTTAAATAATTCAGGTCCAGTTGATTGCCAGCGACCTATTACAATAAGAAATAGATATATTTTGCCAAAGGTTGTAAAATGAATACGATGAATTTCAACACTGTCCTAGTATCTAACTAAATATATACATGAACACCAGCAGCACGGTCGCCACAATTTAAAAGTCAATGAAAAGATAACTTTGCAATATACATTTGAAATTTATAATCTAAAATTTTGAATTTTATACGGTTCTTTCTTAAGACTTAAATATTAAGTCAAAATATGACTGGAAATTGGCAAAACACATTTGAAATTGATAATCTTAAAATTTTGAACTGTGATAGAGTTCTTCTTTATATCCTAATGAATTCCAACTTCCCAATGGAGTATAAAATATTCCATCAAGAACTAATGTCCTGTATCAAGTATCGTGGAGAAAAAGTATGACAAGAACTGTATTCATAAGAAAAGTTGAACACATCAACTGCCAAACACAAATTACAAAAATATACTAAGGAGTGTCAAAAGTAAATGAAAACTAGCATTACCGGATTTCTTCCACAACTCGCATGGCGATAGAGTGGGTACTGCTATTTTTTCTCCACCTATCATCTGCATTTCTTCATCAATTATTTTTGTTAACTTTTCTAAAGCACGTAACCCAAGAGGCAACACAAAATAACACCCCGAATGAGAATGTTCCACAATTTCATTGTATAGCATCAACTGTAAAATAAAACAAACAAAAACAGTTACAGATACATTTCCACAATACTATTTATCAGGTTCCATAGTTATTTCCAATAGAAGTGTGGCAATTTTGGTATACATGTATATATGGAAAGTAGAGACACCCAATCTTATTAGAGAAATACTGGATGCCCTGAAAATCAAGACAAAAATGTGACGTAAGGATGAACCTCTTCATCTAATGGTTGTGAGTACTTGTGAGAACATTGAGAGAATTAAACATCCAGTAGACTCTGTAATTTAAGCAGCGGAGACAAAAGTTGGCAGAGGATTATCCAGGAATTTACTTAGGCTTCAATATTTATGGTAAATGGACAGCGACTACGCTGAAAAATCCAGAGGTACAATGTAGGCCTACTTTCTCTGCATCGAACCCAGAACCTCCTGGTTATTTAAACAGTACCTTACTCACTACAAGAGCCAATGTACCTCCCATGATTTAATCTACCTCTACATTGTATTTAAAAATAAATCATTGATTTAATATGCTCCACAGATAGGGCTGGCAGAAAATATTGTTATTGCCGATAATCGTCGGTAAAACATTTTTTTGAAGATCAATAATCAATTCACATCTAAAATATTGATAATCGTGCAATTACATGCATAGGTAGCCACTTGTAAGAAGAAATCAATGAAAGATAAATCTGTATCACAGCTCGGTAACTGTAATTAAACAGAAAGTCATCAAACACACACGTTTTGTTTTTCACATGAGACGCCATCACTAAAAACTGTCGGATGCTTATGATGAGAGCAAATAGTTTCACATAACATTCATGTGCCCCTTCTTTTACTCTTATTTCTCTCGTCTGCTCTGTTTCTAAATCTCAATTATATACATCTCATAGTGACCAAGAATCAAAAATATGAATTAAGCCACTATACAAGGTGTTTTGTGCGCATGAGAAATCAGAATAACTACGAGAAATAAACTGTTACTGTTATTATTTTTAAGGTCATAAGCGACATTGACAGATATTCGAGCGTGACAGTTCTGTCTTCCGAATGAAGTTGATTAGTTTCAACACCTTGGGTTTGGTATGGAATACTAATATTTTATTGTCAAATCAATGGAACAAATTTTACATGTTATATAATGATATTACAGCATAAACTCACATATAATTCGTATTTCATATATATACAAATTATGAATGTTTTCAAAATAATTGTAAGTAAAAATAGTTTGCCGATATCATCGATTATTGATCGGTGGATGGTCGACGATTATCGATACTTGAAACGAGTATCGATTGCCAGTCCTATGACCACAGAATGATGCATACTTCCATGAGGAATTCTTCCTGGCAAAATGCCTACATGTAAATGGATTCTCAGTAGGCCTATATCCCACGGATTCATTTTTTTAAATGTTTTTCGGAAATTATAATATATAGTTTACTGAACCTTTTGACTTTTATTAATACTGGATTCTTTAGGCTGTGGTTTTCCAAGGTTCTGTAAAAGTTTAGTGACATATCGTCTTTTCGCAGGATACCGGTAACCGTCTGCATGTTTTGAGCGGCGTGGTAAGAAATAGTTGTCTGTAGCTTCTTGCATCCGACTTGTCATGGCACATTTCGCTTCTAATACGTTTCTAGAAGTATTCACTCTGTATAAAAATATTTTGGCCATTCTTAAACGAGTTATTTTGTTGATAATTGTGGATATTTCCAAACCCGGAAATGAGGTGAAATCTGTTTTTTCTGATCAAAAGAGTTCCAATATTGAGCCAAGGGAGATAAATCCGAAACACTAAGGCTTCTGCCAACAGTACAATATAACAATGATATAACCTACACGTACAGTTCCAAAGTAAGCATCCAGTTCGTTCGTTTGTTCGTTCTTTGAGTTTTACGCCCACTTTCACCGTGGGTGATATCGTAGACAGGAGCATCCAGAATAAAGGTCAACAGTTAAACTGCAAGATTTCATAATTTGTATAGCGAAGTTCATACTACAGGCCTACTTTAACTCAATATCATCCAAAGTCTTCGACATTGAAAACACGAAATATTTGTCAATTTAAATCAACATTGATGTTGTGATCTTACCAGGAAAAGATCCATTATTTGATTCAAAATAAACATTTTAACATTAGTACACGAATCGTGTACCATGATGCGTTTCAGCTCCGCTTGTAACAAGGGACTCGATGAACGATGCTAGACATATTCCACAAGTCATGTCAAATGATGATGCCATATTCTTATCTGGAGAGCATGCGCAATAATTACTATCGGTGTCAACTGGAATAACCAGACGCTAGAGATTGCCATTCGATTCAGACTTCTTGTGTATTTCGCCGAACAGAACTGATTTGAAATTTGAGTAAAAACGGAAACGATTGAATGTAAATCAGTTTAATTGTTTGATAGTCCTAAATCCTCAAAACATTAAAAACGACCTAATGTTATTGTTAAGATATTCTGTAGGGCCCTGTTGTCATTGATGCAGATATAGACCTTTGTCGGCCTGTATGCTTTAATAATAATAGACCCTTCTCTAAAAGACAGAGTTATTTTTATAAAATTAATTATTAACCTTCTCTAGTCATATAGTAGGCGTAATAAATGACATTTACAAATTTTAATTGACTAAATATGGTAACTTACTGTGACCTGGCTGTCAGGGCTAGGGTAATGGTTCGTGCAAATACCAGTTCGTGAAAATGGCTCTTTCTTCAGTATAGGGTGTTTGAATTGACAAAAATATAAATAAGATAATATATTGATCTTATGGTTTTTCTGAATCTCTAACAGTCTAATTATCAGAAAATAATACTTAGAAGATAACTTATAATCACTACAAAGCAATATATTAAAATATGTGAAAGTGGTCAGGGTGGTAATGTAACTTGGACGGAATTTCAGCGGGGCTAGTTATTTCAAGGTTACATAAGAATATCGAGTAAATTGATGATTCTACCCATTCTTCTCAATGAATTCCTCAAGGAAATAACAGAAACAACTGACTGGAAAGATAAGGTTTAGCACAAGGATTGGTCGAAAGTTCATTTTTCTTTTAAGCAAGCTACTGAATGAGTAAGACGAAATTACAGTTGCCATTTCACAGTCGATATTCAATATAATTTATTCAATTTTCTTCTAAATTAATGGTATAAGTTTAATTATAATAATAACTAACTCCAATATCCAAAATCCAATCATGTATTTCTCTAAAATTCAATCTCGTCCAAGAGGCTAGCACACATTAGTAATGTAACTGGATGGAAAAAAAATCAATAATCATAACTAAATAAGATACAATTTTAAAATCCAATTTATTTTTTAATATGTAACATAGTAATAACTTCTTTTATAATAAATAACATAAAAATAACATAACAATAAGTGTAACATGTATGTATCAGCATCAAGAGATGGTATTAATTATTACATCTGA
Source organism: Patella vulgata (assembly GCF_932274485.2). Classification (NCBI taxonomy): domain Eukaryota; kingdom Metazoa; phylum Mollusca; class Gastropoda; family Patellidae; genus Patella; species Patella vulgata. Next base: position 25,986,679 of record NC_065882.2, on the reverse strand, counting down.
AGTGAAAAGATAACAACAAAATTTAACCAGACCTTTTGAGTATGTAGACAAAACAAGTTGATAATCAAACATATTCATGCCTTACTATCCTATAAAAGTAGCTTGGTTTATAATAAACTTTGGTTTCTTACTTTGCGAGAGTTGAGTAACTTGTTAGGATATTATTTTGTTTATTCTTGTTACAATACAACATTTATTTTGCCAAAAAATTAGAAAACCTTGTTAGTACTGTCAATCATAATACTGAGGCACAAGCTAGGTCAAAACAATTATGTGTTTGTTTTGTTTTTTTAACCCTGAGCCAATTAAAAGATTAGCTACCCTACCCCTAAGCTCATTAAATCAGCAGAGCCCATCTCCCTAAGCCAATTAGTGGATTATTGTTAATCCTGATACCCTCTTTACAAAATTGAAAATAACTAAAAAATATTTTCTATACATAGATATACTCTGTTACAAAAATGTACAGATTGTCGTGTTCTTTCTAATGATATAAAATTCAATTGTACAAAGTAGCAATTAAATTTATATTACATTGAAAAGTCATTCCACTAAAATTATGACTTTTTTCTGTCATAATGGTAAAATAACGTGAACAAGTATGCCCAAAGATTTTTTTTTAAAAATAGAAAAATGTTGTGGCTCAGGTTGGCAGCAGTGGTCAAAGTAAATATAAATATAACTTTTAAAAAGAAATATCACCCCAAATGACGGTCACTTCATCGCTTTCGGCAATTAAACATTTCTGCCTTTCTTTGGATATATTGCAAGAATGGTCATCTTCTTTGCTTCATTGCGTCGAAAATAAAAATAGATAGTTGAAATCTTCGACAATGTAATATTCCTCTATGTAGCTTGTATTAAATCCTAAAAGTTTTGATTCAATTTAGCTTTCCAAAGTCTAGCATTATTAGCCGTAAGTTTTGTGTTATCGTTAGTTTGAAAGCGTATCCAAGCTGGCGGCGACACGCTTGATCTCGGCTCGAGTATACGCGTTCTTCGCATCATAACGCCCAATAAAATAATAAATAGTCGATTTCTTAGACATTATCATATTCCACGATATGCCTGGCAGTAAATATTAAAAAATCTGATTCCATTTCACACTCCACATCACAAAATTATTAGCCGTAAGTGACAACATGAAAATATTGGAATATAATGCCAGAGTCATTGACACGGTGTGACAGGTATGATGGGGCCGCGATGGGTGCGAACTAATTTGCTATCGTCAAAAATGGGTTAAATAAAACTATTTAATTTTGCTTTAGTTATCCATGTCAAAATCATCGATGGAAAATGGGACTTAAAAAAGAAAAGAAAAAAACCCAAAACACTCAAGATTGAATTCTTCGGAGCACCAAAGCAAAAAACATCGAAGTACTGGAAGACCGCGACTACTGACAAGTACCTGTACCGACAAACTGCATATCGTGATAGGTCTTGTTTTAAGATGTATCTGCTCCTTCACCAACCCTCCCAGTTTGGGTACAGTGGCATTCTGTCTTTGTTACGATATAATTCCGTCTTGTTACGATACGATCATTCCAACTTTCTGTCTACTTGCGAAAAATGCTCCCCACCTCTCGCGACTTACATAAAGCTAAAAAAAATGGCCTTTACGGTAACCGCACATTGATAAATTTCTTATCTTATTAATTTCATTACAAAGTCTATACTCAGGATTTTTTTATCCATAAAATTATTAAAGTTAACGTAACTTAACTCTAACGTAACATTTTGGACAGAACATGCGCATTTACTTATCAGATGAGAACTGCATAAAAATACCGGAGATTGGCGGATGAAAAATGACAAGCTGTTGACTGCGCAACTATCGATGCTGAATATGGTAGTGGGAGTGTCCCGTTATCTATTTTCGATTGACTGACATTACATAACATAACGGAACTGAACTTGGACAGAAAATAACTCTAGCTTTTAAAATCGACCGTATGCGAAAATTAAGGATATTCTACCGACATAAATGTAATTGTTATGGACATGTGGATACTATACACCTAACAGGGGCATAAAAAACAATATTATTATAAAGGTTCTTTATTTCATAAACAAAAATAAAAGTAAAATAAATGGACAGAACGTTACGTTATTAATGGGCCAGTTTCTGGGCCAAAAAGGATGACAATAACAAAATAAAGTTATCCCTCTAACTCACTTTTCTCATAGAGCATTAAATGAAGGCATGTAAAAACCCAGGTTTTGCAGAATTGGGTGTAAATTAATGTCCAGGAATGCAGCGATTCTGAGAATATGCAGTACTTTATTTAATTTCAGTTGAATTTTTAGGGAATTTTCGATTGTTTTGCGACAGGTAATGACAAATTTCACACACAAGTCCTTCAAATTGTCTCAACTATCTCAAAGAAACATCCTCTCTATGATGAAATCAACTGATAGAAATTTCCCCACAGTGTGAAAGACTGCAGCTATGTTTTTACAAGGCTATTGGCAGGGTTCCTATACTGAAGAAATAGCCATATACCCATTTCATATACTAGCTGTAAATTGGCCATTTGTTTATGGAGCGGAATTTCCCCCATAATTCTAACTCCTAACCTAGTAATGCGTATGCTAATATGTTTACTTCTATACATGTAAGTTCTTACTAACACATGTTAAATTGGCTATTTACACATGTAAAAATGCTAATTTATATAACTTATTTTTTATACGCCCACATTTTCATGTGGATGTATATTGTCGTCGCACCTGTCCGTCCGGACGTCCGTCCACAATTGTTTGTGAACAGTCTACAGGTCACAATTTTTATCCTATTTCAATGAAACTTGAAATATAGGTTTATCACCCTAAGATCTCGGTTCCTTTCGATATTGGCATGTATCGGACTGTAACTTCATGGATTATGGCCTCTGATTGTACGAAAAATCAAGCTTTTAGCTTGTGAACACTGTAGAGGTCACAATTTTTATCCGATTTGGTTTAAACTTGAAATGTATGCTTATAACCCAAAGATCTCAGCTCCTTTCGATATTCGTGCATATTGGAACATAACTTCCTGAATTATGGCCCCTGATTGTACGAAAAATCACCGTAACACCCTAAGGACGGTTGAGTTCGAATTTCATGAAACTCGGCCCAAAACTGACAGACAAAATGGCTGCCCTTTGTTCTCAAATCTCGTCAAAATATATCAAGGTTGTGGACCCTTTAGAGGTCACAATTTTAATCCTATTTTGATGAAACTTGAAATGTAAGTTTATAACCCAAAGATCTCGGTTTCTTTCGATATTCGCGCATTTCGGAATGTAACTTCCTGAATCAAAATCAAAATCGTCTATTGATATCTTTTCGAATAAATGCATTTTTTCTGAAAATAACCGATAAGTTCATCGTTATCCGTCGGATTTTTCACTTCTAACTTTTGAAGATGAGCCAACACACAAATTTGGGGTCACATAATATTTCAGATATTATACCTAGACTTGAATACGACGCCTCGAAAGAGTTGATTGATGTTTCATAATCCGCGTGCAAATTCATCCCGAAGCATCGCTGTTACACTCGCTCAAGACTTTCTGCCCCTCCGGCCCAACATTACCATCAGCATTCATTAAGTCCTCTAATTTGTCAATATTACTCAAAATCTTGCAGCACTGGTTGTCGTTGAATTCCCCAGAATGCAGTTCCGGTCGTTTCAAGCTCAAATCAACTCTTTCGAGGCGTCGTATTCAAGTCTAGGTATTCCGGTAACATCAAAAGTGCACGCAGTGTTTGATCACATCAGTCAGTTCCTGAATGCACAAGCCGCAACTTCTAATGAACAACAGCATGGGCTGGGCTACTGGAGCGAACAAGCTTCAGAGGCCGTACACGCTGATTTCCAAAAACTCTGGCAGACTGGTGGATACAAGCGTGAATTGAGTCATCCAGAATACGGACAAAAACTCCTTCAGTGTATTGTTGCCTATTGTTCAAGACATATGTGAATGTACTTTCATATACGATGCATATGTCATTCCGAGAAGATCAATGAATCATCTGAAATATTATGTGACCCAAAATTTGTGTGTTGGCTCATCTTCAAAAGTTAGAAGTGAAAAATCCGACGGATAACGATGAACTTATCGGTTATTTTCAGAAAAAATGCATTTATTCGAAAAGATATCAATAGACGATTTTGATTTTGATTTTTCTGTATTCAGTAATGGATCTACTCCACAGAAAATATTACTTTATGCCGTGTACTTTTTTTTGACCCTAGCGACAACTCACCACCTATGTGGGGTGTATTTCTATATTACTTAAATATTATCAGAATAATTTACTTTTGTACGTAATATATTCTGTTTATCTTTTGAGAAACAAATAGCCTATTACTTCTCTCAAAAATATCGAAAACGAATATTGCAAAAAAAACCAACCTAAATCGATAAGGCTGTATTAGGGCAAATGCACGCAAAAGTATCCCATTTATTCATCTGAAAAATGTCTAGAATAATTGCTAAAATATTTTAGTATTTTTGACAGAAAAATGTTGTCATGTCTGACGGGTAATGAAAAGGGCGAGATTTTAAATGCTCCCAATGAGCCACCATATAATAAACAGCGCTATCTGTTAGCATAATGTGCGTTAAAATTATGACTCCCTTTTAACCTGTTATGATAAGTCATAATTCTAACTCTCATTATAGTAACAGGTGGCGCTGTTTATTATATGGAGGTCCATTGAGGAGATGTGAAGTTGTGCCTTTTTATATAACCCCAAAACGTGGCATTTTTGCTTTCAAACATAGGTACAATTGTTTAAAAGAAATTAGGCTATTTTTTTTCTTTAAAAGAAAAAATAAAGTATTTTACGTGCAAAAGTAAATTATTCTAAGTTTTTATTGTGTTTGTTTTGGTTTATAAACAATATTTTATATTTTACAGAAGGTTGAATATTAAAGGGGTTTTCGGCTAAGGGGCCATAACCTAATTTGTTTTAAAAAAAATCTAAAAAAAAATCTGTTAAAAACTATAGCCTGTATTGCGTTCACAATGTTTTCGGAAAAGAATCAAAATTATGATCTCTTCGGGGCTAAAATCCAGGAAATTAGGTCCAATATGTGCCAAAATTGAACCTATTCGAGTTCTTTCGGATATAACATACAATTTTAGTTTTAAAATAAATTGAATAAAAATTGTGACCCACAAGCTATTTGTGCGATTTTTGTATGATCAGGAGCTATAATCCAAAATGTTATCGTGAGATAAGTGCCAAAATCAAACCCATATTTATCATACTACCCTATGGAAACATTAATGGGGGGGTCACGGTGGCTAAGAAGGTATGACGCTGGCTCGCTAGCCTGTAGATCGGGTGTTCGATCCCTACATTGGCCGAGAAAGTTCATCCAGATTTTACAGTGTGGTTCCCCCTTGTCAGTGATGCAGTACCGAGGGCCTGACAAGGACAGCTGTCTAGTCGTTCAGATGGAACAAAAAGCCGAGGTCCCGTGTACACATTGGAGTGCACGTAAAAGATCCCTTGACAGTTGAAATTCGATATAAGAGTAGTCCGTAGTGCCTCTGTTCGAGCAAAATTTCCCTCATAGCACACTGTATGGTGTATGCCCGTCTTCATTAGCCCAGTTCCAAGCAGAACTGTAGGACGTTAAACTCCATTTCATTTCATTTCATTTCATTTGGAAATATTAAAATATAAGAGGGGAGGGGTGGTGACAATTACCCCAAAACCCATCAACGGTAGCATAATATGGGACTTTGATGAGAGAGTGTAAACAATGTAGAACTATACCAACTTTATATTCGTTTAGATATGACCCTATAGAATGGGGTCAATAAGACCAGTGAATCGTTCGCCCAATCCCTAAAAGCCTTCCTACATCCTAACACAAAAGTGGTGATTTGGAAATGAAATAAAGTTTAACATCCTGTTGTTACGCACCGACTGTGCTAATGAAGACGGGCATACGTCATGAAGTGTGCAATTTCTGGGGATTTTGTACAGACAGTGGTGCGATGGCCTACTCTTGGTGCACACCATCGCGTTTTCGTCCCATTAAGACAGTGTTCCTTGTCAGGCACTGACAGGTGGAAAGCACGCCGGAAAACCTGAGGAACTTTCTCTTCCAACTCCGGGAGCGAACCCGGGACCTTCTGGTAACCGAGCCAGTGACTTACTCACCGATACACCGCGGCTCCCGATGATTTGGATGCCTGGCCCGCTATAGATTAATTCAATGATATCATAAATACTTTATTTGTGTACGTAAAATATTTCATAATTTTGAGGGGAAGAGACAAGCTAAACTAAGCATGACCGATTTATATTGATATATTCAATTTCATGCATGGCGTATATATTATTCTTTTAGAAAACAAATAGGCCAAAACAATTGACAGTTAATTGTTTGTGGAAATGCACGATAAAATAGCCTATTTATTTATAGTTTAGAATAGTTTGCTTTTGTACGTAAAATATTTGTATTATTTTTGACAAAAAATGTCGTCATGTCTGTCGGGTCAATTGTTCATGTTCCCAATGAGCCACCATACAATTGTAAACAGCGCCGTCTGTTACCAAAATGAGCTTAGAATTATGGCGCCTTTACCGCGAAACATTTGTAACATGTCAAAATGTTAACGGAGCTAAACTGCCTACAATAAATTAAAAGTAATAATGGAAAAGAACAAAATACAAATTCTAACTGCAATATTTAAAAAAATAAGTCATATAAATTAGCATTTTTACATGTGTAAATAGCCAATTTAACATGTGTTAGTAAGAAGTTACATGCATAGAAGTAAGCATATTAGCATAGGCATAACTAGGTTAGGAGTTAGAATTATGGGGGTAATTCCACTCCATATTTGTTATGATCAATTCACTGTTTTGTAATAATTTTATTGTCGTGAAATTAAAGCCAAAGATATGTACCGGTAATGGAAACTGATGTGATTTATAAACTACCAGAAAAACCAGAGAAACCTGCTGATTCTGATTGCTGTGGTAACGGCTGTGTGCCTTGTGTATTTGACTTGTATGAAAGTGATGTTAAAATATGGGAGAAAGAATGCCTCCGAATTAAACAGGGGAAACAAACAGAAATATTTAATCAGGTACTATATCACAATACTCTTCACATGTGGTCTGCTCACGTATCCCAGCCCCTTTTCAATTGTATCTATTTGTTATGGCTGCATTTGTCGTGCAATTCTCCATCTTTGTCTACACTATATATTTGGCTTACAATTAGGACTAACATACTGTATATTATTTTTACGATAACTTTCTTTTGGGCAGAAATGAAACAGGAGAAAACCTATGGTGGGACGTAATGTGTGATCCACTCGTTGTCCGTGTAACGTACAATTATATATAGGCCTATGAGGTTTAACTCACAACTTTGCCTATATGACAGACCTTGTGATCTACACATGTCACATTTTACACTATATGTATATGACATATGCCCTTCTTCATTGGTGCAGTAAGTGCAGAAAAGTAAAATGTTAAATCCCATTTCAATTCATATATGTAATCATCACAGCTTTTTATATTCAAATAAACTTTTATGTTCTAATTCCAGGGTCCAATATTATGTACAGATGAATATAGACAATTTGAATTAATATCAATAGTAGCTGATGATGTACAGGATGTTTTTATTTATAGATTTCAAATACCAAATTACCAGTGTCTGGGATTAAAGTTAGGACAACATGTTATAATCAGGTGAGTTCATTTATACAAATCATATACCTTATTTAGGGAAGGGGGTGGGGTGGCAGTCCCTCTCAGTGTCACTGGGTAATATTGGGCTGTGTGGAACATGCAAGAGTCAATTTGTAGCATATCTGGCCCACATTATATGTTTGACACTGGTTGAGCTTTATGATTATGATTATAATGTTGAAACCACATTGAAATCGCATGAATTTTTGCCATTTGTGAAGGGGCGCAAAAACCCAAGGGGGCACAAAAACTCTAAACCATGACGTAAAGCTTGTCATTGCGTCCCTCTCACTTAGCCCCTGACCTTATTTACATCTGGCCAATAATTATTTTTTAGAATGATATGGTGTATATTAAAGCCTTCTATTGTTTTAAGTTTCCGGGTTAGGGATGATGTAAATAGTTGTTAGGTTTCTATAAATATCTGTAAGTAAGGGATGCTTTGGAATGTTTATACTCCAAGCAGTGTTTTGTCCAATACATCTGCATTCTGCACTGCTGTGTGAATGAATAAGTTTTCTGTCTAAAGTCTGGTCAATCTAATAGCTTGCTTCATGTGGGGTAGCCTACTCCTAATTTCTTTTTAAATAAATGTGGTGACATAGTCTTGGTTGCACTCATATAAGTTATTTATGGTTCTGGTAAATTTCTGTGTAATTTGTTACCAAGTAATTGATGGCTAGTTTATGCAATTGTTTACGGGTTGTAATTTGACTTAGAAAATGCTTTTCTGAAAGTATTGTATTCCAATCTTAATTGGCAAATTTACATCCTGTAATTAAATGTTTATTTTATTTATTAGGTGTTATGATGGTGTACATCCTGTAATTAGACAGTATTCACCTATATCAGATATTAATCAATCTGGGTTTTTTGATTTACTAATAAAGGTAGGTATTTATCTTTTAGATTTTTCAAGTGCTATTTTACAAACATCTGATCCAGACATGATGAGGAGACCTTCAGCTATCACCTGCATACAATGGTGCACAAACTCTAAAACCTACTAATCAGACAATTATTATTTATCAAATTTTGTTTTTTATACTTTTATATCCAAATACAATCAATATCCAGATAGTTGACAGTTTTAAAAGATACATCCTCCAATGATTTAGACATTTAAATTGTTAAAAGATTTCTTGCCATTCGGTTAGGCAATAAAGACAAATTGGGGATCAGTTTAGGGGGCAATAAACTTCAATTCCAGTAGATTATAAACAGAATCTTAGTCTGAGGTTAAGAAATAATGTTTGTAACCTAGAGTTTGAGTATAATATATTCACTTATTACTCTGTTTCTATTAAACTTTTGTTGGTTGGTGTGATGTAGCTGATGGAATTGAATAATAAGTTCATTTATATCGCGCTCTAATTCCACATAGCGATACAAAAAACACAATCACTCTTGCAAATATTTCTCAAATAAATATGTTTTCAGTCTAGATTTAAAGGAGTCTAATGTTATATTCATGTCTAGATATGTGTCACAAATCACCACTGCCACCTCAATTTTTCAATGTTTTCTCGAAAACAGAATGACAAATGATGGCCAAGGGTTCAGGGATCATCAAGACCAGATGGGTTTATTTGACATTTACATGAACTGATCATGAAATTAATAGGCCTAAGATGTCCAGGGTTCGATGGGTGGATAGCTATGATATACAGAAAAATACAATATAGAGAAACAAGATTAAAAACATCATCTTGACCAAAAAGCCTCAATTGATGATAACATCTATTTTTTATTTCTCTCTGCTTTTCATAGATATATTCAAATGGTCGTCTTTCTCAGCTAATAAAACAATGGAAGATTGGCACAAAAGTGGATGTTAGAGGACCTTTTAATGAATTCCAGTACAAACAAAATTTGGTAATTTAAAATTTATAAATGAGGACAAGCAAGATTAAAGAAGCTAATATTTTGATTTGTAAAATTTTATAAGTATATTTTCTTTTCAAATGCTTAGTAACATCATTGATCAATCAAGAACCAGTCATATCATTAGAATTACTGCTTTTTTACGCATAGTATAGTTTTTTTTCTGGGTTTTTTTTTTCAAATACATAGTTTTCATTTCTGTTATGTTATAGACTTTTCAAACACTTATGGTGTTTTAACCATATCCATTGATACCCTTATTTATGACTTTAGATTTATGCATTACCTTATTTCTACAAATTCAACTCCTTTTTTTGATTTTGATTTCAGACCATAACATTAATTGTAGTGCCCACAATATTTGTTTGCATCCAGAAGTTGTATGTCGAGACAATAACTATTGGTATGACTGGTATCACAGGGAGAATTATGAGAGGAAAACTAAGAAAGCAACATTATGCTGCCCACAATAGGAGCGAATGGTTCTCCACATTTCACATGGTTACTTTCATGGACTCGCCCAGAGGCTTAAATATTAGGAGAAAATGGCATTATGAAACTGTTTGAATATTTTTGGAACCAGATCCATTCACTGGATTTGATATATATGTTTGTTGTTTATTGCATGCGATGTCACCATGAGTTAACAGGTTTATATTTGTTTGTTTGTGATGTCATGTTATGGAATGCATTATTTAGTGATATTCTATTATATATATTTTCAGTATGATCAGTTATATATAGTTTGTATGGGAACTGGTATAGCTCCTATGGTGCCTTTAATTACATCCATATTAGATAATGAAAATGATGAAGTTATTTTAAAACTTATATTTGGATGTTCAAGTTATTCCAACATTCTACTGAAGAAACAACTGAATGAATGGAGCCAATTTTGGAATTTCACTGTTGTGTATTCATTAAGTAATGTAAGTGCGAATTAAAAATATAGTATACAACTTCATCATGGTCCATACATTAGTAAAGTCTGATGGCGAGGTTTTAAATTATACAGGGTGCATTTTATGTGGGTGTATATTGTCATCACCTCTGCCCATCAGTCAGTCAGTCTGTCTGTCTATCTGTAAGAATTCTTCTAGGTGAAAGTTTGTCAGATTTTTATTTAATTTAAACAATATTTATAGGAACAAACACAAGCCCAATATAAGTTCTTACATTATATACATTATAATTTTATTTCAATCTTGTTTTGATTGTTCAACTATATGTAGGTATATCATAATTAAGAGCCACACATTCATTTTATGATGTCTTATTGTCACTGAAACCATTTTAATGCTGTACAATTCAGAGGTTGTGCGAGATATTTTTGAAACTTGAATGGATTGTGGAGCTGGCCCGGAGAAATTCTTTCAAAATTCAGGGTGCAGTTGTTCCAGTGTCAGCAACCTTGAAAACAGAGTTTAAACCCTGCTGAGCTAGTCAAATGGAGGATACCTGATTGAATGATTTTATGTGCAGCTATTTTCCCCGTATAGGATTGTTAGGAAGTATTCAGAAATTCTAATTTAAACTGAGTTACTGCTCCTGTCACCAAAAATGTGTACACATTCCATATCTCTGAAGGTTTTAGATGCTTGGCTATATTTTTGTTGCATTCCAGCACTATACTTCTATCTGTGGTGACTAGAACATTTGCATTACAGGCTCACGCAATGGACTAAAAGCATGGTGTGCAGGGAAATAGCCTGATCATTTTCTAGGCCATTAATTCTGTTTTGTAATGTTTTTAGGAAGATGGAGTTGGATGTCATTATGGAAAGAAGATCTATTTACACAGAATATCACAAGACTTATTACAAACAGAACTAGATTTAAACAAAAAATATAAAATATTAGTGTGTGGTTCAAATAGTTTTACTTCAGACATACTGAACTATTTAAACAAGTTGAAAGTGTCTGATACAAATATACACAAATTCTAGGCCAGGGTGCCTTCTGACTTTTAAATGTTTTTATATAGGTGTTATTAAATTTATAACATATTGTTATATACATTTTATTAAATTTATTACGTAACTGTTATGAAATTTAGTGAATGAGTGTTTTTTTTTATAAATCCACAGAGAAAACCTACAAGGTTAGGCAGGCAACCCTTCTCCTTGTCACATACAAGGATCAAAACCATTTAACTTAACTCAGTAATGATAACCCTATTATCTAAAGGGTGCAACCTATATATTATTCCCTAATCACATCCTACACATTCCCTAATCATTAAATCTCATCCTTCATATTCCCTAATCATAAAATCCCAACCCATATATTCCCTAATCATTAAATCTCATCCTATACATTCCCTAATCATTAAATCTCATCCTACATATTCTCTAATCATTACATCTCAACCTACATATTCCCTAATCATTAAATCTCAACCTCCATATTGCCTTATTATAAAATCCCAACCCATATATTCCCTAAAATCAATAGATCTCAACCTACACACTGTGTTTATAAAATCCCAACCTACATATACACTAATCATTAAATCTCAACCTCCATATTGCCTTATTATAAAATCTCAACCTACATATTCCCTAATTATTAGATCTTAACCTAAATATTGCCTTCTTATAAAATCCCAACCTGTACATTCCTAATCATAAAATTCCAAATGTGCACACATGGTAAACTTCATACATGCTTATTGATCAAGACGTTGCTCAACCCAATGAACATTTGGGGAAATATAGAGCCGGTCATAGAAACAAGAATTAACAGTGGGGGCATCTATGCTGTCCTGGAGCCGTGGGTGTTTCAGGACGGGGAATATGCGTGGAAAAAAAATTAACAAATAAAGCCTTGTCGATCTGACCTTTTTCTGACTGTCCGCCCACGCTTGGAATAGCACAGACCTTATAATACATTGTATACGCCATACATCGGCGCTACGGCCTACTCTTATATCGAATTCCATCTGCCAATGGATCTTTTACGTGCACCCCGATGTGTACCCGTGGCCTAGTTTTTTCGTCCTAGAGAAGAGAAGATGGACAAATCGGATTACCTTATGACTAAATCATCAGTACTGACAATGATATTAGAGAAAAGTTTGCCTATTTTTCTCAATTTCCCATCACGACCGAAAGCCTTTACAAATTTTCCTTATGAGAATTCAACAAAAATAGAGCTGAAAAGTGTTATAATTAGAAGATATAATTTAAATTGACTGAAACAAACAGAAAATGTAATTAGATTACAACTTGGTTTCAATGTTGGTAAATACAAATCAAATATATTTCAAACACTCATAAGAATTACAGTTGGCGGCAAGAAACTTCAGGTGACCACACACTCCTCATAGTGTTTTAGTTGATGGGGAATGCAAGACTTGTACTGGAAGATGATAGGTGGTCATACTGTAAGTATTTGTTGAGTTAAAGGAGCTAAGTCTCTAACTCAATATTTTCCATAATATTCAATATTAAAAACACATATAGTATTCAATATTGGTCCATTTCAATCCATAATGATGTTGTCATGTTGCCGTGGAAATGTGTGATCCCAATATCCAATATTTAAGACACAATGCACATTCTAAAATCCGTATACGAGAGAGAGAGAGAGTGAATGGGGGTTTAACGTCCACTCGACACAAACTAGGTCATTTCGGAACTAACATATGGTTCAATTTTATTTCCATAATTCGCTTGCGCGTAGGGGTCTTTAGCAGTGGGAGGTTGGACAGGCGACCCTACTCCTTGTCACGTACAACCGGGAAATCGAATCCACGCCAGTTGACTCAATGACAGACTTATGATATAGCGCGCACGTGCTAACCATTCAGCCCCCCACCCCATCCGTATACGAGTTGTGCACCCTATCGTTTCAGGCGGAAAAGAAATGAACAAAGAAAAACATATCCTAAATTACAATGCAGCAATAAATAGTAATGGCTGATCCACAATTAGGCCTAATGATAAAATAATAATAAAAAAAACGTGAAGAGTGGGCTAATTAGGCGTAAATGGTTGTCGTTCAGTTTGGACTGTTCGCGTATTTCACCGAACATAATTGATTAGAAATTATAATTTTTAAAAAAAATTGAATATAAATCACTTTATATACACTCATATTAGATTAGTATGTGCTTTGAGAGAGCTCAAAATTCGACAAAAGCGTTTTTCTTCTGAAAGTGTTATTACAGGCTTGTATGGCAAACAGAATATTTTCTTTTATAAATTTATGGATTTATAATATTATTAACAAAGGTGTCGTGATCAGTTATAAAGAGGCACGATGATCGAAACCCAGTTTGTAGTTTGTTTTAGTTGGAAATAAAATGAAATGAAATGGGGGTTTAACATCCTATATACTGTTCTGCTCCGAACTGGGCTAACGAAGACGGGCATACGCCATACAGAGTGCTATATATATGAGGGAAATTTTGCCCGGACAGCGGCACTACGGCCTACTCTTATATCGAATTCCAACTGTCAAGGGGTCTTTTACGTGCACGCCAATGTGTACACGGGACCTCGGTTTTTCGTCCCATCCGAACGACTAGACAGCTTTCCTTGTGAGCCCCTCCGTCCTGCATCACTGACAAGGGAGAACCACGCCGGAAAATCTGGATGAACTTTCTCGGCCAATGCAGGGATCGAACACCCGACCTCCAGGCTAGGTGTCCGTTAAGAGTCTACTATTAATATTTTTGTAGTTTATTTGTACGGAAAATGATCGAAAAAAAAAAAAGAGGTAAAGATCATTATTAGCTTCGGATCTATGAGAGATAACGTACAAGTTGTATAGGTGGGCGTATTTTGACCTAGTTTTATAAGAGACAGCGAAAATCCTGGTGTTAAATAAACACACAATTGACCTGTGTTCGATATTAATGAATGTGTTTAATGTAAACGTTTGAATTGTAAGTTGGAAGCATCAGATGTGTGTCGCTTTTATATATCCGTGTCAGGGGTGTTACAAAACTTCCTTTTAGTTCCCGATCATTTTTAGTCCAACAATAACTATATTATCATGGCGACAGAAGTACAGCCAGAATTTACTAAATTATTGACTGGTCTAATGGGAGCTGAAGGGCCAGTATTTGATAACGAAGGGTCAATGTACATGGTGGCACCCGAAGTTGAAAATAGTGGTGGCTATGCTGGTCAGATATTAAAAATAGACTTAGAAAACCAGACGGTAAGGTTGTTTTTATATTTTTTAAGAAATCGTTATGTAGGTATTAAAATAAGGGGAGGCAACTGCGGGAATACCTGCACAATATGTAACCACGAAAGTGCTCATTTGTTTACCACTATGCCAATGCTTCAAATCATAGTAGTCCCAGCTCGATCGGCTTACAAGTCTGGGTATTATAGTTGGGTGTGGGGCCGGGAGCGGGTGCAGAGATTGAATTACCCGAAAAATTTACAGTCGCGGCCGTCGAATCGCCGAAGGCTTGAATCACGGCAATTGGGGAGAGAGGGAGATTAACGTCCACTCGACACAAACTAGGTCATTTCGGAACTAACACATGGTTCAATTTTATTTCAATAATTCGCTTGCGCGTAGGGGTCTTTAGCAGTGTGAGGTAACCGGAGGACCCGGAGAAAACCCACGATGTTGGACAGGCAACCCTACTCCTTGTCACGTACTACATTCATAGAAGCAGCGGTGGGCGCAAACGCGTTTTCCTGCTACAGGAATACAGTAACAAGAAAGGACCTGAGTCAAATATTCCACCTTATTTTGTGGCTTTGGAACCGCGAACCCACACTGTGCCCACCTGAATTCCAGATGTTGTGGGAGAGGGGGCAGAAATGAAATGGCCGAAACAATTCCCGCTCACATTCCACAATGAATCAGACTGTTGCCGCTGCATTCACCTGATACCAGAAAATTCGCTAATGAAACAAATGATGATGGCCGAAAATCATGTCGGACTCGGAGCAGAGTGACTAGTCCAATATGGCAGTACATGTAGATGCCGTTTATTACTCTAATTTTAAATATTTTAGTCGATTTAAATAAATTTTGATTCCCAAAAAAATGACGACACAAATAATGACCGATGCCCAAAAACGGTCGCAGTGTATTTCCAGACCAAAACGTCATGGGATTTCTGGTATTTTATCTTGCCAAATAGAAGGTAAAATGTGTTGGGTTTTTTTCCACTTTACCCGTCTGCTTGAAAAATTGATGAAACAAATAATGATCGATGCCCAAAAACTGTCGCTCTAATAATAAAGTATAATTTATCGATACGGGATTTAAAACAGACCAATACTAAACGGAAATACCCAGACACTAAGCGGAAATACCCAGACCGATAACTAAACGGAAATACCCAGACTGTGACTTACAACAGAGCCCGTGAGAGTGGGCGGGGGACAGCTGGGACACTTGTTGCATTGTAGAAGATCGAAAAGTAGAAGATAACCGGTGACTTTTCTGAATGTGGGTACCTAGTGGCGTGGATAGGATTAGAATCTGATTCTGTCAGTCCACATTTTTTTGATAAATATTTGAATTATAAACAATAAGCCACCCGCCCGGGCCTACGCGCCGTACATGGGGCCCCGGTCCATCTTATACCGATTGAGGCTCTCGTCGCCGCCGGGGTATCCGGGCCCCCTTCCGTTTGAATCCAGTTTAATATGATTTTGGGTATTGAAAAAAATAACCGAATTTTCGTTTGATATTTTGGTGTCTGATGATCACGGTTTTTGTTTTTCCATTTGTTTGCATGCTTAAAATGTCCTGTAAAAATCATCTGATTATTATTACATCAGTAAAACTAAAACGTTGGACATGTATTTGGTATGTCATTATATTGTGTTAAATCTCAGTTAACCCAGATATACGCCAAAATGAGGCTAGAAACCATGTATCTTACAAAAATTTTCGAGCCCGGGCGGAGTTGCTTGTCCATGCCGCGGGCTATGACTTACAGAGCGACTTTTCGACATGTGGTCTTTAATGTCATCTAGTAATTAAGCCATGTGTTATCCAGTTTAGTGTCTGTTGAAGAAAACGATCATGTAAGTGAAAAACTACTCTGACTCGAATCTCTTATACAATACTTAATCCGATCTTCTTTATTTGATATAAAAAGGTGGATGCTGGTTTCTGTTTATCGTCCCGAAAGTCAATCAGCTTCAAGATAAAGTTGACTCAGGACGGGATAATCTTATCGACGTGGGTCCAGGACAAGTTTATGGGAGTGTGAGGGCTGAATTAAGAAAGAAAAAATAATTTCAATTTGGTGCATGCGGAGGTACATTCTGAGAGAGTTACACAAGTTAAATAAAATAGACATATTGAACATATTTTGTATTCGGATATATATTAATATTTTGTAGGCCCCTGGTATACAGGAAATGTTTACCTGTAGTACACAGTACAACGTTTCTTTCTGTCTTGGGAAGGGGGAGGGGGTGGATGGCCGAATGGTTAGCACGTGCGCGCTGTATCATAAGGTCTGTCATTGGGTCAACTGGCGGGGTTTCGATTCCCCGGTTGTACGTGACAAGGAGTAGGGTCGCATGTCCTATCTCGCGGGTTTTCTCCTAGTCTTCTGGTTTTTTCGCACTACTAAAGAACCCTACGCGCAAGCAAATTGAACCATGTATTAGTTCCTAAATAACCTAGGTTGTCTAAAAATGACAAAAGAAAAAGAATATATCGGACAACCCTTGTTGACTGCCCGGACGACATTGGGCGTATGTTTCGTTGCCTGGCAACTATCTTTGTGAAATAGATAATTAGTATATATATTTTTTTTTCTTTTAGTCTACAGTTCTATGTAGTCCATCAGTCGATGGATATGGTGGAATACCAGCTGGGTGTCAAGCAGATAAGGAAGGAAATATAATGGTGGCTGATATGAGACTTGGTATATTAAAAGTACAACCCAATGGTACATTTTCACAGGTAATTAGGGGCTGTAAACGATAACTTTTCAATTCTTATATCCATGCAGGCTTTTTAACTGTCTTTATTTTGGAGAAGACGCTCTTCGGAAAAACTCAAGGCTCCGCCATTCCAGAACTATCGACATGAAACTTGGATTGTTTGGTTCTTGGACAATTGCGCATCTATTATCAGACTTCAGTTTTTGATTTGACGTCAGTCAAAGATTGCGGCAATGGTTCTTCTGGTTAATCTCGTCTTTAGTGGTGGTTACAACCATGGGCACCGGAACGGCGGGGCTATGGGTGCAAATGCCCTTTAGTCCCCAAAACACGGGGCAATTTCCCCGTTGTACTTACGTTTTTGTGGACCATCCTTTACACCAGCAATGTACGAAAGTCTCACCATCCTTCACCGATTTTAACAAGTGATATGTGTTCGGGCATCCGTTACCTAGGTAAGATGAAGATCATCTCTTTTAAATAGAATCAAATTACCCTGTTGGTAGGCCAGACCTTTTTATACGCCCACATTTCCATGCGGCCATATATTGTTCTCGCCCCTTTCCGCCCGGATGTCCGTCCACAATTTGTTTGTGGACACTCTACAGGTCGCAATTCTTATCCGATTTTGACGAAACTTGAAATATAGGTTTATCTCCAAAAGACCACGTGTTAGTCTCGAAATGACCTAGATTGTGTCGAGTGGACTTTAAAACCCATCTCTCTCTCCCTCTCTCTCTCTCTCTCTCTCTCTTGAGAGATACTATCTAGGTGTGTCCACAACCACTTGACATTAAGTTTTGTCTCCTAATATTGGATTTTGATAGATTACTTAATCTTGTGCTACCAGGTTATCATATTTTCAAGCTTGTTCCTTTTTTTAATTTTAGGTATGTCAAAAAGACAACGAAGGACTGGTTATGCAGGGTTGTAATGATTGTAGTTACGATTATCATGGTAATTTGTGGCTAACGGCACCAGCAGGCAGCATAGCTCCCAATCCATATACTCGTTCTATGGAGGTAATTATATACTTTAATCTTCGCATAACAAATTTGATGTTCCGATAATGTATATCCATTTACACTTTAAATAGTAGCGACAACCCATTGTTGGTATGCAACATTTTTTAAAATATATATTTTGATTAATTTCTTACGTTCATTATAGACCTTTTGATTTATTTCGTACTTTATTAGGAAAGTTTTGGCTCTGTGTATTGTTTAACCACTGATGGAACTGTAAAACGAGTTGCTACTGGCATTAGATTCCCCAATGGTATTGCTGTACAACATTCATCTGATGGTACGCCTTTAAAAGTCATAGTTGCAGAGACGCCGACTAAACTGCTATGGGGCTTTGATATACACGAGAAGACTAATTTAAAGAATAAAACGCAATGGGGTAAAATGCCCGGTAAGAATCTAATGTTC
Source organism: Patella vulgata (assembly GCF_932274485.2). NCBI lineage: Eukaryota > Metazoa > Mollusca > Gastropoda > Patellidae > Patella > Patella vulgata. Next base: position 25,967,756 of record NC_065882.2, on the reverse strand, counting down.
TTACTGATACTAAAGTGTGTTGAAATTAAATGGGTTTTAACCCCCTATAGTTCTGTACCGACAGGGCCAATGAAGAAGGAAGGGCAGAGGCCATAGACTGTCAAGAGCTATTTTAAGTGCACGCCAAATGTGTACACAGGATCTGTTTTTCGTCCCATTCGAACCACTAGACAGTGTTTCTTGTCAGACCCTAAATCCTGTACCGCCGCCAAGGGAAACCACGCCGGAAAATCCCTAGAAACTTTCTCGGCCAACAACGGGATCGAACCCTGCACCCTCAAGATTAGCGAACCAGCGTCTTGCTTACTGAGCTACCTGCCGATAACTTTTTATACGCCCACATTCAAATGTGGTCGTATATAATTGTCATCGCCCCGGTCCGTCGGTCCGGCGTCTACAATTGCTTGTGGACGCTCTAGAGACTGAAGTTAATATCCGATTGACTTTAAATTACAGTGTTTAAGGTCCTGAGATGAAGAGGCCTATTGATTATCAACGATTTCCGATAATTATTACTGCCAGAGTTATGGCTATTGATCAATTTGAAATATCTTGTGAGCGCTCTAGATGCTAAAGTTAATATCGATTGACTTTAAATTTATACACGGTGTTTAAGATCAAGAGGCGAAGAATCCTATTGATTTTCAACAATTTCCGATAATTACTGCCAGAATTACTGCCAGAATTATGGCCCTTGATCACTTTTAAAAAAACTATTGTGGATGCTTTAGAGGCTAAAGCTGATGTTTATATACTGCCAGAGTATGTAGAAACCTTGACCATTTTCTTGTGAGCGCCTCTAGATGCTAAAGTTGTACACGGTGTTTAAGATAATGAGATGAAGAATCCTATTGCTTTTCAACGATTTCTGATAATTACTGCCCGTGATCAATATCCGATTGACTTTAATTTTATACACGGCGTTTAAGGTCACGAGAAGAAGAACCCTGTTAATTTTCAGCGATTTCCAACGATTTCCGATGATTATGGCATTTGATATTAAATGTTTTGTATGCTACATGTTAGAATAGGGCAGAACTAGAAGCCAAATGGGTTGTTACATTAATCAGATTTTAGTGTGTTGTAAATGTTTTCATTTCTGACCAAAGAAAAAATATGCAACAACCCTTGTTGACTCCCCGGACGACTTACATGTAGCTGTTGTGGGCGTATGTTTCGTTACCTGGCAGCCTCTTTGATATTGATGATTGTAATTAAGATATTATTTTTTTTCGATGAGACGGATGTGTGCGATTCTAATTCCACATCTGCTATGTTTTGAATGCCCAAACAACTGCTGTTGAACTTTAATCTCAGCTGGTGTTTGTTTTGTTATATTTGCTAGAGAGGATTAAACATGGTGAAACATAAAGAGAGAAACACTATAACCTTGGCTAGCGATAACAAAACGATAGTTAAGGTTCTACTGAAGTCGAGACTCGTTGTCATGGCTGCTGAATGGTTTGGCTTGGGTAGAATCACATTCAAGATCTTAACATGATAACTTTCATCCCGACATGATTTCTGACGAAGATATAAGCATACCACGCACCACAAGAACTGAAATGAAATGAGATTTAGTGTTCTACTTTTCTGCACCGACTGGGCTATGGCAATCAGTTTGCTATGAGGGAAATTGTGCCCGGGCAGCGGCGCTTAAGCGCTTATCTCGAATTCCAAGTGCCAGTGGCTCTTTTACGTGCAGGCCAATGTGTACACATGATCTTGGACTTTCGTCCTAACTGACACCGTTCCTTACCAGGTCTTCCACCTGCAGCACTGACAAGGGAAACCTGACAAGGGGGAACCACGCCGGAAAATCGGGAAGAGGTTTATCGGCCATCACCAGGAGAGAATCCGAGATCTCCTAATTAGCGAGATAAGTCTCTTAATCACTGGGCCATCTTGTCTCCTCCGATAATAGGAAATATTCGCCAAAATTAATTTTATCTCCATATATTTAACATCAAATCATTTTTTTTAAGGAGTTTTGGAAGGAGGGGCTGATGGTATGGACTTTGATGAAGCTGGTAATCTGTTGGTAGCCCACTGGGGTTCTGGCCATGTCGAAGTATTTGGAACCAGTGGTGGAGATCCAATTAAAAGAATTAAATGTCCGTTTGAAAGACCCAGTAACATTCATTTTAAACCTAAATCTAAAACTGTTTATATTACTGAGCATGATAGTCATGCTTTGTGGAAGTTTGATTGGGAGAATCGTGGAAAAGCGCAGTTTTGTGAAACGCCATAGAGCATGTTGTTTTGGAGAGCTAAATGATTTAATCCATTACCAATAATAATTTATACGCCAAAACGATCTAGTGAATCCAAAGTAACGAAAACAAAGACTATATATGAACTGATATATAAAAAAATATAGAGAAAAATAATTAAAATAAATGCTTTTTAAAATATGTATTTTTTAAATGATCCAACATGACAGGAAAAAGGTTCAATATAGAGTGTAGGTCATAATCAATCAATATTTTTATTAAGGAAAATTATTAGCCAAAACATTAATCTAATCCATCAATATGGCCTTTTAAACCTTATATTATTTTCTATATTTCACACCGTCATTTTTATGTGTCTTAAATAAATAAAACAATATTCTGCTATCCTTCTGTACAAGTCTGCCCTTTCTTCACGAATGTTTTTATTATACTATGGTGGTCTTAATTTGCACAATTCCAACAATTCCAATTTAAATGAAATGGGGTTTAATGTGCTACCATCGTTTTATAGTGTAAATTATACCATGATAGCGGCGTTTCCGTCAGCTCCTCATCGAATTCCAACTGTCAAAGACCTTTTACGGGCACGTCAACGTGTTCACGCGAGTTCGATTTATCGTATAACCCGAACGAGTAGATCCTGTTCCTGCACCACTGACAAGGGGGGGAAATAGCCTGGAAAACGCCAATTAACTTTCCCCTTCAACATTACGATCGAACAAGGAATGAAATGGGGTTTAAAATCCCACTTTTCTGTTGTAACAAGGACCTCCTGATTAGTAGTTATTTCTTGTTTATTTTTCAAACATTCATAAATTCATCTAGACTAAAGTAATTTCATTTTGCATTATCTATTTTTAAACTATTATATAGCAAGAAAAAACAGCTCTTTAACTAAATGTTTTACACAATAGAGTTTAATACACGTATGTGATTGAATGTGGGTCAACTCAGTCACGTCTTGTTTTGAGGTTAGGGCACATAATTAAGATATTGCCACAAGTCTTTCAAAAGTAGCAATATGTACATATTTCTGAAGCAATGGTTACGAGCATTAGTAATCGTATTCCAATGTCTAATCCCAATAAACTTTTTATAGGAACCGTACCAATCTTTGATTACTCACCAACACAATTTGCTTATTTTGTTATGTTAATATAATAATGCCAAGGTGAGAAACGGACTGGAATTAAATAATTGGGATCAAAGTTCACTACTCTAGATTCCGTCAACCAGTGGCAATACTCACTAAATTTTGCCAGGTAGTCAATCGAGTCTATGATGACTTTTTAGAATTATCCACTTTAACAACAAAACTGTGGATATCCTATATTTACTGGATATCTAGAACGATATTTCAAAATAGCCAAAACATATTCATAAGTCCTTGAACGGTAAACTGCAAGGTTATCTAGATTTATTCTAAGCACGTAAAACGTCGCGAGACGTGATCAACTGCAACAATATACTATTTAAGAAACACGCTCATTTAACAGACAAAAAAGAAGCCAAACCAATCAAGTAGATAAAGACTAAAGTAAGTAAAAATATTTCATTGTTTGAATCAACTTTCAAACATTTTATTCACAGATACATTATTATCCTATATCTCTTATTTTAATAATATATTAATATAAGGACAATCTCTGTCTAATAATCAGTCTCTATACTATACGAGCTGGAACTAAAATTAGGAACAACTGGTAAGGCTCTAATAAGTTTATAACATTAAATATAAGCAAATCAATTTACAAACGTAAGCAATATAAAACATTAAATATAAATAAAAATGGAATAATAATTGAAATAATAATTAAACGTTTGAAATATGAAATATAGGAACTATTAATGTTTGAACTATGAAATTTACGGAAGTTATTAAAAAGCTAGAAACTCCAACCTGTAATGCATCATATACATTATAATATACCTAAAAGTAGGAACTCCATTGTTTATAGGGTTAACACCATATCGGTATAGAGGAGTCGAAAATCTGACTACATGTACGTATATACGATCATATATCGTTATGAATAAGTTGTATTTACAAAAGGTGAACAATTTAGATAGGTAATCTTGTATTTTATCTGATTATGCCAGATATAACTTTAATCAAGTCGAAACTTATTTTTAAACAACCGACGGAGACCCTAAAGGCACCAGGGCCCTTTTTAATTAGTAAAGTAGTCTTCGCGGAAGTATATATAAGATGTTATTCACAGGATACTGTGCATTTTCTATATATTAGATGTTACTTAAATTGTAAACTCTTAATTTAAGATATCGGTGGTGAGCCAGAGAGAAATGGGGTTTAACGTCCACACGACACAAACTAGGTCATTTCTGAACTAACATACTGTTCAATTCTATTTCAATAATTCGCTTGAGCGTAGGGTACTTTAGCAGTGGGATCGAACCGATTGGACCCGTAGAAAACCCACAAGGTTGGATATGCGACCGAATGGTTAGCACGTGCGCGCTGTATCATAAGGTCTGTCATTGAGTCAACTGGTGTGGTTTCGATTCCCTGGTTGTACGTTGCAGGGAGTAGGGTCGCCTATCCAACCTCGTGGGTTTTCTCCGGGTCCTTTGGTTTCTCCCCACTGCTAAAGGCCTCTACGCGATCTAATGGACTTATGTTCGCCCATTGACTTCAAATTAAATTGCTGTAATATCACAGACTGTCTGTTTGCTCAACATTCCGTTGGTTCCAATCTTTATAGGCACATATTGGGGATCGCATTTGGCAATCATCCCCTCATAATAATTTTTTAAGGGGTTGACCGTTTAGTTTTTTTGCTACGGGGATTTGATGTTGACTGGAGTCAAAATCTCACTTCCGACACAATGATTGCTCTGCAGAAAGACACTTTACCCCCCTCTATCCTCCGCTCTACTATCACCAGTATTACCCAAAACTGCTCTGAAATTTCATTCCTTTTCTTCAATTCTAGACAAAAAATCAATCAAAAAATGCAAAAAATGGGGAGAAAAAGATTAAGGGAAAAATTGTCTATTAATAACTCGCACTACATAAAATAAAGGGAAATAATTACTAGTCTTAGCCCTAATGGATGCAGACCACCATTAATTTCCACATTGATTTCAATGTTAATTCTGGCCTCTATGCCCGGCTCCAACTTTTCCCCAAATTTTCGTTCGGTTGAATGCTTTTCACTACAGACAGAGAAACAAATGGTCATGTGTTTGCATTAAAATTTGTATGAAGCTGACCACCAAAATTTTGAGATACCCAAACTTGAAGAAGCATACTAAAAACATTTAACTATTCGCCGTACATTATCACCGTAACCAACGTGATAACACTGTTACCATTCCGCCTCAAAATCATGAATATTTACCAAAACCTTTTCAGAAAATGTTAATTCAAACCCTCTTCGTTCATTCTAGACCAAAAAAATCAACAAAAATGGGCGTTCAAAAGGGCATAAAACTGGTAGAGAGAGAATTGCTATAAATAGACGAACTGGGTACCGAGATGGTCTTGTCTATGATATCACCCCTGGTGGGGGTGGCCGTAAAACTCTAGGAACGAACGACGAACAGAGATGGTGTAATTTAATGGTGGTCTGCATCCTAATGTTTGGATTGCAAATAGCCGGGTTATCTCCCTTCCTTATATTTTGATTCGCAAGCTGGCGAACACCATGCAGTGATCTGATTTATAGATTTTGCTCTATTTAAGACGAGGGGGTTCAAGTCAGCTGTTGCCACATAGTGTAACTTCCTGTCTCTACCCAGTCCATAAAGGACAAAAGGGTAATGTTATTGTAAGATTGGACATGAATTGAGAACTGATCTCCAATAATTGAATAAAATTGAAATATTATGATTGTGCACTGTATGTAAATTACTATATACTAAATATAGGCCACGTGTTCCATTTAATAACACGAACATCCCTATATATATATATAACCTATATTTACTCATTATAGGGCGACAGAAGTCAAGTTGACCAGCTATGTGTTATCACTGGCTTGTGTAAACGACAACAATCATAGTGGAGTGGAAACAGGCTGAAGAAAAATGGCAGCAATGTTAGAATTTTACGTAAACGGTCGAAAGGTGAGATGTAAAAATATTCCCATTGTGTAGTTATATTCTACTCTATGGTCATAGCCTACTCCTCGCAGTGTTTCGTTTGATTAGAGCTAATCCCACTACTCACTGCTGTAAACAAAGCAAATTCTTGTTCTAAATTTCCACTGGTCAATAGTCCGATTAACAACCAATAGCTTACTGCGTAACAATACCAATCAGACCTCCAAATTGGACCAAATACGTTTACATAACGTTACGTCATGACTCACGATTTTATTATGCCCAATTAACCAGTGCATAGCAGAATATTGCAGAAAAACTAATTGTGTGACAAGCAATGCTATCAACTGTCAACACGATTTTTACTCTGTGGATATAATGTAAACATGTTTTGAGACGAACAACACTTTCACCGTTTTTAATACCTTAAATCACTGTCCAAAGTTTTAGGGAAGACTCCTGATTAAACGAAGGGCTGTCATGTTGCTGTGCTTTTGGATATATTTGATTGAACGGGAAGAATAGACACACTCCCTCAAAAGCGCAAGTATCAGAAGCTAATCCAGCAATGGCCAGAGAGGGATTTATCGGGCCATTGCTTCAGGAATATGTTCTATGGTATACCTATTTAAAATATACTGAACAGCATGACTACAGTTATAGAATTTTACGTAAATGGACGAAAGGTAAGATGGAACAATATTATAATGTTCTACTGTTTGAGCTATCTTCTTTTTAAATCGGGGGCCAGTAGGACGTTAAACCCCATTTCACTTCTTTCTAAATCAGAGTAGTAAACAGTATTAACCACTAAACTGGATGTTATATCCCACAAAAATATTCTTAACAGTTGTTTCATATATATATATATATACTCTTCAAAAAAAGTAGGGGATATTGAAATGCAAATACCTATGCAGGTTGTGATATGATAAATAGTCATGGGAATTTGACATGCTTTGAGAGTATGTTCACAGATGAAGAACTTATCGCCCCAACAGAACAACTGAGCTGCACATGCGACACGCAATAACGCCATACACGTGGGAGGGGTTCATTGTCAAATTTGACACTTCAAGGAAGGGTTGATGAAAACTGCGGCGTGCTGGTTTATCTATCCATGTTTGCTTTCCTATCGGTTCTTGCATAAAATTTACTGTTTAGCGTATCTTTGCTTTAGTGTGTTACGTTTAATTTGATCGGGAGACGTGTTCGTCGACGTCAACGTCAACCGACAACACTGCAACAATTGGCCCCAAATCGTGATTGGACGGTTGATTAGGAGCATGCCACGACGAATTGCTGAATGTCTGAGGATTGGTGGAGCAATTACTCATTATTAAGAAAAAATCAAAAACGTCCATTTTTACTTTTGACGGTTTATCTCTTTGCGAGTGAAATGGGCCGTCAGATAAGCCGCCTAAATGAACTGTTTATGTTCATGTGTAGGCAATTGGCCTGTTATTAACATACACTGGTTACCTCTAATAAAAACAGCAGTGCATTTTCGCCGTTTTGTATTGTTTCTTAATATCCCCTACTTTTTTTGAAGAGTATATATAAATGTCAATTTTCGAAAAAGTTGCCAATTATTAACAGATAAAATCAAAATGAATAAATTTCTCAGTCTGATCTGATAAGATAAATTTTAAAGAATTATTTTTTAATGTTCTCCATTAGTGCTTCTTAATCTTATTCTTAATGTTTGATTACGAAAAGTTGAACACCCGTGTTGAATCCAGGATTTATGAACGAGTTGACAGGATTTACCAGAAATATTTATTTGAAGTGATCAATCCGAAGGATGTTATAATCTTTCATTGATCTATTCAGTAAAGAGCGGAAAACACATTGTTTCTGATCTTAGGCGTACCATAAATAATTTTTATTTCTGATTTACCTGCATATTAACCAAGTTCGTTATCAATAATGTCTGGAGGAATGTATCTAAACTTCTTTCCTAACTTAAACCCCTCTAACTACAGTACACGTATTTAAACCCACAGGCGCCTGTAACGTGGAAAATATTTCAAAAATAACATTAAGCTATGACTAAGTATCTGTTACGTCCATGTTCGTAAGCGAGCTTATCAAATAACTGGTCTGATTCCAATTTATAATTCAGGGGCAAATAACTCGTCTGAAACCGATTCTCTATCAGTAGATATTTGATAATCTCGCTTACGAACATGGACGTGACAGACTTTAGAAGTATACTTAGTCATAGTTTGAAGTTATTTTTGAAATATTTTCCACGTTACAGTCGCCTGTGTTTAAACCATGAAGATTGACGCCGAGGGATAATTTCTCGAAACCTCACGCGACACCGCTAAGATACTTTGATTTTTATTATTTACACTTCAGTATTTGATCTTAAGTAATTATCCGTCCTTTGACGAGGAATCGGTTTGTTATACAGCTTATCATTAATTTTGAGAGATATGCGTCTTACACCCTTGTCAGTGGCGCAGAAAGGGGTATCACAACACCCGAATGTTTATGCGATCAAGAGGAAATGTAAAAGGCAAATCATCTACGAACTTTGAAAACAGAACTTGATCAATTGATATGTATTTATGGTCAAACTTGTAGTGTATTGACTGTAAAAATCAAAATCATGCAAGATGTTATTCGTATCTCCCAAAGGATATAGGGGGTGGGATGACCAAATGGTTAGCACGTGCGCGCTGTATCATAAGGTCTGGCGTGATTTCGATTCCCCGGTTGTACGTGACAAGGAGTAGGGTCGCCTGTCCAACCTCGTGGGTTTTCTCCCACTGTTAAAGACCCCTACGGGCAAGCGAATTTTTTAAATAAAATTGAACCATGTGTTAGTCCCAAAATGACCTAGTTTGTGTCGAGTGGGCGTCTCTCTCTCTCTCTCTCTCTCTCTCTCTCTCTCTAGTGGTGATGAAACATCGATGAAAGTATCACCATTTAACTCCAACAGTACTAGTTCCGTCACGGACCCAGTGTCTTCATATATAAACAGAAATTTTAACCCTGACCTCCAAGCTAGAGATTCCAAACTTATTTTTGACACACCTTCTAGTGATGATGAATACATCATGCAAAAGTATCACCATTTCGGGGTGAGGCTACCCGAAAAATATTTTCTGAAATTTTAAAGCTATTGAATTGAAAATGGCACAAGTGAAGTAGTTAGGAAATGTAATAAACAAGGGCAAACTTTCATTAAAAAAAAAGAAAAAAATGTTGTTGCTAGGGTAACACATTTTTGGGGAAAAAGTATGAAAAACGCAGGTACACCATATCTCTGGCACTAATAAAAATAAATGTCTCATTTTGGACTGCTTTTTCTTAAATGATAACCCTGAAACCATACAGAGAGTTTTTCTCTATAATTTTTATAGTTTGCTGGAAAATGGTGTTTAAAACATTGCCTCACGACAATATTTTCTCATTGGAGAAATATTTTGATAACGTTTGAAATATTAATGATAATTTAAATTGTTTTCTGTCTGATTTTGTAGTAGAGTTTTGTTTATATATCCTGCAAATTTGGTGAATATACAGTACTGGCCAAATTAATAGCATTTTTTTCTAAAAACGTTGCAGAATTAACTCACTAAAATTGAAGTATGGATAAAATCATACACCGTGAATATATTGAACTGAATATTCTTACACATAACCATATTGACATCTATTTTACATTGCATGGTTGGTCGACGTAATTGATGACGTCATGACGTCGTAGCGGCTGATGACGTCATCGATGTCCGTTATTTTGTTTTTTGCCGTTTTTGGAATACAGTCATTAGGAAATTTTGCTAATGCAAGGACATCAGTTACGTTTTGGGGAGAATACACTCAAAAAACAATGATTTCAATGGTCGTGCATGACGTCATTACGACTGTGTGACGTCACAATGACGTCATCTCGCCGAAACAGGTGTTTTACGCCAAAACGCTTCAACTTGATTAATTTCCATGAGAGGGTATCTCACAATTCAAAAATAGAATTGGCTGTCACTAGATAAGGTACACGAGAAAAATAGAAAAATCCTGTGCATTCCCCCGTTTTTATTCACTCTGTTCTTAATAAAAACATGTTGATGCACGGACTTTTTTCTAATTTGTTCGTTATCTTTTATCTACTGACAGCCAATTTTTTGAATTGTCAGATATCCTCTCATCGTCTCATATAACAACTTTTCATCTTCAACTGAATTATTAGTGAAATGAAATTCGATCGTTTGTCTGTTACCGCTCGTTACTACAGTCAGTTATATAGAAGGACAACTCGTGTTTGTCATGTTTGACGTCACTTCCTGTTTCTTCACGTGCTTGTTACACATCTCAAGTAGCAATGATCTCTGTGTTAAAAATATATTTGGGATGTATTTAACAAGCTCTTATCACATGACTGGCACCAATATTGTCCTTTAACGCGAAATGTGCGGAAATCGAATTCGATAAACATCAATTAAAGAAATGTATTTATTATGTGGTGCCGGGCATTTCTTTTAAAATGGCTGCCGAATTTGGTATAATAAAAGGGCATCTCTTAAGATACGTAAGATATGACTTTTGCTATGTCTTTTATATAGTTTTCGATGTCTATGAATTTGAAGATAAATTTTGAAAATACAAAATAGCAGCAACACAAATTGGTGGATATTAAATTAATCGTCATTTTTCCTGTTGGATATTAGATAGTGTCTCTAAAGCATGATGTACACTGTAGTTCGATGTACCCTGTAGTTTAGATACAGTCTCCAAACCGTGTTTACACTGTAGTTTGGGTGTAGTTCGTCAAATGAAGATAAATTTTACGATATATCCATCCTGAAATAACAAAAAATGAATATATTGTAAATGCGCTTTAAATATCTGGATGCGATAGACTTCGTGATAATAAATTCAAGGTATATTATATCATTGGCAATAATAAGATCCAATTTTATATAGTTTTTAGTTACACACTGTTAACCACCAATAGATGTTTTAATGAGAATAAATCATAAAATGTATTAAGCTCGACGTAAGACTTAAATACAGATACAGTTGGTTTAACTTGAATAGAGATTTTAATTATCAATGCTGCATATATGCATATATCACATTACAGCCGAATCACATTACATAGGCTTTCTTTTTAGTTGATGTTCATATCGTCTTACGTATTTGTTAACATCAAGGTGAACTTGCTCTATTGTCCGATTAGCCTATTCAGACTTGTTACCACGAATTTACTCACCCCACCCCCGTATGAATTTATTGTTTCACTTGACTAAAGAAACATTTTGTAGGAATGTATGCTTTTATAGATTGAACACTTGTTTGCGATGTCATTTTCGGTGGAAACTGGCACCATACCTAAAGAATGATTGAACAAATAGCGGAGACAGGGTTTCAGCCGGCTGATTTAAATTATTTCTTTAAATACAGTAAAGCTTTAAATATGTCAGTTTTCACTCTTTAGAATGTTTTTGTAAATAAGTTTTTATTGTAGTTTCCGTGGCGTATTCCCAATAAGCGTTAGAAACAACGATATATACCCTTAATCCCGGTGCCGATAAATGTTGGGTTGTGTGGAACAAGCTAACAAATCTCAGGTACGATATATGTTTGATTCTCAATCAGAACAGGTTCATTTGAGATGAGACGCAAATATTCAAAGGGGTCAGACAAACTCTAAACTGATTCCCTTCAAAGGAGGCCCTGTCTGTCTACCTGTGGAATAACATGCATTTGTATCTGTTAAATTTGTGTGGTAGACAGATTGATATTATTTTTACATAGGCGGGGGGTGATAACGTCTTACCCCAAACAAATTGCAAAAGAAACCATGGAGTTTCTGAGAGCGATATTTCCTTATTAGTGTGTTTTAATGGTGGGGGAATAAATAATTTCTTTTTAAACTGGTCATAGAGGCGAAATGTGCCGAAAACCGAATTTGACAAAAATCAAAAAATGTATTTTTCACATGTATGGCGCCGGGCATTTCTTTCAAAATGACTGTCAAATTTAAAGTAGCATTTTCCGACAAGACCAGTGATAATCTCGTAAGATATGACTTTTACTATGTCTTTTAAATGGTTTTTGACGTCTCTTCCAGGTCACCGTCGAGTTCCGAAGTCGTGAAACGCACCGTCGGGGGATTTGTAGGGGCCTGTCTCCCCTAGAAAATTTCTAGAAATTTCAAGCCGGTCTTGCTAGGCCGTGAATACGACAGCCTGAAAGTGGTCCATTTTAATGAAGACATCTGAACTCCAATCAACAAATCAATCAACCAGGCTGTTGTTGCATTCACATGACACCAGACGTGTCATCTATGAAACAAATATGCCCGAAACAAATGTCGCTGTTAGTGCGACCCATTTGTGACAATTTCTAGGTCCCAAATATTAGGGATTTAGCTCCTTTAAAAGCGAATGCAAGTTAAATATGTTTAATAGCACTTTTATCTAGTGTATTTTTTATTTTTATTTTTCTTATAGAATAAGGCTATATAACAATAATGTGCGCTTCTTGTTGTATAATACTAATAATAGTATGTTCAGCTATACTCTTCGTTTAAAAAATGTATGTTTTATGTCCTATAGACACTTATTCGCTGAAATCTATGATATCCAACAATATAATAGGGCATATAAATAGATAATAAGTTGGTAGAGTTACTTGGGACCCAAGATGGCGTCTTTGTACGCTTGACGTCATATTTGCATGACGTCATATGAAATTCATGGCTTCACAGTTGTCGCAACTTTATCTATACACGTCTTTGCGTCGACCAACCATGCAATGTGAAGTAGATGTCAATATGGTTATGTGTAAGAATATTCAGTTCAATATATTCACGGTGTATGATTTTATTCATACTAAAATTTTAGTGAGTTAATTCTGCAACGTTTTTAAAAAAAATTGCTATTAATTTGGTCAGTACTGTATCTTAATTAGTTACAGATTTATAGTGTACCTACATTTTTTATCAATTTTTCCCCCAAAATAAGTTACCCTGGCAACAACTCTTTTTAAACTTACCGCTTTCCCTTCTTTGTTACATTTCCTAACTACTTGTACCATTTTCAATTCAATAGCTTTAAAATTTCAGAACAAAAATTTTCCGGACTCTCCCCTCCCCCTTAGCCAAGATTCAGAGCGTACATGGCTTATGGACGTGGACATAGGTTCTTCAAAGACAAACTAAGATAGTGACATTGACCTTCAAGCTAGCGATTCTAACATTATTCGTTATACACCTTATAGTGGTGGTGAAAATTCATGCAATATATCAACAATTAACACCCAAGAAGTTAAGACAAAGGGCGGACTAAGATGGTGAAAATAGACCTAGGATCTTCAAAGGTAAACTAAGACTGTGACCCTGGCCGTCAGACTATTAATTCCAACCTCATTCGAGACAAACCTTCTAGTGGTGATTAACAAGCAGGCGCACGGACAAACTGATCACGATATGTGGACCCGATCATGGCTGGGTCATAATAAATCATTTTGTAAATTGTTACATCGATTGAAATAAAATAAAACCAAGTACGAACAATCCAAACCATTAGACAAAATTCGAAGTCCTAAAAAAACGGTATACGAAATCAAAATAGTAAATTATTTTGATTTCGCAGCACGCTAAGCACGTCCTTTGTAACAGTTGTGCCAGTGACCAATGTCGACCATGGTCCATATTTTAATAAAATTTTAAAGCTAACCAAGCTATCTGAACCAGATGCCCCTGCCAACAAGGCCCATATTGATTAACGGTTAGCGTTTTGGGCTCGAAGAATACGTGGAGGTTTATGGCAATTTAAACAAAGTTCGAAGCTAGCGTAGAGAAACATTTAAGAAAGTTGTTCAGAATTTGATTTCGATACTTGAGATGGGTAGGCATTGGAGGCCATAAATAAGAACAGATGTAGTATGATCCCTTGACATGGTTTTTGACACATCTCTGCAAATTGTTACAAGCCTCAATGTGACAAGCGCGTTCACGTGGCTTGATCGATTTGGCTAATAATGTATATACAAAAGTTAGTTGACCTGCAGTCACTAGATATGTGATTATTAATGTAAAGTCTCCTGTCCAGAAAAATAGCGTAGCAGTAGCAGATAATAATGTGTCTCATATTTTAATATAATTTTAAGCTATTCTAAACATCTTATATACATCCGTAACTGATAGAATAATTTCTTCTAGATAACTTGCGTCAAGTGTCGCTGTTTGCAGATGTCGAATTTGTGGCAATGTACAGTTGTGGGTCATCAGCATAGCCGAGGTAATCAGGATTATTTTTCCTGGTTATGTAACATAGAAATATAATACATAAACGATAAATACATAAACGACAAATCCCAAGGGGACACCAGTTCGTAAACTTAGATTTACCGTTATATACAGTTCCGGAATGGGTTCTGCCATAAAGATAAGATATCTGGGCCATTCTAAGACATAAAATCGTTGTTTTAAGCAATTTATATGTATGGTTTGATCCAGAGTATCGAAAAGAGGCCAAATATCTAATCCTTGCAGTACCTCAACTGCTACACTATTATTATCTTAGAGCTGGAGGCCAGGGGGTTAACCTAGCTGAAAAGTGTACCCATTTTCTCCTATATGGTATCAATGCATGTATATCTGGTATCATCAGAATGTAAGTATGTCGGGTTTCCGGTGGTGGGTGTGGTATTCCACGCCCAAAATGCCATGCACCCCAACTAGGCTAGATTAGCTCAAAAGTGTACCACATGAAAATCGTACAGCAGTGTACCGTACATCTTCAGGTGTTACAAAAACACTCTAACAGACATTTCTAGTGGTGGGTTACCCCTGACAGAGCTGTGTAATTGTCAGACATTTGTAGTGGTAGAGTATCCCTGACAAGAGTTTTCTAATTTCCAGACCGCAGCTAGGCTAGATTAGCTGAAATCTGTACCACCTAAAACAGCTTTGGAGATGTTCAGTACCACTACAGGAATCATGAATGACCACTGCCAGACAGTTTGTGCGGTGGGTTACCCCTAACAGACACGCCCCAAATTTCTTGTAACCGCAGTTTATCGCCTCTTCCATACGTGCTAGGTATTAGTATTCTAGGCCTACGCATCCTGGCTAAAAATTTATTTTTTTAGAACACGGGAAGAGTGCCCGGTAATCTAGCCTAGGTTGGCCCCCTGGGCTCCTGGTCTATCTAGCAGTTTAGTTAAGATATAGTTCCAGACACGAAAAATGTCCTCTCTGTATTATGTATCTGTGCACACTACATTTCAAATTAGCTTAGAAACAAACACGAGATTCCAGACGGATCCGCTAGGGTGTTTTGTAGGTTCCTTTATTTGAGTTAGATTTCATTATTAGTGGAACTACCACTAACATGATGTAAGAAGATTTTCCTAGTTTCTGCTTTGTTGCGAAATCGTTGTAGACTCGAAGAATGGTCTTTTCTGCACTATGCATGGTTATGTACATATTCCTGAAGCAATGGTCCGAGAAATCCCTCTCTGGCTATTGCTGGATTGACTTCTGATACTTGAGCATTGGTTAATTGGGCGTACTAGTTCGTGAGTCATGACGTAACGTTATGTCAACATATTTGGTCCAATTTGGAGCGCTGTTTATTAAAGCCGAATGATTTTGTTACAGTTAGCTATTGGTTGTTAATCCGGCTATTGACCAGTCATAATTTGGAACAGAAATTTGCTTCTATTATAGCAGTGTTAAGTGGGATTAGGTGTAATCAAACGAAACACTGCGAGGAGTATGGGTTATGTACGGTGTTTTTAAAATTAGTTTAGAAACAAAAGACGGGCCTATAGGTTTCTTTTAAATTTCTTTATTATCAGTGCTACCCTGAACACAGCTCGGAATTGACTAAGAAGCATGTTCAATTTCATCCTGATTGCAAGCTTCAGTTTTAGTCCGTATCAGCCAAACCTTGTTACAATCTACCGATCGGAGCTTTTACGACTCTTTTGCTTATAATTTTTTTTTTACGACAATAGTCTTACATTGCAGTCTTACATAAAAATAAAAATTATCTTGATATCCATTAACACATCAACGCAGCAGACGGCTAATAGTCATTTTAATTATTTAGATTTAACAGAAACAAAGATTTAGATTGATGCTATCTTGAGTTTGATGACGATGTTCATATCATTTAGCCATTGGCCAACTATCTTACAGATTAACATGGGAAATTAGATGGTTCGAAATGTCTATTTTTGACATTAAGTTTCCAATTTACATGGCAATATTACTGGTGGCAATACTCTTAAGTTCAAGTTCTAATTTATAACAAGTATTTTCTTACAGATTACTGAAAGTAAACCTGATCCAGAATTAACATTATTAGAATATCTACGTGATACACGTATCCTTTATCATCAGTCTTTTATTCTAATTCCAGAGATATTGATATGATTTCTTTATAAACAATATTTTATTCAGTCGATAGCCAGGATTATTATTTTTTTTATTATTGAAACGGTTCCTTAACTAGATATTTCAGTACGTTTAA
Source organism: Patella vulgata (assembly GCF_932274485.2). Taxonomy (NCBI): domain Eukaryota; kingdom Metazoa; phylum Mollusca; class Gastropoda; family Patellidae; genus Patella; species Patella vulgata. The sequence continues at coordinate 25,950,958 of NC_065882.2, read as the reverse complement.
CTGGTACCAAGCTAGGATGCGGAGAAGGTGGTTGCGGTGCTTGTACAGTTATGATCTCGTCATATAACCCATCGTTAAATAAAATACAGTATCCTTTAGTTACATTAATCTCTCGAATTCTATCGAGTGTTCTAGAAAGAGTTACCACATTCGTTCTCGTGCGTGACACCCACCCGTCGATTTCAGAAGCCGAAGCTTATCGGTAAAAGATAACAAAATGGGGCCAAGGATTGCTATCAGAATTACAATATCCATGGGTGTGAATACAAATGGGATGCGAGATATGCGGATAACTGTGGGAAGTCGTATCAGGTCTCCTAGAAGGAACGTCTTGACATTTTATTTGCAGAGTAGAAAGTTAAATACACCCAAACCCAAAACACTTATAAACATATATAATGTACACATTTGTGTATAAAAGGGAATTACATCGTATCGCTCCGGGGGTGTAAATTCTGCAGGACCAAACTATATTAACGTGGTTATTAATATCTATTCTAAAAACCATCAACGACAAAAGGTGCAGCCTCAAATTGCGGAAGAACTAGGTGGTGCATTTGGAATATGTTGAACCAATTCTATCAAACATGTATACTTAGTGGACACCGACACTGTCCTTTAAAGTCGCTTCTGACTGTGGGAATGGCGCCTGACAGTTTTGTATATTTATAGACATAAAGTGTCACTGTTGATTTTCAAAAGTGAATTTCTTTACATATATCAAGACATTATTCAGCTAATGCTTGTCTTTTCCCGTTATGTTCTGTTCATGGTTTAGCTGTAACTACGGTAGAAGGAATAGGCAGTACTCGTACAAAACTACATCCAGTTCAGGTAGGCTTATCTCTAATAAACCGAAACCGGAAGTGATAAATAAATGGGAAAAACTCCACCAGGAAATCACAATACTCTGTTGTTCCCCGCAATCAATCTTGCCCTTTTGTGAATACACATGCAATATTAAATGATCTCTTTGAAATGCAAATTGCCATTGGATTGCCACCGTTATCACAATGAGCACACAAATTACACAGTGAATGACTTTTGTTATTGGTAAACTCCAGTTGTCACTGGTCAAATAAATTAGTTACGATTTGAATTTTGTTTTTTTAAATTTTATTTCCATCACTAATCTTATTATTAAGAATAGCGACTATATATATTGTAACCGGTATTAGTAGTAACCGATTATTAATTATTTTTCTCCTAATTAGGGGGGGGGGGGTTGATGGCTGAATGGTTAGCGTGTGCGGGCTGTACCATAAAGTCTGTCATTGAGTCGACTGGCGTGGTTTCGAATCCCTGGTTGTACGTGACAAGGAGTAGGGTCGCCTGTCCAACCTCGTGGGTTTTCTCCGGGTCCTCCGGTTTCCTCCCACTGCTATAAAGACCCCTACGCGCAAGCGAATTATTGAAATAAAATTAAACCATATGTTAGTCCCGAAATGACCTTATAGTTTGTGTCTAGTGGACGTTAAACCCCATTTCTCTCTCTCTCTCTCCTAATTAGGGGCTTTTCGTAATTCATAAAAAGTTTGACTAATTGATATTAAAATTATATTTGTAGGAGAGAATAGCCAAAGCCCATGGATCACAGTGTGGATTTTGTACACCAGGATTTGTAATGTCAATGTATACATTACTCAGAAATAATCCACAACCAAACCTGGAGGAACTCGACACAGCATTTGATGGTAATATGATAACAATGTCGTCTTCTTATAAACTTTCTTGATCAGCATTAGCATACACACTTATTGTCTTTAGTTTAAAACCATTGTACGCATTTGGGGCATTGATCAATTGTGAATTTATCCACCACAAATTAGGAGTAGTAAACAATTAAGCAAGTATAAATATGACGAATAGAAAATGGATGCTTTTGTTTCTGATTCAAGGTAATTTATGTCGATGTACCGGATACAGACCAATCATAGATGGTTTCCGTACATTCACTAAGGTAAACAAAAATCTTCTAATTTTTTAAGTATCCAAAAGGTAATTCAAGACAAAACTTATTGTTATATATCGTTGACATAGTTCAAATGAATTGTGTTCACAGGGCTACTTGTTTTTATTCGCAGGAATACTGTGCTATGGGAGAACAGTGCTGTAAAAATAAAAAGAAAGGTGAACGCTTAGTGGAAACAGGTAACATAGTCGATGTACGTATCTTTTAACGGTGCATTTATTGGAAATATGTCTAGTTTCAATGCAATATGAATATAATCCCGCCCGTTCTTTCTTTTTTTTAATCAGGTTCATAACAAAACCAAACAACGGTTAAACTTAAAGATTCATTATGGGAGATTGAATAAAGAGCTGGCAGTTCTCATTATAATAGTTAAAAACTAGATAATGTAGAGGGAATTTGCTAAAAATTTCAGTCAAATTGATCCACTCTGAACCTAGATTTTAGCGATTGAATTTTCGGCCTAGCCTCGATCATCATTACTAAAGTCGGTACGATAAAAAACATAGTCTCGATTATCCATTTCATGATTAAATTGTGAGTGGAAGTCGAACAGCAAATCAGAACCTAATCCAGTAAATATCGCAGGCTAGCGATGACATCGACAGTTGATTATGGTCTGGATAGGTTAATTAATGTCTAATTTATAATTTAGATAATATTTCAGGCCTAAAGAAAGAACTGTAATAGGCAGATTTAGCTCTTGCATAATGTATGTTTAAGGTAGTGATGGAATACTAACACCAGAATTTGATGTCGATACATTTTAAAGCCGCCCTGTCGTTCACATTTCTTTTAATCACAAAAGTAGCTAAATATTTCTTAAATTGACAGGGTTTGTCTATCACAATGCAATTAAGACACCTGTTGATCTTTCATAAACATATCTTTCTGAAATTTATATTGGTTGTCTGTCCTATGGAAAGGAAGAACGTTTTTCATGGATTTTCGATAATAAATTACATTGTTGATTTTCCTTGATATTCGACAATGACTTCTACTTCTAGAGGTATTGCCGTTTTATTACGAAATTTATTAGTACCATAGAGTCGTCAGCATGATGCAGTCTCTTTGACATTTATGTTGTTGTCAATTCTACTGAAGAACTGTGTTGGTTTTCAGTGATTTTCGATAATAACTTCAAAGGTTATTCTTTTTAGCACCACGGAAGCTTCTATTATTTATGCAATCTTTCTAAAAATTGATATCGGTTTTCCACCCTATTCAAGGAAAGAAATGCATTAATTTCCCTAGTTATACTCCTTTGTTTCGAATTAAGTAAGTTTGGGTTTTGGTACTTGTAAGATTTGCAACGAAAATGTATAATCTTGAATTTGAACACTATTTCAGGCATCTTCTACACTATTTAGTAAAGATTACCAACCATATGATCCAACACAAGAATTAATATTCCCTCCAGAACTGAAGGTATATTTAATATTTTAAATTCTAGTAAAAGTAGAAGATTGTTTAATGGGTCAACGTTTCGGGTGCAATACGCACCCGAAACGTTGACCCATTAAACAATCTTCTACTTCTACAAGTCTGTTGTGTATTCTGTTGAGCGTGGATTCTTTAATTTTATTTTACTACTCCGCCCCGCCGGTATCATCTTTTGATCCAGTCTCCACGCAGATGTATCAGCCTGTCCAGCTTTAATTACTCTCTAAGGGAGTGTTGCCGTACCCTTTTCTGTTTCCAAATTCTAGTAAAGTTAACACTAACAGGCTGGTTTTAATTAATGTAGTCTATGACAACCAGTAAAAATATGTGTTGTCTTTTATATTCCCAGCATATATTTAAAGGGATACAATATCTTTAGAATTCCCTGTTGATTTGGATTTAATCGGGTTATATAATTTTCTTTGGTTACTTACTCCATTATTACACTCAACTATTAGAAACAATTTAATGTTAATATTTTCAGATTAGATTTAAAGACTATCAGAAATTATTTAAAGGCTATCAGAAATTATTTAATATGGTTAATATTTTCAGATTACATCTAAAGACTATCAGAAATAATTTAATTTTAATATTTTCAGATTAGATTTAAAGATTATCATGAACAATGTGTCAGTTTTAAGAATGGCCAAATAGAATGGCACCGACCAGTTACATTACCGGAACTTTTAGAATTGAAAGAATCTTATCCTGATGCTAAAATTATTATTGGTAACAGTGAAATAGGTAGGCTACATGTAACTTCCGTTCATTCAAAAGTTTATATACATAATTTATATAAAAGCTACAAAATGTGATTTGGAAGCTCGTATTTAAAAGAACTACACAGTACCGAAAAACTTTTAATGACAGTTTATTAAAGTTATCTTATCTTCTTCGTTCAGGTATTGAAACTAAATTCAAAAAGATGTTCTATAAAGTTTTGATCTCAGCAACCAATATATCAGTACTAAATACTATTAATGTAGTGGATGATGGCATTAATATTGGCGCTTCTGTTACTCTTGCTAGATTTGAAGAAACACTACAATCTGTCTTGAACAATTACTCTGGTAAGTATTACCCCTTGTCCATTTTGGTTGAAATCAAAATTTAACCAATATTCTTTGCCAAGGATTGTGTTGTAGCGGAATTGTATTTCTAAGCAAGCTAGAAATTTGGCTGCAGGCCTAATAATGCAAAATGAATATATTGAAAATTACTATATTCTGAGCGAAGTTATCTCTGTTTAAGTTTTGAGTTTATGTGACATATCGCAACAACAGGACTATATATTCGAGACTTGGCATCGATTCGCCATTTTTAAATAAAATCATTAAATGGCTGTCATGTTTTTTTCCGTTTAAATTTTCGCAATCCGATGGTCTTGAGAGTTGATTATAGGCTTGTCATGTGAATAAATGTTTAAATAATAGTTTATATAACATTTGAAGCTAAAATAAAGACCTGCAATTGGCAGATTTAGCTCTTACATAATGGGAAATAATCTTTTCTATCTTCTGGTTTCATTCTTTAGTCCACATAATGTTCGCTTATAAATTAAAAAACGACGAGAAATGCCGATTGCTTTCGCATACCCGTTTAGTCACAGCAGAGAAACGAGACAAATCACTTTAGCTGCTTTATATTTTAGAGGAGAAGACCCGGTCTGCTAAAGCTATATTAGAAATGTTAAGATGGTTTGCAGGGCACCAGATCAGGAATGTAGCTGTAAGTTGCTCTTATTATAATCTCCTATTAAATCACACTTCATTTCCTGATATACTGTAATACACATTTTTAATGTTATATATTATTATCTCACACCGTATGATAATTTTATTTACTTTAATATTGCTTCTTCTCACCCACAAACAGCTTGTATTTACTTGCAACTCCGCCAAGGAGAGAATAAAATGATGTTGTCGATTTCCTCCCTGGCTGATACAATTAATAGATGTATGTTGCATTTACAGGCTGTAGGTGGAAACATAATGACAGCTAGTCCAATATCAGATTTAAATCCACTGTTTATGGCAATGGGAGCAGTATTAACTGTCAAGTCTAAAGGCAAGTAAAGGTTATATTTGACAAGGGAAGATCTCTCTATTCAATGGATTTCGCCACTTTGCGGGTCAACATTTTCGTTCTTATAGACCGAAAATTAAAATTTGATACAATACTAGACATAAGACAAAGTGTCAAATATTATAAAGTAGGCATACATACACCACCACATGCATGACCTCCGGATAAAACTTGTTACAATGAATCCAAGTCAGCAATGCCCCAACGAAATTAGAATGCATTGCATTATGGAAGGATAGTAAAGTACATAAAACATTGGGCCTAGACGATAAGCTAGTTAGCAATTAGATTACAGTAGAACCGACTTTAACACAAAATTATTTATAAACGTATTTTATCTAAAGGTGCTAGTGAAAGAAAGATAAAAATGGATGATAAATTTTTTACTGGTTATAGAAAAACTGTCATCGAACCAAATGAAATACTGGTGTCTATATTTCTACCATTTACGTCAGCGGTAAGTCCTTTCAGAATGTATCCCGATTCAACTTTGGCATCAAACTTATCACAAACAATTTGATGGCCTCCATTTTCACGGTTATATACAGGTGTTCAAAAGAAAATATACCAGAACTTTACGACACTACTGAATAAAACTCAAAATATGTTGTATCTTTTGAAATATGTGTAAATTCAGACCACCGGATGTATTTAGGTGACATGTCTTACTACGTTACTCAATTGTTAAAACGATTTAAATAAAGTTTGCTTGCTTTAGTATGTTTTGGACGCAATTTATAAATGAACTGTTATTCGTCTCAAATTCTCCTCATGGTTCCACATTTTACTTACAGAATGAGTATATGTATAGTTTTAAACAAGCTGGTCGTAAGGAAGATGATATATCCATTGTTAATGCTGGAATGAAAATTCGTTTTAAAGATCAAGCAAACACAATTGAAGATATGTCGTTGGCATTTGGTGGAATGGCACCTACCACTGTCATGGCGACCAAAACAATGGCGGGCCTACGAAATAAGTAAGTGTTGATAATTCAAGAATAAGTTATCAATTATGGCAGCCAACTTTTTTTTTTGCATAAATATTTGGAAGGGGTATTATCTTGTTGTGCCCCATACATGATGTAGTTCATCTTTCTAGGGCGCTTCTCTTTTGAAGAATTTATGTTGCACTTGATCATAGTTCAGAAAGGAATCAGGAATACGGTGTATGCTGTTTCTGTTTTATGTACTATTATTATAGAGAATGGAATGAGATAGAATACAGACTTTGTTTACTATGTTATATTATTGATTATAGAGAATGGAATGATAATATAATACAGACAGCTTGTCAACTATTAGAGAAAGATTTACCACTACCTCCTGGATCACCTGGTGGTATGGTTGAATATAGAAAAACATTAACAACAAGTTTCTTCTTTAAATTCTATCATTTTGTTCAGTCAGCACGTTCAAAGGTATCATTATTATGATATAATTGTAATTCTTAATACATACTTGCTCAGAATATTTGTTGCAGTCATTTATATATCTCCACGTTTATGTTAAATGTTATCCTCACTACAGATTGTCCCTCCGGTTTTGCGACCTGTCTTCACCATCCCAGTTGGTGCAGAAACGTTAGACCATGAAACATTTTCATTTCATTTCCGTAGTTACGCTGGAATCGATTCCCACGTGACATAATCGTATCATAACATGGCGTAGCGCTTTTGCCATTGTCCACCCTACCTTCACTTTTTTGATTTGGTGGATTTCAGCCGCATTTCGAAGATATCTTGCTTGGCTTGTTTGGTGCTTATTTCGATTTGTTCAAATAACCCCATGGCAACAGGGATGGGATATCTCAAAAATACAATTTTGATAATTCTAATACACCACTTGTTGGAATTCAAATGAAATGAAATTAAATGGAATTTAATGTCCTACTTTTCTGCTCCGATTGTGCTAATTAAGACGGGCATACGCCATGCAGGTTGCTAAAAGTGAAAGTTTGCTCGGACATCGCCACTCTTATTTCAAATTCCAACTGGCAAGGGTACGCAGGACCTCGAACTTTCGTCCCATCCGATCGACTATACGTTCTCCCTTGCCAGACCCTCCATCATACACCACTGACAAGGGCGAACCAGGCCGGAAAACTGATGGAATTCAACCCATAGTAAAGTTATTTGGCTATAAGAACAGGCAATGAAGATATTTCCTCATAGATAGAGAAATTGATAGTACACCTTGGTGACTGGTGAAATACATTTGAACTGTTATTTTTGATTAGATATCAAATGGATCACCGTCGATGATGTTAACAGAGCAGCCATTATCTAAAGGTACCCAAGTTTATGAAGAGGTACCAGAGGGCCAGACAATAGAAGATGCTATTGGTCGTCCTATAGTACATACATCAGCATATCAACAAGCTACTGGTGAAGCCATGTATGTGGATGATTTACCTATGTATAGAGGTAAGCAACCCTCACAGAACTGTTATTCCTGATTGTAGTTTAAATTGATTCATTGACCCTGGTTAAAAACGATGATTAGAATGTATAGTGAAATCCGAATTATTGCCTTTACAAATTAAAATTACTTTAGACATAACATACATAAACTACATTGATGCAATTTAATTCTTAAGATTTCAATCCCAACTCCATTTTTAGAACAGTGATGGAAATATTAGATTCTTTAAGGTGATAAACATCTTTGATTTAGGTCAAAATAAATCGAGTTTGTTATTTCCATAAATGTTGGGGCTGTGTTTATTCGAAAAAAGTTTTGTGTTTAAAGATTAAGCGCAATTCGGATTGATTAGAAGTTTAGCTGGTTGTATCGTCGGTATAACATGAAATCGTTTATTTCCCACATAATACGAAATCGGTTATATCCCAACAGTGGCTGAACCCACATAACACGGAATAGTTATATCCCAACAATGACTGATCCCACATAACACGGAATGGTTATATCTCAACAATGGCTGATCCCACATAACACGAAATCAGTTATATCCCATTAGTGGCTGGTCTCACATAACTTGGAATCGGTTATATCCCAACAGTGGCTGATCCCACATAACACGAAATCGGTTATATCCCAACAGTGGCTGATCCCACATAACACGAAAAAGGTTATATCCCATTAGTGGCTGGTCTCACATAACATGGAATCGGTTATATCCCAACAGTGGCTGATCCCACATAACACGAAATCGGTTATATCCCAACAGTGGCTAATCCCACATCACACGAAATCGGTTATATTCCAACTGTGGCTGATCCCACATAACACGAAATCGGTTGTATCCCAACAATTGCTGATCCTGCATAACACGAAATCGGTTACATCCCAACAATTGCTGATCCCACAAAACAATCCAAATAAAATAGAATCCAATGAAGTCGACAATTTAATTTTGACACAAACAACACAAGTGAAAACATTTTAAGGCAACTATGAATCAAAATTCTTCGGATGCTGACTTCTAGTTACTCTTTATAGTCAGATATATATTTATTATATGCACCTGTGTATAAGGCTTACTGTAATATTTTGTATATTGATTGTAGATGAGTTGGCCTTAGTACATGTATTAAGTAAAGTAGCACATGGTACCATTAAGGCTGTAGATGCATCACAAGCTCTATCTATACCTGGTGTAGTGGATTTTATAACTTATAAAGATGTACCTGGTAATAATACTTGGGGTCCTGTTGTCTTTGACGAAGAAATGTTTGTTTCTAAAGAGGTAGACCAACAATTCTAACTAATTAGTTCATACCTTTTCCACCTTTGAAATTTCTTTGACGGTGAATTGGTGTATCGGTGAATTCATTAATTTATGATTAAGACATGGTATTTCAGGTGAAGTGTCAAGGAGCTATAATCGGTGCTATTTTAGCAGACGATAGAAGAACAGCTGAGAGAGCAGCAGATCTAGTCAAAGTTGAATATGAACAGCTTGATCACATCATAACAATGGAGGTATTACAGACAGTTAATTAAAGATGCACTCCTTAGACAGTTTAATGTACCGTCGATTTTAAACCTAACGCCATCGGGTAGTAAACTGTATTGTACCGAGTGGCGGTGGTATTAGACCGGTCATGCCACTGGGCTCTCGACTAAACTGCCACTAGATTGTCAAGCCCGGTCATAGGAAAAGTTCGACAGAGGATGATCTGGTATGTGTGTCTACGATGAGAAAAAAACAGAACCCGCGATATTTCGAAATCGAAAAAGAATAGGTGCAGACACCGGGCAAAATTCGTTTCCCTCGCATATAACTATAAAATACACTGTACAATAATTCTCGAGACAAAAAATCTGATTTCATTTGGGAAACTTGGATCATGTGTCACGGCAAACCCAAATCGTCCATGAAACACAATGGGCAATGAAGAATGACGACTGAAAATAAACAACAACTAAGACCAAATTTATATCTAATAGAGACACACCTCCCTTAACCTGTTTGTCTGACTAGATGCAATACTCCCAGCTACCACACATTCTTTTAAAGTGTTTTTTACTTTCCTCAAAATTATTGTTATAATGATGCATTCTATGACGGTTATTTTCATTTCTATTTAGTTTCTCATATCTGGTTTTATATCTATAACTATCCCGTCTATATTGTTCTCACTGGATTAATTGTTATCCTATACTTTCCCATTGTTGGAACTGATGATTGATATATTTTCTAAGGATGCTATAAAGAAGAATTCATTTCACGATGCAGTTGAAAAAGAGATGGTGCTACAAGATGGTGATATGGAAGAAGGCTTTAATAAATCAGATCACGTCATAGACGGTGAAGTACATATTGAAGCTCAAGAACATTTTTATCTGGAGACACAGGCTGCCTTAGCTATACCTAAAGGTGAAGATGGTGAAATAGAAGTAATCTGTACAACCCAATATCTTAGTCTTACACAGGTAAACTATATATATTATTTGAACGTTTCGTCGCTGCACATACGCGGTATATCATAAGGCCTGTCACTGAGTCAACTGGCGTGGTTTCGAATCGCCGGTTGTACGTGACAAGGAGTAGGGTCGCCTGTCCAACCTCGTGGGTTTTCTCGGGTTCCTCCGGTTTCCTCCCACTGCTAAAGACCCCAACGCGCAAGCGAATTAACAAAATAAAATTAAACTATATGTTAGTCCCGAAATGACCTAGTTTGTGTCGAGTGGACAGTGGACGTTAAACCCCATTTCTCTCTCTCTCTCTTTCTCTCTTGCACAATACGCTGAAATTTTGTGCAGGACACCATTTAGAAAACCGAGCTTATGCTTCTACTGAGAACAGTACTCTACTTTGAAATAATTAATTGATGGTTAGAGGGAATGCCATTTCTGTGAATGGGTGACTTATTTTCTACGAAAACGCGAGTTTCAACTGGAAAGTGAAATATTTGATGTAAACATTTTTTCTATGGGTAAAGGTTGCCTTTGTAAATTGAAAGATGACCTCGATTAAAAAATCCCAATTTGGAAACCAATTGCTGAAATATTAATACACGTTCGAAAAAAAGCTGAGGACAATTTTTTTTCTTCCTTACCTTTTCGGTACTTTTTGTGCTTCGAAAGAGAAATATATTATTATATGATTCGATAGCCTAAAACATTCCTGGGGTCGTGCTGGTTAATTCGATAGCACATTATTTAAGGGTGGATCGCGGCGACGAAGCGTGATTCACCCGGGGCCAGAGCCCAATTCGCCAGTGGCCCAAATTCGATGGCCTAAAACATTCACGGGGTCATGCTGATTAATTTGATACCACAGGTGCGGGGGTTGAGCGCGGCAATGAATTGTGTAGACGAACATACATACATAAACACTTTGATTTTATTTACGTAGATAAGCTAGCTATATATCTTTATGACGAAGGTGTTGTTGGAATATGTTCTTTTCTTTATAATATTTATTTTAACAGAAAATAATAGCCAGTCTACTGGGTGTGGACAGGAATAAGATTATATGTAAGATAAAGAGAATAGGTTAGTATGTAAGATAAAAAGAATAGGTTAGTATAGCCTGTTTACTTCATTTGGACAGGAATAAGATAATATGTAAGATAAAGGGAATATATGGTGGCTGATTGATATTCTGTCGTGATGTTGTGATGTCCACCTTCATAAGGCGACATCACGACATTTTAACCTGGCATCACAACAACCAGACGCTACTTCATTTTTACCCAACAACATGATATATACTGCGATAATTATAAGGTTATTTGTCAACATATTGTAGTCGTTGCGATGATTTTACCCAGGAAAAGACAATTTTTGCTGATTTTATTGAATCAATGAGCTATGTTGTATGATCGCATTTTCACAATAAGATATTGCTATTCTTAAGCTTTGTTAACATATTCCATTTCACCGCTCCATAAGGGGGAGAAATGTCATCCCGATGGTACCCTCCGTCAAATCCAAATCTTACAGCCATCGTCTCAATTGCAATCAAAAGTTCATCCAACCAAAATTCGCTTTGACAATTCCAATTTGCGTTGTTTTTTTTTGGCAAACTTATTAGTCAGGCTATATCATCACAAGTCCATTCAGACACTATTCACCCACCGTACTTCTCAAATCAGCTTTAACCTGCTGAAGGTCCGCTCAGCTTGGGTTTAGCTCATTGGAATAGTCATGAATATTCTATATAAAGTAGAAACATTTGGGAAACATAAAAGAGTATCTCTGGGCTGCATAGGGTTTTTTCCGAGCATAATTCATTATAGAATGTTATGAAAGATGAGTACTCATCACATGGAAGATTTTCCTCGATGTCGCCCGCATAAATTTGGGCAAGGTGCCAGATTCTTGTTTCGTTGTTCCCGTCGAAATAGGTTGGCATCGAACACGAAAAACTGGTTACAAGATCATGTAATTCAGCGAAACGATCACCGATGTTATTGATTACATAATTCCGAAATAAACATGGCATTTGAAGTGGTAATTTTTATCATGTGATTCGTCATCGGCCCCATCTCCACCCAAAATCCAGTGCCATTGGTTCAGCACAGCATTTTCTATTTGTCGCGAGGTGGCCCACCCCGATCGGAAGAAGAGAGCCGCTCCCCTTGCCCCCCCCCCCTCCTCGCTAGTTACGCCACTGGTAAAAAGGTCGTATTTTTACAGGATTCTTTATAATAATGCACCCTTTAATTGTTAATACTCATTCTGTACAGAGATCAATGCTTGGTCGATTTTCATAAAATGTTTATTAAACATACATTATGCAAGAGCTAAATCTGATTGTTGCAAGTCTTTATTTAGGCTTCAGATGTCATAGAAATTATCTTTATTTACACAACAAGCACAAAATCAACTCTGTAGACCCACGGATGGCTTGGATTCGGCTTGGATTTAAACAGGATTTCGTTGATTGATTAAATTTTTAAATGGCGTTGTAAGCGGAGATTAACCGTTACGTTGACGTTATACTCCCGGAAATAAATTTAGATCGCATGTCAGTCAATTTGATTGAAAGTTCGATATATACGGCCTTGATATTATGTTTAGTTGTGGTTAAAATGGGTGTTTGGATGTCGGTATTATACGCTCTTTTGTCACTTGCGTTTACAGAAAAATTATAGAAATTGATAAACATTGCAGCTAACATCACCCCAGTTGAATTGCAGCTCCATTGGGTCACTGTAGGCCTACCAGTTACAGTACAAGAGTACACGCAGGCTAACAAGAAGTCGGCTACAATTATGCCTCATTGATTTGGTCCATTCCTTTCAAACTTTCGCTTCTTATCTATATATACTATTCAAAAAAAGTAGGGGATATTTGATTTTTAAGTGTTATTAAAGTCACCTAATGAAACTGACGAAGAAACAAATGACAAAATGAAATGAAGTTCACATTCATCGATTTATTCCAAATGATCGTTAGACTAAGTAAGGCACAGACTGACCATTATAAGGGTAAAATGATACCCGGGGTCAAACAGCAAAGTTACCACAGCATCACAACCAAGTCAGTAACGGGTAAATCCTCCTATGTTTGCCAAACAAGCATTGATCCGACGTGGCATACTCCTAATGAGACGTCTAAGGTCATTTTGGTCCAGATTGTCCCATTCCTGTGGCAACGCAGCAGCAAGTTCTTGGACATTGGCAGGACGTTGTTGACGTTGACGTAACCTCTGTCCAAGCATGTCCCAGACATGCTCGATGGGGGAGAGGTCGGGACTCAGTGCTGGCCAAGGTAATGTGGTGATGTTCTGTTGTTAGAGGTAACCTGTAACGATCCTGGCCCTGTGACATCTTGCGTTGTCATCCTTGAAAATGAAACGGCGGCCATGACGTCGTGCGAACGGCACAACATGGACTGCCAAGGTGTTGTCCCGGTAGTACTGGCCTGTAACACGCCCTGCAACAACATGTAAAGCCGTTCTTCCAGCAACAGTGATGCCTCCCCACACCATAACAGAACCACCCCCAAATCGATCATGTCTGATGACGTTAACGTCTTGGAAGCGCTCGTTTCGACGACGCCACACCCTCCTACGTCTGTCCAAAAAATCAACAGTGAACCTTGACTCATCTGAAAACATCACATTGCTCCAGCGTCGATTATCCCAGTGTTGACGATCCCTACACCAACGACGTCTTGCCTGAATGTGATGATCTCTCAAACAAGGGATCACGCGAGGACGTCGGGCGCGAAGGTGACCCCTATGCAGTCGATTCCGAATCGTCTGGCCACTCACTCTCACACCAGTGTCTGTTTGAAGACGAGCGCTGATCTGATTTGCTGTGATGACACGATTTCTCAAGGCCAAGGTACGGATAAATCGATCCTGGGCTTGAGTTGTCGCCCTTGGTCGACCTGAGCGTGGTCTGTCCTGTACAGATTGTGTATCACGGTATCTGGACCATAGCCTGCTTATGACAGACTGAGAAACAGTCATCGTCCGCGCCACAACCGCCTGTGTTGTGCCGATCTGTAGCATGCCAAGGGCACGTAACCTTTCATTTTGGGTAAGCCGACGCATATCAAAATTTGTTTTCTGGTCACTAAAACAATTAAACTGATGTTTCCACCCTGGAATTCAATGCCACAATGACTGTAGCATTCAAAGTCAGAGTCGTGCAAATCTTGGGTTGGACCCCCATGATGATCCCAAGCATCACCTGCATTCCATGCGGTAGCTATTGGTACGTTTGGGCGTCACATGTAACTGGAAATGTTTCTTCTGTTAGGTTCTATAGTGACTTTTTTCGTAGTCATTTGCATATTTTAGTATTATGCCCCCAAAATCAAATATCCCCTACTTTTTTTGAATAGTATATTAAAAGTCTTATTTTTAATTTGTAGTAAAAATAAATGTGATACGAATTGAATTGCAACCCCGTCTCAAACCACAGTCATTGAAAATGTTACTTGATAATCAAGAATATGTAGGTGGAGTTAACGCCTGTCAATCAAACTATCGTCTATTCTCGAATACGGTGAAGAGAGAGTTGACTCCTATTTCTAGTCAAAAATTACAATAGTGATAACTTTGTTCAGAATAAAGTAATTTTACTGAAATTTTCAATATATTCTTCTTTCATCATATATTTTTGAACTGTTATAGCAAGAATGGCCAACTCTCTATTAAAATCTCCCATAATGTATCTTTAATTATTATTTGGATAAAAAGATCCCTATGAAGAGTTATCTCCCCTGACTGATTGATCATCAAAGTTTATTGCCGTACAGTTCTCGGCCTGTTTTCACAAAAAAAACAGTAGTAGTGGGGTAGAGATGATCCCTGTCAATTTTGAGTATTTTGACAAGAACATTTAAAGAGTTATTATCCCTAACAATTTGGAGGCCATGTTGTCTTAAGTGAGTAAGACATTGACCCGCTAGCCTGGAGGTCGCGGGTTCGCTCCTGGTGTTGGCCGAGAAAGTTCAGCAGGATTTTCAGGCGTGGTTTCCCCTTGTTAGTGACGTAGGAGGGAGGGTCTGACAAGGACAACTGTCTTCATATGGGACGAAAAAACGAGGTCCCGTGTACACACTGGCGTGCACGTAAAAGATGCCTTGGAAGTTGGAATTCGATGTAAGAGTAGGCCGTAGTGCCGCTGTCCAGACATAATTCCCCCCATAGCACACTGTGTGCCCGTCTACATTATTCTATTTGGAGCAGAATAGTAGGGTGTTAAATTTCATTTCATTTCATTTCCCTAGCAAATTGTGAATGGCTACCTTCTTCTAATTGCTTCTAACATACGATCTTTCTTACTGGGATTTTTTACTCGCACACAAACGAAAGGGTAAATGTTGTCAGAATTTTTAGAAGTTTCCAACAACGAGTTATTGTCCCTGTAACCTGTCGATCCAACTTCCTGCAACCACCCCAAATGCCGGAGTATTTGCTAATTTGGGTCTTTTTCTTTAAATCTTAGTCGATTTACTGGACGTATTCAATGACTCACGCGCATCGATTATTGCCCTTTTACAAAACACTGACCGTAACCGAGGCAGACCACCCACACCACCCTTTTTTTTGAAAGTATGCCATTGTATTACATATAACAATCTTAAAACGATGTTCATAATTTTATTTTTCTATTCGGGTCTATTTGTAGGTGGTGGATTTGGCGGGAAAGAATATCGTAATATGTTGATAGCCGCTCCTGTCGCCATAGCTGCCAACAAGTAAGCACCAAGAAAAATATTTCGATAATATTTTCATAATAATCATAGCATAATAGATATGTTCAAATTTCATTTCATAATAGAAACACCAAATGTCAAATGTTTACATGAAACCCCAAACTTTTACATTTCTTCCAGACATAATCGTCCAGTACGTTGTTCATTGGATAGAGATCAAGATATGATGATGACTGGTACTAGACATCCATTTATGGCAAAATATAAGGTACAGTACGCTTAATAAAAGTATAAGGTACATTAGTACACATATTAAAAATATAAGGAACATTAGTACACACATTAAAAGTATAAGGTACAGTAGTACACATATTAAAAATATAAGGTACACATATTAAAAATATAAGGTACACATATTAAAAATATAAGGTACACATATTAAAAGTATAAGGTACAGTACGGTTAATAAAAGTATGAGGTACTGTACACTGTACATTATACTATAATGTCAAATTAAAACACCAGTTATCAGTAATTTGTTGGGGACATTAGTAAATGACATAATATTTCATGACCAGTGAATACATGACAAATACTCTTTATATAGATATTTCAAAATGATTTTATTGTTTTTGATATTTAGATCGGTTTTACAAAAGAAGGCAAGTTATCCGCTATTCAAGTTAAACTGTATTCTAATGCTGGATTCTCTAAGGATCTCTCTATTGTTGTAAGTGTTATTTTGACATCTTTTTGTTTTCGTATTTGTCTAAATAATATCATTTAAATAAATCAATGGAACAAATTTACAGAAAGAAACAAATTATACCTATAACCCACTGATTGTATTTCCATTCTTTCCAGATTATGAAGAAAGCTATAACCCATTTTGATCTGGTTTATAATATGCCTAATGTTGATATAGTTGGCGGGGTTTGTAAAACTAATATACCATCAAATACAGCATTTCGAGGTTTTGGTTCCATACAGGGAATGTTTGTTACTGAAACAATAATGACACATATAGCAGAATTCCTCGACCAATGTCCCATGAAGGTAAACGTTATTTATTTTTGCATGGCAGATTATACTTACTGTCTTTAAAAAAGGGCTATTTTAAATCAAGTACTGATTCCTTTTGGTGATGTACCTTATTAGTAATAACTTGTTGTTTATGTTGTTAGATTAGAGATATGAATATGTATGAGGAAGAAGGTTCTAGAACACCATATGGTCAGATATTAGATAACTGTACAATAAAAAGATGTTGGAATGAATGTTTAACTCAAGCAGAATATGAAACACGACAAACTGCGATAAATGACTTTAACAGGTATCTACTGTATTATGTACTTCATAACAGTTTTACATTGCAGTATCAGAATGTTTTCTGATTGGATAAATTGGGGAACAGTTAAAGCCTATGTAAAGCCCATCACCCTAACAGTGTTCAAAATAATAATATTATTCTTTGAAATTTTTCTGTTTATTTTTTAATCTGTACTTTTCTTCTTTGTTTATAAGTAAAAATCGTTGGAGAAAAAGAGGCATGGCAATTAATCCTGTCAAATTTGCTTTATCCTTTGTCGCAATGCAAGGATTTTATAATCAGGTAGGTAAAACTGTGCAATTATAAAGATAGATATGACCATAAATAATTACATTGATTTTATAGTTAATGATACTCCCTATCTACCACACTATCTACCCCAAAGAAATTAGGAGCTGACTATAACAAACAGTAGTAGGTTACATCAGAATTAGAACCTACAGATTGTCTCATCTGAATAGATCACACTTTGTTTTAGACAGAAACCTTGATATTCAATTTACGGAAAAAAAAAGTATACAGATATGTTTGTTTTAAATAGGGTGGTGCCTTGGTTCATCTCTATACTGATGGTTCAGTATTAATAAGTCATGGTGGTATGGAAATGGGACAAGGTCTTCATACTAAGATGATACAGGTTCAGTATATCCCCCTTTTTTTTGTTTATTTATTACAGTTATGAATTAGTCGATTTCCCCGGACTTAAATGATTTAATAAATGAATGCTTACTTCAATTTGATTCAAGTCTTAGACTTGGTTTTCTTTCAAGCAATATTTCATGATTGGTTATGTCTCAAATTAGAAATCAATGTGTTTAATATACCTATATGAACGATAATTATTTATATACTCTATAGATAGCAAGTCGTGTATTTAATATACCTATATCAAAGATATTTATAAGTGAAACAAGTACTGATAAGGTACCTAATACAACACCAACCGCTACTAGTACTGGTTCTGATCTTAATGGTGCTGCTGTTTTAGTGAGTTGATCATTTTTATACGCCCACAAGCTCTATAGGCTAAAGTTAATATCCGATTGACTTTAAATTTATACACAGTGTTTAAGGTCAAAAGACGAAGAAGCCTATTGATTTTCAACGATTTTCGATAACTACTGCCAGAGTTATGGCTCTTGATCACTTTAAAAAATCTTGTGGACGCTCTAGAGGTCAAAGTTAATATCCGATTGACTTTAAATTTAATCACAGTGTTTACGGTCATGAGACGAAGAGGCCTATTGATTTTCAACGATTTTCGATAATTACTGTCAGAGTTATGGCCCTTGATCACTTTAAAAAATCTTGTGGACGCTCTAGAGGTCAAAGTTAATATCCGATTGACTTTAAATTTATGCACAGTGTTTAAGGTCATGAGACGAAGAAGCCTATTGATTTTCAGCGATTTCCGATAATTACTGCCAGAGTTATGGCCCTTGTTCACTTTGAAAAATCTTATGACACTCTAGAGGCTAATAACGTTATTATCCGATTGACTTCAGATTGATACACAGAGTTTAAGGTCTTGAGACAAACAAGTATAATATTGATTTTCAATGAATCTTTTTGACTTGAACAGCTAAATCCATGATGTTAAAAGTTTTGTATACTAAACATTAGCATGGGGCAGAAATTTATAAAAATCAAACAAATTCTAATGGTTTTCTGATAATTACTTAATGAGTTGTTTCATTACC
Source organism: Patella vulgata (assembly GCF_932274485.2). NCBI lineage: Eukaryota > Metazoa > Mollusca > Gastropoda > Patellidae > Patella > Patella vulgata. Next base: position 25,931,836 of record NC_065882.2, on the reverse strand, counting down.
GAAAAACGTAAAAATATGCGACAACTCTTGTTGACTGCCCGGACGATATAGCTGTTGTGGGCATATGTTTCGTTGCCTGGCAACCTATCTTATCTTTAACAATATAATGACATAATTCTCATTATTACCCACGATTCGTAAAGACAGAATATAAAATAAAACGTAGTTTCGTGGATTAGACTAAATTTCAATTTGATGTGGAATTTTTTTTAAAGGAATAGAAATGAATCGGGTATATTGTCTCGTCAACACTATACTTCGATTATTTTTGAGACTAACATAAATTTTATTTTATGTTAATGTGTGCAATACGGGGCGGAGGTGGGGATTATGTCCAGGCATTGGCGTTTTGCACCTATTCTGCTCCAATTTCAAATTGACTGTGATTTTCCGTCTATCCCGAAAGGCTAAACTTTGCTTTTGGGAATCAAGCAAACGGACAGCTCAACTACCGCGGACGTCATTTTTGAACAAATACATGTAGATAAACTACTGCAAATAAAAGTAGCAATACAGCTTCGTTTTTTTTATTATTTTCTCGCTTTTGTTAAACAGGATGCTTGTGAAAAAATAATGAAAAGATTACAACCTGTGATTGATGCTAATCCTAAAGGTAACTGGGAACAATGGGTAAGTTCAACATTTAACTTGGATTTAAACAGTATATAACATACAGGGAATTATAGGGAACGCCCAGATTCCACAGAACACTGTAAACGCCAAACTGTGACCATAAACACACTCAACTCCATGATGGCAAAGTCGACAACATTGTAGTAAACGAACATAGGTTGATGTTATTCGAGTCAAGTGAAAATAACAATTTCGAAAAGTATAGGGTGTTTTGTAGTAGACATAGTCTCGTGAGCACACATGTAACCTGGCTTTGGGTCGATTTTGATGGTGAAGACGCGTTTCGGGTCTTTGGTTTGATGATCAAAAATGGGGCCATACGTTAACTGTGTGTAGTTTGACTGATCTCGAAGAGGTTGACAATTATTACAGCTACCTTTTCTTTGTCCCGGGGGGGGGGGGGGGGGTACTGCGGTGATGTCCATGCCTTAAGGAAGTTCTTTAAGGGTTTTGTGTTCTCTTTAGGTGTGGTTGTTGAGTAGTCACCTGTGAGGAGGCTAACATTGATAACAGTTTTGGTAATATATTCATTCTGAGATGTTTTAGCAGGTGCTTTTGTTGAGTTTTAGTTGGTTGATTATTGGTATGGTTCCATTTCACAAGGATGTATAGTTTGGCATTGGCTTCAATATGTTGCGAATAATGTTATATGTATCAGGAGTAATGTGGAGCCGAGCTGGTGACGCTGAACTGGTTTTCATACCCTAATACCGACGAGGGAATCTCTATCGACATTTCGCCACCTGTGATTTATACAATTGTGACATGTCTGAAATGTTCTGTATAAAGGTTCTCGCGATAAAGAGTTACAGTTATTGTTTGGAACCGTCCGATTTACTGTTGGTACAGTTCTGCGTGGCAGGGATATGCCTGGGAGTGGCAATTTATGATTCGTGGGAATAATAATATGTTGATGATTTCCAGGTACATTTTATACATTAGTTTTTTAGGTGGAGCAATTAGATTTCTGGCTGGGATAATTCACTATTAAAAAAATCTGGCCATTTCGTGCGATAAGGAAATGAGTTCATCTGGCTTAGCATTTGGTGTGGGGAAATAGGAACGTCTGGATGTGACGGCGGCAAGTTTACCCAGTACTACCCAACATAATTGAAGTATTATGTTAGTTTCCCACAATAATGAGGTAGTATTTGGCAGTATGTAGTTAGTATTCGGTAGTAGTGAGTAAATCACCCAGCCCAGCGGGGATACCTCACCACTGAAAATGTCTGGAGGTGGTCTCCTTTAATACATGTGAATTTTCTGAACAGTTTGCAACATGTTTCGTGTGGTTGGTTGGGTGGGGAAATTAGGGACGCGTGACGAGTTTAATCCACCACTAAAAATATCACTTTTGATGCACGTGATGATGCTGAACAGTATGCAACAAATTTCATGGAGTTGGTATAGACGCTGGTCTAGCTTAGCAGGGGCGGGGGTAGTTATGGACATCTTTACAATTAGAATTACCCAACACGGGAATTTACTGATTTTGTCGATGGTCTAATAGCGGGAAATATATTCTCAGCATGCCGAAAAGAGTGACAAAAAGTTAGAAAAATTGTGGATTTTATAAGTCGAATGTCTATGAAAACCAGAACGTCTGTACCTTTCTTGTCTATAGGCCGATTTTGGTGGATTTTTTTGCCTGAAGTTGTACTCATATAGACCTTTCATAAAAAGCAAAAATCATTTGTTTGGGATTTTTACCCCTAGCTCACGTAAATCCGAAGTTCTCCTACCAGCCTATAATTTTAGAATTATTGACACGTCAGGGCCGTCGCTTTTACAATTTCATCATACTTAAATTATTCGAGTATGTTATTTAAGTATATATTGAACAATGAGGTACATCTTAACAAATACCACAGTATTTAAAGATACGTTATGAGAGATTAGATAAAGAGTTGGTAGTTCTCACTATAATAGTTAAAAACTAAATAGTGTAAAGGGAATTTGCTGAAAATTTCCACCCGATCCCCCCCTGAACCGATTATTTAGCGATTGAATTTTGGGCGTAGCCTCGATCATCATTACTAAAGCCGGTACGATAAAAAAATATAGTCTCGGTTATCCACTTTTTTGATTTAATCAGAAGCAGCATACCGGGTTCTAATCCAGTAGATATCGCAGACTAGCGATGCCATCGAGAGTTGATTATGGTCTGGATAAGTTAATTAATGTATAATCAATAATTTAGATAACATTTCAAGTTTAAAGATTAACTTGCAATTGGCAGATTTAGCTCTTACATAATGTATGTTTAATTTAAAGCTTTGTGAAAATAGAAAACATGTATATATGTAAAACAACCTTTAACAGTTTCAAACCAAAAAATGTAGATCGGTGTATTTTTTATAAAACTACCTAAATCACCCTTTCATCTCCGACCTTCAATATTTGCAGGTAAATGCAGCATATTTTGAACGGGTTAATTTATCGGCAACCGGGTTTTACAAGTATGTATGATGACCTATTCGCGAAGCAATGGTTATGAGCATTATCAGTATATAAACCATTGCTACACTTACTTAAACGTATCGTTCTTGATTAGCTATATTTAACTGGTAGGCTATACACAAGATCGGTGTATGTCCAGTATTTTCCAGTTTTTTCCACGAAATGGACTCGTGTACCTTACTTATGTTATTGCGAATTGATATAGTCGCTTCGAAAATTTGACTGGCAATCCACACGGATTGAAATCAACTATACAATTTCGACAAAAACTTATTCGATGCGGATTGAATGATGTATAATATTTATAGGATCCTGTGGGACAATGAACTGATAATGCTTAGTACCATTGCTTAGGGATTATGGTATAATAATTGTATACTTCAAGTTTGAACCATAATTATTATATTCTGTACGTAAAATTGACTAAAACGATTCTCCTAAAGAGTCCTACTTGAAAATCAATGTCAACACGGACAAAAATCACATGGAGAGCATAAATCGACTCTCGTGTTGAGAACGACGACAGAACACAACCCGGACATCGTATTCTTTCTACATGTATACCCACCACACATATTCCTTTCACGCTGTGTAATCTACTTACCACTCAAAAGCAGGTTCCCGTTTGTTACATATTTAGAACATACAGATTTTATTATGTTGTAGAACCGATGATTAAGTTCATGTAGATTAATACTATGTATTTCATTATATACTAAACAGCCCAAAACGTCAGTACGATTTCAAAAACAAAGAGGCACTTAAATCAAATCATTCTAGAAAACGACTTAGTAAATGGATCAAAGCAATTTTTTGTGAACAGTATATGTTGACACATTAGTGATTAATTCATCACAATTTCAAGACATTACGAGAGGGTTTAGAGTCTGCACACAGTCTATACATCAGTATCTGGTTTGTCCACCGCGAGTGTCAATAACAGCAACGCAGCCACGTCGACGCCATATTCTGGTCCTGCTATCTGCAGTTGATACGCAATACCGACTCTCATCTGTGAACAGAACAGTTCTCCATTGCCTGTGTCGCCAGTTCTGGTGTTGTTGGGCAAACTGTAGACGTTCACGTCGACGGCGAGGGGTGAGGATCGGTCCACGGTAAGGTCTACGGCAATGGATGTTCTCTCTGGTGAGACGTCGGCGCACTGTATCGATACTGATGGGTCTTCCGTGTGTTCCCAGTGTCTGACGTGCTGTCTCAGATGCCCGTGTGAAGGGATTCTGCCCGTGCTGTCGCACAACATGGCGGTCTTATCGTCTTGTGGTAACCCTTGGTCTGCCATTTCGGAGGCGATCATCCGTGGTGTTGGTGAAGCGTTGCTAATGCCGGTAGATGGTCCGAACATTGACCTAGAGGTGATTGGCAACGGCTAGGACAGTGTGGCCAGCGTCAAGTCTTCCAAGCGCCTAGTTCCTCTGAGCTGTCGTGAGTCGTGTCAGGTTGTTGACGTTATAGTGTGAATTATTCAACCAGGTATAGGGGTGAATTTTATAGGGCTGGTCCCGGTGAACAGCACGTGCAGCATGAGTTACATGAAAATCATAAAGAACACATTACCATCTCAGAAGTCAGGTTGCGTTTTTGAGAACATTTCCTGGGTTCAATTCAGTGTTTGGGAAGGAGCATTATTGCTCAGGTAAAGTTGGAGATGTGGTCACAAATATACAATAAAAACATTTGGCAAGTTTTATGCAATGCGCCTATTCAGAGTAACATACCAACCTGACGTTTCTTTTGCTGCTTACCAATGATTTAGTATACGATCCTGTTAATACGATGTATTTTTATCATATTGTAGAACCGATGATTTAGTATATGATACTGTTAATACGATGTGTTTTATTATATTGTAGAACCGATGATTTAGTATATGATACTGTTAATAAAACTGGCAGGTTATATAGTTATTTTACATATGGTGTAGCTTGTACAGAAGTAGAAATTGACTGTTTAACTGGGGACCATCAGGTAACTTTTTAAAAATTATTTGGTCCATATATACCTAAATATTGGGCGGCTTTATGGTAAAGATGAAAGAATGGATTAATTTTTACACTTATGATGGCGTCATATCAGTAGACACTAATGTCAATTCTAAATTGACATAACGTCTTGGATTAACCAGTTTCTATGATGTATTGGATTGATCAAGCATTCGATGGAATTTGAAACTACAGACTGCATATACATTTCAATCTAATTCTCCTCATTTCAGGTGGTGCAAACAGATATTGTAATGGATGTTGGTAGAAGTATGAATCCAGCTATTGATATAGGTCAAATAGAGGGCGCTTTTACGCAGGTATATTATTTCTAAACCGCCCACGCCATTCCAATAAATATAATATATAGTCTGCTACTTTAAAATAAATTTAATGTTTAAGTTCTTTATTCGTGAATATGTACTGGTTTGGTTTTAGTTAACTTTGTACATGTATATCAGATTATTAAAGATTATTGAATAAATACTAGATTTTCTTTTATTATAAGGTGCTTTGGCAAGGCGCTTTAACCAGTATGGCGGTGCCTCATTAACCAGTAGATTCCCTTTTCAATCCCAATGTTTGCCGAGAAAGTTTCTCGCTTTTCCAAGCTGCCCTCCTTGTCAGTGTTGCAGGACAGACGGCCTGGCAAGGAAAAGTGTCTAGTCGTTCCGGTGTGACGAGAAACTGACGTCCGCCCGTGCACGTAATCGAAAACCTCCCGGCCATCTCACTAACCCAGTTCCTGCACCAGTAGTACGCTAAACACCATTCATTCCATTTATTTCATATATGTTTATATTTTTTGAATAAAGGGATATGGAATGTTTGTGTTAGAAGAATATAAAGTATCACCAGACGGAACTTTGTTAACACGGGGCCCTGGTAATTATAAAGTTCCTACCTATGGCAATATACCAGCTGAATTTAACGTTTCATTACTTAAAGGTGCCAGCAATCCAAGAGCCGTTTACTCTTCTAAGGTAAGAACAATCGCACTAGATGTAACTTTAAACTTATAAGACTAGCTTTTATCCAAAACACTCTATTCTGAGTAAAATGATGTTATTTTATTACTACATGCCTAGTAAAAGCTACAACAGCACAAAATTTATCCGATTTGATCATCTTGCCTGAAAATTAATCGACATTAAACGACATTTCATATCTCATGAACCGTTCAAGATATCTTTATGAAAATCACCACCCCAACAAAAGCATTTACAAAATTATAAGTACATTGTTTAGAATTATAATTACATAAAGATTTTAATAATTATTATATAAAGCTTTAAATTACAAGGATGTATATTATTAAAGAACCGTATAGTGCAGCTACTGTTTTATCGTTTGGTAGAGCCTTTTGACAGCCTTCCACTTGCGTCCTCTGTGTTCATAACATTCAGGTTAGATGAATTTGGAGAAATATTTTTTGACAATGGTTTTTCAAGATTTGTATTTGGATATTTGTTGTTCGAGACTTGTTTTTCGTTGTATGTTACTGATAAATGTAATGTTTACATAATTACAAATCTGTTATGACAAATATCTGATTTGTAAAATAAATATCTGATTTGTAAAATAAATATCTGATCTGTAAATAAATATCTGATTTGTAAAATAAATATCTGATTTGTAAAACAAATATTGAATTTACGATACAAATGTTAATTTAAGATACACATGCTAATTTAAGATACAAATGTTAATTTAAATATACAAATGTCGAAATAATGAAGAAGTAAAAATTAAGGTCACTTATTTAAGAACTGAAATTTATGAACACTGAATAAAGACAATACTCAATGTTAAATATATAGTACCGCGGGATGCCGAATTGGTTCCGTTACTCGAGGATTATCAAGTCCTAGTACAAAACTCTTCCAATTTCTTGGGTTAACCCTAACGCCTGAAGTGTGTATTCCAAACAGGCACGAAAGGGTCGAAATATACTGATGGAACAGGTATCACCTGTGGCCTACCACAGAGTTAGCAACCCTACGTTAATTTATCATGTTTCGCTATTGTATAATTCACGCACTCGAATTTATGATATGATCGTTCGCGCCATATTGTAGCACCGATTATCAAATACGATCTATGTGTGAATCTATTGAAGTATTTCTTCTGATTGTTGAACAATCATCAACAAAATGATTTTATATCTCTACGTGACTGATGCACAACGTTGCTGTATTGGAAAAATTATGCAATTGGTATCTCTTTTGATCAGCCCACTAAGGAAATTTTAATGCTAATTAATGTGGTAAGCTCATGCGTCATTCTTTATCCAGACCTTTCAGAATGTTGTATCTGTATTTTATCCCAGTGAAAACTTATTTGCACTGTTTTATTATAATCAAAACATTTCATATTTCAGGGAATCGGCGAACCGCCATTATTTTTAGCTTGTTCAGCCTTGTTTGCAATCAAGGCGGCTATTCGTGCAGCGCGAATTGAAGCTGGATACTCAAAAACATTCCGATTGGATAGTCCCGCTACTTCATGTAGAATTAGAATGGCGTGTCAGGACCAGTTTACCGAACAGGTACATTAACATTTAATTTTATTTATATCGACAGGTGTTTCCTTAGTTTTGTTTGGGATTTCGGTCAATAATATTTATTGTCTAGTTTTAAAAAACTTTAGTTCCGGCTGTCTTCACCGAAGTGCTTCGATGCCCGTCAAATAATATTATTATTTTTTGACACACTCAGTAGATGAATAATGATAATATTGTTAATAAATAGATGAATGATAGCTACAGTGGAAATAAAATACAATAGTAAGAAGCAAAATGAATAAAATTAGTTTGTCAATTGTCTTTTAAAATTACGTGTCTCTATCAATTTCATCAATTTAAAAAAAAAGACTGTTCCATAAATTTGGCGAGTGTGTATTAACAGATCTGTCGTTTTACTTTACGGGGTTTTAATAAAAGATCATTATTTGTTATCTCTTCATTATATAAATGTGTTCTATTTTAGTAACCGTTGTATAAATGTGATATTTAATATTACAGTAGCCATTCTATAAATGTATTATTTAATATTAATTAACCGTTATATAAATGTACAGTAACCATTGTGTAAATGTGTTATTTGATATTGCAATAACCATTGTATCGATAGTAATCGTTTTATAAATGTGTTATTTCCAGTTTCCACCAGCCGAGAAGGGAACCTACAAACCTTGGTATGTGGATTTGTAGCCAGTGGGACCAACTTTAGTATTAAACTATCGAAAAAAATTATATACCGTATAATGTTATTCCCTATATAACCGGCATTATGTATGATAGTATAAATTTGGTATAAAGATAACATTCCTATATACATGTATTATTATCTTCTATTTCTGTTATTTGGTGATCTGTACGATTACGCCCGAACGTTCGTTTTAAAACCAGCTTTATCATTCGTGTACATGTATCTGTGAAGGCTAAAGTTTATAAATGTTTTCATGGATTATTTTGGCCACAAATGTCATATAAATCATTATTTAGAATTTATTCACCTGTCAAGCCCACAATCAACTCTCTAGATTATCGGATGGTTGATATTTTTTAACGGATTTAACACGACCGCAAGTTAATAATTTAATTTAAAAAATGAATAATCGAGACTTTTTTTTATTGTCAGCTCCTTATAGAAATCTTACATAATGCTTCTTTAAAGTATTTAAAGTTTGTATTTTTTATTTCATTGCTTGAAACTTTTAAACAGCCCATTCTCCATTTCGAAGTAGGTTGTTTGGGAGAGTTTCATTGCATACATAACGGACACGGAAAAATTATTTCATATTGTTAGTGTACCAAGGCCATCCTTAATCCGTTATAATAAAGATTTATATTGAAGAATTTGTACCCAATACAGCTGATAATTTCAGTCAATTTAAAAAAAATGTTTGATCCAGTCCATTTTTGGACACCGTCATTTGAGCCTAAGGGGGCCATACGCAGCAACTGGACCCCGGCAGACATCCATATCTGAATATATTAGGTTACACAGTAACACGGTTACCCGGATATTAGTACCTTGTTCGTTTGACCAAAATGCTCTGGGCTGCCGGTCTATTAGTTTCCGCATGGGAACTCTCTTTTTAATCTTTTATGACAGGTTTCGATTTTTGAAAACTTTTCAGTAACGTATCTGTTTAGTTTGGGGGTTAATAGCCTCACTCTTTGTTTGAACACTTTCTTATTAGGTAATCATAAACAAATTATTAACATTACTGTCCGATTTAATAAAACAATTTATGGAAAAGCAGTTTAATGTTTTATTTGTTTCAAATTTACACAGGCTGGATTGCATTTCTTTCTTTCAATAATTTATTGCATTTTGCTTTTCATCAAAGCCAGAACAATCACACTCCGCACAGCTGTCACGTCTATAGCTAAAACAATAACCCTGGTAGTCAGCAATAATATCGTCGATCACCGGTTTTACCGATTTGAGTTTGGGCGTAGTTATCCTCAGGATAGTTAAAGATGTTTTGACAGCTGGGTGCATGATTTCTCCGGTTTTTGTTAATGTTATTGTTATAATCAACCAGGAGAACAGGATCTGGATTACGATTGGTAGGTCATGAGGTCATATGGTTTGGGCTGCCAGGTGGCATTGTAGACATGGCATAGGGCTTATGATCTTTTATTAGGAAAGGGAAACAATGTTTTTGTCCATGGTTTACAGTGCAGCCATTTTACAACCAGCGTTGGAGCTGGTAAAATAATTCGAACAGCTAAAAACAAAGCAGTTAGACATGGCAATTGTGTTTGTTTACATAGAAACACATTAACGGTTTGCCATGCACGCACGAAACTTCTAAATGGTATATTGCTCAAAATCATATTTTAACTTTTACACAACAATGTCTGTTACTCCATCGTCTTTTATTTGATTTTATTACATTTCATTTATTAGTATTACCAAGCCTAGTCTACATTAGCCTACTCGGTGTAGAAAAGTAGGACGTAAACCCCCATTTCATTTCATCGGTTTAGAATTTGATTTAAATTGTTTTACATTTCCATCGAAAGTACTCAGTGGGGTATATAAACTTATTACTGAAAGTAATTTTTTATATCGAAATCGTTCCAGTTCAGTGAATGTTTTATTGCTTCGTTCCATTTCATTTAAAGCAAACTTATAGTGTTTAAAGAACAGGTAGAGAGAGTATACCAGTCCAAAATTACATCGTTTTAATTCACACATATTCCTATTAAAATTCTCTTTTAACAGGGTTAGAGATTAAAACTATTATGAGCTTTTCTCGTAATTAAACCCATTGTTTAACCTTAATTTTATAACTTGGCAGAGTTACCTTTAGTGATTAAGACGGACAGTTAATCTGAGGCAGAACTATTGCTAAATTAAAACAATAGGCTGGCTAATCCAATTAAGGCTGGCAGGTTAATTGGGATTGAGCAGTGACGCTTAAATTAATCTGTATACTGAGTAATCGTAGGCCCATATTACATTCCATGTCATGGAAACCTCAACTGTATTCTGGGACACACGAATTAGGTATATAAGTTCATGTTGCCTCTGAGATTCTCACCTTGGCAATTAAGTAATCCAACCACCAACACTTACCAAACAAACACGTTAACCAAATAGAAGCTAGAAAACTAGCAATGGAACTACTAGACTCAAAATGGAGTAACCATCTCAAGATTTTCACAGATGGATCCAAAAGATTCTACAAAAGGAGCGACAGGATTCGGCATATGCATACCCAAAGTAAAGCTGAACATCAGGAAAAGGTTACCAGAACACTGTTCTGTGTACACCACGGAACTGATGGCCATCAAAACTGCACTGGAATGGCTAGCTACGCAAACACACCAAAAGGCCGTAATCCTGTCTGACTCCCTGAGTAGCATTAAAACTGTAGAATCAAAATCCTCAAAAAAACAGGCCAATCAATTCACCAAGTCAGGGACATCATTCAAAAAATTAAAAACAGTGGGAGGGAAGTGATCCTTGCATGGACCCCTTCTCATGTCAATATCCTGGGAAACGAACAAGCCGACAAGCTGGCGAAGGAGGGTCTGTCACTAAATGAAATAGAAAATTTAGAATATAGCAGTCAGGAATTTGCAAGCATAGCAAAAGAGAAGATTAAAAATGCATGGAAATCCCGTCTAAAACAAGAAAACACACATCGCTATCAAATAGATGGCAATCTTGTAGACAAGGTTTACATTAATCATCCTTCAATCAAAATATGCAAACTCATCACGAGGCTTAAAACAACGGATGTATTCGGAGACTACACCAATAAAATGCCCGTGTGGACAAATTGCAACCACCTCACACTTGCCAATCAAAGAACGTCAATCAATGACCGACAAACTGACAGAGAGGGGAAAAACCTTCTGTCTCCACTCTCTCCTTTCTCCACAACCTGATGATAGATATTGGACATCTCAGCTTTTCTGGGATTTCATTGAGAAAATAGGCATGACCAAACACATACATATAATAATAAAACTAATCAATTAAAAGAGTAGGGTGGAGCGTAAAAATGCCCCCTAGAGGGTAACGTCAACCGCCCTGATAAAATTAATGAATTAAAAATACACTTTGTAGGACGGAGCGTAAAAACGTCCCCTAGAGGAAAACGCCAACCGTCCTACACCACTAATAAAAACCTCAAACAAATGAATCAGGGTGTTAGTATTATTGTGTTTTATCATCTATTAATAAATATTGACTGTAGATTATATTAACTTGCCACAAATGCAATTCTTGAGTAATTTGAGTAATTTATTATTCTTATTATTTGTTTATAACTCATTTGAGCAATTTCTTTTTCTCCGTTTATTACATATATACCAGATACTCTCTTTTTTTCCTCTCTTTTCTTTTCAGGTGCTGGATTCTTCCTTCAGAGAACCAACAACAAATGAATGAACAAAAGAAATAAAGACGAAACCAACCACCATACCGGACAACAAAACCAAATGGAAGGAAGAATGGCCCAGGTCACACACTCAGCAACAAGCCCCAAGGATGAGTTGCACCGCCCTGCTATTCAACCGGACAAATCAACCAGACCGACGAAAACGACCAATATATATATATATATATATATATATATATATATATATATATATATATAATTAAGAAACCCCAAGAAACCCCCAAAATCAGAATTGGACAAGAGGACTATTTGGAGATTCTACTTTTGGTAAGCTTATTCACTTACTGAAATGAACAGACAAAAAATTGTCTATTTTTTATTCCATAATAAATGTAAGGTTTACGCTTCAATAAGTCTGTTAGCCTTTGGATGATTATTATTGGTTACAAACAAGACCAGATGCATTTTCTACAATACAAAAATATGCTCGTGTTGCATAATTCATATAATTCAAAGATGTTTTAATTAAAATTATGTTTAATTCACCTGTTACGTACTTTAGTGGGAGCCTTATCTAAGAAAATTCCAGAAAACGACCCTTTAATATCAACATACTATTTGTGATGACCATACATTAAAATACAAACCTTGTGTTGTTACCTAGCATCCGTGCATTTTTTAAACTTTAAAAACAAACGATTAATTACGCAGATTAGACGGAAGCCTGAACAACACACTTTTCCAATGTAGGACTGGACACGGTGAATCAACTTCAAAACACATAGATACGAGTATTAATTAAATTCATACAGATGATATATTATCATCATGATGACAGTAATAACGGAAAAAATGAAATGGTAGCCTGCTGTGTTCATCATAACGTATGTAAATGTAATGCTGTATAAATTTTGTCATTGTTTTATTTTCAATTGTTGGATTCATATATTGTCACTCAGTCACGTCTGGTATGATAAGGATAGAACATCCAGGCAACGTAGAAATAATAGACTGACGTGTTGGTCAACCGGTAGGTAATGCTGCATAAATTGTCATTGTGTCCTCTTTTTATTATTGAATAGATAGATATATTGTCATTATTTTTTCATTTTTACCGATCATGAGTTTCCATCATATTTGTCTTAAAAATATGACCATATTTGTATTTCCCAAACGATCAACGGACAAATCGACCAGACATGTACGATATTAGCTTTTTGATGGGGTTTATTTCAGTAACTGTCGTAAAATTAACATCATGATCTATACAAATTTCAAAGCTAAATCTCATGACTATTTTCGAAGATAAATGCATACGTTATATACCAAGAACAGTTCTAATTATACTGTTTTATTTATGCAAGATGGGTGATGTGAATAATAAAAAAAAAGATTTTCAAAAAGGAAAGGCGTTTTGAAATTAAAGAGCTCTTTATTCTATGTTTTAAAAAGCACGGGATATTAAGGAACGTTTAATTAATATCATTAATTATAGTAGCTAAGTCTTTAACTCCATATCATCCAAAGTCTTCGACACTGAAAACACGAATTATTTGTCAATTTAAATCAACATTGGTGTTGTTATCGTATCGTGAAAAGATGGCCTTCTGATATCCAATATTAAGACAAAATAAACATTTTACCATTGGTACACGAATCGTGTACAATCGTGTACCATAATGCGTTTCAGCGCCATTTGTACTAAGGGATTCGAAGAACGAGGCTAAACATATTCCACAAGTCACAAAACGGGGAGGCCATTTTCTTATCTGGAGAGCAAGCGCAATAAATACTATCGGTGTAAACTCGTATAACCAGACGCTAGAGATTGCCATTCGATTGACACTTCAGGCGTATTTCGCCGAACATAACTGATTTGAAATTCGAGTAAAAACGGAAACGATTGAATGTAAATCAGTTTATAGACATTCATATAACATTATTATATGCGTTGCGACCCATTTGTGGCAATTTCTAGGTCCCAAATATTAACGATTTGGCTCCTTTAAATTTCATTGGAGTTTCTAATATCAAGCTATTAAGGAACGTTTACTTTTTAAACATCTAGATGTACATTACACATGGGAGTATATCGTCACTACCGTCCACCAGTTTGCAAACTCAACAAATTGTTCTGTAAGCAGTAATGAGGGGTCCTATTAAGATTCAGAGTCACATATTGTTATTTGTATAATTAATGTTCTTGCCACCAAAACCTTGTAAAAGCTCTACAGGCCACAGTTTTGAAATGATATTATAAACATTATGAGCCGCGATGATGAATCTTATTAAAAAAAAAATAAGTAGATGGCTGGCATTGCCCTTGCCTCAAAAACAATGCTTTTGTGTAAGAAGTTTTCAGGCTGGTATGTTTTAAGTGTACCATAGACCATTCCGATCATAACAATACCATTCATTTCCATGACATCTGATAAGATATTGTCTAATCCCATTGTCTTTGTTAATGTAATTACATACGATATGACACGGACAGAGAGAGAGAGAGAGAGAGAAAGATATGTAGATGCAACCGCTGTGTACAATTAAGCAAGATAATTACTTATTTTGCCAATAACGTATATTGTATCTCCCAGAATACAGAATATGAGGAAGATACCTATTGAGTTTAACGGTCAAATGTCAAACTCATCATCCACATTGGCATTTTTATACGTCCACATTTATGTGTGGGTGTTGTGTGTCGTCTCCCAGTTCGTTGGTCCGTCCGTCCGTCAACAATTACTTGTGATACAAGTTGTGAACGCGAATTTTTACGAATTTTCGTAAAATGTGGCGTGGAGCATCATGACATGAAGAACTCCATCGATATTCAACGTTCGGCGTCTTTCTTTTTCGCCCCCCCCCCCTTGTTGACAACACCGTGAAAAGGTTAGAGGCTTCAGTTCTTAACAAAGCTTGTTTATTTGTTTTTTTTTACTTCCGATGACCTTCGCTACATTTATATACATGACCCGTTGACTATTTGTTTTAATTATCAGCATGGTTCCGAAATCAACCTCCCGTTGAACCTTGATAAGGTGACACTGTAAAATGTTATATTTGAAAAGTTGTGCATTTATGTCATTAAAATAATTTAAAAAGAATTTCGCCAGGAAGATATAATTAAAGCATGCCTTCTATGATTTATTCCAGAGTTTAATATCCAGGATGCGGCTATTCATTGAAAGTATTGCACTGACAGAAATCAAGGAACAACTAAAACAAATATTACAATTAGCATGGATAACGATGATAACACAGTTTATGATAGTATTACCAACTATTTCTTCTCTAATAATAGCCGGACATCTGAGTAAAGAGAGCCTGGCTGCTACAGGAATGGGAATTACGGTTTTAAACGTTATGGCCTTTGTCGTCATCATTGGATTATCAACAGCCTCAGAAATACTTTTTGCACAAACAAACGGCAGTTCTAACAGATCCTTGCTGGGTATCACCGTACAAAAGAGTTTACTGATAAAGACACTTGCCACCTTTCTGCTGAGTTCAATTCTTGTTCACACAAACTCGATATTGTTATTGCTTGGTCAAACAGAGGAGATTTCGCAGATGACCCACGAGTTTATCTTGACTTGTATACCAGGCATGTTTGGATTTACAGTATTGATGGTAGAAATAAAGTACCTACAAGCACAAAAAATAGTAAAGCCATGTCTAGTAACTGGTGTATTAGCCAATGCTCTACACGTTTGCTATAACTTAGCTTTTGTATATGGATTAAAAATAGGGATTGTTGGGTGTGGAATAGCTTTAAGTTTAACGTTTTGGGTTTGGGCTTTGTTTTTATTTGCATACATAAAGATTTCTAAGATATACAAAGACACGTGGGCTGGATTGCATTTTGATTGTCTGAGAAATTGGGGCTCCTTTTTAAAATATGGATTACCAGGTATGTTAATGCTTCAGATAGAAATGATCTGTTTTGAAATTTATGCAATATTATCTGGTCTTCTGGGGCCCGTTCAGTTGGCAATTCATATTATTGCAAATGAGGTTGTTAATGTGTTCTTCAATGCAGTTTTTGGAATTACTACAGGAGCTACAGTTCAGATAGCAAATCATTTAGGTGACGGTAATATTCGGAAAGCCAAGATTGCAACTTTATTGACTATATTGTTAGCAGTTGTTATTCCCGCGCTGAATTCATTTATTCTGCTCTCCTTTCATAGTGTTATACCATTTATTTTCAGCAACGACCAAAACGTTATTTCTTTGGCGAAACCTTTATTACTAATTGTATGCTTCGAGGTTATATTTGACGGTATGATGATAATTGAAGGGGGTATCTTACGGGCTTTGGGGAAACATTTTTATGGGGCTGTTATTAATGTTTGCTTCCTGGGAATCCTCTCTATACCAATGGCAGTATATCTTATGTTTTGGACCTCTTTGCACGTTATGGGAGCTTGGATCACTCTGAGTTGTAGTACATGTATTATTGCAACATGTTTTTTTATTAAGATATGTTTTACAGACTGGGAACAAGAAATTAAGCGTGCCCAGTTTAATGCTGGTGTGCAAGATGCGACTCGTGAAAGTAAAGAAAATACTTTACTTATTGATCAATCAAACTACATGTTTTCAAAAACCACAATCGTCATAATGCGTTCAATCCAAGCCTCTCTTTGTGTTTCTATTTTCATTGTATCAAGCGTATTCAGTTATTTCTAATTCTTGTTAGAACCCAACAATACAAGAATCAATTTAATATTTTGAAAAATATAATTTATAATTTTAAAATATATAATTAATAATTTTTGAAAACATGATTTTTGATTCTGAAAAATATAATTTATGATTCTGAAAAATATAATTTATGATTTTGAAAAATATAATTTATGATATTGAGAAATATAATTTATGATATTAAAAATAATAATTTAATTAGTAATTTTAAAAATTAATTTGCAATTTTAAAAATTAATTTGCAATTTTAAAAATTAATTTGTTATTTTAAAAATTAATTTGTAATTTTAAAAATTAATTTGTAATTTTAAAAATTAATTTGTAATTTTAAAAATTAATTTGTAATTTTAAAAATTAATTTGTAATTTTAAAAATTAATTTGTAATTTTCAAAATTAATTTGTAATTTTAAAAATTAATTTGCAAATTAATTTTCAAAATTATTAATTAATTTTCAAAATTATTAATTAATTTTCAAAATTATTAATTAATTTGCAAAATTATTAATTAATTTGCAAAATTATTAATTAATTTGCAAAATTATTAATTAATTTGCAAAATTATTAATTAATTTGCAAAATTATTAATTAATTTTCAAAATTATTAATTAATTTTCAAAATTATTAATTAATTTTCAAAATTATTAATTAATTTTCAAAATTATTAATTAATTTTCAAAATTATTAATTAATTTTCAAAATTATCAATTAATTTTCAAAATTATCAATTAATTTTCAAAATTATCAATTAATTTTCAAAATTATCAATTAATTTTCAAAATTATCAATTAATTTTCAAAATTATCAATTAATTTTCAAAATTATCAATTAATTTTCAAAATTATCAATTAATCTCGGCCCACGTGATCCCGGTAGGTCAAGGTCACTTGAAAGGGTCGAGGTCACCGATATATCACCTGGTGCGGCTCCGAGCCCGCGTGGCAAACCAAAGTTCCTGACCTTAGATGGAAAGCTTATTGATCTTTCGAATGGGTCCTTGACCTTTCGAATGGGTCCTTGACCTTTCGAATGGGTCCTTGACCTTGGGTCGAAAAGGTCCACAAACTTATTGTACCACCTAGACTTAGGTAAAGCGTCACATTTAAAAAAAACCCGCGCGCAAGGTCATCTGATCGGACCAGGACTTGGTGACCTGATAGATCGACCCCTCATTTGTTCTTCATACCTTAACGAAAGGTCATCTGATCGACAACCAAAACTTATGTCGATAAGTTCAAGGTCAAGGCCAATTCTACTTAAGATGGGTCACGGGGCTGTCACATGGACCCAAGTTCATGACCTTAGCTGACCTCTCCCGCCTCCGGTAGCGCGCTACTTTTTCCAGGTAATTTAGAACCCACCGACGCTTTACCTTTTTCTGTAAACACCCACAAGGGCCCACGGGTGGGCCACCCGTTTGACTATTCTTGAACTATATCTATCCCGGAAAGTTGCCTGATACCCTCAAAATGAACTTCCGGTGACAGGAAGAGGGCGATACAGACCCATAAAGTGTCAGTTGACCTGACCTTGACCTCTAAGGGTCAATTTACCTAACCATAGTTGGTTCCGTGGGAAACAGACTATCATGTCGTAAGCAAATCTATTAAAAAGCCCAAACCAGCCATTTAAGATTTCGATATAATTGGGTTCCGGAAAGATACCATCTGAGTTCCTAGAGACTGCCTCTGAATTTTCAGAGTGGGTAGACATCGCCTTGGTCTTTAGACAAACATACGTTGTAGCCGTTTCCTGAGTCTAGCTATGCTGGTTAGACTTTTACAGGAGTTGAGGTTGAGAGAAATATGTTAAAGGACAATATTGGTGTCAGTCATTATCACATATGTGATAGAACTAATTAAACACGTTCCAAATATAATTTTAACACAGAGATCATTGCTACGAAAAATACAGGTTTCCTGAACCGGAAGTGACGAACGCCAAAGGAAAACACGAGGCATCCCTCTATATAACTGACTGAAGTGACGATATCTACTGTAGAATGTATTATTGGGTGATAAAACGTGTTATTGTCTGCGATATCACCTCGGTGGAAGCGGACGTAAAATACAACTAACTAACAACAACTGAGATTCTCATAATACACTTTACCAACGATTAAAACAACTGTCTTCTTGTCATTTAAAGTAAGCCAAAGTTAATGTACTATTTCTACCTTGTTCTCTATTTTGAAAATTGAACTTGTTCGTTTATATAATTATTCGCCTTTAGTTATCAAGTTATATATATTAATTATTACGTTCTCGTTCGAATGATGCGATAAGTAGACACGTTTTTATTTATTCTACAAAAGCAATTAAATCGATATCATCGATGCCGTAGAGTAATCCATAAACTCCTTTGCATATAAGTTTGTGTTGCAAGTAATAGTCAACGGTATAGTTTAATAATTAATAGTGTCGATATTCCATTTCATTATTATCGATTCAAACATATATGACGTAATATATGAAGACATGTAAATCGTGCACATGTAAATACAATCTGTTTCACAGAGAATTACGAGTCTAGTAATATATCTCTGTCAAAGATGACTGCCTTAACACGTGCCGTCACAGCACGCGGCGTCAATCATTGGGTGAATGGCGCGTGCATTGTTTACATAAGACGTTACTGCGTCGGAGAGAATGCTGCATTTTAGTCATTTTAATACCCATTTACACTAAATAGGAAATAACTTTACCTACAAATACGTCAAACGCCTTTATTTATTTTTCCAATACATAAAAAAAATGTTTTAGAATTTAATTTGTCGCAGGAAAAAAGTTAATATTAAAGGCTCATTAAGCTGCATCGATGTCATCCTTATCAGTGATGGTAGCGGCCTAGCAAATATTCACTGCGGATCAGTGTGATGTAAATAGTGCCTCTTCACATGCCGTAGACTGGAATAGCAAGCCTGCTTCTACAGCGCTTGATATCCGTGTCTACGTATAAGCGAGTATCCCAAATAATTGTTTAAATCCCCCAATTTATAATTACTTCTTGTTTATCTAGTTTATATATATGTTATATTGCTCTTTTGTTACTTGTAATATACTTTACCAACGATTAAAACAAATGTCTTCTTGTCATTTAATTTAATTAAGAAACCCCAAGAAACCACCAAAATCAGACTTGCACAAGAGGACTATATGGAGATTCTACTTTTGGTAAGCTTATTCACTTCCTGAAATGAACAGACAAAAAATTGTCTTTTTTTTTATTCCATAATACACTTATACATGACCATGGCAGTTGACGTGAGTTTCCTGCCCTTTTTTTACACGTGAAACGTATGGTTTACGCTTCAATAAGTCTGTTAGCCTTTGGATGATTATTATTGGTTACAAACAAGACCAGGTGCATTTTCTACAATACAAAAATATGTTCGTGTTGCATAATTCATATAATTCAAAGATGCTTTAATTAAAATTATGTTTAATTCACCTGTTACGTACTTAGTGGGAGCCTTATCTAAGAAAATTCCAGAAAACGACCCTTTAATATCAACATACTATTTGGAGATGACCATACATTAAAATACAAACCTTGTGTTGTTACCTAGCATGTAACTAAAAACGCTGAGATATACTGATGTGCTTGTTTTAGCTACGATTGGATGCCTTTAGTTCCAAGTGTCAAACTCAATTTCTTTATTAATGTATGTGCCATCTTAAAAATAATTACACATACGCAGTCCAATCTACTTAAACAACATTCATTTATCGGCAAATATTGACAATAAAGTAAATCAAGCGTTGTTTTTATCAAAATTGATTCGGACGTTCATAATTACGCCGTAATACCTACTGCGCAACTCTGATCAGATGGGTACTTTGATTGGCTATTGGACACGAGGCCCCGCCTTTATGTGTTACAGACGTAAATTAAAAATGTCAGAAAAAGCAATCTACTGTCGCTTTGATTTAAAAAGAGGGGATTTGTACCCGTTCCAGGTAGGATTATATGCTTAATTGTAGTTGGGTGTGGCAGAAATATTATAAATAACAATAACCAATCGTTTAGGTGACAGTAATGCTCGGAAAGCCAAGATTGCAACTTTATTGACTATATTGTTAGTAGTTGTTATTCCCGCGCTGAATTCATTTATTCTGCTCTCCTTTCATAGTGTTATACCATTTATTTTCAGCAACGACCAAAACGTTATTTCTTTGGCGAAACCTTTATTATTAATTTTATGCTTCGAGGTTATATTTGACGGTATGATGATAATTGAAGGGGGGTATCTTACGGGCTTTGGGGAAACATTTTTATGGGGCTGTTATTAATGTTTGCTTCCTGGGAATCCTTTCTATACCAATGGCAGTATATTTTATGTTTTGGACCTCTTTGCACGTTATGGGAGCTTGGATCACTCTGAGTTGTAGTACATGTATTGTTGCAACATGTATTTTTTATTAAGATATGTTTTACAGACTGGGAACGAGAAATTAA
This sequence comes from Patella vulgata, assembly GCF_932274485.2. Lineage (NCBI taxonomy): Eukaryota > Metazoa > Mollusca > Gastropoda > Patellidae > Patella > Patella vulgata. Next base: position 25,910,713 of record NC_065882.2, on the reverse strand, counting down.
GCGTGCCCAGTTTAATGCTGGTGTGCAAATTTCGACTCGTGAAAGTGAAGAAAATACTTTGATCAATCAAACTACATGTTTTCAAAAACCACAATCGTCATAATGCGTTCAATCCAAGCCTCTCTTTGTGTTTCTATTTTCATTGTATCAAGTGTATTCAGTTATTTCTAATTCTTGTTAGAACCCAACAATACAAAAATCAATTTAATATTTTGAAAAATGTAATTTATAATTTTAAAATATATAATTTATAATTTTAAAAAATATGATTTATGATTCTGAAAAATATAATTTATGATTTTGAAAAATATAATTTATGATATTGAGAAATATAATTTATGATATTGAGAAATATAATTTATGATATTGAGAAATATAATTTATGATATTAAAAATAATAATTTAATTTGTAAATTTCAAAATTATATTGTAATTTTAAAAATTATATTTATATTGTAATTTTAAAAATTATATTTATATTGTAATTTTAAAAATTAATTTTCAAAATTATTAATTAATTTTCAAAATTATTAATTAATTTTAAAAATTATTAATTAATTTTCAAAATTATTAATTAATTTTCAAAATTATTAATTAATTTTCAAAATTATTAATTAATTTTCAAAATTATCAACTAATTTTCAAAATTATCAACTAATTTTCAAAATTATTAATTAATTTTCAAAATTATTAATTAATTTTCAAAATTATTAATTAATTTTCAAAATTATTAATTAATTTTCAAAATTATCAACTAATTTTCAAAATTATCAACTAATTTTCAAAATTATCAACTAATTTTCAAAATTATCAACTAATTTTCAAAATTATCAACTAATTTTCAAAATTATCAACTAATTTTCAAAATTATCAACTAATTTTCAAAATTATCAACTAATTTTCAAAATTATCAACTAATTTTCAAAATTATCAACTAATTTTCAAAATTATCAACTAATTTTCAAAATTATCAACTAATTTGAAAAATTATCATTAATTTGAAAAATTATCATTAATTTGAAAAATTATCATTAATTTGAAAAATTATCATTAATTTGAAAAATTATCATTAATTTGAAAAATTATCATTAATTTGAAAAATTATCATTAATTTGAAAAATTATCAATTAATTTGAAAAATTATCAATTAATTTGCAAGATTATCAATTAATTTGCAAGATTATCAATTAATATTTCGGTTTTTGCCCCGTAGGGCCCCATATGAAAAAGTCGGGACCACCGGACCTTGACCTTCCGACGTCTCATCTCGGCCCACGTGATCCCGGTAGGTAAAGGTCACTTGAAAGGGTCGAGGTCACCGATATATCACCTGGTGCGGCTCCGAGCCCGCATGGCAAACCAAAGTTCCTGACCTTAGATGGAAAGTTTATTGACCTTTCGAATGGGTCCTTGACCTTTCGAATGGGTTCTTGACCTTTGGGTCGAAAAAGTCCACAAACTTAATGTACCACCTAGACTTAGGTAAAGCGTCACATTTTAAAAACCCGCGCGCATTCCCGGGGTCAAGGTCATCTGATCGGACCAGGACTTGGTGACCTGATAGATCGACCCCTCATTTGTTCTTCATACCTTAACATCGACAACCAAAACTTTAGTCGATAAGTTCAAGGTCAAGGCCATGTTACTTAAGATGGGTCACGGGGCTGTCACATGGGCCCAAGGTCATGACCTTAGCTGACCCCTCCCGCCTCCGGCAGCGCGCTACTTTTTCCAGGTAATTTAGAAACCACCGACGCTTTACCTTCTTCTGTAAACACCCACAAGGGCCAACGGGTGGGCCACCCGTTTGACTATTCTTGAACTATATCTATCCCGGAAAGTTGCCTGGTACCCTCAAAATGAACTTCCGGTGACAGGAAGAGGGCGATACAGGCCCATAAAGTGTCAGTTGACCAGACCTTGACCTCTAAGGGTCGATTTACTCTAAGGGGCCATGAACATATGTGATAGAACTGGTTAAAGATATTCCAAATATAATTTTAACACAGTGATCATTGCTACGATAGCTGAGTAATACAGGTTTCCTGAATCGAAAGTGACGAACGCTAAAGGAAAACACGAGTCATACCGCTATATAACTGACTGATGTTACGAGTGATAACAGATGCAGGGCCGAATTTCTGCTCACTAATAATTCCTTCGAAGACCAAAAGTTGTTATATGGGACTGTAAGGGAATACCTGACAATTCAATAAAGTAATTGAATGTCATTAGATAAGAGAACACAAGAAAAATAGAAATAGTCCCTACATTCCCTTGTTTATATTCATTCTATACCTTATAAAAACATGGTAATGCACAGACTTTTTCTGTTTTTCTTTCGTGTTCACTTATCTAGTGGCAGTCAATTCTTTTTATGAATTGTCAGATATCCTCTTACAGTCTCACACAACAAGTTTTGGTCTTGGAAGGAATTATTAGTGAGCAGAAATTCGGCCGTGTATCTGTTATCACTCGTCACATCAGTCAGTTATATAGAGGTATTTTTTAAGACGGCTTCCGGATACTTTCGGAAATTTCCGAGTCCTTCCGATTTTTCCCCATTTAAAATTAGACCAAAAATGACATATGGTAGTGTTAGCCCCGGATAATATCTTTCATTTTCTAGCCGAGAAAATTCATTCAGATTTTCCGGCGTAGTTCCCCCTTGTCAGTGATGCAGGACGGAGGGCCTGACAAGGACAGCTGTCTAGTCGTTTGGATTGGACGAACAACCGAGGTCCCGTGTACACATTGGTGTGCACATAAAATATCCCTTGACAGTTGGAATCCAAATGGCAACAATTCTTAGGGAGTCGATTTTTGAATTTTGATTTCGTTTATTTCCGGTTTCCCTTTGAATTTTCTTCGACTTTTCAACTTCTATCTGGTGACCTAACCTTTTAATGACCCTTGACCTTTTCATATATGATGACCCTCATGTCTACTAACAATTAATATCAAAATGTTCGGTCTTGAAGTATAACTTTATTAAGAGTTCAAAATCACAGGTTTTTCCACTTTAATAGATATAACTATTTTGAGGGCTAACGGCCAGTTTAGAAGCTTTTTTAAGTATCAATATGTTTCTAGGACTTATGTTAGAAGTGTCGAAAACTATACCACCTGTAGAAATTGTATGTCGGTGATATAATTAGGTCTATCGGTATGCGCACAATTGTTCACCTATTTTCAACCTATCGATTTTCAATATTTTCGTAAAAGTAGTTCACCGGGAGCCCGTGACTCCTGACTTATACGTTTATTTGTAAACATACATTACCGAGCTTACTCTGCAGGGTTTAATTCTTGATATTGGGTATTGGGGGTAAATATGATTCCTATTTTGAGTACTTTTATACGCCCACGGTGCACGGGTAGTTTGTGTTTACTCAGTTGTCACGCTGTCCGCTGGTCAGCAATTGGCTTGTGAACGCGATAGAGCCTGTCTGTTTAGGGTAGATATTTGTTATACTAATGTATAATGTGTGTCGCCTACAGGTCACAATTCTTAGCGGATCGGGTTTGCGTTTTGGGCGTAGTTATCCCCTAGATGTTCTGACAGCTGGGAGGATTTTCCCAGTTTTTATTAATTTGATTGTTATAACCAATCAGGGGTGGCCATCAAGAAACTCAGATAGCAACTTAAGGAGTCTAACGGTCCAACTGTCAGCCTTTTCGATGCTTTTGTGCGGTCAAAAGCCGACAGCGGGCGCACAGAAAGTTGGCTCCGATAGACCACGACTGTGGAGGGCGCACAGAAACATCGACAGGTCCCGACACCTTATCGGACCCCGACAGACAGGCAAAAAAACACCTCTAGTTGTCGGATAGGCATTCCTCAACATGTAGCCCTTTATGAGTGTTCTGGCCTCGAGTATACCTATTTGAGGACTTTGCGGATAAACAATTTTTTTTCGTACATACAGATTTTAAAAGCCAATATTCGGAGAGTTGTCGGATATTCTTGACCCTGCTTGAAACCACGCCACTTGACTTAATGATAGACCTTCTGATTCAACGCACACGCGTTAACAATTCGCCCCTCCCACCCCGGTTTACAGTGCAACCATTTTACATCCAGCGATGGAGCTGGAAATTCCGGTTTCCTCCCACTGCTAAAGACCCTACGCGCAAGCGAATTATTGAATTAAAATTGAACCATATGTTAGTCCCGAAATGACCTAGTTTGTGTCGATTGCATGTTAAACCCCAGTTAGACACATCCTCGGTTACCCAGTGTACTCACTCTGTTCTACTCCACTATACCCTGGGTTAATCCATAGGGTTTCCACGATTTCAAATTATCTGCCCTGGCCTAGAATGTAGCTACAGTCTACGAACCAATCAGAAAACAGTTCACAAACCAATCGTTTCGCCTTCGTTTGTATAAGGGTGGATAACCATATTCATGTCCATTCACTGAATGATTTATGTAAATAATGTATATATTTATAATTTATTTATATTTAATTGTATTATCAAAATCTGTAGTATGTGTTGTTGATTTCAAATATATTATGTATAACATCTATATGTTTGACTTTTGTTATTATTATTACTATTCGTTCTTTGTCTGAAATATGTTTATTATTATTGAACTTATATTTGGCAATTTGATTCATAATTACTTGTCTACGATATCACGTGGACATAAAATTCCGGGAACGAACGAACGATTCTAAATAAAACTATATGACCCTACATTATTATATGAACGTCTGGTCTTCAATAACATAATATATAATTGGTTGTTATTAATTACGCATTTAGAATAGGCGAACTCCTAATATTGTCCGATGAGAGTTACTTACCTTTGCGAACTTCCTTTTCAAATAACAATTTATGGGATTGGTCGATAAAAATAGCACAATCATCAAGGGTAGATAACTTGAAAACGTGTCTCCCCCATAGATTAACCCAGGATATAGTGGAGTAGAACGGAATGAGTACACTTGGTAACCGAGGATGAGTTAGACATGGCACACGTGTTTGTTTACATAGAAACACATTAACGGTTTGCCATATGCACACACGAAACTTCTAAATGATATATTGCTCAAAATCATATTTTAACTTTTACACAACAATGTCTGTTACTCCATCGTGTTTTATTTGATTTTATTACATTTCATTTATTAGTATTACCAAGCCTAGTCTACATTAGCCTACTCGGTGTAGAAAAGTAGGACGTAAACCCCCATTTCATTTCATCGGTTTAGAATTGTCTTTGATCGAAATCTTTCCATTTCAGTGAGGTTCGATTTCATTTAAAGCAAACTTATTGTGTTTCAAGAACCAGTCGAAAGAGGACTATTTGGAGATTCTACTTTTGGTAACCTTATTCACACAGCATCATATTAAAATTCGGCGGTCTTCAGAAAGTTTCAGAGAGCGATATCACGTAACCAGTGTGTTTTAGTGGTGGGAGAATACTTTTTCTTTTATTCTTCGAACACAAAAGTGGTTGTAGGGGCGGGATGGATGATACTAATTAACTGTACATTTATCTTTTTGAAAAGTATCGAGCAATCAAATTGATTTAATCTAAGCAGAAAATGTTCACGATCGAACTCAGTCAAGGTTTTGAAGTACCTGGTAGTAAAGCTATACACGAAGTTTCATCACTCTCCGTCAGTTAGAATTAAAGTTATCTTGTCCCAAAGCAGAAACCAATAAAATTGTTTAGCATTAACGGATAATGTTAATCATTGAACTCAGTCAAGACATTCATCAAGTTTAAACATTCTACCACAATTAAAAGCAGAGTTGCTGTGTTCCAAAGTCTTGACAAATCAAATTGCTTATCGCTACTTAGCCTAAGCAGACAATTTGCATGATCGAACTTAATCAAGGTGTTGGTATAATGAAGTTATACTCAGAGTTTTATCACTCTCATCCAATTAGAATCAAAGTTATCGTGTTCCAAAGTCTCAACCAATCAAATTGCGTATCTCAGCTTAGCCTTCGTGGGAAATGCGCACGATCTCACACTGTCAGAGCATTCACCTAATAAACACATACACCAAGTTTGAACATTCTACCTCAATTATAAAGAGAGGTATTGAGTTCCAAAGTCTCGGTCAATCAGACTGAAGTATCTACTTAGCCGAAGTTGAAAATGCCCATCATCGAACTTAGTCAAGGTATTGATGTAATGAAACTATTCAAAGTTATCCAGTTCCGAAGTCTCGACCTACCAAATTGCTTATCGCTCTGCTTGCCCTGAGCAGAAAATGCTTATTTTCGAACTTAGCCAAGGTATTGATATAAGCAATCAAATTGCTTATCGCTGCTTAAATATTGCAGAAAATGCTTATTTTCTAATACCATCACGCCATTCACCTAATAAACACCTACACCAAGTTTGAACATTCTAGTTCAATTAGAAGGAGAGTTATTATCTCCCCAAAAGTGTGAAGGACAGAGAGAGAGGGACAGGTTCATTTTAATATATATAATAATAAATATAATCCCTGTACAAAGGGTTACCGACAATAGCACTGTCTGTGACATGATGTGTTCTTATACTAAGAAGGATGAGTCTGTACAGTCCACACATTGTTCAAGACGTATCATTCTAAACTCTGCCTCGGTCGACCGGAAATTTAGTTTTATGTGCAGACCCAAAGCATGGCTCCGGTCTTGCATATCGTAAAATCTGTTAAACAATTGTATGTTTGCTTCTATTCATAAAAATTGCCTAAACGAATTAGCCTATAGGTAGTTCTTTGTCAGATCACACGACCTCAAATTAAAATATGACGAAGAAAAAGGCTCTGCTGGATGGAAACTTGATTCGAGGGGAGAGAACCCACCAGGACCCTCGCTTTACCCTTGACCCTCGGACGTACCGGCAACCCTGATTTGAAATACTTTTCATGTGGCGTATAAGGATTAGCTGACAGGCAGTTAATAGCACACAATCTGGTGAAACACGTCGTTGAAAAATGATTGGTTAAATTACAATGCCATGGGTATTAAATCGAAGACATACTTCATTATTCTATTTTTTAAAAGTTTATTTATTACAGTTTTCATTTGAAATGGACAAAAGTATAAGATGAAATATAATATGTGCGAATCTTACTTGATGAAGACATCTGTTTCTGAAAATATAAAATTATAGACATTATGATATAGTATCGTATTATGGAAGTATAAAATAAATGGGAACCGGGTTTCAAATATCCCGAAGGTTCTTCTGGGCCCAAGATGTGTTTCGAACCCGAGACATTCTAGTCCAGAGTACAGTGTCATAATCGCTGAACTTCTAAAAAAAAAAGACTGCATGCACGGAAATTAAGTATATAAATGACAACTTATCGTCGATATTAGCTTTTTTGTGTGAGTCGAACAACAATGATTAGTGAACAAAATTCATATTTTATTATGCCATGGAAAATACAAAATAACTATTTTAAGATTGATTCATATAATTTTATAAAATAAGTGTGAAATTTACATGATTGCAATATTACCAAATTCAAATTTGTACTTACACGCTATACAGAAAGGGTATGTTGGGGTAGTCTGCAAGTAGTATGTACCATGGCCAAACAAATTGGTTGGTAGATTATATCCTAACCTTGAACATCCTTCAAATCCGCAAGACGTACAAGTTTGAGGAGCAAGGTTGATGGTTGCAACGTCACATGGTACAGCTAGAAACTCACAGTTGTTGATAGAGGCCACGAAATAGTCAACTGATTTCAGATGATCACATGTTATAATGTCGGTTACAGCTGAAAGTCATACATTATAATTTCAGCCTTGATTTGTTAAGAAAAGTAATTTTAAATATGTTGTTTGATTGTTGGTATACTGAATAGGTAAATAAGTTTTATAATGATCGTATAGTAACACTGAAACAAACAACAGTTAAAGATGTCCCCCCTCGTACAAACTGGGTGATTTAATAATATATTTGGACTAAAACATATTCAAACTAATTTATCTATCAAAATGTTTTCTTCATCAAATCCCTCTCAAAACATCTAAATCGCAAAAAACTACCCCATGCGGCTAGAATCTATTTTAAATCCTCTTTTTTGAAACGTGACTTAATTGAAGGAGAATCAATTTTTAGCATGTATTTGATTTTAGTCGCTGTCCATTTACCGTCAATATCGAAGCCTAAGTAAATTCTTGAACCTTTTGGGAATCTAACATTGCGGACACGCGGCATTTTGGTTGCTAACCAAATCGCACATTAAATTATGTTGTCACATTATTGAAATTAAATATACCAAATAATATGACCATACTAACCTATTTTACCAGCAACGAAGTCATCTAATGAAAATATGGCTGGCACACAACCAGGTTGGTCAATGCCGCCATTTGGGTAAAAATCAACAGTTCCTATTGGCTTAGAAATACCTAGTCCTGAAATTAAAATGTCCTGCATTATCCTTAAACTTTCGTTGTTAAATATTCCACAGAATAACACCCCTAATACGGAAATTAGATAGTGTGTATTAGATAGGAAAACTTTGATACTGACCAAATGTTTTTCTGGGATCTGCCTTCAAGAAACATGAACCCTAAGCGGTCACAAACTTGAAAATATCCGTTAAAACTGTAGACACTATCGCGTTCACAATGTGTTCGCCTCGTCCTCGTATGACCACAATGCTTCACGGCAATGCGTCACAGGGTGACAACATCATACGCCCATACTGAAATATGGCCGTATAAAAAGGTCGCTCCTCCACCGTCCCGTACACACACCCTCGGACAACCAGGGGCATGTCCACAGTATAGGGTGTTAATTTCAATCGACTATAACGATACCCAATATTAATTGGGAACACTGTGGATAAGAGATATGTATCAGGGGCCTGTTTCACGAAATTATAACTAAGATAAAATCCAAATTTTAATAATTTGATTGGATAATATTAGATTGATTTTAGTGCTTAGCCAATCAAAATTGAAGTATCTATTAAAATTTGGATTTTATCTTTAGTTAAAATTTCGTGAAACAGGGCCCTGGTATGTTAACTAACCTATCTGACCATTACCAGGTGTGTCAGTGTGTATAACATCGACCGTTTGAGCATCTAAAGAATCAAGTCGACCCCAAGAACTAGCATCTTCAAATAAAGGTCCTGATGGATCTAAACCTATAAAATAAATAAATATTATTACATGAAAACAAAAATTGTGAACAGGCAAACAAATCAATATTCAATTTAAAAATTAGAAATTAAACGATATTGAATAAAGGCAAGTAGAACTTTACTAAATACGCCATTGCCCGGAAGTGGTGCTGGATGTTAAGAATGCTACCACTGTAGTTCGAATTTTTAAAAACAAATGTATACGAAAAGTTGTGACAGTAGTTTAACTGAACGAATTAAAATCTAGCATAGAATTTTATATAATATGAACTCCTCGGGGGTTTTGCCACGGTCTATAGTAAAACTATGATATACATGTAGCAGATGTGGAATAGACTGGATTTTAATGTCTTATCAACACAATACTTCCGTCATATTGGTAATATCCATTTCTATGGTTACGCCATAGGAGAATTTTACTCGGACAGTGACGTTTCCGCCTACTCTTCTTCAATTTCCAACGATCAAGGGGGTTTAATTGTCCCATCCGGACTACCCAACACACTTTATTTGTCAGTTTCGCAACACACTTTACTTGTCAGCCTCGCAGGTGCTACACCTTACAAGAGAAAACGTTACACCGGACAGTCTTGTGATTAACCAGTCATTGTTTTTTAAATGTCCGGCAGTTCAAAGTAAGGTAGAGGAAAATAATACCTAATATCAACAGGATCGCATTCACTTTCAAATAGACAATTGGTTTTCGACAATCTTGCAAAGAATTTCAAAAGTATAGTTTTCTATATAAAAAAAGAATGTTCATAGTAATCTGTCAATTTACCTGTTATTCTGCCTATCCATGGTGATTTTTTACCAGCGAATCCAGCTACATGAGCACCTAGGCCTTGTCCTATGATGTGTATGTTGTAAGGATTAAAGAAGTTGGCTGTTGTTGTTAGTTTGTCTAATAATCTGGCAATATGAGCTCCAACAACACGAGTGTTAGCTGCTGCTTGATTATATTGACCTGATGCTCCTTTAGACCATTCCACAGATATAACGTTTACATCTTCCTAAAAACAACACCAAAGAATTTACTTCATAATCACATGAATACTTTCATAACAATAAAGCTGTCAAATAATGAAAAGCACGTTGTACCCTGTGCATCATACGTATCGATACCAATAACCAAATGAATCGATAGTCTGGATGAAAACCAGTCGAGTAAAAACTAGTTGCTATTTTCGTTTTCGCGTGCTTTGTTTTAGCGCGGGTTTCAATTAGAAGGTTGGTCTGGTGTTGACCCATAAAAACTTGCACTTTGCTGAATGCGTCTTAAAAATGTTTTTAGACCAAATTAAAGTGGGAAAACAACAGAAAAATATAACGGAACGAAATGTACAGTTGCAATGGCAAACACGACAATGTGAAATATCTGGACGATGGTTACGTCATAGCTTAGGAAATACACAAAACTCACCATTTTCAACAGTTCAGCTACCATCTGTCGAATCCATACATCTATACCGGTATTCATATAGCCGTGAATAATGATAATAACCTTCTTACTGACATCAAAGTTAGAACTAGCAATGGTTATGGGATTATTGCAATCTAATAATTGTGGGATCAGTGGATTCTTCTTCGTAAACAGAAGATATGCGACATTCTGATCGACGGTCGATTGAGGAAGTACGAAACCTTGGAAAGGGGGGAAGTTATTAAAACAGCCCAACTCTGAATAACAGACGGTGGAGACGGTAGGCAATCCAACACTTCCGGTACCACTCCCTGAAGAGAACTTGCTAAAACTCTTGAAAGCTTTGAAAGATTTACTTGATTCAAAGTTAAAGAAGGAATATCCTGCAAATAGAAATTGGTCTTCTAATTAGTTACAGATATATTTCTTTCATTTTAAAATATCTAAAATATTCTATTTCAAAGACGTAATATTTTACTGCAGACGAGAAACAAAATCTAAATTAAATTAATATTGTTGAGGGGAAGTGGCTTAGGTGGCTGGTATTGAAAATCAAAATTGTAAGCCAATATGTCAAATGATTTTTATGTTTTTATAGTGCGCTATATTATGGAGATTACAACTGCCAGGGGTTCTTTTACGTGCATGCCAACGTGTACACGGGGACCGCGATTTTACGTCCAATTCCTGGCCAGACCCTCCATTCTGCATTACTAGTAAGGGGAAACCATACGGAAAAATGCCGGGGAACTTTCTTTTCCAACACCGTGATCGAAGCCCAGAACGTCTGGTTAGCGAACTAGCGCCTTACTTTGTTTTAAAGAGAAGGGGAAGAAGCTATGCTTCCATTGTATTCAAAGATCTCACTGTGCATTGGATGACCGGCTTTATATATTTTGAACCGCAGACAAACAAGGCGGATCGGCTCGTAAAAGGAGATCGTAAAGGAAGATCTTTATTAAAAATGAGTTTGTGACAACTACTGAAACATTATAGATTCTTAAGCTTCCAAAATGTATTAGAAATAAAAATAGAACCAGATTAAAAACAAAGAATATATATATTATAAAATATCAAAATATTTACATACCATTCGCTCCAATAACAAAAAGGGTTAAAACTACTAAAACCGCCATACTTTTAACATCGACACGTCTTATGAAAACTGTACTTTTTGATGATTTATATACATGTTGGAATATCTAAATTTAGTCGAGAAATATACTTCTTAGATTAAAGGTTTAGCGGAATTATTTTTACAGTGCCATTTATTTTTTTGATCTTAATTCACATTTTCCAATCTGTTGATATTCGAGCCTCATTTAGTATTTTTATGTGCATATATTTAAATTTCCATTCTTTATTTTTTTGATAATAGCCATTAAGGTATAAACCGTTAATGCTTCTCTCAGGTCATCAACACATGCTGAAACTAAAGAGATATTTAATTATTCTGCTTGACTTAATGTATGCATATTAGTTATGAGTACTGCACAACAAGCCAACAAAGCGATAAGACAAACCTGCGGACAAGACAAACTACACAGAAATTTACAAGAAATAAACAACAAAATTTAATATCAATGCAAGTGAATGGATCCACTGCGCTGTACAGTCAGCCATTATCATTTTCCATTAATAATGTATATCATTTATACAAATATTTTCAAAATCCTTTAAGACGGATTGCACAATTGGGTTTGTGAGAAAATTAATGTGTTGGGATAATTAGTTTAATTCATGCACCCTGCCCCCCCCCCCACCACACCAGACCCCGTCCCTGTTTTGCTCCTTATTTAGGCCATTATAATTTTCAGTGGATGCGAATGTGAATTTTATTTATTTTGAAAAAAAAATAATATATGTCCATTATCTTTCTAATCAGTGACCAGTCAGTTTGTTCAATTTTTTTTAATGAATTATGACATGTGTTGGTATTAACTCATTTGGATATTTTGTTGGCTAGGGTGGGGGTGGGTGAGTATTTTTAGTGGTTGGGTATTAGGAGACATTTTTAACCGCACCAAAATACATCCCTACTTTGTTCAAAAAATTATTTGCACTCATCACCTAGCCTTTGATTGAAACCATACCTACTTGAATAGATGACAACCCATATAAAAGCTACACTCGTTAAACAATCCCCGACAGACGCTCACTCAGGGATTACAGATTTATTTTTAGTAATTACGACAAAAGAAATTACATATCTTAAATGTCATATTTTATACAAAATTTTAAAACTTGGCCAAGTGTATTATTTTATGTACGGTTTTTTTTCTTTCTTGAATTCTGAAAATATATTGGGTATTTTATTTTTTTTTTATTTTTTTTTTTTGTATCTTTACGTTTTTACACCTAAATTTATAATTTGAATATCTTATTTACGTGTTTTAGTTAAATTTCAAATATTTAGAGCGTGAAACTCAACCGTTAAATAGTTTAAATGGTGTTCCTGGTAATACTTTGACACAAGAGTCACTTGAGGACAGATGGACACGAAACTGACCAAAAAAATCGGATTGTTTAATTTCTAATATTCAGTTTTATAGTTTCATTGCATGTACGCCCAAAAATATATTGCTTAGGGTTTTTTTTCTGTCCAGGTGTCTTGGCAGAGAACAAGTAGAGTATACAGTAGTCTCCCTTTATTCGAATTCAGATACATCCGTCATTGCATGGATTACGTTTGCGTATCAGAGATGTCGATCCCCCAGATATGAAAAAACAGCAGCACGGCAATGATTCCAGGATTGTTTTCATCCACCAAATAAAAAGTTTTATTCAACATTAATACTATATTTACTTTACAATCTTAACAGCATAGGCGTACGGGCTTGATGACAGTTAGGGGGGCAGAACCCGAAATGCCCGAAAAAATTTCGGGTGTACAGACAGCGGCGCCGATATTCCTCGAGAGGCGAAGAAGCAGAGCTCCCCTTGTATTGTATCCCCCGCCCCCCAAGAAAATTTTTGAATATTTGACGGCTGCAAACATAATTTCCTGCTATTTCAGCCCGTGAAACAAGCAACTTCAAAGTGGTCTAATATAGCCTAATTAAGATGGCTGACTCGAATTCCAATCAAAAGATCAATCGTTTAACAGCGTTTTCCTGCTATTCCAGTCTGTGAATACAGCAACTTCAATTTGGTCCAATATAGCCTACCTGGCTGACTCGAATTCCAAACAACCAATCAATCGTCGCGGGGTATGGGGGGCCTCACCCTCCCCGAGAAAATTTTGAAAACCTAACCACCGCAAATGCGTTTTCTGCTATTCTAGCCCGTGTAAGCAACTCCAAAAGTATCCAATGGTTTTGTAACCGAAATCCCATTCTGAATTCCAACCATCCAATCAGACCGTTGCAGCTGCATTCACAAATAATAATCGATGCTCGAAAAATGTCGCACAAAGTAGAGTGGCTCCAGACAAAATGTTTTAATCCATAGTCAACTCAATACAAATTTGTGGTATTCAATTAAAAGAAAAGTAAAATTAGTGTAAAATTAGGGCTCAATGACAGTTAGGGAAGAAAAACTAGAAATGCCCGAAAAAATTTCAGGTTTACAGACAGCGGCGCCGGTTTTTCTTCGAGAGGTGAAGAAGCAGAACTGACCTTGTATGGACCCCCGAAGAAAATTTTGGAATATTTGACGGCCGCAAACGCGTTTTACTGCTATTCCAGCCCGTAAAATTAGTGTTTTATTAGATTTCGGGCACTTTAGTTTGCTAAGTAGATGAGATAAAAAAAACTTTTTTCACTTTACCCTTCTGCCCGAAAAGTCAGCTTGCCCGAAAGTTAGGGGGGCAGCTGCCCCCCCCCCCCTGCCCCTCTGGCTCGTACGCCTATGCTTAACAGTACGGAGCTACGGTAGCTCAGTGTGATATAAAATAAATTTTCCGCCTTCTCTTTGTCGAATTCCAACTGTCAAAGAGAACACGGGAGCCGACTTTTCGTTCTTTCCTTAAGGCTTAACGTCCGCTTCCACCTAGGGTGATATCGCAGACAAGTGTTTCTTGGGAAACTTGCAAGAGTAGACAAAGGAGAGGCTCGTCTCGCAAAGGTAGGAGACGGGTGAGCGATTAAGAGGCCCTCCGTTTTGTACCTCTGACAACGGGAAGCCACGCCGAAAAATAATAATATTATGATACACTCGATAAATTATTATCGTAATATTCCATTAGATAGTTTGACGTTTATATTTAGCTAGCTATGAAGCAAAGCTAGCACGGACCATTTCTTTTTGCTCTATGGGAGATTGATGAAGAATTTAAATTCATTTATAAGTACCATTCGTATGATGTTTTCTTTTGTGTAGGACTTCGTGTATTTTAGGACAAAGTTAAATTTATGGCAGATTTGGAGACGAAATGTTATTGCGTCAGATATCGTAGCTGCTGGTGGGCGTAGTTTTCATTGCCTGGCAATCAGTGTTTTATTTAAAGATACATTATGGGAGATTAGATAATTAAAGTTACAATTTCATATTTTCTAAGAAAGTCAGAACATAATTATTTCTATGCCTTTTGCTCAATAGGTTGTCAACTCACATAGGTTATTTTTCTCACACTTAAAAATCTTCACATCGGAAATAATAACCCAATTACCTCCCAGTTACCTCCCTTGTTTTCCTATTCCCCCACCATGGAATAGCTATCTCCAAACGTTTGAATTTGAAGTTGAAAATGATATTTTTGCCAATTTCTCAACTGGCAATAGTGAATTATAGGATTAATAGGATTATTCTTTAACAAGGTAGGACTGTTTATAGATACCATCTATTTTAGGGCTTTATTTTAATACATTTTAAAAATATAACTTAAAAATATGAAATTGTAACTTTAAAAAACTGGCAGTTCTCACTATGATAGTTATATTCATTAGAAAAGTTCGAATGCGTTCAAATCGATTTTAATATCCGTTTTAAATGACGTAGCATGTATAAATATAAACAACAATGGGAGAGTCCCCGATGAATTGGTTTCATTTCTGCAAGTATATCGCTTTATTCTTAACAGTTGTGTTTATCCCGGATTCGGGCTATCTTTTTAGTATAAGTCTAAACTTTCGTTGCATTGAGTGTACAGGTTACGGTCAAATGTTCGAAGACGTTTGTTTTGAATGGTCGAGGCCATTAACACCCGTCGTCCCATGCGTAGCTAGCGGTATTTTAAATTAATTCTAAATTTTGAAAACGCTTTAAAAGCTCAAGAATTACAAATGCAATCGTTTGATTTTATAATTAGCTCTTTAATTTACAATACAAACAAACTAGTGTCTGTGATAACACTTTCCATAACACCCCTATACTGACCCGTAGTGTTTTCTTTGATAAAGTGTTTACGTTTTGTAGAAAAGGAAATACAAATATTGTGGAAAAGGTGTAATACCTTTTGTTGGTGTCAAATGTCAATATTATACATATATTTTTATAGAGTGACTTTCTCTATAGATTTCAGACAAATCTCACCAAATCTTCTCCCCATAGTGGCGTCTAGAAAAAATAATGCGATATCCAGAATAATCTTGTCTGTTTCTATATTCATATTAGTCTGGCGGACCTACCTAATGAAAGAATAGACGGGCTGATCAAGTTATTGGAAGAACTCCCAAATAAATCTTAGTAAATAAAAAAAACCCTGGTTAATTCAGGTTTTAATTTGAGTAACACTCTTCACGGTGTTTGGTTTCAATTTCAAGTATAGCAAAGGCTATAGAGGGATTTCTCCTCTTTTATCCTTCGGGAATATCATGTCCGCATCCACAATATCGCATACAATGTTAGTGTGATATTGCAGACAATGTTGGCATCTCGATATTGTAGTTGTAGTGTTAACTGTTCGTCACGATTATCATTTCACTCATGCGGTTGAAGAGCTGAACTTCTGTAAATGGGTATACGTAACCGTGTTATGGAAATCCGCCGGTCATTTTTGATTTGACAAATTAAACATGTCGTTACGTTTTCAATATCCATTTACATCATTGCTAACACAGTTTTATTGCTACATATTTTTCTTTGAAATATACATTCCGAGGATCATTTCGCTTTAACATAAATAGAACATCCCTCCCCCACCCCCCAGTGAAACTTTATGAAGTTATGGCAACAATTTTTTAATAGCTATGTTGAACACTGGAACAGGAAATGACGTGCCTAATATACTTCCAGGATCACGAAACATTATCTCAGAGACAAAGCGGGCAGTTTTTACAAAGCAGCCATGGGTCAGTTCTACTTTAATATTTATACAGTCATATTGTCTAAATTCATAAACAAAGTTGCACTGACTTTGTGATAAAATGTATATTATATTGTTAATATAAATTATTTTTGGACAGAAATCACGTTTGTATTTCATTATTAAGTAATTTAATTCATAGTTTTCATGCTGTTCTGAAAACTAATTTTATAAAAGGTGGATTGTATTACGTATGGTGCCTGATCTAACTAGAAGAGCGTATTGGCTTTAACATTATGCATGTTTTAGTGAATACATGCACTTTAAAGACACAAAAATCTGCATATAATAACTCCAATTATGACTATATGGCTACACATTGGTAAAAAAAAAGTTTTTAAAATCGTGTCTGTATTTTGTTATATTATGTCATATGAAGTTACATATATATATAGTATTTCAGTGAACAAAAAACACTAAAGCCTAGCGCACTACGCGACGACATAATGCGATTTCGGTCGCCGACGATGAAAAATCAAAAACTCGCCTCGTGTACGCAGTCGGTCGCTAGCGATCTTTCGTTATATCTGACATGTTTAACATGAATGATCAAGTTGGCGCTCCGTCGGCAATAAATCGTGATATTAACTCACCTCGGCGCAAGTTAAGCGACAACCAAGGAAATAAATTCATCTATTAAACCAATCATATTTAGTTATTCTTCCCATGTGACATAACCAAACACAAGGTTTCTCAGAATTGTTTTCTGTTGCATGTATAATCTAAATTATTAGGCCTATTACTGAATAATTTGCAGTTCTGGCACTTATTAAATGTGTGAACTGTAAATATTATTTTGTTAGACTATCGTAAGAAAAAAAACATGTCCAATGCATATGGTAGGCCAGATGGATTGTTCCGTCTATATAGCAATATACTCAATAATGATATAGTCCTAGGATCCATAGATGGTAATTAGAATGGGCGTTTTTTCCCCCCAGCACCTGTATATCGAGAAAACGGATTCTGACAGAAAATCGCTCTCCTGGCCTTATTGGTTGTCTCATTTTGGATCACGTGGCTAAGTGGGTAAGATGCTAGCTCGCTAGCCTGGAGGTCGGGTGTTCGATCCCTGCATTGGCCGAGAAAGTTCATCCAGATTTTCCGGCGTGGTTCTCCCTTGTCAGTGATGCAGGACGGAGGGGCTGACAAGGAAAGCTGTCTAGTCGTTCGGGTGGGACGAAAAACCGAGGTCCCGTGTACACATTGCCGTGCACGTAAAAGATCCCTTGGCAGTTGGAATTCGATATAAGAGTAGGCCGTAGTGCCGCTGTCCGGGCAAAATTTCCCTCATAGCACACTGTATCGCGTATGCCCGTCTTCATTAGCCCAGGTTAGGAGCAGAACAGTAGGACGTTAAACTCCATTTCATTTCTGGTTGTTTGATAATGAGAGGGCTAATTATATTTAGCATACTCTGGAATATTTCTGCGCTCATCCTCATGTAGCCCAATTTGAGCTCGTTACTTTGAATACTATAAACCCCCTGCGCTCGACCGACTAAGACACTACTTCGCCGCCTCATCATCATCATGTACAAAAACAATATTAACTGAAGTATTTGACGCGCTGACGACGAAAATGCATTTAGAGGTGTCACATGATGAAGCAAGTGACAGTTTGTATTTTTTGTAATCGCCAAAGTTGTCGTGTACGTTGTTGCTAAATCTACGACAGACAAATTACCGACAAGCAAAGCCGTCAAAAGCGACATTTCACCTTAGACAAAATTGACGCCCCCCCCCCACACACACACATTGTCTTTGTTTTAGTATTTCTTTTTAAATCCTTGCCATCCGTCAATTCAGAAATATTTTTTATGCCTATCGAATATTCCACCCTTTTCTCATTTTACTTTCCAGTTGAAACACGTGTTTTCGGAAATGAGTGAGTCCCTCTTGTGTTCTTTGTTCACGACTTGGCTAATGAGGGTAATTATGCCTAGGCAGTGGCACCATGGCCTACTCTTATATCGAATTCCAACTGCCAAGGGATCTTTTACGTGCACGCCAATGTGTATACGGGACCTCGTTTTTTTTTCTTATCCGAACGACTAAACAGGCTGCTGTCCTTGTCAGGCCGGGGGTTGGATGACCGAATGGTTAGCACGTGCGCGCTGTATCATAAGGTTTGTCATTGAGTCAACTGGCGTGTTTTCGATTCCCCAATTGTACTTGACCCGCCTGTCAAATCTCGTGTGGTTTTTCTCCGGGTCCTCCGGTTTCCTCCTACTGCTAACTAAATTAAGACCCCTACGCGCAAGCGAATTATATTGAAATAAAATTGAACCATATGATAGTCCCGAAATTACCTATTTTGTGTCGAGTGGACGTTAAACCCCATTAGAAAGCGAGTCCTTTTGTATGTAATATGATACACATGTATTTCCGTGAAATAGCTAGTTTATACTTGAACATACAGTAGCCTATATAGATACTACGAGTTGAATATACTGGACAATTAATCAGGAGACTGTGCAACTAAAACAGATAAAACACACCCGCTATTTTTTGCCATTCACCAAAAGATAAAATTCAAACCCTAGATGAGCACACGCTTTCCAATTTATAATGCGCTATTCATTGTATTATTTTAAAATTAATTTTCCTGTACAAAGGCATAGTTATATAGTCGTATTCAAAAGCGTAACCCCACTAAAATATTGAGTTATGATATTCGGACAGAGACGTCTAAAATCTCCTGCATAGTTTAGTGACAATTTAGATTTTTTTTCTGGAAGCAACTTCACGATTTTTAAATGTGCAATGGTATAATTATATTCTTATTATTTCGGTAAATTTGACTTGAACCCCTAAATACTTTGGAGCCGATATCGTAGTTTGACTCGGTATAACGGTCGTATTATTCATTATACAACTATGTCATATAATAATGATCATAATGATTTAATATAATACATAATTTTCTAACACGCGGTCGCCATAGATTAAAATAACTATAGACCTACAAGAATATAATTATATCTTTATACTGGCCATTTATGATCTTAAACATTTGACCCATGAAACATGGTTAATCGTGGTTATTAATTCTTATATAGTAGTATTCAATAATGTCTATAAATATCTACCAATAGCTGTATATTATTTATATAACGCCATAAATGTCAGTCTCATAAATCTGTGTATTTTAAAAATCATTTAAAGAAGCACGAATTAGATTTATTCATAAACATTATCTCATAATTGTGTAAACTTTAATTTTCAAAATAAATGTTTATATTCAAAAGAAACATGAATTAGAACAAAATAAATGTAACGCAATGAAATATAATGGAAAATAATACTGAATTTATAGAGCGCCAGAACGATGTACTAACGATGCTGTTAAACATACATTATGCAAGATCTAAATCTGCCTATTGCAGATTTTTCATTAGGCCTTAAATGTTATCTAAATTATTAATTCGGCATTAAATAAACTTACCAAGACCATAATCGGATGCCAGCAATATTTAGTGGATTCAAATACATTTTTTTTTTTTTTGTGAATGCTGTTGCCATAAAAATGGATAATCGAGACTTTGTTTATCATCGTAACAACGGCAGTGATGACAATCGAGGCTAGCCTATAATTCTGTCGCTAATATATAGGCTCGGCGTGAAGTAATGTGACTGGAATTTTAAACGTTCTCTTTTCATTATCTAGTTTTGAACTATTATAGGGAGAACTGTCAGCTTTTTAGCTAATCTTACCTAATGCCACTTTAATTCACGTCTTTTGCTCATCTCCGATTTTTTTTCAGATTAATAATGCACATTACCTAGATTAAATACAAAATATATTGAGATAGGTATATTGCAATACACCGAAGACAAATCTTACAATACATCGCAATTTGATTTGCAGCTTCAATATTAAGCCATCTGTATACTAACAGAAAATTAAACTAAATTGTTTTCCCGAGTGCAAAACTGCAGGACATAATATTCCATATTCGTCATTCCCATTTCAAAACATGTATAAGAATTTAATATGTCGTTACCGCGAGATTTGACATTTAACTATAATTCGGTTTACGAAATTTTAGTTCTCATGTTGTACGCCTACACGTAATAGTGGTGTGACCAGATACATATAATCACTTTCTGATAAGGGGTTTGTGAAAAATTTGTGAATATTTTCGTTATTTCTGTTATGGTGCACGTCTTTTAAGTATATCATCATTCACTATATTGAAACAGAGATTATCAAGGTTTATGTACTCGTAGATAATCCGAGGTCTCGTTCAACCGCAACCTAAAATCTCAAAGTACAAAATAATGTATTATTTTGATGTGAAGGCTGGTGTTTTTATGTAATTAATTAAGCACTTCCATTGAATGTATAAACATCCACAATAAAAATAAGTAAAATAGTATTACTTCGTTTCATCTAGAAATCAATAGAAAGCAATGTAAAATTAATTCGCTGTAGTTTAAGTTAGAATTGACCGATTTAGATAACTCTTGAATAGAAATGATTTTATTTTTATTGTTAATATTACTGTGTGTGAAATAGCTTTATGTAACGTCTGCTTCCACCGAGGTGATATCGCAGACAATTATTATTACTGTTGTTGGTTAGTTGTATTTTACGTCCGCTTCCACCGAGGTGATATCGCAGACAAATTAATATTACTGATGATGAGTTAGTTGTATTTTACGTCCGCTTCCACCGAGGTGATATGGTGTTGATGACCATAAAATATGCGAAAACATAGTCCTTTTCTGATTGGCTACTGTTCAGCCAATCATTTACTTCAAATTATGTTACGTTAGTTTTTGCCAATCCCGTGCTTACATATAGACAAGTAGAAATGCCACGAAGGTAAACATTGCATTAATGTTAAATAATATAAAACATCTCTGGCATTCAGTTGAAAAAGACAATAATTATGTTGACACAAAGCATGTTTACATGCGACGTATTGAATACCCTGTGTCATTATGTACTGTTATCTTCCTCATTTATACTATACATACATGATATCCTGCTTTACTCCTTTATTTACTTATATATGTTATAGTAAAATCCGCAATCCATTTTTACTGTACTGTTTACTAATTACTGATAGTCCACACGAATACAATAGGGGATATCCTAGCGTGTCTCGTCGTTTGAATTGTGTGGGTCCGAACATAAAACCTTATATCCTGCTATGTTATGGTTGGTTAAAAATCAGTTACATGAGTTTTATGTTCAGTCAAATAAAATAAATTAATCAAACATTCATATTATTGTCCCCCGCCTTTCAAAGAAAGCGTGGGATTATTAAAATGGGTCCATCCATCCGTCCGTCCGTCCGCCTGTCTGTCCTTCACACTTTTTGGAACAAAATAACTCTCCTTCTAATTGAGCTAGAATGTTTAAAATCGGTGTAGGTGTTTATTAGGCAAATGCCTTGATGGAGGTTGAAGATGAGCTTTTCTGCTCAGGGTAAGCAAAAATAAACAGTTTGATTGGCTAATGGTTTGGGACACGATAACTCTGCTTTTAATTTGAGGTAGAATGTTTAAACTTGCTGTTGATGTTCACTAAGTGAAAGTGATGAAACTTGGTGTATAGTTTCATTACATCAATATCTTCACATTGGTCAGAAGTGAATATTCGCTAGTCCGCTACAGTCACTGATCACTGATGATGACATTCTGGAACATTTTTTAAGCATTAGAAAAATAAATAAAGGTGTTTCAAGTATATGTAGGTAAATATATTTCCTATTTAGTGTAAATGGCTATGTAAATTAGTAAAAGGCACCATTCTGCCCGGACTAGTAGCGTCTTATGTAAACAATGCACGCGCCATTAAGCCAATGATTGACGCCGCGTGATGTGACGTCACATGATAAAGCAGTCATCTTTTACAGATCTATTAGTCTTCGCAATACCTCTGTGAAACAGATTGCAATACCTTGACTAAGTTCAATAATGGACATTTTCGGCTCAGAGTAATCAGAGCGATAAGCAATTTAATTGAACGTGACTTTGGAGCTCGACAACTTTGATTCTTATTGAGTGATAGTGGTCAAAACTTCGTGTATAGTTTCATTACATCAATACCTTAACAAATGCGGATGCTGAGTAGAAATGAAATATGAAATGAAATTGGAGAAAGGGCTGGCAGTTCTCACTATAATAGCTAAAAACAAGATAATCTAAAGAGAATGTGCTGAAAATTTCAGTCAAGTTGCTCCACTTTGAATCGAGATATTAGCGATTGAAGTTTTTGGCATACCCTGTAGTCTAGATCATCATTACTAAAGTCGGTACGATAAAAAACATAGTCTCAATTATCCACTTTTTAAAAATTTAATCATCAATGATTGGGGAGCAGCAGATCGGATTCAAATCCAGTAAAAATCCGAAATATAAGATGGCAATGGGAGTTGATTATGGTCTTTTCATGTAAATAAATGTCTGATTAATAGTTTATATAACATTTGAGGCCTAAAGAAAGACCTGCAATAGACAGATTTAGCTCTTACATAATGTATGTTAAATGTATAGTTTCACTACCAGGTACTTCAAAACCTCGATTGTGCAATTGATTAATAAGTGTCGTCTATTTATTTTGGGATTTCGGTGGGGGATATCAGCCTCACTGTTGGCTTGGTCCCTTTCCACATAGTTAAAAAATATATAATGTCCAATCCAACTTTTAAACACATTTTGTTCTTAGAATATAAAGTTCAAATCGGTGCAGCAAGTAGCACGTTAAACCCAATTTCATTTCATTTTTTGAACTTTTAAACACACGTTGTTCTTAGTCTATATTAGTCAAAGTCCAACTTTTCAAAAAAATTAACTTTATGTAAACTTATAAGCAGGTCTTGTTATTAATATATAAATAAACTTTGTGTTCAGTCCAGCTCATCTTGCTATATGTTATAAATAAACTGTATTGTCCACTCCCATTTATCAACACATTTCCTTCCTGGTCTATCAAGGGTAAACCCTATCAAGACCCGGGTTAAAATAAGCACGTGCTGGGGGCATCGCAGAGTTTTTTTTCCCAACCACACCGGATTCAAACGTGGTGCAAATGCTGCAACTTAACCAGGGATAACCATTAAAAATGTAGAATGAGGCACCATAACCCTTTCTAAAATAATTGTTCTTTGATGATAGGGGATATCTCATGACAGGCCATTTTTTTTTACGATTTCAGTTTCAGTAAATGACCTTTCCCGGTGGGTTGATAAATAAATTGTTATTTCTGTGGCAAATATGGGCGAAATGTAGCCCGCCTCTCACAAAAAAAAATATCTTAGCATTGTTATGTAACATAATAATAGGAATATTGGCGTTCGTATCGGACGGAGTGAACAACCACGTATTTATCGGAAATGTGCGTATAAAAGATCTCCGATGGTTATAATTTGAAGAAGAGTAGGAGTAAACGAGGCGTAAAATTCTCATAGCCTGCATTGAACGTGTAACCATGGAAAAACGTTGTCACAAAATAGCTAATGACCCTTTCAACTTTTAAGCAGCACCTCCCAACACAAAAGGCTATGATCTATTTCGCCATACAACTGATATAAACGGAAGACCACGTGTGGCCCATGGTTATGAATTGGTCGACAAAAACCTAACAGCAGGATTAAAGATGACTATTGTCTTAGTCTGGAGATTATTAGTAATTAAACTACATTCAAAGTATTTCAAATTAAAACAATGATATCTGTCAAACTTTATAAAACATACTTGACACTTTGTAAATATAAACAAGGATTTATAGAGGGTTCTTTGTTTTCTTTCCCTACCTGTAATGCTAGGTTTTGTTCATATAGGTATTGACGCCATAAACTATCGTTCTACAAATTTAATTGTCTACCATTTGCTAAGCAATAAAAAGTGGTTGGTGTTCATATTCATATTAAAGCCACGCATGGCTGCGTATATTTAAAATAAATATTCTACCGTGAAATACAGTCAAAACAGAAGTAGAATAAAGAAATTTATAAAATTTATTTAATCTTTATTATTATCTGCATAGCTTTATGTTGACTAATTAAAGATGCATTATGTAAGATTTAGATAAAGAGTTGACAGTTCTTGCTATAATAGTTCAAAAATAGATAATTCAAGATTAATAATATATTGAAAATTTCAATGGAATTACTTTATTCTGAGCGACGTTATCAGTGTTTGTGGTTTTAACATAGATTGTTTATGAACGTTGCTATACTTGTTAGTCGAGGAAATGCCCTGGTTTGTGTCGAGTGGACGTTACCCCCGCCCCCCCCCCCCTCTCTCTCTCTATCTATCTCTCTCGCCTCGCTTCTCCATTAACTAAAATTAACTATCAAAGTAACATTGATACCAAAGTTTGGCAGTAAATTACGTCAGCAAAGTTAAATGGGACTTGAAATCGTCGTGCTGCTGAATATGCTTATTAACCATACAACGTAAGTATAGTATAAATCAATGGGGTTAGACATCTAGTCAAGCCATGAGTTCGACACAATATATTGACCTTATTCTGTTATAATATTACATCACCACAAGTATGTATCTTATTCATGTCCAGGTTATCACTTACATAATGTCTTATGTCACAAATAGTCAAATTCAATTTAAGGACATCAGGTCATCTTACGACTAACTTACGGTTATTTATTTCAATTGTTAACCTTCAATGTCGGAGTAAACCGGAATTTTCTAGAATGATGATCATTTCATTAAATTCCAACTGCAACCCGGACACCATAAACGTGACTTCCGCTTGCTTGGGTCTTGTGTTTTTTATTACGCATATAGTATTGTTATATTGCCCTGTTCTTTTTTCAAAGTGAGTGTATTGTTTAGACGTCACCAGTAATGTCTATAGATGAGACACTTGTTGCTGGGGCCTGTTTCACGAAATTTTAACTAAGATAAAATCCAAATTTAGTAATTTAACTGGATATCATTAGGTTGATTTTAGTGCTTAGCCAATCCAAATTGAAGTATCCACTAAAATTTGGATTTTATCTTTAGTTCAGATTTCGAGAAACAGGGCCCAGATCCCTTACGTTCACGATTAAATTAATTTTATGGTCTATCTCAACTTCAAAGCAAAGTTAAATATATCTTGAATTTTTTCGATAAGAATTGCATACATTTATGTCAGATACCACTTTAAAGGGCATTTATAAAGCATTTCAATTTGTACATAATATGGATTTTGCTTATTTTACCCATGCCCAATGCGCCAGAATCGGTGATAAGTTGACAGACCCGGGCGTTGATTTCTGAAAAATACGGTACTTACTAGTTGCTTTATACAACCAGCGTCGTAATTCAACCAATATTATTGTATGAAGTTTGGGAAATGTGTTATTTAGGAATGGTCCGCCTTTATTTAGCAAAAATAGGAATGGGATCTACCTTTAACTCCTACCTTTCTAAAAAAAACCACCCAGGCTAATAAACGGACATACGCCATGCAGTCAGTATTTAGAGACTTTTGGCAAGCGGATTTTTTTTTCATCCGTATCACGTATCCGTATCGTCAGGTTATACGTTGCGTCAATGTAGTTTTAGAGTTTTGACATTTAAAATAAGAAAATTTTCAGATACTATCAATAAGTGTGCCTGTCACCACACGGTTCAGTTAAAAGAGTTGTTTAAGGCCCGGTCCCAGTGGCCGATGGACGAGCAAACTTTCGGGGGTGGCTCCATTCGTTTTCATCCGCTCCAGAAATGGACAAAATTGACGAAAATTTGCGAAAACAGAACGGAAAAGAACGAACGTGGGAAGTATGTAGCGGGGGTGTTAAATGGGTGTTCATCGGAAGCCTAGCGGATGAAAGCGGATGGAAGTGGATGACAGCTGCGAAGGGGTTAGGCAAACTCCAGACATCCTTCAATATACCAGATACATCCCAGATACAAACGCTTTGTCCGTTTTGAAAATTTTATATACGAGATGCATACGCTTACATCCTTTCTATTTCCGTGCTACTAACGATGTATAGACGTTCCATGTACCTTATCTTTCCTCCCTCTTTCCGTTTTCAGCTGGAGCGGATGTGAGTTGCGAGGATGCCCAGAGGATGCAGAGAGGATACAGTGGACGATTAGCAGATGATAACGGACATGGAACGTTTGGTGCTCGTATATGTCGCGCATTCACATCGTACACGGCAGAAAGTTCATCCGTTATAAAAGTTTTGTGCAGCTCAAAACTTTTTGCGCGGATGAAATCAAAGTGAACGTGAAACACGTATGCAATGAGTACACAACGGGTGCCTGGCGTTTTCAAACGGAGGGCACGTTTTTTCCCCGTTTTACATCCTCTTTGCATCCGTAAGTGCAGTGGGACCGGGCCTTAAGATCAACATCAATACTAGTCAAGTGCCTGGCCAATCTCCCAAACAGAGTTGTCTTCCCTTGCAGTCCAAACGATTGCTGGATAGCGAGACTTGTGTGGAGAATGGCCTACAAATCCCTGAAGGGAGCAAAGTCGCTCAACAGTCGCTGAGCTATTTTTCATTTTTTAAAAATTTAATGTCGAATCTTATTCAAAATCTTCGACTTCAACAGCAATTTTTGGTTTTACTAATGTATCATTTCAGAAAGTATACCCCTTTTGCAGATTGCACGGTCCCACCTCCCTAAATTTAGCACGTAGATCAACCAGCATGCAGACAGACAGACTGCAGGAAAAATATGAAAATTCCGCGAAAAGCTCATCAAAAATAATGATTAAATTCCAGTCTTTATCATGGTTAAAATCGCATCAAATATACACCTTTGTGTTCTAGGATACATATAGATTCATAAAAACGCTACAGCACAACCTTTCAGCTTCTAAAAGTAGCAAAATATACTCTAAAGAGACAAAGATGTGATACGGACCTTTTCCGTATGAACCGACTGGGCTAATGAAGTCGAGCATACACCATGCAGTGTGCTACTTTTATATCGAAATCCAACTGTCAATGGATCTTGTATGTGCACACTATTGTGTACACGAGAAATGAAATGAAATGAAATGGTGTTTAACGTCCTACTGTTCTGCTCCAAACTGGGCTAATGAAGATCCCTAGGCAGTTGGAATTCGATATAAGAATAGGCCATAGCGCCGCTGCCCGGG
Organism: Patella vulgata; assembly: GCF_932274485.2. Classification (NCBI taxonomy): domain Eukaryota; kingdom Metazoa; phylum Mollusca; class Gastropoda; family Patellidae; genus Patella; species Patella vulgata. The sequence goes on along the minus strand of NC_065882.2, from coordinate 25,882,836 downwards.
CAAAATTTCCCTAATAGCACACTGTATGGCGTATGCCCGTCTTCATTAGCCCAGGTTAGGAGCAGAACAGTAGGACGTTAAACCCCATTTCATTTCATTTCATTTCATGTCCTGCATCACTGACAAGGGGAACCACACCGGAAAATCGGGATGAACTTTCTCGGCCAATACAAGGATCGATCACCCGACCTCCAGACTAGCGAGCCAGTGTCTTACCCACTTAGCCACCGTGATCCCCTTGTGTACAGGTTTTCGTCCAATCCGATCGACTATACGTTGTCCATTGGCATCCACGGGGAAGATAGCCCAAGTGTAATTCCACGCGGTTCTTTATACCTACATCGGCGTCAGTCGGTCTAAAGATGCCCGATTACATAATATGGCTTGAAAAATCAATTTTAAAAAAATTGAACCTACAGCTAAAGGGCGATCATTGAAAAAAAAATTAAGTAAAACTGTGCAATTCATATAAACTACGTGTATTACTTTTTAAAAAAAATTACTTAATCTCAGTTACTTATAATTATCGAAGATATTAGATTGTCCGCTTTTACATCACCTCGTCTGATTTTGGTCGACGGCCGATAATAAACTAAAACAATACGTAAGATAAATCAATAATAAATATGACAGAAAATGACGTCATGGAATAACTCGTATAACTTTATAAGTAAAGACACTAGATCGCGTCGATGGCGTCTTGACACGATCAAAGACTGAACAATAAGCTAAATTAATCTTTTGTTGTAATATTACTAATTAGCGAGCAAGACAGCGAGATACGTAGTCTGTTGTTAGTGTACACTTTTGCCAGCGACTATTAAAGTAGACCCGGACAGGTGATAAGTGATCCAAGAATAGTATTTGACCTAATAAGATTTAGCCAACCAGAAACAAGGTTAGATCGTGTTGTTATAAAGACCAACAAAGCGCGAATTCATTCACTTGAGATTTTGCATTGCTCGTGTGAAGATGTGTAGTGAAAGCTGATTCTTTACAAGTTATCTCAACATACAAAGTCTGTCGTTTGAGTTTGTTTTGTTTGCCAGGAGTTACAGAAGTGACATTTTAAACTTGTGGTTGTATGTAATAGTTTAAAGAACAGAACAGAACGCCAATTCGCTCACTGGAGAGTTCGCATTGCTCGTGGGAAGACATGTAGTCAAAGCTGATTTTTTATAAGTTGTCTCATTCAAAGTACGAAGTCTAAGGATTGAGGCTTTTTCAGGAGTTACAGAATTGACATTTTTAAACCTGGGATTTTATATAATAGTAGATACTGACATTGTTAAATGAACTTATTTCAAACTCTTTCATCACGACGAATTTTGATGATCAGATTTCTGAGACATTCTATGTTACGTAAGGAATTGTTATTGGTTGGTTCCGTTGTGAAACATGAATACTTGATCATCGCAGAAGGTAAATCCACTGATTTTGAGGAAACTCTTGTTTTCATCAATTTAATTCGTAAATATCTTTTGCTGTTGTTTCATTTAACTTCGATATGAAGATCTCGCCTGAAGCACATCTGTACAATGCAAATTCGGCTCATAAAACGAGGAGCCAGCTACAAAGCGTTTCTATGACATGGGAAGGTTTATTGTCGCGACTGACGAATCGAGGAAAAGTTGGAACGGCGGCAATCACGAATTTGGAAGGAGAGGTGTTGGCATCAACAGCAGATTGGCATATCAGTACAACGGAAACAGTTGGGGTCTTGAAAGCCGTCTGCAGCAACTACGGTTCCTTGATCAAGATGAAAATTTCTGACGATTTATTTACATGTTTCCGACATGATAATTGTAATACCATCGTCGGTAAAGCAGAGGACAAGGTTCTGGTAGCGCACAAATGTCAACAGTGTATGGTCATCGGATTCGCTGACGTAGAATCACCGGGTTCGTGTATTTATGACATCACAGAATTCGGGAAACATATTGAAAAGAGGGGGTTGTAATGTCGGATTATTGAGTTTGTGACTGTGTTGTTTCCGTGTGATCTCTTTGTTGTTACCGGTAGTAAACTTGTTTCCGCCAATAATAGTTTATGTGATATAAACTGTCGACTGCTCAAGAACACTAGATTTTAGTGATGTTTCGACTCTAGTTCAGAATACGCCCTTAATGAACTATTTTGATATGTCTGATCACCGAATGGAACAATAAAACATTCAGTACACTTCGATAGCTTAGGAAATTGTGGTGGCGTTTCAACGATAGAAAGAAACAATGCCACTTCATTCGGGATTGGCCAGAATCCGGTGTTTTACGTCAGCTTCAACTGAATAACATTGTTGATGTCTTTTATTGCATTTTTTGGTGTTATGGTATGTCCTCTACTAACAGCGTTTGAAATGTACACCTGATATTTTTTAGTCTTTTTTTTCCTTATCCACAAATTTGTTAATTGTTTATCAATGTTCGTAATTACGTCTTTCATTTTGAACAGATTTTAGATGTATAGTTGTTGTCATTGACTAATTTATTAGTACATGTATGTATAATCACCATTAGATTTGTCAAAAGCGAGCCGTGATATATACCTTTTCACTAATAACGTTTTGTTAATCATTTCCGTGTATTCATTCAACATTTTAAATATTTTTATTCAGAAATAAAAAAAATGAAAACAAAAAAATATTTTATAAATAAATTTAAAAAGAAATGAGAAACAAATGGAAAAATAGGACTCGTACAATTGTAGAATCAATGACCGTAATTAGTTTTAGATTCATGTAAGCGATCGTGGCTATTAAAAGTACAATATGCATGTTCTGTAACATTGCGTAGGTCTACGCGTATTGTCAAAATTACGACCGTTAACCTACAGTTGAGTGGCCCTACATTGATAAAACACTATAAGAGGGAAATGCTAAAGGGTTATTTTATTAAGAGGTCTCTTATCACGTTCTGTAGAAAATGTGCACTGAACAAAATCCTCGGTCGTTTCGTAAAGTTTTAATTTAAAATTAGATTTTACTTAAATCATTAATTTGCTTCTTATTGTACTCTTCTCGGATTATAAAGCCAATATATATGAATTTTTAGCAGTTTAATGACAACCTTTTTCATTGAACTTGTCACATACACTTTTGTCGATTTTGATCTTTATTATCAAGTAGAAAGTGATAAATTACCGCCTAAATTCATACAACAATTCCTCCATTAATTCAACAGAGAAACTAATTGGCTTGAATTGATTTTGAATGCAAGTTTTGTTAATTAAGTAAAATGGTTGTGTTCAATCATTCATCCATTTATTCATTCATTTATTTATTCATTTGTCTACATCATTTTTTCAGCCTATTTGCACTGGATGCATAATTGAAGTCCCACCTTCATTTACTGTTAAACATGAATGTATGTATAAATGAATAAATGGTGTCTCAGATGTTTGTATTTAGTTATAACGCCTCGTCAACGATCTTGTATTTTTATAACGTTTTATTAGTTTTATATATATTTTAATGTGACTTGTATATGTTGTGAGAATAAAGACAGATTTATAAAAAAACAAATACAAATTTCTTTATTTAGCAAAAATGTATATTTCAAAATAGAATCCATTTAGACAGGAATGTTGTTTACAGTGTCTTTTTGAGAGTCCTAACCTTCACTTTCTTCAATCAGCTCACATCCAATGATAAGTGTCACATTACTGAATCGGTTTGCCTCGGTACCTTGTGCATAGGATTCCAGTGACAAAGCATTAGTTATGTAGCTTTAGTTTGTTCCCTGATTTTATATGTAACATATTTTATAACAACAGAGAAACAATTTATCATATGGCTTCATTTTTTAAAGACAAAAATGTTTTTGAACCACGCAATAACGATTTATGAGCCCGAGTGATATTTATACATGAGCATTCATACAACTGTTTTCTGTTGGTAAGTGACCTGGGCAATTCTAATAAAAATAAAACCCAACTACATGTAACTCCAAGTAATTTCCCAAATATTGCTTTAAAGTAGCTAAGTCCGTAACTCAATATCATCCAAAATCTTCGACATTGAAAACACGAATTTTTTTTGCAATTTAAATCAGCATTGGTGTTGTGATCTTACCTGGAAAAGATGGGCTTCTGATATCCAATATTTAAGACAAAAACATTTTACTATTGGTACACGAATCATGTACCATAATGCGTTTCAGCGCCATTTGAAACAAGGTGCTCAAAGAATGAGGCTAGACATATTCCACAAGTCATGTCGAACGGTGATATCATATTCTTATTTGGAGAGCATGCGCAATAAATAATATCGGTGTTGACTGGAATAACCAAACGCTAGAAACTGACTTGCGGTTGAGACTTCTGGCGTATTTCGCCGAACATTACTGATGACAATTCACAGTAAAACGGACACGATTGAATGTAAAACAGTTTATATAAATTCATATTACATTATTATATGTGTTGCAACTCATTTGTGTCAATTTCTAGGTCCAAAATATCAGCGATTTAGCTCCTTTAAAGGGATGAAAGTATATGGGTTGATCTGGATATTTTCTGTGGCCTTGACAAATACTTGAATAATTTCACCTCATTACGAGTATATGACATATAAAACGTTCAATCAAAATCAAGTGTAATCACAAAAACATAACGACCTAACTATTAAGTGGTTTTAAGATTAACTTTTACATTGTATATTCTTATCTTATTTTTTGCTGACACCCGTGACTGAATATTACGGACTTCCTCGGCATTTCCGAAATCTTATATCCACGGATTGTAAAAGAATGGAGTTTAACGTCTTGTCAGCACATACTTCCGTCTGGGGGTTGCATGTCCGAATGGTTAGCGGGCAGTATCATAAGGTCTGTCTTTGAGCCAACTGACGTGGTTTCGATTCCCCGGTTGTACGTGACAAGGGGTAGGGTCGCCTGCACAACCTCTTGGGGTTTCTCCAGGTCATCCGATTTCCTCCCACACCCAAAGACCCCTACGCGCAAGCGAATTATTGAAATAAAAATTGAACCATGTATTAGTCCCGAAATTACCTAGTTTGTGTCGAGTGGACAGTAAACCCCATTTCTCTCTCTTTCATATTTCCGTCATTTTGAGACTTAACGCACGGTTCATTTTATTTACTGTGGTTACACATGCATGTTGCTAAGAAAATGTCATTTTCGCTAACGGTTCTTCGAATTTCAGTACTGTAAGTAAACCAATCTTTCAGCAATATTTGCGTACCATTTTTATAATAACTTTTCGACTAAATACCTACGCTAATTTAAAGTATATAGTGAGTTACGGAGGCTCAGTGTGTAAGGCACTGGTACACTGACCAGAATGTACAGGGCTCGATCCCGGTGTTAGCCTATAAAGTCCCTCAGAATTCCCCAACCCGATTCCATTTGTCAGTGGTGTAGGCCGGAGGGCCTGGCAAGGAACAGCGTCTAGTCGCTCAGATGACATGAAAACCCGAGGTTCAGTTTAGACATATTACACATATTACTGTATGTCTTACTGTATCCGGCTTCTGAATACTACGTCATTCTGTAAAATCCGCCATCATTTTCATGTCCCGATTTATTTCCTTATTACATCAACCAAAAACAGAAATATATATATATATATATATTTATTACAGAAGTTGACTTGTCTCAAACGCCAAACTCTTAGCTTCCAAATAACTATAGAGAACCCTTTAAATCATATGAATCGAATCTGAGAAGAAAAATACAAAATAATATAAGAAAATCACGTATAAGCTGACCCATTCCTACCACTAACTCTTTTCATGCTAAGGTTAAGGAGCCGTGAAATTCAACATAAAATCCCTAAGTGCCTTTATCACCATTTCCCAAATTGCTTTACTAAATAGTTTGTGACCCCATAAGTAGAAAATATTGTGACAAACCCAAGTCTTGTGATTATTTAAGATAAACTGTCACGAATCGGAAAGAGCTCGTGGTCTGCAGACGTCACAAATGTGATAATATTTTGATTACGTATATCACAAACGTAGTCTAATCTTAGAAAATCATGACTTTTCTATCATCGGAAAATGTGCTTGAATAATTCTTCGTCACATTTGCAGATCTCAAATTACAGAAGAAATCTTTAAATGACATTTTAAAATATACTAGACACACCTTGTTGATTGTTTCTCGGTAAATTATAATTACGCATAAGACCTAACCCTAAAATAAAATCTGTCGGTAATATTGTCGGAGAGGAATGCTTAGGGAATCAAATTGTAGAATGAATGAATGAATGAAGTCGGACAGTAATTTAATCACAACTGTGAAAGGTTATTTTACGTGCACGAGACTAATTATGTACACAGGATCTCGGTTGTTCGTGCCATCCGAACGATTAGACACTGTCCTTGTGAAGCCCTACGTCCTGCACCCTGACAAGGGGGTACCACGCCAGAAAATTTCCAGGAACTTTCTTGGCCAACACCCCTAATAGAACACACAATAGTCCAGGCAAGATAGCATAGGTGGGGACAGTTGCTGCAATTAAAATGTCGACCATGGTTTATGATAGGTCTAGAAGTATACCATCATGTTTTGATTAGAGGTAACCAGTGTATGTTAATAACAGGCCAATTGCCTACACATGAACATAAACAGTTCATACTGGCGGCTTATCTGACGGCCCCATTTCACTCGCAAAGAGATACATTGTCAACAGTGAAAATGGACGTTTTTGATTTTTTGTCTTAATAATGAGTAATTGCTCCACCAACAGGACCGTAACTAGCTCAGAGCAACGAGGGGGGCGGGAAGTGTTCTCGGGTGCTGTAATATTGACGGACAATGTATATCTATTTTTTTTTATGGTCGAAAATTTTCACATTGGAGTGTCAATATAAGAGAAACTCCAATTAGGGATTTACATTTCAGGTTATTGATTGGAGATTAATGATACTCCTTACCTTAGATCTAATACAATCACATTCATCCAGTATCAACTAAATTTCATTTGGAGTGTCTCCCAGCTTACTGTGGATATGTCCACAGGGCCACTCTCGGGTCACTACGGAATTTATTCCACAAAATGATTCAAATGTTGAGACACAGATGGATACAGTATCGCCTGTTTGTCAGATATGCATTATGCTGTGAACGATTGAATAATGAAAAGCCCATTATTTCAAAAATAACGGGTACTGGGGTATTAATAAGGCGGCTAAGTGTAGCGCTATCCGTCGGTTGAATATGGAAAGCGATGTCGAAAGTTTGCCATATCCGACGTGTGACACATTCCCTGCTGCACATCTTTTGTTTTAACCTTAATCGTATAGATTTGCCTCTGGTGTGGATATTATTGTAATTCTCTTGGACATATAATGATAATTGGAAAAAAATTGGCATTTTCCAGCCAAAACTGGCGGTCATTTTGGACTTTGGCCAATTTGACCCATTTGAACACGGATTTCGCACTGGAACATTTTTGGTGATAATACGTTCGAAACCGACCATAATCCGTGGTCGATCTTTCTATTGCAGCAACTGCTCAGAATCGTGTGAAATTGGACTAAATACTATATCTATACAACGTAATTTGTCGTATCTACCGAAGCTGAATAATAAATGTTAGGAAGGACCGGCATACTGACCATAAGAAGGCTCAGTTACCTTAGTCACTGTTTATTTTGTGAAATCTATTGAAGATTAAAACAATTACCGTATCTAAATCCAAATTCTTTATCAAAAGATCCCGGAATTACTGACATTGTATCACTGTAAAGATAAGTTTTGATAAACAGTCCGGCGGCACTTATTCTTTTGTGCATCTCTCACTGTACATGTAATTAGGTTCCACTATAAATGTTAGTTTCAATTTGTGTGATATGATCAAGAGTGCTGTGAGGGGCCAAAAACGTCAACATTATGTTAGAAGTATGGAATGATCAAGTTACAATAACATTTAATCAATACCATTGTTGCAACATATTTCAAGATACAGTAAGGATATTGATGTAATGTTAATTAATCATACGTCATTTTCACACAATTCCCTATTTATTATGTTAAACTTTGTTCCCCTGTAATCAGTCGTGTTTGAGGTAGATAATCACAACATCTACTTTAGATAAAACTGCAGACAAGAATAGTTTTAAAGGAGCAGACCCAGATTTTGAAAGTGGGTTGATTAAACGTCAAAATGTGAAGAAAATCCCAAATAGATTTGTTTGACAGTTTCAACAAAAAATATTGAGCCGTTCAGAAGTGATTGCTAAAGCATTTACGGGATTCCTTTGCAATGTATGAGTGGCTTGGTGATCGCGAAGACCAGCTTAATGCGTCGATTATACACATTACTATCCAGACACTCGGAGATGGCTGCATATCGCCATTTCTCATACTGAAACTGAGAGTTTGTATTTCTTCCAGAAAGTACCACGGAGCTTTAGATAGTTGTACATCACTAAGATAAAGGTTTCTAAAAGTTAAAGAGGATCACGGTGGCCAAGTGGAGGTAAGACGCTGGCTCGCTAGCCTGGAGGTCGGGTGTTCGATCCCTGCAATGACCGAGGAAGTTCATCCAGATTTTCCGGCGTGGTTCTCCCATGTCAGTGATGCAGGATGGAGGGCCTGACATGGACAGCTGTCTAGTCGTTCGGATTGGACGAAAACCCGAGGTCCCGTGTACACATTGGCGTGCACGTAAAAGATCCCTTGACAGTTGGAATTCGATATAAGAGTAGGCGGTAGTGCCGCTGTCCGGGCAAAATTTCCCTCATAGCACACTTTATGGCGTATGCTCGTCTTCATTAGCCCAATTCGGAGCAGAACAGTAGGACGTTAAACACCATTTCATTTCATTTTCATTTTCATTTTCTAAAAGGTAAAACCAATTTCTATATGTGGGCACTCCTTTAAAATATTATATAACCTTAGCTTTAGGGACAACAGAGTTGACAGAAATTAGCTTGAAGCGATATCACTAATGGAATTGATATAATGGCCAATCAATTTGTTTTGTTTCAAAGTTACAAATAGACAAAGATAATGTCCGTTATGTAATGGGGTGTATAGAGCCAGATTAATATTGTATAAACTGGTATAGAAAGATATTGTGGACTCTCCATGTACACAGAAAGATAGTTATGTGTTATGAATCTAGGAAGTATTTATTGCCGTAGTATATGGCTTTATATTATATTATTTAAACCCAATTCTTAATTAACACTGACTCAGCTTTCACAAATGAAGAAACGTTTCACGTTGTCTGAATGAATCTCCAGCCCGGCTGTGATGGGCCTCTAAAACCAATGCCTAAAACCAATGCGTAACATGTTGAAGAATTTATAGTATTTATACGTTTCCAGTGTTTAAACACCATGCTATCTAAAACCAACCCGGAGTCCTTGAAATATTTCGTAATCATCATATATTTCAATTCAATCACAGGAATCTGACCTTCTAATCGTATATATATATATATATATGATTACACCATACCGAACTAGACAATATATAATAAAAAAAGAACAGGAATACAATGCCTGTCATTGCATCCATGCGCTGACGTCACACAAAATCAATCCGCAGTGACTAGACCATGTAGTGTAGGCCATTGAAAGTATAAAAAAACGAAACGAAATATAAATCTGTATTTTAATCAGGTTGAACCCTAAAATGCTATAAGTGAACTTACCACAATAAATAAAATATTATTTTTATCGCAAATTTAAAAAGAAAATGATTGTTTTTATTTTTTGTTGTTTTAGCTATATGTTAACCCCTCAACTGAAAGTGCTGCCGAGTGTTTAGTAAGCGTACCATGCCTCTTTCACCAATAATTTAAATTGAGCAAATAATTTGAACCAAAGTCACGTAATAAGAATTTGTCAAGATTAAGAACAGTATTAACACCTGTGATTAATTATCAGCCCAAAGATATACTTTTTTTTTTATATATTAATAATATACTTTAACTATAAATCATAATAAATGACATAAAACCTAATTAAGAAACTTCAGTAATCATTGCCTAACCGCAACAATACAATTAACCGATTATCTTTGCTTCAGGCTATCCCTAAATGACTAGCTGTAGGTATTTAATTCTATATAAAAATTCGTAATTATGTGAGCGATAAACAATTCAAGATATGTTGCCTCGTCTGATCGACCCTCACAGAGTGTCGACCACTGACGCTAAGCTTGGTTTAATATAGTTGCTATATGCAAAGGAAAACATAATAGGCTTCCGACCCTTCCCGGAAAGTTGGCTATTTAGCCATACAACTATATATATATATTTAAATATTTTAAAAGGACTTGATTCTATTGGTTTCTTATAGCAATATAAAACCTCAATGTCAACACGCACCTCTACATAATTAAACACTTGAACAGTAAATACACACTGTAGAATTGATCTTGAGACTAAAATAACCGAACATTTGCATAACCGGATTGTCCAATTCATCTATTTATTAATACAGTTAAACAAATATGACGCATTAATCTATTACAGTTTATAAGATGGAAAGAAAAGGGTAGGTTCTCTGTAAATACAGCACCCATAACCAAGTGTTTATTATCTTTATTTTAAAGCTAAGTTTTGAGTTAAATCGCATTTCTTTGTTTTCAGGAACAGCGGGAGTTCAAACAATCTTCATTGGCGTGGTTTGAGCAGAACAGTAGGACGTTAAATCCCATTTCATTTAAAGATACATTATGTAAGATTTAGATAAAGAACTAGCCATTTTTGCTATAATAGTTCGAAAGTAGATGATGTAAAATGAATAATTTGAAAATTTCATTCAAATTACTCTATTGCAAGCGAAGATATTAGCCTTTGAAGGTTTGACAGACGTGTTTCAACCAGTTGAAAGTCTCGGTCCTCCATATTTGATTTTAATGGTTCAGCGATACTTTGATTTAAAAATCAAAGTATCGCTGAACCATTCTAATCTATTTAATATCGGAGAAAACTGATGCCATCGAGAGTTGATTAAGGCCTGGATCAGTTAATTAATGTCTAATTAATACTTTAGAAAACATTTCAGACCTAAACAAAGACCTGCAATAGGCAGATTTAGCTCTTGCATAATGCATGTTTAAGTTTGGGTGTCACAGTTGCTCGTTGAATAAGACGTTGGCTCACTAACCTGGAGGTCTCGTGTTTGATCATCATGGTGTTGCCGGGAAAGTTCATCGGGATTTTCCGACGTGGTTCCCCCTTTTAAAAAATATTCTTTTATTATCTTTATACAAACTTAGACCAATTAAACACAAAATGTAAGTACATAGGGTAAATCTAGTGTATTGTTGGTATGCGGGGGCTGATGTTTGAGTAATGTATTATTGTTATCTGTTTATACACAGACCATCCCTCCATTACAATTCGATTTTATTATATCCGGATTTAAATAAATTCTGTGGTCCCCGTAATTCATATACCTCATCGAATTTGTTTATACACATTTTGTACACAAGAAAGGACTGGGGTGCAGGGATTTTGGTTTTAGAGGGTAGTATAGAAATATATCTATATGAATAGGCGTCTTCTTTTCAACAATACAGACACTTCGAAATTAGTAAACCCAGTAATATAAAGCTTGATTTGGATGGCTGTATATAGCTAAATAATAAGATTATGAAATAGTTAACGACTGTTTTCAGGACAAGGGGGTTAGAATAGAGGGGGTCGGGGCATGTTTTTTTTTTATTGAGTATAGTATAAAACAACATTGTACTGAACATTGCACACAATCTGCAGTATACGCCATGATGACATTGAATAAACGTGTCTCGATTTAAAAACGTTAAAAATATAGGTTTTTTTAAAATAATATAATGGATAATCTTAATTTCTAAAAGGAGATTGCAATGATTCAAATATTTAAATATTGTAGGCAATCATCTTTATATACTACCCGTTCAACCATTTAATGTACCGGTACCCTCCCATTTCGCCTATACGTCCCATATGGTCTGGGTTTTTTATTATTCCTACTTATATACCCTCTCTATAACTAAAATAGATTGTTCCATAAAACATCCCATTTACAGCGTAAACAGATCACATCAAAATAAACAGAAAAAAGAAAGAAAAATTAATTTACATAGAAATTGTATAAAATATGTAACAAAACAAGATCGTTCGCACTTCTAAATATTTCGAATTATGTCAATAAATCTATAGAGGCTAGGATGAGTGTGTGGTATGGTTTTATTCATTCTTGAATGGAAACCTACTAGGTTGTTAATTTTCCTGGGCCCAACAGTCTCAAATGGTTCCATAAACAAACAGGAAATTTGGCGTCGTAATCTAACGTAATCATTAAAATTCACCGGTTTTGGTGATATTTGGAGTTTCCTCTATTATTGATATTTGATATAAAGGAATTCTAATAAGATAACAAAAATTTTGACTGAATGATAGTGAACTTGAAAAATAAATGTACAAAATTTGAAACAATTCATCTTATATAGATGAGCAAGTATTAAACTCAATCCAAATATTCAAAACAAAAATGTACCCTGATTTGATATTTTTTCTTTGATGTTAAAGAAAACAAGCTATAATATATAAATGAATAAGCTTTTTAATCGGCGGAGCAGGTCATTGTTGGTTAGTTAGGGTGTCAGGATTTTAAGGGTAATAAAATTTGTAGTCGAAATGAGGTGTAGTCGACATGGGGTGTAGTCAAAATGGGAGTGAAGCGATGTACCATTACTCTTAACCCGGGCGATTAGGATCTATTGAACCTTTCGGATTTTTCGCTTTTTCGCTTTTTTTGATGTTTTTTATATAGTCTATATTACTATCTAAAACACATTTCATTCCTTATTTCTTTGACCGTAAATATTTAAATGGTTAAATTAATGTTTATTGCCCCCCCTGGTGCACTACGGCTTAAAATGTATCAAGCATGAAGAATATTTAATTTGGGTGACTCATGGTTCAAACAGTCGGTCATATATTGTTTTCATCTGTATGTTAGCGATATTTTGCTAATATAACACACCCATATTGGTCTATGGAAAATAAGACAAAATTATGGTCGCCTCTCATTGCGAGGTATATATACAGATAACTAAGGTTTACCACTCGCTCTAGACAAACGCGAGGTAATTGCGAGACTAACATGTATTACATTTTTTAAAAAATAATTCCGCCTATAGGTCTTTAGCTGTGGGTGGAAATCGGGTGACAGGAGAAAATCTGCGAGATTAGCGGGTGACCCTACTCCTTGTTGTGCACAAGCTTATGATCGAAACCACACCACTTGACTTAAAGACAGATCTTATGACCTAAAGCGCATGAAATGCATGAATGAAATGGGGTTTTACGTCCTACTCTTCTGCCACAAGCGACCATGAAGTGTGGTATGAGGGAAATTTGGCCCTAGACGCTGTTCCTTCCCAGGCCCTCTGTCCTGCACCACTGACAAGTGGGAACCAACCAAGCCAATGTGTTGGACAGCTCTACAATACCTGATGAAAAAGTCATCACCATCATGTCAAATAAGCCGAACCCCTTCTCAAATATTTTGGACTTTTTTTCATTGATCCCTTTATATTATCTTCCATTTAAGATGATAAATAACAAGTTCTAAATTTCAACATTACATACATGTATTGAGCAGTTATTTATCATGGATTTTGAATTTTTACAAGCAGTTATACGCTGGTAATGGGGTGGGTATCTTTCACAAAGCCGAATCGTAAATTGTCATTCTTTAGAAATTAACATTATATCGTTTCCATTATTTGCAGCATCACAATTTCCTTAATATTCCTGGAAATGATTCAGATCTACAGACGAGTAATGTTCATTCCATATTTCAGAAAGAACCACCAAAAGCACCATATTTTTCTTTTAAATAACCAAGAACTGATGCTATATTTCAAGCATTCGCAGAAACAACCGCGTGTTGAGAATAAACGTTACCACAAGGACTGAAGCGGGGTTTAAATGTGTATTTACCAAAAGGATACAAACAAGCCCCCTTTGTTGAACAGGTTTCAAGTGTAAGGAGATTTTATCATGATATTAATCCTACAGGGGTGTTAATGTTGTTCATAACATTATTATCATGATTATATGATTCTATTTGATGTATAATTTACCCACGATATTAAAAGGAATCGCTCAAATTGCTTTCATTCGGCCAATCAGCATAACGTATGGACTTTTCAGACATACCTTTGGCCAGGCCAGTTTTACATTAAAAAAACCCAATTAAACCGCGTCTCTTGACTATCCACACAAATCAAATGTTTTATAATGAGAGGAAATTTTATAGGTAGGAGTACTTAATTATCTAAATTGCTGGGCGACTAAATACAGCTGTACCCTGTGGCCTAATTATTCAAGCCACCACAATAACCGTTCTTTCATCATTGCTTGAGTGGAAAATCTCTCCATGCTAGAAAATGGTCAGTCGACCTATTCTTGACCCCAACCTAGTAGCCCTAAAACATATATTCCTTAAGCAATGGCCCGAGAACAATAATTATACCACATCTTTCATAGATATATTAAACTTGTAATTGTTAACATATGCATAAAATATTAAAGGCACAACACAACATATCCATCATATTTTACCCTTAAAATATTAATAGAACAATATACCACATCGTCAGCTTGTAATTACCAATATGCATGAACTATTAATGGACCAACAGTCCAGGCCGTTCGCATATATACCAAAAGCAAATATTGTAAACATAGGCTATATGTTTTTTCATTGTGGGAATAAATGCGATTGAATAAATCTAATTCTTAATCTATTATAGGCCCTATTAACCATATTGTTTTCTTAATTATCGAATTATGCACTCCTAGAAATTTGTAAGAATTATCATTAGTTTGTCTCCGACACATGAAGAATGTGGTGGGAAATCAATAGAAACAAATGTAAACTTTAAATGACCACAAAAGTTTTGTTGGAGTTAGACGACTTGAATCTGTTTTAATAAGTACTTTTGATTGTGTATGGTCCCAGGTCGTATTTAAATTTATTCTGGTACGTTGGGGGCTTTGTATTGAATCAATATGATGTAGACTTTTGTAGGTATTTAAACTAAATTCATCCTGACCAGCGGTGCATGGTGACATACTGTGTCTAGAAATTCACTTATATTGAATAGAACTATTACATAAAACATGGTGGGCCTTATTTATTTATATAGTCCAGCATACTGCAATCACCATCTTAAATATGCATTATGCAAGATCTAGATAAAGAGCTGACAGTTCTCGCTATACATGTAATAAATGAAAAGGAAAGTAAGTGAAAATTTCGGTCAAATTATGGCCGTTTGAAGAACAGTGTAGTCTCGTTTGTCATTGCTACCGTTGTTACAGTAATAAACAAAGTGTCGATTATCCAGTTTTTAAAATTTAATTATTAACTTGCAATCGTGTTTTAATCCGTTGAAAATCTAACTATCCGCTTGTCTAGATCGGTGGTTATGGCCGGGCTTGGCATGTGAATATATGTCTAATTAATGATTTATTTAACATTTGACGCCAAACGAAAGATTTGCAATAGGCATATTTAGCTCTTACATAATGCATCTTTAAGGAGTATACATTTCTCAGTGTAATCTGAAAGCCAGAGAATTTTCATTATATGATAACTATTAACATCGATATAGCTGAAATAAGAACATATGCCAACGAAAATTCGTTTACATTTCAAAATTTCAAGGCAGTCATTATTTTTGATCGGTATGTGTATGCTATCGACAGCTGTTCTTGGTCTGAGTTAGCGTTTCATTTTTTTAAATCTATAAATATTTGAACTATCGTTATAGTGACCGTCAGTAGAAATCTATTTGAATCTCAGATAAATAAAAAAATATCACACTTTATTTTAAGTTCATATGAAATGTCAGGCTAAAATAACACTTCGTCATAACTTATAAGTAAGTAACCTACATTTATTTTGACCGTTGTCAAGTTATCAGCTTTGTTTCGCTAGTGCGGATCTAGAGAGGTCAAGGGGCACATTTTATTTTTCTTATATGTTGTTTTTTGGGTGAAGTTTGCTTCTCCAGTTAGGTAACGATATGCTATGGTCGAAACCATGTTCCTGTAGTAACGACCGCGAGTTTTACAACATTAGATTAGCGTCTAATCAGAGATTGTGACACAAGCACACTCAAATCAAACATGGTGACCTCCACGGAAACTCTGGCACTGAAAGAACCTTGAACGTTACATCTCGATTATCACAGGTAGATATTTTAGCAGGAAAGCGCTAGACTTGCTATTCGCGATGATCGAGGGATCTGATAGACTCCTAGCTGGGTCAGTAGCCAATCGAAATTAGTGCCGAAATATGCCGGGTATTAAATGAGGGGTTTGATCAAATGTACGGAGTTAAAGCAAGATCAAGCCTTCTGTTGAAGATAGGTCGACACATGAACACCGAGAACGCGGTAATGTGTTAATTCAAGAGGGCATGGGTACCATAGCCGCCACCGAAGGATTGGATCGCACTATACATTTATTCAGAGATTGACCAAGCGTTTCTAGCAGACAGTGTACACCAGAGACAGGCCAAGACCCACCTGGACGGCAACGCGTGATAACATCTCGACAAGATCGCACGCTGCCACTATCCTTGTGTCTACGTTTCTCTGTAAAGTTGTTATGACCCCCTCGGGTGATTGTTGATTATCTTTAGTCGTTAATTTTCCCAGCCAGCCTACAATTATGCCAAAAATCAAATATCAGTTGCGTTAAAATATCACCAGCACTGCCAATCCAGTGTCAATGAATTATTTCCGGTGAGTTTTTAATGGTCTTGGGGTAAAGTCAAAAATAAATTTCTTCTTCTTTCGCTCAGTATACTGGAAATGCCCCAACCCCCTCCCCGTGTAAAATATTAACTGGATCCGCGCTTGTTTCGATAAGATATTAACGTTGTAGGTACATTAAGTACCCAATAATATTTTGTTTAAAGTGTACGTGTGCTCAGATTATGACTAAAAATGGACATTGAAGAATTTTTCTGATAACATGTAATCGATTCTAATTTAATTTGCCTAATATATCGGTTATCATAATGTATTTTATTCTAGAAAAAATCAAAGCCTGGTGGTGGGGAATGTCAATTAAATTATGACTTGTCACTGCTCAAATTCTCCCATGAACAAAACCCATTACTACATCATGATGACACCATACTTCGGCGGCACCAAACTTCCCAATGGTCCGAAAGCTGACGTGTCACGTGAACACCTAATGCCCAATAATAATCAAACCTTAATGTGAAGCTAATGACATATGTATTTATTTATAGATACAATCATGGTTTGCTTGCAGTAGGTCGTTGAAATATATTATTAAAAGTTTCAATAAACACAGGAAATCCTACAACGAAGTGGCAATTTGTGGCATTACCCAAGGGATGACGCCACAGTTTCTATACTCAATTACTTCATAATATTATGATAAAGCTCGTTTATCAATATTCTCCATATTGATGCATAATGACATGAGCATTATCTATCATTATCTATATTGTTTGTGTTACCTGTATCTATCTATTGTTTTTTTTATCTATACATACATATCAGTTGTTTGTTAGGTAATTTTCCTCTTAATTCAATTATATTGCTCAAGGCCAATCTTTGGGTCCCCAAACTGGGTTCTTTCTAAATGCACTCAAACATTCTCAGTAAAAACCACGAAATAAAGCAAAGTTTCAATTGATGAAATCAATACAAAACAAAAATGAAATGGGGTTTAACATCTTATCTTTCTGCAACATTCGGGCGAAGGAAGACGGACATACACCAGTCGCGTATTTCATATTGTGTGGGGGGAGGGGGGTGGAGGTGTCAAAACTTAAATAATTTTTTCATTATTAAGTCTCGACACCATTTTCCTACAAGAGGCTGTAAAACCAAGTACGGATAATGCTTTGTTTCGAAACGTCGTGATTATTAAAAATGAAAATGTTTTAGATATACTTGCAATCCGATCAAAATTACATGTCAATTTCTTTTCGTTTTATTTCTGATGTTGTTACTGTAGCGTATAAATCGGGAAAAACGAAACACAATTGTAATCTTATTTTAATTAGATTAAGATTCAGAAAGTCCCGGGTTCCTCTTGCAAGTGGCAGAGACGGTGGGGCTGGCAAGGGAAAACGTCTAGTCGTTTGGGTGGGACAAAAAAACGACGGTCCGTGTATACCATGAGCATCACGTTACAGATCCCCTGACAGTTGGAAATCGAAGTTAACAACAGGCCGTATCGTCGTTGCCCTGGCAAAATATAGCACATTGTATATGCCCGCCTTCATATGCTCGGTTGATGCAGAAATCGTTAAATCCGATTTCATTTCGGTATCGAAATGCATATGAGTATTATACACGTTGCAGTTATCCAACTTCAAGATTGTATTTTATTTAAGGGAAACAAATCAGTTTATAATATTTTAATGGTGTTTACTACCGAATTTCCAATTTCAGAGAAAACGCATATTTAATTTCCCCTAAACATGTTTAAATGTCACATACACTGTTCGATTTCGGTCTTTAAAAATAATTACATCATGATCGAAAAACATTTTATCAGCTTTATTTTCAGTTCATAGACATTTCATAACTGTGTTGTAAGGCTGGGCATAGATTCTCAAAACACTTTCAGTTATTACACTGATGACAACAGGTGATCTGTTAACCTTGTGTGATTACCTATATGTTATAGTCATACTGTTTGTCTCCCAGGTTAGTCTCCATTGGGACATAAATCACTCTTACAATAGCTGGATAATTCACCATATAAAGAACCATAAGTGTAAAAAAGATATTTCATTGAAATTAATTACTGTTACGTTCAGAAAGAATACAGGAATAAACTGTTAGTTATCCCCTTTCTTTTTTTCATGAAACGTTCTAGATAAATTTTTTCTTTGTGTCGTTTATTTTAATGGCACGTGTTAGCTTTACGTAATTCGGAACAGGTTAAAATTCTTGTATTATCTACATGGCTATGTAATATTAAACATGAAGTGAGTGAAACTATATATTGACCTTCTGGCAATGTTACTGATCACGCTAATAGACAATGCTCGGAATTTGATCTATTGCTTATTTTGGTATGCTTAATTCATATACATGTACACAGAAATAAGAAAACCCGGTGCCGCGGTTTTGGTCATTAGGCCTACCCGGTTTGGCTCGGATCCTTGTGCATGGAACTTGAATGGAACCTCGTAAGTAATGAAAATATTTGGTCCCCCTACTGTTTGTTAAAGATTGCATTATGCAAGATTTAGATACAAAGCTAACAGTTCTCGATGATACAAAATCTCGATTATTCATTTTTAAATTAAACTGTTAAATATCGTGTTTCAATCCATTCAATCCACCTGACAGTTTAGAGAATTTATTTTGTGCTTGGCACGTGAATAAAAGTATATTATACAATTTATTTAAAGGGGCATTATGGGAGATTAGATAAAGAGCTGACAGTTCTCGCTTATAGTTAAAATTAGATAATGTAAAGAGAATATGCCGAAAATTTCAAATTTCTCCACTCTGAATTGAGATATTACCGATTGAATTTTAGGCTTAGTCTAAAGTCGGTACGATAAAAAAACAACGTCTTGATTAACCATTTTGACGTTAAATCATCCATCACAAAATGTAGTCAAATCCAGTAAATATCGGAGGCTAGCGATGACATCGAGAGCGAGAGTTGATTATGGGCTGGATCAGTTAATTAATGTCTAATTAATAATTTAGATAACATTTCAGGCCAAAAGAAAGACCTGCAATAGGCAGATTTAGCGCTTGAATAATATATGTTTAATATTTAATACTTGAGGCCATAAGAAAGAACTGCAATAGGCAGATTTAGCTCTTACATACTGCATCTTTAATAGTATCAATCTTTGATTAGATTTGTATTTCTTATCAAATATATATTTTTCTTTTTGACCTATTATTATTAAGATAATGATGATGATATCTGGGTTTTTGATTTATGCCGTCATTTTTACTTTAAAAAATGTCAATACCTACTATAAAAAATATCAAATCATATAATTATATTATAGTCAATGAAAAATATATGGGATGATAGTCAAAGATTGGTTGGTGATACCCGATCTCTAACGCAGTTAAAAACAACTTTAATCATAGGCGTAAAAGAAAACCCCCAGATTCTCGGGGAACCGTTTAGCTAATGATTCAATCATTTTGAAAATTCGGGTGACAAAGAAACTTTTCGGGCAAATAGCCTCAGCCCCCCCCCCCCCCACACACCTCCAAACTGAGATTGCCCCCTGCGCCTATAACTTTAACTGTCAAAACACAACAAAATAAAAAAATTAACCCGAATCCAAGGTGCAAAATTTTAGAACACATGTCCTGAACTATTAATAAGTGTGTCACTGATAAATCACGTGAATGACTTCTTCTATAACCATTGAAATAGTTTCGTATCTAAGACTGATTAGACCACAGACCCTGCTGATAAATCTGACACGTTTTCTTAATTTGTCCATCATTCATTCATTCTTTAAATTGATCCTCTTCACCGATAATGCAAAATTATAACCCTCTTATTATTGGCCGGTATTTTAGCTAAATTTTCCATAACATTTATGAATAAAATTACATAAGATTAAAATACAATGCAATACTATTGATGGTAAAGATCAATCATATTCAACGTCCATGAATAAAAAATAACAAATTATCAGTTGAATGATATGTTTACCACTGAAACGTGTCACGTGACGGTCTATAAGGGGTATCTGGGCAGGGCCCGTGTGTGTGTGTGGGGGGGGGGGGGCAGCTGGGCCACTTGTCCAGGAGCTCGGAGCCTAGAGCGGCCCGGGGGTATGCCACCAAAATCGAACTCATCGTCCACAACCTTGGTATATGTGTTACTAGATAAAAACCTCCGTGTTTCGAGATAGGAGATGGTCTTATATAGTTCCACGTAGCAAAGCCCAACGCGAATCGCATCGGGCATCAGTAAGCAAAATTGACAATATTTTTCATCAAAACAACGATTGAGTATTGTTATTTATAATATTTCTGCCACATGCAACTACAATTAAGCATATAATCCTACCTGAAACGGGTATAAATCATCGTATTTAAAATCGAGGCGTTAAGCCGTTACTAAGAACGCCATTTTAAACGGGAGGTGTATGGCGGTGTATGTCGGATAAAAACAGGGCTTCATTAATTTAAACGCGAATATTTGGAGTTGGGCGATAGTTGTGTCACTACACTGGCCCCTGTAAGTTTGATTGGTCATAATGGTAAAAAAAATATCTTATTTTTAAGATGTTACGTGCATTAATAAAGAAACTGAGTTTGCCACTAAGGTATCCAATCGTAGCTAAAAAGTATATCTCAACGTTTTTAGCTACGTTCTCGCAGCTAGTGTTACTACATGCTTTATCACTAATTGCGTAAAGTTTCGGTCCGATTTTCAGGAAATTTTAACTCATCCGCGCTTGTTGTACACTGAACATATTATATTTAAACTGTTTTGAAAATCAAATAAAAATTGTGACCTCAGCTATAGAGGGTCCACAAGCTAAAAACGCGATTTTTCGTACAATCGGGGGCGTAAAATCTGAAAAAAAATTGTGACCTCTAGAAGTCCCACAAGCTAAAAACGTGATTTTTCGTCATGGTCCATAATTCATGAAGGCACGGTCCGATAAATTCCAACACCGACAGGAACCGAGATCTTATGGATATAAACTTATATTTTTAGTTTCGCCAAAATCAGATAAAAATTGCGACCTGTAGAATGTCCCCCACAAACAAAATGTGAACGGACGGGCGTCCAGACAGGGGCGACGACATAATACGTCCATATGAAAACGTTGGTGTATAAAACTGAACAAGATAAATAGAATAATAAATGCTGGGCTTGTAAAAGGTGATATCTCGTTACGTATTTTTTATTCAAGTTTAATTTTTGTGCCAAATTCTAAAAATTACCTTTACAAGACAAATGATTTGGGTTTAAAACTTTAAAGTCCTACTTTCTGCTCTGTCCGGACTAATGCAGTGTGTTATGCGGGAAATTTTGCCCTGCAGTGTTTCCACGGCTTACTCTTATTTCGAATTAAAACTGTCATAGATTATGTCATAGATGACTCCTCAGTGTTAGTTCTAACAAGCCAACAGCGAGACTGATGTCCCCCTGTCGAAATCCTCAAATAAATAGATGACACATTAATAAATCGCACATCTATTTTTTTCAAAAGTATCAAGCAATCAAACTGATTATCAACACTCTCTATCAGATAGAATCAAAGTTATCTTGTCCCAAAGCATCGACCAAGGAAATTGCTTACATGTATCTCTGCTTAGCTTTAGCTCGATATGTTAATCATTGAACTCAGTCAAGACGAACATCTACATCAAGTTTAAACATACTACCTCAATTAGAAGCAGAGTTGTTATGTTTCAAAGTCTTGACCAATGAAAATGCTTATTGCTCCTTAGCCTAAGCAGAAAATTCTCATCATCGAACTTAGTCAAGGTCAAGTTTCATCACTCTCACTTAATTAGAACTAAAGTTATCGTGTCCCAAAGCATCAACCAATCAAATTGCTTATCTCTGCTTACCCTAAGCAGAAAATGCTGCTCATCTTCGAACTCCATCAAGGCATTGACCTAATAAACACCTACACCAAGTTTGAACATTCTAGGTCAATTAGAAGAAGAGTTATTGTGTCCCAAAAAGTGTGACGGACAGACAGACGGACGGACGGATGGACAGACAGACGAACCCATTTTAATAGTCCCCTGCTTTCTTTGAAAGGCGGGGGACAAAAATATTGTCTACAAATCCTGTAAAATATAACATTATACTTCAACATTAAATGTAAAGATAGGTTTCCAGGCAACAAAGCACACACCTGTCGTTGTCCAAGGGTTGTATCATATTTTTTTCTGTTTTGGGTAATGGGAACGTTTACAAGA
The DNA here is from genome assembly GCF_932274485.2 of Patella vulgata. Taxonomy (NCBI): domain Eukaryota; kingdom Metazoa; phylum Mollusca; class Gastropoda; family Patellidae; genus Patella; species Patella vulgata. The sequence goes on along the minus strand of NC_065882.2, from coordinate 25,859,923 downwards.
CACCAATATCAATTTAATACAAATCGAATAACATTTGTCGTTTGAGAGTTAACAAGGTGTCAGAAAGTAAAGCAAGGGTCATTACTCTTATAACTAATTAAATAATAAATTTCATATAGATGGAGTGATAACTATTGTTAGCATTTACAGGGTTGTACAAAGACAGAGAGAGAGAGAGAGAGAGAGAGAGAGAGAGGTAGGTTAACGTCCACTAGACACAAACTAGGTCATTTCGGGACTTACAAATGGTTCAATTTTATTTCAATAATTCACTCGTACCTACAGGTCTTTAGTAATGGGAGGAAACCGGAGGACCCAGAGAAAACCCACGAGGTTGGACTTGTGACCTACTCCTTGTCCATAAATCTTAGACGAAATTAACAGAGAGTGTTGAAATCAAGGATAGATGAAGTCTGTTGAGTGTACACTAGAAATTGTGGACTACCGACCAATGAATGTACCAGGATATACCACGTTCATTTCAATGTGGTCCTATAAAAGTCAAATATTATCTTTGAATTAATTTTAATTTACATATCTTCTATAGCACCATACAATTAAGTTATGTAGTTAGGATAGAGCAAGTCAACATCTTTATAGAAACTTTTCAATTGTACTTACCACACATTACCCTAATATTCACATTCATTAACAAAACCATTATAACAGAATTAATCATTTTAACAAAATCACAATATATTCAAATTATTAAAACATGACTGAATAAATGTTAAGATCATACACATTCAAACATACTTGTTTAAAACAAACCAATTAGGTCCAAAAATGATGCAAATGAATTATTCAGTGGTTGAATTATACCCCCCCCCCCCAAAAAAAAAAAAACAACAAAAAAAAAACATGAGTTAATTCATGAAATTAGCAAAATTATTAAGATAAACTGGAAAAGTCTATTTACAGTATCAGTACCTCGTTGCTCAAGTGCCAAATATTAACAAATATCTCCCAATTCTAACCCATTACTACAAAGTACCTTATTGTTATCCAAAACTGACAGAATTCTTCAATTACTTCAAAATCAATGAGTTAATTCCTATAAACATTTGAAATATCTATTTATAGTATCAGTGATTAATGGAACATCTAAACAATGAATAAATAATTTAATTTACACAAATTGACTTGGTCTATGTTTCTTATATAGTCATAGAACAAAATCTATCCAATAAATTGATGTTTGGAAATATTAAGCAGAAGTTAGTTTAACCCGTCAACTGTTGAAAATAAAATCAGCTATATCTCAACATTGGCTCTATCTGTGGATCTTACAATAGACAAATAATCACTTCATAGAACAAATCAAACTTTATAAATCTACACTCTTATTTTTATACCTAAATACAGGTGGTGTAGTCAGATAAGATTAAACCTTCATATTGATTTCATGCCACCATCTTAATGTGTCTTTTTTTCATTCCAAGGTGTATTTCTTTAATATTTATAACACCACTGATTTCACTATATGCACTTGAATACACCACGAATTAAATTAAAGGTTGTAACACATCAAAACTACCTGTACCACATGATACCACTTGTCCTGCAATAATTCTTGATGATGGTGACTTTAATCTATCTATATTACTATGTATACTAGAGTCCACTAAAAATGCCATTGTTGTTTCAAATGTCATTTTTAACAATGGTGAGGAGTTATTTTTTATACCGATTCTATTAAACGGACGAATATTTCCTTCAAATGTCATAAAATCAGATAACAGTGACAGGTGTCTATTGTCTACATAGATTCCATAAGCTCCAAATACATTCTTTAATTCCTGCAAATAAATTAAAATTATTTTATAATATTACATATTTTTACATTTTTGGTAATAGACCATTTTGAGATTTCAGTCTTTTATTATATTTCGATCTTAAAGAATAAGTCTAAAAAACAAAGGCATATGTCATGCAGTGTACTGTGAGGAGAATTTAGCACCATGAGCCACTTTCCCAGGAATTTTCTCGAACAAGATCGAATAATAGAACCTGGGACCTACTTGTTAGTCAGTCAGTACTTTACTTACTAAACCACCATAGCTACAGCCTTAATAACCATTGCTAGCTATGGGAAGTGGCATCAGTTGTTCTAGAAATAGTAAGTATATCCTGTCCATTTTTATAGATGTATATTATACAAACCTGTTGTATTATTCTAGCAGATGCTTCTACACCATACGTTTGAGAAAACAGTTTAAAATTATTACTATATAATTTATTTAAATCTAATATATCAGCATATTTATACATTTCCTGTAAATAAAAACATATTTTTTTCAAAATACATACAAAAGAGAAAGGCAGTATCTGCAAAATAGTCATTTTGAGAAAATCGACTTTAAAGTTTGCCACTTTCTTGCACTCGTAGTTTTCAATAGAATAATGCGATTTTTGGATCATAAGGAAAGATTTTGGTTCTCCTTCGATATAACTTATCGATTTTCATATATTTCTCTGTGGGACTGAGATAATGCAGATACTGCCCATTTTATGACTCTGGATTATTTCCGGTGCCCATTGTAAAACCAAGATGAAAAGCAGTATCTACATATGCCCTCTAATTGTTTCAGTGATGATCGGACTGTTTACAAACTGCATATTTAAGCATAAATATTGTTCTAGACATTTCCACATTTAGTTGAGTCCAAATCCTTGGCAATTTAGATTTACTGCCAACACCAAGGAGAACGGTAGTATTTACTCTTACTGCTTTTCTCTTTAGTTATACCAGGGCAATTTACATTTACTGCCCAAATCTCACTCTGGCTTGTCATAGATGTATCAAGGAGAACGGCAGTATCTACACTTACTGCTTTCCTCCTTAGTTATACCAGGACAATATACATTTACTGCCCAAATCGACACTGTATATCTCTTTACCGAATTGAGATACAGGAATTCAATTTTTACATGTGATACTGCTGATCACAACAATACCAAAAACATATTTTGGCGAAAAGTGTAGATACTGCCTTCTTCCTTTGCACGGCAGCATTGATAAGAAACAGACTTCAGTACTATGCTACTTTATAGCAGACACAGTTTCTCCCTTTTCAGAACAGACAGTCTTTATTACAATTCAACATAAGAATTTTAAATAGACATCTGCATTTGGAAGTTTATAAAAAGCAAAAGTAATTTTATATGCTTGTTGAATCAAAACAGGACTAAGCTCCAAGCAGTCAGCTTCTTTCTTGTGAAACAAGGGAAATAACCCTAATATAGTTCATCAGTCAATATTAAGTATACCTGGAAGTTGATGCCTTCTGTCATTAAATGAAGTATAGATTCACCATTTTCTGTCTGTTCGTTTAAAAATGTTTGGTTGATACCACTAACTGAATGTAATACAACTTTCTTAGCATGTTCATTAACAACTGAGGCAATATCTAGTCTAACATCACTCAGATTAAACTACAAGATAAAAGAAAACCATTTCATTATGTATTAAATCATATGTATTAAACCCACTAAATCATTTTTATAACTACAAATTTCCAAGTACCCCTTGATCAACAGCGATAGCACCCTAGACTGTAGACAATATTAACAAAAAAGACTTCATGCATTTGAATGTCAAGTGGAAGAAAACCCCCTGTTGGCAATCAAAAAATTGTGAATTTCAATAATTCTTTCTTATGCCCCCCTATATCTTTAATGCCTGAAAATTACAAAAAAAGATCCAACAGCATTCACAAGACAAGTAGGAAGGACCAAAGTATTCTGTTGATATTAAATTTGGATATATATAAGAACTTACCTGTAAGACAACTTCACACCACAATTGTTTCTTTGTATCAAATTTATAATCAACAGCTTCAGGACAAGAGGCTAATAAATGCTACAAAAAAACCCAGTATATTACAACTTTTAAATAAAGCATAAATTTATATCTGATAATGAAATAGCAATTAAAGTTACACATCGTCGGTGGGAAATAAAAACAGCACCCATCTTGCAGAAATTTTTTGTCATTACTAACTTGTTGGCGAGATGCCCACAACACTGGCAATATGTTGAGTGGTCAATCGTCATACACCCAGGTAATGTTTTCTTAAATGGCTGCTGTTGATGGCCTTCCAGGATGCAAGTTATCATCAAAGCTCTCTCTGCCGCACTTAAATTCCAAAGCCCATTTCATTTCTATTGAAAAGGAAGGGGCATCATCCCCTAAGGTGGAGATTGCATCAGCATCTATCTGTGTTGGGGTTAATCCTTTCAGTTGCAGGTACTTAGTGACTGCCTTATAGCCAGTTTTGTCCATTTCTGGTGATTTCAATGGCTATGTTCACAAGATGGTTTGGTACGAAGACAATAACACTATAGTTTCAGTTCTTATGTCAATGATTCCTTCAATAATTGTATTTGTTGGTGTCAAAAGTTTGTTTCAACCCAATTGATCTATCCTTTTCAGAATTAGAAGTTAGAACTTTTCAGCCAGCCCTCCTATATAAATGAAGAGCTCCGGAAGAACGATCTAAGTTAGTTTTTCAACAACCCCCAGCTAATGGCGCCATCTGGTAGCAAATTGTACAAGCTTTCTGTGGGACAATTAATTTCAGGTAAAAATGATCGCAGTCACATCGAACCAAGGCCCTTCTGAAATGGCCTTCCGGACAAATACGTCCATCGTACACTTTATTTGACCTTAATTTTGCTGAAAAGTGGAAGTCAGTTGTTGTACTGGTAATTATGATTCATATTAAACATCATAAGTTGTAATTAAACCCATTCGTTGTTCTGTTCGCGTCAAGCATTCTCGTCCAAAAGTCTGTTTTGCCTTCTATGCGAAAAGACACAAATGTGACTTAGATCGTTCTTCCACTGGACTTTTCACATGTAAAATAGTAAATATAAATAAACGCTTGATTTCCAACTTTTTGTCCAGCTTTATTTTCTCTCACAATCTTAGACATTAGCTTTTTAGTTGTTTCGAAAAGAATTTCCCTAATTTCTTCCTTATCACATATTTAGTTTCCATAATCATAAAAGCCTTTGTATGATGCCTTCATTAAGAAAGTTTTGGATATAAATCTTGTATTTTATCCATATCCAAGAATAATTTGGATATGTACATGTAATACAGTGTGAGCTTGGCCCATAAGAACATGTATAATAACATGAATGATGGTGACTAATCTCAAAGCCACCGTTAAAGTGATCCCCTACTGTGGTATTACACCACCATTAATAAAGTGATACCCTACTGTACTTACTTGTATTCTAGCATTAACAGATGTAGAACTTAAAGGTTTAACTGATGTCATTTCAACATCTTTCTGATCATCTTCTACATCCATTCCATCAACACCATCATCTCCCTCATCATTATCATCATCATCTATCATAGAAAGTATACTTAGAAATTAAAAGATTATCTTGTTTTGCTATATCTTCAGAATAAAAGCTAAAAACAAGCATATCGTAACTGTATGTAAATAACCAAACAAGTATATTGTAACTATGTAATAACTGTATGTAAATGACCAAATAAGCATACATTAACTACATAATAACTGTATGTAAATGACCAAACAAGCATATTGTAACTATGTAATAACTGTATGTAAATGACCAAACAAGTATATTGTAACTATGTAATAACTGTATGTAAATGACCAAATAAGCATACATTAACTACATAATAACTGTATGTAAATGACCAAACAAGCATATTGTAACTACATAATAACTGTATGTAAATGACCAAACAAGTATATTGTAACTATGTAATAACTGTATGTAAATGACCAAATAAGCATATTGTAACTACATAATAACTGTATGTAAATGACCAAACAAGCATATTGTAACTATGTAATAACTGTATGTTATGGTAACATGGTAACTATGTAAGAACATGGTAACTATGTAATAACCATCACAAGTATCAAAAACGAAACGAAATATAGATCTGTATTTTAATCAGATTGGCTATGAGGCAAATTTAGACTTGACTGCAGCGCTATGGCCTACTCTTATTTCACATTTCCAACTGTTAAGGGTTCTTTTATATGCATGCCAATATGTACACAGGACCTCAGTATTACGCCCCATCTCAATGACTATAAGTTGTCCCTTGCCAGGCCCTCTGTCCTACATCCCTGACAAGGAGGAACTCTCGATGAATTTTCTCAGCCAACGCAGGGATCGAACACAGGACCTCCAGTTTAATGAGGCAATGTCCTGCTAACTGAGTGACCGTCGTTCCCAACCATAATATCAATAGATATGCTAATCAATAAAGATAAAATGGAAGACAACAAATGAATACATCAAGAAGATAGATAAGGTAGATGACAACAATATAATATTTAGTGTCTAAAAATGATCATGATTAACTTACTTTCATCTTCACTCATTGTAACTTCCCCCTTCTCATTCTCTTCTCCTACATATTCCTGGGTATCTTTCATTCTTTCTTTCTCTTTTACAGCTGTAGCATCGCCATCTCCTTCATCTGCTGATTCTTCATCTTCATCATTATCTAGAGCAGGTGGTATATCCTCATTATCATCATCCAATCGCCTCTTAACATTTCCTGTATCTATTAATCTATAATAAAATATAAATAAACATATCTATCAAGTCTACCATAAAATATAAATGCATGTATCAAACAAACATTCATACTGACATCTTCCCAATGCAGGTATTGCAGATAACACAAAGTAGGCAACTAAATGCATTATGTGTTGGTCTTTTAATGTCTAATTAAAATTGTATCTTTATTTCGTTTCTTCTTGAAGATTTTGATATTCTACACAGGCATCTATACTAATATTTGTGACTGTCGTTTGTTTGTCTGTCTGTTTGTTCAGGGTTGGCAGCTGAAATTTGGTGCATAGACTGGGAAGTATCATAGGCTAGGTGGTGTTGGCCTACCGCTTCTAGTTTTGGAGATTTACTTTCAACCCATACAGTGCAAGGTCATCCGCTAGTAACATATATATATTCAAAGCAGCTACTGCCGGGGTCTTTGGTGATGGTTGTGCTATGCACATGACTTTAGTGAGCTTATAAATAGATAATTGGACAATGGCTTGAGTTTGGAGCAGAAGTATTTTCATTGGCTGTTTACAGAACACAACAAAGAATAAGACACACTGATAAAACTTGTAATGAATCAGGTTAAATATAAAATAATAAAATAAATTAGGAATATTATTTTTATTATGCATGAATTTGAATATTTTGTTGAAACATGATTTTTAATTATGGTCTGCATCTGTCTGCTTAAATAATGATAAGAGTTATGCCCCTTTATTTTTGGTAAAAATGTCCGACAAGAAAATTTTTGAAATAGCAACACTGGTTTGCAGTGCTCTTCCTAAAAATGTTATGATTTCAAAGAGTGATTATTTCTACGGTTTGCACTCCTGTAGTTTATTCTTCAATAAAAATAATTTCATACAAATTATTTAAGTGCTCAAAACTATTTAAGGCCCTTACTTGTTCCTTTTAGACTGTCCCATTCTTTTCCTTATAACATCAACCAGCTGATTAATATAGTAATTCTCTATATAATACAATATAGAGCTAGGTTTTATACTCAGATTATCTTTATAACAAACACGTGGTAAAAACTGATACTTGATGTGATATTTTCTATATCGATTACTGAAATATAAATACATGTATAAACAAATTATAACTGATTGTATTGTATTTCTATATCGATTACAGAAATATAAACATATGGCAAAAACTGATACTTGGTATGATTTTTTTCAAAATCTAATACTGAAATATAAATATAAACATGTGGTAAAAACTGGTACCTGATATTTTCTATATTGATATAAATATAAATATCAACAATTTGTAATCACTTGTATTAAATACAATAAACAAATATAAACATAAAATATTTCTCAGATCTGAAACATAAATATTGACATTTGTAATCATTTGTATTTGATGTGATATGCTGAATAAGCAAAAATATTTCTAACATCTGAAGTATTAAATATATAGTAACAATAGCACTTGATTTATTACAGAAATATCAACACTTAGAAGTTGGCATTTGGTGTGATATTTTCAATATCTACTAATGAAATATAAATATAATCACACACCACCCACCATCTAGATGTTATTCTGTACTTAACTGGTCTGAAAGAAATTAATTTTCCTAAATTTCACAAGCAGTCACATGTTGAATTAGGTCCGAAATTCTCTGTGTTAATCAAGATCAATTTCCATCTTACTCTATCATAAAACCATTGAAAAAACATTTGAAGAATAAACTTACAACATTGTTTGTCCTTCTATTGACATTTCTTCTCTGATCTGTATGTCTTTTAATACCTATAAATAATAAATAAATATCTATCAACATAAACAAATTCTTATAAATATTCGGTAATATCAAATCAATACCAAATAAAGACATGTAAACAATAAGGTATTCATCATAGTCCATATTATATAGATCAAATGATTCGGTAAATGGGCTATTTTAATAGTGAGCCACGGTGACAAAGTGAGTAAGACACTAGCTCGCTAGCTTGGAGGTTGTAAGTTCGATCCTTGTGTTAGCTGAAAAAGTTCATCGTGATTTTTCAGCGTGGTTTTTTGGCATGTATGTAAAATATCTCCTGGCAGTTGGAATTTGATATAAGAGTACCCTCATAGCACACTGATTGGCGTATGCCGGATGCCCGTCTTCATTAGCCCAATCGGAGCAGAACAGTAGGACGTTAAACATCCCATTTCATTTCATATTAATAGAAAAATTTAATCATACCTCAGTTAATCTAACTTTAGACAGGTTTTTCTGTAAGTTTTTAGCAGCTGCTCTAGCTTGTGGTGTATTATGTACTGGTATATTCATAGCTGGTGTTTGTATATTCTCACTGGCTGTCATCAATATCTCACGTAATCTAGGAATACCTAATGTCATGTTCATCTCACCACGACCAGCAAAATGAAATGTGTTTAATGTCATCTGAGTTGATGGTTCCCCTATAGACTGCAAAATCAACAACACTTTTATCAGACCAATTGATATATAGACTGCAAAAAAACAAGTGTTATCAGACCAATTGATGTATAGACAACAAAAAAAAACAAGTGTTATCAGACCAATTGATATATAGAATAAGCAGTAAAAAATATCACCAAATTTATACTGTTTGTTGTAAATGTATAATATTTAACAAAACATGAATAGATTTCAAAAATATTATCTAAAACAATGTACCCTTTAGAGCAAGCGAACACTTCCACAGTTTATACAAATAAAAATAGCTTGTTGAATAACTGTTATATGATTGTCTGTGTAGATAGTTTCTCACTAATAAATGAACATAATATATGAGGTTTTTATGTGGATTTTACCTGAGCACACAATAAACCAACAGCTTCACCTGGCTGAGCATAAGACTGTTGTAATTTACTTCCAATTAAACATTCAAATTCATCTTTATTATATACATCTGATATACCTAATTCTTTTATCATCTAAAACAAAATATATATAAAATATATATATACAGCTGATATACCTAGTTCTATTATCATCTAAAACAAATACATCTAATATACCTAGTTCTTTTACCATCTATACCAAAATATATATACATTAGATTATATTAATAGACTTATTTCAAAAGCAATTACAAACTGAAGATATCCTAATTCACCTGCCGAGTCAATTTCATATTCAGAGTATTATTCTTATTCCAAACCAAGGAAATGAAATCTTTTTAAAATCTTAGCTTTTCCACCAATCAGAACTACTAAAAATATTTTGATTGCCAGGCCCTCTGTCCTGTACTGTTGACAAGGAAAATGCAGAGGAACGTTCTCTGTCAATAACAGAATGGAATCCGGAACCTGTGCAATACTCACCAAATTCCAAGAATATAAGTTCACAGGTTGTGAGTTAAAATAGAAATCCTTTCACATTTTCTATTTTCAATTGTCATTTTAATGTAAATAATAAACAAACCAAAGAACACACTTACATTATCAAACTGTTCTGTATAATATTTATCTATAATATAATCTAATCTCTCTGATCGTACATTACCATCTTCATGTGGCCATATTTCACTTAATACAGGATTAGGACAAGGTGATGCTTTCTTCATGTATCTGTTTATTAAAGGAACAAAATCTTACAGAAGAGATGCATTTTTGATTAAGGAAAAACAAATCAATATATAACTCTGTAGTTGCCTTTACTCTGGCTTGAAGTTCCATAAAAAATGCATTTTGTAAGATTTAGAAACATAGTTGGATGGCTGAATGGTTAGCGTGCGCGCTGTATCATAAAGTCTGTCATTGAGTCGACTCGGTTGTACGTGACAAGGAGTAGGGTCACCTGTCCAGCCTCGTGGGTTTCCTCCCACTGCTAAAGTTCCCTACGCTCAAGCGAATTATTGAAATAAAATTAAACCATATGTTAGTCCCGAAATGACCTAGTTTGTGTCGAGTGGACGTTAAACCCCATTTCTCTCTCTCTCTCTCTCTCCATTTAATTTTATATTAAAGCCACTTACTTTTCTTTTTGATTCTCATCTAAATTTCTCCATTCTTCACAAAGTTTAGTACTAGCTTTAAACCGACCATTTTTCATGGTTGATGTTCTATCTTCTTCAGTGACCAGTTCATCTCCTTTCTTTCGACAAAATATCAGGAAACCAGAATCATACTTCTTTTTTACTTCTGGATTATTAGATTTCTTCCATTTCTTTATCTAAAATGACGCAGAGTTTAGTGTAAGTTTATACTTTATATATACTATGGGTGACACATAGTTACAATTTATTGCTTAATGGCTCTATATAAACCATTCTCCATGACACCAACGGGATACTCAAGTGAAATGATATAACATTTCTGCACCAACCGAGCTAATGAAGATGGGAATACATCATAAAGTAAACTATGATGGAAAATTTGACAGGACATCAGGGTTATGACTTACTCTTCTTTCATTACATCTTTCATGTGATCTTTAATGTGCCTGCCAAAGACACTTCATTGAACATTCAAGATTTGCACCACCTCAAGAATTTGAAAGGTTTCAATCAAGTAAACATCAGAATTTGGGGGTACAAGGCATGCATCAACTAATACTATATCTTGATCGATCATCATATATAGCTGACACGTATGATTACTCCACGATTTAGCTCCTACCACATACGTTTTAGGACGGACAGAACTGTATCAAAATACAATTGCCCACATCTCTCCACCACTGGCATATTTAAATAGAATAGCCCTAACATGATTTGTTAAAAACATCAAACAAATTCTTACTCTTTTCTGCAGCTTTTTAAAGTGTTTGTGTTTATCAGGGTTTGATTCTATAGTATGTTGTTGTACTGCAACACGATTCTCTACCAGGAATGGAAATTGTTTTGGTTGTAAAAATGGCGTTTGCTGGACATCTAAACCATCTTCTCCATAATAAAACTAAAACATAAAACAAAAATAAACCATAACATATCTGTTAGCTGAAACCATAAAAGGTTCCTAACAAGATAGGCATAACCAATAATTCACAAGCAGAACTTAAAAATCGAGAATGAAGCACCTGAATGATAATTTTTAAATGTCATCCATAACTGTAGTTATAAAATGCCATAAAGAATGGATATAAAATAGAATAGGGTTAAACAACTTAATTTTCTTCACAAACTTGGCTCATGAAAACTGGTAAAATTGTACAATGAAGGAAATTTTGACCTGACAATGGGCATGGCATTTCAATATACTCTTCATCAAATTCCTTGTTCCTCTACATGCACACCAAAGACTATAACTGGTCGACCTCATACTTCCTCCTTTACACCCACATCAAAGACTGTAAGTGGTTAACCTCATTTTTAATCACATCTGAACGACAAGATGCTTATGTTTTTGCTAGACCATTCATCCAGCACCTCCTGACAAGGGGAACCCAGATTGGGTATAACACCTTCTAAATGTTTAATATAATTACCTGTACTATACTACCATCACTATCTCTAACACTTAGATCATAATTAACTATAACACCTTCTAAATGTTTAATTAAACATCTTTGTAGATATCCACTACGGCTAGTTTTAACAGCTGTATCTACCAAACCCTGTTAGAAAACATCAGATAAAATATAGTACTACAACATTAATTCATTATTTCTCTTAGTTCCAAAGACAAGATCAGTTTATTAAATTTTTTATTCTTCAAGGGTTTTGTTAAAGGTACAGTATTCCAGATTTAGAGAAAGAGTGGGCAGTTCTTGCCATAATAGTTCAAAAATAGATAATGAGAAATAAATACATGGAAGATTTCAGGCAAGAAATAGCCATTGATTGCCAATCAATGGCAGACAGAAACTGCAACTACAGTTGAACTTTTCGACTGTAAAGTACCACTGTGATGATAATAAACAAAGTCTCAATTGTCAGTCCTTTTATCGACAGTCTTTGTTAGTGATGTCATTCATTGCAGCAATATTTTGGCTTGCCTAGCCATATAAGCATTTAATTCAGATGTGGCAGGTTTTTTCTACTGCATTCAATATCTAAGCCATCCAATGTTCTAGAAAGTTGATTATGGGCTTGCCATGTGAATAAATGTCTAATACCTGTTACATAATGCATCTTTAGTACCCAGGAAACATTATACAACACCAAAACCTTTCAACAGTACATTTAAACAATTTGAAAATAAACCCACCTCTCTACCAGCCATACAATGGAAGAAATATTCCTGTGGTCTGATTCCAGTAAGAAATCGACCAGAAACAAAACCACCTGCTTTAGGTGAAGTATCATATGGTAAAAATGATGGTAATGTACTACCATTAACCATTAAAGGTGGTCGTCTACCTTCTAACTCAATCTGTCCTAATAAACAAGATATCTGCATACAGTTTACCTGAAAGTATAACCCATCTTAATGAAGTTTTTTAATAAAACAAAAAGAAGAAATGGCCGACAAGCAGCTAAAATACAGTTTACCTAAAAATATAAACCGTCTTAATTCATCTTCTCGAAATACATTAACGGTTTATAATAAAACAAAAGGATTAACAGGCAATGGAGCACTGGCAGCTAAGATGTTTATATATGTATATCACTACTACATTATGGTTCCCGTTTTTATTGTGTATCCTGATTTCGTGAGTAAAACCTTGTGTTACCTACCATAGAACCTTTAGCACCAGATAAAACCATAAGTTGTAGATTATTATCAGGAAATTTTTTCTCTAATCCACCAGGCATACAGACACTGAAAAAATATGTACAATAACCTTCACTTTGTATTTGGTATTTGACTAATTTATAAATAAATTCAAATAAGTTCTGGTTACAATTGTTAAAGTGGTCACATTAACCCTTGTGTTTGGATTAGTTTTTGTTTTTAAAACCAGTTAATATGACATAGGTCTACTTTACAAACCATGTTATTAATACCCGATATCTACCACAGTTAATTATATCTGAAGTTTGGTTGTTTGTTAACATTAGTTCTTGCAATACTTGTTTTAAAGGGACATGAAATAGTCAATTTCATTCAATCTTTCTTATAGCTTAATTCCCCTTAAGTTCGAATTATAATGAATATTAAAATTTGAGCTCAATCAGTTGACAATATATAATTTTTCATGGTTTATATCCATGCTTTATGTACTCAAATGGATTAACATCTGAATAATAAAACAAAACATCACCACCAGATAATCTTGGATTTAATAGGATTAAAACGAGGTCAATCTAAAGATTTTTACCCAAAAGTTATAGATGATGCTGGTTTAATTATATAGTCAGCAGACGATGCAGAATGTTGCAATGTTTTTCAATTCATTATACTGAACAAAATTGATCATTTTTAAACTGATACTCCTGTTAGATACTCGACATTCAAAATTTGTAGGGATTTAAAATGACTTAACCCTTCCTGAGCTAACCACTTCATACCCATAGAGGGCTATGCAAATATTGAGTAAAAATCAAGCTTTAGACCCTGTTGTGAAAAACCATGCATACCTTGAATATGAATGCGACTACAACTGTAAAATTGCAAATGTATATCCATTATATATGACTTGGGATTTTTGCATATGTTTAGTTTAGATTTTATGGTTACTATGGTTACCAGTGTGTTTCAAAATGGCTGCCATATTATTGTCATAAATGAAATATTGGATATTTTCTTGTCATTAAAAAATTCAAGATGGTCAGGAATAAAGCTATTTTGATTATTAACATGATAGATATCTCTTTTGTAAGAATAGTATAGGTTTTTGGGGAAAAGTCACTAAATTGTGATAATAATGTTTTTTTCTAAAAATAATAAAATGTAAACGAGCAGTATTGACAATTTTGCGGTCGGCAACACACATATAAAAATCATCAGTAACAAGTTTTTATTAACAATAAAATAAAAATAAATTAAATATTTGGAAAATAACAATAATATATACCGAAATATTCACATTAGGGTTGCCATGGTAACCAATTTGACCATATCATATACGTCTATATTGGTAGCGATCTACGTGCGCGACTGTATAAAAGCAGACGAATAATTTCCTCCGGAGAAGTCTCCCTTTTTTGTTTCTTTACTTTGTGACAAACATCTGAATTTTCATCACAAGAAGAATCCCCACTAATAGTATAGTCACTACCCGAATCCAATATAGGCGTGACGTCATCGACATCGGGACTCACGGCTAAATTCAGCCGAAGTCTTTTTGTTGCGAAGGACGCCATTCCTCGGCTGTTCTGACTATTGATGGTTGTTCCGTCAATAGAGGAAACCCCCTCGTAATAAAAACTTGTGTTATACACCATCTAAGGTTAAAACCATGCTTTTACAGGGGAGTAAACCAAGTTAAATAAACTTCCCCACTATCGTCGGGTGCCGCTCTGACAGACTATAAAATAATCGTCGGGATTAGCTCAGGAAGGGTTAAATGATTCTCAGCACTTGTGAGTAGTTTACTAAAACTAGAATGTTATTGCAACTTATTAGATTTCTCCTTTTTAATAACTTATTTTTCTGTTGTTATTTATTTGTCAGACAAACAATTACTTTCCTAACCATAAGGATGTCTGATCTTTCTAATGCTACTAATGTTGGCATATTTATAAAACAAAAAAACTCAAATAACTTAGTTTGTCAATATGCTCCTAATGATAATTAAAAACCAATTAAAACCCATTCACTTACTTTGCTATTTTATTTTGTACAACATCAGTTTTACTTTTCATACTAACGTCTATCTCTCTTAAACCTCGATCATCTGTTGTATTATAATGTGCACTCCTCCATCCTGCCAACATTTCTTCTTCACTAACACTATCTTGTAAACCTAGTGCTTTTTTTACAGCCTCCATACCTACCCTTGGATACTTTCTTATTATTTTAGATCTTTTCTTATTAGCCTACAAAATAATACACATTTCTATTTTAATTAATTACACTGCTTATGTTGTCAATCTAATTAAAACACAGATCCAATTTCATTTCGTTTTTATAGTTCAAAATTTCGATTTTACTTGTCTTTACTACACTTGGATCTGGAAGCGTTGTTATTTAACTCGTGTTCTGCTTGAAATGAGGGGTCAGCCAATCAAATGGTCTGTTGAATCGAGCATTTGACCTTTGTTGCGCGGAACTGTGGGTAGACATTAGCGGCAATAGAAATCAAAACAAAGCAAAAGTAGACAAAAAATACATGGCGGTCGCTAATTGGTTGTCGAATGACTGACGTAATCGGGTCAAATGTCGCTTGCTTGGTACCTGACGTCATAGAACGTGAACTCCCACTATAACTTGTTAGATCTACATGCAGTGTAAGCCATCGAAAGCATAAAAAACAAAACGAAATATAGATCTATATTTTAATTAGATTGCTTATATTGTTTAAGCAGTATTTAACAAAGACAAAGACGAGAGAACTTGCACTGAATTGTCAACAGAAATAAACATGTAAGTAACTTGTATTCCATTTAATTGTGTCATGTTTTGCTTATCTTGCTTATCTCATTAAAGAAGACAGAATATGAAACCTATTAAGCTGAATGGCTTGACTTTTAACGTTTGATCTTATGATTAATTCTGTAAAGTTGCAAAAAATGTAATCAAGGCAGCAGCAATTCAAAAATACTATTTATGTGTCTTCACCACAGGATTTTAATTGCTACCTCCCAAATTGTGTATGAATGAAATCAGGTTAAGTGTCCTATTTTTCTGCTCTAATTGGGCTAACAAAGACATAGTCTAGGTGATTGGGGTGTGCAATCCTGGCTAGGTTTTTATGAATTGAAATTATCTGCTGAATCCATCCTTAGCTTTTATTTTACCAAAATTGCATGATTTTGACTGGTAGGTGGCAATTGTTTTTGTGAAAAATTTTGAGGTAGGGGAAACAAAAAGTGGCAAAAATAAGCAACTATCCAATATAAAACAATGATCTACCACTACAAATGTTTGTAGTAAATTCCTCGCATAAAATCAACAATATGCAAATTAGCATTGTTATTAAGTCATCAGAGGTCAAAAGGTCACAAAAAGTGGGTGCTACTTGATATCTGCACTCCATCCTACAGAGCCTATGAACCTGTAATGCCTTTTCTTAAAAATAAGGTCTGGATTAGCAAGCCGAGAGGTATTATGTACTATTAAATGAAAAGTAATGAAGAACAACATATCATTTTCTTAGCAAATGGTAATGAAATGGAATGTATTTATTTTTGAACCGCTTTTCAAAGAATAATTAGGCAAAAATTATGTGCAATACAAAACGATCAGCCACCCAAAATATTTATATGGAGGCATTCAATCAATATAACCCACCAGTATACAAGTTGGGGATGTGTGTAAATAACAAAAGGTTTACAAAGTTAGTCAAACCACTGGTAAGTGCGTCAAGTGTTAAAAACCAAACCATACAGGATCGACATCACTCAGTCAAATTTCCGATCATCTTCATGGTCTAATTCATCCGAGTAGAGCTATTTTCTGTGACAACACAGGATACAAAGCACATGTGTATCATTACAGCGAATCACAGCTACTGTATCAGGAGATAGACCAATAGAATACTTCAGATGTAATACAATTCTAGTGTCAGCTTCATCAAGTTCATTTCTCGTACTGTTGATAGTGCATCTGAGAACAGACCCATTATGAGCAGTGATCTTCAGGAATTTGTTTCTGCAGCTAACATACAGAGTGTGCGAGTTTTTAAGCTGGTGTTTGTAAGACTGTCAGAAACACCTAGCACCCTAAAGCATAAACAGACCCCCAACTGTGTACACAATGAGACGATCTTTCAAAACAGTGTTACCAATGTTCTACCACTACGGGACGATCACTTGAACAGCGGCTAGAAAAATATCAAAGGAGGTTTAACGTGTCTTCAACACAAAGTAGGTTATTTTAGGACTAACATATGGTTAATTTTATTTCAATAATTCCCTTGCACATAGAAGTCTTTAGCAGTGGGAGGGAACTGGAGGCCACAAGAGAACACACATGAGGTTGGACAGGCAACCAAACTCCTCGTCACATACAAGCAGGGAATCAAAACCATGCCACTTGAGTCAATGACATGCATTAAACCATTTTACCAACTAACATTTCGAAAAAATCACAGTAATTTGCACAGTTCTTTTTTTTTTAAAAAACTGTGATGTGTTTACACAAATGATTAAAATTCTCACCTTTTTAGTAACAAGAATATCAGCCACACCTAATGTAAATCCACGTAACTTGAGATGAGCGTTAAATAATCTTCCTAAACATGACAGCAAGGTACCAGCTACACCACCACCATATAGCTAGAATATACATGTTTTAATATAACACCAAGTTCACCATTTCACTTTGGCAATAAAAAGATTGTATTATAACATTAAAACCATGGCAATTGAAATTTTTTTTTTCTAAAATCTAAATACGACTTACTGACAGCAATTATGCAGTAAAAAATAGATGTTAACATGAAAGGACCATTCAAGAGAGGTATGAATGTGTATGTTTTGAGTGCTAAGACCAGACGTACTAAATGTACTTTATGTATGCTTCGTGAAACCAGCCTTTGTCTTTATAAATCAAATATGAGCATAGTGCGGCTTGTATTAACAGAATAATCTACTAAACTTTGGTAGCTAACATTAACTTTGCTTCTATTGAACTCTTGGCAGGTCAATGACTAATAATACTACAAGATGTGTTTTATTGTAGTCATGTTCAGATGTAAAATAATGGGCAGATTATAATCAATGCTTGGGCATTCACTAATTAAGTCTGGATAAAATGATCTAAAACCAAGTCATGACAATGCTCAATTTGTTTTTATTACATCAAATTAACTTCAAGTTATATGTTAATATATGTTTCTTTTGTATTCATACACATACTCTGTTTACACTCAAATTGCAACGTTCAAATCTTAACAAATCCTACTCACCTCATAACAACAATGAACTAGACCAAAAGGTGTATTACCATAATGACCTTTATCTAAAACACCTTGTAATAATTCACCGTGTCTTATTATAACTATTGATTCACCTAATGATGCCAATTTATCATCTATATTTGATTTCATTTTCTCCCAATTCTACACAAAAACATAAAGATCATATTGATATATTAGCTTTAACTTGTACATTTTCTCCCAATTCTACACAAAAAAAAACATAAACAAAATATAGATATATTGGCTTACCAACACTGGCCAATTTTAACATTGTTTTATTCTTTAAACTATTGTATTATGTATGAAAACTACAAATATTATTCAGAAATAAAATGAAATGGGGTTTAACGTTCTACTGTTCTGCTAATGAAGATGGGCATATGCCATGCAGTGTGCTATGAGCCTACTTTTAAATTGAATTACAACTGCCAAGGGATCTTTTATGTGCAGACCAATGTATACATGCGGCCTTGGATTTCGTCACATCTAAACGATTTTATGTCCAACATGCCAGAATAAAAGTTAACTACACAGAGTGTAAGACTATTTTATTCAAACAGCATTTAATCCTAATATTATATTCAAATCATTCAATACTAACTAAAGTTTCTATTTATTCCACAGCACCATCTTTATATTAGACAAAATATAGTAATAATAACTGCACTATCCTATTCGTACAATCTAGCCTATTCTATAAGTATTTTAGCACCAGATTTCAGATTAAAATAGTGCATATATTTACTTCTGAAATATATGTACAAATTCTGGTTTGTTGTTACTTTAACATATTGATATATTATTACACAGGAATCAACATGATTATAAAATAAGTAATGTTAAAACTCTACCTTTTCTCCGATCTTTGCAGTACCATTTAAACTAAGAGGTTGACATCCTTCAGGTATAATATTTAACAACACTGTAGATAATACCTGTATTGGGTGAAATCAATAATAATCTATTAGACTATTTATAATTCATATAAGACCTGGCATACTAATCATAAGGTCTAAGGTTCTATCCTGTATTGGTTGAGATAGTTTCCTGGGATTTGTCGGGCGGGTTGGATGGCTGAATGGTTAGCGTGTGCACGCTGTATCATAAAGTCTGTCATTGAGTCAACTGGCATGGTTTCGATTCCCCGGTTGTACGTGACAAGGAGCAGGGTCGCCTGTCAAACCTCGTGGGTTTTCTCCGGGTCCTCTGGTTTCCTCCCACTGCTAAAGACCCCTACGCGCAAGCGAATTATTGAAATAAAATTAAACCATATGTTAGTCCCGAAATGACCTAGTTTGTGTCGAGTGGACGTTAAACCCCATTTCTCTCTCTCTCTCTCTCTCTCTCTCTCTCTCTCTCCTGGGATTTTTCAGAGTTATTCCCCCTTATAAGAGGTACAGGATGAGAGTCTGGCAAAGAACAGCATCTAGTTGTCCAAATAGGACGGAAAAATGGAAGGCCTGTGTACATGTTAGCGTGCACATAAAAAAACCCTGACAATTGGAATTCAAGAGCTGTCCGGGCAAAATTGTCTTCATAGCCTGGATGATGCAGAAAAGTAGTAAGTAAAACACCATTCATTCATTCATTACAATTGATATATCTCTCAGGTATTCTGAGTTATGATGTAAAACTGACCATTAGAGACAGTTACATATTTCTTAATAACATACAACACAACTTGTCATGTAATAGAATTAATAACACTACTCTACAATACATCTGTATGTTTTATTTCTGATAAGTAAATAAGTAAATACCTGTTTTCCCGACCAGAGTTTGTGTGGACGTATAATAGTTGGTGGCAGTGTTTTAACTTTACCATATTTATCTGATAAAGCTGAATATACCATATTAAAATAGTCACCTCTATAACAAAACAACAAGCCAACAGTAAGGTAGATCCCAAAATAAATGGATGACACTGAAAAGTGTCGAGCTATCAAACTGACGATCTATACTTAGTCTAATCAGAAAATGTTCACTGTCGAACTCAGTCAAGGTTTTGGAGTACTTGGTAGTGAAACTCTACCCTAAGTTTCATCAATCTCCATACGTTGAATTAAAGTTATCTTGTCCCAAAGCATCCACCAATGAAATTGCTTAGCTTTAGCGAAAAATGTTAATCATTGAACTCAGTCAAGACATTCACCTAATGGAACATCTAGTTTAAACAAAAGTAGAGTTGTTATGTTCCAAAGTCTCAACCAATCAACTTCCTTATCTCTGCTTAGCCTTAGTGGAAATTGCAAATTATTGAACAATGTCAAGGCATTCACCTAATAGACATCTACACCAAGTTTGAACATTCTACCTCAATTAGAAGAAGAGTTATTGTGTTCCAAAGTCTCGACCAATCGGACTGAAGTCTATACTTACCCTGAGCAGAAAATGCTCATTATCGAACTTAGTCAAGGTATTGATGTAATGAAACTATACACCCAAGTTTCATCACTCTCACTTAATTAGAACTAAAAGTTATTGTGTCCTCAAGCATCAATCAATCAAATTGCCTACATCTGCTTAGCCTTAGAAGAAAATACTCATCTTCGAACTCCATCAAGGTATTTACCTAATAAACACCTGCACCAACTTTTAACATTCTAGCTCAATTAGGAGGAGAGTTATTGTATCCCAAAAAGTGTGACGGACGGGCAAACAGACCCATTTTAATAGTCGCCTGCTTTCTTCGAAAGGCGGGGTACATCAAAATTATAATCATGAAGTTTTCTTAAAAACTTAAAATCAAATTCATCAGGTTCTTCTATAATAATAATTTACATAATATAAATTTTATAGTAGAAGTTGATTTAAGTGCTATATATTCAGTTCAAACTAACTCTGTAGTTGTATCAATCAGACACCGATTTACATTTAACACAACAGAAGTGGCGGATGTAACAGTATACATACTTTTCACCACTTGCTCAATTTATATTTTGAATATTGGGTTGGAATGATTGTACATTACCATTATTGATACCATGTGAACTTGTATTATTATAACATACATATTGAAGAATCTACCAATGTGATCTTGTATTATTATAACATACATACTAAAGATTCTCCCATCTGATTGTGTATTATTATAACATACCTATTAAAGAATCTACCACGTATAGTTAGAGCTACACCTGATACCATGTGATCTTGAATTAACCCAGCTAATGGTGCACCATCTTTAGGTGCTAAATACTGATAATCTGTACTTGCTGTAAGTAGAATAAATATACACCCTACACTCTTACCAGAGAGAGAGAGAGAAATGGGGTTTAATGTCCACTCGACACAAACTAGGTCATTTCGGGAATAACATATGGTTCAATATTATTTCAATAATTTGCTTGCGTGTAGGGGGTCTTTAGCAGTGGGAGGAAACCGGAGGACCCGAGAAAACCGAAGAGGTTGGACAGGCGACCCTACTCCTTGCCACAAGCAACTGTTGGAAGGCAAACCACCTAATTAGGTTCTATTGTACCATGGATACTCCCTAACTTTTTAGCACAGATCTTATTAAGACTTGCACACTTGTTCCATGTGTAAAATAACCCAGAGGACACATAAGTCCGAACGTTTGTTGTGTAATAATGAAGATACAAGCAAACGAGAAGGTTTCCCCAACTTAGATCACTTATGACGTTGTATACATCGGTCACATGATCTGCAGTAAACAATCATGGCTGCCTCCAGCAACAGTTTTGCACTGAACGAAGTATCTACCAGAAGGAATTCCCTCTATGACGCGATTATCCTGGTCTACCATCTATCACAATCAAGCAGCGGAGTAGTGCACTGAAGTAAATATTTACTTTTTACATCCGAATTGTCAGTAGGATGGTAACCCCGTTTTTGGTGTCGAAATGTCGCTAATAATTCCTACTTTCGATCGATGGGATTATTGATATCTCTCTTTAACATGAACTTATAGAATTTCAAAGAAAACCCATCATTTTTTAGCATTTCGCGGCCTTTAGCCAAAAAGTTAACCATAGGTTGTTGTTTTTTTAATTGTAATTAGCATTGTTCATGTCACATTTGATAAAAATCCATGCAGGCATAACTAAGAAAATTTGACTTTTGTTGTCAACAGTACCCTTTATTATCATGCCTTTGGGCCAATTTTATTTATATAGCCTACTAAGGTAAAGAAAGAAATTATTTACCAAGGGAATAAGCCTCTGATCTTGCCATCTCATTTTGTGGAAAATGTGCATTCATTTCATCTCCATCAAAATCTGCATTATAGGCCTTACAGTTAGCATAGTGCATTCTTAACGTTTTCTGTCCAGGCAGTATTCGAGCCTGAAAATATTCATACAAAATAAAATGTAATTATATTCTGGACTCATAGCAATAACCTAACTACTTGGTTTATGTAAAGTAAACTTACTTTATGAATCTGAATACTGGGATTATGTAAAGTAAACATTCTCTATGAATCTGAATACTAGGTTCATGTAACATAAACTTACTCTATGTATCTGAATATTGGGTTTATTTAATGTAAACTTACTCTATGAGCCTGAATACTGGGTTTATGTAAAGTTGGTTGACGATTTAATAACATAACATCTCCATTCTTCAGATGACGATAAACCTATCAAAGCATAAATACAATTCATATACACACTTATTCCAAAATACAATTTACATGGTCAGCAATCTTTTAGTTATCAAGCACCTGTTTTATGGCATAATCTTCTATTTAGTTTAAGATGTTGTACATCTCTATATTCTTTTAAAAAACAACTTAAAACACATTTATTTAATCCGGCTTTTAACTGACTCTGTATACAATTGTCACTTTGTCATCATCATCATCTTTTTAAGATAAAAGGGAATAATTCATGTCATGAATAAAGTAGAGTATATCCATGAATGTCTGGAAGGAAGCAGACCATGTTCATGAATGTCCCGAGTGATGACAACTATTTCATCTGTTAGTTTAACAGATGTGGTCTGTGGTCTGTTACTCTAATTATAAAAATATATATTTTTGTCAATAAATTATAAATGATTCTGTGATAAAATATTTGTACCTTTTTACAGCCCAGAAGAGATTTGGATGTAGATGATGGTGTTAATAGTTGTTTAGCTATAGCTTCTCTCTGTAACTGATCAGTTGGATGTAATTTCGTTAAAAATCCATCTTCATTTTCAACATATAACGCCCTAAAATAAAACAGATTCAAATCAAAATATATTTGAATGGATATCACTTATGAGCAAGATATAATATATGAACATGAAAGCACAGCAAGAAAAACAGGAAAATTCTAAATCATTCCCGATATGTTACCGGGTATATTATATCAACACTACAATGAAAAGAGTGTTTACAAGGGCATTGGTTATCGGGTATCATGGCCAAACTCTAAATGGCAAAAAAGCCATAATATGTCTATGAACAGTATACATTGGAATATTGCCTTCTTTCAAAATTTCAACACGCTCTTTTTATAGTGTCACATTTTATAGTACTCCATTTATAGTATTACCTTTATATTACTACATTTATAGTATTACAATTTATAGTATTACAATTTATAGTATTACATTTATAGTATTACATCTTATAGCTAGTATTGCATCTTATAGCTAGTATTACATTGTATAATATTACACTGTATAGTATTTCATTTTATAGTATTACATTGCATAGTATTACATTTTATAGTATTACATTGTATAGCATTATATTTTATAGTATTATATTTAAAAACTAAAAAATAAAATACTATAGAAATTACATCTTATAGCTAGTATTACATCTTATAGCTAGTATTACAATGTATAATATTACACTGTATAGTATTTCATTGCATAGTATTACATTGTATAGCATTATATTTTATAGCATTATATTTAAAAACTAAAAAATAAAATACTATAGAAATTACATCTTATAGCTAGTATTACATCTTATAGCTAGTATTACATTGTATAATATTACACTATATAGTATTTCATTTTATAGTATTACACTGCATAGTATTACATTTTATAGTATTACATTGTATAGAATTATATTTTATAGTATTATATTTAAAAACTAAAATACTATAGAAATAACATTTTCATTTCCCCAAAATACATCTCATATTTTCACCAGTCCCCAACCATAAAAAGATGAAAACTACATATCTAAAAGATAAATTTTCTGTTCTTTAAATAGAACTCAACAAAAAAGACTTACCCGGGATGAATCAAAGGTCCATTAATAACAGCTTGACGTAGTTCATGTATATTCCATGGTGTAACAGGTTGTGGGTAGGACAGACGGGTAGCAAATACAAGAGGTACTCCAACTTCATTGGTATTTAAACATGGATCAGGGGAGATAACTGAACGACAAGCATAATTAACTCGCTTTCCCATCATATGCATTCTAAACAACCCAGTCTTTTTCTCAAATAACTGAAACAAATAAATAATATACATTTCAAATCTGTCTTTTTTTCTAAAGAATTAATTCTAGGTACATTAAATATTTCTTGATTAATTTGTAGCATATGAATCAAGTACAACACCAGTACCAGAAACTCCTCGTTTTTCTAACCTATTGTATCATTCTAGGTTAATTATTATAAAGTTTAAAACGACACACAGCAGGGGCGCAGATCGACCAAAATTAGTGGTGGGGACAGTCCATGCGCGGGCGACTATTGGTAAAGAGGGGGGGGGTCCTTCCCCGAAATTTTTTGAAAACTAGACGCTCTAAAACGCACTCTGCGGGTATTTTCAGTATCATTTTCTGGCAAACAATTCTAATCCCTGAGGCAGCAAATGATACGAAATCTAATCTTAAGAAAAATCTTCAAGCCACCGTTCACGATTTATTCTCTCATGTACACTACAAGAACTAGAAATGTTTACACTACTGAGATTCCAGCTCCGCCTCCATTCCCAGTAGTGTTCGAAGACTACTTGAGTCTTTGAGCAAAATGTGTATTCCATTGGATACACAAATGTACAGGCCTACAAATCTTTTAATTTATATAAACTAAAACAAGCCACACACACAGCTAAACATATCAATATTCAATCTCATTTGAAATAAATGTAACATTTTACTATATTATTCATTGGTGATTAAAAATCAGATGGCAAAGGCGAATTTTCCCACGTTAAAATTCAAAAATGGTGACCACATTGAAATAATAACGTTTTGCTTTTTTTAAAGTTAAATCTAGCTGTTTATATTGTTCCCATAGCTATTTTAATGATTCACATAGTACCAGTTGTATTATATTATCTATTTTGAATGTGACAGTGGTGATGTTATGTTAGAAATTGCGTGTTTGGAATTTTATAATTTGCGTGATTTATCATCCAGTATACCAGATAAAAAAAAAATCTCAGTTATTCCTTAACCCTTTAATACCCAGCGTATCTATGGTGGCTGATTAGTATCATGTCGTGATGTCGTGATGTCGCCCTTTATAAGGCGACAACCCGACATCACGACATTTTAACCCGAAACCACCACGACAACCCGACATCACGACATTTGTAACCCGACACTACGACATTTATACCCGACACAACGACATTGAAAATGTCGTATTGTCGCGTAAAAATGTCGTATTGTCGGGTTGTCGTGGTGTCGGGTTATCGGCCATAGTATAATTATATACACTGATCCTGGTGTTGGTCAAGAAAGTTCCCCGGGATTTTGCAGCGTGGTTTCTCCCTATCTGTAGTGCAGGACAAAGGGTCTAGCAAAGTACAGTGTCTAGTTGTGTAGATGGGACAAAAACCACGCTCCTGTGTACTTATTGGCGTGCACATAAAAGAATCCTTTACAGTTGAATTTCGATGAAGAAATGCCACAGTCCATTGAATATATCCGTCATAGCACTCCGCATAGTGTATGCCTATCTTCAATAGCCCGATTGGTGCAGAAAAGAAGGAAAATTGAATGAAATGAAATTGTGTTTAACGTCCTTCTATTCTGCTCTGACTAGGCTAATGAAGACGGGCATACGATATACAGTGTACTGTACAACCTATATTGAATTCCAACTGTCAGGGGCGTCTTTTACGTGCTCGCTTATATGTACACGGAACCTCGATTATTCGTCCCGTCTAAAAGACTATACGTTATCCCCTGACAAGGGGAAACCACGCCGGCTAGCAAACCGGTGTCTTACTCACTTAGCCACTGTGGCTCCCGGAGCAGAACAGTTGGCATTAAACCCCATTTTATTTTATTTCATTTTCCCACTTTTCCGAATCAATCGGACTATTGAAGATATGCATACGCTATGCTGAGTAATATGACGGCTAGCGAGCCAACGTCTTACTCACTTAGCCACTGTGGCTCCCAGAGCAGAACAGTTGGACGTTAAACCCCTTTTCATTTCATTTTCCTACTTTTCCGAACCAATCGGGCTATTGAAGATAGGTATACGGTATGCAGAGTGATATGACAGAAATTTTCAATGGACCGTGGCATTTCTACATCGAAGTTCAACTGTGAAGGATTCTTTTTTATGTGCACGCCAATGTGTACACAGGAGCGTGTTTGTTTTGCCCCATCTACAATACTAGACACTGTTCTTTGCCAGGCCATTTGTCCTGCGATACCGACATGGAGAAGCCATGCTGCAAAATCCCGGGGAATTTTCAGTGTACATAATCATAGTATTGAGAGGAATATGGCCGATAACCTGACACCACGACAACCCGACATCACAACATTTTAACCCGACAAGACGACATTTTTACGCGACATTACGACATTTTTAATGTCGTGGTGTCGGTTGAAAATGTCGTTGTGTCGGGTTTAAAATGTCGTGATGTTGGGTTGTCGTGGTGTTGGGTAAAAATGTTGTGATGTCGGGTTGTCGCGATGTCGCCTTGTTTAGGGCGAAACCACGACATGATACCAATCAGCCACCATACGTATCAGATATGCACACCTACATGATATACATATTATTATAATCCCTATGGAATATTTTAATTATTTACTGTTATAATATGAATTTTCCCTTATTTCCTGTTAAATAAAAATCGAATACCGGGTGCAGCTGTACAACTTCAAGGACCCTGGCCTCAAGTGCCTGGGACCAACTCTACACTTTCTGAACTGTCAATAAAAGCTCTGGAATGATTTCAGTTTCAAAAAAATAAACAGTAAGCAAAACATCGGAAATAAGTGGTGGGGACACTGTATATCATGTCCCCACCACTAAAAATATTGGTGGGGACGTGTCCCGGTGTGTCCACCAGGATTTGCGCCCATGACACACAGTACTTTTAATAAAACAAAATTTGATCCAAAGAATATGTGTTAGCTTCAAAGAAAACTGTCAATTTGTAACGTAATCATGTCATGGCATTTATCATGTTTTAGAAAAGAGGCCTTCATTTTTGGATTTGTATTGTATCTCTTTCTATTTTTGGTAAACAATAAACATTACTGTGCTGATATAATCTTTAGACTAATGTAAATAAATAACACACCTGTTTAATACCGGGCATTCTAGTATCTTGTTTATTATATTTATCTATATCACTATCTATCATACAATTAACATGCATCTGTAATGTCTGCCAGCAGAAGTGAAGTTTCTCAGTTGATGTTTTACCTTTCACTGTATTCATTGCTCTCTGTAAGTAAAAAAAATTGTAAGTACATGTAAGTGTCTCCAGATATAATTTGACCTTTCAAATAATTCTTAAATGACCACAAGGTCTAAAAAATGCATGAGTACATTGAGAAGCTGCATCATGTTTTAGGTAATGTAACTTCATAGCTTCCATGTGTTCATATCAAAAAAGTGATTGAAAAGAACATTTTGCGTAAGGAAGAAAGCTTTTCTGGAATTATTGTGGCTTTTTAAATATCTTCTTAGAATTTGTGACAACTTCTAACGAACGAATTACTATCGTGCGAGTGACAAAACATCTGGATCCAAGTACATGTAGAATTGACTAGTCTGGAAATCAAAATATTACAAAGCTCACAATATGCACACCTCATAAAACATACAAAAAACTTAAATGTGATGTTAACAAAATATGTTTCTTAAAGCTACAATTTCATATTTTTAAGTTATATTTTTAAAATTTATTAAAATAAAGCCTTAAAATAGATGGTATCCATAAACCGTCCTACCTTGTTAAAGAAAAATCCCATTAATCCTATAATTCACTATTGCCAGCTGAGAAATTGGCAAAAATATCATTTTCAACTTCAAATTCCAACGTTTGAAGGTAGCTAATGCATGGAGGCAATAGGAAAACAAGGGAGGTAATTGTGTTACTTATTCCTGTGTCAATGATTTTTAAGGGTGGGAAATAATGCCCATGGTCGTATAATTGTGAGTTGATAACCTATTGAGCAAAAGACATAGAAATAATTATGTTTTGACTTTCTTAGAAAACATGAAATTCTCGCTTTTAATAAAGAAGCCATTTCCAGTATCAACACCACTGCAGGCAACATGAGATAACATTTCAATACTTAATACTAAATTTTCGTAAACAAAAACTCAATTACCTGAGCAAATTCTTCAACATCCAATGTTTTATCTTGATTTGTTTTATCAGCTGATTGTAAGATATATTTTAATATAACATTATCCATTATAATTCTATTTAAGCTAACAGACTGATAATGTTCACTAAATCCACCAGATCGAAAAGCAATCTGAAAATAGAATATAATTTGTTATTAGATTATATTTGAATAATTCAAAAGATTGTTCACAATTCTATGACATCAAAATACATCAGCTAAGATTGTTATTATGTATCTAATTAAGACATCTACAAATGATTCGAGACACTTGCAAGTTCTGGCAAATTTATTTTCTAATTGTTCATGTCTAGTCTGCACAGACGTGGATTACAAAACTACATGACACCATATAATAGAAACACCACTCACTGGTCTAAATCTACATGGTGGTACCGGTATCACTTCCATAAAAAATACATCTGTTGAAATATAGTCTGAATCAGAAAAATCAAGAGCACGGAATATCTTTTTTAAAATCGTTTCATCGGATTTCCAGATAACTCTTAAGTGTTCCTTGACAGATGATGGAGTTAACAGAGTTTGTTCCATGCTTCCATCAAAAAATTTGGAAATACTTTCATCCGGTTTTTCATTAGATTCTTCTATTGTGGTGGTCTTTTGATCATCCATTTCTAGAACATCCAATCCTTCTGTACTATCATTATCATCAATATTTTGACGTTTTCTGCAAGGAAACAATAATAATTTCATAAAATATTTTCTAAAATTCTAATAACACAAAAAATATACATGTACTATATTTGTGCTCAGATAAAGAGTGCTTAGAATATAACTTATTGCATGAAGAGGCATGAGGGTCTTCGTCAGTATGTAAAAGAATAATTGCTTATTTGATGTGATTTGACTATACAGTGAAAAGGATGTTTAAGGTCTCAATTTATGAGTTGTACATATTTCTTAGTGGTTTTCCAAAAGTTTAATGAATGGACATTAAAAATACTTTAGATCAGAGCTTATAGTCCATGGGGTCCAACCATGAAACTATTCAATTATTTTTCGGACAACTAGTTTCATTGTGTATAACAATCGTTGTTAAATTAAATTGGGGAGATTTTGATTTGACAGTTTTTACGTATTTTTGAAACAGGTTTCGAAATGTTTGGTTCTGTTATGCAAGATCTTTTTTAACATTCCAAAGTAAATTTATGGTGCTAAGACCGCCTTAAGATAAGTTTTCAATGTTCCTATTATTAATTTGAACAGGTTTCGCTTTAGTTTATATATTTTATGCTGACATTTTATTGCTTTAAATCTTCCTAGTGCAAAAACAGAAAATTTGACGTTTTGACCTCCGGGGTCACAAAGAACAAAGCCGATTTAACAAGTTTACTTTTTAATTAAAAGAGTGATTACTTTCGATCATTTTCGGCATGTTTTCATGATATAAGAATGGCTGCACATTCACTTTTAGTGCAAATGACCTCATTTGACAATTCACCCAGAATATCTCGAAAACGCCCCAACGATGGACTGATTACCACTTGGCATCGTATTCTACGCAAAATTCTACTCTAGAAAATCAGTTCTGGTTTTGTGCCCATTTGATGGACATCCCCGGCACTGAGCCTTCATTCACATACAAGAGTGGGGTCAAAATGTCATGTTGGATGATCCCCCCTACGCTTATGTTAAATACTCAAGTGAGTCTAAGTTTGTTCTGAATTATAATACATTTATTTTCTCTGTGACGGTGACCATGCCTCTGTAAAGATCATGAGCTATCGTCTAAGTTAACAAAACATATTTGGAAACTAGTTGAGAAAACCAAGTAACTCACTTTTTGATATTTGCCTCAATCATTTCTTTTTCTTTTATTATCTTTCTTGAAGACTTTAAACTTATAACTATTTTACTATTATTTTCTTGTCGTATGTTAACTTTCTTTTTCTTACAATGAGGACACAGTTTCATCGACACTATCATATCAATAAAGTTAGCAACAAGTGCTTTGTGACATGATTCAATGTGGCTTAATCCAGGTTGTTTCTCATTCACACCATCTGTAAAAATTAATAAGAAATGTGAAACTAGCTAATTAATCAATAGTATATGGATGGATAGACAGATAACTCTCATAGAAACATAACACAAGATCATATCCATTTACTTTACGAATATACTGAGCGCCATGGAAAACACATCACTTAGTTTTTCGTATAACAAAATGATCCTGTAAACATATCTTATTTATTTTGCTTCTTATTGTGAACAATATTCAAATGTGAACACATCAATAACAACACATTTGTACACATTAATGGATGTTTAATCTGAAATCAACGGTACAAAGTCAGAAGGGTCAAAACCAAAAGTACGACACAGATGTCAGTAGCGCTTGTGTCCTCCACGGGCTCCTACGCACGCTGTGCAGCGACGTCGCATGGAATTTACCAATGTTTGAAAGAAGGCCTGGGGCAAATTGTTCCATTCTTGGACAAGAGCAGCTTCTAAAGCAGCAATGGTGTGCATCTGTGGTCTCCGATACAGACGGCGTCCAATCTCATCCCAGACATGTTCTATCGGTGCCATGTCCGGAGACATGGCTGGCTAGTCCAAGACATTGATGTTGTTAGCAGCCAGGTAGTCCATACTAAAACGGGCGGTATGCAGACGTGCATTATCCTGTTGGAAGTGCTGAAGTTGTGGGTGCGCTCGAAACATCAATTGGTTGCAAGACATCATCACGGTAGGCTACAGCATTAACGCGACCCCTGCAAATGTGAAGGGCGGTCCGGTGATGAAATGTGAAGCCTCCCCACACCATTACACTTCCCCCACCCCATCGATTTGTTTCGAAGACGCAGCAGTCTGCAAGACGTTTCCCAAGACGTTTCCACAAACGTTGACGGCCATCAGCGTGATAAAGATGAAAGCGACTCTCATCACTGAAGAGCACACTTTGCCAGTCTACTCTTCTCCATGTCTGATGTCCTTGAGCCCATATCAAACGCCGCTGACGGTGATGATCCCTGAGGATAGCTCCAACATAAGGTCGTCGTGCACAGAGTCCTACTTCTCTTAGACAACGTCTTGTCTTCCGACGACTGCTGCACCTGTTCGAGTCGCTGGGCGGAATCTGTCACGCAGATGAGTGACCCGGATGTAGCGGTCTTGAGCCTGGGTTGTAACGCGTTGTGGCCCAGGACGTTGACGGTCACGTGTTGATCCAGTAACTCGAACACGTTCCACCAACCTTACAATAGTGGACTAATGACAATTGAAGTGTCTGGCAATAGCACGTGTAGACATGCCAGCCCTGGACATTCCCATGGCTTCATTCCGTTGATTTTCAGTAAGTCTCGGCATCTCTAGCTCGATTCCTTCACACGTCCAACAACAAATAGTGACAGATTGACGTTTCACAGTTCATGTAGTGCACATTAAGTTGAAAACATGCTTTTAAAGGGCTCACACACAATGCTGCACGTGAATATTGGGTTTTTCATGTGCATCTCGTGCAATTTTTTTTGGCACACAGGCCAATATTTTTTGCGTTTGGGAGCTTTGTGTGAAACAATAGTTCATAGTATTGCATAATATTATACATACAAAACCACCTAGTAATAAAATATTTGGGAAAAAAAAGTGATGCGTTTTCCATGGCACTCAGTATATTTTTAAAGTCCATGTATCTCATACTCCTTGCAATGTTACATTTGATTAGACCTAATCCCACTCAAACACTGCTGTAATGAAAGCAAATTTCTGTTCCAAATTATGACTGGTCAATAGTCTGATTAACAACCAATACCTAACTGCGTAACAAAATGATTTGGGTTTAAACAGAGCTCCAGATACGTTTACATAATGTTACGTCATGACTCAAGAAATTTATTACGCCCAATTAACCAGTGCATAGCAGAATATTGCAGAAAAACTAATTGTGTGACAAATGAGGCTATCAAAACGGCTACAATGTAAACAATACTGCATGGAGAGGAACAATACTTTCACCGTTTTTAATACCTTAAATACAAAGTTTTAGGGAAAACTCCAGATTAAACGAAGGGCGTCATGTTGCTGTACTTGATTTGATTGAACGGGAAGAATAGACACACTCAATCAAAAGCTCAAGCATAAGAAGTCAATCCAGCAATGGCCAGAGAGGGATTTCTCAGGCCATTGCTTCAGGAACATGATGAATCTGAATGTTTGCATTACAGAAATGACTATTCTATTATTTTCTGAACAGGTTCTGAGAGACACATAATTCTTTAACAGCAGAAAATGAAAAAGTCGGCAGGAGTGGGTGCTTCACCAACATTCTCATCTCTTGCAAAAACGCTTAAAAACGAAGCTGGAGTTTTGTTCTATAAGTACAGCATAATTAAGAAAAATGAAAAGATGTCAATCCCCAAAAAAAATTTCTATGCATATTAAAATTTAACAGCAATCCATCTATAAATTACAGATTAATAAGAAAATATGGATAGCAGGACTTGTTTAGAAATACCAAAGCACTTATGAGCATGGGCAGAAAAATCATAATAAAATATACATACTATTGACAATTTTCTTGATAAAGCTGGTGATGAAATGTTTGACTTCTATAAATACGGACATTTCATTCATATCTCTATCTTTTACCATAGAGATGACATGTTCAGATAATTCTAGAAAAGCTGTAACATATCCTGCGTCTAATAATTCAATCTGGCTTACAAATAAACAGGATTCTACCAGGCTTACTGTTAAACGATGACATTCAAAACAGGTCCCTTTTAACAACTGAAAAAATACAACAATATCAAAACATGAAATTCTTCTGCTGTTTTCTTTAAATGTCTATTATCGTACTAGTTAATTCCAATGCAAAAATAAAAATATCCCCAATATTTCCCACAATTATCATTAACGTATTTGATTACTTGCCACGGGCTTACTCGCCTAGGATCCTCAAGTACGGTTCGACATGCGCAGTGAGAAGGGGTATTCCTTAGAAGACTTTAAATCACACTTTCGTTTAACCAATGAAACATTTGATAACTTTGTTAATGAGCTCCATGGCTTACCAGAATTGCAGTTAGGAGAGCAAGGCTATGGTCGCACACCAGTCACAATTCCAAAACAAGCAATTGTGTTTCTGAGGCATATTGCTACCCCAGATCCATTTCTCTCACTATTCGATAGATTTGGAATATCTAAATCAACAACGCACTGTTATATGCCGCAGAGTTTCATTTAAAAAAAAATATTCAATGGCCATTACCATATGAACGTCAAGAGAATTCTGACTGTTTTGCTGAATATTGTAAATTTCCTGGAACAATCGGAGCTATCGGTGGTTGTCATATCCGAATTAAGGCGCCCAAGATGAAAGACAATCGAATATCATACATCAACCACAAAAATTTAACTCGGTCTTACTCTAGACTGTATGTGATCATCGAATTTGATTTACTCATGTTTACACCTGTTGGTCTAGATATACACATGACACATTGATTTTAGAACATTGACCTGTAATCAAATAAAGATTAAATAACCGACTCAGTTCTGTGATAGAACGTGCCTTTGGGAAACTGAAAGGACTCCGAGTATCCTTTTCGAACTCCTGGAATAATTGCACCAAGATGTAGAATCACTAAAATAAACACAACACTATTGTGGAATGGAAATATTGTATTTTTAATCGGAGCAAAGTGTTAACAACAATAATTCTTCCGTCGCCTAAACTTAATCTTTATATAACTTTGATCAAAAAATTGATTTGCTGCCATGTTGAATAATTGGATTATGGGATACTTCCCAAAGTAACCGGCTCCTTGAGACAGGTTACTTCGGCCTGGCACGAGTAAGCCGTTTAAATGACGTCATCGGTAAGGCGCCAGCAATCGAACGCACCCAATAACTAGAACATAAAAGTAATATTACGCCTCCAATCATTGTCAATTTCTGAAAATATTAATATTTTGCACAAACTTAATATTGGTAATTTTTAAGTAGAACCGGTAGTAGTCTGAAACATTTTGTTTGGAAGTCAAAATAAGATATTTTGAAAAAAAATTTCTCAATTTAAATTTAAAGTACTGCTTTGAATAGGAATAAGTTCAACAAGCCATTGCCATGCAAGATACGCCCACATTTTGCAAGAGATAAACACACAACTAACGAACATACAAATGACTACTCACCCTATATAGTTGTTTAAAAAACAGAGGATTATATACAGGCAATGCTAACTGTATATGACCTATGTGACCCGGACAATGTATGTTATTTTGACCGCAGGTAGAACATACTTCTCCACGATCATACGGACCTAAAAAGCAAAAAAAAAAAAGAGAATACAATCAATATTAAATATCTATACACGATAATTAAAGCTGAAATACGGCAATGAATAACACCAATGTTTGCTATGTTATTCATTGATCGCAGTACCCTTCATAAGACACAAGCACAAGTCATATGACCTGGTAATGGTATATGATCTTAACCGGACCCTTTGGTGCCAAGTTTCTAAATTTATGTGCAAAGACTTGTATCACTATAGAAGTGAAGCCTGTATCGTTACATTGCAGTGAACGCTTACGGCAGGCGCACGGATCCATTCACATGATTTGATATACGTTTGTTGTTTGAATAGTCTGTGTACAATGTCTTGTCTACAGTTTTGTCTTGTGTACTTGTTTGTGTGTGGTGTGGTCCTCCTGCATTTACTATTTGATCCTGTATCAAACATCATATCTAAAATAAATTATGATTTATTTACCTAAACTAGAATCATAAAGCCCATTTGCATTTGGATGAGCTAAGTTATCAAATGATATTGGATGTGATATTTCTTTCACACTTAATGCCTTTATTTCTTCATCACTATATACTCGGAATCCAATTTCATTCAGGCGAAATATAGGTACATCTTTATCTCCCACTGTGTCCATTTTAGGCCCAACTGAAAAACATCACCATTGGCATTAAATCAGTTAAATATAATTATAGACTACACTACAGTTCCTTTAAATAAAAAAACTCATTTCATACAGTAGGTTAGAATCTTAATCCCTACCTAACCCTAAATGATTGAAAGTAGGCCTACGCTTCACAGATAGCAAAATAATTCTTTTCGCTTATTTAGTTTGTTAAAACATATACCAAACAGCAAAAAAAACGTCAGTATGATTTCAAAATCAGAGAGGCACTTTAATGAAATCATTCTAAAAAATGACTTACTAAATGGATCAAAGCAATTTTTTGTGAACATTAAGTTGACACATTTGTGATTAATTCATCACAATAACAAGAAATTACAAGAGGGTTTAGAGTCTGTACTCAGTCTATACATCCGTATCTGGTGTGTCCACCGCGAGTGTCAATAACAGCAGCGCAGCGTCTGTACATGGACTGGACCAGACGATTGATGAACGCCATTGGCACCTGGAACCACACTCTCAGAAAAGATTGGCGCAATCCATTGGCTGAGTTTGGTCTCGGTACGACATTATTAAGTCTCCTCTGAATTTCATCCCAGAGATGTTCAATCAGGTTTAAGTCCGGACTAAGGGCTGGCCAGAGCATAACATTGACACCATTCTGCTGTAGAAAGTCCTGAGTAACTCTGGCGGAGTGGGCACGTGCGTTGTCATGCTGGAAAACGTTGTTCCGATGACGTTCGAAATGTGGTATGATGTGGGGTCTGAGAGCTTGATCGATGTAGTGCACTGCTGTGATGGCGCCTCCTCTCCCTGGGCCAAGATTTTGGAACACCACAGGACGCACTCTCTGGTTCAGGTCGATTCAACTCCTAACCATTATGCTTGAACCTCTGGATTTAAGTCTCGTTCCATGCCACATTGGTCAGAATCGTGCTGGCCACATCGATGCCATATTCTGGTCCTGCCATCTGCAGTTGATAAGCAATACCGACTCTCATCTGTGGCCTGAACAGTTCACCATTGCCTGTGTCGCCAGTTCTGGTGTTGTTGGGCAAACTGTAGATCTTCACGTCGATAGCGAGGGGTGAGGATCGGTCCACGGTAAGGTCTACGGCAATGGATGTTCTCTCTGGTGAGACGTCGGTGCACTGTATCGGTACTGATGGGTCTTTCATGTGTTCCCACTGTCTGTCATGCTGTCTCAGGTGCCTGTGTGAAGGGATTCTGCATGTGCTGTCGCACAACATGTGGTCTTGTCGCCTTGTGGTAACCCTTGGTCTACCAGTTCGGGGGTGATGATTGATGCTGTTGGTGGATCGAAAGTGTTGCTGAAGCCTGTAGATGGTCCGATTATTGACCTGGAAGTGATTGGCAACGGTTTGGGCAGTGTGGCCAGCGTTGAGTCTCCCAATAAGCGC
This sequence comes from Patella vulgata, assembly GCF_932274485.2. Classification (NCBI taxonomy): domain Eukaryota; kingdom Metazoa; phylum Mollusca; class Gastropoda; family Patellidae; genus Patella; species Patella vulgata. Next base: position 25,822,609 of record NC_065882.2, on the reverse strand, counting down.
CTGGTTTCTCTGAGTTGTCGTGAGTCGTGGGATGTAGTGTGAATGATTCAACCAGGTATGGGGGTGCATTTTATAGGGCTGGTCCCGGTGAACAGCACGTGCAAGCATGAGTTACATGAAAATCACGGAGAACACATTTTGACATTGCCATCTCAGAAGTCTGGTTGCGTTTTTGAGAACATTTCCTGGGTTCAATTCTGTGTTTGGGAAGAGCCTTATTGCTCAGGTAAAGTTGGATGGAGATGTGGTCACAAATATACAATAAAAATATTTGGCAAGTTTTATGCAATGCGTCTATTTAGAGTAATATACCAACCTGACGTTTCTTTTGTTGCTGCTTATTAATTATTAGTATAGAATAACACGGTAACCAAATACCACAATCACACTCTACAGTACTAGTCTCTGACTCTAGTCATTTCTATGGCTAAAACTTAGAAATTAAAATATATCCGCCCAAGAGAGGTGAACAGTGGTAGTTCTTATATTTCAAAATATTGGCTATCTAAATTCTTATTCTCAGTTTATCTGATTTTAATGGCATGATATTTAATATTCCCCACTCACTGTCAAATAGTTTATAAATCCAAGCACGTTTTCAATATTTATTTACAAATAACACGTGCTTGCAAGGGAGACAACTGTGATTTGGGAATTTTATTCTTGATCTACCAGACCACACAGACTTCATGGCAAGCACAGAGTATTTTTACTCTGTGATGACAAGGGCCACTGTGTCTACGTCAAATAGTTATGCACGTGAGTCAAGAGACATGCGTGACCCATCATTTATTAGTTCACATAGGCCAATAGGTCTTAGTTGTTTTTTGTCTCGTTTCTTATACGCCCACATTTTCATGTGGACGTATATTGTCGTCGCCCCTGTCCGTCCGTCCGTCCGTCCGTCCACAATTTGTTTGTGGACACTCTACAGGTCACAATTCTTATCCGATTTTGACGAAACTTGAAATATAGGTTTATCTCCAAAAGATCTCGGCTGCTTTCGATATTGGCATGTATCGGATCGAAACTTCGTGGATTATGGCCCCTGTTTGTACGAAAAATCACGTTTTTAGAGAGGTCACAATTTTTATCCGATTTTGTTGAAACTTGAAATGTAAGTTTATAACCCAAAGATCTCGGTTCCTTTCGATATTCGCGCATATCGGACCGTAACTTCCTGAATTATGGCCCCTGATTGTAGGAAAAATCACTTTCTTTTTAGCTTGTTCTCTATCAATCTCTCGAAAATGTGAGCGTATCCTGCCTGGCAGCCGCTGGTTTAACACTGGCTATGATGGGTGCATGCTGATACACCCCCCCCCCCCAATGTATAGGCCTACTGCTAGATAACAAACCTTATCTCTCAACCCTCCGTGTTTCGAGATAAGAGATGATGCTATTACCTTCAACGTAGCACATGCGGGAGCGATTCGCACCCGGCATTTGTAAACAAAATTGACAATATTTTTAATCAAAACAACGATTGATTATTGTTATTTATAATATTTCTGCCACACCCAACTATAATTAAGCATATACCTGAAACGGGTACAAATCCCCTCTTTTTAAACCATAGTGACAGTATAGATTGCTTTTTCCGACATTTTAAAATTACGTCTGTAACACATAAAGGCAGGGCCTCGTGTGCAATAGCCAATCAAAGTACTAATCTGATCAGAGTTGCGCAGTAGTAATACGCCGTAATTATGAACGTCCGAATCAATTTTGATAAGAACAACGCTTGATTTACTTTATTGTCAATATTTGCTGATAAATGAATGTTGTTTCAGTAGATTGGACTGCGTATGTGTAATAAGTACTAATAGTATAAAATTAACTTATTTTAAGATGGTACATACATTAATAAAGAAATTGAGGTTGCCACTTCAGAACTAAAGGCATCCAAAGTAGCTAAAAACAAGCACATCAGTATATCAGCGTTTTTAGTTACGTTCTCGTAGCTAGCCTACTGCTATTTAAAGGAATTGCTTACGACAGGTTTGTTTTATAGGAGTTTGTTTGTGTTTGGTGCACTAATTACTATTAGCCACGCGCGGTAGCATTCTTAGGAGCTAAATCGGTAATATTTGGGACTTAGAAATTGACAAAAATGGGTCGCAACGCATATAATAATGTAATATGAATGCATATAAACTGATTTACAGTCAATCGTTTCTGTTTCTACTGTATAATTTCTAATCAGTTATGTTCGGCGAAATACGCCAGAAGTCTCATGTGAATGGCAATCTTTAGCGTCTGTTTTTTTCAGTCTACACCGATGGTATTTATTGCGCGTGCTCTCCAGATAAGAATATAGCGTCACCATTTGACATGACTTGTGGAATATGTCTAGCCCTGTTCTTTGAGTCCCTTGTTCCAAATGGCGCTGAAACGCATTATGGTACACGATTCGTGTACCAATGGTAAAATGTTTATTTTTTCTTGAATATTGGATATCAGAAGCCCATCTTTTCCTTGTAAGATCACAAGACCAATGTTGATTTGAATTGACAAATAATTCGTGTTTTCAATCTCGAAGATTTTTGATGATATTGAGTTACACCGATAATATTTATTGCGCATGCTCTCCAGATAAGAATACGTGAAATATGTCTAGCCTCGTTCTTCCAGTCCCTTGTTACAAATGTCCCAGTGGTAAAATGTTTATTGGATACCAGAAGCCCATCTTTTCCCGGTAGGATCACAACATCAATGTTGATTTAAATAATGTTGACAAATAATTCGTGTTTTTATTTTTCCGGCGTGGTTCCCCCCTTGTTAGTGATGCAAGACGGGGGGGGGGGCTGACAAGAACAGCTGTCTAGCCGTTCGGATGGGACGAAAAGAAGAGGTACTGTGTAGACATTGACGTGCACGTAAAATATCCCTTGACAGATGGACTTCGATATAAGAGTAGTTCGTAGTGCCGCTGTCCGGGCAAAATTCCCCCATAGCACACTGTGTGGCGTATGCCCGTCTTCATTAGCCCAGTTCGGAGCAGAACAGTAGGACGTTAAACCCCATTTCATTTCTTTACATTTATAAAACGGTCACACTGTCCGTTCGGTTGATCAAAATCAATATTTTTTTTTTATTTCTTAACGCTCTTCAAAACGAAACTAAGAGAGAGAGAGAGACAGACAGACAGACAGAGAGAGAGAGAGAGGGAGAGAGAGTTTAACGTCCACTCGACACAAACTAGGTCATTTCGGGACTAACATAATATTATGGTTAAATTTTATTTCAATAATTCGCTTGCGCGTAGGGGTCTTCAACAGTGGGAGGAAACCGGAGGACCCGGAGAAAACCCAAGAGGTTGGCCAGGCGACCCTACTCCTTGTCACGTACAACCGGGGAATTGAAACCACGCCGCAGTTGACTCAATGACAGACCTTATACAGCGTGCTAAACATTCGGCCATCCAAAATACAAAGTTCAAACCATCCCGCAATTTAGTTATATATAGTGGTGGGGTATATTCCTCACTCCTAGAACACCTAATACCACTTCTCGATTGGGGAGTTCACTGCATGTGTGTGTGGCGGGGGGGGGGGGCTTTGTTATACTTTCATCTCTGAATTATCATTTTCTTTTTCTCAATCAAATTTCAAATGAAATAAAATTAATGTTTTTAAAACAAAGCAAACACAAAAAACTGTGTTCTATTGATGTATTTCTAGATTGTTTAATGCAAAATAATTTACTTTTGTACGTAAACTACGTGTATTTTACTATTCTTTAGAGAAAAAAATATAGGGAATTATTTACTTTTGTACCTAATATACTTTATTTTTGAAAGAAAAAATGTCGTGTTCTTGGGTTATATGAAAAAGGCGCAATTTAATAGAAGGATGCTTTGTACTGAATACCTTCAAAACAACAATAGAATAGGAGTAAAATATAGTTTAGTATAGGGTGATAATAATATAATTATGAATTTAAATACCTAATAATTCGTCAACATTTGGATTTTCTGTATTTCATTAAATTTGTAATTGAATTACCGCTCATATGTATTGAAGACTACTGTTATTTTCTAAAATTTTCAATTAGACACTTTCAGTTAGATATTCTAATGCATCAAATGTCTTATTTGTTGTAACTTTCATTATAGTTGTGAATAAATACACCTTCTTCTAAACTACGTCTTGCTGGGGTGAGAAAATATCTATTTCAGTCGAATGTGTATAGGTTTTCTCTATTCCGTCCTTAAATATTTAAATTCATTTTATTTAAATGTATCTCGACTTATAAAAGTTGACAATTAAACAAATATAACTCGACCGAATAAGTGGCAAATTCAAACCACGTTCAATAATGTAAATAAAGGTATTAACAATTTTATCTCGGCAAAACGAGAATCATTTGCAGACTAGTTAGTATGCAGTATTTATACTTCCTTTTGCTTTCCAATTCATTTAAATAACGCAAAACAGCATTATCTCAATAGAAAACAATTAGTGCTAATCTAAAAGGGCTGATATGTTGCGAATGCCTTACTATATACATCTGTGATCATTTCGGCATTCCCATCGGTCCACTACTGGCAGTAGCGGATCTAGAAGCCACCCCCATCTACTCTAGGGCACCATCCCCATCCACAATCCCACCCCACAATGAATGTCAACGTCGTATTGCCTATAGGCCTATAATAATTAATATAGCCGTTCGCCGATCGTTATCTCGCTGGAAAGCAATTTAATGCAAGTTGATCGACACAGCGAACAACCTGAAGAGGGAATTTCCGGGAGGGGGGGGGGTCCCCCTGAGAAAATTTGAGTCAATTTTCTGATTTGGGTTCATTGCTGGGAACAACTTCTTGTGAAAGAGAGGAACAAAAATAGGACACATCTCGAGATCTACGTTCTATTCTGCCTGTTGTGTGGGAGTTAACACCACAGAGTAAAAATATTGTGTTAACACAACATTTGGTACAACTAACTAAACTGGGCGGTTCACTAGGTCTACTGCATATGGTAATATTCTTTAAGTGGCATTTAGTAACTGGGCAGAAAAATAAACTATAAACATACTTATGGAAAACATACTTATGACTTATGGTTATTATAGTTTATCGTGCATATGATATAGTGGTGAGATGGCATAAGACGACAGCGAAGTTGTAGAATGATGACATATGGAATCGAGCCCCGTATAGGCGCGAAAAACATTTCATGTAGCGACGTATAATATGTAAAATACTGAACTTGTAATTTTGGGGGACTGGGTCTGAGAGGAGGGGGTGGGGCTGTCTTAAAATTTCTCTCAAAAAGCACAATAAGTGCAAGAGCACGAAATGGCAATAAATCGAAAACACGTCCATGGGTCAAATTACGACAAACTTTGAATTCTGTACGAAGTAGGCCTATGTGCTAAGAAAATTGCCTGCCCTCGATCGGACTGGTCCGACTTAGGCTATATAGTTTTTCTATAACCCTCCAATTATTTCTAAATGACGATTATTTCTAAAAACGATAGATTTCGGTGAATTATATGACGTACGGTACCTCATCCCAATATCACTGTGAATTGTGATAAAAGCTGATTTAACGGGGCCTTTAATTTTGACTTCCAGACCACTAATAGAACCCATCCAAACCCGTTGTCCCCGGTATAAGTCACTGAAAAGATCGTGGTCAAAGCAATTATGATTTTTGGTGTTATTTTTTTATATTTTAATAAACTACAATTAAATCTCTTATATTTGTTCCAAATTTAAAGGGTTGTTTGGCCTATACTAGGATTAACTTGTGAAGGTCTTTCACTCGGTCGGTACTGTCGGCTAACAACGAAGACCTTTAGCACAGATATAGAATTCAGGTCATTTCTATGTTTAAATCTGCGAACATTCGTCTTTTCTTAATGTAGGCCTACACATAAAATTTATTCCATTTATGATCATTGAATTTCATTTTTTCTTTTAAAAGCTTGCGAAAATGCAAGAGTTATGCCCCTTTCTAAGTTTGACCTTTGACGTCCCAGATTAGACACGTGACCCCTAAGACAGCCAATCAAAAAAATTCAGTGTTGCCGCCATCTTTACCATTGAAACCGCGAGACAGCCAAGGAAGTCTAATATGTCTTGTTTATAAGGATTTAAATAACTACCCTGCCTTAGAATTCTTTATAAGTAAATAAAATGGCCACCGATGGAGGGGGCAAACTTAAGCCAAAGCGTTCTCAACCGGCACAAAAACCCTATGAGAGAAGAAAGGTACGTTGCATCGACATTGCCGATTGCTTACACACGTGAGAACCCATTTTTAGGTGAACGTGTTTCATTATCAAGATTTTGAAATTATTTTTGAAATAATTGCTTTAGGATGATTAATATTTGTCATTGTGAAACTTATATTCTAAATGATATTTATGTAGCCGGTAGGGCAGTCTGCAATTACAACTTCTAATATAAATCAGCATTATTAAAATTTAATTGTCGACTTTACTTTCTGTTCTCTGACGAATGTCACGACAGAAAATGCCGAGTCCCTAGTTCATAGATTTGTAAGTTAGGCGACTATGACCATTAGTCGATAAACGCTAAAACATTAGAACTTTAAAATACTGAAGTTGAGTAGGTTTACTTGGTTCTAAAAGTGGATGACATGAGATTGAATGTTTTACAACCGAACAGATTTGAATTGCCACTGGCACTGACTAGTCCTAGGCCTAATTTAATTTATTAGCATTGTAAAATTTTATAAAATCCATATACAGTAATACAGTATTTGACAATGTCATGCCTGGCGTTAATGAAGTTCTCAGAAACAGTCAGTTATGTCATATTCTTGTATTACTATTAGCTTTTCATGATGAATCTGTGCTTGGCACGATGTAATTTTCGGAGATCAAGGACACTGATAGTGATATCATTGTTTTGCGAAAGGATATAATAGGTTTTGGCACAATTAATGTGTTTGTATTTCACAACAGATTGCAAGATAAATTTAATAGCGGTCCAGATATCACCCTACCAGTGAAGAGAGTAGTGTGTTAATCATACTCACCGCATGTAACGAGGTCCAAGTTTACAAATCCCCTTTTATATCCTATAAAAATGAGCCTCCATACATTTGTCAGTTACATATTCTCACTGTTCGGTAAAATAAGCCAACTTTTTGATTGGAAAATGTGTAAGACTTCTGAATATGCTGCCAACTCACTAGAACATTGTTCACTATGCTGCAGATTTCGGTATAAAGTGGAGGCAGGAATGTGACCCTGACCTTAAAAATCAGGGAATTTCAAAAAGGTATTGTACCTGTTGGTGGCTTTATTTACATCTTGACAAAACCTGCCATGCCATATTCATATGATATTGTTTATCTTTCAGTCATTGTACAAGAAAGTTACAGATACAGTAAAGGATTTATTGTCACCCTCCTGGTTAACCGATATAGTTTCAACTGTAAAGAAGTCACCACCAAAACAGAATTATCCCAGTACATTAGACGAAGATGAAGATGAAATGTTTATGGTAAAATATAATGCCTTAGTTTTGATCATCAAATGTATTGTAAATTATAATCAGGGTGTGGAATAAGGGACATCTGATGCTTTGAGGCCTATGAAAACTCTTATACTCCTTCATCTTATACTCCAGATCAACTTATATGGACAAAGGTCCAAATATTGAAGTCCAGAAAAACAATTTCTATCAGAAACAGAATCTTTCTTCCAACATTGTTCTTGTGGAAATAAACACATTTTCTTCTCATATTTTTGCATGACAGATCTGTTTCAGTTAAATTAGCCAATCTGAAAAATGTTGCAATTAGACACCTTCTGTTCTGATTTTTGTAACATTGTTACTTCTCATATTATCACCATGTGAAGAAGACAAGAGTGTTTATTGTCTAGTATTTATTGGGAGTTTTAAAATGTTAACTTGTTCAAGTGTACCAAGAACAATACTTGAAACATTACTCATGTCAGTCCTACATTTAGCAACTAAATATTTTACATTAACTAATATTATGGGCTATGTTTTGATGTACATCGGCACAGTGTTAGGCATGGATAGCATTCTTGTACATGTAACTTTCCTGCGTTGACCAGGCTTTTGAAGACGGGCGGCTAAAGATACAAAAAAATAAACCTGTACTCCACATTTACTTATCTAAAATTATGGTAACTCTGTGTTGAAATGATAAGTTATTTTTCTACATTGATTGAGTTTGCCTGTATGGAGGACTTACATATGTATGCATTATTATTTTTCTAGAACAAATTTTGAAATCTTTGTGTGCTGCAAATGTTATTGTAATGCATATTTACAGTGGGTGTGGTTAAAAATAAATCCCTTTTTTGTGGCAAAAGTGAGTGAACAATTTACAAAAGAGTTAAATAATGTAGGCTATGAAAGAATAACAATGGTACAGGTACAGTATTACATGTATCTACTCACTGCCTTTCCTTTGTATTTGTACATGTACTATTAAATATATCTATGATATAATTATTAATAGAAGTTAATATATGAAATTTATTTTACAGAGTCCACCGCAGTCACCAAATCAGGTGAATTCTTACAGTGGGCCTCCAAGAATTGCATCTCAGTTAGAAAATAAACTACCGGCTCCTCAGCCTAAACGATCTAGAGTGCCAGTACCTTCAGTTTCCCTGAATAATCCGGCTTTTGGTTCTTCAACTTCTCATCCAGGTGGAAGTTTTAGTTCGTCGCAGTTACCGTTATCAAGATATGGTACTAGTACTAATAACCCTAGTACCAGTACAAATAGAAATGTTGTTACAAGGTCACCTATACATGGTTAGTATCTTTAAGTGGTGATTCACCCACCCCGCTTTCTGGTGAAATTATGAGATCGGCTAGTCACAATAATTCTTGAAAACACAATGACTACCCTATGACAATGAGTTTTTTTTCTTGTGTCTTTCTGGGAATATGTGACTTGTTGGAATCCTATCAGAGTAATTGCCTGTCTTCATAAACTTGAAAATACAGTTTCAAACTGGTCCTACAGTGAAACTTATTATAATATCATCATGATGGAAGTGAAGCCTCAGTACTTAGTGTCGATGATAGGCTTTGTCCATGACAATGCATATGTAACAATCTCTACCATTCTAGCTTCACATGGGGGATTGGATGGCCGAATGGTTAGCACATGCGCGCTGTATCATAAAGTCTGTCATTATTATTATTATTATTATTATTGTTCGATTTATATAGCGCTTCATTACACGTGAAGTGTTTCTAAGCGCATATCACAAACATATACTTCAAACACACAGAAACAATCAAAATCAGGAGAACATAATTAAACACAGCTGCCTGTTAGGCGCTATTAGTATTATTCAAAGGTTTATATCCAACAAATCAACCGGCTAATCTCAATATTGAACTCAGTCGAGGTATTACCTGATGAACACCTACACCAAGTAGAGTTCAAAAATAAAAACGAAGTTTAAAAGAATCAACTTCATTAACAAAAATTAAACAATCAAAAACTAAACAGATAAATCAAATTCAAACGAAACAAATAAAACAAAGAAAATTGAGTGAACTGGTGTACATGTAGTTTCGATTCCCTAGTTGTACGTGGCAAGGTGTAGGGTCGTCTGTCCAACCTTGTGGGTTCCTCCGGGTCCTCCGGTTTCCTCCTACGCGCAATCAAATTATCGAGAAAAAAAAATGAACAATGTGTTAGTCCCAAAATGACCTTGTTTGTGCCTAGTGGACCTTAAACCCCATTTCTCTCTCTAGCTTCACACATACTCTGCGGTATCAAATGTCATTAAGAGGTAGTAATGTGATAAATTGTCAAATTAGAATCTGTAGCGTTATCGGTTGTTTTACAAAGTGTGTCTTATTTTTTTCATTTATTCGCCATATTATACCATATTAATCATAATACGTAACATTGTAACAGTGATCTGAAAGATAAAATATCCAAACTGTTGAATATGAAAGTAGTAAATGTTTCTACTAGCTAGACAGTAAAATAGATATTGAATACTTCCATTCTTTATCACAGGCATCGATTTACTAAAATATTTCAATTGTAAACCCTGAAATAGTAATGTATGAAGTAAATAAATTAGCCATAATTTCTTTTTGTATGCAAAACTCATTATGTTTTAAAAAGACTTTTCACTAAACCTATTTTATAAGATTTATAAGGTCACATTTAACTTTTCAGATAATGTATCTCATTTAGCCACTGGTTATTCGTTTGAGCAACAGACCAATCTGTTAAATTTAAATGAAAAGGAATTACAGCAAATAAAAGATAACCTGTCTACAGGTCAAACTAAATCCACATCAGATTCAGAAGATCAACATTCTAGGACAATGGCTAGAAATACTAGTTTAAAAACTGATGGTAAATAAAATATATTTTAATGTATGTCAATTCAAGATATTAAATTTTTAAATCGTCAAAGTGGGGTTTGAATATCCACCCATTCGCTTGTGTAATTCAGAATTGAGGGAAAACTCGAAAAACCCTCGAAGTAAGGCCAACAATCATACTTCTTGTCTTGCACAATCCTTGTATCCAAACCACAACATGTTGTCCCAAAAAGGTTTATTTTTAGTCTTATATAATTTGAGGGATTAAAACTTTGCTAATTGATTGACAGTATGGACTAAAATGGACTATAAATCTAATACATTCTTTACTGAAATCCCTATCAACATTGTTGAAGTGTTATGTAATGCCTTAAGTCCTGTATCTTACTTTCCTTAGGCTCATCACAAAGAGCTAGAGTTTGGCAGAATGAAGTGTGTCAACCAATACGGCCAATAGAACCTGTTGTTACTGACAAACCCTCTTTTAAAGCCTCATTATTTGGTTCACCTGTTATAGTAAGTGTAATAGAAGTTTTAAACTTTTTTTATTATAAAAATAGGCAGTCATAACTTTAATTGATCATATTGTGAACTCTCGATCTAGCATAATTCTATTTCGTAAATATCCATGACCATTATGAGATCACGTGTGATAGTACTGCGCAGGTGTAAGTTCAGTGTACTAGCAGAGTTGCATCTGATTTTTGGTGTTTTCAGTGAGCTAGTGGGCATATGGAAATGAAAATAGCATTAGTCAGTGAATTTCCTGATTTCCTCCATATAGATTTTCAATTTGATTATCCTGATTATTGTTTGAGGGAGATCATTTCTTATCTGAGATAAGGCAAAGCAAGTCAAGCTAAATGTTTCATCTTTTATGAGTGTTTAACTTTTTACTCCTTGGTTCATGGTATTGTTAAATAGTATTTGTGAAGTGAAGTTATATGTTAATTATTGCAGGATACAAGTTTACTGGGTGATGATGTGTTAAATCAATCATCTTTTTATCCTGGTAAAACTACATTTGGAGGATCGTCATCTGTCAGAAACAGAAGTCGTTTAAATGTTACAGCTCCATATCAGGTGATCATTTATTAAAATGTTTTTTGGGACATTATAATTCATTTTCTAATTGAGGTACCGTAGCGTGTTGATGTTTTGGGGTATGATGACTTTGATTCTATTGCAGTTAGAGTGAAAGCATTTGGGGTACAGTTTCATTATGTCATTACATTGACGAAATTTGATAATGAACATTTTCTGCTCAGGTTATGCAGAGTGATAAACAATTTGATTGCTAGATGCTTTATAAAAAGATAATGTGCAAATAATTAATGACTGTCACTTTTTATTTTGGGATTGAAGCTGGGGAGATTGTCCTTACTGTTAATTATTTATTTGCCTTGAAGATCAGTTTCGAAAACAAATTAATATATCAAAATTAATCAAATCAACAATTTAATTTTTGATTGCAATCAGCTAGGTCAAATTACAATTAAAGTTTAACCTCTTGTATTCTTTTTCAGACTGCTTTACCAATACGCAAACATATGACACCAAAATTAGCCAATAACTCTTTCAGTGCTGTTACAAGTTCATCTGCCAGAAGAATTTTAGAATCGTTAGAAAGAATGTCCACACCATTATCGGTTAGCTATGAGCTTTATTTTATTGTGCAGATATCTTCATTGAAAGTACTTAGACTCTAAGTTCAAGTGCTTGTTTTAGTTTTTTGGTTCTTTTAGAAAAATCTTTCTCATTTCATAATATTGAGAAATCACTGGATTTTTTGGTGAAAAGAAAACCAGATTGATTTCTCTATTTAGGGCGAGAAAGAGAGAAAATAAGTTTACTGTTCATGAGTTAAGGCAGATGGCCCTTCTTATCATTTAGAAACCAAGCATGGTCCAGTGAAATGATGGAGACAAACGTCGGAACACAAAGTCTTGTCTTGAAATGTTTGGGGGGGGGGGGCTTTTTTTTTCATAAATTGACTGGACTAATATTGCTATTCATATATTGTATTTTAGGATGTGAAAAAGATTCCTATGGAAGTTCCTTCTGTCTCGGACTCTTTGTTTTCCTTTACGGTATGTGTTATCTATTTGATATTCACAAACTTTGTTTATGGTTGTTTTCTGCTAGATAAACAATGGTGTGTCAAATTTGATTCTGTGGTGCTGTCTTCCTTATTTTTAGCAATGTATGACTACATGATAAATATGATTAAGCATTAGTAATTTTAGAAAACATTGATTAAAAAATTATTGTGTAATTTTATTTTTAGCCATCAAGTTACAGACGGCAGTCCCGGTCTTTCCAACCATCTGTTTTATCACGAAGATCTCTTGATGTATGTTTTGGGGTGTTTTTTTTTTTTTTATTGCATTGAATTTACCTAGCTAATCTGTTCAACTTGCCATTCATTCTTCAGTTTTTATCTTTAAGCACAATATTACATTTGTGATAAAACTGGTTAAACACATTCCAAATAAAATATATACTATTCAAAAAAAGTAGGGGATATTTGATTTTTAAGTGTTATTAAAGTCACCTAATGAAACTGACGAAGAAACAAATGACAAAATGAAATGTAGATCACATTCATCGATTTATTCCAAATGATCGTTAGACTAAGTAAGGCACAGACTGACCATTATAAGGGTAAAATGATACCCGGGGTCAAACAGCAAAGTTACCACAGCATCACAACCAAGTCAGTAACGGGTAAAACCTCCTCTGTTTGCCAAACAAGCATTGATCCGACGTGGCATACTCCTAATGAGACGTCTAAGGTCATTTTGGTCCAGATTGTCCCATTCCTGTTGCAACGCAGCAGCAAGTTCTTGGACATTGGCAGGACGTTGTTGCCGTTGACGTAACCTCTGTCCAAGCATGTCCCAGACATGCTCGATGGGGGAGAGGTCGGGACTCAGTGCTGGCCAAGGTAATGTGGTGATGTTCTGTTGTTGGAGGTAACCTGTAACGATCCTGGCCCTGTGACATCTTGCGTTGTCATCCTGGAAGATGAAACGGCGGCCATGACGTCGTGCGAACGGCACAACATGGACTGCCAAGATGTTGTCCCGGTAGTACTGGCCTGTAACACGCCCTGCAACAACATGTAAAGCCGTTCTTCCAGCAACAGTGATGCCTCCCCACACCATAACAAAACCACCCCCAAATCGATCATGTCTGATGACGTTAACGTCTTGGAAGCGCTCGTTTCGACGCCGCCACACCCTCCTACGTCTGTCCAAAAAATCAACAGTGAACCTTGACTCATCTGAAAACATCACATTGCTCCAGCGTCGATTATCCCAGTGTTGACGATCCCTACACCAACGACGTCTTGCCTGAATGTGATGATCTCTCAAACAAGGGATCACGCGAGGACGTCGGGCGCGAAGGGGACCCCTATGCAGTCGATTCCGAATCGTCTGGCCACTCACTCTCACACCAGTGTCTGTTTGAAGACGAGCGCTGATCTGATTTGCTGTGATGACACGATTTCTCAAGGCCAAGGTACGGATAAATCGATCCTGGGCTTGAGTTGTCGCCCTTGGTCGACCTGAGCGTGGTCTGTCCTGTACAGATTGTGTATCACGGTATCTGGACCATATCCTGCTTATGACAGACTGAGAAACATTCATCGTCCGCGCCACAACCGCCTGTGTTGTGCCGATCTGTAGCATGCCAAGGGCACGTAACCTTTCATTTTGGGTAAGTCCGACGCATATCAAAATTTGTTTTCTGGTCACTAAAACAATTAAACTGATGTTTCCACCCTGGAATTCAATGCCACAATGACTGTAACATTCAAAGTCAGAGTCGTGCAAATCTTGGGTTGGACCCCCATGATGATCCCAAGCATCACCTGCATTCCATGCGGTAGCTATTGGTGCGTTTGGGCGTCACATGTAACTGGAAATGTTTCTTCTGTTAGGTTCTATAGTGACTTTTTTCGTAGTCATTTGCATATTTTAGTATTATGCCCCCAAAATCAAATATCCCCTACTTTTTTTGAATAGTATATTAACACAGATCATTGCTATGGTAGATTTGCAACAAAGATTTTATCAAACCAGAAGTGACGCTAGCAAAAGGAATACAACAGAAGTAACCCATATATATAACTGACTGAAGTTTAGAGAGATAATAGATACACGGTCGATTTTCAGCTCACGGATAATTCCTTTAAGGACGAAAAATTGTAATATTCGACTGAGAGACGATATCTGTTCGAAATGAACTATTCATAAAAAAAATGACTGTCACGAGTAGGGCTGTGTCGATACAGTTCATTTTCGATACGATACGTATCGCGATATGGTGACATCACTTATTATGCCCAAAATAATCTCAAACTACATTCTCTTTCAAGACATTTGAGAAGAGTAAGCAAGCATCAGGGTTCTTAATCTATTTTGAAACAACCTGCTAGAATAATGTTGGGTCAGTTGAGATCCCGTAGGAAGTGGGTTAATTATAAGAGTCTATTCCCTTTGATATAACTAGACTTCAACAAAAATAATTCTTGGTAATTTATGGAGAATGCCGTATGTATAGGATTACCACAAAAATAACGACAGAGGTACACCTTTTGAAAATTTTCCATATTTAATTCACGTACCAACTTGAAGTTTACGTCAGTAATATTCCAGACTAAATTACCGTCTTCGTTTATTCGATGAAACGTTCGCGTTTCATAAGTCAATGATCTAAAATATTAGTATTTTTCTACTATTGCCAGTATCAGAAAACGCTTTACATGTAGCCAAAATAGGCTAATACGGCACCATGGCATTTCTTCATAACACAATATGTAGTTTTCTGTCAATCACTTAACAAGTCACGTAACTTGCAAAAGTTTTTATTCATTCGCCAATGATAGACACATGGTACAATTGTCACATGACAACCATACTTGAAATTGCTTTAAAAAAAAATTCCGCACGATTATGATATAGCCTTCAATAAAAACGACAATATTTTTAAATTTAAGCCTTTGTCAGAATGTGTATAAAATTAAAATCATAACGGTAAGCGCTATTTAGAACTGGTTTATTGACCTAATTCGCCACCGATATGTCACGCGTCATTGAAATTCAGCATTGGAGATGCCATCAGGAAAATATATTATTAAATGATTGTTTCTCGGTGTATTCAGTGTTCTATCAGGGGATTATATTCAATGAAGATTTAAATTTACCTAACAATTGGTCAATGAATCCATCAATGTATGATCCAGTTATTATTATGATATCTACTGGTACCTGGAATTCATACACGGCGTGGAAGACGCTCGATTGGCAAACCATGCTGAGATCGTCTTCTTTCGTCACGTAGGTTTCAATTCATGGTCTTTCTTAACTGAATAATTTTTTCAACAATACGGCGATACGGCCATATATATCGATATAAATATCGCTGGAACGTATCGATACATATCGATATATCGACACAGCCCTAGTCACGAGATAAGGGAAATATAGAAAAAGTCTGTATATTACCTTTTAAGCAATAATTATAGTTTATTCCTGTAACTTTATGAATTAACTAAAGCCATTATTTTTTTTACAATTAGTCAATTCCTTTTATGAATTGTTAGTTTCGAACAGATATCCTCTCACAGTCTAATACTACAACTTTTCGTCCTTAAAGGAATTATCAGTAAGCTTAAACTCGACCATCTCTCTCAACTTTAGTCAGTTGTAAGGATTATTTGTGTTTTCTTTTTGCTAGTGACACTAATTTAATCAAATCTTTGTTGGACATCTACCATAGCAATGATCTCTGTGTTAATATTATATTTGGAATGTGTTTAACCAGTTCTATCACTTCTGTAATATTGGCCGCCACCAACATTGTCCTTAAATAGACAGAATACTAACGAGTGTGTGTATTGTATCATGTATACTTCAGAAAGGTTATCTAATTGGAGATAATTCAGCATTGCAGCTTTGGGACAGTCTTTAACATGCACTTTTTAGGTTTGATTATGTCATTTTCAAACAAATAAATAAAATTTGTTTACTATTTATCTTTTTTTCTGTTTTCAGGTCCCTATAAGAAGTGGCCCACCCACTAGTCAAATAAGAACACATTCTATAGCTTCTATATCTAGAAATAGACAGACAGTAACATCCACACCAATATCTAGTAGAAAAGTCTCTTTGACACAAGAAGATTCAAATGTAAGAAATTTTGATACTTTTATTTAATTCTACAAGACTGTCCCTTTTAGTCTAGTTATTGCATGTAATGATTAGAACTGTAGAAGATTACACCTGAAATAATATGTAGATTTGGTTGTGTTTGATAATCATTAGAAAGTATCAACTCATCCAGACATGGTTATAAACCTATATTATCGCCATGTTTTATGGAGGAGAATGTTATTCCCCAGCAACTGGACGACTGTCTTCATTACGTTCCCATCCTTTTTACGCTTGCTTTCCTTAGCTAATAGATACAATAAGTGATCACACAAATATTCCCATTCAAATGCTTTTCAAGGCTATGCACTCTGCTTTTTTTGTATTGTTCAATATCAAGTAAAACTAATGGAATTCAACCATATATTTCTATACGCCCACATTTTCAAGTGGACGTATATTGTCGTCGCCCCAGTCTGTCCATCCACAATTTGTTTGTAGGCACTCTACAGGTCACAATTCTTATCCAATTTTGACGAAACTTGAAATATAGGTTGATCTCCAAAAAAGATCTCTGTTGCTTTAGATATTGGCATGTATCGGATTGAAACTTCATTTTTAGCTTGTGGCCACTCTAGAGGTCACAATTTGTATCGATTTAGATGAAACTTGAAATGTATGTTTATAACCCAAAGATCTCAGTTCCTTTCGATATTCACGCATATTGGGCTGCAATCTCCTGCATAATAGCCCCTGACAAAATGGTCGCTTCTTGTACGCAAATAGTGTAAAAGTATGTAAATCGTATGAATGTATGAAAAATCGTTTCTTTTGGGTTTTTTTTACCTTTGTCTATGTCCATCTCTTGCAATATGTAGGCGTATCTTGCATGGCAACTGCTCGTTGTCTTCTGTAGCAAGTATTTGATAATAAAGTTAATACAGTCAACTAACATCAAATTCAAAGAGATGGAAAATATTTTCATTTTAAAAATTCGATATCTTGCGAAACCAGACTCAAAAGCAATGCAATTATTGATTATTTTGATTGAATCATATATTCAAATAGCGTTTTAAATAATATTCAAATAGTGAAAACTAAAATATAAAGCATACAATGTTAAATCCCATCTTCATTAGCCAGGATTAAGCAGAAGACTAAAACATTAAACCCCATTTCATATAATATTAAAGTCTTTGACTGTATTTTATTTGGGATTGGTATTCTTATTTCTGCTTTTTACCAATGTTGGCACAATTTATTTTTTTAAAGGAAACACAAGAAGCTTCAAAAAGAAAAGAAGATAATGATGGCATATCAGCACAGTAAGTATTACAGATATAAAAGGTTTGTTTTTAAAGTTTGACACGTCGATTTGTTTTACAAAATGGGTGTATATATAAAATTTTAGGTCAACATATAGTACATATCTTAAATTATAACAGTTTGAACCAAAAATGAATCTGGAATCATAAGCAAGCTTGCTTTTGCTTAGTCTTACAAAATAGAAATTTAAATATATCTAGCTTGTCCCATCACAAATTGAAAGAAAGCATGAAATCAACACTATTTCTAACATTCAACTCTAAATAATTATCTTAAAGATAATACACATGTTCAACAAAATTTGTGGTTATTTGAACTTCACACCAAAAAATAGGAAGTGGTAATCAGGTTTTCCAGAAACAGAAATAGCTTACCTCAAACACATACCCACCAGTCACTGTTTATATTTAAATGCCAGTGATCCTGATTTGTCACAAAAAAAGAATTGAAAATATGTATTTGTAAATAAATCTTTGATAGAAATAAAAGACAAGATTTTCCATATGGTATTTAGGGGAAAGATGGAGTTTATATATGGCATTATTATTAAATAAAATCGTTTTGATGTATGGCGAATATCACCATTTTTTCAACTTTTTTGACAGATTGCCAAGAGACAAATTGTATGAAACACCCTCATCTTCATCGTGGGGTGCAGGTGGAGGTAAAATGAAACGAGATAAAACACATCATTATTCCAGTAAAAGGCCAGAAGATGATGATATTGTAAGTGGTTCTTTTTTTGGTGTGCTTCACTGTAATTTTCATGTATGACTGTCCCCAAAAACTTATTGCACTACAGTTCTAAACACAACCCAGGTTGTCATAAAATCCAGAGAGATAGGGATTATTATTTATTAACAATTATTGGAAGCAACAAGTCAACTACAATATATTATAAAATATCCCCCTCTTTTTGTTTACCAGAATTTAGTCTGAATAGTATATAGGTTCGCAGTAGTAGAGATGTTTCTGAAACTCAGTTCAAGTTATTTTTCTGACTCTGTAGTGAGTAGGCCTGTCTACCAGCACTAATAGTTTCACATTTTTGTCCCAGGCCTTTTGAAGAAAGCTGAGAACTATTAACTTGTTGTCGGCTGTCTGCTGGTCACACTATTTGGGACACATGCTCAAACTTGGTGTAGGTGTGTATTAGGTTATCTTTACGGAGTTCGATGAGCAATTTCTGCTTAATGCAACTTTGTGTATAGGTTGTTTACATCAATACTGTGATTAAGTTTAATGCTCAGTTATTGTCCCCCGCCTTTCGAAGAAAGCAGGGGACTATTAAAATGGGTTCGTCCGTCTGTCTGTCTGTCCGTCTGTCTGTCCGTCCGTCTGTCTGTCCGTCACACTTTTTGGGACACAATAACTCTCTTCCTAATTGAGCTAGAATGTTCAAAATTGGTGTATGTGTTTATTAGGTCAATGCCTTGATGGAGTTCGAAGATGAGCATTTTCCGCTTAGGGTAAGCAGAGATAAGCAATTTGATTGGTTGATGCTTTGGGACACGATAACTCTCTTCCTAATTGGGCTAGAATGTTCAAACTTGGTGTATGTGTTGATTAGGTCAATGCCTTGATGGAGTTCGAAGATGAGCATTTTCCGCTTAGGGTAAGCAGAGATAAGCAATTTGATTGGTTGATGCTTTGGGACACGATAACTTTTAATTGAGCTAGAATGTTCAAACTTGGTGTATGTGTTTATTAGGTCAATGCCTTGATGGAGTTCGAAGATGAGCATTTTCCGCTTAGGGTAAGCAGAGATAAGCAATTTGATTGGTTGATACTTTGGGGCACGATAACTCTCTTCCTAATTGAGCTAGAATGTTCAAACTTGGTGTATGTGTTGATTAGGTCAATGCCTTGATGGAGTTCGAAGATGAGCATTTTCCGCTTAGGGTAAGCAGAGATAAGCAATTTGATTGGTTGATGCTTTGGGACACGATAACTTTAGTTCTAATTAAGTGAGATTGATGAAACTTGGTGTATAGTTTCATTACAGTAATACCTTGACTAAGTTTGATAATGAGCATTTTCTGCTCAGGGTAAGCAGAGCGATACGCAATTTGATTGGTCGAGACTTTGGAACTCAATAACTCTCCTTCTAATTGAGGTAGAATGTTCAAACTTGGTGTAGCCGTTCATTAGGTGAATGCCTTGATAGAGTTCGATGATGAACATTGTTTGCTTATGGTAAACAGAGATAAGCAATCTGATTGGTTGATGCTTTGGGACATGATAACTTTAATTCTAATTAAGTGAGAGTGATGACTGCATGCTTTGGGACAAGATAATCGTGATTCTATCAGATAGAGAATGATGAAACTTAGTGTATAGTTTGATTGCTCGATACTTTTGAAAAAAATAAATGTGCGATTAATTAATATGTCATCTATTTATTTTGGGATTTCAGCGGGGGACATCAGCCTCACTGTTGGCTTGTTCTTTTCTGTATTTCAGATGGAGATTCCCAGTTTAAAGGCTGATTTTACATTACCTGTTTCCAACTTACCTCAAATACATTTTACAGCTACACCTATTGTTAAAGTTGATGATGATATGGCCAAATGTATATCTGAAACTAATAAAGGAGAATTAAAATTTTCTTTCTCCTCACCAGTACATCAATCACAGACACCTGTCAATGTGGAATCACCCGGTAGTAATGTCAAAGTAAGTAGATAGTGTGTAACAAAATGATACAGTTGGTCACTTTTATGTAGACAAATTTCTTTATCTATATTTTGGATGCAGATCAATGTGTGTTAAGTTATCAAAGAAATGTTTGAGCTTTTTACACTACTTTACTAATATGATTTCTGTATCTAGTCCACCCGACATGAAATGTAAATTAAGCGACTATAGTTTTTTTCTTCAATATCTCAATACTTCTATTTTCAAAACTAGACCGGCATAATAGGAGTTGTGGTTGGTAGCATTTAACTGTATATCAATGTAGTAGATATAGAAAAACATTAACCCTTGTAATGCCAAGTTAGACAGGAATATGTTTTTGAATTGACCAAAATACTACTTAAAAAAATAAGATATTTTGAGTATATTTTAAGAGCCTGCTATGAATTGTATTTTCAGAGTTTTACATTTAGTTCACCTTTAAAAGCTGATGATAAAAGTAAAGATGCTCAACCATCAACAGTGGCATTTACTTTTATGTCAACACCAACTACGGCCCCTAAACTTAAAACTACATCTGTGTTAGGTAATGGAGGTATGTAGCTATTTGTATGCTTGCATTTTGTAACAATTTGTTGTAGATTTAAAAAGTTTAAGCTACAACAAATTGTTAAAAAAATTTCTGTCACCTTATGAATACTATAGTTCAATTCTGTTAAGATGTGAACAGGCAGAAAGCACCCTTTCCATAAATTACTTTACTATATTTATTATATCCAGGCCACGAAATTTCAAATTTTGGCGTAACCAGAAAAATGGTTGTGGGTTTATGCTCTGCATAACCATTTTCTTTGGTTACGTCAGATGACCATTGCGTAACCAATTGGTTACATAAAATGGTTGCGCTGTTTTCATGTTTTATCCAGATTTAAATGGTGCTATTATTCATTTCCACTTGCAGTGAATGTATTTTTTCAAGAAATAACTTGACTAATTTATATTCTTTTATATTTAATATTATATATTTTGAGGTTAAGTGTTTATGACTTAAATCCCACTGTGTCCCCATTTAAAAAATAAAACGTTAGAAAAAAAAATGTTCCACTTCACTAAATCCCTATACATTTTAATAATGAGGGGAATCGGTTCTAAAAATTACTAATGGATTTTCGTTTTTGTATCATATCTGACCTTCAAAAACCAGAAATGGTAGCTACCGCATTGTTTTTGGTCACTGAAGACTACATGCGTACTTCATATTCCACTTGTCACTTGCAATCATTCATCCAAGCACGTAGCATGAGATAGCCTCACTCATAGGTAGTGACTGATTGACAAACAGTATTTATAAACCTCGGCACTCTATACACAAAGTCTCAAAAGGAAACAGAATAGTTTGATGTCATGAAATAATATTAAAATAGACAGGGCAGTAAAATCGTTTAGATTATCGCTGGAGCGATGCAGGGGAGGGGGTCAAAGTTGATGACATACATACGGGTCATTGGTACTACAGCATGGCTGTAGTGAAAACTGAAAGGAACACATGTAGTAAATTCTTTGGAAATATAGCCGACATGTTAAATAGTCAAACTCATTTCTCATTTTGTGTTTGAAAATCCAAAGGTACGCTTTCAAATATTTATGGCATAACTAATCATTTAAAGAATTAGGGGTGAGGGGCATTTTTAAATCAACCTGCTTGCAACTGGTCAATAGCCTACGTGGTGTCAAAGTACGTGATCTGTCAAAGTACCGTGATCTGTCAAAGTACCGGTAAGATGGAGGAATGAAATGCCAAGAATGAATGAATGGAGTTTGTGCTATAATACAAATATACTATTCAAAAAAAGTAGGGGATATTTGATTTTTAAGTGTTATTAAAGTCACCTAATGAAACTGACGAAGAAACAAATGACAAAATGAAATGAAGTTCACATTCATCGATTTATTCCAAATGATCGTTAGACTAAGTAAGGCACAGACTGACCATTATAAGGGTAAAATGATACCCGGGGTCAAACAGCAAAGTTACCACAGCATCACAACCAAGTCAGTAACGGGTAAATCCTCCTCTGTTTGCCAAACAAGCATTGATCCGACGTGGCATACTCCTAATGAGACGTCTAAGGTCATTTTGGTCCAGATTGTCCCATTCCTGTTGCAACGCAGCAGCAAGTTCTTGAACATTGGCAGGACGTTGTTGACGTTGACGTAACCTCTGTCCAAGCATGTCCCAGACATGCTCGATGGGGGAGAGGTCGGGACTCAGTGCTGGCCAAGGTAATGTGGTGATGTTCTGTTGTTGGAGGTAACCTGTAACGATCCTGGCCCTGTGACATCTTGCGTTGTCATCCTGGAAGATGAAACGGCGGCCATGACGTCGTGCGAACGGCACAACATGGACTGCCAAGATGTTGTCCCGGTAGTACTGGCCTGTAACACGCCCTGCAACAACATGTAAAGCCGTTCTTCCAGCAACAGTGATGCCTCCCCACACCATAACAGAACCACCCCCAAATCGATCATGTCTGATGACGTTAACGTCTTGGAAGCGCTCGTTTCGACGACGCCACACCCTCCTACGTCTGTCCAAAAAATCAACAGTGAACCTTGACTCATCTGAAAACATCACATTGCTCCAGCGTCAATTATCCTAGTGTTGACGATCCCTACACCAACGACGTCTTGCCTGAATGTGATGATCTCTCAAACAAGGGATCACGCGAGGACGTCGGGCGCGAAGGTGACCCCTATGCAGTCGATTCCGAATCGTCTGGCCACTCACTCTCACACCAGTGTCTGTTTGAAGACGAGCGCTGATCTGATTTGCTGTGATGACACGATTTCTCAAGGCCAAGGTACGGATAAATCGATCCTGGGCTTGAGTTGCCGCCCTTGGTCGACCAGAGCGTGGTCTGTCCTGTACAGATTGTGTATCACGGTATCTGGACCATAGCCTGCTTATGACAGACTGAGAAACATTCATCGTCCGCGCCACAACCGCCTGTGTTGTGCCGATCTGTAGCATGCCAAGGACACGTAACCTTTCATTTTTGGTAAGCCGACGCATATCAAAATTTGTTTTCTGGTCACTAAAACAATTAAACTGATGTTTCCACCCTGGAATTCAATGCCACAATGACTGTAACATTCAAAGTCAGAGTCGTGCAAATCTTGGGTTGGACCCCCATGATGATCCCAAGCATCACCTGCATTCCATGCGGTAGCTATTGGTGCGTTTGGGCGTCACATGTAACTGGAAATGTTTCTTCTGTTAGGTTCTATAGTGACTTTTTTTCGTAGTCATTTGCATATTTTAGTATTATGCCCCCCAAATCAAATATCCCCTACTTTTTTTGAATAGTATAATTTAGACCTGTGTCACAAGTCATCCTGTATAAAAATTGATCAAATGTGAATAAATCTGTTAATGAAATTTAATAATCGTAACCGATATTTCAATTTGTGTAACCAGGAAAAGGGTCGCGTGTTTTTGAGGTGGCGCGACCGCATGTAACCGATTGGTATCGTTCGCGTGAAATTTCGTGGCCTGATATCTGTTTTAGGTTGGCTCGCTAACCTGGAGGTCCGGTGTTCGATCCCTGCATTGGTCGATAAAGTTCATCAGGATTTTCAAACATGGTTCCCCCTTGTCACTGGTATAGAACAGATGGCCTAGCAAGGAACAGCATATAGTTTTTCGGATGGAACAGAAAACCAAGGTTCCGTGTACACATTGTTGTGCATGTAAAGGACCCTTTGGCAGCCAAATTTTCCCACATAGCACACTATGTCATATGGCAATCTTAGCCCAGCAAGAGCAGAACAGAGGAGGTTAAACCCCATTTCATTTTCATTTCTGTTTTAGGTGTTGATTGTAAGTCCAATCAGTTGTCATCAAAAACTGAGATGAACAAGTCCAACTTGGCGAATTTTACTTCTAAAAGTGACAGCTTTAAATCATCACCTGTGTTGAAATCTGGAAGTGTTATGGATATTTTGGGTAATGGATCATCACCTAAGACGTTAAAGCAGGGAAGTGTGATGGATATATTAGGAAAAAATTCGACAACTTCACCAGTTTCCACTTTAAAAGAAGGAAGTGTCATGGACATTCAAAATAAAAGTTAGTTCTGTTTTATGATTTTATCTATTAAAATATATAACCTTAACAAAGGTTTGATTTCTCGAATATTAAGTATATATTCCACAGCCTATGTGAGCTGGATATTGCTCTGTCAAGAAGTTAACCCATAAGTGCATAACCATTTTTTGTTCCCAAACCCCTTTCGTGCATAAGGGCCGAGAAAGTTCATCCAGATTTTCCGGCGTGGTTCTCCCTTGTCAGTGATGCAGGACGGAGGGGCTGACAAGGAAAGCTGTCTAGTCGTTCGGATGGGACGAAAAACCGAGGTCCCGTGTACACATTGGCGTGCACGTAAAAGATCCCTTGGCAGTTGGAATTCGATATAAGAGTAGGCCGTAGTGCTGCTGTCCGGGCAAAATTTCCCTCATAGCACACTGTATGGCGTATGCCCGTCTTCATTTGCCCAGGTTAGGAGCAGAACAGTAGGACGTTAAACTCCATTTCATTTCATTTCATTTTTTCGTGCATAAGGCATGTTTTATTATAAAGTGTACCAGTGGGTATCTAACAAATGTAATGGTTTTATTAGAAAAGAGAAAAAGAGCTATTAAATATTTTTCTTATCTTCAAAATCAGCATATATTGAACATATAAAATACTTAATACCAGCTTTATTGGTGTATTTTTTTTATTAAAATAAGTTTCAAATATTTTAATGAATTACATCATTTAAGACAGACATTTTTCCCATCATTTTTTATCAAGAGTTTAGAATACATTGAAATAACATTTGTTTTAAAATTTTTAATTTATTTTTATATAATTATAATGGCAAGTGTGCCTTCTTTAAAACAGACTTAAAAATATACTGATGAGAAAAATAACAAGTTCCGAAAATTGAATTGTTCAAACCCCAGTGAAAATTTCACTAGTCGGTCCATCCACTACATTATTGAGGTGGTCTTACTTTCGTTTTGTAAACTTTGTATTTTTATGTCACGTGGAAATAAATTTGTCCCTTTGTGGAATGGCTGTTTATGTTTTAGTATATGCCATTTAAAAAAAGCAGGAAAATGGTTTGGAAAATCAAATTTCCATGCTTATATATATTGCTAACGTTTCGTCCAATTGATGTCTGTCCAGTTTTAGCGAAACGTTAGCATTATTTTAATATTTCTTTTCGGCTTCATATTACGTGATAGAATTTGAATAACCGCTGCATACGAAGCGTGAGTGTAGTCTCGATCTTCCACACAGGATACGGATAATTTGACACGGGTAGTCGATTGATTATGCCATTTTTACAGTTGTCTGTCCGATACGTTAGCACCACTAATTCGCCTTTCACGGCGTTATTTACTCAAAATGTATCACTTTCTTTACAGCCTTTAGAAAAGAAAACCGGCTTTCCGATTCCCGATGCATAAACATGGCGGTCGGCATTCTTGCCTTATTCACTCGATCAAAATGACTTTGACCCCCTCAAAAAAGTGCTAACGTGTCAATTGTCAGACCGATTAAATAAACCGTCTATCCTTACGTAACGTTAGCACGCGCTTTTAAAATACTTTTTGTCCTATTTTAAATTTAAAACTCGCCCAAGGGTAGAAATACTATACAATTTATTAATACCTTTCATTGCGGACTATTTGAATTTTTAGTTAAAAACAATAATTCAAGTAATACAGTTATTTATAAAATGTCCATGTCTGTCCTTATGTAACGATAGCAACAGTTGCATGCCCGATAAATGGTTAAATTTTAGGTTATTAAAATATATGATTATATTTATTATATTAATCTTAAATTCTTAATATTATGCTTTATTTAGCATGTAAAAAATCTCAGTAACTACTTACATCAACACTATAAATAGAAATTTTCATCAAACTTTAGTGCTAATGTTACAAATCTGCCAGAATGTCTGTCCACATGTAACATTAGCAATGTAATTACTTTTTAAATTAAAAATTAATTTGTAAATCATATCCCATGAAACTTCAGATTTAGATAATGTATTATTACATTAAACTTTTGAAGAAAATTATTAATATATATAAGCAACAGTTAATATCTGAAAGGAAAATAAATGTGCCATGCGTCTGTCCAATTCAAAAGAGACATTTTATATTTACGAAAATGGTCATCTTTACTGTCTTATGACCCAAAAATATCTTTTATCTTTTTTAAAATATATTTTGGAAGAATATGTATCAACCTTCCCTGAGACAGGGATTTTGTAAGAGGAATTGGAATTTCATAATTCAGATGGGATTGGGAACCTATGGTGGTACACTTTAAAAAAAAACATGCCATAAGCCTAATTCCTGGCATTGCGATGGAAATTGGTGCCAAATACAAAAATGAGGAAAAAAGTATTTTCTGACAATAACAAACCCTAAAAAGTACATATATTTAGAAAGAGTATAAAAAGGGCTTTCTGAATCTGTAAAGAAAATAAGGGAAAAATTATTTACATGAATGTAGGTGGCAGTAGAATTGACAACTTGAAATCAGGGGAAAAAAAAAAAGTTCCCACTTTTGAGTGCAATAAAAAATATTTATTGATGCAGAATGTTAGAAATGAAGTATGCTGCTTTCAGAGGCATCTCTTTGGGACATAATACAGAATTTTAATTGAAAATATCCAATAACTTTACAACAGCAGTGGGAGGAAACCGGAGGACCTGAAGAAAACCCACGAGGTTAAACCGATGCTGTTATACATTTTGTACACTCATCAAACCATAAATTATGATCAAACACACTAAAATGCAGCACAAATATCTACGATTTCTATGTGAAGCAAAAAAACTGGACAAAAAAAACCGCTATTTTGCCTAAATAAAACACAGAAATACACACTATGTAGCGTAATCCAACTCACACAGTAATCCTTGGCAACTATGAATGGGATCCTGTACAAATCATGTCTTAAATCAACAAAAATTTGCGAAAAGTTACATAAATTTTACTCAAAACATTGCCAGGACGGCCATGTTGGATTTAGACAATGGTGCCACAAGGGGATTTCCTGTGGAACCACCTTTAGCGCGGTAAATTCAAACTGTTAAAAACGATACGGGAAATTCCGTAGCCATGCAATTTCAGCCTTTGTTTACTCTACGGGTAGGTCGTAGCCATGCACTTATGGGTTAAAATGTTTTGATGTCCTGGTTAAAATAACTTGAAATACGAAATATGTAATATGTTTGTTCTCATTCCCTCATTTATACTTAGTAAATATTCAGCTAATTCCCTCATTTAAACTTCCTCATTCAGACATATTAAATATTCAACTAAATCTCTCTTTTAGACCTAATAAATATTTAGCTAAACCTCTCATTTAGACTAAGTAAATATTCAGCATGATATTCATGTTGTTTATTTGTTTTTAGAGGACAAAAATACAGTTGAACCAGAATTCAGGAAAGCCGATACAGTAAAAATTACAGCAACAGGTATATACTTCCACACTTTGATAGATGTAAAATATCGAAGAAAGTATATCAGTTTCTTTATAAATTCAATGATTAATGTGACCAAATGTTTACAAAAGCTACCTCATATTTGATTACAGGTGATATATAATGGAGAGTGAAATTATGAATTGAATAAATTTGATAATAAATGTTATTTTGAAATTTTTACAGAGGGAACAATTACAGGAAATAAAGAATCATTATCATCACTATTTTCTAAACCATCTGGAGCATGGTCATGTGATATCTGTATGGTACAAAATAATCCTGATAAAACAAAATGTGCTGCATGCGAGGCCCCAAGACCTGGTTCCAAACCACCAGGTAGTGTATTGATTACTTATTTCTGGAACTGAAGCAAGAAGAGTTGCTTTTTATACGTCCAAATTGAAATGTGGTCTGTGGTCGTATATTGTTGTCGGTCGGTCCGGCATCCACAATTGCTTGTGGACGCTCTAGAGGTTAAAGTTAATATCTGATTGACTTTAAATTTATACACAGTGTTTATGGTCTTGAGACGAAGAATCCTATTGATTTTCAGCAATTTCCGATAATTACTGCCAGAGTTATGGCCCTTGTTCACTTCAAAAAATCTTGTGGACGCTCTAGAGGCCAAAATTAATATCCGATTGACTTTAAATTTATACGCAATGTTTAAGGTCATGAGACGAAGAAACCTATTGATTTTCAACAATTTCCGATAATTACTGCCAGAGTTATGGCCCTTGATCTTGTGGATGCTCTAGAGGCTAAAGTTAATAACCGATTGACATTAAATTTATACACAGTGTTTAAGGTCATAGAATGATGAAGCCTGTTGGTTTTCAGCGATTTTTGATAATTACTGCCAGAGTTATGGCCTTTCAAAAAATCTTGTGGATGCTCTAGAAGCCAAAGTTAATATTCGATTGACTTTAAATTTATACACAGTGTTTAAGGTCATTAGACGAAGAAGCCTATTGATTTTCAGCGATTTCCAATATTTGCTGCCAGAGTTATGTCCCTTGATCACTTTGAAAAATGTTGTGGACGCTCTAGAGGCCAAAGTTAATATCCAATTGACTTTCAATTTATACACAGTGTTTAAGGTCACAAGACGAAAAAGCCTATTGATTTTCAGCTATTTCCGATAATTACTGCCAGAGTTATGGCCCTTGATCACTTCAAAAAATCTTGTGGATGCTCTAGAGGCTAAAGTTAATATCCGATTGAGTTTAAATTTATATACAGTGTTTGAGGTCATGAGACGAAGATTCCTATGCGACAACTCTTTTTGACTGCCCGGACGATATAGCTGCTGTGGACGTATGTTTTGTTGCCTGGCAACCTATCTTTTTATGCTGTAACACGTTTTGTGACAATTACTCTGCTTCTATTTGAGCTAGAATGTTCAAATATGGTGTAGTTAATGATGAGCATTTACTGCATGATAACTTTGATTCTAATTGAGAATATCGATGGAACATTTTTAATAAACATTTATTTTTGTCATTTAAATGTCTGTATCTTTTCTTTTATTTTTCGTTGCAGTGGGATCAATTACAGGAAATAAAGAATCATTATCATCACTATTTTCTAAACCATCTGGAGCATGGTCATGTGATATCTGTATGGTACAAAATAATCCTGATAAAACAAAATGTGCTGCATGCGAGACCCCAAGACCTGGTTCCAAACCATCAGGTATTAACGTCTATGGCTAGTTAAAATCCCAGGAAAACAACCAATTTGGAATTCAAATTATTTTCCGCCAATCATTATGTTGTTTATTGAATGAAAATTTATTAAAATATTGTGTGATGGCAAATAAGATGCCAGATGGGAACACTTGGTTAATTCTTAAACGGGAAATGGTTACAGATAAAAATTATTGTTTTGTGAATAATTATCGAGCTTGTATACGGAATTATCAAATTTAAAGGTTAGCTTACAATTAGTTTATTGACTAATTTTTGACTACTTTTAATCTCGTCGACTGACATCAAGGGGATTAAAATGTTTGTATACAGTGGAACGGTAAATCATGTTTGTTAAACATTTTTTCGCGCTTAGTTTGTCACATGAAACTTGATTCACAGATTCCCTTAAATTTGATAACTTTCTGCTAATGTTACACTTTTAGGTTCTTTAAAGTCATGTTCTGTATGACAACACTAGTTTAACTTCATATGATACTTTTATTGTTCTTCAAACATGTAATTAGCTTGTGTTGAGGAAGCCATGGTCCTAGCGTGACTTGAAACCCTTGGGTGCCAACTCCCAACTAACTTACATGACCCCTCCTGGTCTTAACTCAGACGCTCTCGCCTTCTCTATAGTCTCAGTTTGATTCCTGCTTATAATCCCTTTCTAGACAAAGGATCATCAAAGAGATTATGTAGCTAGCTATATTACATCATGAGTTCATTACAGATTGCTTTGCAGGCCAGCCATAAGTTTATATTATGATAATGACGAATGAGTGCTATCTGGACAACATTGGTGTCGATAGCAGACAGGAGGATATTAAAATCAGTTCCACTTTCATGTGTCAGGATGGCTTGATAACGTACCCTTGACATCTGTCATTGTGTAACATAATCAATTAAGTAGCTGTTTCACACTATTCAAACTATTCGAGGGGTTTAATGTCCTATTGTTCTGCTCCTACTAGGCTAATGAAGATGGGCATACACCATGCAGTATGCTATGAGGGAAATTTTGCATACACAGGACCTCAGTTTTCCATCCCATCCGAACAACTGTACGTTGTCCCTTGCCAGGGCTTCTCTCCTACACTCACTGACAAAGGAGAACCAACCAGGAAAATGACAATGAACTTCCACAGCCAACCCAGGGGATCAACGTGGGATCTGCTGGTTATTGAACCAATATCCTACTCACTGAACCACCGTGGCACCCCAGGCAAACCATACATGAGCATACTCAAAGAGCAGTGCAAAAAGAATCATAGCTGATTGGATAATATTTTCTTTGTATTTTCTAGTGACACAAGCTACAAGTTTGTCAGTATTATTTAAGAAAGAAGAAGGTTCATGGGATTGTAATGTATGTTTAGTTCAGAATAAAGCAGATGTTACAAAGTGTATATCTTGTGAAACACCTAAACCAGGCGCCAAAAGTACAGGTAAATGGAAATTAAATTATGTGTTAAACAGTGCTGGCAGATGAGGCTTCTTTCGGATGATGCGGGAGCCACGTTGGCTCGCAAACGTGGAGGTCCCGTGTTAGATCCCTTTGCTGGCTGAGAAAGTTCATTGGGATATTCCAGTGTGGGTCCCTCTTGTCAGTGGTGTAAGATAGAGGCCCTGGAAGTATGATGTATTATAATAAATTCAGTTGTGCTGTCACTGACATCTTTGCACTTAGTATCTGTATTAGGAGTTAACTATTGGTTATCGATGGTATAATCTGCAGTGGCCAGTTATCGCTAATTAGGATTTAACTCTTGGTTATCGATAGTATATCGGTAGCCAGTTATCAATAATTAGGATTAAACTATTTGTTACTGATGGTAATGTCCACAATCACCAGTTATTTATAAATACTATATAACTATTAGTTATCAATATTATAATCCAGTCACCAGTTACCGATAATTAGGATTTAACTATTGGTTATCGATTATTTTGCACATCGCTGGTATTTAACTCATACCATTTATGACAGTATTGCTAGTTTCACTATTGGCCATGTGCCACTTCTGAAGGTACAGTACAAAGCAGAAATAAAGGTGGGATTTTATTGTGTGATTTGTAAAAAATTTAATCTAGACCGGTCAGATGAAATGTTATTTTAAAATAAAAATTAGTTTATAAACAGCTGACAAATAGCTATATTTTGTTGCTGTCTTTGAAGTAACTTATTGTATGTTGACTCTTTCAGAAGGAAATAGTAATACATTATCATCAGGTATTAAATTTGGATCAAGTGGTGCTGGTACAATCACAGATTCTGGTTTTAAAATTAATACAGTTGATTCAAATAAAACAAATACTAGTGCCTGTGGTTTTAAATTTGGATCAACAGACTCGACCACACCTGTGACAACGGGAGGATTTAAATTTACGGACAGCCAATCTTCAGATAAAGTTTCTTTTGCAACTGATAATAAACTGTCTGATAAAACAACAACTGGATTCAGTTTTGGTTCTAAGGACACCACCAGTTCAAATCCGAAAACAGACACTGGATTTGCTTTTGGTAATCCTAAATCATCTGGTGAGCAGAAGTCTGAAACAGGTTTTACGTTCGGTAATCCCAAAGCCTCTGGTGGGGAAAAATCAGAGACCGGCTTTAATTTTGGAATTGCGAAATCTACTGATGAAGGTCAAGCAGGAAGTGGTTTTAGTTTTAGTCCCCCAGCCTCATCTGATAATAAAACTGATAATATGGCATTTGGCCAAACAAAGACAGATGATGTTAATGTGTCTAGTGGTTTTAGTTTAGGTGCTCAATCAAACTCTATATTTGGTGGTAATACAAATTTGGAAAAGGGCTTTCAGTTTAATCAGCCCTTGAAAACTGCGGATAATTCTAACTCTTCCCAAACAAATACAAACGGTCAGTCATCTACTGGAGGCTTTGTGTTTGGAGCTTCAGATTCTAAGAATAAAATTCAAGAAACAAACAATAATAATTTAGTGAAAGATAAAAGTGTAGAAATAAAAAGTGGTTTTAGTTTTGGACAATCAGCACCATCTAGTGTTGGAGGTTTTAATATGGGGTCGAATTCTGTTTTAGGTAATTATGATTGTTTATTATTATACTGTATTTTATACCAACAAATATCAAACTTTGCAATGCAAAGAAGCACTCTGTAAGTTAAGTATTTGTTCAAAGAAACCTCAAGAGAAATCACAATAAGCCTTTGGTAGGTGATTTTTATGCTCAAGAATCAAGGACTTTTCCCAATATACTTTCTGTGCAAGTATAGACATTCTAAGTGGATAATACAGTACAAGTTGCTACTAACTGAAAAGAAAAACGCAGACAGTAGCAGTTAATTAATCTGCTCTGCCCACTCTAAATTTCCATCGCTATTTTAGTAAATTGAAGTCCACTCCAGATTTGTTAAGCTGTCGAGAAAATTAACATCTACAGATATAAATGTATAGGTACAATGTGCGATACTTTTATTTAAAATCTAATTCCATAGAGATTATATCACAAGTATGGTAACTGTTGTTTGAAATGCAGATTTTACTGGCTTACAATGAAATAAAACTAATATCAAACATTCGCAGACAAAAAAAATTATGATTTTGTGTGAAGCATTGGGGTCATGAGAGAAAGATCTATATCAATATTAAGCATAAATAACCTACCATTCCGGAGTTACCTTCCTTTTCTGAAAGCCTTACGTGGCTGCAGTTTTATACACCCACATTTTCATGTGGACGTATATTGTTGTCGCCCCTGTCCGGACCAGACGTCCGTTCACAATTTGTTTGTGGATACTCTTCAAGTCACAATTTTTATCTGATTTTGATGGAACTTATAATATAAGTTTATCTACCAATGATCTTGGTTCTTTTCGAAAATGGCATGCATCGGACCGTAACTTCATTCATTATGGCCTCTGATTGTACGAAAATCACATATTTTTTTTAGCTTGTGGATGCATTAGAGGTCACAGTTTTTATCTGATTTTGATGAGACTTGAAATGTATGTTTATGACCCAGAGATCTCGGTTCCTTTCTATATTTTGCATATCAGACAGTAACTTCTTGGATTATGGCCCCCAGATAGTACAAGAAAATCACGTTTTTAGCTTGTGAACCCTCTAGAGGTCACAATTTTTATCCGATTTTAGTGGTTGAGTTTGAATTTCGAAAAGATCGGACCAAAACTGCCCAACAAAATGGACGCTCCTAGAACGCAAATAGTGTAAAAGTATGTAATACTAAGGTTATATAGTATAGCCCGGTTGGAGCTGACGTGCCATAAAACCACATTTCATTTCATTTCATTTCACTAAGGTTATGGACCCTCTAGAGATCACAATTTTTATTCAATTTTTGTGAAACTTAAAATATATGTTTATATTCCAAAGATCTGTTCCTTTCGATATTCACACATTTCAGACCATAATTTACTGGTTTATGGCCCCTGATTGTACAAACAATTTTTTTTTTTTTTTTTTTTTAAAAAGCAGCAGCTTGTCCTGCATCCATCTCTTGCAAAATGTGGGCAAGCACTGCTTAACCAAAATTTGATAAGCATTGGGTTCATAAGAGAGCAAACTACACTACAGTTTTTATTGGATTTATTTCAATTTCGTGTGTGGAGCAATTATGGTCTTAAGGGGATGAACCCCATCAATATTCAGAGTTCTGTAGTCTTGCTCTTAAAAGTTATCCCTCTTTTCCAAAACCTTGTGAAAACAATAGAGGCAACAATTTTCATTGTGGCACATTTAGATATTGTTTATAATTCCGTCAACTTATATCTGCTCAGATTGTCCACATTTGATGTATAAAGGAAAAACTTGGCGGAAAAAAAATTCTCAAACTTATGCTTGAAGTGCACCAGTAATTAAATATATTTATCTCCATATAAGCTTATCTGGGTTATTTTTGTTGACAGACCATTTTTTAATTTAATGATAATTTTGATCTAATTTCATTTACTCTAGGTGATAGTCAGCAAAAGTTACCGAATGATTTTACATTTGGTGGATCAACAACTAATACAAATACAGGAGGATTAGGTGTTTTTTCTTCTGCACCGACTGGTAATCTTACAAATACAAATAATACAAGCTTTACTTCATCTAAACGTACTATTGATGATGGTATGTAAATTTGTTGCCAATGATATTGATATATATTGGAAGTGAATTAAAATAAAACTATAAGAATAATTCTTCAATGTTCCATTATACTCATTATAATTCATCTAAAGCAGTTATACATGTATAGCCGCCTTGTCAAATTTATCAGCACAATTTATAATTTTAATACTGCATAAACAATGTACAGTATATATATATATAGGTACATGTATGTCTAATAACTAAATATTTTATTGTTTATAGATAGTGATGAACCAAAAGCCAAGAAATCATTTGTATTTGGTGCATCTTCCTCAACAGCACCCAATGGTCCTTTTGATTGTAAGTTTAGAAGAAATTTATGTATTTTTGGTTTATGATTATGCTGCTATTGACTGAAAAACTAAGAATAGAGTTGCAAACATCAAAGGCTTAAAGCCACATTGCAAAATATTCCTTGAAAGTTGAAATTTGAAGTGGGAACATCAAAATTTAAAATAAATTAATTTGTATTGCTTTAAAGATACATTATGTAAGATTTCGATAAAGAGCTGGCCGTTCTTGCTATAATAGTTTAAAAATAGATAATGCAAAGTGAACACATTGGAAATTTCATTCCAATTACTTTATTCTGAGCCAAGTTATCACTGTAGTTTTGACAAGATGTGTGCTTTGTTTATATCGTAATCACGGTACTGGTATATATTCCCCATTTTTATGATGTGGACGTATATTGACATCGACTCTGTCCTTCTGTCCGTACACAATTTGTTTGTGGACACTCTACAGGTTTAGATCTCATTTGCACATATCAGGCCATAACTTCCTGGATTATGGCCCCTGATTGTAGGCAAAATCACATTTTTATCAGATTTTAAAAAAACGTTTAAATATAATGAAGGTTGAGTTCGAATTTCAGGAAAATTAAAAACGAAACTGCCCAATCAAATGGACGCTCCTTGTACGCAAATTGTGTACAAGTATGTAATACGAAGGCTGTGAACCTTTGATGAAACTTAAAATATATCTTTATATCCCAAAGATCTCCGTCCCTTTTGATATTCGCATTTCAGACCATAACTTGTTTTGTTTTGGTTTTTTAGATTGATCTCTATCCATCTCTTGCAAAATGTGAGCGTATCTTGCCTGGCAAGCGCTGGTTGAATTAAATTATTAAATGGCTGAACTATTCTAATTATTTAAAATCTCGAGCATCTGATGGCATTGAGAGTTGATTATGGTCTTGTCATGTTAATAAATGTCTAATTAATAATATATATTTATAACATTTAAGCCTATAGAAAGACCTGCAATAGACAAATTTAGCTCTTCAATAATGTATCTTTAATTAAGTACTTTGTGTATGGATTTTTATAGACAATAGACAAATTTAGCTCTTCAATAATGTATCTTTAAATACTTTGTGTAAGGATTTTTATTATTTTACAGCTAAGCCTACAGTAGCAGTTCAACCAGAAACCAAGAATACTGCAGGACCTGTATTTAATTTTAGTGCTAACTCAACACAACAGCCAAATAATACAGGATTTAATTTTGGTGTTTCCACTCCTAATGTGCCAGTTTTTAAAGCAGTAACCAAGAAGATAGAGAAACAATCTGACTCATTATTTACATTTGGTGGTGGTGGTGTTGGAAATAACAGCCAGTCTTTTGGTAACACAAGTAATAATTTCTCTGGTGCGCCTGCAGCTTTTGGTAGTTCCAGTTTTGGTGGCAATGGTTCTACATCAGGATCAACAATTGGATCAACACAAGCAACCAATGCACCAGCATTTGGTGCCAGTAGTGCCACACCTGCTTTTGGTGCTTCTGGCCAAACTTCAGCATTTGGCAATTCATCTAATGCAGGTATACAAAGATTAGTTTTGCTTATCTGAATTGTACTATGTTTAATTATATATTGAAAAATCATCATAATATCAACTTTAGATAATCTCGCTAATATGAATATGAACCTAATAATCTTTAGGCATAATAATGGTATCTTTGGAAAAGGTTTTCCATGTTACAAGAGCATGGATTACATGTAAAAGATTCCTAAAAGATGATCAGAGACTTAAATTATTGATATATTTCCTCCATTTTAAAATTAAACAAATTACTCTTTTAATTCAGGATTCCAGTTTAGTGCCACACCCAATCTAAGCTTTACTGGAAATAGTGGTAGTTCAACTTTCCAATTCAGTGGAAAATCTGTAAGCAACACCTTTTACATTGCAAAGTTATTGTAGAAAATATTTATTAAACTTGAGAATTATACAATATGTATTTTCTTCAGAAAACGAGTTGACACTATGAATTCTCATAAAGTTTTGCATGCTTCTTGTTTTTGATTATTTTTTTTTATTTCTCCATAAAGGTTTATATCATATCAACATTTAGTGTATTACCTTGTTTCTCCATATCATTTCAAAGGAAAACCTTTAAAAAAAAAGAAAATCATAGTTTGAGTAAGATTGATATTTTTTATTTGGTATAGAACGAATCAGGCAATGCTACAACAGCCCAAACACCACAAACCCCAGCTTTTGCTTTTGGTGGTCCAGGACCAGCAGCTGTTGCACCTACAACTTCATTTACTGCACCAAATTTTGGTACCCCAGGTCAGCCTGGTAGTTTTAATATTGGGTAAGTTCAGTTTTACTCTTTAACTTTGTTACGTGGGTAGAGTTTATCTCTGACGCAATAATCATTGATTGTCACTTTCATCATTAAATACTCAACCGTTAAATTTCATGGAAACAAACAGATTTCGAAAAATTATATTTATCATCTCATCTTTTTATAAGCCTACATTTTTATGTTGACATATATTGTGTCGGCGCCCCTGTCCGACCATCCACAGTTTGTTTGTGGACAGTCTACTGGTCACAATTTTTATCCGATTTTGACAAAACTTATGGCCCCTGATTGTAAGAAAAATCACGTTTTTAGCTAGTGGTCTCTCTAGAGGTCACAATTTTAACCAATTTAAAAAAAAGTTGGAATATATTACCGTTACACCATAATGGCTGCTCCATGTACACAGATAGTGTTAAAGTATGTAATATCAAGGTTGTGGATCCTCTAGAGGTCACAATCGATTTTAATGAAACATGTGTTTATATCACAAAGATCTCAGTTCCTTTCGATATTCGCACATATCGGACCGTATAACATATATGTTTATATCCCAAAGATCTCGGTTCCTTTCGATGTTTGTGCACATCAGAGGTCACAATTTTTATCCAATATATGTTTATATCCCAAACATCTCAGTTCCTTTCTATATTCGTGCACATCAGACCATAGCTTCATGGATTACGGCTCCTGATTGTACAAAAAATCACATTTGTAGCTTCTGGACTCTCTAGAGGTTACAATGGTCGTATTTAAGAAAATCGCTTCTAATACTTACATAAAGATTATTTCGCAGAGGCTATCCCAACAACATTATACACCAAAGAATCAACTTGATACCTAAAATCAATCTTAGATCGATCATCACCAAAAACTAAAGACTTTTAGGAAATCACGGGAATATCGAAAATTTACGAAACTTACTCATGAGATCTGATATAACAAAAACAAATGACAATAACAGCAGAAAATATAAGATCAGGAACCACCTCACTTGCAACATTAAATTCATTATTTATTTAATTACATGCAGTAACTGCAATATGTAGGCCAAACAAGCAATGATCCAGTACCCACACAGACGTATCAGCCTGTCCATCTTTTGTCACCTTGTCAAGGGAGTTTTGCGGTTCATCTTCTTGTATCCTATCTTAAAAACCGTTTAAATATATCACCGTTGCACCGTAATGAATGTTTTATTTGAATTTCGGGAAAATCAAAACGTTAACTGCCCGACAAAATGGCCGCTACTTGTATGCAAAATAGTGTAAAAGGTTGTGGATCCTCTAGAGGTCACAATTTTTGTCTGATTTTGGTTTCGATTCCACGCTTGTACATGTCCAACCTCGTAGGTTTTCTCTGGGTCCTCCGGTTTCCTCCTACTGCTGAAGATCCCTACATGCAAATGATTATTGAAATAAAATTGAACAGTATATTAGTCCCAAAATGATCTAGGTTGTATCCAGTGACCATTAAACCCCATGAATAAGTTCGAGAATGGTCATTATCTGATCCATTTGTATTTATGTTCTTTTTTTTTTGCGACAAAACTTAAGGACTGCTTGACAATATAACTGTTTTTGCTTGTATGTTTCATTACTTGGCAACTTATCTTTTTCCTTCTCAGGAGTGCAAACGTCTTGTTCAATTTGATAATGCCCAATATTGCTAAATGGAGTTTTCTCCCCTGAACATCCGGTCAGACAAAATACTGCATAAAATACCATACAAAATAAAGTGGCCCATTAAATTGTAAATTCCATTAAATACCATATAAGATATATATTTTGCATGAATCAAAGATGGCTGACTCGATGAAATTAATGGAAAAAATTTATTTGTGAAAACTCTTTAATTTGAATTTATTTGTACATGTATATGTTCATTCACATATTTTCTTATTTTTAGGGCTGGAGCTACAGATAGAAAAATAAAGAAAGCAGTCAGAAGAAAACGGTAGAATTGATTTTCTAAAATGGAATATTGATGACCAGCAAATTGAATTGCCAGAACATTGTATTAAACTATTTTGATAGCGTGAATTATAATAGGGTCGAAAGATGTGAGTCAAGTATGGCAATCAAATTTTATGAACTTACGGTCATGAATTTATTTCATCTCGACTTTGTGTTATGATGGTAAATATAAAACAAAAGAAAATTAATTTATTATAAAAATGACAAAACACAATGTAACATTAGATTTTTTTATTTGTCTTATTAGTTATTTAATATCTAAATTGTAATTTCTTCTTAAGTAAGAATGAGTAATTTGTTCAATTGATGGACTGTGATTATTTTTTTTATCAAAGAATATCGCATTCAAATTGAAAATTCCAGACTTTTGATATTAAACAATAAATATTTCATAAATGAGCTATTAACTATACCATACATAATCAATCAGCAATGCTTTATAAAGTTTGCTTTGTATATTTATAAAAAGAAATAAGAATATTTGTATATTATGCTTGGTGTATGTAACGTAATGTATAGTTAAAACAGTTTTGTAACTGGTAATGTACCTGTGTATATGTAATGTTGTACTATCCTAATATTAAGGCAAGTTTGACCCTCTAATTGTACAAAATTAGTGTTCAAATCCACCAAATCTTATTTAAAAATGCCATTATATTGAATGGAGAAAAATCAAAGACGATTCTTGCTGCCTTATTAATGTTAAAAATCGGTGGATTATTGAATAGAATTGCATTGTTTTAATATATTGTTGTCTAGTCTAGGAGGGTCCAGCTTGCCTTAGTATTCCATTTGTTATATGATATGTTATTCAAATCTGTACATAAATGAAATGATTTTTCTTTTCCTTTAATAACCCCAGTTTATTGACAACATGGTCACAAGTGGACGTCAAATAATATATGTAATTATAAAAGTAAATTAGATTAGACAAAAACATTTAATGTATTCATATATGTATGGATGCAGGTTTATATACAATATATATATGTAAAGATACATAATTTGACTTATTTTTGGTTACAGTTTGAATATATACATGTATTTGCCGAAGTGAGTGCCATTGTGATCATGATTTCAATAACTTATATGAAATGTATAATATACAGCTATGTAAATAAACTCATTTGATGTAAATATTCTACTCAGTGTAAATACCATTCCTGCTCTGAAATTTCTTTCAAGTAATTAGACAACTGTGTGATGTTTGGCTGATTTCCATTGCATATATTTTAAAATAATCAATGCTCAACAAAAGTGAGTTTTAGTGTAATTTGTGTTCAAAATTAATGCCTCTGATATGAGAATGATCTGTTTCTTTTCTATAGTAGCAATCAGTATGTGAAACAATAACATTTCTACATGTAGTATTCTTTGATTTTAAATAGGGCTCCAAAAGTTGGTTTTAAATTGTATATTCCAGCCCTGGGATTAAAGTATACTAATTACTACTAATTTGTGAGTTATGAGTCATGCCACTACTTATCTTAGACTGTTTCATTAACAAGTGATGCTTCATTAACAAATGATTTTAAACTAGTACAAGATATTTCAATCAACAGAAAACATATCCTAACTACTGTTGGTTACCAAAAAACATTTTTCACACTTCTTCAATGGAAGGTTTTTTGACAGCCTGGAAATGTTTTAATATAGCTACTAATATATATGTAGTACACTTGTTAGACAATCAATTTCATTACTAGGCAAGACACAGTGATTTATGCTCTCAATATTAATTAATGTAACTTAATATGGGCTTAGTAACACAATTTTTCTAGCCCTTGACAAAGAACATAAGATAAGTTATTTCTTTTCATATCATCCGCATGATAAGATATTATTTACATTTTCAAAATTTAGCCAGTTTTATAATGTATTTTTAGAACATTCATTGTGTATCATTCTTCATAATTATAGGAAAACTCTTTTCAACCAAAAGTGCTTGATTTTTTTTTTGTTTATGAAAGTTACATAATTTTCTTTTGTACTGTTTTAAAAACAGAGAAGAGGCTTTGGAACCTTGGAGCTCTTTGTCAATGATTTGACTTTTCAATGGTAACTGGGTGTCTACACATTAATCGTAAGTGTGGGAGGACTGCACTACATGTAAACAAAACCTACAAGACAAACCTGCATACATGACACACAAATTGCAGACATTGCAAGCAATAAACAACAAGCGTGTAAATCAAATTACAAGCAAAAATTAAGACAGATATTGCATAAGTGTCTTATAGGGTTTTTGAAGAATGCAGTGACCAAAGTTTCCATCTAAATATGCCAGTTCTTAAATTTTCAATTATTAAACAAGTTGAGGGTTATTTTGAATATGATGTATAAAATTAGTTACATTTATGTTCTTGTTGATATTTTTTATGCCTCCTCCAGAACGATAATGTGTATGTGACATAATTTAATCACTTGGAAAGAAACAAATTACCCAGTTCTTGTTCACTTCCACAACTACGTGAATGCTTGATGTGTTTCAGATAAATAAATGTTTTAAAGATAAAAAAAAAATTCATTCCCCTAATATCTTGTGATATGCTAAATGCAAAAAAGAAAAAAAAATATGTAAGGAAACTGTGGCTTAACCTTCCTTAACTAACTTTCCAAAATCTGTTTTCAGTAATTGCTCCTTAATTCTGTATCGTGTTGTCCCCACTTCTCTGTAAAATCACTTTAGTTTCAATTTATGTATATTGTATGTTGTTTAAATTTGCTATCAGGTGAACTTACTGGACAGAATCTACTAAGTTCACTTAAAGCAGAATTTCACAGACTGTTAAGCAATGGCTTTTGTTGTGGTTTCAATTTCAATTGAAATCTTTCTAGTCCTTTCTACTTATGTTTATATTAGTGGTCTGCTCTTTTTTCATTTGAAAAAGACTGATTTAATATAAAGGCTCTTGATTTAGAGAGAACAAAATTCTCATTAGGCATATTTTGAATATAATTGTTTAAAAATGTACAAAATTGTTGACATTTGGCGAGTAAGGAGGGTGAATTATTATTAGTGCGTTTTGGAATTAGTGCGTAAGTTAATGAAAATTAAAATTTATAAGTGCTGTGAAATTCTGCATTTTTGTATATTTACCATGTGATGAATGATGTATGAGTTATTGGTATATATGCATTTGTGACGCAGAAATAAAAGATTTTTGAATCCAACCTTTTGTTTGACTTTCATAATTTCAATCAGATTAATTTAGAGGAATTGTCATTTTAGCAAAGGAGTATCAGAATTAGATTTGATTGTTAGTTTAATAATGTGATAACAAGACCAAAGAACATTATTTCCGGGTCAAGTTTTACTTAATAAACCTCGGATAGTTTTATTCGATGTATTATCGATAGCTTCTATTTCATTTTGTATTCTAAGACAATAAAGAATATTTGTGTCTTGAAAAAAAAATTTAATATGACAACTTGTCTTTTGGGGCAATAATTGCTTATATTTAAATGACAAGATAATTCTGCAAGATGTGGGAAAAAGTAGCCCCCGTTATTCAGATATGTATTCTTTGCTATGTTATCTTCAAGAGAAATAACAAAAAGGCAGGACACTGCACAAGACGTGATGTGACCTTTGAACTTTGCATACATAATGAGATGCTGCTTCTTGGCGGTCAGAGAGGGTGATGTCGGATAATGTGTTGACAGTAACACTACCTCTATCTTTATTGCCTGTCCTTTGCTGACACGTCAAGGTAATACTAATTTATTTAATTAACTGTTAATATTTTAATGTAAGCATTATTATGCAAGCATACGAACACCGTAATTTAACACGTGTTGACAATGCAATAATTGCACGACTTTTCCAATATGGCGGCCCTCATTGTAAACAAATCACTTGTGTGAACGAGGCATATAAAAATGTCAAATTGTGGTATTCAAATTCATGGTTTCTGAAAATGATATTATATCGTACTGTGTTTATTTTAGTATCATTTACTTACTACTAGACTAGCGTTGAAATTCTACCGTAAATGTAACCGTAGTAGATCTACACGTGAAACAAAGTATTGCATATAATTAAAATAGTATTGTTTATTGTTATTTATTGCATTCCCCTAGAATTTAGATATGTTATACACGCGGTCTTATCGGGTATATAGCTAATACAACACACACTTGTACATAGAGTTAAGAATAAAATGAAGTAGATAAAAACGGATATGAGCTGCTTCTAAAATATGTACTGGTATTTATATCTGCACTAAATGTTGCATTCTTCTTTTTCTAAATAATACTACCTGTAGGCCTGTGTAATACTCCCAAATTAAGACATAACATTTTTTTAAATTTTACATGCATGGTTCAGCCATATAATTTTCCCGTCATTTCTTCCCATTTCCCCAAAGCATCATTTTTCATGTTAGAACTAGCATTAAATGTCATTCAAGAGCATGACACTCCGACTCAATATTATCCAGAGTCTTCAACAGTACAAACAAAAATTATGTGTCCATTCCAACCCATAGTGATATTATCTTAGCCTACTCTGAAAAAATGGGCTCTTGATATCAAATATTTAACATACGGTGAACAGCTTTAAAGCCAGCACTTGCTAGCATGTACTTCTGCTGCCTGTGAGCACATGTTTGTTATGAGTTTATGATCCTTTAATTATTCAATACATATATTATAACAAACAATTCAGTCACTAACAATTAGTTGTACAATTATGTGAAAATTATTTTTATTTTCTGATAATGTAACTAATTATATTAATATATTACAAACATAAATAACAATGGGGGTGTCGGTATTATTATAGCCTGTAAAATGTATGCAATAAATAAACAACATAAATAAATCAACATTCATGTTATGATCTT
Source organism: Patella vulgata (assembly GCF_932274485.2). Lineage (NCBI taxonomy): Eukaryota > Metazoa > Mollusca > Gastropoda > Patellidae > Patella > Patella vulgata. The sequence goes on along the minus strand of NC_065882.2, from coordinate 25,778,359 downwards.
GCCAGGAAAAGATGGGCTTCTGATATCCAATATTTACGACAAAATAAACATTTTACCATTGGTACACGAATCGTGTATCAGAATGCGTTAAAGCACCAAATGTAACAAGGCACTCGAAGAATGAGGCTAGACATATTCCACAAGTCATTTCAAATGTGATGCCATATTCTTATCTGAAGAGCATGCACAATAAATACTACCGGTTTAGACTGGAATAACCAGATACTAGAGATAGCCATTCGATTAAGACTTCTTGCGTAAGAGTAAAAAACGGAAACGATTGAATGTAAATCAGTTTACATTCATATTAGGTTATATGTGTTGCAGCCCATTTGTGTCAATTTCTAGATCCCAAATATTAGCGACTTAGCTCCTTTAAATATCAAAACTATTATCAGAAGTTGTATGCATGCTGTTTTATAGTGGCATTGCCCAATTGGTAATCTTGATTTCAGGTTTTAGGATGAAATTGACAATATGTAAAATTCCATTACAATATGTAATATTCCATTACAATGTAACTTTATGAATTTATTATATTTATCAAAATGGACAACCCCAGTCCATATTAGAGAGAACAGTACTCATTTTATTGAATACATGTATTTTCTCATATAGACTCATAGTAGGTCCACTATTTTATAGATGACAACATAATCAAGTTCAAATTATTAACAGTATATCAGATTTCAGCTGAAAATAATACCAGTACTTTTACTTATCTTAGAGATAAAATAAAGCCGCAAAAGAAAATATTTTCCATTTGTAAATTTATCAAGCATCCTGGGTCCATTGTGTATTTATTCTTACCCATAATAATTTTACATTTCAATATTTAATTAACCAGTGGTTTATTTTTTCAAGGCATTGTACATGTACACTGTAATGAATTTACTGTCACTGTTAAATGGATTACTGAACAATATTTAGCTTACATGCATGTGTAAAGTTAAAAAAATGAATCAGACAACCACAACCTTTATTTATTCAAACTTAAATTTCCTATCAAAGATAATAAATTTCTCTCAAATATATCCACAAGATTATTCATGGAAAGAACTGATTGACTCAAGTTCAGAAAATTAGAAAAAGTAGTTTTGATTAATTTTGTGCAAATCTGGCTCGAATTACATAAAAATCCAAAAAGGGAACTTTTAATGAATATAAATGCAGTACATGTAGTTGATAAAGATATTGGTATTGAGTTTATCACTAAATATTGTTTAAATTGGGCCTATAGTACAGCTATTAGACATTTTTGCTTAGCGGCTTCCCAAAGTATGTAAGCTTATAATTTATTTAAAACTGAAAATATTTGACATCAATCATGTATGTTGATTGACTTATTATTATGTGAATATTGATTGATGGTTTATATTGACAGGTTAATACTACATGTAACGTACATCGTGTCGTAGGTTACAATAGAATAGAATAAGAGTTCATAAGAAGTTGATTAGTAATAAAACATTGATTGAATCTAAAAGGGTCAGGTGGAATAAGATGCTCCTATTATTGATTATTATTTTATTGATAAATAATCATAGAGGATGAGTGCCTGATCAGAGATGGCTGTAGATCCTTGATACAAACCAAGACTTGTGGATGAGATTCATTCATAGACTATTGGTCCTGGTATGTATGACAATGTTAGTCTGACATGACTGTTTTATCCCACAGCCAGAACTCTGTTATTGTGCAGGATTAGTCATCCCCTACTACTGGCCTAGTGGATCTAATATGTCTAGTGCTAGCAGGCATTACATTCATTCCTGCAGTTCAACTATTCTTAATAGGAAATTTGTGATTTAACAGACAGATTTAACATTTAGAAATAACGTGAATATATAGGACAGCTAAATTTAGATGAAACAAAGTTCATTGGATATTTTCAAAGAAAGAGACTGTGAGAATGAAACTAAGAAGAGCTATAATGGATTTAATGTGTTGATAAAGTTGTCTGTACAATTTTTTATAATGAGACGAGAGGTAACTTAGATAAATATTGCATGATTTTAAATTCTAATTTTAAGTAATTGAAACAGTCTTGTGACAAGTGTATTTTATTTCTCCACACTATCTACAGCCATATGTCTTGTTAGTATACAGTGATAGCAGTATATACTGCTTTTAAGGCATACTTTGTTATTCCATTGTAATGCCTTTAAACTATAGGTAATAAATAATATCAACTGCAGTTAGAAATGTGAAGTCATGTACAATATGACATCATGATTTTATATGAAAGATGTATGGTAATGTCAAAATAATTTCTGTTGACTCTGGTATTAATATTTTCTTTCTTAATTAGGTCAGCCAAGTTTAGAAATACATCCTTTGTTATTTAATTCATTCTGTTATTGTTTCTCATGCTTACACATCTAAATTACATATAGTTTTAGTAAAAGATGAAAAATTCCCAACAGTGTTGTACAAAATTGGTTCTACTTTTCTCCGTAATAATGACATTGTAAATATTTTTTTTCATCTATTGAGAGTAATTTCATGCAGGGAAATATAGAGAAACATATAGGTTTCGTCACATTTTCCTTGCTTTTAATTAAAGAGGGGGGGTTGGTGGCTGAAAGGTTAGCACGTGCGCGTTGTACCATAAAGTCTTGTCATTGAGTCAACTGGCTTGGTTTCGAATCCCCGGTTGTACATGGCAAGGAGTAGGGTCGCCTGTCCAGCCTCGTGGGTTTTCTCCGGTTTCCTCCCACTGCTAAAGACCCCTACGCGCAAGCGAATTATTGCAATAAAATTAAAACCATGTGTTAGTCCCGAAATGACCTAGTTTGCGTCGAGTGGACGTTAAACCCCATTTCTCTCTCTTTCTCTCTTTTTAATTAAAGAGCACATAAAGTGAACATATAAAAGTGTTATGTATTTCAAGCCAGTGTGATTATGGCTAGTTCCTTTTTCATTTTTGGAAATGTGTCTCATCCATGGTTACAAATCTGACCAATAATTTATTAGGATCTGCTTCAATATGGCACAGATTATTATGGGACGTCAGGAATCTGACACGTTTCTGATCCACAGTCAAGAGTTTTGGCACCCATCTTGCAGAAACTTTTGTCATTCCTAACTCGTTGGCGATAATGTGCTCAACCCTCAAATGAGAGTTGCCCTCAGCATTGGCAATATGTTGAGTGGTTGATCGGCCATCACCATGTCATCCACGTCATTGCTAGGTCCCACATTGTTTGAAAAAGCTATGACATTCACTTTAATTCTTTGTGAATAGCAACAAAATTTTAAATGTTTGTTTTAGGGAGAGAAAGCTGTTTAGATTTCTTCAAATTCTTTGCCCTGGGCATTTTTATTCAGAAACGTACAGTATGCTTAGGCTATGCTATTTTTTAGACTATAAATAAATGAATACGTTTGCTGTTATAAAATGGGTAACCTTGGTCAAAAGATTGGGGATGTAAACTTTCAAAATTGGGTAAATACATGTATTATACTTGGCCTGTGATGATAAAATATGCATGTACGTAAAGATGCACTAGCTCATTCAATAACAAAAGTGAGGATACATTCTGGTAAATACTGCCTGATTATTTAGTGAGTGTTGAGTATAGGGAACTGTTAACATGTCTGTCTATAATGACATTCTGTATAAATGTCCACTTAGGCCTGCTTAAGGTCAACTAAGTTTTGTTGTTGGTGAATATGAAATTGTGACTAGGATATTAAACAGATTCAAGTATTGCCAGGAGTCTTTAAAGTCTTGAAACATGTCTACATTTATATAATTGCATAGACCACTTCTATTTACCATCACTTGGTATGCCCAATATAGTTCAAGACAGGATTTTAAACTTGGCATACATTTAATAATCCTTTAGAGACATTTGCACATTGTAACTATAGAGCAATAAACTATAACACATACTTGTTGAAGAACAATTGTTAATCTAGGCAGAGTATTTCGAAGAGTATTCTCTCAACGTTTTCAAGCAAGTACAGTAACAAATGTGTAGGGTAATTATATTTTTTGACAAATAATAACAACAGTCAAAAACCATGGATGACAACAACATCATCTAACTTGGAACAGCTCCTTTTAAAGGCCAAAGCAGATTGATGTTGAAATCCATTTCATCCCAGGGGTTGGGTGGCCGAATGGTTAGCACGTGCGTGCTGTATCATACGGCCTGTCATTGAGTCAACTGGCGTGGTTTCGAATCCCCGGTTGTACGTGACAAGAGTAGGGTCGCCTGTCCAACCTCGTGGATTTTCTCTGGGTCCTCCGGTTTCCTCCCACTGCTAAAAGACCCCTACGCGCAAGCGAATTATTGAAATAAAATTAAACCATATGTTTGTCCCGAAATGACCTAGTTTGTGTCAAGTGGACGTTAAACCCCATTTCTCTCTCTCTCTCCATATCATCCCAGAGGTTTGTACATGTATCTATAGCATAGCATATCTTAGGATTATTGGAACTACTGAAGAAATTGGTCTGTTTAATGGTAGTTTTGTCTTCTGCTTGTTAATCATGCATGAGGGCGTGGGATTTGGATGATCAAGTCATATTGTTGGCAATGTGAGAGATGTGAGGATTTTCCTTGCTATGGGAGGTTTGACTGTAAGCTCTGGCTTTATTGTTACTTATCTGCAACAAATTATTGTTTAAAAAAAACACAACACAATTTATATGGAAAATATTCACTGGTTTATACACATACAGCACAATGTTTCGACAAGTATTCTCTTATCGTTTTCAAGTACAAAATTATTGTTTGTAATATAACATATTAATAAGATCATATCAAATCTTTTTAATAGATTGACATCATTATAGGTGATGAACACATCAAACACATGTACCTTTTGAAGTTTTTATTTCCAGAAATGTTGTACAAATATGGAAAGCTACATATAATATAGGAGAATATTTTTATACATTTCTATTAATTTAGATGTGTATAAAAAGAAAGATAAAATAGATAATGCGCTATCATTCAAATGACATACACGTAGAAAGGATTTTTTGAAAAAATTGGTTTCCCTTATTTTAAAAATAAAATGTAAATATCAACTTAAAATTAAGCACACTGTACAAGAATGTAGTTTAATATGTTGTATTAATGTGTTTAACATGTTGTATAATACAGTTCTCTACAGTGACAGCTTATTGGACTGTTATTGAAACACCTTGCAGACCATAAATTAGTTTTATTTTTCCTGGATACAGGAAATTTCTCTTCCGGCTGATTGTTTTGACCAGTAATAATTGAGCTCGAGATAATGGAAATGGTCATATAATGCTTTCGTGGTATCGATTTACCATTAAGTTCTCTCAAGATGGAGGCTCCTCTCCGGGGAAGGGGTTCGACACAGACTGTCCATCTTGGTAAATATTATTAAATTGGATTGAAGTGATGAGATGATTACAGTGACCCGAGTCTATACATCTACAAATGGATTGCCAATTCAACTCTCCCAGACACCAAATCAATACTAGCACCATTTCATGGTTAAAAGATATTCACCACTGGTTTGTTGCAACCTTTTACTATTGTTTTAATCATGGTGGATGTCAAGTACTGATTATATGAAGATACATGAATACTATAAATGATGACGAGCTATATACAGATGATAAATAGGGTGTACTTGTAGCATGATGAATGGCGAGTTATATATTTTACGCCTAAAATAATATCTTTAGGGAAATGGGTGTGATATTGTTCGGTTGTTATTGACTAGATATAGTCAGTAAATTACTGTTGGTGTAAAATGGTTTTAAATCCGTCTGCCCTCCTGTTCCCATACCTTTAATTTCTGCATAAAATAAATACGGAACTCTGGCTTCCAGTGAAGTGCCAGTATTTCTATTAGGTAACAGAAGGATATTACTTGGTTTTTAAATGGAAAATTATATAAATGTAAGTTGTTAATTCTTGTCTCTTTGCCCAGCTCACTTTTTACCACAGGTGGAGCAACATCTGGCCAGGTCTTGTACGTGGTTGACCGTCAAAATTTTGAGATACACAAATTTGAAGTAGTATTTATAATAGTAAACATGTAATGATCTGCCTTACATATCTCAGTTATCCTTCTGCCTCTTAGCCAGGAATATTCACCAAAACCTTACAGAAAATGTCAATTCATACCATCAGTTTTCAATTCTAGACCAAAAGTCAATAAAAATATACATGCAAACAGGAAAAACGAGATAAAAAGAAAGACAATGGAACAAACTACATTCATGGGTTCAGAGATGTTTGTTTATTTTTATACGCCCACATTGAAATGGGGTGGTCGTATATTGTCGTGGCCCCCGTCCGGCGTCCACAATTGCTTGTGCACGATTGACTTTAAATTTATACATAGTGTTTAAAGTCATGAGACGCAGAAGCTTATTGATTTTCAACGATTTCCAATAAATACTGCCAGAGTTATGGCCCTTGATCACTTTGAAATATCTTGTGGACGCTCTAGAGGCTAAAGTAAAGTTAATATCCGATTGACTTTATATTTATACACGGTGTTTAAGGTCATGAGACCAAAAAGCCTATTGATTTTCACTGATTTCCGATAATTACTACCAGAGTTATGGCCCTTGAACACTTTGAAATATCTTGTGGACGCTCTGCTTTTCCTTTGGCAATAATGGTCTTAGTCAATCACAGTGGCTCAAATCTGACTTCAGAGAGAATAACAGAAGTAGTTGAATTTTATGTTAAAGGGACAATAACACTCTTGCTGGCTTGAAAGCTCCAGAAAATAAATAATATCTCTAAGTACTAAATGTTTAAGTGTTCTACCTGTTGTGTAAATTATCCATTACATCCTATTTTACTTGTCCAGAGGGTTCAAAAATATTTTTAAATCGAGGTTTCATTTGAAAAGGTTTACGTTAGACGTTTCAAACCATTATGTTGAATTTTTCAAATTTTTTAAATAAGGTGTGTTAAGATGAAATTTGTATCATCAATTAATTAAAATATTCTAAAATAGTACAATTTGTTGACCAGAATAAAGATTGGGACATATTATTCAGTTACAACAAGAGTGGTATTGAGCCTTTAAGGTAGACCAGCATTGCAATATATCCAGGTCGCAACCACATAAGACCTAATTATAAATAGATTGTTCATTTACATAATATTAAAAATTATATTTAATAGTTCAAATTTTTGTTAGGTTGTTTTGGAGAAATGCAAGCATTTCTTTATCAAAAATTATAACCTTGTGACTCATAGTCCTATCAATAATATATTTATCAATACAAAAATACCTATGTAAATCTGAGTATGTCTTTCCTTGTAGGGTTATATAATCTAAAGCTAGTAAACAAGTTTTCAATCAAATGTTTAATATAGCTTTATTCTAGTTATACACCCACATTGATAAAATTCTCACATTGGCGTGCACGTAAAAGATCCCTTGGCTGTTGGAATTTGATATAAGAGTAGGCTGTAGCGCCGCTGCCCGGGCAAAATTTCCCTCATAGCACACTGTATGGCGTATGCCCGTCTTCATTAGCCCAGGTTAGGAGCAGAACAGTGGGACGTTAAACCCCATTTCATTTCATTTTGATAAAATTCTAGACGCTAAAGTTAATATTCGAATGACTTTAAATTTATACACAGTGTTTAAGGTTATGAGACGAAAAATCCTATTGATTTTCAACGATTTCAGATAATTACTGCAGAGTTATTGCCCTTGATGACTTTGAAAAATCTTGTGGACGCTTTAGAGGCTAAAGTTAAGATCCGATTGAATTTATATTTATACAGTGTTTTAGGTCATGAGACGAAGAAGCCTATCAATTTTCAACGATTTCCGATGATTATGGCAATTGATATTAAATGTTTTGTATGCTGATGCTAGAAACCAAGTAGGTTGTTACTCAAAATCAGATATGAGTGTGTTGTAAATGTTTTCATTTCTGACAAAAGAAAAAATATGTGACAACCCTTGTTGACTCCTCAGACGACTTTAAAAAAAAAAATTGAGATCAAAATTGGATATAAAGTCAACATATCCATGTAACTAGAAACAAGTGACACCAAGTTTAAAGTATGTTTCAGGAAGATTATGCACAGTTCACATAATCAACAAAAGTGACATTATCACAAAAATACAACTTATAAACTGATGTAAGAATTCCTTCTGAAAAGAAGACAGGAAAGCTGATAAAATCCAGAAAATTGACAGACTGATTTAAATTTTATTTTCTGTGAATTAGAATTGATTTAGAATATCTCTCCACAAAATAATACTTGATGATGATATACCACTATATGAAAGCCTATCAACAAGAATCAGTTTTGAATGAAATTTAAAAGTTGAAATTTTACTAATATGGATTTTACAGCTCAAATCTCTTCAATTAAAAATACACAGTGCATGTATTTCAACCTTCATACAAAAGCTATTCTCAACTACATGGCACATGGTTTCACTTGTATGAAGGTTGGAATCTTGTGTTTTTACCATAATTTATTACAAATCTTGCTATTCATCATAAAAGGTGTAGGAACAATTCTTGCAGTTTTGATCCCACTTGTGCTTTTTCTAGTTCAACAATTTCCGCCCATGGCCCAAAAGAACCCCTGCATGTGAGCGAAGTTTTGAAATAAAGACCTACATGTATCATATGTTAGTCCCGAAATGACATGTGTTGATCCTTTTAGGTCTGAATGCTACTTTTATGATATATATATCATGCAATATATATGCAAATTTGTAAATAATGTACAACTGTAGTGCATGCGACATGATTGACAGACATTTGATTGTGAAAGTCGTTTAACTATCCCGTGAGAATAACTCCAGTATAAATGTCAAATCTTCTTCAACATGTATATCAAAGTCACACAGGGTTACATTAAAGTCAGTGTTTTAAACAGAAAAATCTGACATGATATTTGACAAAAGTATATAACACATACATTTAATCAACTAGAGTAAGTAATCACATGATAAAAAGGTATGGAATAACAGAGATTTATCGATCAAAGATATTTTTCTATTTTTGGTCTTTTCCTACCAGAAGCGTGATGTACATCAAAGAAAATAATGTATCTGAAGTATTACGGATTAAGAATTAAGTAGGATGGCCATATTGATTGTCTAAATGGTTTCTGAGGTGAGCATGTCACATAGCTGCAATTATCTCTTACTAGAAATTACTATCTCATTAACAAATGTACATGAAATAGAGCATTCCTTCCTGTTTTTATAGTCAAACAAATATGATGTATTGAGCATGTACATATGTAATATATACATTTTCAGACAGCTGATCGCAAGTTAGGACTGGAAGGTTGTATTGGAGATGTCATCTGCTAGGATCATGGCTGCATGATTAATCATTCACCGAGTTAAAAACAGAAGTTAGTTCTGGTTCCATGAAAATGTAGAAGCCGATATTTGTTAAACCCATTACTTTTGTGATTTTTTACAGCTTGGAAGATCAGCCAGGCCAAGTACGATGTTCAGTGCCAAATTAAAGGTTGTTATGTGCAAAGATACCAGAAAAGTTTGATGATTGTAGCATTGTGATCGATTGATAGAAATAATTTGGTGTGTTAGCCGAGTTGGTATTAATAAGAATTGTTTATCATCACAATCTAATAGAGTAACAATGTTGAAATTACAAACACTGCAAATTTTGACTTCTGGATTTAGAAAAAAGTGCAAATGTTAATTCTGTCACGAAAGAACCATACGACTATTAATGTGGTCGTTGAGTCCAGTTTAAATATATAGAATGGAGTGTTTAGCTTACAATCAACAGAGGTTCGCCTCTGTTATAAACAACATTAATAAGGAACTTCACCAGAAGGGTGAGTAACATATTGATGTCAAATTATTCAGTGTTATAAAAATTGTTATATTTTCTTTAATAATGGCATTATTAAAAGCATGTTAGATTTTTGTGATTATCTTTTTATTTTGTATGTTGCTACATGTTGTAAAGTTTTATTTTGAATAAATTAATTTTGAGTTCTTTAGTTTAAATTGTTTTCTTTTTGTTGATTTTGTGTTCAAGTTTATTATTTCTCTAGCTTTATATTAAATTGTGTTTTTTATATAATATATACGTATGTGTAATATATATATTGGGTATAAATGACATATGAATGATTTTTTTTAAGTGTAGTATAACATGAACAATAGTCGGATATGATACTTTTTTACAATGACAAGTACAGAAAAAGTTTGATATCAGTCGGAGAAAATCTGGAGAAAATATAATTGAAATACATTGTACCATAAAGACATAGGTTTTGTGTAAGAACATGAAAATTATTAAGGAAAACACCCCCTCAGGGTTAAGGAACAAGTGGAGTGAATTTCCTTCAATAATGTGTAACCTTGATTTAAATGAACGTTTAATCAATCTTTACAAGGTACAGATTGAACTTCCAAAGAAAAAAATAAGTGCCATTGATTCTTAACCACAAATAAAATCGACATTTTAGACTTTGGCATTTCGCTGACTTTGCTACAAGAGGTCTTTTGTATTGACTAATCTTGAAATTACAAATTTTAGTAGATCGTTTTTTATTTCGGCGAGATCAATCCCAGACTAGTCGAGTTTGTTTAACTGATTTTTCACCAACCAGATATCCATTTTCAATTTTCTCACATTTCACAAAAGTTTAAAACGTACCTTTTCATTGATCAACGGGGCAGATATTTCCTTTCACATTTGTATATATAAAGTTTCAAACATGTTGGGGTTGATTTTACCTGGAGGGCAATTAATTGGGCTGAACTAGAGCGTCAAAAATTATAATCGATTCTTGCCTACATGAAAAGTAGGAATTATTGGGGAAATAGATATCTTTTAAGAAGATAGTATAAAATTATCTGAATAGATTCTTACAAATTGTGATTATAACTGAATATGAACTACTTTATTATAAATGAATAAATAAAGGACAGTCTGATCTGATCCAAGCATGGATAAATATCGTTTTGAATACTATGTCCATTTTACTACATCAATTGATTTGATAGCAAGCATCTTGGAAAGGATAATTGGAGAAGACCTGATGGTTGTTCCAATATCTTATAAGATTATTGGCGATGGACTGACTAGTGACCTCTACAGCGACTTTAATCAACTGGTCAGCTGTGTTAGTTTGATTACTGTCCAGCCTCTAACATCACCATAGACTAATTATATATGAAATGAAATAGGGTTTAACATCCTACTGAATTATATATGAACTTCAAAAAACTATTGGGGGGGTTTGATGTCTAAATTTTCTAATGTGTGCACTTTAGAACACACTTGTAGGTGACAAGGAGTATGGTCACCTGGCTAAATCTCCTGATTATTCTCTGGTTTCCTTACACAGTGATAGACCCCTACACGAAAGCAAATTATTGAAATAAAACTGCACCATACATGTATGTTGTTTGTGTTGAATTGATGTTAAACTCCATCCATCTCTTTCTATCTACATTTACCTTTTGAATGATAATTTTCCTACCCCAGAGGTTACAGATACTTGCCTATTCGATTGCCCTTCACAGTAAAGGGCTGCTGTAGTCTTTGATTCATTAAAACTTGCTGGATTATTAATTGCAACTTCTAACTGCACGTGATTAATGAATGAATAGGACTTAACATTATGGCATTTTTTGCCTGTTCATATGGTGATCTAAAGACTTTTTGACCTGGAATGGGGTCCCAGCCATAGATAATTTTGGGGGGCAGATGGTTAAAGTGAAAAAATAATTAATGTAATATTTATTGGGGAAAACCCCTTTTGCCTTCTACTGGGCAAATAAATTGCCCCAAATCCCATGTTTTTGGGGTCTTAAACTGACGTGCATTGTGCTAACCTGCTCTAAGCATGACAAGTTTTACAGCCATCATCATCATTTATTTAATCTGTGAAATTTCTGGTGTCATTGTGAATGTAACAACAACAGTCTGATTGCTTGGAGTTCAGATGGGCTTTTAGGTTGCTATATTCACAGGCTGAACTACCTGGAAAATGTTTTTGCGGCCGTCTGATTTTCATGAATTTTCTGGGGGAGATCCCCACATACCCCTTGGGCTGATAACTTGAAATGGAATTTGTTCTTCCATTTCATTTCTGCTCCCTCTCCCACAACATTTGGAGTTCAGGTGGGTACATCATGGGATTTGGGTAACAAAGCCACATAAATAAGGCTAGTGAAATACTTACAGGCCGGAACATCAACAGGAAAACTCTTTTACCGCTCAACTCACATATCCCCCGATGGTGCCTTGCCACTTCAGCTCTCGCTAGTGATCAGCTCCGACATCTGCAGCGCCCAGGAATTTAAACAGGATTTTCTTTGGCCATTTCATTTCTGTCCCCTTTCCCCCTAAATCTGGAATTCAGGTGGGCACCGAGTGAGATTTTGGTTTCCAAAGCCACATAAATAAGGCTATATTGGACCACTTTCTGGAATGACTGGAAAACGTGTGGCTATCTAAATTTTTCCACACACTTCCATTTTTGCCTCCCAAAGTGGATAAGGCTTCTTCTTTGTGCAACGCTCTTTGAAAAAAGTCTACATCCCTGCTTAATCAAGTATGATCGACATGAAACTTGGCATGCTTGATGCTTGGACATCAGTCCATTTTGTTTGGTTGTACTGCTTTTTACTAATATCACGTACATCTATGTCTGTCAGAGTTTTTTTGTAAGGAACACCAAAATTTTGTATAGTTGGACTAATATTATGACATATGTTGATAAGTAATTTTGTAGAATGGAATCCTGTAGGGTGTATACTATACACTGTATAGGTGTATGTTATCATAGAGCAGGTTACAAGTACTATTGTAAGTCTAGCCAAGAGAAAAGATTTTAATGACACTTTGAGATTGGATGTCTTGACGTTTCCTGATGTCTGATTGATTTTTTATTTCTCTCTTTCTCATTATTCGATAATTGTGGTTTGGGATGTGGTCATTGTGTGACAAGGGGTTGATTTTAATGAACATTTTTCTGTATGAGTATACTGGTAGCAGAGAGAGAGAGAGCTTGTTATGTTGTCTATAGTGTATAAATAATTAAATCTGTGGTCAATAAAAGGTTTATCACCAAGTCTTATTCTTACACCTTATTAGATGTATTCCACACTTGGATAGTATAGTTTTAAATAGACTGATACAAATCATATACCGGTACCTACATGGATTTCATTTTTGAATTAAATAGTTTCAGTGATCACAGTGTTTGTTTTCTTTTGTAATCACATCTTTTATTCTTGTTAACAATCTACATAGCTGAAGGTTGAAAAAAAAAATGTGATTGTTGATTATGTCTCCAATCTTACACCTTCTTTATGGTATTTTGTTATATGCTTTTATTCAAAGTGCATGTATATAGTTGTTACCTATGTCTCTTTGCCCACTAGAGGTCTTTACAGATTTTTTTATGAATTTGAATGGATTGTTCATTGGATTATTAGAAAATTACCCATCAAAATTCAGTATCTTCATTTGCACATCACAGGTTTTTTTCCCAGGGTTAAGTTCAAATGGGTCAGGGTCTTTGATAGGATTTTTAAAAACATGTTTGCATTGTAACTATCTAACACATTTTTCTAGTGAAAAGGCTTGTGAATGGGATACAGAACAAAGTTCTCTCTACAATTATTTAAAAGCTTGCCTTGGTGGGATGGTTTATTTGGACCTTGTTGAATTTCAAAGTTTTTTGATAATGAGTTATTCCCCCATGTGATTTCCAATTTTTGAAAGCTTATGAACATGATGCTGGTTAGAGCTGGTGGGATGGTTCATTGAGATGTAAGGAAGTATCAGTGACTCAGTGAGTAAGGTGCTGACTTACTAACCAGGAGTTCCGGGGTTCGATCCCAGTGAGAGTTTCCTGGGATTTAGCTTGGGACGTAGTTCATAGTGGTTTTATTTTAAAATGGAGATTAACATTCTACTTTTCTGGGCCGTCTAGGCTAATGAAGACGGGCGTACGCCATACAGTATGCTATAAGGAAAATTTTGCCCGGACAGAGGCATTATGGCCTACACTATCAAATTCCAACTGCCAAAGGATTTTTTACGTTTACGCCAATGTGTACATGGAACCTTTGACAAGGGGGAACCACACCGGCAAATCAAGGTGAACTTTCTCAGCCAATGCAACGCAGGGATAAAACACAGGACCTCCAGGTTTGCTAACCAACATCTTACTCACTGAGCCACCATCGCCTCCTTTTTAATATACGCCCACATTGAAATGTGGTAGTATATTGTTGTCGCCCCGGTCCGTCCGTCTGTCCGTCCGGCCGACCTCCACAATTGCTTGTGGACGCTCTATAGTCTAAAGTTAACATCCAATTGACTTTAAATTTATACACAGTGTTTAGGGTCATAAGAAGAAGAAGCCTATTGATCTTCAGCGATTTTCGATAATTACTGTCAGAGTTATGGCCCTTGATCACTTCAAAAAATCTTGTGGACGCTCTAGGGGTCAAAGTTAATATTCGATTAACTTTAAATTTATACACAGTGTTTAAGGTCATGAGACAAAGAAGCCTATTGATTTTCAACGATTTTTGATAATTACTGGCAGAGTTATGGCCATGGTCACTTCAAAAATGTTGTGGACGCTCTAGAGGTCAAAGTTAATATCCGATTGACTTTAAATTTATACACAGTGTATAAGGTCATGAGACGAAAAAGCCTATTGATTTTCAGCGATTTCCGATAATTACTACCAGAGTTATGGCCCTTGATCACGTTGAAAAATCTTGTGGACGCTCTAGAGGCTAAAGTTAATATCGGATTGACTTTAAATTTATACACATTGTCTATTGATTTTCAGCGATTTCCGATAATTACTACCAGAGTTATGGCCCTTGATCACTTTGAAAAATCGTGTGGACGCTCTAGAGGCTAAAGTTAATATCGGATTGACTTTAAATTTATACACATTGTCTAAGGTCATGAGACGAAGAAGCCTATTGATTTTCAGCAATTTCCGATAAAATCACTTTGAAAAATCTTGTGGACGCTCTAGAGGCTAAAGTTAATATCCGATTGACTTTAAATTTATATACAGTATTGAAGACCATGAGACGGGGAAGCCTAGTGATTTTCAGCGATTTCCGATAATTTTTGCCAGAGTTATGGCCCTTGATCACTTTGAAAAATCTTGTGGACGCTCTAGAGGCTAAAGTTAATATCAATTGATTTTAAATTTATACACAGTGATTAAGGTCTTGAGACAAACAAGTATATTGGTTTTCAAAGAATCTTTATGACGTGAACAGCTAAATCCATGATGTTAAAAGTTTTGTATACTAAACGTTAGCATGGGGCAGAACTTTATAAAAACCAAACAAATTCTAATGGTTTTCTGATAAATACTTAATGAGTTGTTACTCTTAATCAGATTTTAATGTATTATAAATGTTCCATTACTGAAAAAAGTAAAAATATGTGACAACTCTTGTTGACTGCTCGGATGATATAGTAGCTGTGGGCGTATGTTTCGTTGCCTGGCAACCTATCTTTTTTAAAACTTGCACTACAGAATTTGTTTACCGTACAAGGATTTTAGAGCGAGCTCTGTAGTGGTTTTTATTATAGAGCCTATCAATCAAGTCACATATATATTTTTATTTATCCATAATAGAAAAAAATAATTCAAGAATTGCTCTCTGTGGCTTTTAGACCTGTTGCAGTCCTGGAATCCAAATGAAATTCAGAATTCAGTTCTATCTCTTTTTTCATCTTGTGAAATTTTTTATGTTTTAAAAAGTCAGCACCAAAATAATTATTGGTTTAGATTTTTTTCACAACAATTTTTCTACTTCATGCAAACAGCTTTATTTTCTGTTATTCTTCTACTGTGCCAGTATCGAAAGATGTTTCATTTGAGGTTCAACAACCTAAATTACACAATATGGGTAGCCTTAACTGGGAGTAGGCAATTCGATTTACAAATGAAATTAATTATAAAAACTATTTCAAAGTCAAACAGATCAAAGGCTGTCAAGTTTTCCTAACAACATTGTTTTCTTTCTAAGCAAATGGTTGACTAAAAATAATTCTGTTGGAAGTGAAGTATTTGTTTTGTACAAAAAATGAACATGTATCATGTTATGTAAGATTATTACGAGAAATTGGCCAGAACATAATGACATTTCTTGTTGTTTTCGAGTATTCACAAAACAACATCTGTGTTAAATAGAATAGAAGACTGTATGTAATCAGATAATCAATGTGTATGCATGGAGGCAGATTATGTAGATGTCAGATATTCTAGTCTAGAATATTTATTCCTTATTCTAAAACAAAAAGGACACTAAAGGACACTTAAATAAACAATCTCTCAATTCCAAATAGTGTTTATATCCTAATTCAACTATATTTAAATATATCGCCTTTACATCCTAATGATGGTTGCGTTCGAATTTCATGAAAATGAAATTAAAACTGCCTAACAAAATGGCCGCTCCTTGTACTTGTACGCAAATAGTATAAAAGTATGTAATACCAAGGTTGTGAACCCTCTAGAAGTCACAATTTTTATCAGATTTTAATGAAACTTAAAATATATGTTTATATCCTGAAGATCTGAGTCCCTTTCACTATTTGCACATATCAGACCGTAACTTCCTGGATTATGGGCCCTGATAGTACGAAAAATCACGTTTTTAGCTTCTTGACCCTCTAGAGGTCACAATTTTGATCCGATTTTAAAAACCGTTTATATATATCACTGTTACAATATTTTGATGGTTGAATTCAAATTTTGTAAAAAACGGATCAAAACTGCCGGATCAAATGGCCACTCCCTGTACGCAAATAGTGTTAAAGTATATAATAACAAGGTTGTGGAGGATTGTGGACCATCTAGAGGTCACAGTTTTTATCTGATTTTGATGAAACTTGAAATATGTTTATATCCCAAAGATCTGAGTCCCTTTTGATCTTTGTGCATTTGAGACCATAACTTCCTGGATTATGGCCTCTGATTGTACAGGTTTTTTTTATCATGTTCTCTATCCATCTCTTGCAATTAAAAGCCAGCAAAAAGGATTCTCTATTTTATAGCAATGTAACACTTAAAGTGCGAATAAGCCTTAACAAGTATGGATCACACAAACACATACAGTTTTTTTAGCTTGTTCTCTATCCATCTCTTGCAAAATGTGGGTGTATCATGCCTGGCAACTGCTGGTTTAAATTAAAACCAGCAAAAAGGATTCTCTATTTTATAGCAATGTGCATGTAACACTTAAAAGTTGCGAATGAGCCTAAACAAGAATGGATCCACACAAACACACGTACACAGGGTGAGGTTTTTCGAGGGACCCAAGAGGTGGGGCATACGTCATGTAGTCCATTTCCACTAAATTTGTTCTGTCCTCCACAACTTTCAGTACAACAAATGGTACATGTAATTCTGGATTCAAACTTGATAAAGCTGTCTTTTTTGATCGATCATTACAAGTATATTATGCCATAACTGTTAACACATTGTTATTGGCATAGCATTAGCAATAACCCTATATTATGCATAGCTTATATATTATTTATTATCATGTATGACTTCTGGCAAATTCTTTATAATATGAACAAAGACCATATAAATGACATTGTGACATGACAATAATACATATCTGTACTTCAGGTTTTACTACATGTAGGCCTATAACAATTTTTTTATAAAGATTTATATAACAACCAGGTATATTGTTTATGTGAACATTGCCAGATTATTTAGTGGAATTATAAACACCCTACTGTTAGTTAAAGAGTGTGCATGTTTTTGTATGGTTTATGGTACGTGTATGAATGAAATGTCAGTAATTTTATCCATGAATATATTCAATTATTTGTATTTATCAAAGTATTACTAAAAGGTTGACATATGAATAATACGGTCATGCTTGTAATTATGTGTTCAATGTGTAAATGTAAATATACGTTATAGAAATAGGCTATCTGAAGAAAGGCAAATTTTTTTTTAAAAAAAATATTTGGGGGGATATGGACTAAATTTACATATAGAAAGATTAAGCTGATATGCCTTAATTTGTCAAAGTTTTTAAGTGGTGTACATGCTTAGTATTTAAAAGTAGAGATAGACGGTTTCTTGTCAAGCCTCCTAAACACCAACCAACAGCAAAATCATCCCTGTTAAATTTAAAAATGTATCTCAACAAATCCCCCACCCCCCAAGATTCGGTGAACCGTCCATTTTTCGGGCAGTGTTTTTCCATTTTTGCGCACAAACATCAGAGAATAAGACCATATATCATAGAAATATAATAATTGTAAAATGAATTCGCTTGCGGTTGGTTTTGGAATACCATAATATTTAAGACCTCGCCCAATTACATTTGTGGAAAACTCGTTTTGGTTCATGATTGATCTTTTCTGAAAATTCGGGGTGACATAGAAAATTTTTGCCCCCCCCCCAACTGAGATTGGCTCCCTACGCCTATGCCCATACAGAAAGTTTTAATAGAATTATTACAAAATGTGTACTGAACTTTAAAAGTAAACATGTGAATAAAGTTCGACAGACCTCAGACTGTTAGACAGAGGTGACCATGTTAAATATGGGCTTATCAAAATATACAGAGTAATCCTATTTGCCACACTCACATCTATTAAAAATTCTACAGACATAACAATAACATGAAAATATTGTAGTGTTTTTACATCTATTAGACTGTGTTAACTGTATTCAACTATAGTCAGACAGTAGAAACTCCATTATACTTCTACCAGTTACCTCGTTCTCCTTACAAGGTTGTTTACTCATCCATTTTTTTTTTAAAAAAACATCTTTAAGAAAATATTGTTAAAATGTAGCTTAAAATGATACAAATATTAAGCAACTATGTCAATTCTTTCATGTACAATTCTTTCTTTAATCCCCAAAACACCCAAATTGATTTGATATGTTTTAATGATTTATATTGGTCCATTTTACTGTCAGTTATCTTTATAGCACAATTGATATTCTATTATCAATTCTGTAAAATTTTCGGCAGATTTGAATGAATGCTCAGACATCATGTCAACCCAGAAAGTAGATGTTAAATATTTCACACTACTACTTTATGTGTTCTTTAAATGGCATTTAGTAACTGGATAGAGTAACAACAAAACACATACTTATGGAAAACAGCTACTAGTGTATTTAAGGCGACGTTTCGTAGAGTATTCTCTCAACGTTATCAAGCTAATACAGTAAAACAGGTATGAGGCAAATATATATAGACAAAATACAACAACATAACCGAAACCATACATAGCAACAACATGATCAAAGGCCTACACCAACACTTATTAAGATATACAATAGCAGATAGAGAGTTAATTAACTTATAGTCCATGGCCAGTGAGGATGTCTTAACAACAAAAATGGAAACCATACCTTAAAACAATTAGATCAAAGGATTGTGACACAATTTGGTAACAATATACAAAAGTAAGAAGAGAAACCGCTATGTTAAACGATCAATAAGCTGACTAAGTAGTTGCGATATTAACCGAATATGGGAGGTGATTATTATTATAGTTAAGACAATAAATTAAGGCAATGGAGTATATACAACAGATACATGTTACATGATGAAGGGTAGATTAAATATAACTGTTATTTCATTGCACATATCTATTAACACTTGTAATTTTATGATAGGATAATTAGATATGCAATAGAGTTATAGATTTAATGTAAAAACAAAAACAATTTATAACAATGAATATAGCACGATAGTAAATACAATAACTAGTCAAAAGATAACACACAGCACACTTGTACAGTTTATAAGGAGTGGTGGAACCATGCTATTATTTAAATTAGTTGATCATACGCATTGGGCAAAAATATCCCTGTATCACGGTTAAGATCTGGGCTGTTCCTTCTGATTTGTATTGCCTCCATTATCTTCCGTGTCTTTTCTATTGGGAGATTAGATGCCAGGGTTTCGTATGACTCAATTCTGTGTCCAGGGTTGGTCTGGAGATGTTGTGCAACAGCTGAGTTAGTGATGGACGACTTGGACTTGTGCTGGCTTATTCTTTTATCTAGGGGTTGTCTAGTTTCACCGATGTAAGTACTAAGACAAGAGCAGGCAACTTTATAGACACACTCTTTCTGGGGCGGGGGTTTATTCGGGAGGAGCTTACCATTAGCTTTCAGGATATCTTTAAGTGTTCGGCCCTTGGAGAAGGTGACCTGGATACCTATTGGGATGAGGATTCTCCTGAGGTGGTAAGTGAGCTTCCCTTGAAACGGTATGGTGATTCTTACAGGTGGTTTTTCTGGTTTGGTTTTTCCCGGATCTGTAGGGGTGTCAATGGTGGTTTTAATGGTCTTTTTAACAAATTGTAGAGGGTAGTTGTTCAAGTTTGTAAGGGCTTCTTCAATGTGGTCTAATTCTTTTTGGAGATGTTCTTTGTCACAGACGTTGACAGCACGGCGGGCTAAAGTTGCTATGGTTGCTTTCTTAACACTGTGTGGGTGGTGGGAATAGAAGTTAATGTACTGGTCAGTATGTGTTGGTTTTCTATAAACACTTGTTGTGAGCCTACCTTCTGTTTTCTTAACTAGTACATCCAGGAATGGGAGGCATTGGTTTTCTTCTGTTTCTATTGTAAATTTAATTCTGCCATTTTGGTTGTTGAGGTGATGGAGCAAGGCGGTGTGGTCTTCGTTCTTTATGGTTTGCTTGAAATAAGTTCTATATCGACCACATTTTAAAGGAAAATGAAATCTATATGCACTTATTCTTCATATCTTTATCTATAATCTTGTTGATTTATGTATGAAATAAAGATATAACCGTTCTGGTTATTCGAATATTGTATAAAGAGCTCTCTTCTCATGTCAAATAATGATAATAAATGTTTTCTTGGAGTGATTTTGAAGACCAAAAAAATAGGATGGAATAACCTCTTCAGGAGAACAAGAAATTCAAATGCAAGGGAGAGAAATGGGGCTTAATGTCCACTTGACACAAACTAGGTCATTTGACTCATTACGGGACTAACATATTGTTCAATTTTCTTTCAATAATTCGCTTGCACGTAGGGGTCTTTAGCAGTGGGAGGAAACCGGAGGACCAGAGAAAACCCACAAGTTGGACAGGCGACCCTACTCCTTGTCGAAACTTGACTCAATGACAGACTTTATATGACAACATGATTTCACGCGTACACGTTAAACCGCTAGATCTCCCAACCCCCTGATATTCAAATGCTACTCAAAGCTTTTATTCCCTTCATTTATTCTCTAAAACTATCTATTGGTTGTAAATCGTCATTGGTAATTATATATGTTTATGTAATTGTAATACTAATTGTATGGTTGATTATTTTCAAGGTTTCATGATGACAGATGAAGATCAGTCTCTGGAGGCGACTAGTTCCGCTGCAAAAGCCATGTTACAACAACGCCAATTATTAACAGATATGAGTAAGTATTGGTTAATGATTTATAAAATCAGTTAGCATTCTGGAAATTTAACTAAAATACATGTATTCATTTTGAAAATTTCTGTCAAAATATTAAAGTTTCTGAGCATGATTTGAGTGATATAGGAATCCTTTACAAACTACAATTTTGTAAAATTTGAATTTCTGATAGTCCCAAATGGTTGAATTTAAAAAAAGACATGATGAACAGAAATTCCATAGATCTAGGCTGATCCTTATGTAAACAACTCCACCACCGTCTTTATCATTTGAATCATTGATCTATAAGAAACCATGATATACAATATGTAGATATTCTATTTCAGGATCTCAGAATTATGATGTTATTAGATTTGCTACGTATAGAACGGCCTGTAAATTACGATTTATACAGAAAAAAACAAACTGTAAGTAGTATTATATATCATTGGTATTCTTAATTATCAGCTCAAATTTCTTTTTGTACAAGACAAATTTAAATCTGATCATATATATTGATCAATTATACACAAAAAATCAGATTACTTCCTTCTTGTCATGTTACTAGAGACTATATTTAAAGGACTAAGTCTCTTTGATTTAGGTCAAAATAAAGTATTTAATTGAATTGATCTGATGTGTTATTTAGATTTGTTATAGCAAAGCTCTATATGAGTTTTTGTTTCGAAAGATGGAGTAGAAGTCGACTCGTTTAGTAATTTTAATTTCATTTTTCACTAAAAACACAATCTCAGTTACTGTTATGATATATACACATAATGTGGGCGAGGTTTCCTACAAGAACTTTTTAAAGGGTTGCATGTAGATTGCACAAGTGGATGTAGAAAATGCAAGACATGTTTCACCCATCTAAACTTATTTAAAATTGTGCATTTTCCAGCCATCTCATATATCTATATATTTACTCATCATTTTAGAATCAATTTATGGTGCTCAGAAATGTTATAGTGGATGGTTTTAAGCATGAATGTCAGTATGCCACTATTAAATAGCCTGTGAGAAACAATTGCAACAAAGAAATTGAATCGTGAAATGCGATCCAGTCACTGGTGTCATTAATATTGAATATGCATTCCAATTGTATAACAATTAAAAAATAAAGTATTGAGTATTTATCTTAAAAATCAGTGATGTTATCAAACCCTCCATATATATAAGATAACATAATTTTTATATGCCCACATTGAAATGTGGTCGTATATTGTTGTGGACGCTCTAAAGGCTACATTTAATACCCGATTGACTTTAAATTTATACAGTGTTTAAGGTCATGAGACGAAGAAGCCTATTGAATTTCAACAATTTCCGATAATTACTGCCAGAGTTATGGCCCTTGATCACTTTGAAAAATCTTGTGGATGCTCTAGAGTCTAAAGTTAATATCCGGGTGACTTTAAATTTATACACAATGTTTAAGGTCATCAGACGAAGAAGCCTATTGATTTTCAACAATTTCCAATAATTACTGCCTGGTCCTTGATCACTTTGAAAAATCTTGTGGATGCTGTTTAGAGACCATAGTTATCAACAGATTGATTTTATATTTATACATCGTGTCTATGCCTATATATAATCGTTTCGATTGACTTTAGATTAATACACAGAGTTTAAGGTCTTGAGACGAACAAGTGTATTGATTTTCAATGATTTTTGATAACTGGAACAACTAAATCCATGATATTAAATGTTTTGCATAGTAAACGTTAGCATGGCCCAAACAAATTGTAATGATTTTCTGATAATCACTTGATGAGTCGTTACTCTTAATCAGATTTTAGTGTATTATAAATGTTTCATTACCGACAAAAGTAAAATGTGCGACAACTCTTGTTGACTGCCCAGACAATTTGGCTGCTGTGGGCTATGTTTCGTTGCCTGGCAATCTATCTTTTTTATATATATATATATATTACTTTCTAAATTTAGTTAAACCAAGTTAAAAGTACCAAAAAGCCATTCAAAAATGTGAAAAAGGACTAACCACTTTTGTTTTCACCACTTGTCTCTCAGTCATGATGATGATGTTGCTATACGTATTGCTTGCCTCTCTGCAATTTTGTCTTATAGGTTTATGTTTAGTTTTGCTGCAATCCTCCTGCACTTACTATTAGAGTTTGGATTTTTACATGAAATAAAAGCCTTATGCCTGAAGTTTTTAAAAGAAATAATACCCAAACCCCCCCATCCTCTCATAGTTTGGAAAAAAAGGGAGGATCAGCATCTAATTCTTTTGAAGTGGCCATAAGTATTGAGTTTTTATCTCATATCACAGTGCATTATACCCATCAAATATGTATAATAATGAAGCGTTATTAATTAAATGAAAGATTGGGTTAATCAATGTTGTTGATAATATAACAATAATGTAATTATCTGACCTGATAACAGTAATCTTAGATAGTTCTTTGTTAAACTCCATCTTCATAATTTTGAGTCTTCCAATCTCATTAATTTTATGAAGCATTATATAATTAATTGCTTGTGAGACAGTGTCACAATGATCCCACAAATATTATTTTTAAAGATACCTTGACAAATTTAATTTGTTTTCAGATAAACCTCGGTTAATATTTGGTACTGCTTTACTTACTGGTACCTTTTATTATTTTATTTTCAGTTCATTTAATTGATATTTGGAATGTTATACAGGCATTCAGAGAGAATGGACTAAATACGATGGATCCGAGTTATGAACTTAGTGCATCGAAAGTAGAATCTATATTAGCATCATTGTTCACACAATTAAATAAAAGACTTCTAGCTACTAATCAGATACCTGCGGAAGAATCTAAAATTCTACTGTTAAATTGGATATTAACTGCTTACGACAGGTACATAGAAAACTCATTGGTTTAATAATGAACCCCTTATAATGAACATGCACCCTGATTAATAATTGGTTGAATGATTAAGTTTTGGTTAAATGATAAACTACCATCAAGTGATAACATTATTTGGTCAATGGGCACAATAAAATACATGTACAGATATTCAATTATACAATTCAAGTTTTTTGGGGAAACACAGGACTTTACATTAAAAATACTGTAAGTAAAATAGAAAGTTCTATATCAATGATTCAGTATAATGAACTTGATATTTTACTAAAAAGCTGACTTGATACTAAAGAAAATAGTATTGTAGATTGTAAAGATTTTTTGTGATTATTTTGTAGAAATAATAGTGGTAAAACACGGGTTTTAGCTGTTAAAGTTGTCCTTTCTCATCTTTGTTCAGGAAAACTGGTGGATAAGCTTAGATGTAAGTATTTACATGTACAGGTATTACATGTATAATTAATTGTGTTAAATGCATGTAAAGAGAAAAAAAATGTTTTTGATAGATAAATTGAGAATCTTCTACAAGTCTTTTTTGATATCAAAAAATATCAACACATGTCGATAAAGTTAAAAAAAACGAGGCTCTGCCGATTTTTCTTTACTTTATCGACGAGTGTTGATATTTTTTTAATATCAAAAAAGACGAGTAGGAGATTCTCTGTTTATCATACAATCCCTTCTTACATGCATAAATAGATAAATATAATTCTTTGCTATAGATTTCACTTTTACTGAACCTGATTACATTACAGCGTAGTGATACATCATTTTTTGACAGCAATTTAACCATTGCAAAGTCCTTTATATTGACCCAGTGTTTCCATCAAGGTCAATTAAATAAAAATAGTTCCTTTTTAATAAGAAATAAGTTACTTTTAATAAAAAATTAACTGTTCTTTGAAAATAAAAAAATTAGTTCCTTTTTGATTGACCAATCAAATTCATGTAAAGTGATATCTCCTAAGGAGATATCGCAGTACATTATGAAATTTATCACACAAGCGATATCTACTGTAGAAAGTATTGTTGATAAATATCTTTAAGCAGATCTACAAGGAAATTGCTGTCAGTTATCAGACGGGGAAGTACCAGTATAAAAGTTTTTTATACACCCACGTAAACTTGTGGTACATATATAGGTGTCACTTAATTAATTCTGTCTCTTCATTTTGTTGGTCCATAGTTTACATTTCTCGTGATCACTCTAGTGACTAGATTTATCATTTGACCTTTTTTAAATTTATTTTCTTGATTTAAATTAGTAAGATGAAGAAACCTTTTTAATTTCAGCGATTTCTGTAATTGCCCTTCTATTATTTTGATAATTTCACTTTGATTCCTAAGGGTTTTCACAAAATTGTAGAGGTTTGCCTTTGATAGTTGTATATTTGAAAAGCAGTTAAACACAATATTAAAAATTTTGGTAATAATGCTGGTATTTTGAAAATGTCCTAAAAAGAATATGTAATTTGAGAGGAGATCAAGTTCCTCTCTACTTCAAAACTACCAGCCTGAACACTTCTGTATCTGCCATTGTACATAATTTTATGTATTCTATAAGATATGAGGGCCTGCTGAAAAGTTCTAAGCCTGAAAAGGATAGATCAAATAGGTTAAAAGAAACTTTTGCCACCAACAAGTACAGTCATTGACAGAATCATAGACATATTAGACTGTAGTGTTATTATTGTCTAGCCGGTCATCATTTTCTAGTAATGGTGACACCATGTCAGCTGTGAACGACTTTTTCTTAGGGTAGCTGAAGAAAATTTCTTCCTGACCAGCATCCATATCTTGCAAAATCGTTGGCAAATGTGTGTACACCTCGAAGGTGACTTTGTAGAAAGATGTCTTTCACAGACAGGCTTAGAACTTTTCAGCCAGCCCTTATACTCTGGTTTTTCTATCTGAAATGTATTCTGTTCCCCAAAATAAAATAGCTATATAACATCATTTAACCGAAGTTGAATAATCATTACCGATACATCAATAATAGGTTTTAATTAGGAAATCTAGACGTATTGCATATTATTAGTAATGTAAGTATTGTTTTAGAAGTAGGTTGGCTAATGATAATTAATGAAATTGATGTAATTATCACCTTATATATATATAGCGTTAATAGTAATAGATGAGATAGATTTAAAGTAGAGTCACGAACGTCTCTATATAAAGCTGTGACATATACTCTGTGTTAGAATATGTTGTTGTCATTGTAAATCTTGGATTCACTGATTCACTCTTTCCATTTATGTGCAATAAAATATGACTGAGGTAAGGTTTAGATAAAAATTTACAATTGAAATTTAAAAAGAAATTTATATTCTTGGTAATGTAAATAGATGGCTTGGACCTGTACCTGTAATTCAAATTTAATTTGCGATTTAAAATTCTGAAAGAACAACTAAAAAGATTTATGTTAGCTATTGTATAGATTTTTATTTTAAAATTGCACCATGAAGATATTTTGTGGAATTAATTTGATCAGGCTGTGACTTAATAATTAAATAAATAAATGTTTTTGAACGTTTTATGAGATAAGAAATAACAGAAGTCAACTGATTTAAATAATGATTATTGAAACTAACCTGTCACAGATGGTTACTATATTTGATTGTTGATTAACGCTTTATTGATCAACTTGTCTTATAGATTGTTTAATTAACATTGTTCTCTGCTACACATGTGGGCCAAATTATCCATTGCTTTATACAAGCAATAATTTACTTACATAAAGCCAGTGCATAATATGCTATGCAGTGAAACACTGAATACATAGTGTTTTTCTCTCATAAGGATGTTACAGTGCTTTGTATTTGATATTGATGTACTGGTAGATGATGTCTAATTGTGAGAATATTTTTTACTTTTATTGAAGAACTGAAAATTACCTATGAGAGATATTTAACGTTATTTTACAGATATTTTTACGCAGTTGTCTGATTCCAGTGGTTGTATGATCTGGTCTCGATTTGAAGTCTACCTCAGAGATTTATTGACAATACCAACAGCAGTTTTTGAAGGTCCGTCATTTGGATATAATAGTTCTGCAGCTAGAAGCTGTTTTGAACCTGTAAGTATATATTCTGCTATTTATCCTAAGGATCTTTTTTGACCTGTTATCAGTTCAAGTTATGGTTTCAATTCCAGGTTTGTGAATAGATTGTAACTAACCTCTGCTTAATAATACACCCATCTTTCATCTTTGATTCTATTGTTATGCATGGTAAGACTTGATTATATTGGTTATGTTCTGTTAGTTCCTCAGTCATAGATGTTCAATACTTTTGTCCTTGCTGAGCTATGACTCATAAAGTGAACAGTGCTTGTCTTATTTGTATTCAATATTCTCAAGTAGAAAAAAACCACATAAGGTAACATATCTTTGTTGATGTTGTATAGTGATAAGAAATAGAGTGTCTATAAAAGTTTATAAAAAGTATTAAATGTTCTCATTATTATAATATTATAGAATAATTTAGAATTCTAAGCAGATTAGTTACAAAAGGAAGAAATAGAATACTTTATAGCTTGTTATTATAATTCATAATTTAATTTAAAACCCAGTACCGGTATCAGGAATCACTGAAATTGAAATGTATTTTTATACGCCCACATGGAAATCTGGACCTATATTGCCGCGCCCCCATCCGTTCGTCGTCCACAATTTCTTGTGATCACTCTTAACACCAAAAGTTATGATCCGATTGTTTTAAAATTGATATATGTTGTTGACATTAGTGAGATGAAGAATCCTGTTTAATTTCAATAATTTCCGTTTATGGCGTCTTAGAGTTATGGCCCTTGTTTCACTTTGTTGGACACGCTCTAACGCCAAAAGTAATCATCCGATCTTTGTGAAATTTATATGCATTATTTAAATTAGTGAAATGAAGAATCCTATTGAATTTCAGCAATTTCCCGTAATTACTTCTAGAGTTATGGTCCTTGTTTCACTTTGTTGCACCTTGTGAACGCTCTCACATCTAAAGTTATCTGCTGATCTGTATGAAATTTATATGTGTCATTTAAATTAGTAAAAAGAAGAATCCTATTGAATTTCAGTAATTTTCGTTTATTATTTCTAGAGTTATGGCCCTTGTTTCACTTTGTTGCACCTTGTGAACTCTCTAACATCAAAAGTTACCTGCCGATCTGTGTGAAATTTATATGCGTCATTGAAAGTAGTAAAAAGAAGAATCCTATTGAATTTCAGCAATTTCCGTTTATTATGTATAAAGTTATGGCCCTTGTTTCACTTGTTGAACCTTATGTGGACACTTAAACGCCAAAAGTTATCATCTGATCTGTATGAAATTCATATGCATCATTTAGATTAGTGAAACCACAAAGCCTATTGAATTTCAGCAATTTACAATAATTACTTCTAGGCTTATGGCCCATTTTTCACTTTGTTCAACCTTGTTAATGCTCGATTGATGAAAGTTATAATCCGATATGTATGAAATTTTATACCTTGTGAACATTCGAATGACAAAAGTTACCATCCGATCTGTATCAAATTTAAATGCATTATTTAAATTAGTAAAACGAAAAAGACTGTCAAATTTCAAAATTTCCTGTAAATTACTTCCAGAGTTAAGGCCCTTGTTTCAGTTTTTAGAACCTTGTGAACCCGTAAATGACAAAAATTATAATTTGATCTGTATGAAATTGTCTTGTAAATGCCCCCAATCACCTACAAAAGAATAAATATGGGTCAACCCTTGTCGACTGCTTGGACGATTTAGCTGCTGTGGACGTATGTTTCATTGCCTGGCAACCTATCTTTTTTTTGTTTTAAGAATCATGAAAATTTTAACGCCTTCAAAATCCAAAAATTTCAAATGATGTCATATTACAAAAGCATCATCTTGTTCTTTTTTTAAGGGCTCATAATTTCTAAAAATTTTCAATTTTGTCTTCCACCTTTTTGAAGAAAGTAGGGAATTATTAAAATGAGTCTGTCTGTCTGTCCATCTGTCAATCACATTTTTCGCAGCACAATAACTCTGCTTCTAATGAAGGAAGAATGTTCGAACTTGGTATAGATGTTTATTAGACTAATGCCTTGACAGAGTTTGGTGATGAAAAGTTTCTACTTTAGCTAAGCAGCTGTCCATCACTCAACCTATCCATCACACCTTTTGGAACACAAAAACTCTGCTTTTCTAATTGAGGTAGACTGTTCAAACTTGGTATAGATGTGAATGTATTGACCGAGTTTGATAATGAGCATTTCCTGCTTAGGCTAAACAGAGATAATCAATTTGATTTGTCTGGATTTGGAACACAATAACAATATCTAATAATGTCTTAGGGATGAATATAGTTTTGAAATATTGTTTTGTCTTTTTTTTTATATTAATTTATCCAATATTTTACGTATTAGTCTGGAGGCTGCGCATTCACTTTCAGTGTAAATGACCTCATTTGACCTTTGCCCCCAAATATCTTAAAAACACCCCAATGGCGGACTGATTACCACTTGGCAAAATTGGTTGGATGGTCTGGTTTTGTGCCCATTTGATGGACCCCCCTGCCATTATTATAAAGTGGTTGAAACAAAGAAATCACATTTGTAGATTATATATGGTATAAATTGTAAAACTGAAATATTAAATTGTCATAAATTTGGAAGTGTATAATAAATGGCCAATAAATTGTTATTAAATGTCAGTTTGGTGAATCATGTATATACAAGCTGTGATTTATGCATATTTCTATTTGAATATTATATATGTGTTAATAGTGCATCTAAAAATGAAGCTTTAAATCTGTTTAATCCCCACTTCTTTTAAAAATAAAAACTGGTAGTGCAACAGCACTAGACCAATATCACTACCTGAGACTAGCTACCCAACAGCTCGAAACAGACAAAACTAACAGACAAATACAGTCACAAATAGATCATTTCTAAACCAAACAATTCATGATATGTATGAAGAGATTTTTTACTCCATTATTGTTTACCATATATTTCAGACTTCAAAAGTGAACATTAATGATTTTTTAAGTGTTTTGATGGCTGATCCAGGTCCTCAATGTTTAATGTGGCTTCCAATATTAACTCGAATAGCTACAGCTGAAAATGGTACGTATATTAACGTATTTTCTGTCGGACGTTGCTTGTGAAAAGATTGTATTTCTATTAATATCATTGAAATTAAAAACATTTATTAAAGATACATTGGCCCGAAAGTATTTATCGGGTGGTTATTTACAGTAAAACTATACAAAATTTGGTATATATGGAAAGTATAGACATCCGATATTGGATTACCCGAAAAAAAAACTTGTATCAAGCACTGGGAAAAAATGTCAGGGTATCACTAACTGTCTGCCAGCTTATTGTCTGCTGTTTCTTGATCAAATGGTTAGGCGGTTTTGGGAACCTTAAGGGGTGTCAACGTACAAAAGAAGTTGACAGAAAATAAGAATTTACTTAGACCTCAATATGTATGGTAAATGGACAGTAGGCCCTTAGTAATGAAAAATACATTCTGAAAAATGGACCCTCCCTTAATGAAGTGAGGAGACAATAATGACTTCTAACAGCAGTTTATTTATAGCTTGAGGTATCTCACCAAGAATACACAGTTTTGAGAGTGATTTGCAGCAAATTTTTGATAGATTAATTAGTTTTTAGTCCAAATATATCATCAAATCACACAGTTTGTATGCAGGGAAAGTATCTTTAAAGATACATACTGTTTATATAATTAGGTCTTGTATTGAACCCTCAAAACTTAATTTTATCTAAATTATAAAATAGAATCAGATGTTACAACAACATCTAATTACCAATAATCAAAAGACTTACCAATATTACAAATCAACATATACTTCACAATGTGTGTGCTGCTTGTCCTACATTGTCTCTTCATATTCTATGTAAGCCGTATGAATTTACTAAAATCAATCCCGATCAAGACCTATCCAGAGATACGTGAATCCGTATATCATTATCACTGTATATTTTAAAGATGCATTATTTACAATTTAGACAAAGAGCTGTCCGTTCTTGCTATAATAATTCAAAATTAGATAATGAAAATTGAATGTATTTAAAATTTCATTCAAATTAATTTATTCTGAGCAAAGCTATCAGTGTTTGAAGTTTTGACAAGATGTAACGTAGATTGTTTATTATCATAGCAACAGTAATAAAGTCTCGATTATCCATATTATTCGTTAAATTATTAAATCTTGCGGATGTTCAAGTCTTGGCCATCCATTTGTCTAGAGAGTTGATTATGGGCTTGTCATGTGAATAAATGTTTATATAATAGTTTATATAACATTTGAAGCTAAAATACAGAAAAAGATTAAAAAACTTTTAAATTCTAAAGCATTCACTAAAAATATAATAATTAAAAATTTGATGGTGTAAAAAAAGTTTTATTCCCCCTATACAATGTATTGATAGTTGTTAATAATATTTTTTTAAAAGATTGATACTTTTTCTTTTGTGTTATTGGTATGCACACAATAATTAACTAGAATACCAATTATCTATTTTTAGTTTTACATCCCATTCCATGTGAAGGTTGTCATCGTCAGTCATTTACTGGTCTACGTTATAAATGTGATAGATGTCATAATTATCAACTGTGTCAGGATTGTTTCTGGCGAGGTCGTGTTTCAGGAAATCACAATATAGATCATCCAATGAAAGAATATAAATCATATGTAAGTATAATCAGTATTAAAATGTTATACATATTTCATTTCTTGGGTATATGTTTGGACTTAAGATTGTATAGATATTGGAGAAGCACATGTTCGAGTTTATATCAGAAACATGTCTTTTGCCCCAATAAAGAAAGCGAGAGGCTTGTCAGGTCCTCTTATATGCCAACCAGCAGTCATTTCAGCATGTTTACAGGCTTGACAAATTAAAACATATACAGTATAAATGATTAATTACCTGACAAACGGACCAAATGAAATAAAATGGAGTTTAATGTCCTACTGTCCTGCCCCAACTGGGCTAATGAAGATAGAACAAAACCACCAATGATGAAAAGGTGACACTAGTATATGTTGATATTAAATGCGGGCTTAGCTTATACAAAGAGTGTTGCATCTATGAGTTTCTAATGTAATATAGTTATTTGCTCATTTTTTGGAAGAATAAAAGCTACAAACGATATTTGATAAGCAATAAAATTTACAAATAAAATATTGAATAATATGAAGTAAGTAGCCTATATTGTGATGTGAACAAACTGTGAAATAAATATTTAATTCCTTTTTATTTTCTTTTTTTCTTTTTTTCAAGAAAAGCCATGTTAAACAAATTGGTCATTCCATCAAGAAGTCTTTCCATTGTGTTCCTCATAAATCTAATCATAAATTACCACATTACCCTGATGCACCAGAAAAGAAAATAGATCTGTCATATATAGTGTAAGTTTCTATCTCATTTAAGCCACAGAAAAAAAATAATTCTGGTTTTTGAACAATCCTAAAGTATATGACAGTCCTGTGTCACAGCCTTCTACATATGACCTTATCCTTTCACATATCCTGTAGCACAGCACTAAATAATAGATGCATGTATGACACTACTGTCCCACTGTGGAACATAATCCTGCGTCGATACACCAAATAAAGGGATGTGACACAACAGCTATAGGAACTATCTAAGACTATTCTATGTCACAACAACACTTCAATATTTTGTATTTCATTTTGGACTCGTCAATGCCTTGGGGCATGATAACTTTTATTCTAATGTAAGTGAGTGGTGAAACTTGGTGTATAGTTTCCAAAACATCAGTACCTTGTTGAATAAGTTTGATAATGAGCATTTTCTATTCCGGTTAAGTTGAGTTATAAGAAATGTGATTGGTTGGTCAAGGCTTTGGAGCTTGATAACTTTACATCAATATCTTGATAAGCATTTTCTGCTTAGTCTAAAGTAAAGACTTCTGTTTGATAGGTTAACACTTTCGAACAGAATAATGAATGATTTGTAGCCCATAATTCTCGTGTTTTTAATCACTTTCTATCAAGCGTTTAATTACTGGTATTGAATTAAAATTTAATGGTGGGGTTTTGTTGGGGTTTTTTTTTCAGCCCTCCAACCCCGATAGCATGTAGAAATGGTTATCCCACAAATTTAGTCGTACATACAGCTGAAGTGTCTTCCATGGACAGTACTTGTAGTTCAGCACCTAGAAGGTAAGATAAATAGTTTTATATTTTACTCACAGAGATAAACTAAAATATCATGATTTTTCTCATTCATTGACCTATCATTATTGGTATTAAAGTAGCAACAAATAGATTTTCAAGGTAAATAAGAAGGAAGGGATGAGCCAATAATATAGTAATTATTACCTTGGGGTAAGTTTTTATTTCGAGGTATTACCTCCCTATTCCCTATCTGACACGAGTGGGGTCAAACAGGTGTACAAACCAGTAAAATTTACAAGTTTGAATAAAAAGAAACTAAGGGATAGCTCTTTCTAATATTGCACATTTCTCTTGAACCAATTTAGCACGAATAAATTTAGACTTCAATTGAGATTTATAACAACCAGATTAAATTGAAATAAAAAAAAGAGAGTTCTTCAGTATTGTTAAAATGCATAAAACTAGTACTTAGTTCTTCAATCATAGGTTTTTTTCTTTTGATTCCAGTTAGTTTTATTATTGAGCATCAGTGTTGTAGTATTGAACAAGAGTTACTTCCCTTCTTCAATTTTCCGTCAATTCCAAAACCAACAACCTGATTGACTCAATCGTTCCATGTTAAATTGTCACTGCTTAGACAACAACGAATATTAGTCTGTACAAAATCACACCCAATCCATATAATTTTTACTGGCCGTCTGGCCTTTCGTGTATTTCAAGAACAAATAGTAAGACAAAAAAAAAAATTATGAGAGTCTCTCATAAACTGTGTTCAAATTAGGTGCAGTTTTGATCAGACTAATATTTGTGTGTTTCTTTATTTCTGAAATAGAAAAATACATTTATGTTATGAAAAAAATAAATTGTTATTTTTATTTTAGTCCAAGTAAATTACATTCAAGTATAGAATCATGTCGTATTGATGATGAACACAGACTAATTGCCAGATATGCTGCCAGATTAGCGGCAGATGCCAAAAATGCGGTAAGTTTTTGTTATTTGTTAACTGTCCAGTTTTTCTTTTGCATCGCATACATGGAAAAGAAGTAAGCATTTTATCCAAAAATCTTAGCCTACTTATATTTTTACTTCTGTGAATCTTCATGGGTCTATGACAGTAGCCTGACCCTGTGAAAATTAAACATATTAAAAAGGTATTTGACAAGCTGTCAAAGTGTAGCTCAATATAGTCTGGAGGCTCAGTGTGTGGGGGTGTCCATCAAATGGGCACAAGACCAAACCCAACTTTTCTAGAGTAAAATGTTGCGTAGAATACGATGCCGAGTGGTAATCAGTCTGCCGTTGGGGCGTTTTCGAGATATTCGGGGTCAAAGGTCAAATGAGTTCATTTGCACTGAAAGTGAATGCGCAGTCATTCTTGTATCATGAAAATAAGCTGAAAATGATCGAAAGTAATCACATTTAAAATAAAAATGTAAACTTGCTAAATTTACCTTTGTTCTTTGTGACCCCAGAGGTCAAAAGGTCACATTTTCCGTTTTTGCACTAGGAAGATTTAAAGCAATAAAATGTCAACGTAAAATATAAAAACTAAAACGAAACCTGTTCTAATTAATAATAGGAACATTTATCTTTAGGTGGTCTTAGCACCGAACTTTTACTTCGGAACGTCAAAAATGATCTTTCATAACAGAACCAAAACGCTTCAGAACCTGTTTCAAAAATATGTTGGGTCTGGTTTTGTGCCCATTTGATGGACCCCCCCTGCACTGAGCCTCCGGTTTAATAGAGGAAAATAAATTTTTAAGAATAGACAATTGAAACGATGTGCTTATGTTGTCGGTTGGCTTATTAGGCTACTTGTAAATTTTGACACTTCTATTGTATCGTATAATTTGAGGTCAAGGTAAAAGAGTCCTGCCTTTCATTTTGAGATATAAAGTATAAAAGAGTATGTGCTATTTTATCTTTTTTGTGTTTCTCAAATCACTGTAATTAATACATTATTAACATAGATAATGCATTTAGCCTTATTTACAAAATTGGGTATATTTATAATATTGAGATGTAGTTTCATTTTCTTATGGTCATGTAGAATTTATATACCTTATATAGATCACATTTAACATAGAAATTCACCTGATTTGATTGAAACCACTGAGAAATTTATCCTGTTTGTCGAAGGTTTTTGATGATAGTAAACAGTTGAGGTTGTTATTATATGAACCACAGAGAGTTACAATAAAACAAAATAAATGACACTGTTACTAATATCAAACTGACTGATCAACACCACCGCCCCTGGACTACAAGGCAGTAGGTTAGTGTGACAAAAAGCAGTGGAAACAATGATTTACAAAAGCGTGTAAATTTGCACTTTCAAGGGTAATCAATTTAGAAATGATTGAATAACTACACAAAGATTTTATTCAAGTTTTTAAGTAATTAGTAAGGGTAATAAATAGCAATGCCAATAAATAAAATCTATGTAATTAATAAAATGAATGAAAGAAATAAATAATGTCAAATATAATACACAATATGAATAGACCTAATAAACTAGAAATAAGCTTCTGCTCAAACTTCACTATTCAACAAATACAATTTAAAAAAATATCCTTATTTTCCTCATTCTGCAGTTTTCTAGCAATATTGTTTTATATAAGATAATTGGTGTGCCTATTAGTTTTATCATCTTTTTACATCAGATGAAACTGTAAAATATGCTTTTCATAACATATACTACCGGTACATTGTATTACCATTCGATTATCCTCTCACAATGTCAGGAAATCTGTTGTAATATATATTCAATAGAAAGCTTTCCATGTAATTGAGAATCAGTGAGTCAATTTCTCAACTTGAGAATAGTTTCAGGTTGTGTTGAATTCGAAATTTTGTATTTGATGTTTTACTTGCACAAGTGAAAATATCAGCCATTGCTGGCGTAAACAGTTTCCTATTTGTTTATATTATTTAACGCACATTTTAAGAGTAGGTGTATTGGAACCCATGTCAATAATTATATCAGCTTAATTGAATCTATAATGTGTTGATAACTATTTTGATTACAAATCTATCAGTTATACTATGCCTTACAATAACTCTAAATCGATATTGCATGCAAAGAGTTGCATTCCATATTTTTGGTGAGACAATTGAAAAATGGGTTCGTCCGTCTGTCTGTCTGTCTGTCCGTCTGTCTGTCCGTCCGTCTGTCTGTCCGTCACACTTTTTGGGACACAATAACTCTCTTCCTATTAAAATGGGTTCGTCCGTCTGTCTGTCTGTCTGTCCGTCTGTCTGTCCGTCCGTCTGTCTGTCCGTCACACTTTTTGGGACACAATAACTCTCTTCCTAATTGAGCTAGAATGTTCAAACTTGGTGTATGTGTTTATTAGGTCAATGCCTTGATGGAATTCGAAGATGAGCATTTTCCGCTTAGGGTAAGCAGAGATGAGCAATTTGATTGGTTGATGCTTTGGGACACGATAACTCTCTTCCTAATTGGGCTAGAATGTTCAAACTTGGTGTATGTGTTGATTAGGTCAATGCCTTGATGGAGTTCGAAGATGAGCATTTTCCGCTTAGGGTAAGCAGAGATAAGCAATTTGATTGGTTGATGCTTTGGGACACGATAACTTTTAATTGAGCTAGAATGTTCAAACTTGGTGTATGTGTTTATTAGGTCAATGCCTTGATGGAGTTCGAAGATGAGCATTTTCCGCTTAGGGTAAGCAGAGATAAGCAATTTGATTGGTTGATACTTTGGGGCACGATAACTCTCTTCCTAATTGAGCTAGAATGTTCAAACTTGGTGTATGTGTTGATTAGGTCAATGCCTTGATGGAGTTCGAAGATGAGCATTTTCCGCTTAGGGTAAGCAGAGATAAGCAATTTGATTGGTTGATGCTTTGGGACACGATAACTTTAGTTTTAATTAAGTGAGATTGATGAAACTTGGTGTATAGTTTCATTACAGTAATACCTTGACTAAGTTTGATAATGAGCATTTTCTGCTCAGGGTAAGCAGAGCGATACGCAATTTGATTGGTCGAGACTTTGGAAAACAATAACTCTCCTACTTTGATTGTTAGACTATAAGTAAAGATATACTGTTTGATTGTTCAATACTTTGTAAAAGATAATTTGTGATAAATTTATATGTGTCCTCTAATTATTTTCCTATTTCGGCGGGGGACATCAGCCTCACTGTTGGCTTGTTTAAAAATGTGGTAGAAAAGTACTACCATGCAGGAGAGTGGCACATGTGGCCTTTTCACGACACTCTAGGCAGAGTTGAAAGGTGTGATATTGTGCAAAACGTACCTAAAAAATATTTGTTTTACTTTTCTAAATAAAACCAATAATAAGTGATAATATAAATGAACATCTACAGTTAATATCAACATCATGGCAAGTTCTTGGGGATGCTAGATTGTCAGTTCGGAACATTCAGAATGGCTGTCCTGTGACAGTTCTATCATTACCGAAAGCCCTGACAACTAAAGTGGTGTCAGTAGAATTGTGACGTAATTCAACACAACAAATATGTTTCAACTCTCATGTTTTGTTGAGATATGTTCTTTTGCAGTGACCAAATGCATTGTAGCCTGAAATCCCCTTGTCACTCGATTGCCACTAATTTTAGATGTGAGAGAATTCCTGAATGTGGTTAGAAAGGGAAATAACTCTCATGGTTTTTGTCTACAATAAAAGTTACTTACAGAACACCAGAAAGTAGTACCAGTAACTAAAAAACTATAATATTTTATAGCAGATAAAATTTTACTAAATGACTGTAACAGTGTCTGTTGTCTGTTTAAATATGCAATAGGTGAATATAGGCCATTAGACGGTGGGAAAAAAAGTTGGCAGGGGATAGCTTAATCCAAGAATTTGCTTAGTCTTAGATATTTATGGCAAATAAATAGCATGTATAACGACAACTACAAACTGAAAATGGACCCTCCAATAAATGTCAAATGCCTAAAAGGGATGGCTAAAATAAATTTTTATAGGTTAGGAGTAGTTCCTGCAATTAAAGGTCACTGGAAAAGCATCCATTTTTTTATTAATAATGCAAGTAATTATGTCAACATATCTTTTCCATAAGTATAACCCTAACCTGAATATCAATATTACCTGCAACAGGTAAATTTCCGTCAATAAGCAATCCGTGACGTCATTTTAGTCCTTCTGCACTTAGAAATATAGACTAGAATATGAGCAGAAGGACTAAAATGACGTCACCGATTGTTTATTTACGGAAAGTTACGATTGTTATTGGCCTTGTTGACTTTTCAGAATCTAGTGGATGCATTAGTTAGATGAAGCCTAGGTGCCAATAAATTTGATCAATTTCTGAAATTTACTTTTAGCATTATTGTTCTTGTTTCCTTTGCACAATCTTGTATGGATCCGATTTAAGAATTACACCATAATGACAGGTGAATTTCGTGAAAATCGGACCGAAACTGTCTGACAAAATGACTGTTGCACCTTTGCAAATAGTATAAAAGTATGTAATACCAAGGTTGTAATCTGGAGGCTCAGTTGTGAGGGTGAGGAGGGAGGGGCAGGGGGTCCATCAAATGGGCACAAAACCAGACCCAACTTTTCTATAGTATTTTCCTGTTTAGAATACGATGCCGAGTCAGGACTTTTCGAGATACTCGTGGTCAAAGGTCAAATGAGGTCATTTACACTGAAAGTGAATACGCAACCATTCTTGTATCATGAAAACATGCAGAAAATGATCGAAACTAATCATTCATTCAATAAAAATGTAAACTTTGTTCTTTGTGACCCTGGAGGTCAAAAGGTCCAGTTTTCCGTTTTTGCACTAGAAAGATTTAACGCAATACACGTCAGCATGACATTTAACCAAGAGTTGCCAGGCAAGATACACACACATTTTGCAAGAGATGGATAGAGAACAAGCTAAAAAGAAAGCCATAATCAACTCTCAATGGCATTGCTAGTCTGCAATATTTATTGGATTAGGTTCCGATTTTCAGCTCAACTTTCATTCATGATTTAATCATGAAATGGATAATTGAGATTATGTTTTTTATCGTACCGACTTTAGTCATTCATGATCAAGGCTAGGCCGAAAATTCAATCGCTAAAATCTTGGATCAGAGTGGATCAATTTGACTGAAATTTTCAGCAAAATCCCTTTACATTATCTATTTTTTAACTATTATAGTGAGAACTGCCAGCTCTTTATCTAATCTCCCTTAATGTATCTTTAAACTATTTGGGCAGAGTATTTCGAAGAGTATTCTCTCAACGGTTCCAAGCAAGTACAGTAACAAATGTGTAGGGTAATTATATTTTTTGACAAATAATAACAACAATCAGAAACCATGGATGACAACAACATCATCTAACTTGGAACAGCTCCTTTTAAAGGGCCAGCTCTTTATCTAATCTCCCATAATGTATATTTAATTGTCACATAGCCTTCTATTCCATTTTATTCTGTTTTTAGTAACATCTATTTTATCAGACTTCGCTATGGTCTTTCATCACCATGTGCAAAGAGAAAAATTGTTTATTGTCTAATATTTATCAGACAATTTGAAATAAAATCTGTCTCAAAAGAACCTTAAAGAAAATGTGGAATATTACTCATTTAGCAACTAATTATTTTAAATTATCGGCCAAATATATTTTTACTTACAACCACACAGTAATAGGCTTTGAAAGCATTCTTGTATACTGCTTCGACTTATCTCAGAATACTACGATTGGATTTATACTCCATACAATACGGTAATTACTTTCACACTTATTGGTTTTTATTTACTGTGAAAACTAAAATTTTAGAGAATAAAATTATGTTTTAAGATGTTTATATAAACAGTGTTTAAGTTGACAATTACATGAATCCTATCGAGTTTAGATTATTGCCTCCATGTTGCTACTGATTTTTTTTAACCCGATTCGACCAGAAGGTCCTAATTAAGGTTTTGTTAAAATCTTTACCCCGAATGTTTTATCATTCAATATGTTGGGTATGTGCTTATTAGTATATTAGGTTAAATTTGCTTTAACATTTAAACACAGTTGTGTATATGAGCAAGTTTTGAATATGAGCCAACCTGAATATGAGTATCTTCAAATCAAAGACCAAAGTTAAATTTCTATATAATAGACACTATATCAGAAAGTATTAGCCGTTGGGCTAATTGCGTTCTGAAGGTGGTATTTATGAGAAGCAGTGGCAGCTTTGTCTGATAATTCCTATCAAAGATCAATGTTGCCACCCACTTGTAGCTTGTGGTGCTAGATAATTAGGAATATAATACAAGTTAGACATTGTTTGAGAAAAGGATAAGTGTAAATCTGTACAATGACAGAAGATAATTATATTTTTCACAAAGGAATATTAAACCTGGTGTAGTTGTCCTTTTCTACTGTAGAATATCTTTAAAGATACTGTATGATACTTTATATAGAGTAGTCCCATACTATATCATTCTAAAGAGCTTTGTTAGTATGATTCATTCATATTGGTAGCAAACTGAAGGAAATTTTTCATTTTGGCTCAGCCATGGTCTAAGTCACACTGTATAGTTAGTCCACAGAAATTTCCTGCGGGTTCACGAAAAAGCCACCTACGAAACTGTCTATAAACAATGAATATGGGAATGCTGTTTTAAAATTTCAAAACGTTTTATTTTTGCCATTACAGTTAATTGCTTGTTTCCGGTTATTTAAATTAGCTATAAAAATTTCATTTGATAGTATAATATTTAAAAAATACTGTATAAATAACATTATCATTTCTGGTTATTTCATAAAGCTATAGAATTTTCATTTTGTAGTATAATATTTAATAAATAATACACAAAATACT
Organism: Patella vulgata; assembly: GCF_932274485.2. Classification (NCBI taxonomy): domain Eukaryota; kingdom Metazoa; phylum Mollusca; class Gastropoda; family Patellidae; genus Patella; species Patella vulgata. The sequence continues at coordinate 25,737,126 of NC_065882.2, read as the reverse complement.
ATATTATAATGTTTTTCATTTCATGGTATAGATCATAATATATGTCTGTTATATCTGCAAGTGATAGCTTAAAGCCCAGACTAGTACATGACAAGTAATAGGATCACCTGCCAAACCTCTGGGCGCCAGACTTCTTCCCTCACCAGTGTTCAAGCTAATTAATGACGTAAAAATACACTATATGTTAATCCCAAAATGAGCTATATGTAGCGAGTATTGAGTGGACATTATATTATTGGTTCAATTCACTTTTTCCGGGATTAATTCCATAAGAGGGGTTAAAAGTTATTTTGGTTGTTGGTGGTGAAGCTATTTATAGGTGTGTGTTTTAGAGGATAAAATGATTGATCATGTCTAGTTATTCCCATCTTATATATTGGTAGTGGTGTAACCTGACTAGAAGGATGAAATGTAATCTCAGATAATTCTACGTCTAATGATCTAGATATGTCCAGTGATGAGCTCTATTACAGCAGACGTGTTCAACTATTATCCTCATCATCATGTTAGCTCACAGCTTATGTTTAATATGTATGAAAATATTATATAATGACGACTTCTCGAGCTTGTTAAAGACAGGCTTATGTTTATCACGCTAATAAAGGTCACAGGCCATTGTTGTGCAGAGCAACATTGTTGATAAGTAGCATAAAATCAATGGTATATGAAAAGTCTGCCTGATTTTATAAAATAAGTATTTTCTAAGCTTTATTTATAGCTAAATTCAGAATGCTTCAAACCATTTAATTGTCTATGCTATTTGTACAATAAATTACAGATTATAATTGATTTATTGGTACATACATGCATGCACATAGAATATAAGAATGTTCACCGTTGATTTGACGATGCAGTAGATCAAGCCAATTTAAAAGGGACACAAATTCACAATCGTACAAAAGAAGAAAAAAAAAGACTAGATTCTTGTGAAAGTGTTTATAGTTTTAATTAGTGCCTGCTTTATTACCAGCCCCTTGGCCAAGACAGTCTTGAACAATAATCTAAACCAGCTGATTGTCATTCGCATTTTTCAGACAATATCCAATTTTCACTGCTTAATCCATTATAATTAGGAAGGGTTATTGATAAGAGCTCCATCTTAATTTTGTTTCCAGTGCATATCTCATAAACCATTCCAGATAAATTTATAGAAACAGAAAAAATGGTTGGTCAAGATGGAAAAAGGTTTTGGACAAACGGCCATGAATTAGTCATAAGTTTCATAACGAACAAAAATAAACTGCCAATTAAATATTTGTTATCTGTTAGGAATCTAATAATATATATTTGCAATTTTCATTTACAGTTGTCATGACCATTTTTATACGCCCACATTGAAATGTGGACGTATATTGCCGTCGCCCCCGTCCGTCAGTCTGTCGGTCGGTCCGTCCGTCCGTCCAGCGTTATCATCCAATTGTTTTAAAATTGATATATGTTGTTTACATTAGTGAGATGAAGAAGCCTATTTAATTTCAACAATTTCCATTTATTACGTCTAGAGTTATGGCCCTTGTTTCACTTTATTGAACCTTGTGAACGCTCTAACGCCAAAAGTTATCATCCGATCTTTCTGAAATTTATATGCATTATTTAGATTACTGAAACGAAAGAAGCCTATTGAATTTCAGCAATTTCAGTTTATTACGTCTAGAGTTATGGTCCTTGTTTCACTTTATTGATCCTTGTGAACGCTACAACACCAAACGCTACAACGCCATTTCCGTTTATTATGTCTAGAGTTATGGCCCTTGTTTCACTTTATTGATCCTTGTGAACGCTCTAACGCAAAAAGTTATCACCCGATCTTTGTGAAATTTATATGCATGATTTAAATTAGCGAAACAAAAAAGCCTATTAAATTTCAGCAATTTACATTAATTACTTCTAGCGTTATTGTCCTTGTTTCACTTTGTTTCACCTTGATAATGCTCGATTGATGATAGTTATCATCAGATATGTATGAAATTTATATGCATCATTTAAATTTGTGAAACAGGTCTATTGAATATCAGCAATTTCCGTCAATAATTTCAAGAGTTATGGCGATTGTGAACGTTTGAATGACAAAAGTGATCATGTTATCTTTATGAAATTTATATGCATTATTTAAATTAGTAAAACGAAAAAGCCTGTCAAATTTCAACAATTTCTGTAGATTACTTCCAGAGTTGAGACCCTTTTTTCAGTTTGTAGAACCTTGTAAACCCTCAAACGACAAAATTTATAATCTGATCTGTATGGAACTGTCTTGTAAAGACCCCCAATTACATACAAAGGAATAAATATGCGACAACCCTTGACGACCGCTCGGACGATTTAGCTGCTGTGGGCGTATGTTTTGTTGCCTGGCATCCTATCTTTTCAATTCATCATGTCTATATAATTGCTGAATTGAATTGAACCATTTTTAGGCCAATATTCCTTTTTAGATTCAACTTTCACAATATGGTATTTTGCCATGGATTCAAAATTACATAAATGACAACCTGCAAAATACATATGTATATACAGTAATTTCATGTTTTTAGAATTCACAATCCTGAAAGATCAAATCTCTTTTGAAAACCTTTGAGAAATAAACTCGTAGATTAGATTATATTTTGCTGGTCTGTGAGAGAAATTGTTAGATACTGGTATAGATGGGGAAATTTTAGTCTTTACTGGTATAGATGGGGGAAGTATAGAAAGGATGTAATCATAAGAAGGAAATTACTGTAATTAGTAAGGAAAATAGATATGCTAGTCTATAATTAAATACAGTAAATAACAGTGACATGAAGCAATATACACAACTATTGATATTTACTAATGGAATTGAGCAATCACAGCATTTCTGTTTTAAAAAAAGGTGGTGGGGGGGTGTAAAATTGGCTCGAATTGGCAGCATTACTACAAGTCACTAGAATAGTGGAGTCACACCCATTGAGTGAAGGTGGCAAAATGCCAGGGGCCCCGGACCTACATATGGCCTACACAGAATTTTTTATAAAAAAACTAATATATTATAGCGGTAGTCGGTACAATCACAAAGTACATTATACCATAATCAATCAAGTGAACAAAAACCTGAAGTTACAAGAATAAATTTACTAATATGTTTTCTCATATCTAACAAGTATCTCATTTATGGTACAAATAGTAAATAAAAAACCAAGCATTTCAGATAACTTACTGCAAAAGTTTACTATACACTCTAAAAGTGAAAAACATGACTCATATTTTCAAAGAATAAATCCAATCATCTTAAGAACTATTGCACACAGTTCAGTAAAAATTTCAGGACAAACACCTGATAGTATTTTAATTCAACCACAGAAAAAAAAACAAACTACATTTTATTTTTGGATTGTGCTGTTTTCGTCAAGTATTTAAGCAAGAGTTAGCTTTGAAGAACATCGTACTGGACGTTTTAGACCTTTTGATTTCTTCTCGGGTAGTGTCTTCAATGCCCGAATTGACAACAGTTTGTGCATTGACATCAGTTTGTGCATTGTTTGTTGTCTTGCACGTAACCATTGCTACCACAAAGCGTTCATTTTAAAAACTTAAACGGATAAAGACACACTTGCGGTAGACCATGTCACAAGAGAGACTGGATGGATTAGCTATTTTATCAATTAAGAATGCAGACACTAAAGCTATGGATATAAATAATATTTATTGATATCTTTGTCGAAGCTAAAGCTTGTAGTGAGAAATTCTAATACAATATAGCAAAAAAGGCATTTGAAAAGTTTATGCAGCTGTGATTACATATACAATACAATGTTACTGAATAAATTTTGTGAATGAAAAACTAAAAAGAAATAAATATATAAAAAAAAAGAATTATAAAAAAAAGAGAAGCTAAAAAACAAAATTTGACATGGACCCCCACCCTCACCCACCCTCCCATAATACTTTTGCTCTAGGGCCCTGTACCCTACTGTTGCGCCACTGCACTAGACCCTAGACTACACAGGAATTTTTATATATATATTACAATTTATGCAAATTAAGGTCTGTCATTGAGTCAACTGGCGTGGTTTCGATTCCCCTGTTGTACATGACAAGGAGTAGGGTCGCCTGTCCAACTGCAAGAGTTTTCTCCTGGTCCTCTGGTTTCCTCCCACTGCTAAAGACCCCTACGCGCAAGCAAATTGTTGAAATACGTTGAACCATGTGTTACTCCCGAAATGACCTAGCTTGTGTCGAGTGGAGGTTAAACCCCATCTCTCTCTCTTTCTCTCTCTCTCTCTCTCTCTCTCTCTCTCTCTTGTTAAACTTTGGACAGGCTTTTCTGAATAATGATTGGGGAAGAGGTCTATGTATTTGAATGAAATTCATTTGACTGTCTCTCAAACAGGTTGAGGGATGGGAGGATGAATACAAGTTCACAGTAGTAAAACATTCAAGTAACAAACATGACGTCATGTGAACATTATTAGGAATATTAGGATCCTACTAAATTTAGGACACCAATTAAAAACTGCTGGACAATCTTGCTCTGGATCATATCGAACCCTTCAGGCAATTTTTTCATTGGTCCTTTCTACTGTAAGGCTATGTTTATTTTCAGACATTAAATGAAGCATATTTATTTATATTCTAGTTTTGTCAGGATATAGCCAGCAGTCAATTCATTTTTAGCCTTTTATCTACTTGATTATCTTTTCTTTCTCTTTTTAACTTGGTAATTGACATCCTTTGTACCTGTATTTATTTGGAATGCTCTAATCTGATTAGTTTAATATTTTGCTAAGTCTTCTACTTTTATACATTGATGTTTAAACTGATGTAGTAAAATAGTCTGCTTCGCTTCCGATTGTTGTCATGTTCAGATCAAATTCAATTAGTGTGTTAGTAGAAGAAATAGAAAATAACATTTATTCGGCTTCTTGGCTGTCTCTTATTACAGATCATTAGGTACTTATTTGAGAGCAGTTTATTTTAAACAAAAACGAAAAGAAAAAGGGTTTTTGATGTAGAAAATCATTAGAATATTGTGCCATGAATTTTTGGGGGATATTATTTTTATGCACCCACATTAGAAGACTGACCAAAAATATTTGTATTGTTCTTTTTAACCGCCCACATTGAAATTTGATTGTTACCCTAGTCGGTCAATCTGTCATCCACAATTGCTTGGGGACACTCTAAAGACGAAAGTCATCATTCAATTGACTGTTTACAAGATGACGACGTCTAATGATTTCAGTGATTTCTGATAATTACTTTTAGAGATGTAGCCCTTGATCATCTAGAGACAAAAGTAATTATCCAATTGGATTGAATTTATACACATTGTTTATTGTCAGGTTGTGAAGAATCCTATTTTATTCTATTTTTTGATTTTCAATTATTTCCTATAACTAGTTCTGAATCTTGATCTCTTTGGAAATATTGTGGAACCTTCAGAGACTAAAGTTATTATCCTATTGATTTGAAATGATAGCTTTGAAAAATGTTGTTGACCTGTAAAGCTAAGATTATCAACCGATGGATTTGAAATTTTTTGCACAATTCTTATTTTCAAATATTTCCAATACCTTAAACAGCTAAAATTATATCAGATAATGATAGCGTACATGCTTTTTATACGCCCACATTGAAATGTGGTCGTATATTGTCGTCGCCCGCGTCTGTCCGTCCGTCCATTAATATCCGATTGACTTTAGATTTATACACAGTGTTTAAGGTCACGAGACGAAGAAGCCTATTGATTTTCAGCGATTTCTGATAATTACTGCTAGAGTTATGCCCCTTGATCACTTCAAAAAATCTTGTGAATGCTCTACAGGTCAAAGTTAATATCTGATTGACTTTAAATTTATACACAGTGTTTAAGGTCATGAGACGAAGAAGCCTATTGATTTTCAGCGATTTCCGATAATTACTGCAGGAGTTATGGCCCTTGATCACTTAAAAAAATCTTGTGGACGATCTATAGGTCAAAGTTAATATCCGGGTGACTTTAAATTTATACACAGTGTTTATAAGGTCATGAGACGATGGAGCCTATTGATTTTCAGTGATTTCAGATAATTACTGCCAGAGTTATGGCCCTTGATCACTTCAAAAAATCTTGTGGACGCTCTAAAGGCCAAAGTTAATATCCGATTGACTTTAAATTTATATACAGTGTTTAAGGCCATGAAACGAAGACGCCTATTGATTTTCAGCGATTTCTGATAATTACTGCCAGAGTTATGGCCCTTGATCACTTCAAAAAATCTTGTGGACGCTGTAAAGGCCAAAGTTAATATCCGATTGACTTTAGATTTATACACAGTGTTTAAGGTCATGAGACGAAGAATCCTATTGATTTTCAGCGATTTCCGATAATTACTGTGGGAGTTATGGCCCTTGATCACTTAAAAAAATCTTGTGGACGCTCTAGAGGTCAAAGTTAATATCCGATTGACTTTAAATTTATATACAGTGTTTAAGGTCATGAGACGATGAAGCCTATTGATTTTCAGTGATTTCAGATAATTACTGCCAGAGTTATGGCCCTTGATCACTTTGAAAAATCTTGTGGACGCTCTAGAGGCTAAAGTTAATATCCGATTGACTTTAAATTTATACACAGTGTTTAAGGTCATGAGACGAAGAATATTCATTTTCAGCGATTTTCGATAATTACTGCCAGAGTTCTGGCCCTTGATCACTTCAAAAAATCTTGTGGACGCTCTAAAGGCCAAAGTTAATATCCGATTAACTTTAAATTTATACACAGTGTTTAAGGTCAAAGACGAAGAAGCCTATTGATTTTCAGCGATTTCTGATAATTACTGCCAGAGTTGACTTCAGATTGATACACAGAGTTTAAGAGCTTGAGACTAACAAGTATATTGATTTTCAATGAATTTTTATGACTTGAACAGCTAAATCCATGATATTAAAAGTTTTGTATACTAAACGGTAGTATGGGGCAGAACTTTATAAAAACCAAACAAATTCTAATGGTTTTCTGATAATTACTTCAACAGTTGTTACTCTTAATCAGATTTTAGTGTATTATAAATGTTTCATTACCGAAAGAAGTAAAAATATGCGACAACACTTGTTGACTGCCCGGACGATTTAGCTGCTGTGGGCGTATGTTTCGTTGCCTGGCAACCTATCTTTAATCTGTCCTGTCGCTTGGAGGAAGTAACGGAAAATTGAAATAGGCTTTTCCTTGCCTGGCAACCAATCTTTAATTACTTTTGTTGAGATAACTTTGAAATAATTAATGTTCTCAAGTCGATCTATTTACGTTCGCATGTGACAATGTTTTTATTATAACGTTGTAACATTCTGTATTCAGTGGGCTTTAATCATCATCTTAAGAATCTAAAAAAAAAACTACTTGTGATACATGTATATCATGTAAGAAGGAAAAAATGTTATTGATTTATGTGTTATTTCCCATTATCTACATAAATATCTTAATTAAGCGCTTTGAATTTTTTTTTCCAGCATTTTATCTGGGTAACGTAGGCTATAATTATTTCTAGCCTCCATGAAATATTGATATTTTAAATTGTTTAATGTAAACAGAGCTCAAATGGTAAAGATAAAAGGAATGTAATATTTGTAGGATCACATTGAAATGTGGTTGTATATTGTTGTCACCCCTGTCTATCCATCATTTGTCCACAATTGCATTTCAGAGTTATAGCCCTTGATCAGTTTTGAAAATGTTTTGGATACCTGGGAAGTCACATCTGATTGATTTGTAATATATTCACAGTTGTTATTCTCATAAGAAAAGGAATTTGATTGATTTTCAATAATTTCTAATAATGACCTTTTTGAAAAAACTTGTTGATGCTCAAGATGATAAAGTTACCTTTCCAATGCATGTTCTAGTGAATTGCTAAATTTAATTTCTGATTGATTTGAAATCGATACACATTGGTTGTTTCATGAGATGAAGAAGCCAATTGATTTATTTAATAAATGTTACAAGGAAACAAATTTGTATAAATGGAAAAAAATTTGACTTTTGGTAAATAAGTGGAGGGATGTTATTGTTTGCTATACATTTTGGGGTACAGTACTGCATTAATTTTGTCATGCACTATCCTTGTGAAAGTTAATTACTGCTGGGAAGACTGGACTACAGGGCTAGGGTGTCTTATTCAAGAACACAAGGACTTAACATCCAGCCAGAGTAAGAATCAAACATGCAGATGTATGATTACAGGTTAAGCTCACCAACTGCTGTTCCTATACTCTTCCTATCATATAACATGTATTGTATTTATAAGGGTATACTTATTCATTGGAGATCACTTACACGGCTTTCATTTTGATACATCAATCTTACAATTGGAATGTTCACCTGACAATCAATACTGGTATTTAAAGAATAAAATATTTGGAAAGTCAGAATAACTAACAATATTCAGCTAGGCTATATACCATCCATTTGTAATTTATATACATTAGTCAGATGAAGAAATATGTAATGGATTTTCTGAAAAACATGTGCAGAGTTGTGGTTCATGGCAGTTCCACCAAATCTTTTGCAGTCAAAAGGTAGAGAAATGGCCACTTAACACAAACTAACTCTGTTCGAGACTAACATGTTATTCAATTCTGTTTCAATAATTCACTAGGGTGTAGTTGTCAGAGGAAACCAGAAGACTTGGAGAAAACTTATGTACAAGCTGGAAATAGAAACCACACTACTTGCGGTCAATATTAATTTAAATCCAAAACTAACTTTAATGGAATCATTATGTAGCAACCTCACTTTGCATGTATTTAATTCTGATAAAAATATCAAATTAGAGCAAAACTTTGTCAGCTGTTATATATAGACGTTAATAAGATTATTGAATACTATGGTACATCAAAAGCTGACTATGACTTACATGTATTTCACATTTGACAAACAATGAAACAAGTGGACCCGCCCCTTGCCTGTAGAGACATCCAATTAATCAATAAGGCACTGAGGTATTGGACTATTGATTGGCTAATAAAAATACGTCGGATAAATATTGTATGAATGAGTGCAATAGCTTGTTTTGTAGTTAGTATAACACTTACATCTATATAGCTGGTGACAAGTGAAACACTTTCTATGTCAGACCACTGAGATTTTATTATCAGGCTTTAATACACTACCAAACGGCAGCAGTAGAGTCATTAGTTGTCAACAGTAATAACTCGGACCATATGTCACCTGCAGTGCCGTACATTCATGTCTTTCATATAGCTATTACCATGCCAGTTGATCTGTTAATTGGAGTAAATGGTTGGCTATGATTAATTTAGTAGCTAGGTACATACATATATTGTAAGACCTGTGTACATCTGTATATATAAACTATAGACAAGGCTAATATAAAGATAATTGTTTGTTAGAATTATAATGTATGGTTCTGTGTAGCTGTGCTTTGGTTGTTTTTCTATCATGGAAGTGTGATGTAGGTTTGGGATTATAAAAGTCAGTACGTCTTTATTAAGAGTGTATTAACAGACTTTGCATCATGATTTGTTGGAGATACGACTTAATGGTAAGCACTATTTTAATAGGAATATTATAGAGAAAATATTATACTCTCCCATGGCATTTAAAGATGTTTGTTTCAAAATAATTTCTTATTGATTAATGTTCTATTTTAGACTTAAGATTAGATCTGTTTACAGTGTTTTTCTACAAAACCTTTTTATGATACCTTTGTTTAAAGACACTAATAAGCCACTTTGATATAGGTGACAATAAAGTAGAGATGTTTTAGTTCAATAATAGTGGGGTAGTCTCTATAGTGGTAAAATTTTCTTTTTGTTTTTTTACTAATTTGGTTTAAATTTGTTCTTACTGTGTGAACAGTGTTATAACTCATACTGGCTTTTTCATCAGATGTAACGTTTCTGTAATGAAGACAGATTGTCATCTCACAGAACAAATTGGTGTATAAAGTCTAAATCGACTTTCATTTTTGACCCAGTTCAAAGAAGTCTAGCCATTTGAAAACAATTTATATTTTTTTAATATGCTAATTGTTTTTCATAACAAACACCTTCAGATATTTATATCTGAAATTTTTCGTGCCTACCTCGCTCGATTTCATTATGTCATCATTCTTCAAGTTCTCTGCGATCTTATACTATCTAATCACTATCATATTCATAGTTATAGTGAACTGCCCAGTGGTACTGCCCAGTTAGTAGCACCACTAGTGAGTGGGTTGTGGGACGACAGACTGTACAAATGTTCCGTCAACTCTCACAAAACAGGTGGAATTGACAGGAAAACCTCAAGATTCTGTCCTATCCCCTCGTTCACAAGAATTTGCTCCCACCAATGAACTTAAATGCCAGGAAATGCCACTACTCTGTGGTCTTGTTTTGGTCTTGAGCTCTTCTTTTTATACGCCCACATTTTCATGTGGACGTATTATGCCGTCGCCCCTGTCCGTCCGGACGTCCGTCCGTCCACAATTGTTTGTGGACCCTCTACAGGTCACAATTCTTATCCGATTTTGACGAAACTTGAAATATAGGTTTATCTCCAAAAGATCTCGGCTGCTTTCGATATTGGCATGTATCGGATCGAAAATTCATGGATTATGGCCCCTGTTTGTACGAAAAATCATGTTCTTAGCTTGTGGACCCTATAGAGGTCACAATTTTTATCCGATTTTGTTGAAACTTGAAATATAAGTTTATAACCCAAAGATCTCGGTTCCTGTCGATATTCGCACATATCGGACCGTAACTTCCTGAATTATGGCCCCTGATTGTACGAAAAATCGCGTTTTTATCTTGTGGACCCTATAGAGGTCATAATTTTTATCCGATTTAAAAAACCGTATTATTATATCACCGTTACACCCTAAGGACGACTAAGTTCGAATTTCATGAAAATCGGCCCAAAATTGACAGACAAAATGGCCGTCGTTCGTTCTCAAATAGCGTAAAAATACGGTATATCAAGGTTGTGGACCCTATAGAGGTCACAATTTTTATCCAATTTTGTTGAAACTTGAAATGTAAGTTTATAACCCAGAGATCTCGGTTCCTTTTGATATTCACGCATATAGGACCGTAACTTCCTGAATTATGGCCCCTGATTGTATGAAAAATCACGTTTTTAGATTGTGGACCCTATAGAGGTCATAATTTTTATCCGATTTAAAAAACCGTATTATTATATCACAGTTACACCCTAAGCACGACTGAGTTCAAATTTCGTGAAAATCGGCCCAAAACTGACAGATAAAATGGCCGCCCTTCGTTCTCAAATAGCGTAAAAATAGGGTATATCAAAGTTGTGGACCCTATAGAAGTCACAATTTTTATCTGATTTTGTTGAAACTTGAAATGTAAGTTTATAACACAAAGATCTCGGTTCCTTTCGATATTTTCGCATATCGAATTGTAATTTCCTGAATTATGGCCCTTGATTGTAGGAAAAATCACTTTCTTCTTAGCTTGTTCTCTATCCATCTCTCGAAAATGTGTGCGTATCCTGCCTGGCAGCCGCTGGTTAGTGTACCTTAGAGCCCAAAACAGTAGGGTTCAATTTTAATATTTTCAAAACTAACAGTTGCCATTTAACCATTTAAGGTTTGTCATTGTAATAGTCTTCTAAGTTGGTATACATATAGTTTTTGCCAGTAGGTAGTATAATATATTTCAATTTTGTTTCTTCTGCACCTGGGTTCTACAGAATAGAAAAAAAGAAATAATAGAAACATTGTCAGTGATGTCAATGTATTTCTAAACACACCTGAACCAATTTTTTAGGATTATTAAATTTAAAAGTATACATACACCATACCTACAAATTTGTTTAATACAAATGTACTTTGTCATTCTACGATAGTATGTAATTTCCTCCATAGCTGCCATTATATATTGTATCGAAACTTTAATGACATCTTTTATTTTAAATCTTTGTGATAATGACAAATTATCATTGTGCAAGTGATAAAAAAATAACATTGTTGAAGTGATGAATAAATATTGTATCATCCTTCATGCTATGTCATTATGGAAATGATGTATAAATACTCTTTCATTTTATGTCATCTGGGAAATGATATATAAATACTGTATAATTTTTTCATTCAGTTTACTTGTGAAAATGATGTGTAACATACTGTATCATTCTTTTATTCTATATCATCATAAACAAGATATAAATACTGTATCCTTCATTCTACATCATCATGGAAATGTATAATATAGATACTGTAACAACTGTTATTCTATATCATGTTTTCGTTTCATGTTTCTTTCTACGTCAGTTTAGAAATAAAGTATTTTCACTGTATATCAAGCTTTTATTCTACATTAGTTAAGAAATAGAAATACTCTATCATGATTTGGTTCTACATCAGTAAGAATTAATACTGTATAATACAATGTTTTTGTTCTACATCAGTAAGACATAAAGTATTAATAATGTATAATGTTTTTGTTCTACATCATTTAGAAATAAAGTATTAATACTGTATAATGGTTTCAGTTAGAAAGGTATATTATTTAACCTGAAAACAATTGACTGTTTTATTTAACATGATAGAAACAATCAAAGAAACTATTTAACGCTCTGTTTGTCTTTAATAATCAAATATCTTCCAACTATATATTAAACGCTCAATACCACTCTTGTTGTAACTGAATAATATGTCCCAATCTGTATTCTGGTCAACAAATTGTACTATTTTACAATATTCCAATTAATTGGTGATACAAATTTCATCTTAACACACCTAATTTAAAAAATTGGGAAAATTCAAGTTATTGATTTGAAAAGCCTGACGTAAAGCTTTTCAAATGTGACTTGGATTTAAAAATATTTTTGAACCCTTTGGACAAGTAAAATAGGATTTAATCGATAATTAAATTAAGACACTAACACATCTAGTATTTTTTATTTTCTGGAGCTGTCAAGCCAGCAATAGTGTTATTGTCCCTTTAAGTAAAATGACCAATAATACATTATATTCATTGATTTTGTGTTTTATTTGTTTTATATGTAGAATGTTATTGTATATATATATATATATATAAAAGCTTGTGAGATATTATATTATAGTTACTTATTCTGTAAGTCTCTCTAGTTAAAGACTGGCATCAATATTATATGACTTTGTCTACACAACATTTTAATAGTGTTAGTCAAGTACATCCAGTGGGAATTTAGATTTTTTGTCGGAGCAATCTTGTTACGGAGAGTAGATCTCAATATCAACTGTATAGCTTGAATAGGCAGAATCATGTATGAAACAGCAAGCGAGACAATATACTTTCTCATTTACTTTAGTTTATGCCTCTATCATCTTTTAGAAGCATAACCTCTTTTATCTCATCTGAATGATTGGTCTGAAGCATTTCATGAGGGAGAATCGGTTTTGTTGGTAAAATTCTACTATTTCATTCACATACACGTTTTTATCAAAAATAAAGAATTACTATTATGCAGAGTCCCAAAATGACCTACCTTTAGTGAGTGGACATTAAATTCCATTGTTTACCGTCCTTTGTATCTTGAGTATGGTAAGATTTAATTGCTATTTACCATAAAATGTTGGGGATGATGAGGGTTTTTGTAACCAGGACTTGAGAATCACAACCGAAATGTTCTGAATTCAAATTCTGGTGTGGTCCAAGAAGAACCTTCAGGATGTTTCAAGCCTGTTTCACGCTTTCATGGTCTAATAGTTCAGATAATGCGAAAAGAATCAGGTCCACTGTACAAATTAGTAACTCAAGTAAAAAAATCATTGTTACTTGTAAATCTTAGCTTTGGAGAATAAGGACAACACTTTCCAGGCAAAATCAGAAATAAATATGGTTTGCTTAGTCTCACAAAATGACCCGATGAAAATGGTAGGTGAATATATACTCTTCAAAAAAAGTAGGGGATATTCAGAAACAATACAAAACTGCGGAAATGCACTGCTGTTTTTATTAGAGGTAACCAGTGTATGTTAATAACAGGCCACTTGCCTACACATGAACATACACATTTCATATGGGCAGCGTATCTGACGGCCCCATTTCACTCGCAAAGAGATACACCATCAAAAGTGAAAATGGACGTTTTTGATTTTTGTCTTAATAATGAATAATTGCTCCACCAATCCTCAGATATTCAGCAATTCGTTGAGGCATGCTCCTAATCAACCGTCCAATCACGATTTGGGGCAATCTGACCAAATCCTCTTGCAGTGCCACGGCCAATTCTTGCAGTGTTGTCCGTTGACGTTGACGTCAACGAACACGTCTCCTGATCAAATTAAACGTAACGCACTAAAGCAAAGATACGCTGAACAGTAAATCTTATGCAAGAACTTATAGGAAAGCAAACATGGATAGATAAATCAGCACGCGACAGTTTTCATCAACCCTTCCTTGAAGTGTCAAATTTGACAATGAACCCCTCCCACGTGTATGGCGCTGTTGCGTGTCGCATGTGCAGCTCAGTGGTTCTTCATCTGTGAACATACTCTAAAAGCATGTCAAGTGTCCATGACTATTTATCATATCACAACCTGCATAGGTATTTGCATTTCAATATCCCCTACTTTTTTTGAAGAGTATATATTTTCCCCTTATTTCAAATTGATTGTGGTTGGTCTAGCTCCTTCATTTTTGTACGTAGATTTTGAGAGGTGGGGGGGGGGGAATATTGTATTTTTTTACTGTGAGATGATTTGATTCTCTATTGTCTTTTATCTACATATAGATTATTATGGGTAGTTACAATCAATTTATATTGTTGGTTGAAATCTATTAATTCTCTTTATTCTTCTATGAATTTTCCCTTGTTTGTCTACATGACTATTATGATAGTGTGTGTTGGAGGGTGATCAATAGCTGTCAATAGAAAAGATGTGCCGTCTCTAGTTTTCTGTGATAATATTAGCGATGAATGATGATAAATACTGGCTTTAGCCACCACTTACTGTAGCACTAATCTCATGTTTTGACACCTCTTATTTCTCATAATGTTTTTAACCTGTCGTCTGCTTTTCTAGCGTGTTTCAACTCGAACCTATCAGAAATACACCAATATCAAGTGTGGCATTGCTAATTGAATATGTTCCCTTTGGATAAGGTTGGAATTTGATTAGTTACATGTATTTTAAGATGCTTTTCTTGCCAATAATCTTTTCTAAGATCACTTGTGACGTGAATCTAGAAAAAATAAACACAATACTTTCGATTGGTGTTTTGCAAAAAAAAAAAAAGAAAAAATCCTCAAGAGAAGACACAGTATTATGTTTTCCAAGGGGAATTATATTAGTGAGCGTAAAGCTTTGAGTATCTGATATTTATGTTTTGTTTTGTTTGCTATAAAATCTGACATCTTTATCCAAACATAAAGTTTTATCTTAAAGGAATAACTGAAAGTATACCAATGATCTATATAACTCAAATTATACCCATACTTTTTCTCGACTCTTTGATGAAAATGGGAGGGTATACACCGATACACGGCCACTTGTTCAGTTGAAAAGGGACAAAAATAACAAAATCATGATTTACATATTTATTTGAACATCTACAACCCGTTTTGAACATGTTATGGTAAAAGAGTCATCATTTTCAACTGTCTCAGCACTTTTCGAATGTGCGTCACTCTCAGTCATATTCTTACATTTTTTCTCACATTTCTTTACATTTTGATATCTAGTCGCACTTTCACATTTTGTCACACTTTCACATTTTATCGCGGCTTATGCTCATCCGCAGCACATAATCCAAATATTTTACTATTGTTGTGATTTTGCCCTGTATAATACAGGTGTCCGTCAGGATAACCGGGACTACTTCCACCTATTCACAGAGTCCCGTGCTACCAGCGGGATTTAACCTATATATTGCTGTTTTGCCGTGGCCACGGCTCAGATTGTGCTTCAGACTTCAAATAGGTAACATTGTTAGTTTATGCGAACGCCTTAGAACTCAAAGTGGGACTTGGATAAATACACTCGACACTACACTATTATAAATTAATCTCTTGGCATTTTCAACACTAAAAACTTTCACATTTCGTCGTGGTTTATGCTCATCCGCAGCACACAATTCAAATATATTACTAGTATAAATTAATCCATTGGCATTTTCTACACTACAAACTTGAGAACTCTACAATTCCAACTCGTCTTCATTTAATGGCTGTTCTTGTTTTTGTCTGTCAGTGGATGTCAATACCTCGCGAAGTTAATGAATTGATCTGTGCGGAAATTAGCCAATGTACCTTGCTTATCAAAAAAGTTAAAATCCAATCTTTTGTACTGATCTCGAAGTGTCACCATATTCATATGCAATTGGTATTTTTCCTCATGTTTGGCAGAATTCGACTCATCTGCATGGCTTTAATTTCTTGTTCTGTGAAGGATCGGGCTTCTAAATCTTCGCAATCATTGAAATCTCTTGCAGAACTGATATTCGCGGTCTTAGAAATATATATCTGTGACATTATAAAGTAGGATTCTTCGACGAATTCCCACATTCATGTCTGCCATCCACTACAATCGACACAGCCAGGGTATTAGCAAAACAACAAGAAATGGCTATTGTACAAAATGATTGGATGACGTTTGCTTTTCTCAACCAATCAATATCCCTTTTATAAACATTTTCCCTGACCTGATTTAAACTGTGAAATGCACGTGCGGTGTACTGACATCATTTACCTGAGTACAAATAAGTGTTTGCGATGAGATAATTGGGGGGCTCTAAATGGGAAACTTTGATAAATTTGTGAAATGAAAAATGATTTTGAAATTCGGAAAAATAGAAAAAATCTCTATTTCTCCAAAAAGTATTTAGTATAAGTCAGTTATATACCTTGTTTTCTCGGTGTATGGGTTGATACACCGTCTCCTTTTTGAGTGGAGATCTCCTCAGCTTCGCCTCGGAGCCCCACTCAAAAAAGAGACAGTGTATCAACCCATACACCTTGAAAACAAGGTATATAACTATTACGTATAGGCTCACAGGGGTTTTATGGTTAGGACACTAACCAGGATGTTCCTTTTACAAATTCTGGAATGGGCTGAGAGGAACCTCCATGATTTTTGAAACCCCATTTTGTTTAGAGATGAATACGGAAGTACATAGTCTTTTAGAAGGAACAAATAACTGAGATCCTGTATATAAATTGGTATTACTATTACACATTAAAGATATCTTTGCAATAGGCATTTGAGGAGTACCGAAAATAAAAAATCCAACAATCATTGATAGAATTGAAATAATTTGACATTAAACAAATGTCCTATCGAAAATCAATTTCTTGTCATCATCCATAAATTAGCAAAAAAATCCCTGAATAATTGTGGTTAGTCATTCTATAAAAGATGATACCACTATATTTTGTTTTTTTAGAAGAGCAGTGTTCTGCCATTGGACATTTCTTCAAATACACCATGATTCAATTCCTCAAATGAAATGAAATGGGGTTTAACGTCCTACTTTTCTGCACTGACTAAGCTAATGAAGATGGGCATACTTTATGTTAGGTGCTATGAGGGGAATTTTGCCTGGACAGCCCCGCTACAGACTACTCGTATGTCGATTTCAAAATCTTTTATGTGCATGCCAATATATACATCCAAACGACTATAGACACTGTCCTTGCTAGACCTTTCGTCCTGCACCACTGACAAGGAGAAACCGCGCAGAAAAATCATGGGAAGCTTTCTTAGCGAACACCGGAAGCAAACTTGAGACCGCCTGTTTAGCAAGCAGTGTCTTACTCCCTGGGCCACCGTGGCTCTTCAATGTCATAGACATTGTCAGACACAATTTCAGGATTTTTATGCACAATTCATGTTGTGCCTGTCATTTTGTCTGGCACTGTTTTTCTTGCTATTCATATTTTGTATTTGATATTCTTAATGCAGGTCCAGCGCACAGTTAAATAATATTTGGTACACTAAAATTATTATTTCATTTCATTGGGTTGGTATGTCATGTGCCCTTAAATTGACTGTGTACATGTATTCTCTACCTAATTATTTTATTTTTTATTTTCAGGCAAGAAGTCCATCTGAAATACATTGTAGTGTAGATTCTAATAAAGCTCAGCGTGAGCTCATTGGTCAGCTAGAAGCCAAAAACAGGTACAAATTTCTTCTACATATTAAATGACAGTTTTGGTTGGGCCAATTAAAATTAAATACTTGTTTCTCATCACTGTATGTTCTGATTTTTGTTACCATCTGAATAATTTTTATTTGTTATATATTCTTGAAAATCACAAATTTACGTGTCAATTGTACTGATTAGCAACTTTTAACATCATGCTCATGCGTTATAAGAATCTTGTATTTCTCAATAGTGTAAGTTTATAATAACCAAAGTTAAGTAACTTGTTCATAATCGAAGAAATCCGTTTAAAATTTATGATGGTTCAGACTGTACATGGTAGACTCATCATTGTCGAATCGTCAATATATCACTTCAGTTTGATCCTATTGGTTAACTTGACTAATTATGGAAACAAAAAAATTAAAAAGAAATTCTCCACCAAATAAGTTATTAATTTAAATTGATTGAATTAGACTTTTGGTGTTTTTGCCTCTTATTTTTTGTATGTTGTAGAATCTTGGTAAACATGCTTGACTCTACTGATGTGAGCTTATCGTTGAAATCCGAGCCAAATGTCTTTTATTTAATGTTGGCCATGATACCATATGTGATGTTGTAGCTAGATAAGTGTCTCCTAATTAGAGAGAGACAAACTAGTAGTGGTTATAGTTGTTTATTATAGTTCAAGAGGTTTTTATAGATAGCTTAAAAACATATCAATATCTCATGTTCAGTGAGGAGACACAGTGGTGTTGGTATAAAGGTCTGATAAGAAACACTACCCTGTGTAGTAAAGTGTGTACACACGTCGGCATGCATGTAAAAGAACACTTGAAAATTGAAATTCAATGAAGGCAGAAATGCTGCTGTCCAGACAAAATTTTCCTCATACTCTGCATGATATCAGCATTTCTTCATTAGCCCTAGTTGGTGCAGAAAAGTATCATAACTGATAATCTGGTACTTTTATTAAATTTTATTTATTTCTGATAATAATTACTGAAAAAATGAAAAAAATATTTGACAACCCTTGTGGACTGCTTGGATGACTTAACTGCTGTGGGTATGTGTATCATTGCCTTGCTCCCTATCTTTTTTGTAAGTTCGGTAATGGATTAAAAGCACCTGGCCTATCTATATAGGCATGAAAATATCAATGGTTTTGGCTACTTTAATGCAGGGACCGTGCAATATAAATACATTTATATTTTCATAAAATTTCGTCATTTCTCATAAAATTATCATAAAATGGAAAAATATCATAAAAATATAAAATTTCACTATCTCATCAAATGAGACGAAAAAAAAATTTTAATTATAAAATTAACCATAAATCGCTACACCAGGCATTTTATGACCCCCAGCTTGCTGCTCTCTTTTATTTAATATTTGACAGTGTTCAGTTAATGTTATGATAGTATATTTATATGAAATGAAATTAAATGAAATTTGGGTTTATCGTCCTACTGTTCTGCTCCGACTGGGCTAATTTTGCCTTGACAGCGGTGCTAAGGCCTACTCTTACATCAAATTCCAACTGCCAAGGGATATTTTACATACACGCCTATGTGTACACAGGAACTTGGTTTTTCATACCATCCGAACAAGTACAACTATAGACAGCTGTCCTTGTCAGGCCCTGCGTCCTGCACCACTGACAAGAAGAAACCACACCGGTAAACCCTGATGAACTTTCGTGGCCAACACCAGGAGCGAACCTGCGTCCTCCAAGCTAGTGAGCCAGCATCTCACCCACTCACCCACCGTGGGTATATGGACATAGAATATCATTGATATTACTAGTGCTATGGTAGGACGTTTTTATCCGCATAACACTGGCTGAACACTGTCAGTGCTATTATATAAACAAAAGTCATAATATTTGATAATGATAAAAACTCAAAAAAGTCATGAAATGTGACTGATAAAAACATTATACAAATATCATAAAATTTGATAAAAACATCATAAAAATCATGAAATTCCACGAGAAACTTTCATAGAAATATAAATTTATGACAAAATTCATGTCCACAAGAGGTATTTTTCAGAAATGAAATGAAATGCGGTTTTATGTCCTACTTTTCTGCTCCGACTGGGCTAATAAAGATAGATATTTCATAAAAGAATACATTATCTATAGGCTGGTCTATAGGTTGATGGTCTTTATCAGTCAATGGAATTGTGGGTAAACATTGCTGACGACGGCAAATATTGTGGGTATTGTTTGAAGGGAAGAGCTTCACGCTAACAATCTCTACAGCTATTATATATATACAATTGACAGTAATTAGCGCATACCTGAATCGGCTACAATCGGAAACTAATGTTGACAGTAAACCACACACTGTCAATAAATTATTTTCTCTACGTATTAAAATCAATGTTAATATGTATAGATATTTATGCTTTACTGGATTCCCTAGTTAAATTATTTACATGAACACCAAAAATCTCTATCACTATAATCAATGTAGTATTTAGGTCAGATTGCAGCGATCAACCTGCAGCAGTCATTGTGTAATTTTATTGAATGATTGTCTATCTGATTGAATCTTTCTGCCAATTTGGTTTCAAGAATAAAATTGATCATGCTGGTAGGCGAGGGTAGAAAGACAACTTCCTGTTTGACTCAAGTCATTGATTAAGAAGTGATGGTAGAACTGTACGCTTGATTAAGTCTTTCATTTACTTCGTAAAAAACAAATGATTCCAATTTTAACGGACATTAAATATTTTTTTGATGACAATAATAAATAACCAAACAAAACATCATCTATCTAATTCAAGCATCATGGGGGGTGATTTTCCAGCAGAGAATTGGAAGAAAAGGGTAAAAAACTTTTTGAAATAGAATCCCTTTAAAAAAAATATATAATTGAAATAAAAGATACATTACATAAGATTTAGATAAAGAACCAGCTATTCTTGCTATAATGGTTCAAAAAACAATAATGCAAAATGGCTATATTGAAAATTTCATTCAAATTACTTTATTCTGGGCCTGGCATAGTCGAAAAACTGAGGTCTCTTGTAAACAGTGGTGTGCACATTGGAATTCAATATAAGGAGAGGCCGTAGGGCTGCTGTCCGGGCAAATATTCCCTGATATCACACTGTATGGCATATGCCTGTCTTCATTAGCCCAGTCGGAGCAGAACAGTAGGATGTTAAACCCCATTTCATTTCATTTTACTTTTTTTTGAGCGAAGTTATCAATATTTGTAGTTTTGACAAGATTTGTGCATTGATTGTTTATTATCATAACCTAGAGAGTTCATTATGGTCTTGTTGTGTTAATAAATGTCTAATTAATAATTTATATAACATTTAAGGCCTAAAGAATGACCTGCAATGCAGATTTAGCTCTTGAATAGTGCCTCTTTAAAACCTAATGGGACATGATCACTATAACAGTCTTTGTTATGTTTAGTGGTTTTGATTCCGAGTAAATTATTGAAATAAAATTGAACCAAATGTTAGTCCTGAAATGACCTAGTTTGTGTCAAGTGGATGTCAAACTCCATAGTGCTCTCTCTCTCTCTCTCTCTCTCTCTCTCTCTCTTTATCTAAAGAAGAGATGGTCACTATTTTCTGAAACAGATGGCTCTTTAAAGTTTTGGTGCACACAATTTTGTTAGTTTGGTTTAATAACATAGAAGTTTTCTGAGGCCAGACTTATTGACATACACAGTACATGATAAAACTCGGAATAACATCAGATAACTCTTGACGAAAATAGTACAGGTCCTACTTGATAAATCGGATGCACAACAAAAGACATGAAATGACATAATAATGACTTAATTGACATTTATCAGATGAAATCAGCAGAGATTAATGGCCTGAAAACCAATTTCTGAGCACATGATCTATCATTTTTCATACACTATGTTCAAAGTAATGATTACTCTATTTCTGTGCTTATATGTAAACACTCAGTCTGTCATTATTTAATCATTTAGAAGTACACAGTGGAATATGTAGTATTGGTTGTAATGTTTATGTATGATTTTAGATATTGCACATGTATGCACAGTTAAAAAATTATCTTTGTAGTTTATACTCCCACATGGAAATATGGTTGTATATTGCCGTTCCCTCCATCCGTCCGTCCACTATTTCTTGTGAACACTCTACAGACTAAATTTATCATTTGATTGTTTTGGAATTGATGTATGTGTTTACATTAGTGAGATGAAGAATCCTATTTAATTTCAATAATATCTGTTAGTTTCTTCTGGAGTTATGGCTCTTGTTTCACTTTGTTGCACCTTGTGAACACTTTAACGACAAAAGTTATCATCTGATCTGTATGAAATGTATATGCATCATTTAAATTAGTGAAACAAAGAAGTGTTTTGAATTTCAGCAATTTCTGTCAATTACTTCAAGAGCTTTGGCCCTTGTTTTACTTTGTTAAACCTTGTGAACAAAAGTTATCATCCGATCTGTATGAAATTTATATGCATTATTTTAATTAGTGAAACAAAGAAATCTATTGAATTTCAGCAATTTCTGTAAATTACTTCTAGAGAAATGGCCATTGTTTTGAATTGTTGAACCTTGTGAAAGCTCAATTGACAAAAGTCATCATCAGATCTGTATGAAACTTATATGCATTATTTAAATTAGTAAAATGAAAAAGCTTGTCAAACTTCGAATTTTGTTTTAATTACTTCCAGAGCCAAGGCCCTTATTTCAGTTTGTAGCACCTTGTGAACCCACAAATGACGAAAATTATAAACTCATCTGTATGAAATTGTCTTGTAAATGCCCCCCATTACCTACAAAAGATTAAATATACGACAACCTTTGTTGGCCGCTCAGACGATTTAGCTGCTGTGGGTGTATGTTTCTTTCCCTGGCAACCTATCTTACACTCATTTAACAGTAGCATATCTTACATCACTATTATAGAGTATTACTAAAATACAATTTAGTGATGAATTATCACTGTTATAGGGGATTACTAAAATACAATTTAGATATGAATTATCACTGTTATAGGGGATTACTAAAATACAATTTATAGAGATGAATTATCATAAAATAAATGTAAGTAATTTGGATAATAGGATATTAAGAATAACACTAGAATCATGTGATTATCAAACATCCAAGCACTGACCTACTTTTAAAGGTGTGTGGGAAAACACTTTGAAAACTTCTAAACATTTGTTCAGCTCAGAAATCTAATTTTAACACCTCTCTATACATATATATATATATATCAGTACTGAATGTTTAAAATTTGACATACAATCTTATTTGAACATGCCAGATACTTTTAACGTCCAATCGTAACAAATCAATAATCTGTGGGGTTTTTACCAATTATCCATGATCTTCGATGTGTTTAATCTAATCCTTTAGTGGCATTTAGCAATTGGAAACATAACAAAACTATACAGTTATATGGGACAACAATCACTGGTTTATTATACACAAGCACGACGTTTCGATAAGTATTCTCTTATCGTTATCAAGCTTGATAATCGATAAGAGAATACTTATCGAAACGTCGTGCTTGTGTATAATAAACCAGTGATTGTTGTCCCATATAACTGTATAGTTTTGTCTTCGATGTGTTATTGTCTCTTTAGATTAACTATGTGTACAATGTATTTTGTATTTTTAACACTTAAGCCAGTGTACCTGTAGATTAAAACTTTAAACTCAGAGTATAGATTCATTATACCAAATAGCTTGACTAAATTTGCTGATGAGAATTTTCTGCTTAGGCTTAGTAACAATAAGCAATTTGATTGGTGAAGACTTTGGAACATAGCCTGCTTTTGATTGAGGTAGAATGTTTAAACTTGGTTTAGATGTTCATAAGGTGAATGTTTTGACTGAGTTCAGTGATTAACATTTTCTGCTAAAGCTAAGCAGAGTTAAGCAATTTCATTGGTCGATGCTTTTGGACAAGATAACTTCGATTCTAACTACGGTACTTTGAAACCATGACTGAGTTTGATCATGTACATTTTCTGCTTAGACTAAGTATAAATCAGTTTGATTGCTTAATATATTTAAAAAAGATAACTTAATGCGCAATTAATTAGTATGTGTCATCTATTTATTTTGGGATATTGGCAGGAGACATCAGTGTCACTATTTGCTTGTTTTTCTAATTGTAGCAGACTTCCTATATAAAGTACCATGATGTTTAATCTCCACTCAACACAAATTAGGTCAATTTTTTTATCTCAAGCAAATACATGTATCATTTATACTGATGAATTTTGTATATTTTTATTTGATTTATCCTCAGGGAGATTATGCGAGAAATCCAAAGATTGAGACTGGAACAAGAAGCATTTGCTCAAGAAAATGCTGAAGCACAATACAACCCAACATTGTTAGCAGAACTAAGAATATTACGACAAAGGAAAGATGAACTAGAATCTAGAATGCAATCGCTACAGGAAAGTCGTAAAGATTTAATGGTACAATTAGAAACTCTGATGAAACTATTGAAGGTAATTATTACAAAAATTAATCTACACAAAGTAATATATTGTATCTCAAGGGCAAGTTTTCTCTTCTAGGACAGTTCCTGGTAATTTTAGGGCAAATCATATTCAGAATTGGTTTTGAGTTCTAGGCTGAGATCATTTTAAGGGAAATAGCATGCAGATCAGAAAGATAAAAACTGTATCATATTTGGGCTAACATATGTTACAATTTTATTTCAATAATTCGCTTGCATCTAGTTGCATTTAGAAGTAGGAGGACCTGTAGAAAACCCACAAGGTTAGACAGACAACCCTACTCCTTGTCACATACAATTACAAATATGAATTCCAAAATCCACACCACATGATCTTATGATCACTCCCCCCCCCACCCCCACCCCCTCGCAGGCTCGCACACACACTCACACTTGTGTATTAATTTAACAGAATGAAAGTAAAATTTGAACTAATTCACATAAATAAAACCTGTAGATAGTCGGAGACAAGAATCCGGCTCTGAAGTGCACTCTTTTGAATCCAGTATATCCGTCTTTGTTTATGTGGGCAGTAAAACTAAAAACATGATATTAATTAAATCATATAGTTCACTAACATGTACTTCATGTTATAGAAACCACTGACATTTATATTCACATCAATATAGCTAAGACATGAAAAACTAAACCACAAACAGGTTCATGACATTACAGTTTTCTAACAATAAGGCTGAAATTCTTTTCTTTTGCTATTCAAATTGCATTAAAAATGAATGTTGCCTAATTAACAATAAATGTTGACTCAATTAACAATAAATTTTGACTCAATTAACAATAAATGTTTTAAACAATAAAAGTTTGTTCTATGAATGTCAGTCAAAATAAGTATGATTGACATGGACCTGTTGGACCTTTAAATAATAATGATATGCATACAGTGGCAATGATTATGTGACGTAGCTAGCTGTAAAGAAATTGTTTGATAATAAATGTGGACTCAAGTGAAAAAAGCTATACATATATTGTTTACATATTGTTTCA
Organism: Patella vulgata; assembly: GCF_932274485.2. Taxonomy (NCBI): domain Eukaryota; kingdom Metazoa; phylum Mollusca; class Gastropoda; family Patellidae; genus Patella; species Patella vulgata. Next base: position 25,711,589 of record NC_065882.2, on the reverse strand, counting down.
CCACATTTTAGGAGTTCAATTGTTTCGGAAAATTATTAGAATTATTTGCAGTTTTAAAGTGAATTAGCATTTCCATTAGCAAGACCTTGAGAAACTGTATACAATTAATTAACATAATCCACATATACCTCCAAATTTTAAATTAAATAACTAATCGAACAATGATAATTGTCAAGTGTTAGTGTTTCATTTAAAAAAATCTAGTAGCAGTGATTATCAAGGTAGCTGTGTTTTATTGAAAGTTAGCTAATAAAAATAACGGTGAATTATGTTGTATTTTTATACTTCAAGTGCTATTGATTTTTTCCTGTTTTTCACCCAGTTCTTTATATGGTTGAGTTCAACCCGTTTCTTTATAGATATAGCTACTGTCACATAATTATCACACACTGTATACAAATAATTATTATTTAAAGGTCCCATACAACAATTTTAATGATACCTTTAAATAAATGATAGACTAGCATATACTGTTCAGACTATAAATATTAAACTAGTTCAAAACCGCAGGTATTTTTAAGCCAGGAGAGTGTAGTGTTCACACCAACTTTAAGCCCAGCCAGCTTAACTATTTTGGCTTTGTTGTTAAACGGTTAAAATTAAGTACACATTGGCACATTCTGTCATTTTCCAATAAGATAACTTACTGTGCATGTTTGTTTGAAAGCTGACCTATACAGATAGCCAAGATAAGTAAGGTTAAAGAGGCATTATGTGATATTTAGAGAAAGGGCTGTATATATATATAGTTCAAAAATAGGTAATGTGAAATGACTATATTAAGAATTTCAGTCAAATTACAATACTCTGATCGAAGTTATGAATGACTACTTTTATCGGGTATCAGGCAGTGAATGCAATTATGTTTGTATGTAATCCAAATACTGTAAGACTTTTAATATATATAAGTATCGTAACACCCCTATTTGAATATAACGCTACTGTTTGATCAAATATGTTAGGTATTTTATGTCCTGATAGATACTCCATCTTCCCGAACTGCCTTCATGAAACACTGCTCCAGCAAAGAAACACAGATCCTATTTTGTTTCTTTTTTTTTTAGTTCAAAATTTCGTTTTACTTGTCTTCACTACACTAGGATCTGGAAGAGTTGTTATATTACTGTCATTTTGGTCTGGAATGTTGGGGTTTTAACTCACCTTGAAATATCTGATGAAATATCTAAAACAAGTTAAACCATCAGTAGCATTGATCAAACACTGCTTTACATTTTTTTTTTCTTGTTTTTTTTTCTTCAGAATCATCCAAGTTCTCCTCGTTCCACACCAAATAGTTCTCCACGATCACGAAATGCCATGTCACCAACTATTGTAAACAATGCCAACAATAAGGGTAGTTCACCTAGTACACCCATGGAATCATCTCTAACTGGTCTGGGTGGTGATGTTCGACAAGCATTTAATCAGAGACCGTCTGTTAGTAATCCTGGGAATTTACGGCAAGACTTACTTGTTGCTGCAGATTCTGTAACAAATGCCATGTCGTCTTTGGTGAAAGAACTTAATTCTGGTGAGTTCATGAGTAACAGTGGGTTATCTTGATGTCAAATTAAAAAGTGATCTTTTCGATGTTATGCATAAACCTATTGATTGATCTTCAACAATTTCTGATGATTATTTTCAGAGTTAACGCTCTTGTTTACTTTGAAATTTTATGTGGTCTGTATTTAGTCTAAAATATTTGGTGTTGTTTATGTTAGGTCTAGAAAGAAATCTGTCAGATTTGAATGATTTCAAATAATTTCTGCATAGGTAGCTGCCCTTGGCCTCTTTTAGTGTCATATTAATTAACTAGGTTTAATTAAAATTAATTAAGAATTAGAATGTAAAACCCTTTATGGACCACACAGGCAATTTACCTGCTGTGTTTGTATCATTCTTGGCCTAGCAACCTGTCTTGAACCCTTTAGCACTTGGTACACATAAATATTGACTAGCTCCTTAATGAAAATTAGAGCAAATATACCAGTACATTGGAAGACTGAAACTGCTATTCAGTTGACCGCCTCAAAACTCCCAAGATATGTAATAGCATTCCGTATTATAGGGCCATTTACTACTTTTTTTTAGGTGCAACAGCTGTGCACTTGACAGAGTGGTTTACAACAGTCTGAGTAGCACTAGTTAGTGTGGTCTATGTACTAAAGGGTTATTATAGGATTTCCCTCTATCCAGGATCATTTATATTTTAGTGTCTAAATTTTGTATTTGCCAGTATCATTTATATTCGGTCCTATAAAATCTTTACATGAAACAAATATATCTCAATTTTCAAGAAACCAAACATGTTATATGATAATGATAATTTGCTATTGAGTGAGGTTGATATTTGAATAGTTTCTGCTGAAATGTATTACTTAGGATATAAACATACAAAGTTGGAGGGATTCACAATATTTAAATAGATATTCCATAAATAACAGTATCTTTTTATATGCCCACATTTTCATGTGTACGTATATTGTCGTCACCCCTGTTCATCCATCCGTCAGTCCACAATTTGTTTGTGGACACTCTACAGGTCACAATTTTTATCCGATTTTGACAAAACTTGTGATACAGGTTTATCTCCCAAAGAGCTCAGTTCCATTTGATAATGGCATATATCGGACCCTAACTTATGGATTATGGCCCCTGATTGTACAAATACGACAAATCACATTTTTAGCTTGTGGACACTCTAGAGGTCCCGACTTTCATCTGGTTTTGATGAAACTTGAAATGCATGTTTCTAACCCAAAGTTCTTGGTTCCTTTTGATATTATGAATTATGGCCCCTGATTGTACGAAAAATCACGTTTTTATCTTTGGTCCCTCTAGAGGTCAGAATTATTATCCGATTTAAAAAACTGTTCGAATATATTACCATTGGTTGAGTTCAAATTTCGTGAAAATCAGACCAAAACTGCCCCTCGTATGCAGATAGTGTAAATATTATGGTATATCAATGCTGTGGACCCTCTAGAAGTCACACTTTTGATCCTATTTTGATGAAACTTGGAATACATGTTTCATAACTTCCTGAATTATGGCCCTTGATTGTACAAAAAATAGCGTTTTTAACTCGTAGTCCCTCTAGAGGTCACCATTTTTGTCTGATTTAAAAAAAAACATTTGAATTTATTATCTTTACACCGTAATGCTGGTTGAGTTCAGATTTCGTGAAAATCAGACCAAAACTGCTGGACAAAATGACTGCCCCTCGTACACAAATAGTGTAAACATATGGTATATCAAGGTTGTGGATCCTCTAGAGGTCATAATTTTTATCTGATTTTGATGAAACTTAAAATATAATTATGTTTATATCTCAAAGATCTTGGTTTCTTTCAATAATCGCATACATCAGACCATAACTTCCTGGATTACGGCCCTTGATTGTACGTAAAATCATGTTTTTAGCTTGTGACCCTCTAGATGTCACAATTTTTGTCTGATTTTGATGAAACTTAAAATATATGTTTATATCCCAAAGATCGTGGTTCCTTTTGATATTGACTTCCTGAATTATGGCCCCTGATAGTACAAAAAATCACTTTTTTAGCTTGTTCTCTGTCCTTCTTGTTATTCGATTTTGATGAAACTTAAAAGATCTGGGCTCTTAGCGAATATCGGACCGTAGCTTCCAGGATTATGGCCCCTGATTGTACAAAAAGTCGCTTTTAAGCTTGTTCTCTGTCCATCTCTTGCAAAATGTGGGCATATCTTGCATGGCAACCACTTTTTTTTCATAATAAATGTTATCAAAAACAGAAGGTAAACCTTGGTTGAGGGTACACAGACTTTAACATGTTTAAAATATAAAGAATCACATTTTTGAAGTGTCATATTTTGTCAGATGTCTCCACAAATAAATCACATGATTAACTTCATTTAGAAGTATTAGCTAGAAATATGGTATAATCCATTCTGTATGAATAGAATTTTAAAAAGCTAATATATTTTTCTGATTGTTTTAAAATTGACATTAATGTCTGTGATGAGCTGAGGGACTACGAGTTTGATTATTATAGCTGTGTTAGAAATGTCAAAAGCCCTAAAGCCCACGTATGGAATATTTGTGTAGAACATATGGCCTAATAATGGAGAGTATAATGTGTATGATAGTTATTAGAGCTATGTCAATATGGCTAGAGATGTATAGAATCAATGTAATAGTACTAATTGAGTGTACTTCTATCTCCAGAGAATAGTGATGAAGATGAATATGGTATAAATGGTCAACAGTCAGGTAAGTTATAGATTATCTATAAACAACACCAGGAAAAACAATCAATATTATATCCTTGTATATTGTTTATTTATAAGTTTTTACAAGGTCATTGAAGGAATGTCAGAAAATCGTGAAGTTACATTTATAGTCGAATGTACTGTTCTGGTTTTGCCCAGTGTCTAATATTTTTAAAGTTTTTAAATACCTTGCCCTTGACCTTTTTGCAATTAAAATGGTAGACATACATAATGTACAATAGACCTAATAATAATAAGTAGAAAAGAAAATTTTGTACATCACAAAAACATACAACAGCAATGTAAGATTTATACTAATGTTAGGTAGTTAAAAGATAAAAACAATGAAAAAAAAACGTGAAACAACATATTAAATTAATTTAGTGATGTTTTAGAATTCACAAATGATTGTCAATACTTTTTTTTATATAAAGTAAAAAGTTATTCAGCTATTGTTCCTATTATATTCTGTGACCAAATCCTTCTTAGTTAATATTATTGCAATGCATCCCCATCAGTTAACTCTCACATTCCTCAAACCTAACTTATCCATTAACAGAACACTAAATGCTACTTAAAGATTAAATTTGATCCAATTCGAACATTTTCAACTAAACAGTGTTCTGTTTACACATTAGAAATGGTAATTTGATTGATCAGTGTGTTTTAGTGTCTTGCAGGTGGTCAAACATGAATAGTTATTAGGATAGTACTCAAAATTAACATACCAGAGAGAAAAAGTTGATCTGTTTAATTTAATGCATGATGTATATATTTTGTTAATATTTATTTCGGAACTGTTATTTTAGTTATGTACGAGTCTGATGCCATGATCCGATCTACAGGATCAGAAGAGATGGATTCATGGAAAGATGATATTCAATGGAGATTAAAACAGGAATCCGAATTTTTAGCACAGTTGCGAGCTAGAAGACAAAGAAGTGCCAACAGTAGTAGAGCAGGAAGTGATACGGATACAGATAAGTAAGTAGAAGTAAATCTAAACATTGAATGATGTTAACGATTTAGTTGAATAATAAACATGGGCTAGTCTCATTCTCTCCTGACTAAATGGTCTCTTCTTTAACTATAAGTTCCGAGTAGAACAGTAGGACGTTAAACTCCATTTCATTTCATTTCATTTTTTTAACTATAATGAATATTGATCTTTATAAAATAATGTGCATTATGTCTTAAGATTTGTCGACAGGAAAAACGACATTCACCTTGTATTTGAATTATATAGAATGCATCGTTAACCAGTGGATGGAGAAATATCCCATCAGTGATTGTGTGAACTGTTTTCGCTAACAACCAGTTAATGTATACACAATGGACACTATTTTTTCCAGATAAATGGAGACAGTTTGAAAATAGAGCAATCAAAAATAACCATGGATTGTCAAATGGGACTCCTGTTGCTTGATATATGCCATCGTTCTCAGGCTACTTTGAGAGTCCTAAAAATTATGTCATGCAGTAGAGTTATTGCCCCTTTGACTTGGTGATACTCTTGCCTATTTCTACACATTTTCTGGCCAGAACAGACTCAAAGGTACTCGTGGATGTATGTTTCACACACTGAAAGATATAGAGATGTAAAATTATCTATTTTTATTTTAGCTACATTCCAACAGATGATTGTGATTCATATGTTAGAACAGATGATGAGAGTGCTCTAGCTACAGATGATGCAGAATCATTTCTAAATAACGATAGAATGTTCCGATCACTGGAAGAATCAGAATTAAGTTTACGTGATGGACACACAAAAGTAAGTACTTGCTACATTTTATCAATGTCTATTTCGTACTCATTTTTTTAATGTAACCATATAAAATTTTAACAGTATGCATTTTGGTAGGTATTGGAAGGACAGGGTACATAAAAAGAATAGTTCTTAGATTCTAAAATACCGGTATATGGAAAAATCTTCTGTTAACCTTTTGATTCAGAGTTTAATTATCTTTCAAGTCATGTCATTTTGTTTTAAAATATAAAGATCTTCAAAGGAGAGTAAGACAGTCAATTTCTGCTTCTGCTACCTTTATGTACACAGATCTCGGTGCAGAAAAGTAGGACGTAAAATTCCATTTCATTTGGTCAATAACTTTACACATTGTGGTCAGGTTGGTACTGAATGGTATATAGGCTGTGAAAATATATAGATGATTATCACGGACCATGATGTATGTATACATGTCCAATTAAAAACATCCACTATTGTTGTGTATGTGAATCATTACAGGATGTTATGACAAGTAGTAGATATACAACAGATGAAGAAAGTTATTTACAAACTGATGATGAATCTTTTATAAGAACAGATGATGAAGAAGGTGGAGGTACTGACTGGGAGGAATCCACAAGAAGATGGATTAATCGTTGAGAAATTGCAAATATATATAAAAACTTTAACCACATAGAGCCCCAATTATATCCATTCCTGCTTGTTTTGAATGAGTGACAGATGAAGTGGAATACTAGAGAATAAATGTTAATAGATAATGAGAAAGATTTTGTTAAATGATAGTGTTATATATTGTAATGTAGATACAATTGTTAATGATTTACCTCTTATACAATAACTGTTGATATAAATATAGATAGACTCCATCATGGCTTACGTTTTAAATCAATCTGATTAAAGCACAGATCCTATTTCATTTTGTCTTTTATTGTTCAAAATTTCGTTTTACTGGTCTTTATTAATACACTAGGATCTGGAAGAGTTGTTATATTACCGGCGTTTTGGCTGAAGTGGGATAAGGCAACTTTCTTGGCGTGCCATGCACGGAACTGTGGGTAAACCACTAGAAATGTCAATGCTGATTGATTAATCAATGTCTGATGTCATAGGGTCAAAAGTCGCTCATATGACCCCTGACACAACCTACCAGTACATCTTGTCAGATCTTCATGTGTAGGCAAAAACGAAACGAAATATAGATCTGTATTTTAATCAGATAGGTTTTAAATATACATGACTGAACACTCTCCCACATTAAATATACCAGTGGAAGCAGGTGATTTTATTCTTGTATGATATTATTTTATTTATTAAAGACACAGTGGGTTAGAAGAAAGTCAATAAACATTTTCCTATTTTAAATTTAACAAAATCAAAGATGCATTATGTAAGATTTTGACACGACAGTTAATAAATAGATAATGAAAAGGGAATATGTTGAAAATTTCAGTCCAATTACTTCATTCTGAGCAGAGTTATGGCCCTTAGAAGAACAGTGTAGTCTCGATTGTCTTTGCTACCGTTGTTACGATAATAAACACAGTCTTAATTATCTTTTTTTTTTAGTGAAATTATTAACTGCCGATCTGATTAAATCCATTTATATCACTACCATCCAATGGTCTAGAGAGTTGATTATGGGCTTGTCGTATAAATAAATATCTAATTAATGATTTATTTAACCCTAGCGGTTGACCTGACTTAGCATGGATATAGTTATGAACCGGAAGTAGCATAATCCTGAAACCGGAAGTGGTAGTCCATCGCCACCAGGCCTGTGTTACTGCCTGGTCTGAGCTATCCCTATATACCAAATTTCAGCCAAGGGACACCCTAATGTAGCCGCCAACCCAAAACAGACAGACACAAACAACAGACAGTCACAAATATTAGTATAGATTTGTCGGAGCAGAACAGTAGTACCTTAACCCCATTTCATTTCATTTAGTATAGATTTGAGGAAAAACAAAAGATCTGCATTAGGCAGATTTAGCTCTTACATAATGCATCTTTAAGAGCTAAAAGTGATCATTAGATAGTCACTTCAACATTAGAAAAAAAACCTAGGTTACATACCATCTTGACCTTGATGTTAGTGGATAGAAATGAGTTATTATTTGTATAACTTTACCGACAATTACATGAAATTAAAGTTGTCAGTAGGAAATCAGTGGAATGTAATTTGAACATTAGATTGATTGATTTTATCATTTTTGGATTAATAGATTTTTTGTTAAGACTAATTTTAATTGTGTATGATCTGAAATTTTGCTTGAATTTTCAAGGAAAAAAAAATTCAAATTAGAATTATTTTATTTTTATAAGTAAGCCTTACCGGTAGATGAATGTAATGTATATTATTGTTTAGATGATTCACACAATTGATATCTAATTAAAAACATAGCATTCATTACTTCAAGATATATATAATAATATAACAATAGAGTTTATAGTCAATATCCTTCATAGAAAAAAAAAACAATTAAACGAGATAAAAGGAAAAGCTCAATAACTTTTTAAACATAAGCCATGTACAGGTATTGTTCAATAGTGTTAACTCAATAGCTTATGGCGTATTGTAATATTTATGTAATAAACATTAAAATCTATAAAATTAATGAACAAATGTAATGTTATTTCAATGTAATATTGATCCAGTTGTGGAAAATAATATTCCATTTATTTGTCTCTATTTTAGGTCTAAAAATATGAATATTTCTAACCAGGTTACAATTCAAATTGACAACTTTGATTGATTGATAGTTTTGGGAGAAAAAATTAGATCGTTTAAATCCAATATCGTTTTTTTATTGTCATCCAAAGATGAAATAAAGGGAGATAACCTGATAGATTTGGGTCCGTCTGATTTGATGCTTTATCTATTTATATAGTTTGTGTTGGTATGTACATATATTTATGGAAGCTTAGTCCCTTTAAGCTAAAATTATGAGATTTTAATTGTTTTCTTTTAACTTCAATCTCTTATTACATTCAATTATTAAAGATTGTTGTGAAAATGTGACAAAAGCAATACATCAGGATTATCAGAGGAATTCTTAGCGTAGTATAAGTCGACTAGGGAGATAGAACTATTATAGACACTGTATGTAGAACAAAAAAAAAAAACAACACCCAACCCATTAGTTGTAAGCCTAATCTAATCAGAAGGAAACAATATTATCAGATTTACCCCATCCAAGAACAAATATCTATTAAATATTGAAGACTTGGTTTAAATAATAGATGAGTTTGTAATTCTTTGTGAAATGTCTATGAAGCTCCACAAACCTGATCAATACCACAAGATTCAAGAAATAGACAATAGCCCATGATGTGTGGTGACTGCAAAGATTATGTTTGTGGAGGGTTGCAGTTGTTATATTTGGCCACACTTAATTTGTTTTATGTTCTACTATTGTTGTAATGTCCTATTAAATGATTGGTTGTGAACAGAGTGAGATGGATATTACAACTTATATTAAAATTATATCAAATATTTTTATCATTGTACATGTACAGTCAAATAATCCCATTTTATTTTTACATCGTCTTATATTTAGATGCAAATAATATTATTTCTCAATTAATTGCCATGATATTAGATACTGTTTATTGTGTCTGTGCGTTATATTCTTTTATATTTATCATCATTTTATTTTATTAAAATGGAATTTCACACAGAATTTATTTGTGTTGTAGTCGCAGAATATTAAATACTGCTATAAAATTGTATTATCTAATTGTAGGGCTGATCGATAGATGGTCCTTATCAAAAAGCTTCTGTTTTTAGGACCTATGGAAATAACTGGTACTAGCTTGTACTCTGAAGAATTTAATGTTTTCTTTAGAAATACATGAACAGAACTAATTTGTATATCCAGTACACAATCATGTATGGAGTATTATTTTTGACTTGATAAGTGGATGTGATTTTGGAGACAAATAAAAATCATACACCACTATGAATGGTCCCAATTCCTACCGGTTTGATTGTTTTGATTATCCAAAGATTTTATTTTAAGCCAGTACTAATTAGACAAAAAAAAGTATGGAAGTATTTTTGAAATTAATAAAAGAAGTAAATTTTGTTTTAATTTGTACCCTGGTATAAGAGAGTCGTATGTATTATTGTTTAAAGACTTGATCATATTGTATTATGATGTTGTAAATATTTGTTGTGTATAATGTATACTGATTAATGCTTTAGTTGTTTTATTTTATTTGTTTTATATTAAATGTTATGTTGTTTGTATTGAAACCAGTGTAAAACATAGTCATCTCATATACAAGATGTTTAAGCCATTCAATGTGGTAACTTGTCATTTACAACAATATCATTTAGATTGCTGACTTACAATTTCATTTCGTTTGCTGATTTTATTATTAACGATTTTCTTTAGTTTACTGACTTATAATTTTCACATGATATTTAAAGGAGCCATCGAATATGTTTTAGTGAATAAAAATTGTTAAATATGTTTAAAACACTCTTAGGAATATTTACCCTAGAGCACATCTGAAGCAAGTTGTCGAAAAACTATAAATTAATAAGTTTCTAAACTGACTTCATCAATAATGTGTGCATAACTATATTGATTATAGTATGTCATATAATTACATCATAATGTCCTAAGTATTATTGAGTTATTGGACTATTATAATCAGTATCATTGTTTAAAGGAGAGCTTCAACCATTGCAGCTTCTTTATATTTTATTCATTATTTATACTCGTAAAAGAAACTAAACCATGACTATATTCAGCAAATATACTGTATGTAATGTGATTATAGCCTCTTTCGTGAGGCTCTTGGAGTAGCTCAATGAGCTAAAATTCATTTCATTTCCCTGTAGAAATTTTAGACCCAGTCCACAACTGACTGCCATTAAACAAAGTAGTGCATATACTGTAACATTCATTGACCCCAACAATCAGTGTGTTCTCATATAGACACATTTTTTCAGTGCAGGTAGAACAAAGTCATTGACAGTTACCTATCATCACAGACTGTCCTTGTTTGTTAATTTCAAGAAAAAGGATTTGTTTGTCAGGTTCTGCTTTTATGAATAAAGAAAATATAAAGAATTTTCCTTCAATTAAAAGTAGTTTCTATCAAATAGATAATGTCAATCACAATAAACAGAAGTCATGAAATTACATGGGTTTTCTTTTTAAAAAAAATTCATTTAAAATTAGCTCAAGTGTTGTGGAACATTTTAATTGCCAGTATGTTTTAAAAAAATTGTGACAAATTTGTGAAGTCCCAGAAAGTATGTGTTGTATTGTATTTTATATAGATTATTCTGTTGGCTTTGTAAGTAGCACAATCTATAGACAATTTAAATACTGTAATATTAGCAAAGATTCATATTTTTTATCTTTACTCTTAAGCCAATTCAATGCAGTCTATTAATTTGACAGTATATTAACTTCAAAACAAATAGTATTAAGGCACAACTGTGGTCGTTACGTCAACACATCAGATTGCTTTAGATTTGGATTGTGTGGAAAAGCTACTCATGACGGAAAATATTAAAGGCTTATTTGTTGTTGTATCCTAACAATAAGCAAATATAATTGTTGCCTAAACTGAAGTTATTTGATGTGTGGAACTGTGCCTCCAGTTAAGCTTATATCAACATGTAACTTGATCAATTTTCTACAATAATGCTGAATATATTACTGTATAAATCATATTGCTTGTTATCATATGGAATAAAATATTGTTACCATGTTATTTGCCTTCTATAAATCATGTAGGGTCGTGGTAAGGGCATTGGATTGACATTTAGAATGTCCCAGCATCAGCCAAGGAAAACCTTAAGGATTTTTCTAGCCCTGTCTTTACTTATTAGGGTTGGTACTTGCAGTCCCAAAAGGAAAGCATGCCTAGTAGTGATGTTGGGACTTCGGACATGAAGCAAAATGAGAGCTACCCATGTAGTAATTGGCCTGGAAGTAAAATCATGTTAGTCTCAAAATAACCAAAGGAATATACAGGTTGTGACATCATTTTAATACTCCCACATGGAAATGTGGTCATATATTGCTGTCGCTTCCATCCGTAGCTCGCCCACAATTTCTTGTGAACACACTACAGACTACATTTATTATCTGAACAGTTTGAAATTTATATATGTTGTTTACATTAGTGAGAGAAGAAGCCTATATAATTTCAACAATTTCCGTTCATTATTTCTAGAGTTATGGTCCTTGTTTCTCTTGTAGAAACTTAAGTTATCATCCGATCTGTATCAAATTTACATGCATTATTTGAATTAGTACAATGAAGAAGCCTATCGAATTTCAGCAATTTCCATTGATAACTTCTAGAGTTATGGCCCTTGTTTGACGTTGTTGAACCTTGTGAACGCTCTATCGACAAAAGTTATCACCCCATCCGTGAGAAATTTATAAGCACTTGAATTAGTGAAACGAAGAAGTGTATTGAATTTCAGCAATATCCGTCAATTACTTCAAGGGCTTTGGCCCTTGTTTTACTTTGTTGAAGTTTGTGAATGGTCAAATGACAAAAGTTATCATCCAATCTGTATGAAATTTATATGCATTGTTTAGATTAGTAAAATGAAGACGCCTATTATTAAATTTCAGCAATTTCCATTGATTACTTCTAGAATTATGGTCCTTGTTTCACTTTTTTGAAGCCCTTGTAAGTGCTATAACAACAAAAGTTATTGTCGGATCTTTATTATATTTATATGCACTATTAAGATTAGTAAAACGAAAAAGGTCCATTGAATTTCAGCAATTTCTGTTTCTAACTTCTTGAGTTGTGGCCCTTGTTTTTTTTTGTTGAACCACTTGTGAACAACAAAAATTATCATTTGATCTGTATGAAAATGATATCAGTGTCCAGTAAAAGCTCCTGTTACCTACAAATGAATAAATATGCGACAACCCTTGTCAATGGCTCGGACAATTTAGCTGCTGTGGATGTAGGTTTCATTGCCTGGCAACCTATCTTTGTATATGTTTTCCCCAATTTATGCCTGTTTACTTCCTGATCTGATCTCCTGTGGTTCAATAAACATTTGCTTCAAGCAATATCTACAAAGTTTGACATGGAAAAGTATTTCAGATGAAGCAAAAATTGACATTATACATCAATCTTGGGCACATTCTATAATTCATGATATTTGCAAATAAAGCTTCCAATTAGCAAAGTAGCTTGTTATAAAAATTCTCTGAATAAAATTAAAATCAATCTATTTGGTAATTTTCACATTTAAATTGGACAGTCTCAGGTGATCAAAAGAAACCTATATTTCAATCTATTACTGAAAACAAATTTCTATGAACAAATTAATACTGTCTCTCAATTTATTCACTATATACAATTAATAGACAAATATTCTTTACAATTTAACTTTTATTTTTTAGTTTTGATTTTCTATTTTTCTTTTTCTCCTTTTGTCTTTTTACTTTCACTTTTCTTATTTTTGGATTTAGAGATATTTTTTCAATCATTGGCCTCTGTACATCTTTGTCTTTCTTCATAACAGTAATGGCGTCTGCTTTGGAAGCTGAAATTAAGAATGTAGAAATGCATATTTGGGTCTTACTGAATTAGAGTGCCTGCGGTCTTCTGTTCAATCCAATAGTTTGCTTTAGGTGGGTTGTTAAATCTAATATTTATACTGAATGAAGACTGTAAAAATTATACAAGCTATTATATTATAAATTATAGTTTTGAATTGTCAAGCAATGCATAAATTAAGGGGAATAAATTCCACAAAGCACTATCCCTGTATTTTGATGTTTTTGTTTTCTTAATTAAATGTTTAAAAATAATCAATATTTACCTGCATCATGTAGTGTCACTAGTTTACCCATCTTAGTTGGGTATTTACCAGAGAATGTTCTTGGTGCTAAAGGCTGTTTTAATGCTTGGAGTAAATCAGCCCTCATGTTGACTAGTTTCTTAGCATGTTGTCTCTGTTCCTCATTATCACCAATATCCACTAATCTTAGTTTGTTAATACAAAATATAAACATAGCATTGCCAGAAAACAAATACACTCTGCAGTAGCTTTGTTGCTCATGAAAAGAATAAACCGAATCAACTCTAGAATGTTAGAGCATGACAGAAAGCCTTCAGGGGTTTAAACTTCATTTCAAAAACTTTTCTTTTGAGTGATTGCCAGGGTTCAGATATAGCAGAAATTAATGAATTATAAATTTAAAAAAAGACCTAATAGCAAGCTTTTTCATTATAAATAAAAAAAAACCTGCAGACAATAAGGGTGGGGTCAACATAAAACCACATAAAATTATCAAATTCCCATGCTATTAAACCAAGATATTTATAAAAGATGCATTATGTAAGAGCTAAATCTGCCTATTACATGTGTTTATTTTTGCTTTAAATGTTATATAAATTATTATTTAGACATTTATTCACATGAAAAGCAAGCAATCAACTCTAGATATCGGATGGCACAGATGTAAACAGATTAAAATGTGTTTGCCATTTAATGATTTAATATTAAAATGGAGTCTCGATTAACTAGTAACGTTGTTATGTTAATAAACAATCTATGTCAAAACTTCAAACAGTGATAACGTGGCTCAGAATAAAGTTATTGGAACGAAATTTTCAATATATTAATTTTGAATTATCTATTTATGGCCCTATTATAGCAAGTACAGTCAGTTCTTTATCTAAATCTTACATAATTCATCTTTAAATTTATAAATATTTAACATCTCATTCTTTTTAATAGGATACAGTTTTTCATCTTCTATATCAATCTCCATTTCTTCAGCTGCTTTTGAAAACCAGTCATTCTGTCTCTTTACTTTCATAAATCTATAAATATATTTAATTAAATCTATAAATACATTAACATACATCTAAAAGTACATTAACATAAATCTATAAATACATTTAAATAAACCTATAAATACATTTAAATATATCTATAAATACATAATACAAATCTAGGTACTATTTTTCCCTGTACTTTAGTATTTAAATGAAACAAAATTAATTCAGTATTACAGTACAACTAAGTAGATTGTCTGTTTCTGCAACATCTGAAATTTACAGAATTGTTACATAGGTCTACACCAATGTTACAGTAAAATCCCTATATATAATACATCATCACCTGAGAAATCTGCTAATTTCTAATTCCTAGTACAATACACTTCTGAAATCTTGCTATACTTTTAAAAATATCCTAACTGATGTAAAATTTTGTGTCCTACCTATGGTGTAGTTTATCTATTTCTAATGCCAGGCGTAATTGTGATTTTAATGTTGGTATATATTGATATTCTACAGGAAATACTGGTAATTCTTCATCTATAAACATATATAAAATATAATAAACTCTATATCAAATATAAGAAACTCTAGAAATACTGGTAATTCTTCATCTATAAATACATATAAAATATAAGAAACTCGAGAAATACTGGTAATTCATCATCTATAAGTACATATAAAATATAATAAACTCTAGAAATATTGGTAATTCTTCATCTATAAATATATAAAATATAACAAAATTTAGAAATACTGATAATACTTCGCCTACATATAATATACAATTAGAAGTACTGGTATTTCATGTGTATGTAACAGGCACAAAGCATGACCTCGTCGCAGTCATCTTGGAATTGCGATGTCATATAAATAACTGAAGTCCCGTCTATTGTTGCACAATTGTCCATAGAATAAGCATGTCAAGTTTCATGTCAGTCATATTCAAACTGGCAAAGCATTGGGTTTTTATTAAAGAACATTGTCCATAGAACAAGAAGAAGAAGATTACCAAGAAAAAATATTATTTTATTCAATTATTTTCTTGCATTATTATAAGATCTGTTTTACAAACTATTGTTTTCAATCTTTTAATATTACCTATACTTGGAATTTGGAAAGTGTAATTGTGGCGCCGTAAACTTCAAGAGATCTTAGTTTCGCTTTTTAATTGTAAAAGCTAGACCACTTTTTTCATACATTGACATTTATTTAACAACATGGACAGTACAGTCCAAAGGACAAAAAGTGAAATTACCTCTATTTAGAGTGAATATGATTTTTCTATAATTTCTGACATCATCTTGACTAATTAACATTACACTTAAACCTTCTTTAGTGGCTCTAGCTGTACGACCACTTCTATGTACATAATTCTAGTAAAGTATACAATAAAAAAAAAAATATTGTACCATTCACAAAATATTTACAAGTATCAAATAATTAACAAATAATAACCAAAATATTAACAGATATTAATAAAATATTAGACAATTTACAACCATTGCATTTATAAAACTGAAGTGTGTGAGATTATGGGTTCATTACTTTTCTGCACCAACCAGGCTAATGAAGACATAGTCACATATAATAAATCAAATGCTAATTTGCTTTGGATATATGATAAACTATTTTGAATCAGACAATGCAGGAGAACTGTACAAAAATATATTGACAAAAGCAAATGAAACAAGAATATCAGATAATTAGAGATATTCTTTTGCAAAGAATGATTTGATTAGACTATCAAGAATATTACCTCTATAGTACGTGGAACTTGATAATGGATGACATGCTGAACATTTGGTATATCTAAACCTCTAGCAGCAACATCAGATGCTAATAAAAACCCATCATTACTAGCTGTAATAGTAATAATAATAATTTCTAGAATACAAATAAATTCTTTGGACATTTATTTAGATCAGACTATAATGTGTTCAGATTGTGCTATCTCATCATCTTTCACTTGGGTGTATTTAAAGATAACCACTATTCAGGGGCTTATCCAAGACCTTTTAATTGACAAGCATTTCGAAAAAACAAAAAACTATACAGAATTACAGATATAACCAAACAGAGCTCCAATCTCATAGGTTTGGGGAATTTAAAAGGAAGGAAAATATGCTGGAAATTCAAAGTTAGAAAACATACAGTTCTATGTGTTCTGTGACATTATCTGAAATAAGGGCACTGTGCAGGGCTGGGGCCATTACATTGCCAATGTAATTAATGAAATTACCATTACCATTACTTTTTAAATGTAATCATTACAATTACTTTTTCATTTTTAGCAATGTAATTAATTACCATTACCCATTACATTGAAAGTAATTAATTACCATTACCCATTACTTTATGACTATATAAATAAAGAAACATTTTCATAGAAATTAAAAAGACAACATTGTTTTTCTGCCATGAAGTACCTACAAAATCAAACTCAAAATAATCCTTGATTCACTTAATAGATATTTGTTTATGAATTATTATCTCTAGCAATTATAAAACCAAGGCAAATTTTATAGTGACGGGCAGTGGTGACAAAAACTGACATTTTCACTGTATGACTTGAAAAATGAATCAAAAATATAGTTAATTAACTGTATTTTCTTTTAAGTAATTTTTTAAAAATTTTAATCAGTCTAAATAGTTTTTCTATAATATATTGTATAATAAATGGTAAATTATTCAGCATGACTTTAAAACAAAATATATATTAGTTTTAAGTAACCATAGAATGATGAGATACTTGAAGGTCATTGTTTGGTTTGTCACTGGTTACCTTGAGATTAAGATTAAAGTGCAGTAAGACTATTTATTGTCTTTTAATCTAACTGACTGATTGATTGATTGATTGATTGGCTACAAATTAGTACTAATCTTTGATTATATTATACATATTATCAGAAATCCACTTCTTAGGTTACATGTATAAAAAAAGGTTCCTACATAAAAAGTAATCAAAGAAAATGTTTAATGCCTTCTTATTTTTCTTATAATTTTTTAAAACTGATTTAAATCTTCTTTTTAGAATTATAATGAATTGGATTTGTGTCAGATACACTTAATTACTTCTTTGGTGCTATAAAATTTGAGGCTTGTCACATTGGAAATATTTATATATGTCATAAAATGTAATTGAAAAGTAATTGAAATGTAATTGACCATTACATGATTTTTGGAATGTAATTAATTACATTTCCATTACTCATTACTTTTGAAATCTTCCATTACTCATTACATGGCCATTACTTTAAAAAATGTAATGATTACATTCCATTACCATTACCCATTACCATTACCCCAGCCCTGGCACTGTGACATTCTGTATAATATATTTCTAAATTTAACCTACAAGTATTACACAATAATTACCTACCTGAGAACTTTTCTAGATTTTTTAATCTCTGCTTTTGATGCATATCTGCATGTAATGATAATGGTTTACACCCTAACTCAGTAAATATAGATACTAAACGTCTTAAACAATCTTTACTGTTAGCAAATACTAGAGTTCTACCAGGATATTGTCTTCGAAAATAGTACAGATATAAATCCTGTAAAATTAGATGGAAAGAGCAAAAATATATTAAAGGTGTTTTTATCGACCACTGATTAGCCAAAGTGATTTGCATTCAATCAAATTTTCATCTTTAATGTCCATCTAATTCAAATTGGTTACCCTAATCAACGAATTTATGGACACCGATTCCGAAGCGATTACATCAAATCACCAAATCACATTAGGGTGCGATTTGACGATTCGATTGGGTGATCACATGTTTTTTTCAACTGTGTCCAGCCACAACAATTGTTTACAGCTAATCAGAGCATTTAACGAACTCGCCAAAGTACTTTGAAATCAACTATACTGTCACATGACATCTCCACTAAATTCAAATCGATTTGGCAAGTCGATAAAAAAGCCTTTAGTTTCTGACAAAGGGGTCAAGGCCGTTAATTGCTGGTTTCATATTTTAGGAAATTTTAATTACATTATGAAGGAAGTATCTTAATATAATTAAAGTGACAGAATATTTTTATTATTATCATTTGACAATCTATTTCACTCTAATAACTCTGTAAAAGATGACTGCTTTCAACATATGACGTCACATCACGCAGCGTCAATCATTGGCTCAATGGGGCGTGCATTGTTTACATAAGATGTAACTGGTCTGGGCAGAATAGTAACTTTTACTCATTTTACATACCCATTTACACTAAATAGGACATATTTTTTTACTTACATATACTTCAAACACCTTTATTTATTTTTCTAATGCTTAAAAAAATGTTCTAGAATTTAATAAGCAGAGGAAAAAAGTTAATATTGGGGGCTCATTAAGCCAATCAGTGATTGTAGCAACTGAGCGAATATTCACTGCTGATCAGTGTGATCATTTGACATCAAAGAAAGTGAATGAGGTATATTAACCTTTTCATCCTTAGGGCAGTTTATTCTAGCTTCTGTTAAATTTTCAGCTGTTCCTGTTTTAGTTGTTAAATCTACAATTTTCTTTTTATCTTTAATACCAATCTGATACATTAACAGATCTAGAAAACAATTTCTACATTTATTTATGGAATAAAATTATGAAAGCAAATTGTAAAATTTCTAAAACAACTCTTGACTTGAATGATATATTTCTCCATTTATTGTCATCATAAATGCCCTACTCTAAATCACATATGATAAGCATGATATCATCAACCCCATGACACATATAGCTAACAGACCTTATGATCTAAACTACATGCCAAATGTCATTTCATATTAATTCTGCTCTTATGCTGGCTTGCTATCTACATAAACTTCAATATCTTAAAATCTATTGTAATTTGTCTTGCTTGGTCTGCATTCTTATGTTACAATCCACAATCTTTTCTGACCGTATCAGTAGGTATTTTATTAAGAAAAATATATCTTTTTTTTTTTACAAATCTAGGGGAAACAACTCTAACCTAATTTGTCATCCGGAATCAAAGCCTTTTTCTTTTTCTTCATTTTTCTTGAAGGTCCCTTATGAATCATTGTTAAAGTAGCTGAAAATACCAGAGTCTGTCGCTTTAGCCGTGCTTCATGATTGCTGTTTAAAATAAATATACATGTGATTATAAACTGATACAGTAATATTGTAGTTATAGAAGTCTGAATCCATAAAATGGAAAGTTAATGGTTGAAAGTGCTTAATTGTCAGTCAAGAATGTTTTAAATTGCCAGAATTACAGTCAAGTGTTGGCAGAGAGTCATGATGTAATCAAAAGTTTCAGCTAGTGTGATTGTTTGAGATAGTATCATATTCAGTTAGCGAGTGTCTTGTTACACAAAATTATTGTGTTTACTCTTTTACCCATTTGTATTGAGATAATTGAATTCCGGAACGGAACATTCAATTACATTGAGGCTTTGATTTACAATCAATTTCATAAATAATAACTACTATTATTGCATGTAAAAAGAATGACAGTAATAAATGAAGCAAAAGCCCTGTTATAATAGTATAAATATGACTAAAACAAGGGCTCTGTTATATATGTACATGTAGCTTTCAAAAAATGTTTGAAAAGTAAATAAGTAGCAATATGTAATGAACTGCAATATCTAATTCATAGTTTACAAATTAAATAAAATTTTAATATACTTAATAAAGAACAGGATGTGTCACTTCAACAGATTATAAAGTCCTAACTTTAATTAAAACCGGCCAAAATGTAGATGGAGAGATGGACATTTACATTAAATACATGTTTTAAAAAAATATACAAATCAATGCTTACTCTTTCATAAATTCAAAAAGTTTGGTAAGTTCTTCAAAATGACCTTTCTCTACCATTCTATCAGCTTCATCCACAACCAAAACTTTCACAGACGGTATTTTAATTAAATGTTGGTCACCCTACAGAAAATATAGAATACCATTTTATAAATAGTTGACAAGAATGTAGCATAAAAGAATTTTGCATTAGTATAGTATATCTAACTATTATTAATCATAAAAAATATATAAATTTCTCTATCACTATAAAACAAGATAAGATATAAGCCATTGGTTTCTCAATCTAATAAGATAACTTTTTTATTTTTCGGAATTACAATAATTGAGAAAATGCAATTTATTCCTGATGTTAAACATTATTGTCTATAACTGGTTTAACGATTATCCAGCAGAAGTTGTCTACATTTCTGCTTAAAAAGGTGTGGTCAACATAGAAAATAGTGAAATTCTAACTACATACTTGCAATATTCTTTATAGACGTACAAATAAGGTAGCACTGTTAGATTAAACTATTTATACATTTTTAATTGTCTTGTATATTTCCATACCTCCTGTAATAATTCCCATAATCTTCCTGGTGTTGCAATAATAATTTCGGGGCATTTGCTTAAAATTCTCCGTTGTTTTTGAGGTGCCATTCCACCAACTACTGTTGCTATCTAACAAATACATCATTTAATGTCATTAGAGATAATCCTCCTTTACTTCATGTCAACATTTTATAAAGGGTAAAAGAAGAAAGAGAGACATAGCGAATATTTACTCAACGCATTTAAAACCTTAAAGCAATGACTTGTCTTTTTTATTTCTGTAGCTAAATCTGGTCAAAATATTGACAGCTAAACCTAGGGACATGTAAACATGTTTCCTAGAAAACACACAAACGAGATAAAGTGACATCAACACATGAGTTATAATAAAGACAAGTGGACTTACTTTAACATTGATATATTTAGCAGCTTTAAGAAGATGATTTTTAACTTGTATGGCTAATTCTCTAGTTGGTTCTAGTATAAGGCCTATCAATGGTTTATCTGCATTTACTGTTTGTGATGTAGGATCTAAAACAATATTATGGACAACTCGTACACATCCAACTTGATTTTCCTAAAAACAAAACAAAAACAATCCGAACACTGCATCTTTATAGTCATTAATTTTAATATGCAAACAATATCTTAGCTTCTATTTAGACAAATAAATGCAACTGACATCCAGTTGAACTAGAACTATTTTCAAGTTCCATTAAAAGTACATTAACCATATCAAAGTGAAAATCTCATTAAAATAGTAACAGTGGATGTATTTGATACACTGTTACATACATTCAAACTTTACATGCAAAAGGAATTGCCATACCCTTAATTCTTCAATATCTTCTTCTGTAGGGGGATTATCATAATCTCCATCCTCATCACTACCATTGTCAACACCACTATCAACATCATCACTATAGTCAATCTCATCACTATTGTTCTCTTCATCACTAACACCCCAATCATCTTCAGTGTTAAATTCTGATGGTAGAATGTCTATATTTGAATCACTATCTGTTTCATTTTGAATGATGTTTTTTTGTGACTGTGTTTGTTCTATGAGTGAGTTTTGAACTGTCTGTATGTTTAAAACATGATGTAATATTGGAACACAGAAAGCTAAAGTTTTACCACTTCCCTGTAAAATAAAATATCAATACTGGGTCATGAAATTAATGAATTGAGAAGGAGGTCGACGGAAGGTGTCTTGGAATTAATGCAACGAGAAGAAGGTCGACATAACTGGTCTACAGACTATTCCTTTACTTTATCAACCTATGCCTTGACATGCATTTTTGGACACCAACATTATTCAAATTGATCAATTATAACTCAAGTTATGGTCACCTAAGTTTAAACTGGCTTCTATTGATTTCAGACGCACCATCTTTATCTTATGTAACTATAGTAATAACAATCCAACAGTGAG
This sequence comes from Patella vulgata, assembly GCF_932274485.2. NCBI lineage: Eukaryota > Metazoa > Mollusca > Gastropoda > Patellidae > Patella > Patella vulgata. The sequence continues at coordinate 25,689,052 of NC_065882.2, read as the reverse complement.
GCTGATGTCCCCCGCCAAAATCCCAAAATAAATAGATGACACATTAATTAATAGCACATTTATTTTTTTCAAAAGTATCAAACAATCTAACTGATTATCAACTATACACTAACTTTCACCACTCTCTATCAGATAGAATCAAAGTTATCTTGTTCCAAAGTATCGCCCAATGAAATTGCTTATCTCTGCTTAGATTTAGCTTGAAATGTTAAAGTCTCGGCCAATCAAATTGCCTATCGCTCTACTTACGCTGGGCAGAAAATGACCATTATCAAACTTAGTCAAGGTAATTAGAACTAAAGTTATCGTGTCCCAAAGCATCAACCAATCAAATTGCTTATCTCTGCTTACCAATCAAATTGCTTACCTCTGCTTACCCTAAGCAGAAAATGTTCATCTTCGAACTCCATCCAGACACGAACCTAATAAACACCTACACCAAGTTTGAACATTCTAGCTCAATTAGAAGGAGAGTTATTGTGTCCCAAAAAGTGTGACGGATAGACAGACAGACGGACAAACCCATTTTAATAGTCCCCTGCCTTTCGAAGAATTGTGCTATATTTTTCATACAAGCAAGGCCATTTTTATACTCAGTCATGCTTAATTACAAGGTACTTAACCCTTTCACTGCGTATACCCGGTAGTACCGGGTATTATAAAATGTCGGTAAAATGCCCGTACCCGGTATTACCGTGTACTCAGTAAAGCCCTCGCTAAAATTAGTACCGTAACTGCAAGTGCCATCTATTGTATTTTCTATACACTAGAACATATTTCCACGTGTTTCAAAGCGGCAAACCGTAAAATGGCGGAGTGCATTGTGACAACGTAGACGATGCACTCTCGCGAAGTCGTGAATGACGTCTTGCTGACCAACATGTGGACAATTTCGAGGCGGGTGATAAACATAATTCGTTTCCAGTTACTTGATAATGATAGTAGTCAGGACAGTGATTGGTATTATGAAGTGTGTGATTTGTTGCGCGACGTTCCGCCCATGGCTAGCTATGTCTCCCGTGCATGATGAACAAGCCCAATGTGAACACGCTAGCCCTGTGTCTGCAGTAGATTCTGACAATAATTCTGATGTTTATAATAATGCTGGCCTGCTGGATCGTAAAATACGTAGGTAATTCCTGATTCCCGAACGTGTAGATCTATTGACTGACTATATTGATAATGATATAGGACTTGGGGATGAAAGTGAAAGCAAGGTATTGCAATCCGCACGTGGTCATGGCAGCGGGAGACGTGATGCGCGTGTTCGCGGCGGCATTGCTCATGGCTGCTATTGATATTTTTGTTCATTTTATATATCTTTATCAAAATCCAGTAAAAAAACCAATATCTTTTAAGTATTTCATGGAGAAAAATTCGTTTTCGTGTTAGCTTTAGTGTGAAATGAGAAATCCAAAATGGCCGCCATGACGTCACGTGACTACATTATTATGCAAATTTCCAAAATTCTATTTTTTCCTCTTAGCCCAACCTCATGCCCATCCCAACAGACAAAAAGATTTTTCATAAAAGCTTCCATAAGTACTGCTTGGCATTCAGTTCCAACCTCCCTTTTTTCCTCAAAAAAGGGTCTAGCACAGGCAGTGGATTTACGTCTAGCATTGAAAGGGTTAATAAAAATAGTGCACATTGTTTAATTCTGAAATATATGTTGATGATCTGACCTGTTGTGCCTTTAAAAAGAAAATTGCAAGCCCTTAGTGCTGACTATACGTACTTACAGTTTCAGCAGCTCCTACAATATCTAACCTATCTCTAATAGCATGTGGTATAGACAGAGCTTGTATAGTAGTTGGTGACATAAAACCTTCATCTTTTAGAGCCCATAATACAGGATTAGGTACAAACAAATTCTTCCAGGCTTCCATTCCTAAAATATATCCATAATTAATACCAATGGTAAGCTTATTGAAACATAAGTTATATACATTGTTTTTAAAATAAACAGTAATATTATTTAAAGCAAGGGTGATATTTTCAATAATACAATGTTTCAGTCATTTTGAGACTAACATATGCTACTTTTTGTTTTCTATGCTAGTTAGAAATTTTGCTTAGACAACGCTATTTTTTAAACTGGCAGTTGGAACAAGGTTTAAAAAAGATATTTGGCTTCCAACCTAAAATGGAATGTGGGGGAAAACACATTAAACAAAAAACAAGCGAACAAGCGGTTACATGCAAGGTACGCCCACCTTTTGCATTAAATGGACAGAGGAACATTCTACAGTCAGACGCCATAATTCATGAAGTTACAGTCTGTTACATGTACATGCCGAAATCAAAAGCAACCAATGTGGGCGTATAACAAAATAATTAATGTGTGTAATTTGTATGTCAATAGAATTGGTATATTAAGTTAAAGATGCATTATGTAAAATTTAGATAAAGAGCTGGCTGTTCTTGCTAACATTTGAGGCCTAACTAAAGAACATGTGACATGAAATAGTTACCAGTGCTATACAAGTTATTTTGTACCGGAATTTAGAATAAAAGAATTATCAAGCATTGATTCAGCCCCTAGCGATTCGATACAGTGTATTATGGGAAGGTGAATCACAATGATATATCATGCCAGTATTACTGAGGTGATCTAGAAATGAAATGGGGTTTAACGTCCTACTGTTCTGCTCCGAACTGGGCTAATGAAGACGGGCATATGCCATACAGTGTGCTATCAGGGAAATTTTGCCCGGACAGCGGCACTATGGCCTACTCTTATATCGAATTCTAACTGTCAAGGGATCTTTTATGTGCATGCGTGTATACGGGACCTTGGTTTTTTCATCCCATCTGAACAACTAGACAGCTATCCTTGCCAGGCCCTCTGTTCTGCATCACTGACAGGGGGGAACCATGTCGTAAAATCTGGATGAACTTTCTCGGCCAATGCAGGGATCGAACACCTGACCTCCAGGCTAGCGACTCATAGCAAGCCAGCGTCTTACCCACTTAGGCACCGTGACCCCCAGGTGATCTAGATAATAAGTAACCTTCAATATTATAAAAATATTAAAATAAACTAACGTACCTGGTGGATATTGTTGTAATGGGGGTAGTGTTTCTGGCATTATATTCTGAGCATTATAATTCTCACTTTTCTTTTTCTGCTTTTTCCTTTTCTTTTTATTTTCTGAAAAATACAGCTGCCTAATACAATTAACTGATACAAATCCTATAAAATATACTGATCTCTGATAATACTATTTTATAGACTATTGTCTATGAATCCAATACATACAAGAACTTAATAATGAAAGCAAGACAATTCCTTTTACAGCAATACTGTTCACCTTTTAATAAATGTCAATTCCTGCAAACATTTCATCAGTTTCAGTATTTTCACTGAGATTTTTGATTATAAATTTATTAATATCAGAATCAATTCAAATTCAATAAATAAACTCAGGCCAAATAGGCAGTGACAAGTATAATGACGGGGAGTAATCACTAGCGTCACTTCGTTGTTGTTGTATACATTTGTAGATAGACAGTAATGAGGTTTAACATCCACCCAACACATGAGGTTTAACATCCACCCAACACAAACTAGGTCATTTTGGGACCAACATATCGTTCAACTTTACTTCAATAATTCACTTGAGCATCGGGGTCTGTAGCAGTGTGAGAAAACCGGAGGACCTGAAGAAAACCCACGAGGTTGGACAGGCAACTCTACTCCTTGTCACATACAAGCAGGGAATTGAAACCACACCACCTGACGCAATGACAGACCTTATGATCCAACACGCACACGTTAACCATTCGCCCACCAATATACATTTATACTTAAAGATGCATTATGTAAGAGCTAAATCTGCTTATTGCAGATCTTTATTTTGGTCTCAAATCTAATATAAACTATTATTTAGACATTTATTCACATGGTAAGCTTATAATCAACTCTCTAGAACATCTGATGGCTGAGTTTTAAATAAAATGGATTAGACCACCCGCGAGATTATAAAATTTAACAATAAAATGGATAATATATTTAGTCGCAAGTACCGTTGCTACGATAATAAACAATCTACGCTACATCTTAAAACACTCAAAACTTCACTCAGAATAAAGTAATTTCAATGACATTTTCAATTTATCTATTTTAAAACTACATTATTATTGCAAGAATGACCAGTTCTTTATCTTAATCTTACATAATGTATCTTTATTCATTTCCTTACAAAAAACAACCTTGGACTGGACTACTTTAAAAACAATAGATTTTTTATACTTCAGGACATCTGTTAAGTCTTTATATGAATGTTAAAAAGTGTAAATTTTTACCTATTAAATCTGTATCACCAGCTTTTCGTTTTTTAGCAGTTTTTACATCTGTAACTTCTGAGTTTAAATTAATTACTGTGTCTGATTCGGTTTTCTCAATTAATTGATCTTCTTTTTTCTTTCTAAGTTTTTCTTTCTTCTTTTTCTTCTTTTCCTTATTACGTATTTTCTGCTTCTCTTTGTATGTAAGTTTCTTTTCAACAACCACTGGTGTTTTAATCTGTGGAAGTTCTGATTTGAATTCACTAAATTCATCATCATCATCATCATCATCATCGTCATTGATCTAAATACAAAGTCAAATGAAATAATTGCACACAGCAAATTTATGGAGTTATTAAAATTACTGGTTAATGCACTAATTGCTTGGATCGTCTTCATTTGTCACATGGCCTATTTTCACAAAGCCAAGTTACTAGACCTACTCCCTTGTATATTAACGGGATTATCAAATTTACTGTTAAATGGTTTTCAGCTACACTGCGGCGTGATACACTGTATTTAATTTCTACGGGATTTTGTTTATTCATTCGCCCAGTAACAAATTTAATCACATGGGTGTGTGGACGAGTGTATTTTGATATTTGTGGACGACTTAACTAGACTTTTCGTGTGGACGAGTTTGCTTGTGGACGATTAACTGGCATTCTCCATGCCTAGTTGACATTTTATATGGTACCGGGTACAGTTGCACAGCACTGAGTGTTTTAAATGCAAATCAGAGAATGTTTATTTTTTCTACATTTGATAATTTTTTCTACATTGACTTTTTAAACCACAGAAACTGAGTAGGCTTAATAAACATTTCTAAAACTCTTACCACTAAACCACATCTCTGGTTCCTTAAAATCAAATATTTCGAAAAATAAAAAAGTTATCTGCTCAGTCTCATAGACTCTTGTGACATGCATAATTTTTTACAACAATTCACTTTGACAACTTTTATACTACTGTCTGAACCGTCATAATTTATAAAACTGAGTGTGTTTGATGAAATCACCTAAGATTAAATAAAATTCATTGTACAATTAAATATCCCAACGAATTAAAAAAGTTCTCTCTTGAAGAGTCGATGTTTCTGCTTGTATTTTCATCAAAACATGGCACATGACATGTCAGGTGATGAGCGAAACCATCGTAAGATGTAGGAGGGTGATCAGGTAAAGGTTGACAAATTTTGACAACCATGTTTTGCTTGTATTTTCGACTGTCTTGATCACAACATTGCACATGTCACATGATGAGCTAAACCGTAGTAATATGTTGAAAGGGGGTAAATGTTGACAAATTTTGACAATCACGTGAGTTGCAATCACAATGAATATATCACCGATTACACGAATACTCGTAAATATAATATTGCTTTTCTCATCATCATCACCTCATAATTGTAAATACTCTGTATATTGTATATATTTTGATAAATTATATTACATCCCTGTCAATTATAGGCAACTTTGTGGCTAATATTCATAAATAAACACACTTTATTTCATAATTCTAATTGATAAAATTTCATAACGGGTTCTAATCCCAATTTTAATTGACCAAATTTCATAACGGGTTCTAATCCCAATGCTCTCTGGTTATTAGTCCATTTTCAAAGTTTTATGAATGATTACCACAAAAAAATATGAAAAAAGGCCACCGCTTCTCAATAATTTCCATATTTAATTCACGTTCAGACTGTTCATGTCAATAATATTCCTGATTAAATTACTTTGTTTTATTGTTTATTCGACAGATACTGAAATCGAAACATTCTTGTTAAGAACAGTTCGGGATATCTAAACATCGTTTATCCTCTTTATAAAAATGGATTTAAAACAAAAAATCACTCGTCAAAAGAGGCATCACAGATTGCGTGTATTATTGGGTCTTGTGTGTTCATTATGCAGACCATGGGAAAAACTTGTATAGGTTTCGCGCCAAATTTAACCATTTTCACTGCATCTGATTAGCATACAATAACTCATATGGTGGGGTACCTTTCACAGTGATAGAAATCAAAGCGTTGATTGACTTAGGCATGATCGCAATCTACGTAATAACATCAGAAAATTCCATTCTCCATGGATTTCAAAATGGAGTTGTACTTGTGATTAATAGTTAATAACTGAGAGTAAAATCGTATGGAAACATTGCCCTGTGAATTTCAAAACGAGACGTAGGATTATAAAATTCTGAACAGAAATAACATTTGAAGAGAAATAGAAAGACATCGAATTATCTGCCGATAATTAAACCGATGTGCAATATGATTTGTTGATAATAATTTTTGGTATTTATAAAAAGAAAACTGGAAAACGATGAGGGGTACGGCAACACTCCCTTGAATAAGTAGAAAAGCTGGACAGGCTGGTACATCTGCGTAGGATCTGGATCAAAAAATGATGCCGGCGGGGCGGAGTAGTAGAATAGATAAAATTAAAGAATCCCCGCCAAACAGAACCAGCAACAGACTTGTTGATTTAAAAGATCTTTATATCAATCCAACGTTTCGGGTGCAATACCCTTTTTCGAGAATGATTTTTTGTGAATCCTGTGTCGCCTTATATACAAACAAAAGAGATGACGTCACAGGATTGTTAAATTTATTAATGTACAATGATTGGTTTGAAAGAAAAGGATCGTTAAAATTAAGGATTGTTAAAAACGAGGATCGTTAAATTTATTTGTATGTACAAAAAGGATTTTTAAAAATTAAATTTGGCGGGGATTCTTTAATTTTATTTATAAAAAGAAATAACCTTATTTACCTATTCAATGGTCTCAGCTATTAATATTGCCGGGGCAAATGTAAAATACATCGGCATTTACAGATTTACCTCGGCTACAGCAAACTGCCGAGGTTAATTGACAGGACTGCTTAAGTTCATCAGGAAATATTAAAGATATTCAAGGCCAAGGGTGAGATTCAAGGCTCTTAAAACGAATGTCGTTCTTTTTGTTCTGCATCTGTGTTCAAACGAAATAATCTCACCCAACTCTCTAACCAAATAATTAATACAAGACGGAAACAAAATAACGGACTATGGGCGTATTTATGTTTGTAAATGCCCAAACTCATTACTGGGTCCGAGAGCAATAGCTTATTCATACACAAAATTTCAACTGTCGTACAAAACGTTACGATAAACAAGCCTTCCTGCGACCCCCTTATACGAAATAATCTATCTCGATATAAGTGATTTAATTAGCTTCCCTTTTAGTATTTCTCGATGTTTGTGTGATGAGTTCAATTTAGCAAGAGAGAACTTTTTTTTAGTCGCTGGGATATTTAGTTGTACAATGGATTTTATTTAACCAGAGGTAATTTCAACCATACAAGTAAGTTTATAATAACCAAAGTTAAAGGAACTAAATCGCTAATATTTGGGACCTAGAAATTTACACAAATAGGTCGCAACGCATATAATAATCTAATACAAATGTATATAAACTGATTTGCATTCAATCGGTTTTTTTTTGACTGTAATTTCTAATCAGTTATGTTCGGCGAAATACGCCAGAAGTCTCAATCGAATGGCAATCCCTAGCGTCTGGTTATTCCAGTCTGCATAGATAGTATTTATTGCGTATGCAATCCAGATAAGAATATGATGTCATGTTCTGACTATTTTTTTCATAGGTTTGTATGTGGATTATGGATTAAGGTTAGGGTAGTAGTCAGATCAGCCAACAATGCCGGAATATGTCTAGCCTCCTTCTTCGAGTCTCCTGTTACAAATGGCACTGAAACGCATTATGGTACACGATTCGTGTTGGCTACCAATGATAAAATGTTTATTTTGTTTTACATTTAAAGGAGCTAAATCGCTAATATTTTGGACCTAGAAATTGACACAAATGGGTCGTAACGCATATAATAATGTAATGGGAATATATATAAACTGATTTACATTCAATCGTTTCCATTTTTACTCTAATTTCAAATCAGTTAGTGAGTTACGTTCGGCAAAATATGTCAGAAATCTCAATCGATTGAAAATTTCTAGCATCTACATAGTATTTATTGCGCATACTCTCCCGATATGAATATGACGTCACCGTTTCACATGACTTGTTGAATGTCTAGCCTTGTTCTTCGAGTCCCTTGTTTGGGCCTGAAACGCATACACGATTCGTGTACCAATGGTCAAATGTTTATTTTGTCTTAAATATTGGATATCAGAAGCCAATCTTTTCCCGGTAAGATCACAACATCAATGTAGCGATGCTAAACGCCGCTAGGAGCGCTGGCTGTACTATTTACAGACATCACAAAAAGTTGACCGAGAAAAGTATACGCCGTGTTACGCCTTGTCATGAATATTCAGAGTGTCAAACATCGACCACGTGATGTTTACCATCGAGAAAAATAGATGAACTTGCTGTCGAGTAGGATTTTGAGAAGCTGAGGTAAGATTTTCTGATATTTTTCATGAATTGAAAATTTGAAGTTGAGAGAAATTTTCGAAAAAGGCCCTCGACGCTCAAGATTTTGGTATATTTGGAAAGCCCAATTCATTAACTACTTATTTTGACCGTTTGTTAAGTCCGTATCCCCCGTAGGAATTCGTAAAATGGCTGAAATTGAACCATGTGGAATTAAAGGGAGGTAACTCGTGGTTGATCAGCATTCTCAAGAAAGTCCATAATTATTATAAATTTGTTATGAATCATAGAAGTTAGTTTAATTTATTGTTTGAAATCAGTATTAGTAATCTTATTTTTGTTATTTCAATATTTGTGATAATATTTTTTTTATTTTTAACATTTTCTACCTGAAAGAAGTGGCCTGATTCGTCAAATGTTTTTGTTTATTTTGAAAAATATCGCATATGAATAATGTGATTATTTTATATTGTTATTATTGTTTGTTTTTGTAAGAAGATACATGTATTAGAAATCTTATATTTGTTGATAAATGTGATAAAGGTTTCTTTTTTTTTATCATTTATTTTAAACCGGTGGGTGAACATTTTTAATTTCATATTGAAAAGTAACAGATATGAATTTTGATCTTATCGTGATTTTTTTAAAAATATTTTTATGACATAGATAATGTCTCGGCAAGATGTATCACCATCTGAATGTTTATATTGTTTTTATTTTCATGGGATAATGTCTCAACAAGAAAGCCAGACTTCTACCACTGATATTATAATATAGTATATCGTAATGCACATTTATCACAAATGAATTTTTTTAATACTCTTTCATGTAGATCATATCTTACTTTTTATAAGCTTACCTTTTAATTTGTTATTAAGCACAGTACATTATGTTTTTATCATTTTGCATATTTATCAGACAATTGAAGTGATCATGATACTTATTGTTTAGGATTATTTGGACTCTTTTAAGATATTCAAATGTTTTAATTATGTTTATATTACTGTTTTTATTTGAAATTGTAGTGATGTTGATCACAAAAATATAGCTGTTATATAAATCATAGTTTAATTGTTAATTTTCATTCCTGAAACAAACAATCTCAAATTGATGTACATGGCAGCTTATAAACAACTAAAGCAGTTGGCGTGGCAAAGGCGGCAAATCTGCCAAAAGCTTACAGGTTTATTTCTCATTTTGCCACACACTTTTATGATTTTTAAAAATATCCACAGTATACGTTAGTATAACCGGTTTATAATTGTTGTATGACTGTGAATGGCCAGTGGTCAATGGCCTCGGAACCAGTAGGTGCCCAATTACATACATGTACATAAACTTGTTTCTCTTCGACATTGACATCATACGGTCAAAAATTGTGATTTAAGGTGTTGTCATGCAAAAAATAAATAACAGAACAGACTGAAAACACTTTTATGTGTGCTTATTCATTCAAAAATAAGCCTATGTATTAATGTCAAAGCCCTACAATTTAAGTACACACAAATTTGTCCATTTTTTTGCTGTGATTTGTGCGAAATCGGCACGGATCCCAACTTTGAACCTCTGTAACATAAAAAGTATATACTAGAATATTATAGCGACAATTTGGCTTTATCAAGTACATCTAGATCTTTAATTAGTGCAATTTTCATAGACCTATCTTGTATAGTTACTGAGATATTGGCTTCGGTCACTTTTTTGCGTTTTTTAAAAAAAGCCCTTTTTTAAAGCCTCTGGTTTGCCTTCTTTAAAACGCTATAACTTTTTTAATTTTCGAATTTTTTTCAGATTATTCATTCTAGATAGTTCACAATTGCAGTATCATTGTCATTTTTGAGTCATTGGTTGTATCTGAAAACCCGTTGGCAATGCTAATCAATGTTGATTTAAATTAACAAATAATTCGTGTTTTCAATGTCGAAGATTTTGGATGATATTGAGTTAAAGACTTAGCTACCGTACTTTAAATATCAGAAGGCCATCTTTTTCCAGTAAAAAAAAAAACAGATCATATTTACCTCTAATGGAAATACATTACTGAGTTCATAATCGTACAATTCCTCTAGAGCTACAATATTTTCAAACCCTTCTTCACTAAAGGCAGACGATGGCAATTCAACTTTTTTCCACTTGCCTTTAACTTTCACGTGTATGGGGGCCGCCATGTTTCTTAAATTAGAGTTATCCTTCCGGATTTAGACAAGTCGGACAAAAGACCAGTCGGACCAACAAAAAGACCCGGGGACGGGTGTTCAAAGCTCCGCTAACTTATAACGACTCATTCACATGGAGTTAAAGGACATATAGAACTGGTTAAACACATTTCAAATATTATTTTATCACAGAGATCATTGAGCAAAGCACTACGATAGAGGCGTAATCAATGCTTCGACAAGTTTATTATATTGGAGATTCACTTGAGAGTTTTCACAATATATGAAGTGTTTGAATACATAGATGTAATTAAATCGAAAATCGATCCGTTGATGTTATTTTTTCAGTAATTTATAAAATCGGCCTGTTCTGGAAACAGAGTCAAAGACTTTTTAAAGTCCACAAAGGACATGAACATATTCTGTTTCTTACACTTAAATTGGTTAATGATAATCGTTTTCAGTTTATATTTCCTAAAAAAATAATGCATTTGCCCTTTAAATGGTATATAACATTATACTTGGAATTTGATTTTTCATAAACTAATATTGGAAAGGAAAAAATGGGTAACTTTTCGATTGTAATAAAGGTAATGTATTCCACTGAGGAACGACTAGTTCTTGCTATTTTTCTCGTTTCATAACAGGATAGTTTGAATAAAAATGGCATAAAATAACATTATTCGAACAAAATATAGGCCAATAGTATACGTAATGGAGTGTGTCGGCATATTTCGAGATTGTTAAACGCGCGGTCACCTAAACGTATCTTCTAACTTCAACTATAGATTTATGTGTAGAATGTGCTTTGTGGGAAATTTTGCTAGGACAGCAATTAAATTTCAACTGTTAAGTTTTTTTTTACGTGCAACTAACGTGTACACAGGACTTAGGTTATTTTTCGTCCAATCCATAATGGGTTACCACGCTGGAAAATCCTGACATCGAACTGCGAACGGCCTGGTTAGTGATCCAGCTCGTTACACGCTTGGCAAATTCTGAGTTCGCAATTTCCACGCAATTCATTAATTGGAGCTACCTGGACTATAATTACACTGTAACATACAGAAGTGTATTTACGCCTACTGAAATCAACTTTTAACAATTTAAAATAATATTTTATTTTCCAGGATCCAGAACTAAGAATGATATTCGAAAGAATGGGAAGAAACTGGAAGAAAAAAGACCACGTACAGCTTTTATCGCCAAACAACTGTCCAAACTTCAACGCGAATTTGGGGAAAACAAATATTTAACTCATCCTTAACGAAATGAACTCGCAGAGAAACTGAAATTGAGCGAATCGCAAATAAAAATATGGTTTCAAAATAAACGAGCGAAGCTCCAGGAATCGGCCATTTTGTGGTTTCGATTCCCCGGTTATACATGACAGGGAGTGGGGTCGCCTGCGCAACCTCGTGGGTCTTCTCCGAGTCCTCCGGTTTCCTCCCACTGCTAAAGACACCTACGCGCAAGCGAATTATTGAAATAAAATTGAACCATATGTTAGTCCCATTTTAAATATATAATAGTGTTATAAAATGACCAGCTTACACTATGTAGACTTTGTCACCAGCTATTTCTAGATCAGAAAACCAGGGATTGTTAAAGGGACAATAACACTCTTGCTGGCTTGAAAGCTCCAGAAAATAAATAATATCTCTATCTAAGTACTAGATGTTTAAGTGTCCTACCTGTTGTGTAAATTATCCATTACATCCTATTTTACTTGTCCAGAGGGTTCGAAAATATTTTTAAATCGAAGTTTCATTTGAAAAGGTTTACGTTAGACGTTTCAAACCATTATGTTGAATTTTTCAAAATTTTTAAATAAGGTGTGTTAAGATGAAATTTGTATCATCAATTAATTGAAATATTCTAAAATAGTACAATTTGTTGACCAGAATAAAGATTGGGACATATTATTCAGTTACAACAAGAGTGGTATTGAGCCTTTAACAATTGTTATGCTATAGATTTTAGACTATCTGGTTGTAGTTTTTGTTTTAAAATATTTCTTCAATAGTAAGTGCTGGAAGACTGGTTATTTGATTGTCATCTTTATATTAAAAAGGATGGCAGATTTCAACAGGAGAATTAATTTCGTACATAATATCGTATTCAAAAACACCCTGAACTCGAAAATCCACGAACTGACATTTTTGATGAGTGGTCGGTAAATTCTAACACCCACTATAGGCTATTGATATATTTGAACCCGGGACAGTCTAGTTGCGAATCGGGTTCCCTAAACATGTAAAAAGGTCAACCCCCTTATACATTTTTATGAGACAATTGTAACATGTTGGACCCTTTTTCATTATGAAGATCACCGGAATGATAAAAAAAAAATGATGCGCATGGAAATCATTGTGGACAGAATTTAACAGTCACGATCCTAGTTGGCGAAATGGTTGACAAACAAGCAAGAATCGAGAGCTATGCATGCCGTGACCCTTTGGTCCCTTTTCTCAACTGACATTACTATGTACACTTTTGAACTTATGAAGTCCTTTCCATCGTAAAGATTTTCGCTTGAATGAAGTCCAACTTATCTAGTTTTAGTGTTATCCAAAGTGCATCAGCGGAAAAGGATTCAAAACATAGTAAAACGCACATGGTTTCTCCGTGTCAGTGGTGTACGACGGAGATCTGGCAAATACAGCTGTCAAGTCGTTAGGATAAGACGAGAAACCGAGGTCATGTGTACAAATTGGCGTGCACGTAAAAGAACCCTTATCAGTTGGAATTCGATTTAAGAGTAGACAATAGTGCCGATGTCCAGGCAAAATTTCCCACATAGCAAACTGTATGTCGTATGCCCGTCTTCATTAGCTTAGTCCGGGCAGAACAGTAGGACGTTAAACCCCATTTCATTTCAACCTGTAAATTTAATGTTCGGAACGAAGGATTTAGTGTTGATTGATATAAACTGAGGCCACAAGCCACAAACTATCCAATCACCGACATTGTTACAATTGTTTTCCAACCACAGATTACAGTTCACTTTTGTCAAGTAAGTCTTATGATTCTTTTATCCAGACGCACTGTGAAAGAGATACACAGTAAGCGTCTGGGTAACAGGGAGGTCAGATCACGTGAAGAAATCTTATTGGGTTGCGTCACTGGGCAACTCACAAACGGACAATTCAATTTTAAACTAGCTGACGAACAGAAGGGAGGTTCTTCTCTTTAGGTAGGTAGAAATAGGTTTTTAATTAATTATGTATTTCTGTGGCCTACATGTTGTTTTTCTAAATTTTTGATTTCTATTTTGTTCTACCTGTTTTTTAAGGTTGTGTTCGTATTTAAAAAAAAAACAAACCCAAAACTCTGATGTATAATAATAGACTTGAAGTAAAACTATTATCGCGACATAAATAGTGTTGGCGGTAGCTCACAGAGGAAAAAAAATCAACAATGTTTGATAGTAAGCATTAGGGCCTACCTGATTTATCCCCAAATAAACAGATAAAAAAGAAAATCCCAAATTTTGAAAAACCAGAATAACATACAAAAAATATTTGTTTTTGAAAAATCAAATACCCGCGTTCTTGTCCCCATGCACCAATGGGCACCGCAGTTTTTATCTCGTTGTATCACCCCATCAACTTCTCCACGTATAATAAGTGACTGGTTTGATCTTTTGTTTTTGATAGACAATCTCAACCAATTTTTCATTCTAGTCTCGAGAATAATCTCATTCAACAAAAAAGGGTGGTAATTAAAGACCATGGCGATGGAGATTGGAAGAAGGCAAAATCTAGTATAATAAGTTACCGGTTGGTGAGCTTTTCTAGAAGTGTTTGATTTGAATATATATTTAAACGTCCTTTTTTTCTAGAAGAAAGATTTCTCTATTTATACCCCAACATTGCTCTCACCCATGTCCATTCACAATTCTTGTAAACACTCTACAGGTTATTTTTGTCAAGATTCTTTTCAATACTTGTTCGGCTGGTCAGTGTCATAAAGAGTAACTCCATCATAGGCACCTGTAATGTGGAAAATCTTTCACAAAATAACATTAAGTTGTGACTAAGTAAAGTGTTTGAAATTATTCACGTGACCGTCTTTAAGTCACGTGGAAATTTTTTAAACGTCATCGTAGACTCAATTGTCTACCTAGCGAAATTTAGTGAGTATTGTCACTGGTTGACGCTAGAGTAGTTAACTTTGATCCCAATTATTTAATTCCAACCCGTTTCTCACCTTGATATTATATCTACTGAAAGAGAATCTGTTTCAGACGAGTTATTTGCCCCTTAGTTAGAAATCGGAATCAGATCAATAATTTGATAATCTTGCTTACGAACATGGACGTAACAGACTTTAGACATAATATACTTAGTCAAGGCTTGATGTTATTTTTGAAATATTTTCCACATTAAAGTATTTCATATCAAAATAATAGTCAAGATCAATAAAACAAACCACAGAAAAAACACAGGCACATTTTTACAACAGAGAAGCATATGAAATTATTTTATTTTTGATTTCAGCATGGACCATGATTTCAGGTTACCTCATTGCTGAAAGATATGTTTTTGTTTAAACAAGATGTTTGATGTAAGATAGAGGTCCATGTACGTAATATATTTATCTTATTCTGAGCTGTCCTTATAAATGAATAAATGATTCTATTGAAAAAGTTATTGATGTCGGGTCAACATATATTTTTCTGGAGTTAGAACCAATATGTTTGTAGTAATGAGGTCGGAGTAATAATATCTGGCGACAATTTACCCTATACTCTACTGGCATTAACATACTATTTTGTTTGTATGTTTACAGTATAAATTTGTTAAATAGTGATTACTTAAAAATATTTCTTAAATGTCATATTTCATATGGGCAAGTTTACAAATAATTTACTTATTTTTGTTCTTTTTTTTATTAACAGATCAATCTAAGGGAGATAAGATTGACATTAGATGGTAGAGATGATGGTCAAACCCATGGGTAAAGATGAGACAGTTTTATATCATGGATCAGGTAATCTTCAAAGCCAAGTCCTGGTTGATTTTATAACCAACGCCAGAAATGTCTAAACCAGTCCATGTTTTATAATATTTCTTTTTATTTAGTAATTAAAAAGGTGAATATTTCTTTTTTAAAAAAGCGCTGCCGTTCTCAACAGGTCATGTGTGTGATTGTTAGGGGTGCCAATGTTACTGGTTGGTGTATAAATGCGGGTTGGTTGCAACCTACCTCTTGTTTTTAAACCTGTAATAAATGCCGAAATTGCCAAAAGTAAATTTCAGCATTATTCTGGTCAGCTAAGTGTGAATAATACGATGTTGTAGGTATACATTATAATTTTAATATTTTTGTATCTTCAGGTGTATGATAGTTCGACGTATTTGAAGTCAGAAGAAGTAAGAGATATAAGAGTTCCTGGAATTCTGCATTTATTAAGTTATAGCTACTACCTGAGTTGCAAAATGATAGATCGGCAATTACAAGGTTTTTTTTTTTAAAACATTAACTAACCCGCTTCCCATTTCGTTGCAGTAATATTGTGTTAATTATGAAATTCTGTTCCATTGTCCTAATTTCTAAATGTACACCGAGGGACCTGAACATTAACTAACCCGCTTCCCATTTCGTTGCAGTAATATTGTGTTAATTACGAAATTTTGTTCCATTAAATTGTCCTAATTTCTAAATGTATACCGAGGGACCTGACACTAGTGACAGAGGGATCAGGTGTGTTGCCTTAAATCAGTATTCGTGGCTATGTGTAAAACTTAACTTAACGATTGCCAAAAACCATCAATTTCTAAATTACGGAATACCCTATACTGCCAAATATCACGAATTTCTAATTTCGATAGTAAGTTATGTCCTCTTAAGAGCACCACTTCTCTATCAAAGTCTTAGTAGTCACTGGTAGGGAAATGTTTAATATATTTTAACATATGAACATATTATGACTATAAATGATAATACACACCCTATACATTTCATGAACACTTGTTATTTTTTTCAATTTAATAGATCTCAATTACAGTTTATGGTAGTATAATGTCGGAAATTGTAATCTTTAATTATATTAACAATGTATAACGAATAGATGACCAAATCTTCTTACCAATACGCAGCGCCTTTTGGCTTTAAGTTAGACTGAACAAACCATTCAGTATTGTTTATCAATCTAATATTTGGGAAATTCATAGAAATTCTTTCAGTGTCTACACTTTAGAAACACATAGGCCTTTTGTTGACTACATTGCGTGTACTGAATAAGGACGAAAGATGCATGTACCGTTGTTTTTCACCTAATTAAATACTTTCTGCTGAAATCTACAATGAAATGCCATCACATTGTCAATTTTTTAGAAATTATTTAACACATCAGTTTTATTATGTGACTGCCGTGGAAAACGTGAATAAGCGATACGATCATGATAAATTATCGGAAAAATATCCTTAAATATCTCGTTGGTAGTTACCTATGTGCTATTATTATTATGGCACTACAACATTAAAGCTGGTGGTGTAAACGAAAATGAGACCAGCTACGCTCGGCGACATTTTCTTTTTTTTTCAATCTTTTAAAATCTTCCTTATAGGATCGCTGCAACATTGTGTTTTATCATTACAACACCACTTATGTCACTTTAAGTCAGGTGGATATTTCTCACTTTAACTGACATTTGGATAGCAGAGATTTAAATCGATTGAAATACGATCGCCATTTAATGATTTAATTAAAAAATTTAGAAGTGAGACTGAGTCTCGATTAACAAGTAATATTGCTACGGTAATAAATAATATTTGCCAAATTTTGTAAAAACTTCAAACAGTAATAACTTGGCCCAGAAAAAAAGTAATTTGAATGAAATTTTCAATATATTAACTTTGAATTGTTTATTTGGAACTATTATAGCAGGAAGGTCAGCTCTTTATCTAAATCTTACATAATGCATCTTTAAGTCAAATCTAATAGTTAACTGACTAACTTAAGAATTCCTTTGATTATGGACCATGGAATCTTGAGCGTTTCGGGGAACTTTACTCGTGATTAGCATGTCTCGGGTCCCATACCTGTCGGGGGGGGGGGGGGATGGCCGAATGGTTAGCACGTGCGTGCTGTATCATAAAGCCTGTCATTGAGTCAACTGGCGTGGTTTCGAATCCCCGGTTGTACGTGTCAAGGAGTAGGGTCGCCTGTCCAACCTCGTGGGTTTTCTCCGGGTCCTCCGGTTTCCTCCCACTGCTAAAGACCCCTACGCGCAAGCGAATTATTGAAATAAAATTAAACCATATGTTAGTCCCGAAATGATCTAGTTTGTGTCCAGTGGACGTTAACCCCCATTTCTCTCTCTCTCTCTCTCTCTCTCTCTCTCCCATACCTGTCATGGGTAACGCCCGTGTAGCTGACAAGGGAAGTGTGTCTGGTCGTTTGGATGTGACAAAGAACCGGGATCATCCATGTCACATTGACGAGTACGTAAGAGAACTCTTGACAGTCGGAATTAGAGGAAGATTAAGTGGAAATGCCACCACTCGGCTAAATACCCTCCCTCAAATTTCAAGTGGAACCATAGTGACCAAAATATAACCATGTGTTAGTCTTAAAATGACTTTAGTAAATATCTACGAAACATTAAACCGCATAGGTGTGATTTGATTCCTGTTATACATTGACTTTTAGTGAATATTTCTATTCCGGTCACAAGATGAAACAGGTGTAAATGTTTTCGGATTTTGTATACAGGTTACTAATGGTAACATACTAATTTAAAAACTATACTTCCATCCAACATGTTGCATACCAGATGAGTTTATTGGCGTTATGAAACGTCAGTCCAGATTGCATTAAAGAAGAAGTGTTGTGACAATGTTGATCTTTTGAGGTTGTTTGGTTTTACTTCTGAGAGATTTTCTAGAGACATGATTAGCTTTTCCATTGCAGCCGTTTATTCACGCTTAGTCGATTCCGATACTCAAAAACTGTTCCGATAGTTTATCGGAAAGAACAGTATTTGTAGTGTCTAGACATCAAAATTATCATTAACTACCGTTTGGATAATTAAGATGTCATCATTCTATATATAGAGTTCATCAGTTAAAGAAACAATTCTCCCTATCTAAATATGTGTGATAGTGTTCAGCTGTTGGTGTTGTTGGCTTTAATTCTAGGCCATTTTCTAGAGACTGGTCATTCCTCATGCGACCGTTTTAGCGACCCGTTGTGTGAACTTTCTCGCTTTTTTTCTGATATTCTCACAATCTGTGTCTCTAGTTTATCTTAAAGGACAGTTGTAGGGTGTGAAGATCAACATTTGTCAGTTACATCTTACAGCCAGATAGACAATATAACAGAAGATGAGGTTTATGACAATGTTGTTTGTAGTCTTGTTGTTTGATTTACTTCTTAGAGATTTACTAGTGATTCACACTATGGTACATACCTTTCTTATTTTGGTTTAGTTTGTTTCTAATGTGTGCACATCGTTTCTGATTGCTTTCTTCTGTGATAATTCCTGGTGTCACGTATATCGTAACCTCTGGATCCAGTTATTTTTTATGACTGGTAGTTGGCAGTCTATGACTAATCTATGGTTATCGACTTTGGATATCTTCCTGATCACTTGTTATCTTAAAGAAGGGCAGTTTTAGAATTCGATGTATATTGTGGTCCTGTAAGGTAAAACATTTGTCATAACCTCATATCCCAGCTATACAAGATGAAGACGACAAAACACAAGATGGAGACCACTCAAGATGGCCGACTTCTGATTTACAACCTTGATGGTTTATCAGTTGTTATAAATGGCCTGTTAGAGAAGTCCGGTAGATTTCATACGGAGGAAAGTATATGTAAAGACAGATAATGTATTCTGTTTAAGAAAATAGAAAATGTTTAGGCCAGTATAGTCTTGTAATCTGATTAGAAATCTTTACTAAAAGTCATTGTGTATCTAAATCAAATCACATCTGTTATTGTACAGCCAACGTGTAGTTTGGGCATATTGGAATAGTGTTTAACATCTTGATGACACTTATATTATGTTATTTTGAGACTAACACTAGGTTGTTTTTATTTACTATAGTTACATGGACAATGAGGGGGAGGACTGTGGGATTTCAACTTACTCGTTTTCAGTTTGTTTCTACTGCCAAGTGTCCTTTTACGTAAACGCCAGTGAGCATGGGAGGACATCGATTTTTCGCATGATTCGAACAACTATGTACACTTTCCTTGTCAGTTCACCGCATGCTTTACCTCTGTCATCGATTTTTCGCATGATTCGAACAACTATGTAGACGTAGACTTTCCTTGTCAGTTCACCGCATGTTTTACCTCTGTCAATTGGGACTCGGGGTAGCGGAATCCGTTAGATTGTTTTGAGCCCACGTCGAGATTCAAACCCGGGACATTCAAATCACATCTGTTATTGTACAGCCAACGTGTAGTTTGGGCACATTGGAATAGTGTTTAACATCTTGATGACACTTATATTATGTTATTTTGAGACTAACACTAGGTTGTTTTTATTTACTATAGTTACATGGACAATGAGGGGGAGGACTGTGGGATTTCAACTTACTCGTTTTCAGTTTGTTTCTACTGCCAAGTGTCTTTTTACGTAAACGCCAGTGAGCATGGGAGGACATCGATTTTTCGCATGATTCGAACAACTATGTACACTTTCCTTGTCAGTTCACCGCATGCTTTACCTCTGTCATCGATTTTTCGCATGATTCGAACAACTATGTAGACGTAGACTTTCCTTGTCAGTTCACCGCATGTTTTACCTCTGTCAATTGGGACTCGGGGTAGCGGAATCCGTTAGATTGTTTTGAGCCCACGTCGAGATTCAAACCCGGGACATTCTAATCAAGAATAAAGTTCACTAACAGGGTGCGCGTAAAACAAAAAGGTCATTCGATTACCCGCTTGTAATTGACAAGGAGTAGGGTCACCTGTCCAACCTCATGGTTTTTCACCTGGTTCTCCCACTGGTTTCCTCCCACTGCTAAAGACCCCCACGCGCAACCAAATTATTAAAATGAAACTGAACCATATGTTAGTCCTGAAATGACCTAGCTTGTCTCCTTATAGTATATGTTTATAAATATATGTTTACACTTACTGTATATTTTTATAAATATATAATATCCCTTTACTGTAAATGTAAATAAGATATAATATCCCTTGGCTCTTGTTTCATTAATCTGCATATTTAGAAGTATACAATACACCCTGGCTCTTTTCACTTTACAGAATATATTTATAAGTATATAATATCCCTTGTCTCTTTACTGTATATTTATAAATTATTTTACGGTCATATAGATACCAGAAAATGCCATTTATGATTTCAGAAAACTAAATTAATATTTTCATTATTACCGGAAGTTATGTCATTTTGTCAAACTGTATTTTTAGCCTCCAAAACAAATGTTCATTTTGAAGTGAGTGATATTCATTATTCGTTTAAAATTAAGATATTTGATTTCAATGGACAAATAGAAGGAATCAATACGGTCATATGATATCAAAAAATTGTTTCTAACATCTTCCCGGGCTGAGAAACGACCAATTTTGTCGGGATCACTTTAACTAAGGCTTTGTGGGGGTTAATTCTGTTCAATTTTTAATAAATTTTCTGTCATGCAAAGGACAATCGAAGTGGTTATTTCTATAATCCAATTTAAATATTTTTTTGATGACAAAAGCGATGTCATGGTATCGCGTTTTCGTTTGCTGTAGGTTTTTTTTTCGAACATATGACATATGGTAACAAATATATAAATGGAACTGATGTCTAGATTTATTGGCTAATTCAGTTTTGGGGTCCTAGATTATTTTTTTATTGTCAGATTTGTATAAAAAAAAGTGTATATACTCCGTCGTGCAAAGTCCCAACTTTTTTGTAACCGACAATGTCTTTCTTTCGCTACCGCACGTGACGTAAATTTGACAAAAACTGCAATATATCAAGATGGGTGGCCCTATACTAAAGGCGGATAAAATGTTGTGTTATGTTCTTTTAATTTCGTTTTGTATTTCTGCCATTTCGATTTAATAATGAAAAAAGTTGTAAAATTTAGCTATTTACAATCTACAGGTCACAATTCTTATCCGATTTTGACGAAAATTGAAAAATAGGTTTATCTCTAAAAGATCTCGGATCCTTTCGATATTGGCATGTATCGGACCGAAACTTTGTGGATAATGGCGCCTGATTGTACGAAAAATTACGTTTTTAGTTTGCGGACACTCTACAGGACACAATTTCCATCTGATTGTGATGAATCTTGAAATGCATGTTTATAACCCAAAGATCTTGGTTCCTGTCGATATGTGTTCAGATTGGATCGAAACTTCGTGTATTATGGCCCCGGATTATACGAAAAATCACGTTTTTAGCTTGTGGACACTCTACAGGACACAATTTTCATCTGATTTTGATGAAACTTGAAATGCAGGTTCATAATCCAAAGATCTTGGTTCCTTTTGATATTTGTGCATATCGGATATTAACTTCTTGAAGTATGACCCCTGGTTGTACGAAAATTCGAGTTTTTAGCTTCTGGTCCCTTTAGAGGTCACAATTATTATCCGATTTAAAAAAAAATACGTTCGAATATATCACCGTTACACTGTAATGGCGGTTGAGTTCGAATTTCATGAAAATCGGACCAAAACTGCGCATAAATGCCCGCCTCTAGTACGCAAATAGTGTAAAAAAAATATGGTATATCAAGTTTGTGGACACAATTTTGATCCGATTTTGATGAAACTTGAAAACATGTTTACAACCCGAAGATCTTGGCTCATTTCGATATTCACGTATATCGGATGGTACCTTCCTGAATTATTTTTTTTTATAAACAATATTTATTCAGAAACTGTCTGGGGAACAGGCAAAGCCATTTGGTCCGACTTTGATGAAACTTGAAATGCATGTTTATAACCCAAAGATCTCGGTTCCTTTCAATATTCGCTCATATCGGATCCTAACTTCCTGAATTATGGCACTTGATTGTACGAAAAATCACGGTTTTAGCTTGTGGTCCCTCTAGAGGTCACAAATTTTATCCGATTTAAAAAAAAAACTATTTGAATATATCACCGTTACGACCTAATGATGGTGGATTTCAAATGTCGTGAAAATCGGACCAAAACTGCAGGACATAATGGCCGCCCATCGTACGCAAATAGTGTAAAAGTATGTAATACCAAGGTTGTGGACTCTCTAGAATTCACAATTTTTATCCGATTTTGATGAAACTTAAAATATATCTTTATATCCCAAATATCACAGTCCATTTCCATACTCCCCCATTTCAGACCATAACTTTCTGGATTATGGCCCCTGATTGTACGAAAAATCGCCCTTTTTTTATCTTGTTCTCTATCCATCTCTTGCAAAACGTGGGCGTATCTTGCCTGGCAACCGCTGTTTAAATATTTACTTATAACTTTTATAAACCTTTAGCACTAATCCATACGAAGACAATCTAAATAAAAATGTATTAAACGTTTTTAAATTTCTTTTCATTTAGTTGTTTTATCAATGGTTATTTGGCGTCCATATGTGCCATGTTCATGTGGAAATGTGTTTGGTTTCATTGGTACGGAGAGTGATGTCAGTTCAAGGGTAACATGGCACCGGTGAAGCCTGTCGTCACTGCATGGCAGTTCTAATTGTATTTTATATTTTAAAGCATGCCACGAAACTCACTGTCTATTGTATTAGTTGATTAAATGAAGAGTGTTACACGACTGTGTCCAATTCCAGCACCGCGACCAAGTTGGCGTGATAGCGAGAGGTCGTGAATTTTCATTACAATAGCTTTAATATAGCTTGTGATTGAGACAGAACATCTGTAATGAATTTATATGCCTTACTTAAATTCGTAAAACATAGGATTCTATTGATTTTCAGCAACACTAATGGACCGACTAAAGATTTTGCCCTGTGACAGTATGCTTCGTTGCTTGGCAATATATCTTTATAGGCTAACCATTCATATTTGACAGTTTTATTTTTATATGTCCACGCATAGTTTGGACGAATATAGTTGCTGCCCTGTCTGTCCACTGTAACGTCTGTCAAAAGATTTTTACAGATGGTTTTTTTTTTTCAAATTTGGTTTTAAGCATTATGGTCATGAGAGGTCAAATCCTATCCATATTCAGATTTCTGCGACTTTCCGGTCCGGAGTTAACCTCACCCCGTTCATGTTTCGCGAAAAGCCCGTGAAAGAGATATAAAGTAGTTTTTAATAGATTTGTTCAAGCTGCATATATCTGGAAGGCATATATCAGCCTTACCAAGTTTTTCATGCAGATAAGCTACTGTCGTGACAGCGGCTTTTTGGGCTTTCGTCCGTTGCCGTCTTCCGTCAAGGCTGTAGTTTGTAACGTATTTGTTCAAATTTGATCTGAATTATTGTGGTTAAGAGAGTACGGATCCTATAATATCTTTGGTATTCAGCTTTCCGCGACTTTCCGTTCCCTTTTGACACGCCATCCCGTGGCGTATAAAATGTGGGCGTATACTATAAAAACCTTGTGGACATGATTGTGGCAGAAGTCTTTAATGGATTTGTTTCGAATCTTGTATAAAGCATTGGGGTCATGAGAGTATAAATCCTGTCAATATTTAGCTTTCAGCTACTTTCCGTACTGTATTTACATCCCTCCACGTTTTGCCAAACGTGAACGCGGTAGAATCTGCAGTAGTTTTTAACAGATTTTTTTCAAACTTCAGTTATAGTTCATGCGAGGACGGGCCCCTAAATATGTTCAGCTAACCGCGTTCCTTCACTCATAAGTAATCCTCCTTTTCCGCAAAACCTTGTTGACGCGATAGAGGCTACAGTTTTCAACATTTTCTTTTCAAATTTGATATAGAGATTTGGGTTTATAAGAGGATGAATCCTATCAATTTTCACCGCTTCCGTTCCGAAAACCTAGATCCTATCGAGTTATCTCCCCGTTTTCCGCATACCTTGTTAACGCTTTAGAGGCTAGAGTTTTTAACAGATTCTTTTTTTCCAAAGCCCCCTTTGTCTTAAAACTTTGTGAACGCGATATAGGCTACAGTTTTCAAATTTGTCAAATTTGTTATGAAGCATTGGGTTCATAGGAGGATGAAACCTACGGTTCCTGAATTACCCCCGCGCCTCCCTTCTCCAACGGTTAATTCGATAGACTAAAGTTTTGAATTATTTTATTTCAAATTTTGTGAGGGGTTGGGTTATTGACATGATGGCTCTATCGAGCCTTAATAACTTCGGTCAGAATAAAGTAATTTGACTGAAATATTCAATATATTTTTTTCAATATCTATTTTTAAATTATTATAACAAGGAAGGCCAGCTCTATCTAAAATTTGCGTAATACATCTTTAAAATGTATTTATCTACTTTGTCTGAGAGAAGATCCTTCCCTATATCTCTGGTATAAAAACACACCCACCCTCCATCGCATTACAGTAAGAATTACAGTAAGAGATTAATCATAAATGGTAATTGTACAGCGTATTCGTTTTTGGGGACCAGAAAAGTCGAATGGTTTGGGTTCCAATCCTGAATTAGTTCAAGAAGAACCTTCGGGGCTTTTAACATCTTATACCCTCTTATCATTGGTATCATTGGTAGCGTAGCTGACTAGGGAAGTGTGTCTGGTCTTTTGCATGTCACATTGACGCGTAGGTAAGATAACTCTTGACAGTCGGAATTAGAGTAAGCGGAAATGCCACCATTCGGCTAAATTCTCCTCCCTCAAATTTCACTCGGAGTCATAGTGAACAAAATAAACCATATGTTAGTCTCAAAATGACTTGAGTAAATATCTACGAGACATTAAACCCCATTCCACTCAAAAGAATTAGGTGTGATTTGATTCCGATATACATTGACTTTTAGTGAAGATTTCTATTCCGGTCACAAGATGAAACAGGTGTAAATGTTTTTGTATTTTGTATACAGGTTACTAATGGTAACATACTAATTTACTAATTATATTACCATCCAACATGTTACATACCAGATGAGTTTATTGGCGTTATGAAACGTCATTCTTGCAGTCCAGATTGCATTATAGAAATCATCCACTTTGTCTGATTTTGTATATAATCGACAAACTACAAGAGGTGACCAAACAGAAGTGTTGTGACAATGTTGATCTGTTGAGGTTATTTGGTTTTATTTCTGAGAGATTTTCTAGAGACATGTTTAGCTTTCTTCATTCAGCTGTTTATTTTGCGATCCGTAATGTGCCTGTCTTCGCTTATTTTATTCTGATATTCTCAAAATCTATGTCTCTAGTTTATCTTAAAGGACAGTTGTAGGGTGTGAAGATCAACATTTGTCAGTTACATCTTCCAGCCAGATAGACAATATAACAGAAGATGAGGTTTATGACAATGTTGTTTGTAGTATTGTTGTTTGATTTACTTCTTAGAGATTTACTAGTGATTCACACTGGTACAGACCTTTCTTATTTTGGTTTAGTTTGTTTCTACTGTGCGCACATCGTTTCTGATTGCTTTCTTCTGTGATAATTCCTGGTGTCACGTATATCTTAACCTTCGGATCCAGTTATTTTTTATGACTGGTAGTTGGCAGTCCAATACTAATCTATGGTTATCGACTTTGGATATCTTCCTGATCACTGGTTATCTTAAAGAAGGGCAGTTTTAGAATTCGATGTATATTGTGGTCTTGTAAGGTATAACATTTGTCATAACCTCATATCCCAGCTATACAAGATGAAGACGACAAAACACAAGATGGAGACCACTCAAGATGGAGGCCACTCAAGATGGCCGACTTCTGATTTACAACCTTGATGGTTTATCAGTTGTTATAAATGGCCTTTTAGAAGCCTGGTGGATGTCATACGGAGTAAAGTAGATGGAAAGACAGATAATGTATTCTGTTTAGGAAAACAGAAAATGTTTAGGCCTGTATAGTCCTATAATCTGATTAGAAATCTTTACTAAAAGTCATTGTGTATCTAAATCATTTCAGCCTACTCTTTCTAAGTTTTAACTGCCAAGGGTTCTTCTATACCTTCCTTGCCAGTTTCACAAGCTTTGCCCTTGGCAAGTGAGCCCGCAGGCTTGAAGATTCTCCAAGGTTTTTCTCAGCCCATGAAACCCAGACATTATAATCAGAGAACATGGATGTGTATCTGTTTGCACTTTTCCAAAAACCTTAATAATGATATAGTCACAGTTTTAATGTATTTTTTGTTTCAAATTTGCTATGTAGCACTGACTTCATGAGAGGATGAACCCTATCGACATTCAGCGTTCCAAAGTTAGTCCGACTCCACCTCCTTTCCGAAAGAAGTGTTTAACGTAATAGAGGCCACAATTTTTAATGTTGGGTTTGGGGTTTTCTTTGTTAGATTTTGGGTGAATCATTAGGAACACGAAAGGATGCACCCTCGCCTCTTTCTAGGACCTTGTTTTTCTTATAGTCTAAAAATGGCAAAAAAATTAACGGATATTTTTTAAATTAGTGTGAAGCATAATATGCGATATTTAGCGTGCCACAGCCCTCCGTTCTGAGTTACGCCCGCCGCCCCACCCCTATTTCTGCAAGTTTTGGACACAGACTAGCAATTATTTGCCCATTGACTTCAATGTTAAATGGCTGTAACATCACAGGCTGTAGCTTTTTGCTCAACATTCCGTTGGTTCCAATCTTAATAGGCACAATGGGGACCACATTTGGCAATCTCCTCATCATAATTTTGTAGGGGGTTGACCGTTTTGATTTTTTGCTACTAGGATTTGAAGTTGACTGGGGTGAAAATCTCACTTCCGACACAATGATTGCTCTGCAGAAAGACACTTTACACCCCTCTGTCCCTCTGCTGTAATATCATCAGTATTACCCAAAACTGCTATGAACTTGCAAATTTGATCCCTTTTCTCCAATTCTAGACCAAAAAGTCAACCAAAAAATGCAAGAAGAGGGGAGAAAAAAATTAAGGGAAAAATTGTCTATTTATAACTCGCCCATCAGTTATAATGGGAAATAATTACTATTCTGAGATCTTTTGTTAACACGATAGTGGCTACAATTTTTGATCTGAGTTATTTCAACTTTGATGGAAGGTATTGAAGTAATAAGCGGACAAACCCTATTGATATTCAACGCTCCGCGACGTTTCGTTCTGGTGTTACCCACCCTTTTCTTTTATATCTTGTTGAAGTAATATTGGTTACAGTTTTTATACGCCAATATTTTCGTGTGGCTGTTTATTGTTGTCGCACGTGTCCTTTACAGGTCATAATTTTTATCCAATTTTGATGAAATTTAAAATGTTTGTCCCCAAAGTCTTGGTCACGTTAGATATTGACCCATGCCGGACCGTAACATCGCTTTTTTTAGCTTGTTCTCTGTCCATCGCTTGCCAAATGTGGGCGTATCTTGCATGACAACTGCTTTTTAACAATGTTTATCAAATTAGGTGTGAAGCATTATGGCTGAGTGAAGGATTGTGTCAAGGAGGAAATTTTGTTTGTAGGTGAAATAATTAAATTTTAAATAAATCACCAGTGACACAGAACTGAAATATTTTAATACCGCATTAGACTGACATATTTTAATGACTTTTAATATTCTACATTTCAGGCGACATTATTTTGTTGGAAGGATTAATTTTCTTTTATTTGTATGTTTACAGCATAGTTAAATAGGAATTGGTTTTGATTACATAAAAATACTTCTGGAAAACCTAATGCCCTAGTTCATATGGGCAAGTTTACAAATAATTTACTTATTTTTGTTCTTTTTTATTAACAGATCAATGTGTGGGAGATATGATTGACGTTAGATGGTAGAGATGATGGCCAAACCCATGGGTAAAGATGAGGCAGTTTATACTATGACAGGTGTTCATATTCTAAAAAAGGCGAATCATAACTATGGTTAATTTTATACCCCAGTGTAATTTTATAATTTACATTTTATTTGGTAAAACACGAGACAATTAGAAAGGTTAACCTTTATCTTTAAAATAAAACTCTGCCATACAAGATGGTTCTCAACAAGTCTTTGGGGTTTGCTAGTAATTGTTTCAGTTAACTTTGCTGCTGGTTGGTGTGTAAATCTATAATCGATATCTAAATTGCCAAAAATGACTAAAAACGATAAAGGTCGAATTGAAATTCCAGGAGTATTCTGGGTAGCCGATAGGCGAGCTAATTTATCCAATACTACCGAATAGCACCAAATACAGACTAAATACTACCGAATACTATAACCACATACTACCCCATTATTGTGAAAAACTAACAGAATAATTCAATTATATTAAACAAAATTGAGTTAATTCGGAGAAAACTTGCAAAAGTAATGGCCAATGTCTCAATGTTCCCGTTACCTGTAAAATAGCGAGCCAATTTTGTCAGTTTTGGATAATAATAAGGTAGTATGTGGTTGAATTTCGTAGCATTGGGTTAGAATTGGGAGATATTATATAATTTGGTCATATTTGGCTAGGTTTTCAGACGCATTAGTTACAAGATACTGTTAATATAGACTTACCCAGTTTATCGTAAAAAATTAGCTAATTCCTCAAATTAACTAAATTCGTTTCTATATAATTCAACAACTGTGGTAGTATTTAATTAGTATTGGGTAAATTATAGTCGAGTATGAAAAATAGACTATTATACTTTTCATACTCTCTTCAGGCGAATTTGCATTCAAACCATTGGGGGAGAAATATGGGAGTTCCTGGTTTGTGTAATTCTGCAATTATTTTCGATCTCAGTAGGAAAATGACAGGTCGGCAATGAAAGGTTGTATTTTTGATAGCCCCCCGCTATCCAGTTCATTGCAGTAATGTGTTAATAATGATATTCCATTCCATTAAATTGTCCTAGTTTGTAAATGTACAGTGCGAGACACTCCTTTGATGTATTCAAAACTAAACATATTCGTTTAATAGACCACGGAAGTTAAGCGGTTCGGGGAACTGTACACGTGATTAGCATGTCTCGGGTTCTAGTCATGGCGGAGGTCGAGAAGAGCCTTTGGGGTTTTTCAAGCCCAGTACCTACTTCTCATGGGTAACGCCCGTATAGCCGACAAGGGAAGTGTGTCTGGTCGTTTGGATGTGACAAAGAACCGGGATCCATCCATGTCACACTGACGAGTACGTAAGAGAACTCTTGACAGTCGGAATTAGAGGAAGAGTAAGCGGAAATGCCACCACTCGGCTAAATTCTCCTCCCTCAAATTTCATGCGGCGTCATAGTGAACAAAATATAACCATGTGTTAGTCTCAAAATGACTTGAGTAAATATCTACGAGACATTAAACCCCATTCCACTCAAAATAATAGGTGTGATTTGATTCCGATATACATTGACTTTTAGTGAAGAATTCTTTTCCGGTCACAAGACGAAACAGGTCTAAATGTTTTTTGATTTTGTATATGGGTTACTATTGGTAATATGCTAAACTACTAACTATACTAATGTACTAACTATACTACCATCCAACATGTTACATACCACGTGAGTTTATTGGCGTTATGAAAATGAGACGTCATTCTCGCAGAACCATTATCGACACTATCCACGCTGCCTGATTTGTATGTAATGGGAGAAGTGTGTGACAATGTTGATCTGTTGAGGTTGTTTGGTTTTACTTGAGAGATATTTCTAGAGACAAGTTTAGCTTTCTCCGTGCAGTCGTTGGATTTGCAATCCCTTATGTGAGCTTTCTAGCTTATATTTATTCCGATATTCTCACAATCTGTGTCTCTAGTTTATCTTAAAGGGCAGTTGTAGGGTGTGAAGATCAACATTTGTCAGTTACAGCTTACAGTCCAGATTGCATTATAGACATCATCCACTTTGTCTGATTTTGTATATAATCGACAGACTACAAGAGGTGACCAAACAGAAGTGTGTGACAATGTTGATCTGTTGAGGTTGTTTGGTTTTATTTCTGAGAGATTTTCTAGAGACATGTGTAGCTTTCTCCATTCAGCTGTTTGTTTTGCGATCCGTAATGTGCCGCCTGTCTTCGCTTATTTTATTCTTATATTCTCACAATCTATGTCTCTAGTTTATCTTAAAGGACAGTTGTAGGGTGTGAAGATCAACATTTGTCAGTTACATCTTCCAGCCAGATAGACAATATAACAGAAGATGAGGTTTATGACAATGTTGTTTGTAGTCTTGTTGGTTGATTTACTTCTTAGAGATTTACTAGTGATTCACACTATGGTACATACCTTTCTTATTTTGGTTTAGTTTGTTTCTACTGTGCGCACATCGTTTCTGATTGCTTTCTTCTGTGATAATTCCTGGTGTCACGTATATCTTAACCTCTGGATCCAGTTATTTTTTTATGACTGGTAGTTGGCAGTCCATGACTAATCTATGGTTATGGACTTTGGATATTTTCCTGATCACTGGTTATCTTAAAGAAGGGCAGTTTTAGAATTCGATGTATATTGTGGTCCTGTAAGGTATAACATTTGTCATAACCTCATATCCCAGCTATACAAGATGAAGACGACAAAACACAAGATGGAGACCACTCAAGATGGCCGACTTCTGATTTACAACCTTGATGGTTTTTATCAGTTGTTATAAATGGCCTATTAGAGAAGTCCGGTAGATTTAATACGGAGGAAAGTAGATGGAAAGACAGTGTATTCTACTGCTTCTCTTTCTACCCTTGAACAAAATGGAAAAAATTAAGGCTTGTTCTGTCATTTACCATGATTAGAAATATTGTCACTTATATTCAATGTATATTTGAATCAAATCACACCTGTTATTGTACAGCCAACGTGTAGTTTGGACATATTAGTTATCGCCCCCTGTCCGTCAACAATTTCTTGTTAAAAGCGATAAAGGCTAGACGTTTTGACGGATGACTGCAGAGTTTTTAAAATATTTTTTTTTTCAAGCTTGGTATGAGACATGGGGAGGACGAACTCTGGGCTTATCCCCCCCCCCCTTCTACAAAAACCTTGCAATTTTGGCGTACAGCTTTGGTTTCATGACAGTATAAACCCTAGATATCACAATTTTTTATCCGATTTTAAAAAACTGTTTAATTATATCACCGTTACACGCTTGTTTATGATTTCGGATAAGCTATAGTTGAGACATAGCTGCTGTGGGGGTGTATTTCCCACATGGTGATTCACATCTCGTTGTTACTTCACTCATGGAATTCCCGGTTGTGCGTGACAAGGAGTAGGGTTGCTTGTCCAACTTCGTGGGTTTTCTCCGGGTCTCCTGGTTTCCTCCCACTGCTAAAGACCCCTACGCGCAAGCGAATTATTGAAATAAAATTAAACCATTTATTAGTCCCGAAATGACCTGTCTGTGTCGAGTGGACGTTACCCCCCTCCTCTCTCTCTCTCTCTCTCTCTCTCTCTCTCTCTCACTTCACTCATGTTATTTTTGGACAAACATAAAGCTGTTTTTATTTACAATGGTTATGTGTGAAATGCGAGTTTGGGTAATTTCGTCCTGACAGTGGTATCTCAACCTACCCATCTTTTGTTTCAACTGTAGAGGGTTCTTCTACGTGTACGTTAGTGTACACGAATGGATGTCGATTTATCGTCCCATTCCAACGACTAGGTACACTTTCCTTGCCAGTTCTGCAGGTTTTGCCCTTGGCAAGTGGGCCACGGGCTTGTAGAATCCCGAAGGTTCTTTCCAGTCCACGCTAAGATTCGAGCCCGGGACATTCTAATTAAGAGTACAGTACCCTAACCGCATGACTTTCATGGCCCCTGTTGATGTATATATATATCATCTAAATTAATTTACGTATGTTTGAAATTTCAGTTTAAAGCCTTCTGGTTTTGTTTCTCATTATCAACTAGTTTCTGAAAATAAGCCTTTCATTGCCGAAATAACATTTTCCTAATTGAGTAGTAGATTTTAATTGTATTTATATTTTAAAGCATACGACTTAACTCACTAACTCTCGTACTAGGTGACTGAATGTAAAAATAACACAAACATTTATAGTCAAATATTTAAATGGTACAAGTCATAAATCATTGTAAAAATGTTTAAAAGATGGTAAAGAAGTAAAAATTACTATAGTTTGTAAAATGTTATTTGTAGTTTCCCAGTCGTGTGGTTTTT
Source organism: Patella vulgata (assembly GCF_932274485.2). Lineage (NCBI taxonomy): Eukaryota > Metazoa > Mollusca > Gastropoda > Patellidae > Patella > Patella vulgata. The sequence goes on along the minus strand of NC_065882.2, from coordinate 25,656,090 downwards.
TAAATAGACATCCGCAATATTTATTCCGTCAAATTTGAATATATATACTAAACGTTGCTTGTTTATCTTGTCAGACAGTAAACATTTGGCTTTAGCTTAAATGAAAGGGTCACATTGACTTGGTCTTTCAAGGAATATGCAATTAGTAAAACTTCAATTTTTATATTATGCTATGTTGATAACTTATAAAACATTTAATCATTTTATATTTGAGAGTTTATATGTTATAACTTATGTTATATTTATAACCTATATAAAAATTTTAATTATTGTATATCTGGGAGTTTATATATTATGTTATAACTTATATCTTGATTTCTTACAGTAATGGAGGGGTGTATAATGCATGAACTTTAGATCATAAGATCTGTCATTTAGTAAAGTGACGTACTTTCGATTCCCCGCTTGTATGTGACAAAGAGTAGGGTGGCGATTTCCTTCCACTGCACGCAAGGAAATAATTGAAATAAATTTCAACCATATGTTAGTCCCCCCTAAATTATGTAGTTTGAATCGATTGAACGTTACTCCTCTAGTTATTTTATCAACTACTGTTATGATATCCGTGTGGACTTTCTATGAAGCAGTTTTTTTGTTCTGTGAATAATAGTATATTACTTTTACTTAGATTTAGAACCCAGTTTGATTTTTATATATATTTTCATTTTTCACGGATATTATCTAAATACCTGTATAGAGAAAAGACTGAAATATGAAAATAATTATTAAAAATTAGTTAAAGCAATCTGATAAAATATTATTTTCGACAAATATTCAAGTTAATTTAAGTTTTTGTAAAACTGTTGCTGCTATACTAACCTTGCCATTAACATGCCATACCCCATCCCATTTATGTTGGGAAAATGTTGGAGAAATTAACAATGTCCATTCTTCTTGTGTATGTTAATAAGTATTCAAAACAATAGCTTGTATTTTAGTAGGTCATGCACGCAACAGCCACTGAAATAACAAAAGCACATACGGTTAATTTAACTTTAATACAAAATGTATTTATCTACATTTTCTGCCCCCCCCCCCCATACCGGTTCGGTTGTGAAGAGTTCAGATATTCCATTTTATTGTATATTTCGCTGTCTGTACTTAATACTTACATGACATAGTAAATAGTTGTATTGTTGTAGATATAGTAAATAGTTATATTGTTGTAGATATAGTAAATATTCATATTGTTATAGATATAGTAAATATTTATATTGTTTTATGTATAAAAATTGGAAAAAAATGTTATAGATATGATTTGAATAGTTCAGATATATTCCATTTTATTGTATATTTCGCTGTCTGTACTTAATACGTACATGACATAGTAAATAGTTATATTGTTGTAGATATAGTAAATATTCATATTGTTATAGATATAGTAAATATTTATATTGTTTTATGTATAAAAATTGGAAAAAAATGTTATAGATATGATAATTATTTTGATTGTTATAAATATAGTATATTGTTATATGGTTATAGATATATTGTTATAGATATACTAAATATGCATGTTATAGATATAGTAATTATTTTTATTGTTGTAAATATGTATATTGTTATAAATATAGTATATTGTTATAAATATAGTATATTGTTATAGATATATTGTTATATGGTTCTAGATATATTGTTATAGATATAGGAAATATTCATGTTGTCATAGATATATATAATAATTATCGTTATGGATATTGTTAATCTAAATATCTATATTGTTATAGATACAGTAAATATTAATATTGTTATAGATATAGTATATATTGTTATAGATATAGTGTATTGTTATAGTATATATTTGTATTGTAATAGTATATTGTTATAGATATAGGGCGCCACAGTGGCTAAGTGAGTAAGATGCTGGCTGGCTAGCCTCGGGGTCACGGGTTCGCTCCCGGTGTTGGCCAAGTAAGTTATCAGGATTTTCCAGCGTGGTTTTTCCTTGTCAGTGGTGCAGGATGGCGGACCTGACAAGGACAACTGTCTAGTCGTTTGGGTGAGACGAAAACCATGTACACATTGGCAAACTTTCCCTCATAGCCCAGTCGGAGTAGGACGTTAAACCTTATTTCATTTCGTTATAGAAATAGTAAAATATATATATATATAGTGTTATAAATAAAGTAATTGTTACTATTGTTATACACAAAGTAAATATTTATATTGTTATAGATATAGTGAATATTCATATTATAAGTATATAATAAAGATATATTGTTATAGGTATAAGAAAGATTTATGTTGTTATAAATAATAGTAAATATAGATATAGTAAATATTTATGTTGTTATAGACAGAGTAAATATTTGTATTATTATAGATATAGTAAATAAAGTTGTTAGATAAGGTTAATACAGAAACGACTAAAATATGAAAATAAATATTATTCAAAATATATTTTGACAAATATTTAATACTTACATGACATAGTAAATAGTTATATTGTTATAGATGTATTAAGTATTCGTAATGCTATAGATGGTATAAATAGTTATATTTTTAAAGATATAGTAAATATTTATATCGTTATATAATTATATAAAAATATTTATTTTGTTATAGATATAGTAAATATTGTTATGGATATAGGTAATTTTTATAGTATATATTTATATTGTTACATATAAAGTAAATATTTATATTGTTATAGATGTAGTAAATATTTATATTGTTATAGATATAGTATATATTTATGTTGTTATAGATATAGTAAATATTATAGATATAGTAAATAGTTATATTATTATAGATATAATAAATATTGTTATGAATATAGTATATTGTTATATGCTTATAGATATATTCATATTGTAAATATTTATGTTGTCATATAGTAAATATTGTTACGGTCATAGTTAATTGTTATAGTATATATTTATATTGTTATAGATATTGTAAATATTAATATTGTTAAACATTTTATAGATATAGTATATTGATATAGTATATATTTATATTATGGTATATATTGTTATGGTATGTATTTATATTGTTATAGATATAGTAATTATAAATATGTTGTACATATAGTAAATATTTATATTGTTATAGTTTAGTAAATATTTATATAGATATAGTAAAATCATATTGTTATAGATATTGTAAATATTAATATTGTTGAACATATATAATTTTATTGTTATAGATATAGTATATTGTTATAGTATATATTTATATCATGGTATATATTGTTATGGTATGTATTTATATTGTTATAGATATAGTAATTATAAATATGTTGTACATATAGTAGTAAAATCATATAGTTATAGATATTGTAAATAGTAATATTGTTAAACATATATAATTTTATTGTTATAGATATAGTATATTGTTATAGTATATATTTATATCATGGTATATATTGTTATGGTATGTATTTATATTGTTATAGATATAGTAATTATAAATATGTTGTACATATAGTAAATATTTATATTGTTATAGTTTAGTAAATATTTATATAGATATAGTAAAATCATATTGTTATAGATATTGTAAATAGTAATATTGTTAAACATATATAATTTTATTGTTATAGATATAGTATATTGTTATAGTATATATTTATATCATGGTATACATTGTTATGGTATGTATTTATATTGTTATAGATATAGTAATTATAAATATGTTGTACATATAGTAAATATTTATATTGTTATAGTTTAGTAAATATTTATATAGATATAGTAAAATCATATTGTTATAGATATAGTAAATATTCATATTGTTATAGATATAGTAAATATTCATTTTGTTATAGTATATTGTTATAATATATATCTATATTGTTATAAAGTAAATATTAATATTGTTATAGATATAGTAAATTATATTGTTAGATAAAGTTAATATTTATAATGTTATAGGAATAGTATGTAGATTTGGTTACAGATATAATAAATATTTATATTGTTCAAGTACCAGTACATAAAGATATATTTTTTTAAAATCTTGTTTGTTTTTATGGTGGCGAGAATTCCATACATCATTTGTCTATTGCAAGGTTGATCTAAAGTCTCGTTTCCTTGTGTCTGATGCAGCAACATCTATGGTGAAAGATGGGGGTCCCAAATCTCATTCAAGCATTTCTATGTTCCGAAAATAGGGGGTGTAGCAAATCAGGAAGGGCTTACAAAAATTGCCCGACAAACCGAGGTCACGTGCACATAAAAATGACAGTTGACATTTCACCCATAACTCACTGCATGGCATACGTCCGTCTTCATTAGCCCAGTCGGAGCAGAAAAGTAGGCAGCTAAATCCCATTTCATTTTGATTTACTTCTGCGTTTTGGCTTGTCTGTTCTGTATTCGTACAGCAATATACCCCACCCAGTGGTTTAGTGTTGTGTTGCAACCCGCAACAACCTATAGCGTGACGTCGCGCACACTTGATCCGGGCAACTTTCATCGGTACAGATACCTGTACTGGTTTACGTTACGCCCATCCAACATTTGGCGGGCAAGTCTCGTCAGCAGACAAAATCTGCCAGAACTCGAGAATATTTCTAGCAGACAAAAAACGGGCAGGTCAAAATAGTCACCTGTAGCATTTCGCTGCCGCAAATAACAGCATCAAGTATTAATATAGCCTCAGTCAGGCCCGCGGAGTGTGAGTGTGTGTGTGGGGGGGGGAGGGGGCTAAAGTACCCTTTTCTCCAGATTATTGCATGCAAGTAACTATTCAGTTGCATACAGTGACGTAACTGGAAGAGACCTGATTTTATCATAGAAGTGAGACTTCTAGAAGTAAAACGTAGACTTTCAGAAGAAAAAAACCCCTGCTATGCTCTATACTGATCCCTGGGTCAAGATCCCCTAGTTGAGAGGTCGCGATTAGTTAACTTTATTGGCCAGTCGAATATTTCATTTCATCTCATTTCCGTTGTATCTATGACAGATTGGCTGATTAGAGTTTTTCTAATATTCTATTGCACAACCAAATGGTATATGAAAATGAAAAATCACATCCCAAGTATAATGTCATATACCATCTTAAAGAGAAATTTATTATCCTATAATAAATCGATCAAAAGAGGTCATGTTTGTGTCACGTGACTTACCTCCCTCGGTACCTATAGCAACGGGGGCGAAGTCGGAGAACTCATTGTATACACAAGACGGTGTTGTCTTTTCAGTCCGGTGGCTGAAGGGGGGGGGGGGGGAATCGCCACCCGAGCTGTGAATTTATGAGATCAAGTATTTCTAGACCTGGGGCCTCTTTCACGAATTTTAACTAAGATAAAATCCAAATTTTAGTAATTTGATTGGATAATATTAGATTGATGTTAGTGCTTAGCCAATCAAAATTGAAGTATCTACTAAAATTTGTATTTTATCTTTAGTTAAAATTTCGTGAAACAGGGCCTAGTTTTTTGCGTAGATTCCGAATCTGGGTGGTGATCAGGCGTTTGAGGGGGCGTTTTCGAGATATGGGGGGGGGGAGTCCAATGTCTACAATGAAAATGTCATTATGTTGATATAAATGATGATCCCCATTTCCCAAGACCGGGGAGGTGGGGGTGGCATTGCCTTATTTGGTCTACCAACCACAGGTTAATAAACAGATATAATTTGATGGCAACATCCTAGGAGACGAGCTTGCATTGATGTCATTACAGAAAACTTTGGAGTCAAGTCAGAATAGTCTCTGGAGCACACATTTTATCGGGCGTTGGGTGGGTTTTGATGGTGGCAGACGATTTGTATTTCAGGTGTTTAGTTTGATGTGGAGAAATATAGTCTTTCGCTACCCGTGTGTAGGTTGATTGGTCTTGAAGTGTGTTGACAGTGCTGACAGAGTCAGTTGTATTCATGATTACAACTGCCTTCTTGGTTCGCAGGTACCGTCTTCATGGTCCTGTCTTCCTTCCTTAAGTTCGTTGAGGGCTTCGCATTTTCTTTTGGTGTGGTTGTTGGAGGTTTGGGGGAATTGGAGATGATCTTTGCAGATTGTCGTAGTCTCTTCTCAATACTGGCGATATAATCGTCATGGTTCTTAGGTTTGGTTTTGGATACACACTTGAGGTTCGTGTGATAGTGGACAGATCCGGTGTCACCTGAGTGGAGGGTATACGTTCGCTACGATTGATAACAGTGGAGTTTTAGTTGGTTGATCTTCTAGGCTCGGTGGCTTTTCACAAGGGTATATAGTTTGGCATTGGTTTCAATCTGTTGCGAAGAATGTTATATGTGTCAGAAGATAATGTGAAGGTGAGCTGGTGACGCTGGCCTTCAGATAATTTGAACATGCACCTTTTTTTGCATGTTTTAATAACGACGAGAGAATCATCATGGAACCGTTGCTAGAAATAAACATCTTAGTAACACGTGATTTATATGTGATATGTCAGAAATGTTCCGCATTATATAATTCAAGAGTCAGTGAGTAGTTAAAAAAATCAGTATCTTCTGGATCAGAATTAGATTCTTCTGTCCAGGGTTCATCATCAGAATCAAGAGATGCCGTGTCATGATTCCGGTGAAATACTATTTCCGGTGAGCGCGGTGAGATAATTATCGTTGGGAGCGGTCAAATTTACAGCTTGTACGGATCGCATGACAGGGGTACTTCAACATTGAAAATGCTTGGGAGTGGCCATTTATCATTTGTTGTGATATGCTGATGGTTTTCAGAAACATTCAATACGTTAGTCATGTGGTAACGTACATTAGCTTTTGAGGTGGAGCAGTTAGATTTCTGGCTGGGGTACCCCACTAATGAAAAAAGTCTGGCCATTGTCATTTTTATGCTGTGCATTTTGCAACCAGTTTGTCGATGGTCTAATAGCGAAAAGCATTTCTGATCCACAAATATATTCTCAACATGCCGAAAAATGTGAAGAATTGTGAGAAGTTGTTTCAGAAAGGTGGATTTTAGGCGTCGGATTGGTACAAAGACCGGAACGCCAGCCCTGTAACTTTTTTACCCAGAGCTGATGTTGTTAGATATTTATTTTTTGAAGTTGTACGCAACTAGACTTTTCATAAAAAACAAGAATCATTTAAAAAAAAGTAGATAATGAAATATGAATATATTGATGTTATGAGAGTTTGAAGATTTGACAGGAAATATCCGATTGTCATGTACCATAATCGATTATATGGCGTGGGTTTCTATTCCATTGGATATCTAAGCCGTCTGGTGGTATAGAGACTTGATTATGGGCTTGTAATTATATAACATTAGAAGCCAAAAAGAAAAGAACTGCAATAGGCAGAATTATCTCTTGAACATTGCATCTTCAATGTTTTTTATTACTGATTTAGAGTAAATGATGTGCCGAGCTTCCCGCGCGATTGTTTTCTTTAAGGGAGAGAGAGAGAGAGAAATGGGGTTTAACGTCCACTCGACACAAACTAGGTCATTTCGGGACTAACATATGGTTTAATTTTATTTACATAATTCGCTTTCGCGTAGGGGTCTTTAGCAGTGGGAGGAAACCGGAGGACCCGGAGAAAACCCACGAGGTTGGACAGGCGACCCTACTCCTTGCCACGTACAACCGGGGATTCGAAACCACGCCAGTCGACTCAATGACAGACTTTATGATACAGCGCGCGCACGCTAACCATTCAGCCTTCCAACCCCCCTTCTTTAAGGGAACGTATCCATTAATCGACAATCGAGCAATTGCACAGTTTTGATGTCAGGGTAATAACAAGTAAACCAAACAATGAGGATGAGCACACAGCGGATTGGATAGCCAGTTTCTCTTAGCATTTGATTATAGACTTAAATAAGTCACTGCCCATGGTTAGAACATTAATTTAGAATTTTTTTAGTGATTACAGAATTCAGAGAATCCCACAAAGTTAGGTATGCGACAAACCGACTTACAACTCTATACCGTTTGAACCAACACTGCGACAGATCACTATTCCTGGGGTAGTTGAAACCCCGTCCCCCATAGTCAAAAAACATATTGTACAGTTTTATTAATTTTCTTTTATTAAAGACAGTAAGTGGAATCTGACAGTATTTCTTCCCATGTTCTGTGATTTTATTGTTTAACTGGTTCGTAAAGATTATCGGGTACCGTCTATGGAGCTGGTTCTCTTTCCGGGTAATCACATCTAATATTCCCTTGGTTCCACACAGTCCCTGGAGGGCAATAAAACTTATATGCCGCGCCGTTAGAACACTGCCAAAACAACCCTGGGTTTCTGTGAGGTATATATCCAGTACCATCTACACATAGATCTAAAGAAAAAAATAAACGTATGCCAAATAACATTTTTCTTCTAAAAATCAGCTGCTGTATATTAAACAATTAGCTTATACATCAGAAAATAAAATACTATAATAGGTTGATGTTTGTACAAAGTTTCAAAAAGATTTCTTAAACGGATAATGAAATATGCTCCGGAAACGAAATCGAGACGGAAGGACGGTCATCAGATAACAAAAAAAAAATAGGTTGATGAATGTAAAAGTGTTATAAAAGTATCTTGAACAGTTTCTAAGATATGCTCTAGAATAATAATCACATACCAAAAACTAAGTCAAATGTGTATCAAAAATCATTCAACAGAGAAATTTGTTACCATGGGAACACAAAAAAAATATAAACCCAAGAAATTCCTAATTAGCAAAAGGCACAACTACTGTACTAAGTTGAAGGGTTACGAGTTTCATAAATATATCTTGAACGGTTTATGAGATATGCTCCAGAAACAAAATTGTACACAAAAACTAAGTCAAATTTGTTTCCATGGAAACACATAAATCATTAAATACGGGAAATTCAACAACTACTATAATAGCTAGGTTAATGTTTATACAAAGTTTCAAGAAGATATCTTTAATGGTTTATGAGATATGATCTGGAAACAAAATTGTACACCAAAATCTAAGTCAAATTTGTTTCCATGGAAACACAAAAAAGTAAATCTCAGAAATTCCCAAATAGCAAACGGCACAACTACTGTAATAGGTTGATGTGTGTACAAAGTTTCAAAAAGATATCTTGAACGGTGTATAATATGCTCGGATACGAAATCAGGACGGACGGGTGGACGATCGGACGGAGCCCATTTCAATATCCCTCCCTAATTTCTTTCGACGCGGGATAATAAATACATTATCCTAATACCTTGCTTACCTCACTGGGGTCAGTATGTGCAAGACAACATATTTGAGATCTAAATATAGAGTAACGCACACATTTAAGAACCCCTGCTATACGAAGACGAAATGAAATTTAGGTAAGCTTTCGAAAAAAAAAATGGAATTTTAGAAAAAATGAGATTCTATGTGGGCTAGGCAAAGCAATAAATAACTTAAGATTCTTACTATTTCAAAGACACCCCCACCCCCGCCCATGGTTCGTCGTCTGTGTATCGCCGAGGTTCTTAAATTTGTCCGTTACCCTATATTTAGATCTCAACGGCTGCTGTTAAGCCATTTAGTCGGACGGGAAGTATTTTTAACAGCATGTTGTGTCGCGAGGTAACAAAGTCTGATTTGCTCACTAAAATGTTCCTTTAGATTGTATAGGCGTTCACAGGGACTGACAAGCAACCGTTTTGCAATAAAAAAAAGTTGCCCAGTAAAATATGTCTTTAAACGCGTCTTTAGATGTTAAAGGCGTGATGATAAACTGAATGAAAAGAAAATAACATCTAGTTTTAATTAGAATGGATCTTACCATCACAAGAGAATATATTGCATGTTGTTACTCTATCATCGGTTGCTGGTCCATCACAATTGTTCCCACCAAACTTGGGTGGTGGATTTGTACAACTACGATCCCGTGTCTGACTCTTTTCACCCCGGGCACAAACAGCGTCACAGTCGCTTGTATCTTGCCATTCACTCCAATCGCTCCACCCACCGTCAACTGAAATACACATAAAAGAATATTTATATGACCAGGGCCCTGTTTCACGAAAACTAAACTAAAGATAAAATCCAAAATTTAGTAGATACTTCAATTTTGATTGGCCAAGCACTAAAATCAATCTAATATTATCCAATCAAATTACTAAAATTTGGATTTTATCTTAGTTAAAATTTCGTGAAACAGGCCCCTGAGCACTTGCCGATTATAGCAGTGGTGCCAGCCTCCGACTTGAAATAAATTGAAAATGTACCCCACTGCCGAAGACAGAAAACAAACATCAAAACTGGGGAGAAAACTTGACATGGATCCCTTGAGTCCAGTGGAAGGGTCCCATTAACTGCAGTGAGGAACGTTCCTTCTCTTGCGCGAAATAAGAATCACCTGGATTCCGCTATAGTGGACTGGGAGTGTTGGACAGAAAAATGTAGTTTAAAAAGCTTTCCATAGTATCGAACTGTCGTAACGATCTAATTTAAATAATTCCCTCAGATATATCATAGTCGACACAGGCATGGATTGGTAGGATATTCATCTGATCGTGTCTCATTAATCGAGGATATCTTAGCTTAACGTCTCCAGATATATTTTAAACATGGTCCTTCCATTCGTCGTTCCATTAATATGCACTGCCAAATAAATTTTAAAGACATGGATACGAATTATCAATTTAAACAGGAATATGACTCGTCTAAATTATAACATTTTTGACATATACTCACTCACCGGGACATTTATTCCGTGTACAGGAACGGGTGTATCTTCTAACTTTTATTCCCTCACATTTTTTCCCGCCATTGGATGGTGGTGGGTTGTTACATTGCCGTCTTGCTATAACGAGCTGTGAACCAGTTCCACACTTTACTGAACATCGTCTAACACGCCGTGTCCATTTACTCCAACCTCCATCAGCTAATTTGGATTAGTATTATTCATTACTAAATGATGCAATCAGATAAACCGGTTTAATATATCCGCACAGCACACCAAGGATTATTTGTCGGCGATTTTCCTTGTAAACTACACAGCCCGACAGATTATCTCCAATATGCGCTACTGGAAGACAATCCATCGAGGATAAACCACAAGGGTTAATAGATCTATTCCCAAATGCAAATTTTTATAGCGGAAATTGGTTGTCCTAGCTTTTGGTAGAGGTGAAAGTGTTCAGTTGTGCACAAACCTATAATTATATTTATCGCAATTTTTTCATCTTGGCATTACTATGGCGAGTTATATATCTTCGCTACCAAAGATATAAAGAAACTATTAGGAAGAGGTGTCTACTGTGCGTTTGATTGGTTTCGTATGTCCACAATATTGACCCATATCAATATTAGTGTAGATTTATTGACTATCTAGTTAAACTCTTTGCATTTATAATAAGCGCGCATACAGGATTTTTTAAAAGCGATTTGATGCTTTATAGATCATTGGCGACTAATTAAATACCGTTTTTAAGGAATAATTTTCTGGTGAAATTTTTGATGGTTTCCATCATTCAATCGATTTACTGTGTTTAATACAAGGAAAACAATGTAAACTTACTACAAGTTATTCCCTCGCATACCTTATCAACAGATCTGAAAAATACAAACTAAATAGGATATGTTTTGGATATTTATAATATTATCGTGATTTTCAATATTTCATGTTTGTCTCAAATTCAAACCTCTAAACGTAATAGTTTATCGACCTTGACATGTCGCGGAGTTCTGTTTTATTCTTGCTCATTGTATTTGACCCCTCTCTCTTTTTCTTGCACCCACAGCATATTTTTAGTCTGAAGGAGAGTATTTCCCGAAATTATTACATGTATTTAGTTATCAATTTCATTGTATATAACAGATGCAGTCGCCCAACTTCTTTTATTTTTATTTATCGTAATTATTATGTACCTAATGATATAATACTATGGAATTTTCAAGTTTAAGAATACACTGTTCTATTTAGTGTATCGGGGCCATTATCAACACATGGCAACAGACAGATTTGGGATAAATACGATATGATATTATTTACATAGATTATTGCATTTAAATAAAAGAGGGGTTGGGTGGCCAAATGGTTAGCGCGTGGGCGTTGTATCATAAGGTCTGTCATTAAGTCAACTGGCGTGGTTTCGATTCCTCGCCTGTTCGACCTCGTGGGTTTTCTCCAGGTCCTCCGGTTTTCTCCCACTGCTAAAGACCCCTGGGTCATTCCATGTAAAGAGGGCCAGGGGTAGGAAATTGACCCCCTCGAGAAAATCTGGAAAAATATGTGTTATTGTACATGTAAAAACTAGAAACTATGCAAAATTTGTGATATGTAGCTTGGAAATTAACTGAGATACGGGTATTTGAGTTTCATGAGTTACCGATAAGTTTTCGAAACAAAATATGTATCTATAATTTACTCGAGTTTCAGATATCTTATTTTGACGTTTTTACTGAATATATACAGCTCAAATTTGGTAGTCTTAAAGAACTTTTTGTATAAATTACTTCAATCAGAGTACAGGTGAGTGGTAGGGTTTAATGTAGCAATATTGCTAGAAATTTTGCTCTTATAATTAATGGTGGTATTATATTTCATTAATTAATGTCTTTGGCCAATTGTACTAAATATGCACTAAAAATATAAGTGACAGGTTATAGAACCAAAACATAGCTGGTTCTATGTGTTAACAAAATACATGTGATTGGAAATTCACTAATTGCATCATTTGGCTTAAAGTAACCAATCATATCAGTAATTGCACAGGTTCAAGGTCATGATCATATGGTGTTCATATGTCCTATAAAAGAAATCATGGCAAACTTTTAAGGCAATTTCATTGGATTCCCGAGAGATCACCACCTGAGTTCCTAGACAGCAGCTTGATTTCAGAAGGGAAAAGATGTAGCAATTTCTATCAGCAGACTCCAGACTCGAAAATTGCCTAATATATTCGAGCCAATAGAACCCGGTAAATGAGCAAATAAAAATCTAAAACTTGGTGGAATTATAGTTTTTACTTTTGTCTCCAACATAATTATGTTAAAGCCATTCTTGTCCCAAGCCATTTAAATATTTTTTCGATTGTTTCAAAATCTGTGCTTTGGGCCAATCTATGCCAATTATCGTATTTTCGAGCCGGTTGAACCCGGTAGATGAGCACCTAAACTTGGTGGAATTATAGTTTATACTAATGTCTCTAACATGCCATCTCAATATTTTTTCGATTTTTTGAAAATCTGTGTTTTGGGTCATTCCATGTCAATAATCACCAAATGAGTTAAACCGTACCCCCCTTCGATTTTGCTGAAATTTGTTTTATATGTTTATCAGGGCTGAAAAAGCTGATATTCCAAATTTTAGCTTGATCCGAATAACAGTTCCTGAAATACAGTCCGCCTGATTTGGGGGATTTGGTCTAAAATGGGCGTGGTCGCCATTATTCAAAATATGACTATAACCCAGTAACCGATAAGTCAAAACTGCTGAGCTGAACTGTATATCTGCAATAGAAAGGTAAAAATAAGATATCTGAAACTCGGGTAAATTATTGATATATATTTTGTTTCGAAAACTTATCGGTAACTCATGATACTCAAATGCCCGTATCTCAGTCAATTTTTAAGCTACAGGCCACAAATGTATAGTTTTTATATGTACAATAACATATTTTTTTTTTCAAATCTTTTCGAAGGGGTCAATTTCCCAAATTTCTGAAAATTGACCCACTTGACATGGAGTGACCCTGCCGCTCCCCTGCCCCCCTCACCCAGGCACAAGCGAATTATTAAGATAAAATTGAACCATATGTTAGTCCCGAAATAGACTAGTTTGTATCGAGTGGACGTTAAACCCCATTTATCTGCATTTAAATAAGACAATTTTCATCATGTATATTGGGGGCTGGGAGTCCCTATTTTGCATTATCAGGTGTCCTGGAAATAAGCTGGTCCAGTGATGTAAAATGTTGGATATTCCAAATTTGACCATAGTCTTTAGTACCCATCATTAGTCACGACAGAATCCCTCCCAGTTAATTCTTAGAGAAATCGGTCCACGCTTCCCAATAGTACATATTGTTTGAATTTAGGTTAAAGTCGTATAGATAGCCAAACAAGTAAAATATAGTACCTCGTTGTTCCCTGGGGTAGAGTGGGGGCCACTCTCTGGCGTATTCAACCATGGTCGCCCCCCCCCCCCCGCGTCTTTAAAAGAGGAGAGAGGTAAGTAATAAAGCATAGCCAGTTCCTCAATCCTTTTCTGAGAATAAAATATTGTTTATAAAAAAATTAGGCGTTCCTCGAAAGACGTCATTCAGATGTCCTAGAGACATCATGTAGATCCTAGCTTTGACTCTGTACAGTTATTGAGTCTGAGTTCTAGGCTCATGAAACTCGGACTCTAGATTAAAACTTATATAATAAAATAAAACCAAGTACGAACAATCCAAACCATTAGACAAAATTCGAAGTCCTAAAAAAACGGTAAAGGCAAAATAGTTTAATCAGGCAAAATAGTTTAATCAGTTTAATCAGGCAAAATAGTGTAATCAGTCAAAATAGTGTAATCAGATTATGGACTGTTCGCCATGTACAAAATACACGACAAACAGTGGTAACAGGTGTCCGGAAGAGTAAGCTTACCCTGCCTGGCGCCACACCCGCCTTGGCTGCATATCCAAACTATTAGGCGAAATATATAACTAATATGTAATGTAATATCACAACCGTACACGGTTTAGCAGTAAAATAGTGACGTCCATAGGGAAGTCAATATTTCGAAGTTCAAGAAACACGAAACCACGATGGCAAGATTAGATAGCCTTACTCTAATCTTTCTGAAGATGGCTGTGACACAGTGTCACATTGATATTTTGAAGCCTGTGGCCATGATATTTTTACATAGTTCTTTATTGGCTGTTGTGAAACAGTATCGATAGTCTTAAATCTGTTATTTGAGCAACAGCATCATAGTTTCACAATAACGATGCAAGCTATTTTTCATTTGTGATGATGATGATAATTGCTGGTGATGGTGATATTGGTCATCAAGGTGATGATGGTGATAACGATGTTACCAGTGATCATCATCACAATGACTGTCGCGTACGGCCCGACGCGTCAAACAAATACATTTCAGATCATGAACAATAAGTGTTGGAATCAGGCTCGTAACTAAGGAGGAGGGGGTGGGAATTTTGCCCCCCCCCCCCGCCGCCTGTGAAAAGATTGTCGATCATAGATATACATTGTCCATCAATTTTACAGCACCCCTGAGAACACCCCCCCCCCCATCTCGTTGCTCTGAGCTACTTACGGCCCTGGTTGGAATAATAAAGTTATAGACCCAAATAGTGATGTGAGCCAAATAAGAAACAACTACAACTGGAAAAAAATACAAACCTGTCCTCAGTCTGAGATTCAGCAAAACATATAACACCCAAAGCTAGAAGTATGAACAGTCTCATGGTGAAAACTATGGAAGCCTATTGCGGCCATTTCAGAATCTCGTCCCCTCGCCGCGAGAAGTCGAGGGCGAGAAGACGAGAAGACGAGAAGTCGAGGGCGAGGGAGCGAGAACGCGAGAACGCGAGGGAGCGAGAAGTCGAGGGCGAGGGAGCGAGAGAGCGAGAACGCGAGGAAAAAGGGCGAGAATACGAGGATCTCGCCTCGAGAACACGAGATTACTTTCACCTCGACTTCTCGTCTTCTCGTCCCTCGACTTCTCGCTCCCTCGTGTTCTCGCCTTTGAAAAACCTCGTGTTCTCGCTCCCTCGCCCTCGACTTCTCGCTCCCTCGCCCTCGACTTCTCGCTCCCTCGCGTTCTCGCCCTCGACTTCTCGCCCTCGACTTCTCGCTCCCTCGTGTTCTCGCCTTTGAAAAACCTCGACTTCTCGCTCCCTCGCTCCCTCGCCTTTGGGTCAATCTCGTCCTCTCGTGTTCTCGCTCCCTCGCTTCGTCACTATCTCGTCTTCTCGTGTTCTCGCCTCGGAAGTGCAAGTATTAATTTTCGTGCGCAACAAAAAATCTTTCAACAATATCTATCAAAATGCAAATTTCATTTGATCAATTTCGGCATATGAAATTTACGTTTGTCCAGATTTTTGAATAACTATTTGTTACACACGAAATTAACTAATTATAGGATAAAAAAATTTGAAAAAAAGGAAAGTTTTGAGAGTAATTATTAAACAATGCACACGTAGGCCTACATTTTTGTCACTGGTTATAAAGTCGCAAAACTTGTATTTTAATTGTTTAATCTCATTTTTATATTAATCATGTTTTACATTTTAGTCAAAACGTGTGTTTTTGAGCCACGAGCAGACATTTGATTTTCCTATCTATGCTTATTATTATTACAGGTGATGAGCTCATTCGTGAATTTTTGGCGGATACACCAATATTGAAGTCTCTATATTATTATTTCTAAGACACACTATATCAATAAGGTAGGCCTTTCTTGGTGTGATTGTGTGGTATGGTGTGTGTGGTATGGTGTGTGTCATTGATTTTATGGAAATTTATAATGAATATTGAATCACAAAAGCAAAGAAATATGTTCTTCTAGAAAATGACTAAAAAACATTTATTTTCGTTTGTTTATTATTAATTCAGTGAAAGGCAAATAAGAAGAATTCTTAAAAAATATGGTCATAGGCGAAGAGGTGGAAATGACGAAGAGTCTATAACAGCTGCTATAAGAGTAGGTGTGAAGCCTACGTAATAGGCTAAATTTTTCCCTCCGAAACCTTACATATCTTGTGAAGAAATGACCCCGGTTTACAGAAAGTGGGAATAACGAGAATCAACAGCAATATCCCACACCCCACGGTACAGTCTGTAGTTACTGTTATATAATCACTAGGGTCGTATTAAGGGTAGGGGAGAGCGGAGCACAGTGGGCATGATTTCTTTTTTTTTAGTAAATTGACCAGAAGTGAAATCCTACAGAGAATCAAACTATGTACTCAGTTGAAGCCAGTCATATGTTTGATTTAATAGTGCTGTTAAAAAGTTAATAAATTGAAACTATTTCTGTGTAGATCATTGTAAAACCAAACTTTTTTTTGACCCAATGTGCCCCGTATGTGGGGTACACTGGGTCACACTATGGGACACAGTTGGCCATCAAGTATGTTTCTTAAAAAAAAATGCATAGAAAACACACTGAATTAACTGAAACTCATAAGGACTGTAAAAACTAATCTTTTAGTTCAAAATATGAATTTGTTTTAAGACTTGAACACAGATGCACATCTGAAAATTAAAAAATCCCAACATAACATTGAATAAAAAATTCTTTAACAGAAGAAAAAAAAATCCTTTATGCGAAAAATTCCTATGACTTGTAAGTCAGTAACGATTCGTATCCTAGGTCCAATATTTCTTTAAAAACAGCTCAAATACCCAGATTCTTTCTAAAATGGACAGATGATATTTAGCTAAACTCGAAATGCTTATGCCCAGTG
Source organism: Patella vulgata (assembly GCF_932274485.2). Taxonomy (NCBI): domain Eukaryota; kingdom Metazoa; phylum Mollusca; class Gastropoda; family Patellidae; genus Patella; species Patella vulgata. The sequence goes on along the minus strand of NC_065882.2, from coordinate 25,638,790 downwards.
TGCCCCTCTGAAGTGTGTCCCACTGTGCCCCGTCATCAACCATGACAGAAAATCGAAAATGGCAGGAAGACATGTGATAGTATTATGAAACAAAATATTTCTAATGAGAGTCAATCACTGTCTACTTCACCTGGAATATCAAGTTTGTGGGCTCTAACAAAATCTGGAGTAGCCAAGCAGTTTAACCAGTCCACTAAAAATTCACTTTTGCGTCACAAAAACGGTTAATGGCTGATAAATATCAATCAGTTTACATGAATTTATTGAATTTAGGAGGACAAATGGGGGCTATAAAGGGCAATTCCTCAGTGATGTCACAATTGAATTTTGCCAAAACAGTGTAAAATTACAAAGCCTGGCTTACTGTGCCCCATAGCCCACTGAGCCCCGCTCTCCCCTACTTTAGACTTATGGTCGCTTACTGAAGAAGTACCCAATTTTGGGAACAAAATGACAATACATAGTCATAAGACAGTTATTATGTAGCACGTTGCGTTTTTCGATGGCTTTTGCAATGAAAATATTAACAACAGAGTTTTTAGACAATGATTGAGATATCCATGGCGATTTTAGTTGTGTCAGATAGCTAAGACTATTCAACATTTGCTGATATTTGCAATGGTATCTTTAGAAAATTTAGTCGACCCCCAGCCAGATCTGTAGGCCTAAATATTTTTAAAGGGCTTGCGTTATAGCCTTATTAGCCTAATGGTTAACCCTGCCTTGATAATGACCAATGCTTTAGATATAGGCTTCTAAATCCAACGGGGGGGTTGGGATGGCCTAGAGGTCTGGAGTGCCGCGCTTCGACCCCTAGCTGGCCGGTCACCTCTGGCTTGCGGCTGTGGTTTCGATCCCTGGTGTGAGCGTATGTGGCATGGAGATAGGGGCGCCTTCTCAACCTCGTGGGTTTCCTCCGGGCACTCCGGTTTCCTCCCACTGCTAAAGACCCCTACGCGCAAGCGAATTATTGAAATTAAATTGAAACCATATGTTAGTCCTGAAATGACCTAGTTTGTGTCGAGTGGACGTTAAACCCCATTTCTCTCTCTCTCTAAATCCAACTACTTTAATGGTTTGGCATGGAAATGAAAAAAAAATTCTTTTATTTCAGGAGGAATTGACTGGAAGTGGACGGTGCCTTGGTTACAGGGCTTTAGCGAAAAGACTCCTGTCAAAATATGGCCTACGTGTTGCTAGGTATTTCTATCATGTTCTGCAATGCAACTGCGTGTTAATGAAACTTGGCATTCTTGAACTTAGTAGTGTCTTAATCATAAAATGAAGGTCAAGCAGAGTTAGGCAATTTCATCGAAAGTTGATTACATTTGTCGCAAACATTTGAAAGCAGCCTCACCCCTACAGATTTGAACTGATAACAATAACACTTGGTATACATGTCCTCAAACGAAAATAAATTTAAATGTTAAACTATTTAACTTTTACATTCCAGTGTATAACTTGTTTCGCAACTTCCTGGACACCATAGTACTTAAAAGCTTGACCACATTGCCAGCTCTAGTTAGTATCACCAGGAAACAATTAAGTAAGCATGTGATTCAGGTAGTCCCTGACAATTCACGGCTGCTTATGAAAGAGTGGAGGGCTATGTGCCCCGCCCCCTCCCCGCACCACTACACACACACACACACACAAAAAGTCCTTTATGATAGCATTTACTTACATCGGTGCATACATTGTTTCTTGTGTGTGTGTGAAATAGCTTTATTTAAAGTGATATTGCAGACAATTACATGTTATATTATGAAAAATGAAATATTTCTGAGTGGAATGTGGAAGGATTGATAAAATATCTATTTTGTTTCTAGTAATACGCTTGTATTACTTACAGGGACAAGGTTTACACTTTATTAAAGTTAATGGACCCCGAAGGGGTGAACCTTCGCAAGAAACACCAACTGTCAAGGAGAATATATGTCAACAAAGGTCCAAACTATTTAATCCACATAGATGGGTATGACAAGTTGAAGGCCTATGGCTTTGCGATACATGGTGGAATATGTGGGTAAGAAAAACTGTATTATAATATGACTTCTTTGATAGGCACTTATAGTTATGGAACATATTAACACAAGGTACAATTTTATGGATGCTTAGTATTAAACTCAATAATTATGATTCCATGAAATTGTAGCTAGTGTTATTATGATATGCCCTTTTATCCTAATGAAACCACCTGCCAGAATTAAATAAAGTTTACTTAATAGATTATTATTAGTTTTTATTTTAATGTTATATTTCTCTGTGTCCTCAGATTTCCTCGCACTGCTAAAGATCTCTCCGCACAAGGAAATTATTGAAATGAAATTGAAAATTATTATGTTAGTCCCGAAATGATTTAGTTTGTGTTGAATGGACGATAAACCATATTTTTCTGTCGCTCTATTATTATTATACAACATTTATATAGAGCTATATTTCACATGAGTGTTCCGGTGCGCTACAATAAATGTAGAAAATATAAATCTATAAAATCAGTAAAGAATAAATAATATCTATAGAAAGATTAATTGGACTTAAAAGCTAATTTACAGAAAACTGTAGAGCTAACAAGAAGCAACCAGGAGCGCTTCGCCTGCGCTTTTATTAGTTTTATTTACATTTGTTTGGACTACTCAATAATAAAACAAGTTTTATAAAGCTTTACCAAAAAGAGAATAATGTCAACTTGAAATAATGAACCTTACAGCTTCACTAATAAGTTTATTTTGCCTGTTTTCAGTTTCTGAGAGATTGAAAATATTGTTAACAGCTCAGCATATCACAATAAGTTGTATTACAGATTAAGATTAACTATTTTCAGATATTCTAGACGAATTTTATGGCTTCGTGTTGGTAGAACCAACAATGATCCAGAGGTGGTTGCAGGCTATTTTTTAGAATATTTGCTTGGAATTGAAGGTGAGAGTAGAAGCATAATGTGAAATTTCTCACGAAACATTGAAATGTGCATCGATACAGAGAGAGAGGGAGGCATAGAATGCGACACTTGTGGCTATTGTACTACGCTGTTGTTATTGTGTTCCCAAATATTGTAGCATTCCAGTTTTTTCGTATGGTATTATTGACGAGGGCGAACCACGTGGTATCTTAAGAGATCTGTCCCTTTCAATGGCAAAATGATGCGTACATAATCGTAGGTTGTTAATCGCATATGATTATATTGCCCCCCGCCTTGCACGATGCTTTATGAAAGCACACACACACAAGAAACAATGTATGCACCGATGTAAGTAAATGCAATTAATTAATATGTCCCATCTATTTATTATAATCCCATATAATAATACCCATTTTAAACTTATAGGAGTTCATCGATGTATTAGAGCCGATAAAGGCACAGAGAACAAAATAATTGAGAATATCCAGAAGTCACTAAGATGGTATCATGGAGATGACATGGCTGGTGAAAAAAGCTTTTTGTATGGACCATCACCGGCAAATCAGGTAATTTTCTTTTATTAAAAAAATTCAAACTTTAGAATACCAAATACATTTTCAATTTAGTCCCTTTTATTCGCCCTTTGTCTGTCCGCCTTTCCTCAGACAGTCTGGCATCCACATATGCGTGTAAATGCTCTAGAGTTATGACCCATGGTCACTTTTTAAAATTTTGTGGTTGCTAAAGTTGTTATCCGATTCTCTTGAAATTTACGATCATTGATCACCCTTAATCAATCTGAACCTCTTGTGGACTCTTTACAAGCGTAAGTGATTAACCGATTGACTATAGTATTTATGTACATGAGATGAAGTGGCTGATAATTACTTTCAGAGTTATTGCCATTTATCACTTCGAAGACTGGTTTCAGTGGGGTACATCCCTAATCTGCCCAATCTGCCACGCCTACAAAAATGTCAAAATTGACATCGAATCCATTCACTTTTTTTGAATTGTTTGTTTAATTGTGGTTTCTGGGTATGATGTCTTGTCCATATATTTGTTTTTATGTAAATTATGTGTGGTGTAATCCCCCTGCAATTACTATATAAGTAATACGATCAGAAATAGTTTTGAAATGTTGCGATGCTATGTCTGAATCTTAAAATGCAAAATCTGACCGCAAAAGATGGGGCCACACCACAAATTCGGATCTACGCAAAAAACTTGTTGAGAAAAACTCGGTCTCATAAATTCACAGGTCGGGTGACGATTCCCCCTCCCCCTTTAACCACCGAACTAGTAGTGTCTTGTGAATGCTATCATTACCTTTGAAAGAATAAATAAATGTGACACCCTCTGTGGACTGCTCGGGTGAATTGTGTGCTGTGGGTGTATGTTTCGTTGTCTAGCAATTTATCTTTGTTGAAGTTGTTACATGTTTAGTATATACCAATGATCGTCTCTTGTAGCGGATAGAAAGATTCTGGCGGTCTGCAAAACAGGGTGGTTGTCAGTTCTGGATGGATTTATTTAAGGATTTAGAAGCTTCAGGAGAGATTAATACCGAAAATGGCCAAAACAAGTGTGTATACATCATTTCAACATTTTTAGATCCATATACTGTTATGTGGACATGTGTTGTCATCATAGTGACCACCACTCTAGCAAGTGATGATATGTGTGGTTATTTTGATATGATATTGGATGGTGAATATTGACAATTTTATACAAAAGGGTTGTTTTGTTACCCCAAAATACTGTATCGAAATAAACTTTAAATTGAATCTGAATGAAATTTAAATATGCAATATGTAAGATTTAGATAAAGATCTCGCCTGTCTATAATAGTTTAAAAATAGATAATGCAAAATGAATATATCGAAAATGTCAGTCAAATTACTTTATTATGAGCGAAATTATGAATGTCTTCTTGCCTACCAATTGTCACTATCTATAATTAAATCTACAAACTTTCCTCTAATATACTTACTTGAGGTAACAATAAGCAATACAGAATAATTATATTCTTGACTTAACTTTTAATTGTTCTTAAGGGATAATTTTTAATTGTTCTTAAGGGGTAGTATTTAAGTGACACCCATTCATTCATTCATTCATTTAGATGACTTCTTGGGGCCTTGTTTATGTAATGTTTATAGTTAGATTATCGGTAGTCAAACTTAGGTGCCAAGTTATAAAGAAAGGCTACTTGGCATATATTTATGATAGAGCCTCCATTATTAAGGTCCCTACAATGTAATACATTCTATAGGTATTGGTATTGTTTACCTTTTTTGATATGCTTGAATTAACTAATACTAATATAATATAATATGTTTACAGCAAAGTTAACAAGCATACATATTAGTTTTCATATTGATAATGCAGTATTGGTATCATTATGTCTTACAGAGAATGTTTCAGGTTTTGCTTCACAAATCTCATTCAAAAAGACTTAGACCAAATCCGTAAAGACTGGAATCAACATAAGATGAGACCAACTAAAGGGGCAGAGTGTCCTGCAGGCAAACCAGACTTGTTATATTTTACTCCACAATTGTTTGGTAAGGCGACAATCACAAGATTTAATATGAGAAATTATTTTCACCATATGGGGGTAGAAACTATTTGGTCATTATTTGATCATTAAATGAAAACTAAGCTGCTTTTATGTCATATATCAGATATTTTTGTGTGATTTTTTTTTTTTCATTTTAATATTCAGATACAGTTGATTACAAGACCGAAGTTGCTGTTGAAGATCTTGATAGTTTTAGTCAGTTTTGTAAATTTTATGGACCCAACGGTTGTTTAAGAGAATTTGAAAATGTATGCTCAGAATTGTTAGTGCAGGCCGGAAAAGAGATGCCAAATGATCCAGAAGAGGCATTAGAATTATATAGTTGGCTAAAAATGAGAAGTGACTAATTAAACATACAGTGTTTGTGGACCCTCTAGAGGGTACAATTTTTATATGATTTTGATGAAACTTGAAATGTATGGTTATAGAATATAACCCAAAGATCTTGATTTCTTTCGATGTGGTCCCTCTAGAGGTCACAATTATTATCCGATTTACAAAACCGTTCCACTGTATATTTCACTGTTACATAGTTATGATGGTTGAGCTCGAATTTCATAAAAATTGGACTGATAGTGTAAAAGTAGGTTATGTAATACCATGGTTGTTAATCATCTGGAGGTCACAATTTTTTTTATCAAATTTTGATGAAAATAAAAATATGTTTTTATCCTATAGATCTTGGTTCCTTTTGATATATCGGAATGGTAATTTCCTGGATTATGACCCCTGAATGTCTGAAAATCCGTGTTGGCCAATTGTTGTTCATCTAGAGGATAGACTTTTTGCCTGATTTGGAATAAATGTTTAAATTTATCACCGTTACACAATAATGTCAGCTGATTTTGAATTTCATAAAAATCGGACTGAAACAGCTTGACAAACTAGCCACTCCCCGTACGCAATAAGGTTATGACCCTGTAGATGTCACAATTTTCTTTTTATCCGATCCAATTTCAGTGAAACTTAATTTTATTTCCTATAGATATGCTTTCATATTGATACTTGAGCGTATCGAATCGTAACTTGCCCCATTATGGCTCTTGATATTCCTTAAAACACATCTTATATTAGCTTGTTATCTGTCCATCTCTTGCAAAATGTGGGTGTATCTTGCCTGGCAACCGCTGGTCAAACAGTTTGGAAGACAAAGCTTTTATTGAAGGCCAAGGGTGTATATTAACCTATTATTCATCAGCCTGAACTAAGGTTTTGGGGGGGTTGGATGGTCGAATGGTTAGCGTGCGCACACTGTATTGTTCAGCCTGCTATTGAATCAACTGGCATGGTTTCAAATCCCCAGTTGTACGTGACAAGGAGCAGGGTCGTCTGTCCAACCTCATGGGTTTTCTCCCACTGCTAAAGACCCCTACGCGCAAGCGAATTATGGAAATACAATTAAACCATATGTTAGTCCCGAAAGGACCTAGTTTGTGTCAAGTGGACGTTAAACCCCATTTCTCTCTCTCTCTATAAGGTTTTGCAAGAATACCCTAAATGGTGTTTGATTAGTTGCTGGGAAAGGCTTTACCCATAAGGCCTTATTAACAGATATAGGCCTGAAATGCAAAGTATGTTATTTTCTCTTCTATTTGTCACAATCACCTCTCGGGATAAGCACTGTAATCCATCGAAGGCATAAGCTAAACAGTTAAGGAGCACTAGTGAGGTGGTGGGGGTGGTGGTACTGTATTGTCAGCACCTTCATGATACCTGGTGCAATTAAGCTATTGGCCTCAAATTTCAATATTAGATACAATCTTACTTATTAATTTAACCAGGTCTAGGATCCTGTAATATTTAACCCTCCCAAAAAAATCATGACAGTATGTCTGAACAGTGGGACTTCGTAAATAGGGGAAGGGTGAAAGGGTTTTAGTTATTGCCCATCCGGACATGGAATGATCTTGTAGATGTATTAAATACATATTTGTCTTACACTGTTGTTTTTTAGTCAAATGTGTAAGCGGTTTCTACCCATCAATGAAAAATCTTCAAGACTTTCCTTTGACCACCCTATCCCGTCCCTTTCAAAAATCCTGTATCTAGCCTACATTTTAAAAACAGCAATAAATCTAGAATCTTAAAATGGTAGAAGGCCTAGTCTTTATGGGATGTAGTCAGTACATACACAGAAAAAATTTATGAATATTTAATAACTTAACAAGATACAATAACAGTTTCTTAATAAAAGGATTTTTTAAGAAATTAAAATTATGACATTAACTATGCCTAAAGGTACAAAATCATGTTTAACCCAAAATTTACATGGAACAGTTGATCATCAAACTTAACCAATTTAATATGGAACCTAATTAAGGCAACATCATTAAACATATTCATCAACAATAATAAAACACATGGCAGTACACTAATCCATATTTAAGGATAGGTTGCCTCTCAACAAAAAAATCCCCCACAGCAGCTAAATCGAATGGACAGTTGCATAATTTTTTTTTTGTCGTTAATGAAACATTTATAATGCACATAAATCGGATTAAGAGTAACAACTCATTAAGTAATTAACAGAAAATCATTAGAATTTGTTTGGCTCATGCTAAAGTTTAATATACAAAACATTTAATATCATGGATTTAGCTGTTTAAGTTCATCAAAAATCATTGAAAATCAATAAGATCTCATAATCTTCAACTCTGTTTTAGTGAATATAATATCAAATCAGATGATAACTTTGGTCGGAGCATCCACAGGATTTTAAAAGTGATCAAGGGCCATAATGTTGACAGTAATTATCAGAAATTGTTGAAAATCAAAAAGTGTCTTTAACTTAATCTTTAAGTGGCATTTATTGATTGGGAAACAAATTAACAGAACAAAATTTTTATGGGGAACAATCACTGGTTTTATTTGATGTTTCGACAACTATCCTCTTATCGAAACGTGGTGCTTTTAGAATAAAACCGGTGATTGTTTCCCATAAAAATTGTGTTCTGTTGATGCGTCTTTAACTGATGACCTTAAACACTGTGTATAAATTTAAAGTCAATTGGATATTAACTTTAGCCACTAGAGCATCCACAAGAATTTTCAAAGTAATCATAGGCCATGGCAGTAAACATCGAAAATCATTCATGACCTTAAACACTTAATAAATTTAATGTGAATCGGATATTGACTTTAGCCTCAAGAGCATCTGCAATGTTTTTCAAAGTGATTAAAGGCCATGACTGTGGCAGTAAATATTAGAAATGGTTGAAAATCAGTCTGATGACCTTAAACACTGTGTATAAATCTTTAGTCAATCAGATATTAACAGAGCTAACCAAGGTAACGACAAAATTTACAACCACATTTCAATGTGGGAGTTTAAAAATTAATGTAAGAATTTTAATCTTAAAAAGGTTTGTTGTGATTGCAATGAAGACATTCAAATTAACTTTATATGCAAAAGCCTGTATATTAATCATTATTTCTACCCATTGTCAAATAAGAAATTCCCTATGAAATTAAAACAATTTAATTCTCCTTTTCAAATAATAGAAAACCAGTTTCTTGTAGGAAATTTACATGTACAAAATGTTCAGGCATAGGATTTGGTACAAAAAGTCTTGCAAAGGGAAGTAGTTTGTGTTTTACTGATACCGGTACTGCAATTCTGACAACAAAGAAATTAAGTTACAAAGAGCATATTTAATAGGTAAACGATAAAAAAATATAAAGGTAATATTTGTCGGACTTTATCTGTTTGCAGGTGTAAAAAATACTGCTTCATTATTACTATACATCTTTTAACATAAAATTTTATGTTAAAAATTATAAATAACTCAGACTGCAAAAATTGATAATGCAAAATTTATACATTGCATATTTTCTTAGATTGTTGCAGCTTTACACAGAAATAAATAAAAACTGAATCAAAGAACATAAAATATATCACAAAGAAATAAATTTAAAACGGGTTACCCCCAAAGGTAAATAAGAAATTATTACACAAACAAACATAAGCAATACTTTAAATTTAACTATCTTAAAAACTATCAAATTGATTGGATAAAACAGACTAAGTTGTATCACAAAAAAGTGTTTTTAAATATAACTATCTTAAAAATTATCAAATTGGTTGGATAAAACAGACTAAGTTGTATCACAAAAAAGCGTTTTTAAATATAACTATCTTAAGAACTATCAAACTGATTGGATAAAACCGATTTAAGTTGTATCACAAAAAGGGCAATTTTAAATTAACTATCTTAAAAACTATCAAATTGATTGGATAAAACAGACTACGTTGTATGACCAAAAAGTGTTTTTAAATATAACTATCTTAAAAACTTTCAAACTGACTGGGTAAAACAGAAAAAGGCAAGTTAATATTTTAAGCGTCAGTAAAAATATTGCCAATTCTTAAAGACATGGCCATTGCAGTTTTGAATGCATCATAATCTTTTAACACTGGAATGTTAAGGGTATTAGCACAAGTATTTGCAAACGGGGCAATGTCCCATTCAAAAGATGGGTGTCTAAACAGTAGCTTTAGTGGTGGGTTGAATCCCAGTGGAGGTATGTCCTTTAAACCAGTCACAAAAGATAACAAACTACCCAGTTCATCTGTTTCTGAAATTTAAGAGGATAAATAAAAATTGAGTTTCATCCACATCTATTGTAAGCCTGCAGTTGTCAAGAAATTAAAAGTACATTATGAAAGCGCTAAATCTGCCTTTTGCAGATCTTTTTTTGGGCCTGAAATCTTATCTAAATTATTCAGGCCATTATCAACTCTGGATGCCATTGGATATCTATATATTTTACTTAAAAGTAGATAAGAACGGTGGTTGCAAATAATGCAAATATCCTATCCAACCTTTAAAAGTTAATATCTTTGCTCGCAATGGAACAATATTTGGAGACAAGAAATACCTATGGACTGTCAGATGGACATGGGCAACCATACCATTTGTCCCATGGTATTATTAAAAATTTACACTGTACTGTTGTGTGGTTCACTAATCTAACATGATAAAGGTGGGACAGAACTAATAGACAATGAAAAACAGAAAAATATACTTGAGGATGATTACCTTCAAGATCCAGAAGAAAATCTCTCCAATGAGCATGGCTGTTTAATTCCTGTTCAAGCGAAAAGCTGTTTTCGCTAAAAACCGGAGTAAACAGGTGATCAATATTAATGGACGACAATTTTTCATACGAGAAAACAAAAAGTTCTCTCATGACTTCTGGATTTTTAATTATTTCCTTTCTCAAACCTAAAGAATCCATCCCTTCACAGAACCTAAAATAAAGTTAAAATTAGTTGTTTAGGGATATTTATTGATGAAATATGTTCATATTTCTATAATAAGTCATTCAATGTGGAAGTTTAACAAATTTCTCAGGCAAACCGCATTTCCTTCTACTTTTTTTCCTGATATTAATTGCCTATGGATTAACATGCATTGACTTATGGAGGACATCACTTTTTTTTATCTCCCCATTAAAAACTTGTAGCTTTTCTACGTCCAGGAACACCAATTTTTCAGATAAACAGTGATCAAAAAACATTCACTTACTGATTCAGTACTCCTTTTACCCTGTCCACAACAAAATACCGTGTTAATAATGTGACTAGACTTTCTTTATTTTTTACATCGAATATAAGAGGTATAGCTCCTAAAAAGTCTATATGGCCAATAAGAGGCTGAGCAGCCTCTTGTAACATTATTACATCATCTGCCCTTGACAACTGTTAAAAAACGAAAAAAAAAAAAATATTCATCAGTATAATCATACAACAAAACACCAGCTTTTATATGCATTTTCTAATACAATTAAATTGGAACCAGATTCGGCACCCACCGTATGATACAATCACTTTGACAAACAGAAAAGATCCTGCATTTGAATTTTACTACTGAACAAATCTATATCTAATACACTAGCATTCGAAATACCTCTTTAATTTGTTCTCTGATTTGATAATCTACTATGTCATCCAATTTTGGTTCACAAGAGCCAAAAGCTATCAGATCATAAAGGATTCCAGAAAAGAATCTTGGCACTGGACCTTTACATTGAAAAAATAGAAACAATTATGTTAAGATTAAATGAGTCAATTTATCTTTGATCCTTAAATATAAATTATGAAATGGAGTTTAAAATCCTTCTTTTCTGCTCCAGATCAATTATGTAAGAATCAGATAAAGAGCTGGCGTCTGCTATAATAGTTCAAAAATAAATATTTGAAAAGTAATATATTGAAAATTTCCTCAAATTAAGTTATTCTTAGAGATGTTGTCACTGTTTGAAGTTCTGACAAATTTTTTATTATCACTGCAACATTACTTGTCTTGTTTATCAAGACTCTCTCACGTCTCCACGTTTGAATTAAATCATTAAATGGCAATCGTATTGCATCCATTTACATCTGCTGGAGAGTTGATTATAGGCTTGTCAAGTAATAAGTAAATATCTAAATAATAGTTTTTATAACATTTGAGGCCTAAATAAAAACCCACATTAGGCAGATTTAGCTCTTATATAATGTATCTTTAAAGGTTGTTTAAAATTAAAACACCAATTAAAGGTTGCAAACATCTGCAGTCTAATAAAGTAAGCTAAATAAAACAGATTGATTAAATCTGTAGAAACATAATAAAAGAAATTTAATAATTTTGTTTTAGGTTTTTAGTTTTAATTTACATCAATCTGGAAGGAAAATCACTCAGAAATTTGTTTGTATGATAAGGATAAATATCAAGACAGAATATAGGTAGCTGGTATATGCATAATATCAGTTAAATATCTATATATACTTGAAATGACACTGTATTACTACAATGATACAATATTGCTTTCAAAAGTTCAACAATAACTGCAGATACCTATGCTGTTTGTTAATTTCAAAATCTCTCTAGGCTTAAATGTAGATAAAGCGATAGATTATTGTTCAAAATTCATCTTAAGTGGTGTCTAATGACATTTTTATGCCCAGACATACCACAGACATCCAAGTTGATAACATCCAGAAATTCAATTGTAACTGCAGCTACCTGCATCACTATATACTTAATGTTAAAAGGAATGAATATCAAAATACTTACCACGGTGAATTACTGAATATGATATGATTTTTCCAAACAGTCTGTAATCATCTCTTTCTTCACCTGAAAAATAATTTAAATCGTGCAGTTAAGCTAATAGATATCCCCGCACTGAGCCTCCAGTGGGTAAGACGCTGGCTCGCTAGTCTGGAGCTCAGGTGTTCGATCCCTGCATTGGTTGAGAAAGTGCATCCAGATTTACTGGTGTGGTTCCCCCTTGTCAGTGATGCCGGACCGAGGGCCCGACAAGGACAGCTGTCTAGTTGTTCGGATCGGATGGAAAACCAATGTCTGATGACAACATTGGCATGCGCATATAAGTCAGTAAGCGTATTCCCATCTTCATTAGTTCAGTTCAGCGCCGAACAGTAGAACATTAAAACCCCAGACTATAAAGCCACTAAGACCACAAGATATATATATAGCAAAAGGAAATAACTTGAAGATATCCGTAAAATAGCATTTTTCCCTTCAATCGAATAGGCAACCAAATTGGCTCAGATATAATCAAAACTAAAAACCTCCATGGTGTTAACAAGATATTATGACAAACCGGAATAATGACAATATATAACCATACTAAAATGTGAGCATATAACAAGATAATGTCAGTAAGTCTGACTGGTTACTTGGGAGCAAGTGGAAGCATGGTCACAAAGGTTGATTTCAGTTGACAATGCTGATTTTATTAGTATGATTCACCTGTGCATTTGATACTTACTGGGGATATCAGGACAGAGCATTTTACACTCTGACCCTTGAAACACTTGTGAATCTTTTATAGAGCTCATTAGAAGTTGTAAAAGTTCTCTGGATGGTCCCCCATCATCGATACCATTTTCCCCTGAAAATTTGACGCTTAAACCGAATTCGGGCCTGAAGGTTTTTCTGGAAAACGCTCTCCTTGTTCCAGACAAAACATCACCTCGGCTTACATTGATGATGTTTTTCTCATTTTTTATCTGACTATTCAAGCGAACTAGAATCTCTTCCAAGCTCTCAGCTCTGAAAATAAAATTAAGATAGTTTTAACTACCTGATATATTGTGCCCGTCTAAATTTTTTCTTGCCTTTATTGGCCTAGATATCAGTGCTTAAGAGTAAGGCATAAATCTAAATATATGCATTTGGTAAACAGGATATTAGACTTGGACGATAACTCTAGAATACATGCTTGTTAAATCACTCAAATGAAATTTGATCTACCGGTATACCTTATGCTCATAACAATTGCATAAAAAACAGTCTGTCATTACGAACACATCACATAAAAATTATCAGTTCATACCAGAATGAATCAACTACAGTCACACCACTTCCATGCATGTGAAGAAAGCATTAATCTAATCAAATGGGCAAAAGCTTTGCTGATGAGAGTCATTTACCCTTTAAAACCAATTGACTCTGGTTTACCAGGCCTTATCTAGAGCCTGAATTAAAGATATGCCTATGAATATGATGATATAAATTTGTCCCCTTCTGGGTGAGTGTTTTAATCTAGCCTAAAAGTTTTGTGAGGATCATTTCAAAATATGGAGCATACGCCCAACAAAAGTATCATTTATTAAAGACAATTTACTTACTTTTTACATTTCTTGAAGGTTATCTGCAAGTAAAAAGATCGCTTATTTCATAAGATGGCATACACGTACACACAATAATGAAGACTGCTGTGCCAATTTTAAATAATAAAGAAAGATCCTTGGGTGGGCTGAAAAGAGGGCTAAAAAATTGAGTATTTCTGACAAATTTAACTTTTACTTTGGGATTTGATATCAGTCTGATTACTGGAGCAGACTGAAGGTGGTTGCGTCTTATTCTTCAAAATAAATCGGTAGCCATTCTATGATTAATGGACTATAAAATATTGGCCAAGGTCCTTTGGTGAGTGAGGGCTCAACTGAATAGAGTTAAAGGCCCAACTTTGTCCTAAATTTTCAATAGTCTTTTTTGTATTTTTTGTACCCTCAACATCATTTTAAATTGCATCTTGATTATAAATTATTCTATTTATATACTTACAGTTGGTGTTCCTGAATAAAATGAGATATCCGGTAGTTCATCATCTGTGTCATCATTGATGATATTTGTTGCATAATTTACAGCATTAATTGCTAGTTGTGGTTGAGTACAAGTAGCTGAAGTTTGTTGATTTAATGTGGTAGATGAAGTTGATGATGATGGTGGTTGAGTACATGTGGCTGAAGTTTGTTGATTTAATGTGGTAGATGAAGTTGATGATGATGGTGGTTGAGTACATGTAGCTGAAGGTTGTTGATTTAATGTGGTAGATGAAGTTGATGGAGATGGTGGTTGATTTAATGTAGCTGAAGTTTGTTGATTTAATGTGGTAGTTGAAGTTGATGGTGATGGTGGTTGATTAACCGTTGTGGTTTTTGCATACAAATATAATCTCACGGGATTAGATTTTATCTCAGAAAAATATCCATCAAGGGAAAAAAGATCACCATTCAACAGTCTTGATGGCACACGTTCACCAGCAAAATTTCCGATGAATGTTTCACAATGTGAAAGTTTTATGTTTTTATGGACTGCTTGACCATCTGGGAAGAAAGTTGCAATCATTTTTTTTTTGAAGGTCTGGAAGAGAATACTCTTTGGGAAGATCCATAATTATAGATCCCCCTCCTTGAGATAGTGGAACTAGTTTAAAACTCTGTCCTGTAGATAACTTCCACCCAGTATATAATCTATGATTGGACTTGAACTTGTTGTTATTCTGTGTTTTTTTCTTTTCTGATAGCTCTTTGAATTTCTTTAAAGATGGCGATTCACACTGACCTAGAAGATTTGAATTTGTGAAGTCAAAACCAATGAATGGAAAATGCATTTGCCATACAAGAACCAGATTATATCAGCCAGATTAAATCTGCCAAGCAAGGGCAATATGCCAGTCATCCATATATAGCATTCATAGTACAGTCAGAACACTTATTTGATTTTAAAAATACCTGTATCTGATTTTGAAAATCTTCAAAATGATAAACTGAGCATATTGAGGTATGCATTATATATGAAAGATCTGCAGCCATTTCAAAGACAAATCTAGACCACGAAATTTAACTAAACACAAGGAATTAATACCTAATATTCCTTAAAGTTAAGTTCTAGTTTCAATGAGAACATACATGCTAGTTGGGGTGAAAAGCAGTTAACCAAACATGTTCTCATGCGCAGCTAAATTTACCAGCAGTTATTCAGCTAACAGGATAAAAATTTCAAAAAGACATAATTAAACTGCAGATATATGACAATTGCATATATTACTGAAATATTATAAACATAGCCTTGCAAAGTGTGTAATTACGCCTACACAGCAGCTCTGCCTCGACAGCAGCACATCTGAAACAGAAGGATGCAGAAATAGGGTTCATCCTCTCATGACCCCAATTCATCACACCCAATTTGAAAAAACACTGTAGCAGTTATCATATTCCAGAAAACAAATTTGAAAAAAAAATCTGTTAAAAACTGTATCCACAATAGCATTAACAAGTCAATTATTGACAGGCGGACCGACAGACAGACATTGGTGACAACGTATTTCATATGTGGGCATATAAAAATAAGTTAATAAATGCAGCATATAAATTATAAAGTTCTAACTCTGGGGCATAACTCTAGTGGTCTTTATCGAAAATAAACGGCGCTTATTTCGATTTAAAAAAAATATGGATTGTAGTTAACTCTGGGGGTTAAAATTGGCTAAAGATTTTCGATAACTTCCGTCTGTCATTGACATTTCTTGTTTGTACACATGAGTTAACTACAATCCATACTTTTAACAGTATTTCGGTTTTGCCAACATCTACTATCGCTATCCCCAGACTTTGCACATGCTACTTACCATTCAAATATGTTCTACATCTCTGTCTCAACCTAGCACGGTCCCCAATAGCACTCACACCAAGGAAATTAAATTCTGAATCGGTTAATGTTAGAACTTCTGGAGGGCCAACCTGTTAAATAAACATATATTAATGAAGAAAACCAGCGGCTGCTAGACACGATATGCCCACATTTTGCAAGAGATGGTTAGAGAACAAGCTGGAACAAAAGTGATTTTCCATGCGATCAGGGGCTATAATCCAGAAAGTTATGATCTGAATTGCGCAAATATCAAAAGGGACTGACATCTTTGTGATATAAAGATATATTTTAAGTTTCGTTAAAATCGGATAATCAGCAGCTGCCAGGCAGGAAACTCCCACATTTTGCAAGGGATGAAAAGAGAATAAGCTAAAAAAAACAAAAATTTTTGGTACAATCAGGGGCCATAATCCAAAAAGTAACGCTCTGAAATACACAAATATCAAAAGGGACTAAGATTTTTTTAATATATGAAGATATGGTCTAAGCTTAATTAAAATCGGATCAAAATTGTGACCCCTAGAGGGTATCCATAACCTTTGTATTACTTATATACACAATTTGCAGACAAAGAGCGGCCATTTTGTCTGACAGTTTTGGTCCGATTTTCACAAAATTCAAACATCATTAGGGTGTAATGGTGATATACTTTTTAAATCAAAAAATAGGTTGCCAGGCAACGAAACATACGCCGCATTTAATCACATCCACATCCAATAATTATAAAATAGTAATATGGCAACGTTCGGTCAATTATAGGACTACGCCTCCAGAACACGGAAATCTATAGGGCACCTAACTGTACCGAGTGACCTAGCTGTTACTGTTAAAGGGACAATAACACTCTTGCTGGCTTGGCAGCTCTAGAAAATAATTAATAGTCTTATTCTAAGTACCCGTACCAGATGTTTATGTGTCCTACCTGTTGTGTAAATTATCCATTACAACCTATTTTACTTGTCCAGAGGGTTCGAAAATATTTTAAAATCCAAGTCACATTTGAAAAGGTCTACGTTAACCTTTTCAAATCATGTAGTTGAATTTTTCCAATTTTTTTAATTAGGTGTGTTACGATGAAATTTGTATCATCAATTTATTTGAATATTGTAAAATAATACACTTTGTTGACCAGAATAAAAATTGGGACATATTATTCAATTACAACAAGAGTGTTATTGGGGCTTTAAGCAACCAAATTGTATGATCAATGCCAATGGAATTAGCACGTGCAAGTTATGCAACCTTGCCAAATTAACCCAGCAAACGACCGATTTGTCACGTATTGAATTTATAAATAGAATACGATATCCCATCCCGGACTAGGCATAGGGTTATGAAATGAATTTAATAAATAGTTTACCTATGGTATATTAACAAAAAACATATTTAAACTGGTATCGGTAACCTGTGAAAATATCCAATATCTAGGCCTAACATTTAAATAAAATGAAGTAAATATAGGCTACACGTCACGGGCCTAAAGATGTGCGTTTTCGCTTAATAATAATATTGATTGAGACTACACAAAAGGGTAATTCAATTCTGAGACAAAATTTAAACTTAACAATCCAAACAAAACTTGTAGTCGTATCTATCTACAGGATAGGCTACTTTAGTACTTACGGAATTGTCAGTAAATACATCTAAGAGATGGATTAAGCCCAAATCATTGAGAATTTTGTTGATCGCTAGAGCTTCCATCGGCTTTGACTTTGAATGAAAATACCAGACTGAATACAAATGCCGATACGGTAGTCAGTGGACATGCGTTATAAACTGCACTTCCGAGGCGAGAACACGAGAGGACGAGAAGTCGAGATTGTGACGAAGCGAGGGAGCGAGAACACGAGAGGACGAGATTGACCCTAAGGCGAGGGAGCGAGGGAGCGAGAAGTCGAGGTTTTTCAAAGGCGAGAACACGAGGGAGCGAGAAGTCGAGGGCGAGAAGTCGAGGGCGAGAACGGGAGCGAGAACACGAGGTTTTTCAAAGGCGAGAACACGAGGGAGCGAGAAGTCGAGGGACGAGAAGACGAGAAGTCGAGGTGAAAGTAATCTCGTGTTCTCGAGGCGAGATCCTCGTATTCTCGCCCTTTTTCCTCGCGTTCTCGCTCTCTCGCTCCCTCGCCCTCGACTTCTCGCTCCCTCGCGTTCTCGCGTTCTCGCTCCCTCGCCCTCGACTTCTCGTCTTCTCGTGTTCTCGCCCTCGACTTCTCGCGGCGAGGGGACGAGATTCTGAAATGGCCGCAATAGGCTTCCATAGAAAACTGACTGTTGTTGACTTTGAAAGCAATATTTGCTACAGCAGTGATAGGTTAGCAAAAATGTTGGCTTTAAATATAAAATAATCCAAGCCATTATTTACGATGTTTTCCGATACTAAGAAAACACGATGTATAAAAACTTCTTTGTTTAAGTGGGTGGTAAATTATTTTTTATAGGAGATAAATATTTTCTTTGTTTATATAAACTTAATCCTAAGGTACATACCCTCATATTTTCATATCTTTGCCAGTAGAAAAACAAAATAAAAGGGATACCAAAAGTCGTCATTAAAATTTATGGATTTGAACGTTTCAAAACTGACAAATGTACTCCCGAGAAAGATTTTATACAGATAATTGTTACGTTTGGACAGCCAGGTTTAGTTCAGCATAATCAAGCAATCTTTCTGCATGTCGGTCGTGGTATATTTAATGAGGCAGCAAATCCCGTCTCATGCACGAAACCCGTGACCACTCATAACTACATAGATTTCAGAAGCCGAAGCTACTATATAGAGAATCTCCTACCAGTCTTTTTTGATATCAAAAAATATCAACGAGTGTTGATATTTTTTGATATCAAAAAAGACGAGTAGGAGATTTTATTTATCACCCAATTCCTTCTTATATGCACAAATAGATAAATATAATTCTTTGCTGTAGATTTCACTTTTACTGAACATTACGGCGTAGTGATATATCATTTTTTGACAGCAATTCAGCCATTGCAAAGTCCTTTATATTGACCCAGTGTTTCCATCAAGGTCAACTGAATAACAATAGTTCATTTTTAATTTAAAAAATGTTACTTTTAAGAATGAGTTCGCGAGAGAATCATGCAAAATTTTAAAAAAAAACCGGCACAAGCGATTTTGACCAAACTTTGCAGATTTGGTCATTGGGTACCCCGTATACCCCACATGAAATATGAGGGTCACCAACATTGTAGTTACGGAGAACCAGCTATGGCCATTTTAGTGTTAAAAACCCGTCATTTTTTATAAAAAAAATCCTTAAATTCAAATATTTTCCATAAATTGTCTATTGATTTTTTATTTTTTTAAATTTTTTTTATGAATGATCATGTCTACTACTTCAATATATATTAAAAGTTATGACACATAACTAGTTTTATGCCTTTTTTCATATTCATTGTATTTAAGTGTGGGCCTAAAGTTATTATGACGTCACGATATGTAAGAGACGTCATCTGTTGATCTATTCATAGAAATATATAAATATATTAATAGTGAATATCAGATGTTCACCCCACCAAACCAGGAAAGCTATCGACCCTGATCCAAAAGTGTCAATGATACTTGTATTTCTATAAATATGTTATTTTATATTATCGGTTAAGCGGCATTTCCGTGCCTCGTATTAAATATTTGTCATCCACTTCAGATGCATAGTTATATATCTGTTACATGATTGACATGTAATAAATACATGTATTATAACATATACTTTTTATTATAATTTCCCGGACCAAAATGTGGTACAATATTTCAAAAGTTCGCTGATGGTAGTGGAAGGAAACTACAGGACCAATATAAACCCTACTATCATCTTGTCACGTACAAGCCTGGAAATTCAAGGAGCCACATCTCATCTAGTCGTCCCATATACATGTTGGGGTTCACGTAAAAGAACCCTTGACAGTTGGAATTCGACAAGGAGTGGGCGGGAACGACGTTTTCCGGATTTTCTCCCTTCCTGTATTTCAATTTTTTTAAAGTATGTGAAAACACAATCGCAAAAGTACAATTATTGATACAGACCAATACGATCAAAAATAAGAATTTTACTTTTAAAGTGTGTGAACGTGATAACATAACACGTGGGCTAGGCTGGTCCTTATTTTGCAAAATTTTGAAAGTTATGGGGCTACCCTCAATTTATGTTGGAATTGATAAGAAACCAGTGGCTGCAAGGCAGGATACGTCCACATTTTGCAAGAGATGGATAGAGAACAAGCTAACAACAAGGGGGGGCGCCGAAAAATGAGGGCACTGACCGCGGAGACGGGGCACGCCGCTGAGAGGGGGTTGGGGGGGGGGGGGCAAGAAAGTTATCCGTCATTTCCTTGCATCTGTAACCATTCCAAGAGCTATTTGGCTGATATGTTCGCCTAAGTAAACGTTCGGAAATCGTTGAACTTAAAATCAAGAAAAAAGCCAGTTGAACATGCGACTCGAAAATTGTCAAGGCGAGCGAGGCATTATGATGGTAAAAAAGACGAATATATTCCCTAGCCACTTCACTATTTAAGCCTTGTAACTTGTACTGTGTACTGTCCACACATGAAACAATGCTACATCTTGTGGAATCGGCGGCGTATACACTCATGCCCATCACCGACGCGCATGAGTGTATACGCCGCCGATTCCACATTCTATAGTCACTCTATAGGATTAGGGCAACGTCAACTAAACAACAAGAATTCGTTTGAAAGTGGAAGCATTAATTAGACCAGACTCGTGTGTTTGAGTCGATGGTGTGAGTCCTTTGGGATCCCTGCAACTGGATGGGAACGGTCATATTTGGGTCTGAGAAAAGGCACTTTCAGCAGTAAATAAGGGCACAGTCGAAAATTAGTGGGGGGGGGGGGGGCGCCCCTTGGATCCGCCTCTGAAAGTTAAACTTTGTTCTATCCATACAAAAGTTAAACTTTGATCTAACGGTACAAACAGGTAATAGTTGCATTGTCACTTCTCAGCAAGCCAGAAATATTGGTGTAATTTTTTATTCAAATTTTTCTTTGGAAAATCACACAAACAATATCTGTAATTAAGTTTTTCGAATATGCGTAACATGTGCAAAGTTTATGGACCCCACTATAAGTCTTCCTGTTATATTATGACAATAGTACAATACAGGAGTTGGCATTTACTTTATTTGCCCTATAAAAGCTGGAAGTAATGTAAACATGACATGAAATAAAATAGGGTATAACATCCTCTTTTTTGCACGGACTGGCCAATGAAGACGGAATAATGTAAACATTTGTCATTATTTATATATTCAACTTCCATATCTAAATGTTGTCCACTTGACATTTAATAATAAGATACATCCTTAATTAATAACCACAAATGTCGTCAACTAGGATTAGGGAAAAGGAATGAGAAGCCGTCTTTAGGACAGACAGTTGTCAATTTGAGCGACAGACTTCTCAACCCCCTAGAAATGAACATTCTTGATAAAGGCCTTAAATTCATCCCAACCCCCACAATAACATCCATAGACCCCATCACCCAGGCAACCGATCGCTTCCAAAGAACACTTTCGTTGACTTATTTTTTTAGGAACAAACCCGGCAGAGGTAAAAAATTATTCACAGTAAAATCCACATGGAAACCACCTAAAAAGTCATTATCACCAGCCATCCTAAAAACTTTCGACGAAATGAATATAGAAATATCATCCATTCAACCACAGTCACAAAAACCAAATCTCAACCGAGCAACTAAAACGGCATTAAACACCCTTAAAAAGGACAAAAACATAATAATTAAGAAAAGCGACAAAGGCTCGTGTTGTGTCATAATGAATCGTGCAGACTATATCTCAGAGGCAGAAAAACAATTAAGTAATCCTATACATTACACTAAATTAGACCAACCCATCTTTAAGGACACTGCAAATTTAATAAACAACATCTTATATGAATTACAGGATAAGGAATACATAACAGCAAAACAATATGATTATCTATCTGCTAAATCTGACTGCCGACAAAGACATCTCTATACACTACCAAAAATACATAAAAATCCAGAAACAGAATGGTTTATACCTAATAAAATACCCAAGGGACGCCCAATAATATCAGACTGTGGCAGCGAATCATACAACGTATCACAATATATAGAACATTTCTTATTACCCCTAGCATGCCAACACCCATCCTACCTTAAAGACACTAACGATTTCATTCAGAAAATCAAACAGTTAAGAGTCCCCGAACACACCGTTTTAATATCCATCGACGTACAAAGCATGTACACGAACATTGATAATAACACAGGTATTGAAGCAGTTAGGAAAGCATTTCTTAGGAACCCGCAAGCATCCAGGCCGGACGAAGAAATCCTCAAACTACTCAACATTTGTCTGAGGAGGAATGACTTCGCTTTTAACGACCAAGTATACCTTCAGTCTTCCGGAACTGCGATGGGAAAACGATTTGCCCCGAGTTATGCAAATCTCTTCATGGCGGAGTGGGAAAGGGAAGTTCTGCCACTCTGTCCATTAAAACCAGATTTCTATGGGCGGTTTTTAGATGACGTTTTCATAGTCTGGACCTACACACTAGACGAATTTTGGACGTTTTTCAACATTCTGAACAATCATCATCCATCTGTCAAATTAACCGCAAATGTAAGCCATAACAGCATAGATTTCCTTGATACTACCGTTTTTAAAAGTAACAACACCAAAATCACAGGCCAATTAGAAACTAAAGTATTTTTCAAAGAAACCGACACACATCAATTATTGTTCAAAAGCTCCTTTCACCCAAAACATACATTCTCTGGCATCATAAAATCTCAGATTCTCCGTTTTCATAGGATATGTACTCAGAAGACCGACTTTGAGTCAGCATGTACATTGGTATTAAGCAAACTACGGGAAAGGGGA
This sequence comes from Patella vulgata, assembly GCF_932274485.2. Lineage (NCBI taxonomy): Eukaryota > Metazoa > Mollusca > Gastropoda > Patellidae > Patella > Patella vulgata. The sequence continues at coordinate 25,615,450 of NC_065882.2, read as the reverse complement.
TACTCCAAACGCTATCTACGACGTATAAAAAACAACACTCTAGCTGAGCTTGCCGCCAAAGAAACAAATAATATACAATCAGCACATAAAACCAAAATTTGTGGCCATCTAAGATGTCAAACATGCAAAATCTTAAACATATCCGACCATTTCCATAACAAAACATCTGGCACAAAATTCCCAATATTAGACCAACTTTCATGCAGTAGTTCAAACATAATTTATCTAATCTCATGCAGAAAATGTGACAAGCAATACGTAGGGGAGACTCAAAATGCACTTAGGGAAAGAATTAACGGTCACCGGTCTGACATAGTCACCAAAAAAGACAAACCTGTCTCAATTCATTTCAACCAACCAAATCATGACATTTCAGATCTCATTGTCACGCCAATAGAAAAGACCAAGAGCGACTTTGAAACTTCAGAAGAAATTAAAACGTTTAGGCTAACAAGAGAAAAATTCTGGATTGACAAATTGAAAACAACAGCCCCCCTAGGTTTGAATATTCATACGGCTAGCGCAATAGCTCCTTTTGTAGTTCCATTTAGCGCAACAGCAGCAAGTGCGTCCAAAATCATCAGAAAACACTATACTGATCTCCAAGAAAATCACCCGAAAATATTCACACAGAAACTTATAATTGCATATTCTAAAAATAAAAATCTGAACGACATCCTAGTGCACAGTAAATTAGATTAAATAAGACCAGTCTCCACCCTGACCCAAAACAAACCATATATCAAATCCTATGCCTAACCGTTAGTAATTAAAATCAATTAGATATAAGAATCCCTAGCCGTAACCCGGTGATGTGGAACAAACACGATTTTTTTAGAAAATCCAATCCGTTGTAGGAAACACACTAATGTGGCTCTCTCCCGAGAGCCTCAAATTTATTTTCTTTTTTCTTCAGAAACAATAATACCAGAATACCAGAAGCACCACCCAAGGAAGACCATCAGCGCCACCAACACCAATAAACAGTGAAATCGCCTTTGTATATAAATCTAATGTATTGTATGTATTTTAATAAAACTAGGAAATATCACGAACTAATTTTTCATCATCCTAGGTCAGTGCTTATGTGGAGACTTAACCTCTCCCCCAAAATTCTTAAACCTAACCCTTAACCCACAATTCCCGGCAACTATAACGTGCCTTAATTAACTCTGTTTACATGAAATTACTTGTCGCGACCTTGACGACATCTGCAGGTGGCCTTAATATTTAGGTCTGACCAAAGACACACAAGTCATATTTCAAAGCCGCACACATTATTTTTTGGGGTGAAATTAACAGCAAAAGCAAACTTCCTTATTTAAACAGGCATTATGCATGGGTCTTAAATGTTATATAAATTATTAATTAGACGTGTATTAACATGACAAGACCATAATGAACTCTCGGTGCCATCGAATGGTTCCAATTTTATGTAGATTAGAACGATTCGGCCATTTAATGATTTAATTTAAAAAAGGAGAAGCTAGACGAAGACTCGAATGACCAGTACGGCATACATCTTGTCAAAACTACAACCACAGCTGATTTTGCTCAAAATAAAGTAATTTGAATGAAATTTTCAATATTATAGCGGGAAGGGTCAGTCTATAATAATGCCCATTTTAGTAATCTTGAAAATATATTATTGTCACTCTATTTGTACAGAATCTACACACAATGTCTTCATTAACAGGACGAAACCTTACTCTAATCAACAATAGTTGATGTTTTGAAGCATTAAGGACAATAACAATAATGTTATTAATTTACTATGAATCAGGAATTTGTATGCCAGGAACTGAAATGTCAAAATATTTACCTTGTCTCAAATCTTAAGCCACCTCGAAATGATCACCAAAACACCCTCTTTCGGAGAGCTAGACAAAATTGTTCATTGATTGACTTGATAAAAGCGACGTTTGCAAACGTAATATGAAGTAATTAATTAAACGCAGCAATTATCTAAAAATCCTATTATACTGATTATAAACAGGTTTATATGAGAATAAGATAAAGAGATGACAGTTCTTGACATAATAGTTCAACAAGCGGTTGCCATGCAAGATACGCAAGGGCAAGCTAAAAATAAACCCCGCGATTTTTTGTACAATCAGGGGTCATAATCCAGTAAGTTATGGTCTGAAATGCGCAAATATCGAAAGGAACTGCGATCTTTGGCATATAAGCATGTGCTTTTAGTTTTATCAAAATCGGACAAAAATTGTGACGTTTAGTGGGTTCACAACCTTTGTATTACATAGTTTTACACAATTTACACTGTACAAGCGCGGCCATTTCGAACTCAACCTTGGTGAAACGGTGATGTGATTTTTCGTGTAATCACGGACCATAATCCAGGAAGTTAAGGTCTGATATGTGTGATTACCTAAAGAATCCGAGATATTTGGGATATAAACATATATTGCAAGTTTCATCAAAATCGGATAAAAATTGTGACCTTGGTATTGCATACTTTTACACCAAGGAGCAACGATTTGGTCGGGCAATTTCCATCCGATTTTTACAAAATTCGGACTCAACCATTACCAGTATGTAACGATTATATATTTAAATTAAAATCAGCAAAAATTGTGACCTCAAGAAGGTCCACATTAAAAGCGCGAAAGGAACCGAGATCTTCTGGAGATAAACCTATATTTCAAGTTTCGTCAAAAATCGGGTAAAAATTTGACCTGTAGGGTGTCCACAAACAAATTGTAGACGGACGGACATGGGCGACGACAATAAACGTCGACATGAAAATGTGTGCGAATAAAAATAGATAATGGAAAATTAATATATTGAAAATTTCTAAAAAAATGACTTTATTCTGAGCGAAAATATGAATGTTTGAATTTTTAACATTAAAGGAGCTAAATCGCTAACATTTGGGACCTAGAAATTGACAAAAGTGGGTCGCAACGCATATAATACTGTAATATGAATGTATATAAACTGATTTACATTGAATGGTTTCCGTTTTTACTCGAATTTCAAATCAGTTATGTTCGGGGAATAAGCCAGCAGTCTCAAATTTCTAGTGCAAATTTCTAGCGTCTGGTTATTCCAGTCTATATATGCCGTTTGATTTGGTGCAATGTGTCTAGCCTCGTCCCTCGGGTCTCTTGATACAACTGGGGCTGAAGCGCATTATGGTACACGATTCGTGTACCAATGGTAAAATGTTTATTTTGTCTTAAATATTGGATATCAAAAGCCCATCTTTTTCCGGTAAGATCACAACATGAATGTTGATTTAATTTGACAAATTAATCGTGTTTTCAATGTTGAAGATTTTGGATGATATTTGGTTAGAGTCTTAGCTACTTTAAATAACCATAAATTGACGATAGTTTGCAATGTGGAAACTCCGCCTACAGTTCTATTGCAACTGTGATGTTAGTTCTTCTATCGTGAGCATCCGGTCATATTATTGCAATGCTAATCCACTCAATATAAATAAAACCCCAAAACAGTTGATTATGTGCTTGCCATGTGACTAAAAGTTTAAATAATAATATATAAAATATTTGAAACCATAAAAACGTCCCGAAACAGGCAAATTTTATTCTCCCATAATAATAATGCATGTCATTTGCAAAAAGAATTGCATGAATCATTTCCCACAACAGTTTGTATTTGATAACAATTTAGTCATGTTAATATATAAACCAGGAAGATGTATTAAATTTATTTTAAACTGAACTAAGTTTATTCCTAGTAGATAAAATGGGCGAAACACGATGGTGGTTGTTCTATGTGATTATCATCAATGTGGTTTATTGTCAAAATATAAATGGTAAGCTTTATATGTTATCAATATATAAAATGTAAGAATAAGTTATATTTAGTACGCATCAAATATTATGGATAAATATCACCCGTATATAGAAATTCAGAATTGTATAAAATATTCCAATACTTAGAAAATCGTAGATAAAAATAAATACTCAATTGAGCAGTACACACCAGTGACCCTTCCTTGAACAATATGCAAGTCAGTTCTGCCAGTCATGGTGATTCCTCCCCACACCATAACAGACCCACGCCCGAATCTGTCATGCTGTCTGACGTTAACGTTAGCATTACGCTCATTTACACGGCCCAAACGCGAGCACGCCTATCGGTGAAATCCAGAGTAAATCTGGACTCATCTGAGAACATTACACGCGCCCATCGACGATTACCCCAATTTCTATGCTGCCTACACCATTGACGCCTGTTTGCCATGTTCCGGCGAGTTAATGGAGGTGCAACACGCGATCGTCGCGCTTGCAAATGGGCTGCATGTAGCCGATTTCTAATCGTTTGGGGTGTAACTCCAATTCCTGTAACTTGGTACAAGTTTACAGAAAGCTGATTGGCCGTTTGTCCTCGATTTCGCAAGATCTGTGTACAAATGTATCGATCATGGACTTGTGTAGTGACTCGAGGACGACCTGAGCGAGGTCTATCATCAACATTGTGTGTTGGTGGTACCGGTTCTACAGTCTGCTGATCACAGACTGTGACACTGCTCGCTGTGTAGAACCCATTTGAAGCATGCCAATAGCACGTAGACGTTCATCATATTGAAGACGTCTCACTGCAAATTAAACGTAACACACTAAAGCAAAGATACGCTAAACAGTAAATCTTATGCAAGAACCTATAGGAAAGCAAACATGGATAGAATAAACCAGCACGCGGCAGTTTTCATCAACCCATCTTTGAAGGGTCAAATTTGATAAAGAACCCCTCCCACGCGTATGGCGCTAATCTCACAATGAACCCCTCCCACGCGTATGGCGCTATTGCGTGTCGCACGTGCAGCTCAGTGATTCTGTTGGGTCGACAAGTTCTTCATCAGTGAACATACTCTCAAAGCATTTCAAGTGTCCATTACTATTTATCATATCACAACCTGCATAGGTATTTGCATTTCAATATCCCCTACTTTTTTTTAAGAGTATATTATACAATACGTATAATAAGAATTGTAGAGTACATATTTATTATATTCTGAGACGCCATGAAATGCATCACTGATTTGACTGGTGGCACTGGCGAGACATTATGCAGCTGAAATGTGAAATCTGATGTTACCTTCCGTATTGGTCGACCTATAGTGGACACTATCTGCTGAATATTGTAACAGTGTAAATCTTCGATAATAACTAAAGACTGGAACTATCCTTGAGACCATTTATTACCGGAAAACATTAAACATCATATACGGAGAACAGCACGTCCGATAAGCAAAGTAACTATCCTGGAAACGGGGTGAAACCTAGAATCCTTTGTCAATGTACAAATCGGTATTTATAATAAAATGGTATCTTAGGAATTCACAATATACACCAAGGTTACTAATAACAATTAAAGAGAAAATATTAAAATATAAAAGTAAAATAAAACATTAAGATAGTAATTAAACCCATTAATGTGTCAACTGTCTGTCATTAGATTAGTAGCTTAACATCTAATTAATAATGAAGGGTTAATAGGAAAATAAGAATAATAGAAATGTTTAATTGAATGAATGAAATATCGAAAGAATGAAATACAAACATTTTATAATTTTATCACCATTATAATATAACGACCAGTCTAAAGATGGAAGTGCAATGGCATCCAAACCCTAGAGCCACGACTATTGTGCTCACACCCTAATGAATTGATGTGATGTAATGCCACTTTTAAAAGTCTCATTTTATACCCCATGCCTACACCATAAAATCGTGATTTAAATTTTGTTTGTTTGACAGAATTGATATGGGGTGTGAAAACATCATTCTCACATGTTATCGCCGGGTTCTGATACATTCAGTATTGTAAGATTAAAGCGTATCTCTGAAACGAAATTTACAACATTCATTTATTTAAAAAAATGATGCAACTCATTCCGAACACAGCACCGCCTTTGTCCACGAACTGTTCCTTGTCGCTCCATAGAAAAATGTGACTTCCAGGATATTCAATATAGACATACATGTATACGAATCATGATTTGAGCGACATGGACAAGACTACTTATTTTGTCAGCTTGAAAATAAACAAAGCACAGGTGTAATAGTTGGCAGAGGATTTGAAAATGTCGGTTTGTAAATTAGCCTGGTCCCGATCAAATGAATCGGAAATAAAATCTTAAAGAGAAATACCAATTAATTTTTTACTTTTGTTGCTTGTGTAGCGACATGTATACGATTTCGAGACTTGATGGTAATGGTAGTTTACTACCTAAATGATTTTAGTCTGAAATGAAATGAAATAAAATGGTGTTTAACGTCCTACTGTTCTGCTCCTAACCTGGGCTAATGAAGACGGGCATTTGCCATACAGTGCGCTATGAGAGAAATTTTGCCCGGGCAGCGGCGCCACGGCCTACTCTTATATCGAATTCCAACTGCCAAGGGATCTTTTACGTGCACGCCAATGTGTACACGGGACCTCGGTTTTTCGTCCCATCCGAACGACTAGACAGCTGTCCTTGTCAGGCCCTCCGTCCTGCATCACTGACAAGGGGAAACCACGCCGGAAAATCTGGATGAACTTTCTCGGCCAATGCAGGGATCGAACACCCAACCTCCAGATTTTAGTCTGATAGAAATTTTAAAAGGTGCACCTATTGTGTCCGTGTCCATCGAGAGCTGGCATTCAACATGGTGTTTTTCGAATGTATACAACATAGATATAAATCTTGTATATCCAAAGATATTTTGCTCTAACAGCACCCCAGTGTTAACTGATTTAAGAATGTATTTAAGGAACACCGATGATAAACTAGAGATTACCAGTATATGTATTGGCATATTATGTTATTAAAATGATTACAAATCTGTGCATCTTATTGTATCAGGAGTAAAGAGATTTGGGTATGGTGATAGATACATATGTCATTGTGATGGAGGAGATTGTCAAGCTGATAACGGTATCTGTTCTAGTGGTAACTGCCAGAAAGGATGGTACGGTTCTTCATGCCAAAAAGGTTAGAAGCTTATAATACAGAATAATTTATGTCATTTCTGAAAATGTTTTCTGTAACAGTTGGGTATTCTTCTAATAAAGAAATATATGTATTCATTTATGGCTTGATTATAATAAAAAATAATAAACAACTTGGTATTATACTATCAATTAATGATAAAGCCACTGACATTCTGGCTTATATTTGCGCTTGGAAATCCAAACTTTATAAGTCCATTATTATACGTTTTGGACATAACACTGAACGTCACAATAGAAAGTTGGGATACTCTGCTTCATGAACGACACCCACCACGACTATATATGTAAACTATGAATGAAAGATCCCGCTGCTTACAAAGTTTGCCCATAATGTGCAGGTCATGAAAGAACGTATGAGCAGGCACATTTAGGCATATAGACTAACGACTTATGCATGTTACTGTAAATGAATGGAAAATATACGATTGAGAAATTAAAATCGTCACGTTTATCATATAGCGGAATACTAAGTTGATGGCTTCGGTTGATTTTTAGCAGCACATCTAGCAGTCTTAAAATATTTTCTTCGATGTCTTTGTGTTCATTCGGATTTTTAACGAAGCATCCCGAATTGTATTCCTCTTCTATTTTGTACCATATATTTTGATCTGGACCCTGTTTCACAAAAAAACGTAAATCTCCTTAAAAATTGTCTGAAATGTCATCCTAACTTAAGATAGGCGAGTTTCGCAAAACGATTTAAAGTATTTGATCTAAAATCCAGTAATATAATTTTTAAGATAAAATTTAATCAAATTTTAAAATAGTGGTGTTTCACAAAGCTATTTTACGGACAATTGTAACTTAAATTAATTTTAATTGTGGGCATCCGTCTCCCTCTCCTAACTTTACATCACGACATTGTTACATACAAAGAGATCTATTCGAAATAGTGATAATACTCTGGCTAATGGCAACCGGGTCACATAGTTTTAACATACCATCATTCACTCAATTTACTTCCGTGGCATGGAAAAAAACAACTACACTGATTTGGTGTTCTCATAATTGTCCCTAAATTAGTTTTGTGAAACACCACTATTTTAAGTTAAGATAAAATTTAACTTAAATTATTGCTTTATGAGGTTTTCAGCTAAATTTTAGTTTAAGATGATTTTAAGGAGGTTTAAGCTTTTTGTGAAAAAAAGGCCCTGGGTTTTAATTTTACTGGAATAGTAGTGTAAGTTTTTCAAGTAAATCTTTTTTAATATTAACATTTAGTTGACGGCATGATGCTTTTAGTGTTCATATCTTCTGGTTTGTTTTTAAAAAAAAAATACTTTGCTAGAGGCAGGTTTTGGTGACTATTCTGATTCTACAAATGGGTTGTAAACTGTTCAAATAATGTCTGAAAATTGGTTCAATTCTAACTGTTTCCATTCAGTTTGAACTTATTGTGGAGTTGATAATTTCTTTTGAATTTGGCACCAGTGTCACTCATGGGTCTACCTAAAATGGCACAATCCTATTTCTGTTATTTTTAAAACTTAAATCTTCAGAAAATGTCGCCTTAAACAAACAGACGTGGCAGAGTTCAACCTATTATGACCAGAATCTGTTACGACATTCTAGTTATGCTGTAGATGGTGATACTAATCATAGCAAGGAATATAATTACTGTACCCATACTGGTGTTGGCAGAACAAATGCTTCATGGGGAGTAGATTTAAACCGAAATTATCCCATTGAAAATATCAAAATATACGCAAGGAATCACCGTAAGTAGAATTTAAATTTATTATTTTTTAATATTCAAATATCATTTTAGTTTTAATTTTCCCTCTAATATAAATAAACGTATTAGAAAAGTAATTTGTAGATTGATCACTGTGGACATTATGGAGATAATGGTCCCTTCTTAATATAATGTATACGAATTTGGATGATTTCTGTGCAACACTTTCTCTGTGTTCAAGAAAAAGGGACCAATTAATTAGGCCGAATTTGTATTTCACCACTATTGGACCCAATGGCCAATGGTATTAGTATCTTTTACAAATATATGTACTTTTCTAATACGTAGAAACAACCAACGTTTGACTACCCACCATCTCCACTCTCCCCGCCATTAAAAAAAATCTCGCAGACATGCACACATGTTCATGAACAGTTGACCGTCATGTAGACATATATTGTGTCGACGTCCAACCCCTGTTTTTTTTAGATGAAATTATTCTGGTTAATTTGTTTCTGTTATATAGATATTGGCAACAGATTTGCAGGATTCCGATTATTCGTAGATGAACTTAACAAAACAAATGAAAGTCCATGTAGACCAGAAGATGATTATAACAATACAGTTGATGGGTTTATGGTAAATTGTAACAGTGTAGGAAGATATGTTACTATTACCAATAACAAGTCTACAAAAGAAAAATATGTTTTTGTTAACCTCTGTGAAGTTGAAGTTTATGGTAAGAGAAGCCTTCAATAAACTACAGTACCGAAAGCTAGGATTTTGAACCGAAGGGCGAAATTTTTAAATTTTCTACAAAACATTTTGGCAAAGTAGCCCAAGTAGAAAACCCAAAAATAATTTGGGTCCACGGCTTTAAGTGTTATTCTATATATAGAATAAATGTGATAGTGTATGGAGCTAAGTGAAAACCACCACCAACAGCGATATCAAGCTCAATATTACAAATCACAAGAAAATCTATGGATGAATTCCTCTTATCATAATTAAACGGGCGTCGTTGTCCTTATTAGGGTTATTGACCCATAGATATAACTGTGTTTGCAATGGCAAGTTAATATGAGATGTCCGACACTTATATTGCGGGACTCCCGAAAGGGAATCGATATCAGGTATCACGTGTTAGGAAATATATATAAGCATACTCTGCCGCGCGTGACACTGGCCACTACGATAGTAAGACATACTTGGATAAACATGACGCTATTTCATACAATTTTCGGTCTTTATTCCTTGTTATATATTTTAAACTTTATATTATTTATATAGTTTGTTCGGTTGGAACATTTGGACCAGATTGTACATCATTGTGTTACTGTCAATCACCTGATGTTAGATGTGATAAGGTCACAGGTCAATGTCCCAATGGATGTGCTGGTGAATATACTGGAATAAGTTGTAATATAAGTAAGTTTTATAGATTGGGTAGATCAAATAAAGTAAACATGAAAATAACTAAAGCACTGTTCAGATATACCTTGTCTGTCACAAGACCAGATAGGTTGCAAACCAAAAATAAGTCGCCCGCCCGTCGCTTAAGACTTGCACTATTTGAATATACATGTATATCGCGGGGTCTAAAATCTGGTAATACTGTCACTGTTCGTACGGTAAGGACTAAAAGTTAAGACATATTGCCGATTTCGTCATAGGTCACGAGATCTAAATAGGGTTAGAGCACGTTGTTGTTGACGAGATAGTGGGTTAGCCCTAACCCTATTTACATCTCGACGAAATCTGCAATGGGCCTTAGCTTCTGGTCCTAACCCTGTCGGTACTTGACGCCGGAAAGATGCAAATCTACAGGCTTTACAAAATTTAGGAAATTATTACAAAAATGGTTTAACAGAATTAACCATTTTTATACGAGCACGTTTTTATGTGGACGTATATTGTCGTCGCCTCTGTATACCCGTCCGTCCATCGATAATTTGTTTGTGGACACTCCACGGGTCAAAATCGGATAAAAATTGTGAGCTCTAGAGTGTCCACAAGTTAAAAACGTGATTTTTCGTACAATCAGGGGCCAGAATCCATGAAGTTTCGATCCGATACATACCAATATCGACAGGAACCGAGATCGTTTGACGATAAACCTATATTTCAAGTTTCATCAAAATCGGATAAAAATTATGACAATATACGTCCACATGAAACACAACAACCATTTATATGGAAAATAATCATAGGTTTGTTATACATATATCAAGTCGTTTGGACAAACGTTATCTTATTGTTGTCAAACACAAATAAAATGTTTTGTTGTCGAATGTACCCAGAAACCAAGTATACTATTCTAATAAGTTATGTATAATGACAGGAAATGGCTGATATTAGTATCATAATGTAAAATATTTTGTTGTAGAATGTAATCAGTCTGTAAACTATGAAGAGAATTGTAATAAGTTGCGTAATGATAGAAAGTTGCTGATATCAGTATTATAATGTAATATGTTTTGTTGTAGAATGTAATCAGACTATAAACTATGGAGAGGATTGTAATAAATTATGTAGTGATAGAAATTGTCTGATATCATCATCATCATGTGATATAAAGAATGGAACATGTAAAGGAGGGTGTAAAACAGGTTGGAAGGGTGACGATTGTAAACAAAGTAAGTTCTATAAGGCATCAAATAAGGACGCCGTATTTATCTATAATCCTTTGCGATATTTCATAATTATTTGTTATATAACTTCTATTAAAATTAATCATATATGTTACTTATCTGTCTGCAGAATGCAATACCGAAGAAAGTACGGATGGGAACATTGCACAAACATACGGTGAGAATTGTTCAAACGATTGTAGGTTGCGACACTGTTTCAATTCCATGTCACTCTGTCATCACATTACTGGTAAATGTGATCAAGGCTGTGCAGCAGGATATCAGGGTGATGATTGTACTCAAGGTAAATTTACCGATTACAGTCTTGCTTATGTGAGCAGGGTATCAGTTGATTAAAGGGAATTTAAGTAAACATATGAAAGTCAAATGAGACGTTCTGAAACCATCGCTAAAACTTTATGAAGGTGGTGTATGCAGAAACACAGTTCTTTAGATAGTTGTACATGACTAGGTGGGGGTTTCTAGCGGTCTTTAACATAATCAAAAAGTTTTAATGATCTAAAATATACTAACCAGTAATGGAAACAGACCACTGACTGGAATTGCTTACCAGACATAATGCAGCTGAATTTAATTTCTGAAATGATTGTAGGCTTCACATTAATTGACACAAGGAAATCAACAACAACTCATGGAGGCCAATAAGAATTTGACGTTGCAGTAAAGCGTTAGCAAAAGGGGTAAAAATCAAACCTCTAACAACCACAAACGCATGCAATGCCGCCGCATGGACGAAATAAGCCTCTTAATGGCTGCTTATGGGATCTTTCGCCACTCTTGTACAATGTTATTTCCTTTGTACGGAGCTTTTGCAGTTGGGGACCGTGGGAGACACGACGTCCAATATTGTCCCACAAAATATGATCGATTACAAGATTACCTTGCAGGATATACTTTCCAAAGTGGTCTATTATATACAAAGTGAGCTATATCTTCTCGTTACATACAATCTGAGTAATATTATTGCCAGCATGATATGTGATGCTTTTGTTGAAAAATCTAGCCAATCTTTGCATATTATAGAGAATTATCCGTGTAATAGCAGAGTAAACATAATATCGTGATTCTGTGGCACACCGATTTTATGTAAAAAAAAAATCTATTTTTATAGACTGCATAGAATCTATAAACTATGGAGTGAATTGTAATAAGTTTTGTAAAGACAGAAAATGTCTTGAATCATCATCATCATGTGATATAAGAAATGGTAAATGTGAAGGAGGGTGTAAACCAGGTTGGAAGGGTGACGATTGCAGACAGAGTAAGTTGAATATTGTCCTAAGTTAGATACATTTATTCCATGGCAATCTTTATAAACGGATAACAGTAATTCCGTAAGAGAATAGTAAAAACTAATAAAAAAGTTTATGAAAAGTTACTGTGCGTGATTCGCATATTTCGTTATATATAAATATCAAATTTTTCACTTTTTAGTTCGCGCTAATATGTCCAAATTAAAGTAACGATGCGTCATTTGTATTTTTCGCTAAAATATCTATGCTTATTTCTATACTCAGACTGATTATTTAACATCAAGAAAACAAAGCCGAAATATCAACTCTAGATAATCTTCCGCCTTCGATTCATTGGATTAAAATCAGGCCCATTAATAAGATTTCGCGAAACAGTAAAGATGGAGGTCGACGTTTTATGATACCAACACGTCATCCGACAGTAAAAATAATTGTAATTGGCGATTAGCCTACTGTGTGATAAAGTGTATCATTTACGTATAGAGCAGTACTGGTCTCCGGTATTATTCACGATTTGCTGTGTCGTATTTTTTCGCGTTTGGGTTCTAGTTCACCAGTGCATTTACCACGCAGAAACTTCAGAGAGAGAGAGAGAGAGAGAGAGAGAGAGAGAGAGAGATACCATTTGCCGTCTCTAGAAAACATTTATCCGGGTGCATGACATGGTGATGGCTGATCGACGATTGACCACTCGGCATAATACCAGTGCTGTTGGCATCTCTCATGGGAGGGTTGTCCACATTATCGCCCATCCTGGTAATTTTTTGGCCAGATTTGTAACCATGGATGAGACCCGTTTCCAAAAATGAAAAAGGAAATAGCCGGTCGTCATTTTGCGAACAACTTTTTCTATGGCGGGTGAAAAAGATTTCTTCCTGACCGGCATCCACGCCTTGCAACATCGTTGGCAAAAGCGTGTACACCTCGAAGGGGACTATCTCTCATAGGAGGGTTGGGCACATTATCGCCACATTATCTTCCATTCTGGTAATTTTTTGGCCAGATTTGTAACCATGGATGAGACCTGTTTCCAAAATTGTAAAAGGAACTAGCCGGTAGTCATTTTCCTAAAAATGACGACGTCGTGTCAGTTGCGAACAATGTTTTCTAGTGTGGGTGAAAAAAATTTCCTCCTGACCGGCATCCACGCCTTGCAACATCGTTGGCAAAAGGGTGTACACCTCGAAGAGGACTATGTAGAAAAATAAATAGAAACCACCGAACTTTGTACATGTCTTTTTTCACAGAAAGGCTTACGTAGCCAGCCCTCGTACATTTATTTTGGAGAGAGAGAGAGAGAGAGAGAGAGAGAGAGAGAGAGAGAGAGGGTCATTTCGGAACTAATGACACTTAATAATAGTTATCTCGTGACAATATATTATTTTGTCTTTCCCAGTGACTGGACTGAGAAATGAAATAAATAGGGATTAACATTCAACTTATCTGCTCCATCCGGGCTAATGAAGAAATGAAATGAAATGAAATGGGGTTTAACGTCCTACTGTTCTGCTCCGAACTGGGCTAATGAAGACGGGCATACGCCATACCTTGTGCTATAAGGGAAATCTTGCCCGGACAGCGGCACTATGGCCTACTCTTATTTCGAATTCCAACTTCCAAGGGTTCTTTAACATGCACCCCAGTGTGTATACTGGAACTCGGGTTTTCGTCACATCCGAAGGACTACATGTTGTTCGCTGCCAGGCCCTCCGTCCCACGTCACTGGCAGGGGGAACCACGCCGGAAAATCACGATGAACTTTCTTGGCCAACGTGGCTTCTTTAAACTGTTAAGCCTAAGGTCCTCAAATGTTTCATTGCCCTAATGCTTCACACCAAAACTGAAATCCGTCAAAGACTGCATCCTCTATCTCACTGCCAACGTTTTCGGTAAAGGGGGTGGTTAACGTCTTATCGTGACGCCAACGGTTCACAACTAATAATTTAAAAGAAATCATTTATAAATGTAGTCTCTATCGCTGAACAGGAGGTCGCGGAATGCTGAATATCGACAGGGCTCGTCCGTTCATGATCCCGAAGCTTCACTCCGTTAACAACTATAATCTCTATCGCGTCAACAAGGTTTTCGGAGGAGGGGGGGGGGGGCTCTAGACTTGAAGGTCGCGGAATGCCAAATATCTATAGGGTTCGTCAATTTTAAACCAAATCCGCTAAAACTATAATCCCTGGTGCATTAACAAAGTTTTCGGAGAAGCGGGGATAACTCCAAAACGAAAAAGTTAATGTTGAAAATCAATAACGTTCGTCCTCTCATGTTCCCAATGCTTTGGCTTTATGGTACTTTTTTATGGCAGGAGAAGTAAGAAGATTTGGATATGATGAGAGATATACATGCCATTGTAATGGTGGACTGTGTAACAAGAATACAGGTCACTGTTCTAGTGGTAAATGTCAAAAAGGCTGGTATGGTTTATCATGTCAAAAAGGTACTTTTAAAAAAGTTTGTAACTTTACGATGGAATGAATGAATGGAATGTGGTTTATGTCCTAAATTTTTACTCTAGCGGACGTACGCGATACGCTTTGAGGTATATTTTGCGTGTACAGCAATTGAATTTCAATTGCCAAGGGTTATTTTACGAACACTAGACACGGAACATCCGAAAGATTAGACGCTGTTGGCTTTGTGTTGTCTACGGTCTACCATACTGTGTCTTTTGTAGTCTTTTATATGTTCAGATGTCAACGTAGAATAATTGACTGTTTGTTGACGACGGTAAGTTTCCGACGGTTTTTAATCTTATTGTATGATTGTGACAACCTGTGGACGACAAACGTCAATAATCAAAATAATCTAATTAACACAGGTAAGCGCTCATTATGATTTTAATTTTTGGTCACTGACCTTTATGAATAAATTAACAGCATTGTAGAATTTAGAATAATTTCTGTAATGGCGCTCCGTATCATTTTCCGTAGTTTCGCCATAATAGTCCGAAGATTTATAAGGAATGCCATCGGGGCAAACGTAGCACAAACTGGACAAGTTTAGTTTATTGCTGGCGCAGGTTTTTTAGTTGTTGATTTGCTTTGTCAATGTTCATTATATTTTATTTATGATTATGAGACAGGATGCTATCTTACAAATATTTTATGAGACATCTCTTGCGTTTATAGAAAATGTAGCATTCAAAAAACGAACTGGACAGAGTTCTACCTATAGTGATGATGATGGTATAAGAAGTGCTGGATATGCTGTAGATGGTGATACTAATCATGCCAGTGATTATGAACGATGTAGTCACACAGCCGGCGGAACAGAACTTGCTTACTGGTCTGTCGACATGAACCACAGTTATCCGGTTACAGATATTCAAATATATCTAAGAGATGCCCGTAAGAATTGGGTTTTGAATATTCGACTAGCTACAATCTAAGGGCTGAGTGATCTCCTTCAAAGACAGGGCAATATTTGGCAATATCTTGCTCTAAAGAGTATACGAAGCTGACTGTGGAAATATTGAGATACGCAATTTGGAAGTAACATATATAGTGAACGTAACTATCTGCGGAACATAACATCATCGTCACTAACCCCTAAGTTCCGTTATCCTTCCACCTCCAAACCATGACTATTCAACAAAACCCGACTTTCGTGTCTGGACCAAAAGTAAAGGAAATGAGAGATGGGGGGGGGGGAGAGTATACACACGACTAATCGAGTTATAAAATTATTTAATGTCCCAGAATATTTATACCAGATCTCGAGTGAGAGACTGCTATTGGTCTCAGGTATTATACATGATTTGCTGTGTCGGATTTATTTTTAGCGTTTTGGCGCTAGTTCACCAGTGCATTTACTAGAAACTTTGAAAATCTTGGCCCGCTAACTTTAGGATTGATAATGCGTGTAGGCCTACGTATACTCTATACATTAAACATAATAATCTCGTATTATATTGGGTGGAAACACTTTGAATTCTATTGCCCATTAGTTTTAGGATTGATAATACTATATTAATAAGGTTCTCTTATTATTTTATTATAGATTATAAAAGATTAGAAGGCTTTAAAGTATTCATTGATGAAACAAATCAAAGCAAAATTCCCTGTAATCTTCAAAATCAACCCACTGTGGCACCTGTCTTTACTATAAGATGTAATAACATAGGAAGATATCTAACTATTTCAAATAATTTTCATAAACATGAAGACAATGTATTTGTTAATCTATGTGAAGTAGAAGTGTACGGTAAGTTATATTGGTGTTTAATTTGATTTTAACTATTGAACCAGTCCGGCCAACAGTCAAGATTAACAGAGCCGGGAATTGATGTGGTTTAACATGGTATTTTATAATAGCCTTAAATTGAAAGATGTCCATGTTTACATGTTTACGGACATTGTTACTCGGACATCGTTTTGCAACTATCAAGGGCTCTTTTACGTGCATCCCAACCTGTTCAGTAGTGGGCACCTAAAGTAGAACCGTTGTATACAGCTTTTTATCTAACCAAAAACATTCTTATATATATTTACCATTTAAACTTTATATTATTTATAATAGTTTGTTCGGTTGGAACATTTGGACCAGATTGTACATCACTGTGTTACTGTCAATTACCTGATGATAGATGTGATAAGGTCACAGGTCAATGTCCCAATGGGTGTGCTGGTGAATATACTGGAATAAGTTGTAATATAAGTAAGTTTTATAGATTGAGTAGATCAAATAAAGTAAACATGAAAATAACTAAAGCACTGTTCTAGATATACCTTGTCTGTCACAAGACCAGATCGGTTGCAAGCCAAAAATAAGTCGCCCGCCCGTCGGTAAAGATTTACACTATTTGAGTATACATGTATATTGCGAGGTCTAATATCTGGTGGATGATGTAATTGCAGCAGTGTAAACTGTCAGTGTTCGTACGGCAACGACCAAAAGTTAAGACATATTGCCGATTTCACCATAGGTCACGAGATGTAAAAAGGGTTAGGGCACGTGGTTGTTGATGAGATTGTGGGTTAGCCCTAACCCAAACCCGTTCCCTATTTATATCTCGACGAAATTTGCAATGGGTCTTAGCTTCTGTCGGTACTTGACCCCGGGAAGATGCAAGTCTACAGGCTTCACAAAATTTAGGAAATTATTACGTTTTTATGTGGATGTATATTGTCATCGCCCCAGTATACCCGTCCGTCGTCCTTAATTTGTTTGTGGACACTCCACAGTTCACAATTTTTATCGTTATAAACATATATTTTAAGTTTCATCAAAATCGGATAAAGGTTGTGACCTCTAGGGTGTCCACAAGTTAGAAACGTGATTTTTCGTACAATCAGGGGCCAGAATCCATGAAATTTCGATCCGATACATGGCAATATCGACAAAAATCGGATAAAAATTGTGACCTCTAGAGTGTCAACAGACAAATTGTGGACGGACGGACGGACGGACAGGGGTGACGACAATATACGTCCACATGAAACACAACAAGCTTTTATATGGAAAATAATCATATGAAGAGAATTGTAATAAGTTACGTAATGATAGAAAGTTGCTGATATCAGTATAATAATGTAATGTGTTTTGTTGTAGAATGTAATCAGACTATAAACTATGGAGAGGATTGTAATAAATTATGTAGTGATAGAAATTGTCTGATATCATCATCATCATCATCATGTGATATAAAGAATGGAACATGTGATGGAGGGTGTAAACCAGGTTGGAAGGGTATAGATTGCAGACAGAGTAAGTTGAATATTGTCCTAAGTTAGATACATTTATTCCATGGCAATCTTTATAAACGGATAACAGTAATTCCATAAGAAAATAGTAAAAACTAATAAAAAAGTTTATGAAAAGTTACTGTGCGTGATTCGCATATTTCGTTATATATAGATATCAAATTTTTCACTGTTTAGTTCGCACTAATATGTCCAAATTAAAGTAACGATGCGTCATTTGCATTTTTCGCTAAAATATCTATGCTTATTTCTATACTCAGATTGATTATTTAACATCAAGAAAACAAAGCCGAAATATCAACTCTAGATAATCTTCCGCCTTCGATTCATTGGATTAAAATCAGGCCCATTAATAAGATTTCGCGAAACAGTAAAGATGGAGGTCGACGTTTTATGATACCAACACGTCATCCGACAGTAAAAATAATTGTAATTGGCGATTAGCCTACTGTGTGATAAAGTGTATCATTTACGTATAGAGCAGTACTGGTCTCCGGTATTATTCACGATTTGCTGTGTCGTATTTTTTCGCGTTTGGGTTCTAGTTCACCAGTGCATTTACCACGCAGAAACTTCAGAGAGAGAGAGAGAGAGAGAGAGAGAGAGAGAGAGAGAGATACCATTTGCCGTCTCTAGAAAACATTTATCCGGGTGCATGACATGGTGATGGCTGATCGACGATTGATCACTCGGCATAATACCAGTGCTGTTGGCATCTCTCATGGGAGGGTTGTCCACATTATCGCCCATCCTGGTAATTTTTTGGCCAGATTTGTAACCATGGATGAGACCCGTTTCCAAAAATGAAAAAGGAAATAGCCGGTCGTCATTTTGCGAACAACTTTTTCTATGGCGGGTGAAAAAGATTTCTTCCTGACCGGCATCCACGCCTTGCAACATCGTTGGCAAAAGCGTGTACACCTCGAAGGGGACTATCTCTCATAGGAGGGTTGGGCACATTATCGCCACATTATCTTCCATTCTGGTAATTTTTTGGCCAGATTTGTAACCATGGATGAGACCTGTTTCCAAAATTGTAAAAGGAACTAGCCGGTAGTCATTTTCCTAAAAATGACGACGTCGTGTCAGTTGCGAACAATGTTTTCTAGGGTGGGTGAAAAAAATTTCCTCCTGACCGGCATCCACGCCTTGCAACATCGTTGGCAAAAGGGTGTACACCTCGAAGAGGACTATGTAGAAAAATAAATAGAAACCACCGAACTTTGTACAGGTCTTTTTTCACAGAAAGGCTTACGTAGCCAGCCCTCGTACATTTATTTTGGAGAGAGAGAGAGAGAGAGAGAGAGAGAGAGAGAGGGTCATTTCGGAACTAATGACACTTAATAATAGTTATCCCGTGACAATATATTACCTTGCAGGATATACTTTCCGATGTTGTCTATTATATACAAAGTGAGCTATATCTTCTCGTTACATACGATCTGAGTAATAATATTGCCAGCATGATATGTGATGCTTTTGTTGAAAAATCTAGCCAATCTTTGCATATTATAGAGAATTATCCGTGTAATAGCAGAGTAAACTTAATATCGTGATTCTGTGGCACACCGATTTTATGTAAAAAAAAAATCTATTTTTATAGACTGCATAGAATCTATAAACTATGGAGAGGATTGTAATAAATTATGTAGTGATAGAAATTGTCTGATATCCGTGTAATAGCAGAGTAAACTTAATATCGTGATTCTGTGGCACACCGATTTTATGTAAAAAAAAAATCTATTTTTATAGACTGCATAGAATCTATAAACTATGGAGAGGATTGTAATAAATTATGTAGTGATAGAAATTGTCTGATATCATCATCATCATCATCATGTGATATAAAGAATGGAACATGTGACGCCAACGGTTCACAACTAATAATTTAAAAGAAATCATTTATAAATGTAGTCTCTATCGCTAAACAGGAGGTCGCGGAATGCTGAATATCGACAGGGCTCGTCCGTTCATGATCCCGAAGCTTCACTCCGTTAACAACTATAATCTCTATCGCGTCAACAAGGTTTTCGGAGGGGGGGGGGGCTCTAGACTTGAAGGTCGCGGAATGCCAAATATCTATAGGGTTCGTCAATTTTAAACCAAATCCGCTAAAACTATAATCCCTGGTGCATTAACAAAGTTTTCGGAGAAGCGGGGATAACTCCAAAACGAAAAAGTTAATGTTGAATATCAATAACGTTCGTCCTCTCATGTTCCCAATGCTTTGGCTTTATGGTACTTTTTTATGGCAGGAGAAGTAAGAAGATTTGGATATGATGAGAGATATACATGCCATTGTAATGGTGGACTGTGTAACAAGAATACAGGTCACTGTTCTAGTGGTAAATGTCAAAAAGGCTGGTATGGTTCATCATGTCAAAAAGGTACTTTTAAAAAAGTTTGTAACTTTACGATGGAATGAATGAATGGAATGTGGTTTATGTCCTAAATTTTTGCTCTAGCGGACGTACGCGATACGCTTTGAGGTATATTTTGCGTGTACAGCAATTGAATTTCAATTTCCAAGGGTTATTTTACTAAGGCATGCCATCGGGGCAAACGTAGCACAAACTGGACAAGTTTAGTTTATTGCTGGCGCAGGTTTTTTAGTTGTTGATTTGCTTTGTCAATGTTCATTATATTTTATTTATGATTATGAGACAGGATGCTATCTTACAAATATTTTATGAGACATCTCTTGCATTTATAGAAAATGTAGCATTCAAAAAACGAACTGGACAGAGTTCTACCTATAGTGATGATGATGGTATAAGAAGTGCTGGATATGCTGTAGATGGTGATACTAATCATGCCAGTGATTATGAACGATGTAGTCACACAGCCGGCGGAACAGAACTTGCTTACTGGTCTGTCGACATGAACCACAGTTATCCGGTTACAGATATTCAAATATATCTAAGAGATGCCCGTAAGAATTGGGTTTTGAATATTCGACTAGCTACAATCTAAGGACTGAGTGATCTCCTTCAAAGACAGGGCAATATTTGGCAATATCTTGCTCTAAAGAGTATACGAAGCTGACTGTGGAAATATTGAGATACGCAATTTGGAAGTAACATATATAGTGAACGTAACTATCTGCGGAACATAACATCATCGTCACTAACCCCTAAGTTCCGTTATTCTTCCGCCTCCAAACCATGACTATTCAACAAAACCCGACTTTCGTGTCTGGACCAAAAGTAAAGGAAATGAGAGATGGGGGGGGGGGGGGGGGGGAGAGTATACACACGACTAATCGAGTTATAAAATTATTTAATGTCCCAGAATATTTATACCAGATCTCGAGTGAGAGACTGCTATTGGTCTCAGGTATTATACATGATTTGCTGTGTCGGATTTATTTTTAGCGTTTTGGCGCTAGTTCACCAGTGCATTTACTAGAAACTTTGAAAATCTTGGCCCGCTAACTTTAGGATTGATAATGCGTGTAGGCCTACGTATACTCTATACATTAAACATAATAATCTCGTATTATATTGGGTGGAAACACTTTGAATTCTATTGCCCATTAGTTTTAGGATTGATAATACTATATTCATAAGGTTCTCTTATTATTTTATTATAGATTATAAAAGATTAGAAGGCTTTAAAGTATTCATTGATGAAACAAATCAAACCAAAATTCCCTGTAATTTTCAAAATCAACCCACTGTGGCACCTGTCTTTACTATAAGATGTAATAACATAGGAAGATATCTAACTATTTCAAATAATTTTCATAAATATGAAGACGATGTATTTGTTAATCTATGTGAAGTAGAAGTGTACGGTAAGTTATATTGGTGTTTAATTTGATTTTTACTATTGAACCAGTCCGGCCAACAGTCAAGATTAACAGAGCCGGGAATTGATGTGGTTTAACATGGTATTTTATAATAGCCTTAAATTGAAAGATGTCCATGGTTACATGTTTACGGACATTGTTACTCGGACAACGGTAATTCCGTTTACTCTTCATCGTTTTGCAACTATCAAGGGCTCTTTTACGTGCATCCCAACCTGTTCAGTAGTGGGCACCTAAAGTAGAACCGTTGTATACAGCTTTTTATCTAACCAAAAACATTCTTATATATATTTACCATTTAAACTTTATATTATTTATAATAGTTTGTTCGGTTGGAACATTTGGACCAGATTGTACATCACTGTGTTACTGTCAATTACCTGATGATAGATGTGATAAGGTCACAGGTCAATGTCCCAATGGGTGTGCTGGTGAATATACTGGAATAAGTTGTAATATAAGTAAGTTTTATAGATTGAGTAGATCAAATAAAGTAAACATGAAAATAACTAAAGCACTGTTCTAGATATACCTTGTCTGTCACAAGACCAGATCGGTTGCAAGCCAAAAATAAGTCGCCCGCCCGTCGGTAAAGATTTACACTATTTGAGTATACATGTATATTGCGAGGTCTAATATCTGGTGGATGATGTAATTGCAGCAGTGTAAACTGTCAGTGTTCGTACGGCAACGACCAAAAGTTAAGACATATTGCCGATTTCACCATAGGTCACGAGATGTAAAAAGGGTTAGGGCACGTGGTTGTTGATGAGATTGTGGGTTAGCCCTAACCCAAACCCGTTCCCTATTTATATCTCGACGAAATTTGCAATGGGTCTTAGCTTCTGTCGGTACTTGACCCCGGGAAGATGCAAGTCTACAGGCTTCACAAAATTTAGGAAATTATTACGTTTTTATGTGGATGTATATTGTCATCGCCCCAGTATACCCGTCCGTCGTCCTTAATTTGTTTGTGGACACTCCACAGTTCACAATTTTTATCGTTATAAACATATATTTTAAGTTTCATCAAAATCGGATAAAGGTTGTGACCTCTAGGGTGTCCACAAGTTAAAAACGTGATTTTTCGTACAATCAGGGGCCAGAATCCATGAAGTTTCAATCCGATACATGGCAATATCGACAAGAACCGAGATCGTTTGGAGATAACCCTATATTTCAAGTTTCATCAAAATCGGATAAAAATTGTGACCTCTAGAGTGTCAACAGACAAATTGTGGACGGACGGACGGACGGACGGACAGGGGTGACGACAATATACGTCCACATGAAACACAACAAGCATTTATATGGAAAATAATCATATGAAGAGAATTGTAATAAGTTACGTAATGATAGAAAGTTGCTGATATCAGTATAATAATGTAATGTGTTTTGTTGTAGAATGTAATCAGACTATAAACTATGGAGAGGATTGTAATAAATTATGTAGTGATAGAAATTGTCTGATATCATCATCATCATGTGATATAAAGAATGGAACATGTAAAGGAGGGTGTAAACCAGGTTGGAAGGGTGACGATTGTAAACAAAGTAAGTTCTATAAGGTGTCAAATAAGGACGCCGTATTTATCTATAATCCTTTGCTATATTTCATAATTATTTGTTATATAACTTCTATTAAAATTAATCATATATGTTACTTATCTGTCTGCAGAATGCAATAACGAAGAAAGTACGGATGGGAACATTGCACTAACATACGGTCAGAACTGTTCAAACGATTGTGGGTTGCGACACTGTTTCAATTCCATGTCACTCTGTAATCACATTACTGGTAAATGTGATCAAGGATGTGCAGCAGGATATCAGGGTGATGATTGTACTCAAGGTAAATTTGCCGATTACAGTCTTGCTTATGCGAGCAGGGTATCAGTTGATTAAAGGGAATTTAAGTAGACCTATGAAAGTCAAACTGAAAGTTGCAGTTCATAATATTGAGACGCTCTGAAACCATCGCTAAAACTTTACAAAAGTTGTGTATGACTATGCAGATATTTGTTGCAATGTCTATTTTCTGTCTTGTCCGCAGGTTTATCTTGTAGATTTTTGTTTTGCGTGTAGTGCGGTCCTCCTGCACTTACTATTAGATAGTTGTAAATGACTAGGTGGGGCTTTCTAGCGGTCTTTAACATAATTAACAAGTTTTAATGATCTAACATACATACTAACCAGTAATGGGAACAGACCACTGACTGGAATCGCTTACCAGACATAATTTTAATTTCTGAAATGATTGTAGGCTTGACATTAATCGACACAAGGAAATCAACAACAACTCGTGGAGGCCAATAAGAATTTGACGTTGCAGTAAAGCGTTAGCAAAAGGGGTAAAAATCAAAATCAGTAATGTGCTTGTCCACCTCTAACAATCACAAATGCATGCAATGCCGCCGCATGGACGAAATAAGCCTCTTAATGGCTGCTTATGGGATCTTTCGCCACTCTTGTACAGTGTTATTTCCTTTGTACGGAGCTTTTGCGGTTGGGGACCGTGGGAGGCACGACGTCCAATATTGTCCCACAAAATATGATCGATTACAAGATTACCTTGCAGGATATACTTTCCGATGTTGTCTATTATATACAAAGTGAGCTATATCTTCTCGTTACATACAATCTGAGTAATAATATTGCCAGCATGATATGTGATGCTTTTGTTGAAAAATCTAGCCAATCTTTGCATATTATAGAGAATTATCCGTGTAATAGCAGAGTAAACTTAATATCGTGATTCTGTGGCACACCGATTTTATGTAAAAAAAAATAATCTATTTTTATAGACTGCATAGAATCTATAAACTATGGAATGGATTGTAATAAATTATGTAGTGATAGAAATTGTCTGATATCATCATCATCATCATCATGTGATATAAAGAATGGAACATGTGATGGAGGGTGTAAACCAGGTTGGAAGGGTACAGATTGCAGACAGAGTAAGTTGAATATTTATTCCATGGTAATCTTTATAAACGGATAACAGTAATTCCGTAAGAGAATAGTAAAAACTAATAAAACAGTTTATGAAAAGTCACTGTGCGTGATTCGCATATTTCGTTATATTAGTTTGCGCTAATATGTCCAAATTAAAGTAACGATGCGTCATTTTCGCTAAAATATCTATGCTTATTTCTATACTCAGATTGATTATTTGACATTTAATGAAGAAAACAAAGCCGAAATATTAACGCTAGATAATTTCCCGCCTTCGATTCAATTGGATTAAAATCAGGCTCATTAATAAGATTTCGCGAAACAGTAAAGATGGAAGTTGACGTTTTATTAAATGCCAACACGTCATCCGACAGTAAAAAAGACTTGTAATTGGCGATTAGCCTACTGTGTGATAAAAGTGTATCATTTACGTATGGAGCAGTATTGGTCTCCGGTATTATTCACGATTTGCTGTGTCGTATTTTTCGCGTTATGGTGCTAGTTCACCAGTGCATTTACCACTGCTGTTGGCATCTCTCATGGGAGGGTTGTCCACATTATCGCCCATCCTGGTAATTTTTTGGCCAGATTTGTAACCTTGGATGAGACATGTTTCCAAAAATGAAAAAGGAAATAGCCGGTCGTCATTCTGCGAACAACTTTTTCTAGGGTGGGTGACCTTGCAACATCGTTGGCAAAAGCGCGTACACCTCGAAGGGGACTATGTAGAAAAATAAATAGAAACCACCGAACTTTGTACAGGTCTTTCACAGATAGGCTTACGTAGCCAGCCCTCGTACATTTATTTTGGAGAGAGAGAGAGAGAGAGAGAGAGAGAGAGAGAGGGTCATTTCGGAACTAATGACAATATATAGCTTAATAATAGTTATCTCGTGACAATATATTTTTGTCATGGGGTTATGTCTTTCCCAGTGACTGGAATGAAAAATGAAATTACATTGAAATAAATAGGGATTAACATCCCACTTATCTGCTAATGAAGACGGGCATACACTATCAAATGTGCTAAGAGGTAAACATTCTGTCTGGTTCCAAATACCAAGGGTTCTTGTACGTGCACGTGTTTAGTCTTTACCGGAATATCGTATCTATGACCACTGCAGCTTATCAGATGTATCCTACCATTATCAAGTTCATTAAGTCTCCATGTGTGTTAATGTTTTTTTTTAATACATTACAAAATAATTAATATATTTTTTTTAATTTATGACAGAATGTAATGAGAGAGAATTTGATGGTAATGGTTATTACAACAAATACGGACCTAATTGTTCTAAAGATTGTGCTGTACGACATTGCAGTGGTTCCAAATCATCATGTGATCATGTGACTGGTAAATGTGATCTAGGCTGTACAGTAGGATATATGGGTGGTGATTGTATTCAAGGTAAATTTGTGGTCGCTCATAATTTGATGAACTATAATCAAACATGAATATTTTTATAATATCAATTTTATTAAAACACAACTATTAATATTATTCAAAACGTTTGTCTTGGAGGGCATTTCAAAACGAAAATGACTGATACTAAGAACATAAAATACCAGTCTGAGGACCAATGAAATCTCGTATAATATCGTCAGTTTAATAACTAAACTGACACAAGAGAGGACATCGTTTATATACACCTTTACCAAGCAAGACAGTTAGATGTACAACAAACTAACTAGGCATAGACTTACACATTAAGTGAAACGTTAAAAACACTTCTATTGGTGTATAACTTTGATTACACTAAACCTACACATACACTTGTAAAACTTACACTATACAGTTTAACTGTGGGTGGGGGTGGGGAGGGTCTAGTAGTTTAACGCTTTCCCGTGAAATCCCAAGGTCTGTCAATGGGTCAACTGGCGTGGTTTCGATACCTTGGTTGAAGAAAACAAGGAATGGGATCGCCTGCCCGACCTTGTGTGTTTTCTCCGGGTATTTTGAAATGAAATCGAACCATATGTTAGTCTCGAAATGACCTAGTTTGTTTCGAGTAGACTTTGAACCCCAATTTCTCTTTCTCAGTATAAAGGATTGTAACCGGTAGTCTGCACCAACTTGTATTATCCACAATATCCAGAGGAGGAGATATACATGTAAATGTGCCTGTCGTGATTAGAAACAATTGGTTTATGTTATTGTTTTGAAGGTTGTAATCAAGATATAAATTATGGACAGAATTGTAAAAAATCATGTAATAGTAGAAAATGTTTGTTAAAATCATCATGTGATCAAATGAATGGAAAATGTGAAGGAGGGTGTCAGCCAGGTTGGCAGGGTGAAGATTGTACACTGGGTAAGTTGAAAATGTCTTACCAGGTGGCCTATATAAAGACACACCTTCCACCCTACCATTAGTGGCGCGTCCAGTCTTTAACAGCAGTGACAGTTTTATACTATTCTAAAGTTTTGTTTTTTGAATAGTATAAAACAAACTAATTAATGATTAATATTAATGGCCACTATTCTTTGAAAGCAATGGGAATAATCCATGTCTGCTAGATGTGTTTGACAAATATTACCTGGGCTAATTAGATGTCAGACTTATCGTGAAACTTCTGCATCATGAAGACAATCACGATCAATCAACCAAGGACATGCCTCCATTCCTTCTTATTTGTAGATGTATAATGGGTATATGAAGTGAATTGCAATACAATGCTTAAAGATATAAACTGTCTGATATCATCATCGCCATTATATTATGTAAACAATTTGTTTTAGGTTGTAATCAGAATTCAAACTATGGGGAGAATTGTAATAAGCTATGTAAAGATAGAAACTGTCAAGGGTCGTCATCATGTGATATAGAGAATGGAAAATGTGATGGAGGATGTAAACCTGGTTGGAAGGGTAACGATTGTAGGCAGAGTATGTTCAATTGGCTATGCCTGTACATCAACATATGAAAATTTTAAGACCCGGTTAATTTAGAAATTTGTTGTTGACCAATTTGTAATAATTTAAATTTTTGTAAATTATTATTATAAAATTTAGTCTGTAGATTGTTAATTTGCGCCTGCTTAATTTTGGAAGTTGGAGGGGGGGGGGGGCGTCTGGTGAATCAGTCATTTTTAATTACTTCTGCGTTGTCTTCTGGGATATGTTTTCTTTAGTCACGACAAATGACGCTCGAAACCATTATGTCCATAGAAATCACGAGGGACATTGTGTCTTAAATTATATTTGATATTAGGATCACATTTGTTTTATATATATACATGTATTATGATAACATAAATCGTAATTTTACTTCCAGATGAACAAAATGGGTTGAAATAACCACAGAATATCAGTTCTCCATAAATATTCTCTAATATCTACCTTGCTCGCAAATGTCAGCAGTTGTTAAAATACGTATCATGCCTATAGGTTATATTTCCAATATAGCAAGAATAGTTTAGACAATCAGGCGTTAAAATAGTTATAATATATATTCTAATTTATAAATCCACAGAATGTAATGATGGAGGATTCCGTAATCGAACTTCTGGAATATATAGGTACGGCAAAGATTGTTCTAAAGAGTGTATGTCGCGTCATTGTCGACAACCTTCTTCATGTAACTATGTAACTGGTGAATGTGATCAAGGATGTAATGGTGGATATCATGGTGATGATTGTACTCAAGGTAAACTTACTGATTACATATTATATTATGTTTGTGATTGGTCAGTGTGATGAAAAAATAGTGATTTAGACCGTACTTAAAGTGACATCACAGATTATTTTGTAAAATATAAAATACGACAATAATGTTGAAAAGAATCAATGGTTTTGTGGAGCATTATATCAGTTAAAGACATAGTCGTAAATGATATTATATGCACCAAAAGTAAAGTACTAAAATTATGTAGTGGTTGTATACAATTTTCTGCCCAATGTTAGTTGGTGGTTTTACCCAGTGTAAAAGTGCTAATTACACAAGAAATTCTTTTAACAATAAATATAAATTCGCGGCGCTTGTAGGTCATATATTATTTTTCTTTCTTTACTGTAATAATAAGTAGTTAAGAAGTAACAGACGGAAATTGTGGTAGCTACAGGCTATAGAGACACGGCCTTTTTTAATAGAGTGAAAATTTAAAACAAAATGACATCCGTGAAGCTTATGTAGTATGGTTATTTTGTTGTAGAATGTAATTAGTCTGTAAACTATGAAGAGAATTGTAATAAGTTACGTAATGATAGAAAGTTGCTGATATCAGTATAATAATGTAATGTGTTTTGTTGTAGAATGTAATCAGACTATAAACTATGGAGAGGATTGTAATAAATTATGTAGTGATAGAAATTGTCTGATATCATCATCATCATGTGATATAAAGAATGGAGCATGTAAAGGAGGGTGTAAAACAGGTTGGAAGGGTGACGATTGTAAACAAGGTAAGTTCCAGCAATGGATGTCACCAATCAGGGGAACAGCTCTTACGCCATGTACGGTTTACATACATTTTATCACAAAATTCATCACATAGTTTTCAAAATTATTTCTCAGCAACACAAACCTTCGTCATTATGAGATGATACCTTTTCCAGTTACCACGGACAGATATATTTTTCATGTTTTGCGTGAAAATGTATATGTTACGGAAATACAGTATTGATAAATAAAACAAAATGTAAAACTTCCATTATTGGCTTAACGCCGACGGTTCAAACCTGCATAGGTATATTTTGGGCGGCCTCTTCAAGAAATAGGCGATTTGGAGGATGTCAAGAAATTGGCGATTTGGAGGATGTCCTAGATAACAGATACAATCAACGGAATAATTAAAACAGGTTGGTTTTGTGGATTGTCACTGTGAATATTCAAGTGGCCATGTTCATATGAACTATCATCACATTTAAAACACAATCTTCGTAGGTATAGACATTTGAAAACTGTTTCATATATTCTCCTTTTAAGACTTAAAAAGCCCAGGGATTGATGAAACACGTCTGCGAAGCTGGGGCCTGTTTCACAAAATTTTAACTAAGATAAAATCCAAATTTTAGTAATTTGATTGGATAATATTAGATTGGTTTTAGTGCTTAGCCAATCAAAATTGAAGTATCTACTAAAATTTGGATTTTATCTTTAGTTAATATTTCGTGAAACATGGCCCTAATAATTTATTGTCAATGTCCAAATCAGTATCGCGCAGAACGAATAGCATTTCGGTTGAATCGAATCTCTCTAATTTCGTTTTATCTCGATGGTAGTTTTTCAGGACACTTTCGGATCGTTCGATATCTAACAAAATGAGTCCTGTTACCAAATGGAAAAATAAATAGTTTGCTAATTCATAGAATATAACAATATGATAAAAACATTATCTCGATCTGTAGATGTGTCTATATTTTTTTCTTTAGCGTCTAATTGACAATAAGGTGGGTTATATTATTATGGCAACCACTTTTGTTTTATATTAATATGGTAATTTTACTTCCAGATGTATTTCAAATCTCCATAAATATGTAATCTTTTGAGTTTGCGTGAAAATATAATATCCTCCTGAGACTTGCTCTCCGAGTTGAAATAATTATAATGGCTTTAGATATGAGTGTTAATATTTTAGAGTGTAATGACGGGAAATTTAGTAGTGGGGATTCACGTGGAATATACAAGTACGGCAAAGATTGTTCTAAAGAGTGTAAGTCACGGCATTGTCGACAACGATCTTCATGTGATCCCGTAGCTGGTAAATGTGATCAAGGATGTAGTGCAGGATATCAAGGTGGTGATTGTACTCAAGGTAATTTTACTGATGACAGATTTATTTATCACTACAGGCCTGAATATATAGACACGGCTTCTTTTCACATGTTTATTCGTTTTGCTCAAATGTGACATAAAAGCTATAGATGCAGTTTCACTCAACTCTTTCAGACACAATAGTCTACAAAGTTGACGCCCCATTTCTTAGCAATGGAATGACAGAGTTGCCTCCTATTTTAATATAAATGCTTAGTTAACTCGCGGCCAACCGACCGACGAAAGCGCTATTACCTCTTTAACTTCAACTAGAATTAATAAACAAAAATTAAAACAACATTAGTTTGAATAGCAGCGTGCAATATACATAATGTAATGTGTTTTGTTGTAGAATGTAATCAGACTATAAACTATGGAGAGGATTGTAATAAATTATGTAGTGATAGAAATTGTCTGATATCATCATCATCATGTGATACAAAAAATGGTAAATGTGAAGGAGGGTGTAAACCAGGTTGGAAGGGTGACGATTGCAGACAGAGTAAGTTGAATATTGTCTTAAGTTAGATACATTTATTCATTATATATTATAAAGTATGTATCAGGCTTATATTAACATATTTCTATAGTATGATACAATAGTATTATATAAACATATTATTTCTATAGTGTAATATAATAATACAATACTAAACACAAAAACAATTAACATTTTAATTAAAGTGACGTTTCGTTGAACTTAATTGAAATAGTAATTGTGTTCCATATTATGTTTTTATGTTTATTACGTGTGTCAATTATTATTGTTAAATATCTCTCACAGTAGTTAAAATATGGATTAGGCTTATATAAACATATCTGTATGTTGTTATATAATAATACAGTAATTAAAACGTAGATTTGACGTCTATAGTGTAATATATTTCTTCATGTAATAATATTTTAAACAGTTGATAATATTTTTGTATGATAATATTTAAGAAGTGTAATATTATAACAATAATAGAGTAGTTAAACGTGTTTTTTTATCATTTTACTATAGTGTAATATATTTCTCCATGATGATATAATAATGTTTAATCAGACAGTTAAATAAGAACA
Organism: Patella vulgata; assembly: GCF_932274485.2. NCBI lineage: Eukaryota > Metazoa > Mollusca > Gastropoda > Patellidae > Patella > Patella vulgata. The sequence continues at coordinate 25,583,586 of NC_065882.2, read as the reverse complement.
TGGAGTGTTAAAATGATGGTTGATATTTTAATCCACAGAATGTAATGATGGAAACTTTAGTAGCCAGACTTCACATGGTCAATACAAGTACGGAAAACATTGTTCTAAAGATTGCAAATCACGTCATTGTGTCAATTCAAGTTCATGTGATCATGTGACTGGTAGATGTGACGGTGGATGCCAAGCAGGATATCAGGGTAATGACTGTGTCCAAGGTAAATTTAAACGTTACATCATACATTATAAACAACAACCATATCAGGGTGATGAATGTACTCAGGTTGGGATGACTTATTACATAATCTGAAGAAAAAGCACAATAATCATGTTAAAAATTGTAGTTGTACCCAGGGATGAAGTACAGGATAGCGGGTGGGGATTTTACAATAAAACTATTAGAAATGGAATGGATTGTATTTTTCATTCCAATTGTTACGTTAGGTAATAAACCCATTCTTCATCAAATTCCAACTGCCAAGGGTTGTTTTACGTGCACATGAGCATCCATGACATGAGAGGACCAGGCTTGACAAATCCGAAAATTTCTTCTCGGCATACACTGGCAAGCTATATTATGTTTTATTAAGAACTAGCAGAATGCCCGGCTTCGCTCGGGGGTCATAACCCCGAAACCGGAAGTGGTAGACTAACGCCACCTGGCCTATGTTACTCCCCGGTCCGAGCTACCCCTATACCCCAAATTTCAGACTCGGGGCAGACCTAGGTAGCCGCCAACCCCGAACAGACAGACAGACAAACAGACAGACAAACGACAGTCACAAATATTAGTATAGATAATACGTTTTATTTGTAGAATGTAATCAGTCTATAAACTATGGAGAGAATTGTAATAAGCTATGTAAAGATAGAAACTGTCTAGGGTCATCATCATGTGATATAGAGAATGGAAAATGTGATGGAGGATGTAAACCTGGTTGGAAGGGTGACGATTGTAAACAGAGTAAGTTAAATGTCAGAGTGGAATTACTTTGTGTACTGAGTGGATTTGGAGCTATATACCTTATATGTTCGAATCAGCGGGTATAGACTAGTTAAAATGTGTGGCATTCCAATTCGATTTTGTGCTATTCACGTCCGGACGAACTAAAACGCCTTTGACCACGCAGTAAATAGGGGCGTTCGATGGCTGAATGGTTAGCGTGTGCGTTGTATCATAAGGTCTTTCATTGAGTCAGCTGGCGTGGTGTCGATTCCCCGGTTGTACGTGACGACAAGGAGTAGGGTCGCCTGTCCAACCTCGTGGGTTTTCTCCGGTTCCTCCGGTTTCCTCCCACTGCTACAGACCCCTACGCGCAAGCACATTATTAAAATAAAATTGAACCATATATGTTGGTCCCGAAACGACCTAGTTTGTATCGAGTGGACGTTTACACCCCCCCCCCCCCCAGCCCCCCCCCTCTCCTCCTCCTTCGAACCGTTCCACTAATATTCTGTTTTGTTCCTATTAAATGACACAGGGAACACACAATCTATTTAATATACATAAATATACAATACAAACTTTAAATTATTACCACATGTTCCTCTGTGGTGGAAAGCGTTCAGCACAACGCAAATTTTGGGAAGATCATTCTGTTTGATTTTATGTAATCATGGAATAATGCCTTTTTATTAGGTTATAATTATTTCTTCAGAGTGTAATTACGTCGATAGAACTAATGATGGTGTTTATTATGGTAACTACGGTGAATTTTGTTCAAATCGTTGTACTTTACGACATTGTCGAACACGCTACTCAACATGTAATCACATTACTGGTAAATGTGATCAAGGCTGTGTAGCAGGATATCAGGGCGACGACTGTACTCAAGGTAAAAAGACTGATAGATTTAATACAAATAAAGTGTATTACAAATTAACTGTATTGGGCCAGCATTTGAATTGTAAATGTGAGATTCGAGGTGATCAAATTCAATTTAGTAACTGCACAATTATAATTAGACCATGATGATAATAATAGCATAGAACTGGATTACATGGAAACAGTAAACAGTTATTTTGTAATGTAATCAATGTAATGTGATTGTGAAATTACCGATTACATGTATGTAAATGACTGCTAAAATCTAATGTGATAAACTGTGCAACCAGGATTCTGTTCATAGTTATATATAAACGTTGTTTTGTGGCTGGAAAATGAAAAATTTGAAGAAGAGATTGCATTCGGGGTAAAATCTTTCACAGTAATAATATTCAATAATATTTGTAGTTAATATAAAAACAGAATTACAATTCAATATTGGTCAATTTCAATCAATATTGATGTTGTTATCTTGTCGTGAAAACATAGTATCCTTATATCCGTTATTTTTAAGACTCAATTAACATTTTATAATCAGTACACGATTCTACAGTTTCGGGTATGATTCATAGACGACAATATAAAAAAGCCCTGTAGAATGGACTAAGCCACACGCCCTTTAAACATCGCCAAAACTATTATCAATTCCGTTGTAATATATATCACCAGCAGTCATATAACAAAGTGTTGCATTTTGTTTTCAGAATGTCAAACTGGTTACTATGGTGATTATTGTGAACAATCTTGCGATAATAGAAAGTGTAGAATACGTAATACTGAATGCAATCGTATACATGGATCATGTAATGAAGATTGTTTACCAGGTTATAAAGGTCTTGATTGTAGTCTTGGTAAGTATCGCCTTTACCCGTGGTCTTTGATTTGAATTTTGTAATATTCTTACCCAATCTGATTAAAACACAGATCCTATTTCGTTTCGTTTTTTATAGTTCAGAATTTCGTTTTACTACACAAGGATCTGGAAGAGCTGTTATATAACCCGCGTTCTGAATGATGTGAGAGATTAGCCAATGACACGGTCTGTTACGGCGATTTTTATTGTGGATAACCCACTACAAACATCAACGCTGATTAGTTAATCAAATGTCTGGTGTCATAGGGCCAAAAGCCGCACATAAGACCTCTGACGCGACCTTCCACTACAAGTGGTCAGATCATCATGTAGTGTAGGCCATCGAAAGTATAAAAAAACCGAAATGAAATATCTGTATTTTAATCAGATTGGTTTAATCAGATTCAATCTGCTTAATATTGATATGATTACTGTGTTCAGATTAGTAAGTCGTACAGCGCTATTAATTTTCACCTAATTCTCTAGCCTTTTACTTTAGTTTTCACTATGTTTTTACATTTTCGAATTCTTTTTCCGAACTTCAACCAAAATCTAGTCGCTTTCATACTCCTTCGAAACTGCTCGCTGTACTGCTCGCTCAACCAAATTTGTAGTGGTGCTTATACAGATTTGTTTAAATGTGTACTTGCTGGGTTCCATGTGGCGAAGCAAGAGCTTACTTAGAATTAGATATTTTAGACTTTTTATACACTAATTCCATTCCATTCAAATGTGGTATAGGTAAGCCTATTTTATTTTGGGTGGTGATTATTCAGATTGGATCAGATGAATTTGTTCTGGTCCATTGGGGCGATTTCGGATCATTTTTAAGATGAAAGTTTATACAGTTTCTTATTATAACTTATTTCTTAATTGCATGTACATAGTTTTACACAGCATTTACATAGTTGTCTATTTTATGGCCTATTTTATGTGCAGATTGTGAAAACTCGTATGGACAAGACTGCCAATATGCTTGTAGCGCCAGAAAATGTGCCAACAACTCAGGCTGTCCAAAAGAAAATGGAAGTTGTAATGGAGGCTGTAGTCCCGGTTACCAAGGAATAGATTGTAGTGAAGGTAATATTTATTGCACTAAATTGACACAACCAATTTTGTTTTACATAAATCAAACAATGACATTAATGTTGCAGTCCATAACCTAAACTACAGAGAATCTTATGGATAAAATAATAAATAAAGTTGTAATAAATATACATGTATTAGAATAGGATGTATGGAGTAGACTGTAATTAAAGATACAATTGGACAAAGAGCTATAATAGTTAAAAACTAGATGATGTCAAGGGAATATGCTGAAAATTTCAGTCAAATTGCTTTACTCTAAGCCGAGAAAACCTTATTTTAAAATCTTTGTTGCCTTGATTGTCATTGTTAGCGCAGTCACGATAATTAACAAAGTCTCGATTATCCAGTTTTGCGTTTAATCATCAACGGACGTTGAACAACAGACCGGATTTAAATCCAATGGAAATCGGATAGATAAGATGGCATGGAGAGTTGATTATGGTCTTTTTATGTTAATAAATGTGTAATTTATAGTTTATATAACATTTCAAGCCTAAAGAAAAACCTGCAATAGACAGATGTACCTCTTGCATCATGCATGTTTAAGTTTGACGATATAATATCACACAATGTTCTAACAGAAATTGTGGTATAGATTGTAAACTAAACTATAATGATGTATAATGATAATACAACATTTTACACGGTGTAGATTTCAAATATGTATTAAATTAAACTGTGCTCTGATAGAAATTATGAATAAGATTGTAAATTAAGATACGATTAGATTGTATTGTATCAACACGCCCGTTAAGGACGGCATAGATATTTAAAAAAAACCATAAACATAGCACAAAAAACATTTGATGTAAAAGAGAAATGCATAAAAATAATATACTATTTCAAATATAACTATCTACGTTTAAATAATGTGTCTGTTATGATGTAATAAAGTTATTAATATTATTACAGAGTGCTATAACAGAACTTATGGATTAGAATGTAAATTAAATTGTGACAATAGAAACTGTGTAGATAATAATGATTGTAATATTATTGATGGAAGATGTGTTGGTTTATGTTTAGAAGGATTTGAACTAGCAGACTGTACCCAGAGTAAGTTTTTACAGCCTTTATACTCTTCAAAATTTGTTATGAATGAAATATTTGTAATTTTTGTAATCTTAAATATTCTTGTTGGTTTGTAACTCATAATGTTCCGTGCTACATTATAATTGAATGCACCATATTATTATTATAGTTGTGCATACAAGTAATTGATGGGCGGTAGACTTATTTAAGGACTTAGTCAAGGACTGTTTGCACTAGAATATAAATGACTTAGCCGAGGACAGTTGGGACTGGAATATAAATGACTTACTCAAGGATCGTTATCATTGGAATATGAATGATCTATTCAAGAACTGTTGACACTATAGAATTAAGATGACAAAAAATTATATTTTTAGTGGAATTTTATGATTTTTATGAAATTATTCAATCAAATTCTATAATTATTTTATAATGCTTTTATCAAATTTTATGATATTTTTATCACATTTCATAACGTTTTATGTTTTTATCGTTATCAAATATTATGATTTTTTTATATAGCTTTACTGACAATAAATAACTTATCTACGGTCCATGAAGTAGTGTTCAGTCAGTGGTATGCGGATAAGAACGTACCACTGGTGGTATTAAAGGTCGCAGTCATCTTCTATGTTTTTATACCCACACAGGGCCTGGGACCAGCAAAACACTGAGATTTAATAACAGCAAAAACATGTACTACATTTTAGTTTCACTGATGTTATAATAGTCAGGTGTACACGATTTTGACAAACAAATTTTAAGCAAGCAAACAAATGGAAAATCAAAAATTGTGACCATCAGACGCCACAATATCAAAATGAATTTGTTTTTTTCATCACTATTCGTTTATATTTTCAATACCCAAAATCACGTTGAACTGGATTCCAACGGAACCTTTTGTGCACACTTGTAAGCTCACCATCATTGTAGCGTTCTACAAGCGAGGATTAAGCTCTGCTTACCTGCTTGGGCCCGGATACCCTGACGGTGGTGAGAGCCTCAAACGGAACAAGGGCGGATCGGGGCACCACGGCGCGAAGGCCCGGGGAGGTGACTTATAGTTTTTAATTCACCATTTTGACTTAAAACGTAAACAGACCGAATCCGATTCTAATCCTACCCCGTCACTAGGTACCCACACCGAGACAAATTACCTGTTTTCTTCTACTTTACGGGCCCTGTACGTGTACCCACGTAACATTGACTGAATACTGTCAAACAGAAAATGAAAGAGAGCAGCAAGTTGAGGGTCATAAAATGCATGGATGATTTTTTTTATTCACATCCGGATTTATTAGTATAGAAATTTATTATTGGGAGTAGCGGTTAATGGTTACTTTTATATTTTGAATTTTTTTTCGTCTCATTTTATGATATAGTGAGATTTTATATTTTTTGTGATATTTTTCTATTTTATGATAATTTTATGAGAAATGACGAAATTTTATGAAAATATAAATGTTTTTATATTGTACGGTCCATGAGATGATTTACTTGAATAGAAATGACCTGTTTGTGGTGAATTTCTTTGTTATTATGTTTCCGTTTGTTTCTACAGAAATACAAACGTTAGCTGCTGGAAGTATAGCTGGTATTTTATCGGCTGTCATATTGGCTGTTGTTGTTGTTGCAGTTATAATTATACTTTATCGTCGCAGGTAATTATTCATTTAATACATCCATGTTTTGTCGAATTATGTTAAAGCCCCTGCTTGCCAGTCCGCACGAGTTTGTTTTTATCGGATTTTTTCCCCACAAAATGTGCATTCGAAATTAGTATTGAGAGTAACAATAAATTGTTATTCTCATTGATCTGGGGCGTTTTAGCAGAAGTAGTGCCAGTGTTATTGCCGCCCCAAACTAATATGATTGTTTGTCAAAGTTCTTGACAAAATCGGTGAACAGTTACTTCTAAGGTACTTCTTAAAATAGAGACATAGTCCAGGCATCGTAACTCAATTTCGCGCCACAGAGATGCCGACGGTCTAGACATAAATTAACACAAAAAAAAAGAAGTCCCAATCAGAAATCCGTGTTTAAATGGGTCAATTTGACAAAAATCCAAAGTGGCCGCCAGTTTATCCACTTATCATAATATGATCGAGTTTGGTATCAAAATATACCCCTTCGGGGTAACTGAATCCATTTTCATAGGAATAATTCCAGATGGCGGTCTGTTTTGGCGTGAAAATTCGAATTTTACATAAAGATCAAGTTTCGAGGTAGCTGAATCCATTTTTTGTACATATTTGAGTGATTAAGTGATTCCATGTATCAATATAGGATAATTCAAATTAGGGATTTAGATTTCCGATTAGAGATTAATGATACTCCTACCTTAGACCTAATACAATAACATTCATCCAGTATCAACTAAATTACATTTGAAGATGTATCTCAGCTCACTGCGGTAGCGGCGTAGGGCTCCAGTCGACATACCCATGTGCCGCTACCGCAGTGAGCTGGGAGACACTTCAAATGAAATTTAGTTGATAGTGGATAAATGTTATTGTATTAGGTCTAAGGTAGGTGTATCATTAATCTCTAATCCCCAATCAGAAATCTAAATCCCTAATTGTAATTTCTCCTATATTGACACCGGGAATCACTTAATGTACAAAAATGGATTCAGCTACATCGAAAACGTTTATTTTGACACCAAACTTAATCCTTATGTAAAATTCGAATTTTCCCGCCAAAACTGAATAACCCCCATTATTGACTCAGCGGTAACACTTATCACAAAAATGTGTATGGAAATGGATTCAGTTACCCCGAAAACGTATATTTTGATACCAAACTCGGTCATATTATGATAATTGGGTGGAAATCGGAATTTACACGCCAAAACTGGCGGCCATTTTGGATTTTGGCCAATTTGACCCATTTGGGCACGGATTTCAGACTGGGACTTTTTTTTGGGTAATAATATACGTCTAGACCGACCATAAACCGTGATCGGCATTTCTATTGCAGCAACTGCCGGCACTTATGCTATCTTGCCTGCACTAATACCAAAGTAGTTCCTGCGTTGCTGAGTTGTCGCTTAAAGTATATTACACTCCATACTTTTAACTTAAACTTACCAGTGCACGCTCTGAAAAGAAAGAAAGAAATATGGTTTAAAGAGGCGTTAGTGTCTTAGACATCTTGACAATTAATTTGTGTAAAAAAAATTCGATTTGACATGATTTAACTATTCCATTATGAAATTGTGTGCAAACTGTGAAACAGTCAGCCGAACCATTGGTGAGTGTAAAAAAAATTCGATTTGACATGATTTAACTATTCAATTATGAAATTGTGTGCAAATTGTGAAACAGTCAGCCGAACCATTGGTGAAATATACACACAAGTGGCACTTGAGAAGTGTTTAACGTATTTTGATATTATTGAACATTAGGAACATTTGTCTTTCGTCTACCATTTTCCAATTGTCATGGGATCCATTACGTGTACAATTGGTACGACTTTTTCTACAATCTCAACAACTAGGGACAGTTTCAGCAGGAGCCACCCATGACAACAAGTGAGAACCGGGCTTCAAAAAATGCCGAAGGTTCCTCTCAATGAACGCCGATATTCGCACCCGGTACATGGTGATTATAAGTCAAGTGTTCTAACCACATATCAACCACGGTCCTTTAAAAGAGGCATGAAATCACATGCTACTACCCCCATTTCACTGAGCTGCGGAGAAAGCTGCGGACCCACGGACGTCCGCGAAATGGCTTCTACGGAAGAGCTTCGGCATTTTTACGCGGAAAAGTGGAAAAAAATTCCACGGAAAATGTCCATTTCACACGCTCTCGGAATACCTTCGGAACAGTCACGGTATCTTCGGAACACATACGGGTAAACCATGGTACAAATCACGGCGAAGCGGCGGCGAAACTGCGGAACACTTAGGAATGTGCCCGGATCGTCACGGAAGATATTCGGACAACTTGCGGGCTACACTCGGCAATGGCGGAAAATACGCGGGATAACTGCGGTAGCTGGCGGTACTAATCCGTTTGGCAAGGTAGAACTTCGGAATGACTGCGGAACAAGCGCGGACTATCTTCGGCAACCGCGTTTCGTCTCGGACCATCTTCGGCAACCGCGTTTCGTCTCGGACCAATCGCGACGTACCCGCGGAAAATCGGTTAAAGATCAAAGGATGACACCGAATTCCGCCGATAAAATCACTGTTTTGAAGACAGAAAGCACGGACTTATATCTCCATTTCTCTAGACCGCCGAAGACTTGCGGAAGCAAATCCGCAATTATACCGCAAAGTACCGTATATCTTTCCTGTTGTACCGTATTGTTCCGCTAGGAAGCGCAGTGAATCCGTATTCATTCCACATCATCCGCAGCCTTCCGCGCGCCCAAAATTTTCCGCAAACGTTCTTTTGAACATGTTCAAAAGAACGTTTGCGGAAAAATTTGTTCGTGCTCTTCCGCAGTTAAACCGGGAGCGATCCGTAACATTCGCAAGTTTTCCGCTGTTATTCCGTATACAAACGCAGTTGCCGCAAGTTGTCCGCATGTATACCGCAGACATTCCGTCACTTTCCGCGGGTGTCAAATAGTCACGGATTACGTGTAAGGAAAAATACGGAAGACCTTCGCCTGCGAAATAAAAGCGCGGTATGTTCACGAAATGTTTCGGATTAGACGCGGATGAGATACTGAAGTGGCGTAAATAGCCTGACACCATGGATGCATTACAGAGCGGTGTGATGACGGGTTAGTCACGGATTAGGCGCAGTTAATATATGACTCGTTTGCGGACTACTTGCGGAAGCCGCGAATCAATTGCGGACTGTTTGCGGACTTCCCGCGGAAGAATTTGCAGGGTAAAAAGGCCCGGTCCCAGTGGCCGATGGACACAAAACGGATGCAAAAAGGACACAGCGGACGAGCAAACTTTCGGGGTGGCTCCATCTGTTTTCATCCGCTCCAGAAATGGACAAAATTGACGAAAATTTGCGAAAACAGAACGGAAAAGAACGAACGTGGGAAGTATGTAGCGGGAATGTTAAATGGATGTTCATCGGAAGCCTAGCGCGGATGAAAGCGGATGGAAGTGGATCAGGGGGCAACTGTAAAAAAAAATGCAAACAGCAACTGGGGGGTGGGGTGGGTCTGCCAGCCGAAAAAAGTGCAAGAAAAAGTGCATTTCCGGGTAAGAAAATTGGGTGGTCTAACTGAGTTCTGCAAGAAAAAAAGCATTTCCGGGTAAGAAAATTGGGTGGTCTAACAGAGTTCTGCAAGAAAAAAAGCATTTCCGGTTAAGAAAAGTGGGTGGTCTAACAGAGTTTTGAAAGAAAAAAAGCATTTCTGCGTAAGAAAAATGGGTGGTCTAATGGGTCCCTGCAAGAAAATTGCATGAAACGGGATACAAAGTGTTTCAGCTTGAGTCTTGGGTCGCTGGTAAATAAATTATGAAAGAAAATGCTATTCGAATATTTCAAATAAAATATTTTTAACGTTTGAAGATTTTTAAAAAGATTAGTAAATTAGCCTTAGTGTGGCCCTTTTGACTGGTAGTGCCAGTCGTGATTCGTGAATGAATTAGTTACGGCCTGTTAACCGAGACTACACAGGGATAACTCTTGGCAACACTTTCGAAGTTTTGATAACTTTAACATGTGTGAGTTTTTAGCCTTTATTATTTTATTTCTAGACCGTCAACACAATTTTATTGCTAGTTCTTGTTCAGAGAAGAGCAGTTCTTGCATACACCCCTCAGAATACCCTATAAAACTATGTGATGCCTAGGATTCAAGTGGTTGCTATATATATCGTTCTGACGTGTTGTCAATCATTGTCATTGTCAATTTTAGCATAATTTCCCGTTATCCTAGGCCCAAATCAGCTGCTATTTCACCTCCCCTAGTGACTATATTTGCAAACAATTTCTTGAGACTACTGACTCATTATCAGGCGGATCATTTTATTCAGAATTTGGGCAAACTTTGATTTAAATTGTCCACTTTAAAGTAAACAATGCAGAGTGCAAAAAAACAAAACAAAATTGCCCACACTGCACTGCTTAGTTACGAATAATTTATGATGCCTGTTTATGACTGATTTTCTTCTGTTTTATATATTTCAGAGATGTGTTTGGATGAAGTTTGAAAATAGTGTGATGGTCATTTGAGCAGAATTTCTTGAAGATATTTGTCAATAAAGATTTGAGTTGAGGAATATGTCAGAGCACAAAATGAAAAAAAAGTACACTGTAATATTTATAGGGTGACCCACCATAAATAAATATCTCCATATATCTCGACAACCACGCCACAATATTTATATATATATGCCAAGCCTCAAATCAGTTTCACACAATTATAGTCACTAAATAAACGATCATGTTGTACTTAATAAGCTATGACCATTAATCATCTATAAATAATAGACTGAAAACTGGTTCCAAGTGTCGTCCATAACATCCAGACACTTTTGAGTAAAAGATAGGTTACGTGCCCTTGTTTTGAAATTAGTCTCGCTTAACCAGTCTATCGATCATTCTACGTCTGATTGACAGGTCGGGATAATCAAGACTACTTTTTTTACGAAACATAACAGAAAGCTAAAACAAGAAATTGAATTTAGAAATAAGCACGTTAGGTAGCTCAACAATCGTTTTAAGAACCTTGTAAAAGTAAAATGAAACTACTGCTAGTATCATGTTCCTGTCTAACCCGAGTGATTCAGAGATATTATTTGTACTAAACCAAAAGATGCCGCTCTTAACGGTACAGTTAATGATAAAGCGATTTAAAAAATGAAACAAACGGAATTCTAAATCTGCTGTAATAACCAAGAAGCTTAATTTCACTGCTATTCAAAATCGTCAACAATAATTTTTTTACGGCTGTAATAGTTGATAGATTTGTAGAGAATTGCACGTGCCATGGCTATTTATAGTATCATAATGTCAGAAAGTTGGTCTCGGCACGGCGAATGTGCACGCTTCAGTGGTAGTCTCGAACTATCAGCGGTGGACTGTATTTCTGTAGAGTACATGGGTCACCCTAATATTTATATACGCAGTTATTCGCCTTGCTAAAACAGGGGTGTTATATATTGTCCAATCGACAGTGTCTAATCCACCAATCAAAACGCAAGATTCAACCTTAAGCATGTTACAATGCCGTGTCGATACTGTTTTTTTCCCTGTCTCGGAGGTGGTGTTTGGTAACTATGTTTTTAGGACAATTGTGATACTTAAGAGTGTATCCGCGAGAAGACCATGCAAAAATCGCAAAAAGTGCTAAGATGGGGGGTCGGAAGTTTTTGATCAAACTTATGGTATGACACCCCCTAGGGGCAAGAGGTAACATGCTGAAGTGGTTACAGTCTGATGTCGCTCTAAAGGACTGTACAGGAATTATTCATTTTATGGGTAAAATTGCGGTTTTCACATGTGTATTTATCACCTTTTTGAAGCACAGACTGCATTCTATGGTGGAATAGCAACCTTCTAATTTTGACCCTGTCTGATAAAGCGGGTGGTCAACTTCTACCCCAGCACTCATTTGAAAAAAAAAATCAGTACATACTAATTTTGTGTGGACTTGTTTTAGGGTACCATATTCACATTGTCCTTATAGTGCAGAAAAAGATACACTGTAACTTTTTCTTTCATGGTCGCAAGTAGAATTTCTTTAGATGGTTTTGAAGTGCTAAGCACATAGTATCCATAGGTGTAAAAAAAATGACCGGAATGCAACATACTTAAAATATACAGCTTATTGAAAAGTGCTAAAAAAAAGCTTTTGTGATACATTTTTTTGCGAATTTGATTAGAGAAATAAATTTTTTGACTTGTATACGTTTTCATCATATCCATAGCCATTATTTGTACCATGTTGTACTCTATATAAGTGTGTATTTGTATTTATTGTATATTTGGTATTGTCGTATTGTCCCTTTAACATATTTGTTGTATTGTCTCTTTAAGATTTCATTTTCAAACAAGTTACCGAAAATGGCTACAAAATGTTTAATTTCAGAGCATGTTTCCACTATTCATTTTGGGACACATCCACTGATTTCTACGATACAGAAATGTAGAAGCTTAAATATTAACGGCAACGAAGCCTAATTGCGTCGAAGTGGGTGACATTGAACAGTGTAGTATGGTAGCTACAGCTCTCGGGCACCGTCAGCTGCACCTTCAGGACCGGATTTAGAATAAGAGAGGCCCTAGGCAAAACCCCTGAACAGGGCCCACTACATGGACCTTGGGGCCTGGGGCAAGCAACTCGGTGAGAGGGTGGGTCGGGGGAAGTCATGCGGTTGGTGGTTCGAATCTCACTTTTAGGTGAATTTCATTTTCATTGGATTATTTTATTTAAAATAATGTCTATTTGAGAGTAATGGATATGTTTGTTAAGAATGAGCACGTCGAAACTCCAATGGAAGGTCGTGGACAACTGCAGAAGTCAATTCCCGTTGACGCCAGATGAGCCATGAACGATTACAGGCCTTTGAAAGTATTTTTTTTTCAAGATATTTTTATAAAACAGATACTAATGTATTTTAGGGCTGGTAGTAAACACCATATGAATGAAAAGGAAAATATATTGTTAGTTTTTTTTATCTACTACGGTTAATTATCTCCACAATAGGGAAATTACAGGTTAATTTTATGGGTTATTGTTTCCTTTACCTAGTTTTTGTCGAGTCGATTCCGGTCATTTTTATTTTTTGTATCAAATGTTGGGTGGTTGCTTGTTCACGTGAGCATATATTTTTTAAACCCACCCCATGAAAGAAGTAGCTATAGGGCGTCAAACTTTGGGTGACGAAAAATGGGGAATTTAGACAGGCTTTGATATCCAGTCCGTATATAGATCTCGTTCGCCAGAATCGTCTGAAGTTAATATTGTGGTAACAGCACTGAGTCATCGATAAACTGTGTGTGTATAGTAAAGGTGTAAAGACTTGCCAAAGTTGGTATTTGAGAAAAGACAGATTTTGGCAATTTCACCATATGAAAAATGTTTTTTCAATTTTCTCATACAGGAATTGAAAGATTTATCTAATATTGCACATTTATGTGTTTTGGGACTATCCCAACTTATAAACCAAATTTGGTCAAAATCTGTGATTGAAGCCTTAGCACCTTCTGCATGGTTTTCTCGCGGACACGCTCTTAAGTGAATGGTGAACTTTGTGTGTTCACCGTGAACTCTGTGAACTGTGAATTCCGTGACTCGTGAACTCTAATTATTGAATTAGAACTGTCAACAAAGAAAACTGTCAACTTGTTTATGTTTGTACTGTAACTCCTGTTTCTTGTTGCTGGAAATTTCCAACACAAAGATACTTGCCGTTGCCAGTTTTCATGCAAATAAATACTTCTCTAGTGTCTAAAACAGTTTGATTGCTTTTCCGTGAGTTTTTCAACTGAAAAATAAAACCTTTTAACGGCTGTAAACTTGAAAATAAAACCTTTTAACGGCTGTAAACTTATCTATTCATTTTTTGGTGGAGATCGCAATGTTTGTATTTGGATATGTGTTTGTATCCCGACCTCTGATTGGACAACGTTATTGTTCACGTGTCTGCAGTAAAGGGGAATAACGTACCTAAAAGTTCAGGAATTTCAGACAATTCTGGCAACGGATAGAAGTTGTAAAACTGCGTCCGTTGCTTCGGGAACATGTGATCTATACGTGCAGATCACGTGCAAATCATGTGCTCTTTACCAATTTTTCCGCAGGTACGCCGTGATTGATCCGAGACCAAACGCTGTTGCCGAAGATTGTCCGCACTTGTTGCGCATTTATTCCGCGTATAACGCAAGTACTCCGCGATTATTCCGTGCCAAACGGATTAGTATCGCCAGATACCGCAGTTATTCCGTTACTGCCGAGTGTGACCCGCAAATTATCCTTATGTCTTCCGTGCTCATTCCCATGTGTTCCGCAATTTTTCCGTGATTTTTTTTCCGCAGCTCTGCCGTCGAGGTAGAAATATCTATAAATGGAGGTCGGCTTTCCACGGATTCTATACCCTGAAATTTTTTTCTGCGTGAAGTCCGCAAACAAACCGCGATTGATTCGCCGCTTTTGCAAGTAGTCCTCGCGTACCGCATGCAGTACGCAAATGACCCGTATATTAACCGCTCCTAATCCGTAACTAATCTGTCGTCAGGCCGGCAATCCCTCGTTCTTGTGCGTCTCATCCGCATCTTTTCCGTAAACATTCCGTGATATACCGCGCTTTCCTTTCGCAGGCGAAGGTCTTCCGTATTCTTCCTTACATGAACGAAGGTCATCCGTAACCATTTAACATCCGCGGAAAGTGACGGAATGCCTGCGGTATACATACGGACAACTTGCGGCAACTACATTTGTATACGGAATAACAGCGGAAGACTCCCGGATCGATCCCGGTTTAATTGCGGAAGAGCACGGAAAATTTTTCCGCAAACGATATTTAAAGGAACGTTCGCGGAACAATTTGGGATCGCAAAAGTCTGTGGACGACGAGGAATGACTACGGATTCGCTGCGCTTCCTGGCGGAGCCATACGGAATGAGAGGAAAGACTTACCGACTTTGCGGTACACTTGCGGATTTCCTTCCGCAAGTCTTCCGTGGCCCAGTGAAATGGGGGTATACGGTGCAACAGACGAATACGGCGATGTGCGTATTCCTATATGTCTTTAATAATAAATTGCCAAGTACATTTATTTATAATCTGCTATCTATCTTGTTTGAAGAAACTCTTTTTTTAAATGTGAGAGTAATTGAGTGGGCGAACTTAAAAAAATATCTCTGAGATATCTGTGTAACATAAATTATGTTTTAAATTGATATTATTTAGAAAGATCGCTGATGAACTAACGACGAAACCAATCACAGAAAGCATTAATGATGTAAACCATGTTGCTCCAGTAAACGGTATTTATGAACGGCATTTACCTCTAAATTATGAATATAAACCTATTTTTATTTAAATCATCGGGTGTATACTCTGTTGGTGACCTTTGTCCCCGAGGTTATCTATACCCACTCTTTCGATAACCTCTAATACCATTTATCGTTTGTGGAATTTACAAAGCCAACACATTTTTTGTGTATTTTTGTATTGCAATTATTTTTCCTACATTCTGCACTCTATAGATTACACCATAAAGCCCATTTTTTTCCGCCACTCAAAAACTGCAAATTGTACTATTTTCTTTATTTTAAATTGCATTTACATTAATTCCTATACAATATAATAAAAGTTCTTACAAATTGTGTACCCACAAAAGAAATACCTCTTGTGCTTTTGGTGTATAATATTAATTACATTAAGGGGGTATTTATTGAAAACGTAGCCTATAACACCCTTTCTTCAATTTTTGGGAATAATAATAATAATAAGGTTACTAATAAGATTATCAATAAGTGTAATAGTAGGCATGTACATTTGTGTATTTTTTTAAATTATAGATGCTGATCCTATGTATGAAAACAGTGATATGCTGGCCATAGAGTTGGCGACAATCACAAAATATGAAGACAGTTCTAAAGATCCCCTGTCAAAGAAGGCGATTAACAAACAAAAACAGAAAAAACAGAGAGAAAGGGCATTTGCTAATTCGACTGAACAAGATCCCGAGTCTGACTATTATAACTTACAACCCAGTGCACCTATTGACAGAATTAGTGTAGTTTATCTTCAAGATGTATTTACTAAGCTAAATTCAAAAGAGAACGCCTTTAGTGATATGTTCCAGGTAGGTGTTGTTTTTATGATTCTAGCTATACAATATAGAAGACATATTGGTATTTGTGATGTATAATGTTAACAAATTGTATGAACAAACAATAAAACCATGGACAAATTCTATAATTCCTGTTTCCAGATTGACAGTGTAGATCCTAAATACACAACCTTTGGAAAATACATATACAAACTATCGAGAAGAATATCATTGAATTGTTTCTAAAAGCCATATATCTTGGGAGATATTTTCGGTGCCATAAGCTCGGTTTCTAAGCAATAACACACGCTGGTATGTAAATTGCCAAATAGTAGCTGACAGTTTGTAATAATTGGCATTTTATGTCTGTAATGTTATATTTCACGATCGTTAAAAACCTTATATCTTTAGATATGTTTAGGGGGTAGAACCAATGACTTAATTATGTTTTAAGGAACATTTCCATCAGAATTACGAATTCAGATAAGCAAAGTAGGCCTAGGCTTATTATTATTATTATTTATGTCTAAATAAAGGGCCTGCCATCAGAATTTACTGCTGCATATGATGATTCACAAATTGAGGAAAACAGAGCCAAGAATCGGTATCGGGGATATTATCCTTGTAAGTATATGGGTTTTTTTTTAGCAATCTGTATAATATGGTTATACCCTGAAAGTGAGGGAAATCCATTCTGTATTCCCATACAATCATTGTGATTCGGATTTACACTCTTGACTGTTCATCTGTACCGTTATTTATAAGCAGAAGAATACAATAGATGAAAAAAAAGACTGTGTAAAATAGATTGCCCGCATCTATCTAAAATTGATGTTTTATTTCCCCGGATTCACTTGACAAAGTAACACAAATTTAATTAGTCCAATGCAGCTCTTGTTTAGGTAAACGATTAATAAACATGCTTGGTAATACCTCCATCAGACCGGGTTGGCGTCCTTACTGCGCTGCTTCGACCGTACGGCGACCAGAAAATACACAAGGTCGCCGGAAAACGTGAACACAACGCGAGAAAATGTCAAAAAAAAATTACAAACTTGAAGAAAGTCGCTTTCTCACAGCTTTCCAGGTCAGATCGCAGAACCTTGGCGTTTTTTTTTTTGATCGTGCTCAAAACAAACGCCATGCCTCGGCGATCACTGGCGACCATGGAGAACACAGCACGATATTTGGCGTTTCCACCAGGCTTTTACCACGCTTATGGCGATCTTGACGAGCTCTGAGACCATTTTCTGTCGCGGTAGCAGGGCAGTAAGGACCGTTGTATACTGCGTTTATCGCCGAACATTGATACAAAAAATAACAGCTGCACATAAATCTTTTCGAAAACTGCCGCTGAATATATTCCCTTGCAAAAACTAAACGTCATTTCAAAAACTGAACGTCTTTTCAAAAACTGAACGTCTGACGTTTGATATTTCTACGGAGATATCACCCGGATTATAGGAAGATATAAGGGGAGATAACCATTTTCTTTCAATTTTAGATGATCACAATCGTGTAATACTCAGTGAAGTTGGAAATGATCCACATTCTAATTATATTAACGCCAGTTACGTAGATGTAAGTATTTAGAAATTGAAGCCAACCTATGATTAACTGTTGTTACAACGTTCTATTTTTTCTTGTTAAATGTAGCAGGAAACTTAGCCTCTGTGGAAAACTCTGATATACAAGATGGTGGTATTCCTTAAATTTGTATATGGAGATCAGCAGAGATAACTGTCTCTGTTCGTCAATTCTGCTCTAGTTTGGGGAGCCGCGGTGCCGTAGTCAGTAACGCGCTTACCTGCTAACTTGGAGGTTCTGGCTCCGATACTGGTGTTGGCTAGACAGTTCGGATGGTACGACAAACTGAGTTCACGTGTACACATTCGAAATATGAGGGGAATTACTTGTGCTCGGACACACGGTCCTGGCATATGACCGTCTTCATCATCCCGGATGTAACAGAAAGTAGGACGTTATACCCCATTCCATTTTATTCCTTCTAATTTGTTCTCGTTTTGGTCATTCGCGATGGAAACATCGTGATGGCTTCTGGAATCGGTGTGGACACTATCGCTCCATTTATCTACAAGTAGTGATACACGTCGTTCACAAGACAGTTTATGCTTCATTTGTACACTTTTGGAAACGCTTACCATTAACTTTTATCAAAAATACAGAGCACCACCTAAAATAATGTCTCGTGTGTTTCAGAGCTACAGTCAAAGCCAGTTTTTCATAGCAGCACAAGGTACGTAACATTGGTTTCATTGGTAGAAAGGTCAATTTAAAGTGGTACTCTCTTTTGGATCTGGGTCAAAAATAAAATTGTCGAATTTTACTAAAATTGTTAATTTGTTTTGTGATATGACAATCTGCCGTCCTAAAACACTTCACGTCCATGGATGTAGCCAATAATGAGATATAAGAGTTTGTATCGACACATTTGGATCAAGACTTTAGTTTAATCTTTGGAATCAAATTTAACTGCCAAAAAGCTTGTCCGATCATTAAAGATGCTTTATGTAAGAGCTAAATCTGCACATTGCACTTCCTTTTTGTTTGCTTCAAATGTTATATAGACTATTATTTAGACACTTATTCACATGCCAAGTCCATAATCATCTCTCTAGAGCATCGGATGGCCGATATTTAAATGGATTAGAAACCCCGCGAGATTAAAAAATGTAACAATAAAATGGATAATCGAGACTTAATCTCGATTGTCAAGTACCGTTGCTACATCGTGTCAAAACTTTAAGTACCCATTACTTCTCTCAGAATAAAGTAATCTGGATGAAATTTTCAATATGATATTCATTTTCATTATCTATTTTTGAACATCTTTATCTAAATCATACACAATGCATCTTTAAAAGAAATGTGGTGCTTTGTTTTACTTAAAGATACATTAGTTAAGAGTTTAATGAAGAGTTGGCCATTCTTGCTATAATAATTCAAAAATAGATGATAAAAAAATAGAAAATATTGAAAATTTCATTCAAATTACTTCATTCTCAGCCTAGTTATCATTGTTTGTAGTTTTGACAAGATTAGCCTCGAAATCCCATTTTTAAATTAAATTTTTAAATGGCGAACCGTTTTAATCTAGTTAAAATCTCGAGTATCCGATGCCACCGAGAGTCGATTATGGTCTTGTTTTGTTAATAAATGTCTAATTAATAGTTTATATAACATTTCAGGCCTAAGGAAAGACCTGCAATAGGCAGATTTAGCTCTTGCATAGCGTATGTTTAATGACTGTACTCAAATTAGGTACTTGTTCAACTGTCGACGATCAAAACAAAAAGTAACCAAAAGTAACTGCTCTTCGGGAATGAAAATAATTCGCAGTTCACCCGACATGAAAAGGCTATGCTGACCGAAACCAAAGAATGTTTTAAGATGGTTTTCATGTGTTATCTTCTATAAATACAGGTCCAACTAAAGTAACAATAAACGACTTTGTCAGGATGATTTTTGAAGAGGGAGTGGACAAGATTGTTATGTTAACAAATTTGGTTGAAGGCGGGAAAGTAAGTTCTGTAAAGGCAGATATTTCTCTAATTTATGTACTATTTTATAGTAAACAATATTATTATTATGTAATATAAAAGCATATCCAAGTATAGAAAAGACTTGCCTTAACAATGTCCAGCTTGCACGAAAAAGGTAGGATTATTATTACTGTAATTGGCTATAGGACATTATACAGATGGCAGTATGAAATCGATAACAACTTTAAATAGCCATAACTTGAGTTAGAATAGTCATATTTCAATACATTTTGAACCAAAAGGTTTTTAAATAAAAGTATTTTTGGCTATGTATAGACTTTTTATTGTAGTGGGCTAGTGCTTTAATTAGTTATCTTGTCTGATAAGAAAATAGCTT
Source organism: Patella vulgata (assembly GCF_932274485.2). Lineage (NCBI taxonomy): Eukaryota > Metazoa > Mollusca > Gastropoda > Patellidae > Patella > Patella vulgata. The sequence goes on along the minus strand of NC_065882.2, from coordinate 25,563,187 downwards.
CAGAAACATGACACGCGTTTTGCATAATCTTGTTGAATTTTTAATGTGAAATACAAAGTAATAGCAAAGCTTATAGTTCTTTGAAAATGTTGGGAAAGTTAGGAAAACAAATTATTTCTACTCGGCCCAAATACTTTGTCCTGCTTTTTCCGAACAGATCTACTTTATTTGTATTAGACTTCGTAAATTTGTTTTTTAGTATAAATGTGAAAGATATTGGCCGGAGACTGGAAGAGAATTGTTCGGTAATCTAGAACTTACTCTACATGATGAAATTCGACGAGCAAGTTATACAACTAGAAGGATCAGACTAAAACATTTAAAGGTAATCATAATTGTAATAATACACTACACTGGGGAAATACCTGGTCTGATATTTATTTTATAGATATCTACTCCGAAATATTGCTTCAGCCTACGCTTGAAAAGTCATTCTGATTTTTCCATTTTGTTTCTAAAGTTGTTTCATACTTGTCTTTTTTACATAAAATATCAACGGCTGAGATTTGTTACATTATCTTTATTCTATAGTACATGCAAATACAAGCAAATATCATTGAATACAGCCATTGAATAACCTATGGTTGTATTCAATGGCTAGGACACGTACTACTTTTGTCCAGAATGACGTCACTTTCAGAATTACGTCAAACTGCAATGACGTCACCACTAGCATCCACAATTTTTTTTTAAAAAAAAAGAAAGAAAAAAGGGCGGAACCTATGATGAATATTAACGTTATTGGTGATTTTCTTTTTGATAATCTGGATAGTACAGTGTATTTTGAGATTTACATGTAGTTATAGAATAAAAACAGAACTCAATGACCATTGAATACCGCTCGGGTTATTCAATGGTTCACTCGAGTGTATCCCTGCCGCATTCCACTCGCTAGTTCTATCTATATATTTTTTTTAATATTTAATATTAAAATAATTATTCGTGTGTGATATTTTCTACATAACCCAGTTTATAAATAATTTCAATCGAATTAAATAGTTCTGATTTTCTACACTATATAAATTCTAGCAAATCGTTCTGTCGGGGCTTTACCGTTATCTTTTTTTTCAGTCCGGCAGAGAGCACGAGACCAGTATATTCCATTTTACAGCTTGGGCGGATCATGGCGTACCGGAAGTAGGAGATTTATTAGATTACCTATATCGTGTTCAAGAATATGAATCAGATTCAAAATCTCCTACTCTAGTTCACTGCAGGTGGGGGCAAATATATCACATTAATACATTGGACTTTTAGATGTAAATATAAAACACTGGAACACCTGATGCCAATTGTTCTTTTTGTGAGAGAGGAATGCAGGTTGTCCTCGTAAAACAGATTTCGACAGTCTGTTGAAAATGCAAAACTTATTGTGCTTCAGACTTTCATTTTATGTTTTATAAATTTTTGTTCCACTGAAATAAGATCTGGCAACATCTTTTCAAGTTTAAATTTACAGAATCATACGAGAGGCATTCCAGTGTGTGGCTGTGTAGCTTGGGTGCATTTAAGGGTGGTTCTGGTAATGAAATTGTATTTGACTCTAAATTAAGGAAATAGTAATCTATTTATGTAGTTATATTATTGTATGTTATATAGTGCTGGTATAGGACGGACTGGTACATTCATAGCTATAGATGCTCTTCTGAAGGAAGGACATGCGACAGGAAGTATTGACGTTCTGCAGTTTATTAAAACTATGAGAGGTCAACGAAAGGGTATGATCCAAACAGCGGTATGTATATCCTACCGTATTCTGAACGACCAAAATTATTTTTAAAGGGATAATCACGTGGTGATAATGCAGAAGCAATAACTTTCTGTTTCACATACGATTGCATGTGACTAATGCAAATATTTCTTTTGTCATATGAATCATGCATTAGAAACGTTTCTGAATGCTTCACCATGCTAATAATCATTTCCTTATTTAATTTTATCTAGAACAGTAAACTATAAACATACTTATGGAAAACAGCTACTGATTTATTTAGGGACGTTTCGAAGAGTATTCTTAATAAATCAGTAGCTGTTTTCCATAAGTATGTTTATAGTTTATTTATCTGCCCAGTTACTAAATGCCACTTCAAGAATATTATTTAGAACAGGGAGAAACGGGTGTTATTTGATATCAATTTAGAGGTCAGGAAATCATTAGTATGTAATTAGAACTGTAGATGGTCATGACCTATGTAAGGTTTTTAGTCACTGAACAAGAGGCTGAAGATCAATTTAAAATACCCAATTCTTCAACCCATATCTTCCGTAATATTAATTCCCGTCACTCCTGTCAATCTGTGTCTTACAACTAAATAACTTTCAGACATTCACAGCCGCTTTTATTGGCCCACTTCATCAATGTGCACTATTTGTAAGATTGCCCTAAAGCTCCCATACAATTGTATTAAACAATATGAATTATTGTCTAAACATCAGTCAGGGTTTCTTGAGTCTGTGATATTTGATAAATTCTGGCACGCGGTACTTATATATAAGCTGAAACAGTATGAGATTAGTCCAAATTAATGTGATTGGATATTCAACTATTAAACAGATCGTGAAAAGGTAGCACACTTGTCAGATGAATCCGGGGTCCTTCAGGCATCAATACTAGGTCCTATTCTATTTCTAATTTAAATAAATGATATTTCAGACAATCTAAATAATAATGTACTCTTATTTGCTGATGATATCTCATTATTTGCAATAATAAATTTTAATGATAACCTTTTATTAATTCAATTAATAATGATCTAAATTTACTAACAATTAAACCAAATAAAACTAAAAACTTAATATTTACACGTAAAATATCTAATCATCATTTGTAAATAAAATGGTTGATAAGTTACTTCTCGCTGACTAACTTTTCACTCAAATGCAATATGGTCAGAACATATTTTTTGCATTTCCACATGAAATTGTATATAGGTTCGATTTTTGTATATATGTTTATACGTATTGGTTACTATTTTCTTTATCCCTGGGAAAGAACTTCTAAAGGCTTGATATATTTTAATAATTTGCTTTTTGCTTAGAATAATATTAAATAAATGGGAACTGAAGCTGTATAATATGCCTCTTAATCTGGAATAGTGTACCTTTAATGTATTACATTTCTAACTTTAATTACGTTCAATCATTACGGGTTTGGTGGTGTTGCGGTTGATAACAAGGTTTGTCATTGATACAAATGCCATCTGTTTTGTTTTAGAATCAACTTAAATTTGTCTATGAGGCTGTGGTTGAAGCATTTAAATATGGAAAGACCAGTACACCTGTATTAGAATATGACATAATATCTGGCAAATCAAAAAAGTTCCATTTGACAAAGTTTTCTAGAAACAAAGAACTACAGTTGCTGAAAGGAATGATAAACGAAGGTAATTTAGTTAATACGACTCTCTTAACGGTGAGCATGTTAGCCGGTCTATGTTAGCGAAATAGGCTTATGCTAGGCTAGAGAAATTAATTACATACAACTACCTACCCTTAAAACGTTTAAAAAAAATGTATCGATCTATCAGCATCTCTCACTCCCAGGTCACTACTGGCCTAGGACTGTACAGCGCAGTGGGCGCTTACGACTAGTCCTCGGATCTATTAACTTGATTTGATAACGGCATTTGTTGTTTGAAATGTATGTGTATTTCGCGTGGCTTGTCCGCGTGTTTGTCTTGTGTAATTATTTATGTGTGGTGAGGTCCTCCTGCACTTGCTATACAATCGAATAATAACAAAACTTGTTTGGAATGCGTTTCGCGGAGCTATCATTCCCTTTATATTTCTGAAAGTAATACAGTTCATTATGGGAGTTTGTTCAGTGGGATTTATTAACTATGAATTAAAAGCTAACACGGGCGACTGTGCTGCTCGTTGGGGTATCAGGGGGCGTGACAAGTTTCTCGTCTATATTTATTTTTGAATGTTTACAGCTGATAAAAATAAGATCTATGTTCCAGGGAAACCACAGTTGGATATTCATAGCGCCCCAGTAAGTATTTTAAATATAATGCATTAGTCGACAATACTATTTTAACACACACCAAGCAAAGCAAGATCATTCACATATATCGCAGACGTCAAAATATGTACTATCGTAAAGTAAATACCGTTGCTAAGCTTAGTATTCCTTATATTAACAGTGATATTAATTGATACTATAAATTTACTCGTCAAGTATTAAGAATATTATCAGTGATATTAAATCATATTATTACTTTATTAGTTATGGTAGAAAATTATATTATTATCAGTATCAGTGATATTAAATCATATTATTTACTAGTATTGGTTGTATTATCAATATTAAATACTATGGAAGAAAAGTATTGGTCATATTATCAATGATATTAAATCATATTAGTTTTACTTTACTAGACCTGGAAGAAAAGTGTTGATTATATTATTATTGTGACTTTAAATCATAGTATTACTTTACTATAGTCATGGTAGAAAAGTATTAGTTATATTAAATCATATTATTATTTCTTTACTAGTCATGGAAGAAAACTATTGGTTATATTATTAGTGATATTAAAGGACATGATATGGAATCATTGTGGAATTTAATCAGTGATCAGGAAAGTTCTGTAGCTGTGGTAATATTAAATGATCAGGTAATGTCATTTTAAAATATACCCTTTGACTTTGGTGAAATGCAGTTTCGCCTTAATTATATTTTATCAGTCGAAAACACTTATTCCACTGAAACTAAATAAAACTAAGACCTGATAAGATTTTAAAAAAGAAATTCGATTTCAAGGGCATGGGTCTCAGTTCTTAGGATCTTCCCTGTAAACGATGTAGGTTTTGAAAGCCAAGTTACTAGCATAATACTACATTTCGTGACTTCCGCCCGATATGTAAACATACCTTTAATTGCAGAACCAAGATTCAGTTTGTCCCTTTTCGGCAACTCATGAGATTATTGGTAAAATGACTATTTCTTCTGCAGTAGAATGTTTACCTACTGATGAATTTGAAATACTGACTGTTACTACTTATAAACAGGTAAATACTTTCAACTACTAACTTTGATAATTACAGTATGTAACAAATATTGACTGGTAATACCATCCGACAGGTAGACACTGTTACCGATTATTGTACAATGGTTATTTATACATGGTAAACACTATTACTGATTATTGTACACTGGTGATTACATGGCAGACAATATTACCGATTACTGTGCCATAGCGATTACATGGTGGACACTCTTACTGATTACTTTGCCATATATTCGATTGCATGCATGGATTCTTAATGTGATTGTTGACTAGGACATACGGATTAATGAATCATATCGCATATCAGGATTTTCTGATCCCAGTTTTGAACGCAATATGATTAAAATCAGATGATTATTTCACAATCATATTAAAATCAGATTTCGATTTCGTTTATTATTATTTAGTATAAAAGTAAAAATCAGAAGGGAACAAAACGAAACGAAATTCTAATATTATTTTAATTAGTTTGATGTATATTAATGGTACCATCAGTATACTTTATTGTATTATATTTTATTTTGAAAAGAAAATAAAACATGTGTGTAAGATGATAATACTGAAAACTGGAAGTGAATATGGATTAGAACAACTAAAATCAGATATTATAGAACTAATAAGACAAACTGATCAGTATGATTCTACATCTCATCCAGTGACAGTTGTTTATAGGTTTGTATCTCATTTTTTTTAGAAAGCAACACACAGTACAGACATCAACAAACAAACAAATCTGATTCTCAACTTCGGTGGCATTTGTCCATGCGGCTGTACCGCCCGCATTATAAGGGGTAAAGTTAAAGATAAACCATGATCATTAAAAACATAAGCTGAAACTTATGAGGTATTCACATGGGTTAACTGACATAATGATGAAGATTTTATTAGATAAGATGTCATAAAACCACAAAGGTACAATCGACATAACCGTTATCTTTAAGTATAAAACAACGTAAGTGGTTATAAGGCTTCAAAAAGTAAAGTAAATTTAACTGGCTATATCATTCTGTTAAGCTATGTTTAGTATCTTACATCGTGTAACGCGTCCCTGTAGTGAAGTGAAGCATACAGCTTGTGTTATTTGACATATATTATATAGGTTTAAATAAAAGCTTATAATATTAGTATTATATTTTATATTACAGTGATAATACTATTATATTACAGTGATAATACTATAATATTACAGTGATAATACTATTATATTTTATATACTGTATTTTATATTACAGTGATAATACTATTATATTTTATATACTGTATTTTATTACTATTATATTTTATATTACAGTGATGATATTATATTTTATATTACCGTAATATTAATATAGTTTATATTACAGTGATAATATCATATTTTATATTACAGTTATATCAATATATTTTATATTACAAGTGATAATATTATATTTTATATTACAGTGATATTAATATATTTTATATTACAGTGATATTAATATATTTTATATGACAATTATAATAATATTATATTTTATATTGCAGAAGTTTTACAGTGATAATAATATTATATTTTATATTACAGAGATATTAATATATTTTATATGACACTGATAATAATATTATATTTTATATTGCAGAAGTTTTACAGTGATAAAAATATTATATTTTATATTACAGTGATATGAAACATGCTGCTATTTTTTGTATTGTAAGAAATATACTAGAAAGAATAAAACTTGATAATGAAGTGGAAATTTTTAACACAACAAGAAAGATTTTAAAATCATTAAATGGTGTCATTAATCAAACCGTAAGTAAATATAGATATTATTTTTTTTAAATAAAGTAAACCGTAAACCCAGTAACGATTATATTTGCGATTTGGTACATCACTATAAATCCATATAACCAATATGTAATGACTACATTTTTGGGGTCGGCCGTGATGTTGTCTACATTGTTCGGCATTTTGTTCATTACACTGAATATTTATATTTTTCTGTTTCAGGAGGAATACGACTTCATTTATAAAATGATTAGTGAACAATTATCAAGTCTAAATATGTATGAAAATGTGTAAAGTCCTTAGCTTTAAGATTTATTTATGTCACTAATTTTTAGTTTTGTATAGTACACTCATTTGTACTTTCGTAACCATAATATTGATATATTAATGCACAATGATTTTGACTAGGTGTTACTCTTATGGCTTCTGAATGTAATACAGGACAGGGCTTATAATGGGCTTGGGTGAAATAGACTTTAGAGCTGTGTGCGGACAACATTAAGGATGAACCTTATAAAGATTTACATGACACAAGTATATTTGTAAAGTTATTGTCCCTGTCTTGAATGCGATTTTTTTTTAAAAAACTTTTCAGGATCGTTCAGCCAAGCTTTGTATCAAAATTCAGAATTAACCACCCTTTATGCGTAGTTGTTATCCATGGCACCATTTTTAAAAAAAAAAAAAAATCATATTATTTGCTCTCAATGCAATATTGTCTTCTTTTTGTACTAACCATTTTGTTTTGTAGGTGGGGTGGGGTGAGAGAATCGGGGTGGGGTGTACAACTTTTTATCTATAATTGTTTGAAGATATAACTATCATTATTTAATTTGTTCATTTAAAAATCATTTAATTTGTTCATTTAAATATTGTTTAATTTATTCAATTTTAGATTATATATTTTGTTCAATTACAGATTTTATTTGTCCATTTATTTTATAAATTATTCATTTTGTTCTTAATCTATTCAATATATTATTATGTTACATGTTTTCATTATAATCCGTTAAATGATTATCTAAAATGTATAAAACGTTACCCTGCTTTATAGTTACTGGAACGGCAAAGACGCAGATCTGAAACGCTGAATATATTGAACGAGAATGAAGTTGTTTTTTTTAAAAAAAAAAAATGTTTAAATTGTCATGAGTATACTTTTTATTTACATTCTTGAGAATTTAGTGCTGATTTCAAGAAAAACTTTTCGCCCTTGGAAGCATCGAAAGGAACCATCGATACTCGCATAGGTGCCCTCGCTAAAACTCGCTATTCGAACCAAAATTCGTTGACTCAAATCTCCGACATAAATTCTATAAACGTGTCTGTTTGTTGTACCAATTATTACTGCCTTAGGTATTCGATAATATTTGTGAAGAAAATCTATGAATTATTGATTTTATCAAAAAAAGCACATGTATTTCTATCCAGTTTGATGAAAAAATACGTAACATGGCAGCCCTTCTCTTTGATCTGCTGTGTGGTCCAAGGGATGATAAAAAGATTCCACGTGCTCGGCGATTACCCAATGTTTACATTGTAGCAGTTTTTGATAGCCTCGTTTATCACACAATTAGTTTCTCTGCAATAGTCTGTTATTAGTCTCTATCATCCAGAAAAATATTTGACAAATATTAGTCTGGATGCGTTGTCAACATTTGACCACAGATCACTAATGATTTCCCCATTGATTTTAATGTTAATTCTTGTCTCTTAGACCGGTTCTAACTTGTCCCCAAATTTTCGTTGGCTAGAACGCTTTCTACCACAGATGGAGCAGGTAGCAACCTCTTGCCCAAAAGCACGTACGAGGTTCTTCATGAAAAACTTGAGATACACAACCTGGAAGTAAAGACAAATAAACATGCAATTTTCCGCCCCACATTTCAATCTAACCATGCAACCTCTCAACTCTTGTATCCTTCTGCCTCAAATAATGAATATTCACCAAAATCTGGCAGACAATCGCCATGCAAAAGAGGGAGAAAGGGAAATAGAGAGAAAGACTAAAAATAACTTTCGCCCTTCATTTGCCGGTGACGGCGTTGGAATATTTGGTGAACTGTGTCCATTTGAGAATAATAGGTCATTGACTAGATTATCCGGTCTTTTACATTATCATAAACAAAGTCTAAGGGAGGTAATTATTCGACGCCCATTAAATTAATTTAAGTATGCCGTTTATGAAAATCCATTCGATTGCATTGCCAGTTCAATATCCAACACCCTTATTTTTAAAATTAATCCTTATTCGTCGTCACGATTCATGTTTGTTTATAATAATGCAAGAATTATGGAATTTTATGCGGGAAGGGGCGCAACTCTTACCTGGCCAGAGGAAGGCAAACCACCTTTAATTTCCACATTGACTTCAATGTGAATTCTGACCTCTTTGCCCACCTCCAACTTTTCCCCAAATTTGTGTTGGGCTGAATGCTTTTCACTACAGACAGAGGAACAAATGGTCATGTCTTTGCACTCATTTTTATGAGGTTGACCACCGAAATTTTGAGATACACAAACTTGAAGAAGCATACTAAAAACATGTAACTAGGTGCCGTCCATATCACCGTAGCCAACCTGATAACCCTGTTATCCTTCCGCCTCAAAATCATGAATATTTACCAAAATCTGGCAGAAAATGTTAATTAAAACCCTCTTCGTCCATTCTAGACCAAAAGATCAACAAAAATGGGCATGCAAAAGGGGAGAAAAGGGACAGAGAGAGAATTGCTATAAATAGACGAACTAGAATTTAATGGTGGTCTGCCCCCAAAGATGCGCAGTTGTGGGAGTCAGCTCACACCGTTATGGACACGGTGTGCATTGACTCCCCGTGATAGGATTTCCCCTGTATTACTATATCATGAGATGGTGTCGAGTTTCTATTGTTTGTTTATTTCGATAAAAGGTAGAAATGCAAATTGACTAAGGCGCGGATTCGCCAATAAAGTGAGCCGTAGCAATTCGCGTTGATGGAAAATCCCCGGTCGCGTGACGTCAGACCGATATTTTCCCCGCGAGCTTCTCCCGTACATAAACGGTAATTTCGCTTACATTTCGATAATATTTGAGCCTGAATCTTGGGAGATTAGATAACGAGTTGGCGGTTCTCACTATAATAGTTAAAAACAAACTAGATAATGTAAAGCCAATTTGCTGAAAATTTCAGTCAAATTGATCCACTATGAACCGAGAAATAAGCGATCGAAAGTTCCGCATAGCCTCGGTCATCATTACTAAAGTCGGTACGACAAAAATCATAGTCTCGATTATCCATTTAATCGTTAAATCGAGAAGGAAAGTTATGCAGCAAATCGGATGATAATCCAACAATTATCGCAGGATAGCGCTGATATCGAGAGTTGATTATTTTCTGGATACGTTAATTAATGTCTGATTAATAGTTTATATAACATTTCAGGCCTAAAGAAAGACCTGCAATAGGCAGAGTTAGCTCTTGCATAATGCATGTTTAATATTAAACTATTACAACACAATATACATTTAAATAAAATAGTAATTCAGAATCGTAGATTGAAGTGGGCTATATTTCAGCCGCTGGCTCTCAGATTTCACGCTAGTCACGTGACCTGAAACCCCTAATGTGAGTTATAAAACTGATAGGCTATATTGTGAAGTTGTAAAATTTTTAATAAGTACTACAAAATAAAAATAACGATGATACAGAGAAATCCCAATCATATAAAGGCCAATATTCAATCTGCAAAATAGTTAATTATTAAAACATAGTTAAAACATCAAAAAGTGTAACCACTCATCACTAAAAAAAAAAAAAAAAACGGCAGCAAATCACGAACGATAGAAGTATCGATTTCAAGCCAATCAGCTTAGATCCGTTGATCGGGTAACTACTGATCACTAAAACAACAGCTAATCACGATAACAAGTCTGTTTATTAATGACAAAACTGTAACCAAATAGTAATACTTTTTCCTGAACTGATCACTGATCAGGAACCATCTCACACCACCGGAAGTAGATATAGCTTCCTTTTGAACGCTAACAACAGTTTCGGACATGCGCAAATGCCCAGGAGCAAACACACACCGGGAGTCAATTCAAACTGTCACACCGGACCCTCTGTACAATGATGTAAAGACTAGGGGGTTCTGGGTGATCGAGACTAGTCTGTTACGCACTAGTATCAGGCGTAGTACATTTCGTGCGTTATGACGTAATGTAGCCTCGTTTGTCACCAGACACTTTACGGTAACATATTTAGAGCTCTGGTTAATCCCGATTGATTTAGTTACGTAGAAATGTACTGGTTGTTGATCGGACTCAATCTGTTTCACAGAGAATTACGAGTCTAGAGTAATATATCTGTCAAAGATGACTGCATTAACACGTGCCGTCACAGCCCGCGGCGTCAATCATTGGCTGAATGGCGCGTGCATTCTTTACATAAGACATTACTGCTTCGGGCGGAATGCTGCCTTTTAGTTATTTTAGTACACATTTACACTAAATAGGAAATAATTTTTACTTACAAATACGTCAAACGCCTTTATTTATTTTTCCAATACATAAAAAAAATGTTTTAGAATTTAATTTTGTCGCAGGAAAAAAGTTAATATTTCTGGCTCATTAAGTCGCATCGATGTCATCCTTATCAGAGATTGTAGCTGCCTAGCGAAAAATTCACTGCTGATCAGTGTGAATCGGACTGTTAACCTTTCTTAATTTGGGACATATATTTTAGGTGAGTACGACTGTGTTTGAGGGGGATTAGGTCTTATCAAACGAAACATTGTGAAGAGTATGAAAGACTTATATTAAGTTGTTTCAAGCTCCCGGAAATAACAAATTGACCTAGAATACGACCTGTGGTTAGTGAATTTTGATAGAGTAGTTGCGGGTGCTCTAACGGCCAATCTTCGCGTGTTTATACTGTTCAAGAAAATGGCTTTGCTATTGTTTTGGCTACATATAATTTTGAATATTGTTGGCGATCTCCCTAGGTCTCAATGAAAAATATCATCAATAACTGTATAGCCAATCCAAAGATTAGTTTATGAAAGATAAGTTTAACCCCAAGCCCCACTCCTTTCCTGATTATTCATAATGTTATAAAAGTTGCATGTCAATTTCATTAGTCACCGAAATAATTAAAATTCTCGACATGTACAAATTTGTTATATTTCCGTTATACTTTCATTATTCTCCATATCGCAACAATACAGTACTATATTTCATTAATCCCCAAGAAAATGGAAACTTCTCACTATATTTTGTTGTTTTCCAGTATTTACGGGTTATTGCTGTGCTTATTGCCTCTTTGTAAAGTTTACAACAAAAAAAAGTAAGAGCTGAAAAGTATGGCGGGATTTTAGTAGAAAAGGGATAAGTTACCATATAAATTGTGTTGGCATTTGTTTCAATACCTGTAGTTGAAACCCTCTGAAAAGGAAAATAGACTATTTCTTCGAAATTTGGCATTTTAATTTCAAACTAAAACGAGATTCACTGATAACCAACCTTTCCCTTTTTCTGTGAGATACACGAAATGGAAGCTTTGACATAATATACCAGGGCTGGCAGAAGCAATTCTTGATTTGGGAGGAGGGGGGGGGGGGTGCGAGGGGCTACCATCCTAGGACGCTTTCCGGCTAATGAAGCAAAATTTTATTTCTTTTCTAAATCCCTTACCATGCAAACACAGTCGATGGTGGTTCCTGTGATGCATAATAATACCAAGGTTATGGACACTCTAGAGATCACAATTTTTATACAATTTTGATGAAACTGACCATGTATGTTTATAACCGAAAGATCTCGGCATTTTTAGTTAGTGGGCCTTTATACCTCACAGTTTTTATTCGATTGTCAAAACCGTTCAAATATATCACCGTGAAAATCGGACCGAAACTGTTCGACAAAATGGCCGCAGCCCTAAAAGCATGTAATACCCAGGCTGTGGAACCATCCAGAGGTTCGAATTTTTATCCAATTTTGATATATCCCAAAGGTCTGGGTTCCTTTCGATATTGGCGAGTACTGGACCGTAATGACTCCTGATTGTATGAAATATCACGTTTTGAGCTTGTGGACCCTCTAGAGGTCAGCATTTTTTTTTGTATCTTATTTTCAAAACCGTTCAAATATATCACCGTTACATCATAATTATGGTTGAGTATGATTGAGTCCGAATTGCCTAAAAATCGGACCGAAGCTTTCAGTCAAATGACTACTCCTCTTTACGCAAATAGAAAACGCAAATAGAGGTCCGAATTTTTATCCGATTTAGATGAACTTAAAACTAGCTCTTGGGTGACTTCAATTTTACGCAAAATGTGAAATATGAATGAAGTTTGTGAACCTTCCTGAAACTACAATGTCTGTCCGATTCATGAGATGAAACTTAAACTATGTGTTAAAGATCAAAAGTTCTTGGATGAGTTCGACTTTGGTACGCATCAGACCTTACATTCTAGAGCTATAGATAGCCCCTGCTTTTTACGTAAAATGTGAAATATGTATGAATTTTTAGGTCCTCCAGAGGGGGCTACAATTGTTATCCCATTCTGATGAAACTTAAATATATGTTAAGGATCAAAAGATCTTGAAGAAGAGGATGAGTCCTATTGATTTTACCTCTTCCCCATACATTTCTTGGAAATTGTGGGCGTATTTTGCATGGCAACTGCTTGTGTAAACAGGCCACAACTGATAGCAGTGAATTATTTGATAGATAATTAGGGACACAGGGAAAGAGTGTGAGAAAAACCCTATCTCGTCGGGGTTTTTTTTTAATTACCCAATCTGTGTTAGATATAACAAAAGTGAGATAGGGTTGAAATAAAGAGCGACTGTTCAGTTAACTAATCGTTACCGTCGCAAATGAGCGTCTCTTTACCTGCAGGAATTAGTATATTTAGAGCATAACGGGGTTTTGGGAGAAAAGCTTGCGGCCAAATTAAGGGAGGGGGGGGGGGCTTCCCCAACTCCAGCGGGTCTGATTACAAACTAATTTAAGAAAGAAATAATATACATGCCGGTATAATAGTCGTCACAATATGTCTCGAAGACCTATGGTATTTATACATTATAACTGTCTGTCATTTGATGATGATACACTATCACATCCTATTTTACATCCGGTTAGAACGATAACAAATCAAACATCGCAGTTTAATGAGATAGAATGGCGATAACATTTCGATGGAATATGTTTGGAATTCAGTTTCTTTTAATATGGACATTATTTACGCCCTTTGTGTCAGGTTGGTACAGAAGAATGAACTTTGTTATTTTAAATAATATAATTATAAACCATTGTTTTGATAAAGGTCCCAATTTCAAGCTAAATGGGGAAAAGTGAAATTTATATTAGTATATTATTGTTTTGTTATTAAGTTGGTAGTTATTAAGTATGTTTCCAAATGAATGCTATTATAATCGTTTCATGGAGACTACAGTTTAGGTTTGTGAAATGAAATGGGGTTTAACGTCCTACTGTTTTGCTCCGAACGTTTAGGTTTGTTTAAACCAATAAGTGTAGTGGAGTGTACGTTTAGGCAAAAAAAGGGTTTGGTCGCTGGGAGCTTGACGATGAAATACACTTTAACACTTTGTCATAAAAACCTATGAGAAATTTTCATTTGGTTGATAATGGATAACCAAGAATAGCTGTGGACATAACATGAAATGAATTAAAATGGGGTTTAACGTCCTACTTTTTTGCACCAACCGGGATGATGAAGACCGAGATTGATTGGGGTGGTATACGGTTTAGGCCCTATAGACCTTGTAAAACATCTGAGTTTTTTAAAAATGAAATTAACACCGACCACTGATGTGTGTTTTAAAAATCGACCTCTATCTGTAAGAATTATGGAGATTTCGTCCAGTGACGTATAAGGAAGTGTGTATCTCAAGCCTATTTTTTATATTGCAAACATTGCGACTTAACTTGGAACTACGAGAATTGATAATATTCTGTTGGCTAATTTTGTCCACTAATTTCAAAATACTTTAATCCGATTGATAAATAGATAATCTCCTACCAGTCTTTTTTGATATCAAAAAATATCAACACAAGTTGATAAAGTAACAAAAAACGAGGCTCTGCCGAGTTTTCTTTACTTTATCAACGAGTGTTGATATTTTTTGATATCAAAAAAGACGAGTAGGAGATTTTATTTATCACCCAATCCCTTCTTACATGCACAAATAGATAAATATAATTCTTTGCTGTAGATTTCACTTTTACTGAACTTTACGGCGTAGTGATACATCATTTTTGGACAGCAATTCAACCATTCTATTGACCCAATGTTTCTATCAAGGTCAATTGAATAACAATAGTTCATTTTTAATTTTAAAAAGTTACTTTTAATAAGAAATGAACTGTTCTTTGAAAAAAAAAAAAAGGGTAGTTCCTTTTCAACTGACCAATCCTAAGGAGATATCGCAGTAGATTATGAAATATATCACACAAGCGACATCTACTGTAGAATGTATTATTGGGTGATAAATCCTAATAACAGTCTGGTGGTAATTTACATATTCTTTCATTATAAAAATGAAATGAAATGAAATGGGGTTTAACGTCATACTGTTCTGCTCGAATTGGGCTAATGAAGATGGGCATACGCCATACAGTGTGCTATGCCAGGGGATCTTTTACGTGCATTCCAATATATACACGGGATTTCGGTTTTTCGTCTCATCCGAAGGACTAGACTGCTGTCCTTGTCAGACCCTCCGTTCTGCACCACTGACAAGAGGAAACCACGTCGGAAAATCTGGATGAACTTTCTCGGCCAATGCAGGGATCGAACACCCGACCTCCAGGCTAGCGAGCCAGCGTCTTAACCAGCACCTATAGCCACCGTGGCTCCTCTTTCATTATAAAAAAATAATCTTTACATCTATTAACATTATTTTACATTTGACATGTTACTCAATTAGACGGAAGATTGATAGTTTGACATATTATTCAGTGATCTGGTAGTAGTGCCAACTAATGGATTTTTTTATATAAAAAAATCGACGCTATTTCGTTGTGTGGTTTAAAATATTGGAATTTAACTAAGTTTAAATTAATAAACAATTCGGGTGATTGCTAATTAATACCTGTCTACTGAATAGACACTCACACCAGCATACTTAAAACCTAACTTGAAATGGATATTTTTTTAACCGACAGGTATGTATTTTGAAAGCCGATAACTTTTTCATTTAAACACAAATTTTATTGCATAAAGTCAAATTTCTTCATACAAACCTAATGCCATAAATTTAGAATGGGATATAGAAAATAAATATGAAACGTAAAAACATGGATATAAAGGCGTATTTGTATTTATCTAGCTTAAAATATCTAAAATATCTTCTTTTTTCATTTTATCGGCCGATTCAGCTGTCTAAGTTGTTTTACTCATCGGTGAGAAATCATAGCTACGCCACAGGCACCGATCCGACAATATATTGTATTATGATATGGATATAAAATGTAATGGTGTTTAACGTCCAACTTTTTTGCATGAGGACAAACCGGTCTACATATGATCACCCGAATCACTAGACACTGTTCCATGCCGGGCCTCCTGGAGAAACCACCCTGGAAAATCCCGACATTAGTGAGCCAGTTCCTTACCCATTCAGACACCGTGACGGCATGGAACTAGGAAAGTCACAGACTGTTTAATGTTGCACAACCCGTACCAGATCAGTGGCCTTGTGATGGTGGAGTACCTTCAAGAATACACCTCGATTCCGGCGCAAAAATCACCTTTACCTTGGACTTGCATTTGACACACACGCCCCCTTTCGGGTCTAAAAATTGAAACTTGAAAGTTGAATTGAAACATAAAAACGAAAGATATAGAAAATGAAAATGATTGTTTCATTAAAAATTTACTGATTAGAAAATACGATGGTAGATACGAAAAAAATCACATCTGAAAATAATGTTGTGCACTATTCTGATATGCCGATTATGACGTCATGATAATCGTACTGAATAACACATAATTCCGCATAATGGCTAAACAAAACCCACAGCTGGGATATTCGGTCATAAATCGGATTTTTTCACGATTTTGACAACTATCACATCCATTATTGGGCGTAATTGCCGTTTTGTACCTGGGCGTGTTGTGTTGCATATGGAATAAGGTATCGACTCTTCTGGTGCAAATATGATAGCAAAAGTGGCAGAAAAGTCACTGTGGCAGTGGCGCATGAGTATTTAGTCCATTTTCACACATCAGTTGGACCAAGACTAGTAATAATTGATTCCCCGGAACTCACGAATTCAGTGCCTGTATTTGTAGCAATCGCCCTTGCATGAAAAATTTTGTTGACTTTCTGGCTGTTCTCTTCTTTTTAGGGCAAACGTTTGGATATGATGGTCGTTATACGTGTCACTGTGGTCAGAATAGAATTTGTGATAGAATTTCAGGAAGATGTCCTAATAATGTATGTGATAGAGGTTGGCATGGAAGTATCTGTCAACAAGGTAGGTGGTTTATAAATTGATAATTGTAAATTTTAGAGTGCTTTATCTATATGGTCATAATAACAATATCAATAGCCCCCTTTACATTACACATTTTAAGCGTATCAGGAAAGTTTCCAAGAGCGCAACGGTTAATCGTTTTGTTGTGTAAACGGGTCAAACATGAGCGTTCGGTGCTGAGAACCGTTCCAATTTGGATTTTTTTTTTATTTTGGCTATTGATTTATTTACTTTTTAAGTTAGTCACTATATGAACTGAGTACCATATTTTATATAACAATAATATTATAAGGTATTGGTAGCAACTGTCAAATGCTATCAACTGAAATTAATTGATTTGCTTAATGATATTAGTTAGGAACACATATCGTTTCGTTATATATTTCCGTTTAGTTTATCGATCAGTAACTAAATTAAATATAAAGACATGTTTAAGAAAAGCCCGTAGTCAGTCTGTTAGTGCCCTTGGCCATCATTTAATGTTATTAATAAAATGTCTGGATAATTGGTAGTTTGAGATAAAGTCGACCAATCATAACCTCCCGTTACCGAACGCGCCACATGATCAAATAAAGTTGAGTAAACAATCGAAAACCAAACGGCATGAAATGTTGGAAAAATTGGAATTTGACATGTTAGATATCTGTATATTATCCTTAATTTGACCATGTCTCATAATTTCATTATAAGTGTTTGCTAATAAAATCTCCAATTTCAGAAAACGTTGCCATCGGAAGAAATACTGTCCAGAGTTCATATTTTAGGAGAGAATGGAAGTCATCAAATGCCAATGATGGAAATAGAGATCAGAATGTAAAACACTCTGGTACACCCCCTGGTGTATGTGCTCATACAAGATATGACCCATATGGTATCCTGACAGCATATTGGGAGGTTTACCTGCGTTCTTCGTTTCCAATAAACCAAATTCAAATATTTTATCGTAAAGGATGTAAGTGCGAAAATTGACAATTAAAGATACATTATGGGAGATTCGATAACGAGTTGGAAGTTCTCACTATAATAGTTAAAAACTAGCTAATGTAAATGCAATTTGCTGAAAATTTCATTCAAATTGATCCACTATGAACCGAGAACAAAGCGATTGAATTTCCGCCTAGCCTTGATCATCATTACTAAAGTCAGTACGATAAACAGCATAGTCTCGATTATTTATTTAATCCTTAAATCGTGTAGGAAAGTTATGAAGTAAATCGGCTCACAATCCACTAAAGTTCGCAGGCTAACGACGCCATCTAGAGTTGATTATGGTCTGGGTAGGTTAATTAATATCTAATTAATAATTTAGATAACATTTCAGGCCTAAAGAAAGACCTGCAATAGACAGATTTAGCTCTTGCATAATGTATGTTTAATCTAGCTCTTTGGTTATGGACATTTAATCTAGAGAACACAAATAACACATTCTGAATGAAGAACAAAGCTTAATTCAGACACACGTCTCAAGATAAATTTTTGGTTACAACCAAATAATCCACATACAAATCTATCTATCCCAATTAATACATGATTGTCCCGTGGATCCTAATATATATTACATTCCGCGGCCAACTGTGGAGCAACGTCTCGTGTTTACTATTTCCTAGTGTAACTTGGCGTAACAGTATTTTCTTTAACGGTATAATCATTTAAAGCTTATCATAAATATTAACAACCTTTAATTTTCTATTCTTTTAGCTTTTACGCGTCTACAAGGATTTCAACTACAGTTATATCTTCGTGGGCAATTTGAGAAGACATGTTACACACAAACTGAATTTCCAACAACTGATATTATTACTGTTGACTGTGGCGGTGCCATGGCTACAGCTGTGAGGTTTTATAATCAAAGATCTCGACCGATAACTTATTCCAACCCATGTGTTGTAGAGCTGTGTGAACTGGAAGTATACGGTTTGTAATATACAGTCAAGCTGTCAAGTTTTATATTCCGAATTTATTTTTTATGCTACCGGAGACACTTTACCTAATCGACAATTCAAAACTTATTCCGACGGGGACGGGGCTATAAACTGGGCCGTCAGTGTGTGAACAAATTGTACAGACTATCTGTGTCCAAACCGCAGTGGCGTCCCTCATAGTTTGTAGTATATAGACTCTATTTTACTAAAATCAGTAAAAGAAACAAAAATAAGTAAAGATTGACTCCCTGTCTGATATTTACATAAATCAGATTAGATTTGTATTAAACACCGTTTGTTTTGTACTTCGGGTGTGTGTGTGTGGGGGGGGGGGGGGGTCTAACGCATGCACGTTAATAAGATGGGTCAACTGGCGTGCTTTCGATTTCCCACCTGTATACGTGACAAGGAGTAGGATGTCCTGTCCAACTTTCTGGGTTTCCCCCAGGTCTTCTGGTTTCCCCCGCTGCTAACGCATAAGTGTATTATTGAAATAAACCATATTAGGCCATTGTTTATATCGCGCGGACGTTGAGTATGTGCGAATAAAAACCTTGAAATTCTGAAATACTCATTAGAACAAGCAATAATAACCCCAAAATTATACATTTCCAATGTCGATGGGATATCTATTTAACATGAACTTGTTATTTATGTTTTAAGATTATTATATGTAATTGTTTTGATGTTTTATTGTAGTTTGTGCCTTGGGAACATTTGGACCTGACTGTTCTTCTCTATGTTACTGTGAAAATCCATCGGAACGTTGTGATTACGTCACAGGTCAATGTACAAGTGGGTGTGCTGTTGGGTATCAAGGGGAAAGTTGTACTCAGAGTAAGTTAGATCCATGTCTATAGTACTGTCATATTCTTTTGTCATATAATGATACTTAGGTTCTCTTTATGTCAGTACTACGGAAGACCACTAGGGTCAATCAAATGAAAAAACAATATCCTGATCATCTTGTAATTACCCTTTCGTTAAAAATTAGTTTCAACTGGTACCTCGAATGTATGAATATAGCCCTTTTTCAAGCCCTCTGGGGTCCATATTTTTGGTGTCAATTCCATACTCAGTGAGATGTACTTTTTCATTTGAAATTGGTTTCGACAGGTACCTTGAATGCATGAGTTCTAAGGGTTACCAGGGCCACACTCAGGGAATGGCCCCCGACAGACGCCCATCTCTGTACATCCCAGGTTATTATGTAGATGGCTATATGGTCAGATATTGGTACCTCGTTCGTCTAGGCTCGACCCTTCATACTTTATACTCCTACCAACTTCATGCACGAATTTTTAAACTGATCAATAGTAAAAATATTTGCTGAGCCGCCAATATCACTGATAGGGATTACAAGGGGGCGAGTTAATCAACAATCGATATTTTCTAAACATATTATTTAAGCAAAAAAGGTATTTAAAGTATAAATGGATGCAAATAGATATCCTGGGTACATAAAATAGTACGAGGAGGCGTAAAATGAGTAAAAGGCACCAATTATGCCCCAACCAGTTTGTATAACTTCGCCCTATTTAAACAAAACACGTGTTATCGACGCCATTATGACGTGACGTCACACGTAGAACTCTACTGGGCCTGACTTCAGCGGTTAAAGAAGGGACACGATATTCCAGTAGTGTTGAATTTCTTGTGGTAGATAAATGATAAATATTAACAAGATTCCTGCCAGATTATTCTATGGTTATAAGGATGGTTGTTTTATTGGTACAAGTGTCTATAACTTATTTTACGTAATTTTGAATGACATTTAGAAGAAGAAATTTGACAAAAATGATTATGGTTAACTTCAGTGATAGTGTATATAATTTCATTGCCATTTTAGGAATTTAAAAATGTACATGTAGTTATTCTAACCATAGATTAAGTTCATAAATAATCTCATTACAGGATGCCCTGATGGATTTTATGGTCGTAATTGTGCACGACGTTGTTCTGATCGCCATTGTTCGAGCTCTACAGCACCATGCGATTATGTTACTGGTGCCTGTGACGCAGGATGTAGTCCGGGTTATATCGGTACTGATTGTACCCAAGGTAAACTATTTAATCTTCTAACATTATGCCCGTCTTCATTAGCCCAGGTTAGGAGCAGAACAGTAGGACGTTAAACCCCATTTCATTTCATTTCATTTCATTTCATTTCATTTCTAACATTATGTGAATAGTAAGTGTAGGGGGACTGCACCACACACCAACAATTACATATTACAAACCCACGGATAAGACAAAATATACAGACATCACAAACAACAAACGTACGTATCAATCTTCAATTTTCCTTTAATTTTGCCCAAACAACACAAATTAGGTCACTTTGTTGCTAACATAATAATTTGCTTGCAGTGGGGGAATCCGGTGATGGGTGTTAGGTAGGAAACCCTACACCGTATCGCATACAAGTGTTAGATGAAGCAAAGACATTTGAATTGAAGAGAAGGCCATAATCTATATCGCACGTGTTAACTCCACTCCCCATCCCTACACGGTTGACATGCAATACACGACACAGTACGGCATCCTACGTGTTAAGTTCACTCCCCACCCCCACTGTTGACAAGCAATACACGACACAGTACGGCATCCTACTACACTATATACGATATGTAATGTTACCCAGTCAAATTGCTAATTTGAAGAGAAAGTGATGACTTGTCAGGAATTATGCGATATTCCCGGTCAATGAATACATATTAAACAAAATTGGTTTAACTAGAATCGCCGGTCCCTAGGCGTTCAGATAGACGGCCCTTTAACAGCCATTTATAGTGAGCGGCGACACGCGCGGAAATTCACAGAATTAGGCGCATTGACGATTTGACCATGTAAGATTGTTGATCTTGCACTCTGATTAGCTACTGAAAATCGTTCGTGCTTGCTTTTCCCAAAATAATCCCTGGATGCAATATTCTGCGCGAACAAAAATTATCGCTTAAAATGTGTAAGTAGAGAATTAATAAAAACAAGGGAATGTACGGACTTTTTCTATTTTTCTCGCTTTCTCTTATCTCGTGAAAGTCAATTCTTTTTATGAATAGTTCATGCCGAACAGATAGCCTCTCACACTCTCATATAACTGTTCGCCTTCAAAAGAATTATTAGTGAGCTGAAAATCGACCGTGTATCTCTTATCGCTTTTTTTCCATACAGTAAAGATAATTTCTGTTTTTCTTGTTTTGCTGCATTAACCGATTCTTCAAATCTTTGTTACGGATTAACTGTAATATTGGTTGACACGAACATTGCCCTTTAATCTATGACCACATAACCAGGTAGTATAACTGGGATACTTGATCTTATTTGCTATACATCATACAACATTTCCAAGGGAGCGGTCTTGGTTGGGTTTTTTTTGGGTTTTTTTAAAAAAATCTTTATGAAATTCGTATTATGATCATAACTGGATGTTTATTATTAAAACATTTTTTAACAGAATGTTCCCAGGGAAGCTATGGAGTAAATTGTTCCCAAGCTTGTACATCACGTCACTGTTCTAATGAATCATCTAGTTCATGCATTAATATAGATGGTAAATGTGATAAAGGATGTAGTCCAGGTTATACAGACATTGACTGTGTTAAAGGTAGGTAGGTTACGATTATCTTTATTAATGCAAGGGGGCGTGGGGGGCGGGGGGTATAAATCACAAACGTAATTAATTAAAATTAAGAGTGCAATAATTTCTTTTCATTTAGTCGTGATCGTGATGTTCTGTTAGTGTTTGGAAGAGTAGACAGTACTTCAATGTGCTATCCCATTATTCTCCACAACGCGCAGCTCAGTGTACTAATACAGACAATTTGATCGGTCAAAAATTTCACGTGATCTGGACGCTGACTTTAACAGAACATGTTAGATATCAATGTAGTATAACTTGCAAATTAAACATCTGATTTTAAATTGTTTAAAGTAGCTAAGTCTCTAACTCAGTATCATCCAAAATCTTCGACATGGAAAACACAAATTATTTGTCGGTTTAAATCAACACTGATGTTGTGATCTTACCGGGAAAAGATGGTCTTCTGATATCCATTATTTAAGACAAAATAAACATTTTACAATTGGTACACGAATCGTGTACCATAATGCGTTTCAGCGCTATTTGTAATAAGGGACTCGAAAAACTAGGCTAGACATATTCCACAAGTCATATCAAACGGTGACGCTATATTCTTATCTGGAGAAGCATGCCCAATAAATACTATCGGTGTAGACTGGAATAACCAGAGGCTAGAGATTGAAATTCGATTGAGAATACTGGCGTATTTCGCCGAACCCAACTGATTAGAAATTACAGTAAAATCAGAAACGATTGAATGTAAATCAATTTATATACATTCATATTACATTATTGTATGTGTTGAGACTTATTTGTGTCAATTTCTAGGTTCCAAATATTAGCGACTTAGCTCCTTTAAGCAGCAATTTTTGATTGGGAACCACGAACTGTCACTGGCATAAACATCTAAGCAACTTGTATTCCATATGATTGTGTCATGGTTTAAGATATCGTAATTTAATCAGATTTAATTTATTTAGAATTTGTGATATATAAATAAATAAATAGGATTATGTTTCAGAATGTGATGATAGTAGGTATGGTGTAGACTGTAAATATAGCTGTGATGATAGGAAATGTGCTAACATGATAGATTGTCCTATTTCTGATGGAAGATGTTCGGGAATTTGTTTAGATGGTTATACATCTGTTGACTGTATGCAAGGTAAACAGAGCATTATACATACATACCGTCATCGTTAGACTGGATGATGCAGAGAAAATAGACGTTAAACCCCATTTCATTTCATCCCTTTAGCGTTTATCTTCCAGTATCTTTTAGGGCAACCTCAAAGAGGTGATCCACCTATTTAAGAATGGATAAATAACGATGACAACTACTAGAATCATCTTTTAAAACAATTTTCTAGACGCCAT
This sequence comes from Patella vulgata, assembly GCF_932274485.2. Lineage (NCBI taxonomy): Eukaryota > Metazoa > Mollusca > Gastropoda > Patellidae > Patella > Patella vulgata. Next base: position 25,539,057 of record NC_065882.2, on the reverse strand, counting down.
CATTCAAATGCCACACCACTGTAACTGGTTTTCAAATCGTTTCAGATTACAATGTTTTATATTATGAAACATTCTACAAAATACCATATTGTTGAATATGTGAAACATTCTACAAAACCCCATACTGTTGAATATGGCACATTTTAAATGACATTACATTAACAAAATAGGTACATGTAGAAACATTAATTTGTATTTCTAACCTTGTTATTTTATTACAGCTATCGTTCAAGAAAAGGAACACTCAAATATTGGACTACATGTGGGAATTGGTGTTGCCATATTACTGATAGGAATTGTAATATGTATCATAATATTTATTATACGAAGGTAAAACCAGAAGAATATATACAAAGCTTATGCTAGAGTTTATATCCTTCTCTTTTAGCCATATACCATTTTCTCTTCCACTAAGTTCTTCTGAATGGAACAATCCTTTTTAGGGAAATAGCCTACCTACCTTTAATAACTATGTTTACGATTTTATCTGTTATAACTTTGTAGGTTATTTTTCTGTGTGTTTTGTAGCCAAGTTCTCCTGTCTGTAAAAACATGAAACTCATATACACTATCACCTTTTTATTTACATGTCCTATATTTTTTTTTATTATTTGAACGTCTGCTATTTTATTATTTTGTATATTTTATTTACTTGTCTGATATTTTATTATTTGTGTAAATTTTTTGCATGTCCGGTATTTTATAATTATTTTGTGCATTTAGATGTCTGGTATTTTATTTGCATTCTGATATTTTATTATTTGTGTATTTTATTTATATGTATGGTATTTTATTATTTGTTTGTGTATTTTAATTACATATCTGATATTTTATTATTTTGTGTATTTTATTTGCATATCTGGTATTTTATTATATGCGTATTTTATTTGCATGTATGGTATTTTATATGCATGTATGGTATTTTATTATTTGTGTATTTTATTTGCATGTAGGGTATTTTATAATTATTTTGTCTATTTTATTTACATATCTGATATTTTATTATTTTGTCTATTTTATTTGCACGTCTTACATTTTATTATATTGTGTGTATGATATGCATTTTATTTGCATGTATGATATGTTATTATTTTGTGTATTTTATTTGCATGTCTGGTATTTTATTATTATTGTATATATTTTTTTTTGATAGACGTGAACAGGATGGGATACCAACCTTTGAAACTAAAAAAGCAGTAAATTCTACCATTAATAAGAAACAAGGTAATCACATATTTACAATACGAAACTATCGAAAGGATGGCATAATCGTGTCAAATATATTCGGAATAATATTTAACTAACTGAATATTGTTACTAGGCAGTTATGGTTGATTCAAGGATTACTGTTTGTGGTTATGTTTAGATCATGTATGGGGGGGTTGGATGGCCGAATGGCCGAATAGCTAGCACGTGCGTGCTGTATCATACGGCTTGTCATTGAGTCAACTGGCGTGGTTTCGAATCCCCGGTTGTACGTGACAAGGAGTAGGGTCGCCTGTCCAACCTCGTGGGTTTTCTCCGGGTCCTCCAGTTTCCTCCCACTGCTAAAGACCCCTAATGAAATTAATGAAATAAAATTAACCATATGTTAGTCCCAAAATGACCTAGTTTGTGTCGAGTGGACGGTAAACCCCATTTCTCACGTTTTCTCAGATCATGTATATATGGCTTTTGCACCAAAAGGGTTGGACCACAGGACCAGCTGAGCGAGGATTAACGTCTAAGTTTATATTCCCCAGTAAACCCATGTTGCGATTGCTATTTACTTTTTCTTCTCATATTGTCTATGTTTGATTATATAATTCAGTTGTATTGTAATTCACGAGAAAGGATTAAAAACTAATTATATTTTTATATTATTTGTTGAAGTGATAGAACCAGCATATGAAAACGTTAAAATAATACAAAAGACAACGGAAGATTTCCCAGTGGTGTCAGTTGTACAGGACAATAAATCAGATATCGGTTCTTTGAACTCTTTAATAGATGATGATGATAATACATATTATAATATAGATAAGGATAAAGATATTACAGAAGATAATTCTATACCTATAAAAGATCTTGGAGAATTAGTGGAGGATTTAAAGAGAAATGATTCGTTTCAAACTATTTATAAGGTAAACTCATAATCTAATCGCAAACGCAATGCTCATCCTAGTGTTTCGTTAGATAGATCTACACCCAACAAACACTGTTCTATCGATGCATGTGTTATCTGTATAACAGGTACACCTGTAATCTACCAGCAAATCCAAAATCTCGCTTTAGGTTTTCTTATTGTCTGCTTAAATAAACGCGACGACTTCTCTATTCATGGTTGTCACTCATTAATATTATACATCAAAATGTTTTTGGTTTTCGGGAAATTGACCGAGAAAAGAATTCTGTTGACCTTACATAGATAATTGCTGATGTCTATAATTTTAATTCTAAAAAGATCATATTTACAAACGATTGCGTAGATCTATATAACAATTTAAATAAATTCAACACTTTATTTCTGCCTTATTAAAACCTGACTATTGCAATTGACAATTTTAAATAATGTAAATCTTCTATTAAAGCTTCTTCCGTCTGGTTTTATGGCGGCGTTTGATGTTTCACAGATAACTGAAAACCGTCGAAAGAACCGATATCAGGGCTATTATCCATGTAAGTAAAGAATAAAGATCAAATCTTGTTAATTCCCATCAACTTTAAAATCACAGAGCAGGTGATCAATTTGGGGGGGGGGGGCATAAAGTAGGCCATTTCAAGACTAACCGCGTATCTTTATTCACTAATTTGTAAGGGGCTTTGGTAGTAGGAGGAAACCATGAAATTATAGGGTACCTACTCCTACAAGCCTAGGATGCAAACCATGACACTTGAATCGATCACAGACCTTATGATCTATAATACACCATTCCACGTAGACCATTCGAAATGGGGGGGTTGGATGGCTGAATGGTTAGCGTGCGCGCGCTGTATCATAAACTAGGTCATTTCGGGACTAACAAATGGTTTAATTTTTTTTCAATAATTCGCTTGTGCGTAGGGGTTTTTAGCAGTTGGAGGAAACCGGAGAACCAGGAGAAAACCCACGAGGTTAGACAGGCGACCTTACTCCTTGTCACGTACAACCGGGGATTCGAAACCACGCCAGTTGACTCAATGACAGGCCTCATGATACAGCACGCACGTGCTAACCATTCGGCATCCAACCCCCCTATGTGAGAAACATAATGCAGAATAAGTGATTCAGAATACTAAGATTTTTAAAACATAAAAAATAAATCAGAAGCATAACAGAAAATAATAATTTATAATACTGATAGGATATAGGATAAAAATTGTTACGTATATAGTTTTCCATTATTTTTCAGATGATTATAACAGAGTTACCTTAAAGAAACAAGGTCAAGATCCATATTCTGATTATATTAACGCTAGCTATATGGATGTAAGTTTATTCAGTTTAAATTTTATTGTGTATGTTAGTGTGTTGTTTAGGTGTTTTCTATGACTGTCTTAAGCTTCATTTGTCATTAATAATGTGTTGGAAGTCAAAATTATTGTTTTGGAATTGCTGTGATATAGAATATGATAATATCAACTTTTTAAAATATAATCGCTGTTCCCATCCTCTGACGTTTGTGCGTTGCTTTAAATAGAGTAATGTCCCTTTTGTTAAGTAGACAAGTAATTCTTTCCCCAGACTAATTGACTTCAATGATAAATCCATTACACTTCTTGTCACCTTTTCATAGTCATTATACGATTCAGGAATATTAACCATCAACATAAAGCCTGGCCATTTCAATCGCAAAGGTCGATTTCCGACCCCCTGGACCAACCTGTTTTGAAAGACTGTATCCGTCCTTGAATTATTCAGGGGAATTGTGCTATAATTGTTAATGTAGCAAAATGTTTTGGGGCAAGAACCCGTTGACGGTCACGGTGGTTATTTTTTGTTGTAACGCCATAATCTGTTATGCACTAACTATATACAAAACGGGGAGCCACGGTGGTTCAGTGAGTAAAACGTTGGCTCGCTAACCTTGAGGTCCCGTATTCGATCCCTGCGTTGGTCGAGAAAATTCATCGGGATTTTCCGGCGTGGTTCCGCCTTGTCAGTGGTGCAAGACGGGGGGCCTGGCAAGGGGCAACGTATAGTCATTCGGATGGGATGGAAAACTGAGATCCCGTGTACACATTGGCGTGCACGTAAAAGAATTCGTCGTAGTTGAAATTCGATATAAGAGTAGGCCATAGATAGCACCGCTGTCTGGACAAAATTTCACCTATAGAACACAGTATGGGGCGTATGCCCGTCTTCAATGGGAACAGTAGGACCACGTTTATAACTTGATCGCGCTACTTATTATCCAGTGCTCTCTGGATAATATCTAATCTAGCGCGCAAGATGTATTTTTATACGCCAACATTGTCATATATTGACGTATAGTGTCGTCGACCTTGTCCGTCCGTGACACTCTGCAGGTGACAATTTTTATCCGATTTTGACGATTTGAAATATAGGTTTATATCCCAAAGATCGCGGTGTCTTTCGATTCTGGCCGGATTGTACGAAAAAAGAATCACGTTTTTAGCTTATGCACCCTATGGAGATCATAATTTTTACCCGATTTTAAAAACCGTTCTAATATATTACCGTTACACCATAATGACGGTTGAGTTCGAATTTCGTAAAATTATATGTCCGAATTGCCAATAGTGTAAAGTATGTAATGCCAAGGTTGTGGACCTGATGTTAATGAAACTTAAAACGTATGTTTATAACCCAAAGATCTGGATTCCGTTCCATTTTGGCGCATATTGGACCGTTACTCCTTGGATTATGGTCCATGATTGTACGAAAAATTGTGTTTTTAGCTTGTGGACCCTCTATAGGTCACAAATTTCGTGAAAATTCGACCGAAACTGCCAGACAAAATGGCCGCTCCCCGTACGCAAATAGTTTAAAAGTATGTAATTATCAAGGCTGTTGACCGTCTAGTGGTCACAAAAATATTGTTATCTGATTTTGATGAAACTTAAAATATGTGTTTATATTCCTTTCTATATTGACGCATGTCGGACCGTAACATCCTAGATAATGACCTCTTATTGTACGAAAATCGCTGTCCATCTCTTGCAAAATGTGGGCGTATCTTGCATTGCAACCGCTTGGGTTTTTTTTGCCCTCCTTACCACTATTACCAGACTCCGTACAAATTTGATATTCAACCAACGTATCATTACTCCTTTCTATCATTGTAGAGTTACAAGGCACCCAATTTTTTTATTGCTGCACAAGGTTGGTATTTATAATCAATTAAATATTATCAATAGGATGACATCCGGAAGTTAAAGGTGTACATTAAAACTTTTAAAACATTGTAATCGACTAAATAGATGTGTTATGGATTTCAATAGGTATCAAAAGCATTAAACCAGATATTTGGTACTTTTTTATTTAAGAATTGACCACGGTATATTTCAACAGACAATAGGCACACGGTGATATTGAAAAAAAAGGTATACCATGGATTGTAGACATTCTCTATTTATTTGCAGGAGCTTCAAAGACGACATTAAATAATTTTATCAGAATGATATTTGAGAAGCAATGTGATAAGATTGTCATGTTAACTAATTTATATGAGGGTAGTAAGGTAAGCCGTTAAATGTCAATGGTTATTTAACGTGCACACCAATGTGTACCCGGGACCTGAGTTTTCTATCCGAACGACTAGACGTTGTCCTTGCCGGGCCCTGCACCACTGACAATTTAATATCTTCTGCCTTTGTAAGAAACATCCTACAGTTGCAGGACATTTTCACGAACTCGACATTTACGATCCTAAATATTCTGGTTATATTCTGTGTCTAGAACTATAATCTAATATTGGTCAGTGGATCCTGAATTTAGATTGTTTTCATAAGATCAAGACATATAATTTCAAATAAATGAAAAGAAAGGGGGGTTTAAAGTCTTACTTTTCTGCACCAACCGGCTAAGGGGCTAAGTGATGGGGGCGCAATGTCGATTTTTGCTTCATGGTTTTGAGTTTTTGAGCCCGTTGAGTTTTTGCACCCCCTCGCAAATGGCAAAAAAAATTACGCGGTTCCAATGCAATTTTCAACATTATAATCATAAACATAATGCCCAACCAGTGTCAAACATATACCGGGGGTCAGATATGCTACAAATCAACTCTAGCATGTTTAACACAGCCCAACATTACTCGGTGGCACTGGGAGGAACTGCCACCCCACCCCCTCCCCGAACACACATATGGATATATTTTATGGGGGGGGGGGGGCGGACGGTCACCAAGCCCCTAAGTCGCGCTAATAAAACGGTCTAATGAATAATAAAACTCATTTCTTATGTTCACTATTTGTAACTATCGAATTCTTTGGTTCAGTTGAACATTTTCAAACTATATTCACCTCTTGGTGTATTGGTCCTGGTGATAAGTCAGAGAAATTTTTTCTGTCAACTAAAACATTCTGTTTTCAGCATAAATGTGAACAATACTGGCCGGATGAAGGAAGTAAGATGTTTGGAGAATTGGAACTTACTCTAATAAGTGAAGATGTTAGAGCTAACTATATTTGTAGAAAAATAAAAATCAACCATCAACGGGTATAAAAAGATTTAAATGATATGTAACCTAAAAGTTAAGCATGCAAGCACGGATCTGATTTTACAGTGTCATATTTAATCTTTGCTAATTAGGCTGATTTAAAATCAAAGAAACTATATGACGTCCATATTGGTTCCAGTCATTAGATCCAATTCGTTATTATTTAAATTACTGTAGGGCTTGGCACCATTATAAAGTCTTGTAGTCATTCTTGAATTGCTTTCTAAAACCCAACATTTAACATTGAAAATTCCTTTTAAGCTTGAAGTTTGAATGTTGAAGGTTAGAAATTGCATCAGGTGTTAGTTTACAATATGTCGAAAACCAATTACTAGTGTAAATAATCACTTTATACTTTTAATTGGAACCCCTCAATAAGTTTTGTATCCGCTTGCTTTGATTGCTGAAAAATGTCTGACCTTCAAACAAGTTGATGATCTTTGTGGAAAATGTTACTGCCATCTGAAATAATAAAAAAACCATCAATTCTATCCGCCATCTTCACACACATGATTCTGTTAGAGCTCTCGCCTTGATTATTACTGAATTAATCTTCTTAATAGTCGTCCTCGAAATTAATTAAATTTATAGTCTTCAACAAATCGAAAATTTCACAGCAAAAATGGTCAGATCTTAATATCGCTGAATACTAACCCCAGTTCTCCAAGCCATTTCTGTTAATGCTCGGATAGGCTTTAAAGTACAAGCTCCTGACCTGACAAGACAGTTGCGTTCAAACAATCTCAATCAGCTAAAGATTCGAGAGTCGAAACTTGCAAACTTTGGATGGAAAAAAAGATTTGCTGTAGCCACTGCTGAAAATGGAATTCACTCCCAGTTGAACTTCGTTTTCAGACCTCTTCGTCAATCGATCTCCAAACACCGCCCATCGGACGTTTTTGCGAAATGTGCTAAATATTGACTTCTAAGCAATGTAATCCCCTTTGCAATATAACCACAATAGCATTACAAATTTATGACAATGCCCCCTCCAACCCTCGAAAGTAAATACAAAAAACAAATCCGTGGCTAGATCTAGAAACAACTCCACGGGATATGTGCTATCGACCTTCATGTGTATTTTGAATGTTCACATATTTCAGACAGGTAAAGAACACGAGACCATGTTGTTCCATTTTACAGCTTGGGCTGATCATGGCGTACCGGATATAGGAGATTTATTAGATTACCTATATCGTGTTCAAGAATATAAATCAGATTCAAAATCTCCTACTCTAGTTCACTGCAGGTGGGATCTTTAATTGTAGATTTATGGTTCTGAACTAATGATAAACAAGATCTAATAACTAAAAGGGCGTGGCATTCAAGTCTAGTATTAATCTAGGATTCGACAACGGTCATTTATTTGATCATATGAATTTGTTGTCTCGGTAAATCCTATCCATGAATTCCAAATTAAGTAATTCGTGTTCATAACACCCTTACTTATTAATAGAGCAAGTCATAAAATTAAAAGTGCCAAATGCCACATAATTAATTTATTAACGTTAAAAATAGACTCATTTATATATTAAATAATTTATTGTGTTTATCTTCAGTGCTGGTATAGGACGGTCTGGTGCATACATTGCTTTAGACAATCTTCTAAAAGAAGGAAAAGCAACAGGACGAATAGACATTAAAAGATGCATAATAACAATGCGCGCACAGAGAAAAAATATGATTCAAACAGCGGTCAGTATTTCTTTTTATAGCTAATCGGATCAAGCAAGGGACATATCATAATCCCTATCCGTCGTACGCCAGTTAACTTTTCACATTCTTGACTGATTAACTTTTTCTTGTACTTGATGAATTTCTTCTGAATTTGGTAGTTGTGTTGTTCCGTGTGTCAGATTTGTTTAAAAAGAATTCACCGTGGCTCTTAACTAAGGACTGGTTGGGCTCACCTTAGACTTGTTCACGTGTTTTCGACTACTTCTGTTAAACTACTATTCGGGTTTTAATCAAATTGTGTAGGTATGTTGTGGGATATAGGTGTAACGCGGCCCTAATTAAAGGAACATTTACTTACCTTTTCGACTAATTCACCGCTTCTAGATTAAACTAAACCAAAGTAGTTAAGTGTATTGTTTAGGTGGTGTTTGTCTAGATCTGCAGTTGCTCGGACCCATAGAAACGACGCACGGGCGAATTTGGACGTTTTCGACTTCATGCACACCAATTTGCACATTTCTTTGGAGTTTTAGAACTCGACCCTGATTAATGTATAACAAAACTTACATGTCAACAATTTTAAACAATCTATTTTTATTGAACTACGAACATAATATAATTTTTTTCTAGAGTCAACTACAATTCGTATACGAAACACTCGCATATTACTTTAAACAAGGAAAGACGAGTGTTAGCTGTAAAGAATATGAAGCCATGTCAAATGATACTGATACGTCATATATTAGCTTGAATTTAAACCCAGTAATACAGTTAAATGAAATAAATAGTGTACAAAGAAATGGTATGTATATTTGTTATATAAAATAAAAGTGGAAGTAGCCCCTCAGATATAAATGAAATGGATTACTAGCAGACATTCATTTAATATAAGTTAAGGCCAAACCAATAGAAGTTTTTCAATTTCAGTGTGGCGTATTATGTCGTCAGTCTCGTCACCCTGTCCGTCAACAATAATGAGTGGACGAACCCTTTCATGCCACCACCACTCCTTCAGAAATATAACATTCCAATTGGTTTGACCTAATGATTTCAAATCTTAATAACAAAATCAATCATTAGTAAAGTGGCGTGGTTTCGATTCCCGATTGTACGTGACAAGGAGTAGGGTCGCTTGTCCAACATGGTGGGTTTGCTTCGGGTCCTCCGGTTTCCTCCCACTGCTTAAGACACCTACTCGCAATCGAGAAATTAAATTTAACTATATGTTAGTCACGAAAAGATCTGGTTTGTGTGAGTGGACGTTAAACCCAAATGACAGTTGAGCACATTTTGATTGCATGCAAGCATACCAAGGAAATCAGATTATACGATTATCTTTGGCAGTCACTAGATTATCAGAATTTATACAGTAAAGTGCTAAACTTTTTTTTTAAAGAGACATATATATTTTTATATTAAATTCTGGTTGTATATGTAATATTATTTTTCAGAAGTGGTGCGGGTTTCTTGGGTTTTGTTTTTTTTTTTCTTCTTTTTTTTTAAGTACCTTAGATATTTTAACTTAATTTACTAGTCTGTGATATCAGTTTTAATAAAGTATTGTGATTTCATTTACTTTTTCCTTTGTTGAACACCATATATTTGGCGTTAGTGCTCACATGCCATAAAACATTTCATTCCATAGAAGCTTTCCCATAATTCTCCATTCTGCATAATACGTTGTTCTGTATACTAGTACAGACAATTTGATTGGTCAACCAGTTCACGTCAATCTCTAACAAAACATCTGAGATGGTAATGGAGTAGAAAAACATGAAACTTTATTGACACGTGATTTTAATGAAATTATCAAGAAACCTATATAAACTATGTTTCGTCTAGAATATAAATGTGTTTCGTCTAAAATAGATTTGCGGCATTACTAGGTATTCATTTTGAGTAAATCAAGTTAAGTTATATTTATTTGCAATGATTGGTTAAATGTAGGTCTGAAAGAAGAAAAGGACTCGTGTTTCATTTAAAGCTTCATGAATATTGATTTTGTGTCCAGAAGTTTGTCGAAGCCTTTTAGTTTTACCGATTTATACTCCAGGGAATCTTTCGGTCTATATTATACTGGTCATTCGAAATTCACAGCATACCAAATACAGGGTATTGTGCCTCAAAGCTGACTGACATTGATAAGCAATGTAACTATATAGAAGGTCTTACTTTTAAAGGCACACCAAACTAGATCATTCATCTATATCTCTAAAATCAAACAAACGTACTATCCTAATACAAAACCGTTGGTATTATGTAACCAAGCACATCTTAAAATATAAAAAAATCTTCATGAAGATTAGACTTCCCTGTGCTTTAGGGGAATTTGACTAAGACAAGTGATGTGAATTTATTAGAAACCACTGTCAAATTTAGGATACAATCGGTCGATCTGAATAAAGTTTGAACCATAATGTATTTTAGATACATTTCCTTCCGATTAGATTTATCTTGAAGTCTGTATTTAAACTATATGCTGGCATGTTGAAGCTTTAAGTAATAGTAGAAGTATTACTTGTTAATATCGAATCTTATCCTTTTTCAGCTGAAAGTCACAAAATATTCACTCCAGGTAAACCTGATTTACAGGTATTTAGAACACAGGTAAATCAGTAAAACATCTTTTATTCCGTAGGATCCTATCTAATACATCTTTAAGAAATAGGTCATTTTCTCTTACAAATTCTGTTTATTGTATTCTTTAAACTCATTTAATCTTATTAACGATCTTTCGGTGAAATTTATATAAAAGGGTCATTCAAATGAATCGTTTGTGTTATACGTTGGCTCGCTAATCTGAAGGTTTCGTGTTTGATCACTGCCTTCACCAAGAAAGTTCACCGAGAATTTTCGGTGTGGCTCCCCCGTGTCAGTGATGCAGGACGGAGGCCCTAGCAAGAGACAACATATACTGTAGTCGTTCGGGTGGGACAAAATCCCGAGGTCCCGTGTACACATGGGCTTACACGTAAAAGAGCACTTGACAGTTAGAATTCGATATAAGAGTAGGCCGTGGTATCGCTGTCCGGGCAAAATTTCCCACATAGCACACTATTTGCTGTATGCCCGTCTTCATTGGCCCTGTAGGAGCAGAACAGTAGGACGTTAAACCCCATTTCATTTCATACCCATTCCTATCGGTGCAGAACAGCAGAACTTTAAATCCCATTGCATTTTCATTTCATTTCATTTGTGTTAGTTCAATTCTAATTTATTTTGAAATCTTTGGATAATGTGAAATTCATGTGTGAGAAGTAATGACAAAATGCTGTGATAGCGATGAATAATATCTTGATTGATGACGACCATAGAACGTTAAGGCGAATTTTAGTATAATTTTGAATGTAAATTACAAAACAACACAATATATTTCCAAAATAACAGTTCTCGGACAAATTGGTATTTTGTCTTTTTGTTTTCCAGTTTAAATTTAGCAGTGTTTATCAGTCTGTTTTGGGGAAATGAATGTTCCTAAAAATAAAAATGTTCCATTTTGTTTTTGAATATTGGTTGAAACTGTAGCTACCATACATTCTTGCTCAAAACATCTCGGTTACACTGTGAATCAATTTTTTTAAAAATTTACTTTTTTAATTTACTTGTGCGGAAAAGGTATTAGTTACATTATCAGTGATATTAGATCATTGTTTTAATACTTTACTATAAAATAAGGTGATAAAATAAATCTGGACGAGATTACATTATCAATGATATAAAAACATTTTATTACTTTACTAGACACGAAAGGAAAGTGTTAGTGATATTATCAGTGATACTAAATAATATTATTACTTTACTAGTGACTGTGGAAAGGTACATGTATTGGTTATATTATCGGTGCTATTAAATCACATCATTACTTTACAAGAAAAGTATTTTTAGTTAACTGGCCATGAAATAAAATGAAGTGAAATGGGGTTTAACGTCCTACTGTTTTGCTTACTGGTCATGAAAGAAAAGTATAAGTTATATGTCAGTGATATTAAATCATAGTATTAGTCATATTATTTATTGACTAGTCATAGTAGAAAAGTATTGGTTATAGCATCAGTTAATATTAAATCATAGTATTACTTTACTAGTCATGGAAGAAAAGTATTGATTATAATTATTATCAGTGATATTAAATCATAGTATTACTTTACTAGACATGAAAGAACAGTATTGGCTATATTATCAGTGATTATAAATCATATTATTATTGCTTTATCAGTCATGAAAGAAAAGTATTCCTTGTATTATCAGTGATTTTAAATCAAGGTATTACTAGTCGTGGTAGAACAGTATTGGTTATATTGTCAGTGATATTAAATCACATTATTATTACTTTACTAGTCATGGAAGAAAAAAATTGGTTATATTATTAGTGATGTTAAAGGACATGATATGGAATCATTGTGGAATTTAATCAGAGATCAGGAGAGTCGAGTTGCAGTATTTCTGTTAGATCACAGCAAGGTATTTTATTAAAGGTTTAAAATTAACTATTTTTTCTAGACAATTAAAGCGATTATTATGAATGTAATAAAAAACGTAATAAACACAGACTGGCTTATGTATGGCAGAGTTCAAAGTACTTTACAAAATATCCTGATCCATTTGTTTTTTCTCAAGTATAATGACGAGAGGTGCTTACGTATTTAAACAGATGAATGGTGTTTTTAGACGTTCATGTTTTAAGTGACAGTATATTGGACTGGTCGCAGCCCCTGTCTGCCCGTATAGTAAATACATGTAAATCAACTACAGGACGGAGATATTTTTATCTATACAAATTGTTTAGCTCAGTATATAACACATCGTTAATCTTTACGGATAATTCGCCATACGAGCATTCAAATTCCACGGAAATATTGTCGAAACCATAGAAATATAAAACTCCCAGGATTGATACCGGTGTGGACCGAGCAAGTTCTTCTGGACTTTCTGGGGGGTTCCCTTTGTTAGTGTTCCAAGGCTGAGGGCCTGACAGAGCTAATAGTCGTTCGGATGGGACGAAAAACCGAGAACCCATGTATACCTGGTATGCACTTAAAAGATCCATTGACAGTTGGCATTGGAAATATGAGTAGGTGGTAGCGCGACTGTCAAGGCAAATATTCCCTTTTAGTATACCGCATTGTGTAGGCTAGATGGAACAGAAAAGTATGACATCAAACCCAATTGCATTTCATTTCGTCTAGTATCAATGGTCATACGGAGATTCTCGTATTGTCTTATGTTATGCCGAGTAAAAATGAATATCACATCGTAGTTAAAATTATGCAGAATACTTTGTTAACAATCACTGGATACGCGAACAGTCAGTCAGACAACAAGTTACTAAACACAATAGCTGCTATTTTGCCCAGAATATTGGCTTGAGTGAATGCGACTAAACTGCCAAGGATCAGCCAATGAATAATTAATGTATTTGTCAATTACAGTTAGTTATTTTTATATTACAGAGCATCGCCTCTTTTCTTCCAAAATCTGGAAAAAAGACACGAGCCGGAAGTATACGTGTGGCATCAATGGTTGAAACCTCTGCAGTGGAATATACAAATATGTATACAGTCAATACAAAATTGGAGGTAAAAATATTACATATGTATCTTTGAATAGTGTTAGCCTTCTAGGTGATCACATTTACTGAATGGAGAGGTAAGCCTCCGTGGACCACCCTACCTATGTGAACCTACCTTGACCACTCCAACCTCCCTCGCCTATAGATCTGGAGACCGTTGAAAACGAAACGAAACGAAACAGAAACAAAATTTGGATCAGTGTAACAAAATATTTTGGCAAAGCAAACATAAATATGTTCTATTTACAGGAACTGGTTGACAATTGTAGAGTTTTATCGGTTGACTTGCAAGAAGGGTTTCAGCTATCTCAATTACAGCTACCCCAGTTAATCGATCAGATTGATACACTGGACAATACTAAAGATCCGGTTACAGTTATTACGAGGTAATATTATTATATCGATATCATTTATATATTACAAAACTTATTATTCCTAGCATAATTATTGACCTGCAGTAGATTATACATCCCGTCAGATTGTCTTAACCCTTCGTTGGCTGTATGTTCATCGCCGACAAACCATCGGGTTAAATATTCGTGAAAGGCATGCAATCGTCAAAGAAACGTGTATAACCAGAATTAAATGACGAGAAGTTCTTTAGTGCGTTTTGCCAGACAGAAATGAAATGAAATGTCGTATAGTGTTATTCCTTTCTGCACCGACAGGGCTGACGATGCCGGACATACGCCACTTTTAGGGGTACACGGACCTCGGGTTTTCGTCCGATACGAACGACTAGATACTGTCTTTGCTAACATATATATATATTTTATATTATAGTGATATTAATATATTTTATTACAGTGATGATATTATATTTATATTACAGTGATATTAATATATTTTATATTACAGTGATAATAATATTATATTTTATATTACAGTGAAATTAATATATTTTATATGACAATGATAATAATGTTATATTTTATATTACAGAAGTTTTACAGTGATAATAATATTATATTTTATATTACAGTAATATTAAACATGCTGCTATTTTTTGTATTGTAAGAAACATACTAGAAAGAATAAAACTTGATAATGAAGTGGAGATTTTCAACACAACAAGACAGATTTTACAGTCTTTAGATGGATTTTTTATTAGCCAGGTATATGTTTTTTCTTCTGATTTTATTTCGTGTGAGCCCGTTTCCGAAGCTTTGGGATCTGAAATTCAAGTCCAGGGGCCTGTTTCACGAAATTTTAACTAAGATAAAATCCAAATTTTATTAATTTGATTGGATAATATTAGACTGATTTTAGTGCTTAGCCAATCAAAATTGAAGTATCTACTAAAATTTGGATTTTAACTTTAGTTAAAATTTCGAGAAACAGGGCCCAGACTATCGATCCATTCAGCTATAAGTTATGATGGGTATTGTGCACGAAGTAGGGTAGTTTTATTATATCTATACAACCTGATATAACAGCTCTATATGTCTATTGTACTTATACTGAGTTTTTGATACAATAGTGGGGGGGGGGGGTGGCCGAATGGTTAGCACGCGCGCGCTGTATCATACGGTCTGTCATTGAGTCACCTGGCGTGGTTTCGATTCCCAGGTTGTACGTGACAAGGAGTAGGGTCGCCTGTCCAACCTCGTGGGTTTTCTCCGGGTTCCTCCGGTTTCCTCCCACTGCTAAAGACCCCTACGCGCAAGCGACTTATTGAAATAAAGTTGAACATGTGTTAGTCCCAAAATGACCTAGTTTGTGTCGAGTGGACGTTAAACCCCATTTCTCTCTCTGTCTCTCTGTCTCTCTCTCCCTCCCTCCCTCTCTCTCTCTCTCTCTGATACAATGGATATTTCCATGACTCTTTTCACATCACTATTTAAAAACTCATTTTCAAGACCAGACGTGCGTTATCTTCACACCATTTCCGTATGACAAAGTGACGTTTGAATGCTATTACTGGCTTGGTACTGTGTATCAATCACTGTAATTATTACATTATTGAAATATAGTATAACATTGTGTTTACAAACCTGTGTTTCAAGGCCCGGTCACGTGGTTTCATTCTATTTTCCGTGACCGTTATTTCAAATTTGACATAGAAAAAAAAATCAACCCCGCTTGAAATTTCGTTTGCTATTTTAACATACTCCTCGTGGTGTTTCGTTTGATTAGACCTAATCCCACTTAATACTGCTGTAATGAAAACGAATTTCTGTTCCAAATTATGACTGGTCAATAGTCCGATTAACAACCAATAGCTAACTGCGTAACAATATCATAATGCTTTAAACAGAGCTCCAAATTGGACCAAATATGTTTACGTAACCTTACGTCATGACCCACGATTTTATTATGCCTAATTAACCAGTGCATATCAGAATATTGCAGAAAAACTAATTGCGTGACAAACTAGGCTATCAAAACGAATACAATGTAAACAATACTGTTTGGAGACGAATATTACTTTCATCGTTTTTAATACCTTAAATCACTGTCCAAAGTTATGCCATATTGCTGTACTTGGGATAGATTTGATTGAACGGGAACAATAGTCACACTCCCTCAAAAGCTCAAGCATCAGAAGCCAATCCAGCAATGGCCAGAGAGGGATTTCTCAGGCCATTGCTTCAGGAATATGCATCTTCCTCGGCTTTGCCCAATTGTGTTTGAAACATACTTCCATTTTCTAGTCATAAGGGTGGGGGATTTAGAGCAATAACCTACGGACTCTCTTCATCTAAACCCGGCATTGGGTGTGTAAATGTCAACTATTGAGATGGGGCTCCTGCCCACCCCTTCCCTAGCATGTGATCTTATTTTGTAAATTGACCTGTTGTGTATATTTCATCGGGATGATTATAGTTGGTTTCACAAGACAACAAGGTTATATATCTAATACATGCTTGTATATTTTTTATTCAGGATGAATACGATTGGTTTCACAAAATGGCTCAAGACTACATATCTAATACCAATGTATATGAAAATTTTTGAATGTCCATATCTCAAGACTACATATTATCTAATACCAATGTATATGAACATTTTTGAAGGTCCATATCTGATGTTGCGGTTTTCTGTAGAATGATTATAATATGCTTAATTTTAGTTAAATAAATCCCATTCATTCTGTAGATGTCTATAAATGGCTAGTCTCGATCGCTGCAGTTCAAATGGCATCAAAACCAACAATATTGGTTTGGACAGTTTTTTAACGGCTTTTTTTCAAATTTGGTTTGCAGTATATGGGTCGTTAAATGTAACACCTATGAATATCCAGTGTTCCACAACCTTCCCTTCCGGAGTTTTACCACTTTTCTGAAAAGCCTGTGAACACGATAGAGGCTGTGCAATTTTTATACGCCCACAATTTCATGTGCACGTATATATTGCCGTCGCTCCTGTCCGTCCGTCCGTCCACAATTTGTTTCTGGACACTCTACAAGTCAAAATTTTGACGAAACTTGAAATATCTCCAAAAGATCTTGCTTCCTTTCTATATTGGCATGTATCGGAACGAAACCTTGTGGATTATGGCCCCTGAGCTAGTGAACACTCTATAGGTCACGATTTTTATCCAATTTTAATGCCATTAGGCTGTAATTTGGAGAGTTACCTCTGCAGGAACTGGGGGAGAACATATAAAACTTTCCAGGAGCTAGCATGACTTGAAGGGGCCAAGACAGTGGGGTTCATTTCTGGGTTCTTTGGCAATTCCGTGCCTTTTCAGTCTATTCTCATGTATCCCCCGTCCTATCTGTAATGAGGAAATGCGGCCCTCCACAGTTGACTAAAAAAATGGTCTCATTGGCCATCGAAATAAGGTCATATTAAAATTTCAGGCTGGCAGCTGCAACACTAAGCGCTTTAGAGCAAATCTGAGCTTGTGAGCGACCACGCCTCGCTTCGTCATCAAAAAATGTTGTTGTTTTTTTTTATTTAAAAACAGCATTCCCGTGGGACTATTGTATTGACATTTTCACAGTATTTGTAGAATCTCAGTATCTATCAGATATTAAAAGCAGAATATGGTGCGATTCCGGGAAGATTGGTTTTGGGGGAAAAATAGGGCCAGATCCAAGGAAAATGAGGTGATACATGTATTTGTCACTCAACAATCGAAGGCTGCATTTCCTTATTGTAGCAGCAATGACCCTGCTATTATCCTATAGATAATAGTTAATATGAAGACACTGTCATGATATTATGCTATAGATAAGGAATAAGGAAATGCAGCCCTCCATAGTTGTACAAAAAAAACACACTATAACAGGAATCTTTAAAGGTCACCGGAAAAGTAATTATGTCAACATATTATTTGAATGGCATTTAGTAATTGGAACATAATCAAAAACACACTTTTATGGATAACATTTACTATGGTTTATTTCACTGCGACGTTTCAACAAATATACAAATAGATAAAAAATGAGAAAGTAAATGTGAGGATAAGTTTATACGTGCAAGCAACAGTGTGACCTTCTTAATGAGATGTAGAAATAGTGACTTACTCACCTTGCATTCCATTGGATAGTTCGCACTGATGTTTGTATTTATATTCATATCTTTCTCATTTTTTATCTAATATGCTTGATAACGACTTGTGAAACCTTGTTGAAACGTCGCAGTGAAATAAACCATAGTAATTGTTATCCATAAAAGTGTGATTTTGATTTTGATGGTTTTAATTATGTCGACATATGTTTTCCATAAGTATAACACGAACTCGAATGTCAATATTCAGGAGATTCAGGAGAAATGCAGATATGTAGAAATGAAATTGGGAAATGCAATCTCTCGGACATTCCTGCATATGACACTGAATTCCATTTTTAGTGTGACATTAATATCTATATCTAGGAAGTGGCGTCACGTGACCATTTTCACCATGGCGGCAGTGTCAAGAACAAACGCCTTGGTGGAACGCGGGTATTGAATAGAAATTTTCAGGGTACCTTGGCAGTGCCGTGACAAGTTTGTAGCCGTAGTCATACAGCACCATTGGCTCCAGCGCGCGCATGTGCAAAAGTCGCCCTTACCCCCCTAACCCAAGGAAAATGACAGAAAATTTGGCTCAAGACCCCCGCAGGTGGAGGGGGGATAAGGTCGAGTAGAGTTCAGACCTGACACTTACCTACCCTAAATTTGATTTTTAAGTGACAACGTTAATCAAATCGAAACCTCCGGGCCAATCTTGCGCAGTTTTGGCGGGCACCTGCCCACGGACCCCCACCGTCCACACTCCATATTTTAGGGCCCTTATACTGATAGGGGCTGAGCCGTAGTCATACAGCACCATTGGCTCCAGCGCGCGCATGTGCAAAAGTCGCCCTTACCCCCCCCCCCCTAACCCAAGGAAAATGACAGAAAATTTGGCTCAAGACCCCCGCAGGTGGAGGGGGGATAAGGTCGAGTAGAGTTCAGACCTGACACTTACCTACCCTAAATTTGATTTTTAAGTGACAACGTTAATCAAATCGAAACCTCCGGGCCAATCTTGCCCAGTTTTGGCGGGCACCTGCCCACGGACCCCCACCGTCCACCCTCCATATTTTAGGGCCCTTATACTGATAGGGGCTGAGTTATGGGCTTTTCCTAGAAGGTAGCGATATGCCAAAATCGGCTTTTTCTCTTTTCGTCCATTTTTTAAGGGGATTATCGTTACGCTTGACCCTTTCCAGAAGGCGATTGGGTAAATTTGGAACCTCTGGACCCCCGGGTGTGGGGAGGGCGCGAGCATGGGTCCCTTTTCATCCCGAAATAGGTCCAAATTCAGCCAAAAATCAAAATACGCGTGCCCGTTTGGTCACAGCATCCGTACTTTCGTGGTTATCAGCTTGAAATTCACTGGGTACCTGTCCTACAATCAATAACACCCTCTTCCGGTTCCGACCTCTGCCAATCGAGTGGTGGCCATTTTACCGAGGTTACCGAAATGAATTTTTTTTTTCAAAAATCCTAGAATGCTACTATTTTAATTTTGAGACCAGATTCGGATGTGCCAGGGTCGAAAATGGTGGGGTAGTCGAAATTTCGAAGAGCTTACGCCGTTTTTAAAAGAATTTTTTGGGATATTCAAATGAAAACGTCGACTTCGGCCATTTTGGCCATGTGGTCATCTGTATTAAGGTCAGATCCTTTGATTTGACACGCGGCACGGGGCCGAGATGACATGTCGGAAGGTCAAGGTCGTTTTATCAGAAGGGCCCCTAGGGGACCAAAACCGAAATATTTCCGGGGCCCCTATTGGGTTTAGGTCATAACTTTTGGTGGGCGAATTTTAAAAATGAAGAACAAATGTGGGGTTGGTCTATCGGGTCACCAAACCTCGAGTCGATCGGAAGACACTTTTTGGGCAAATTTCCTTGGGCAAATTTAGCCTAGGTTTTACTGGTCAAAGGGAAGATAACTCGGTCGCGGCCTCTTAAACTAAATCGATCCAGGGGAGTCGCGTGGTGACCTTGGTGTCATTTTGACCCACTTCCGGTCGCCGGCAATTTCAAGGGCACCATGCAAGGATCGATTTGGGGGAGGGGGGTGCAGCGACGACTAGTCCCTCGGAGTATCTAAAAAAATAGAAAAAAAATGATTGAAATATTACGTTTGAGTTCACCGTAGCCCAAAAGGGCTGGGGTATTGGCTTTTAACTAAGGAACCCAGTTCGTGGGACCGTTTTAGCCCACGGCCCCGAATTGCAAGCCTAGAGGCATTTTGGTACATGTTCCCATGGGGTATGCTCCCTAAAAGTTTTTTCGGGTGGGGGCATGACCTAAGGGTCCGGAAAAAATGGTTGTTCGACATTTTTTTGAAAAATAAAATGGGCACCCCCCCCCCCCCCAATTCGGGTTAGTGACCTAACTCGGTCTACTTCTCAAGACCTTGAGGGAATCTGTAGGTGGCCTCAGTGTAGTCACTGACGAGATTGTCAATATTTAATTTGTTTGGCAGGCTTTAACTTAGTAGATCTTGGCCCAGGTAGACTAATCAAGAACTAGGAATCGACCTGAAATATTTGATTTGACTTGTGGGAGAACGCGAATAGGTATTACTTCTACTCATAACGTGTCTAAACCTAGGCCAGACCCCCCCCCCCCCACACACACACACACACACATTTGCAAATATTTATTCCAGGCCAGGAGGGCTGCTCCAGAAACCCCATTTTGGCTCGCTTAACGAGTTGTCGCTGGCTATCGTATTTCGTTCTACTGGACCCGGTATCCGTTTACTAGGTCAGACCCTATTGTACGTCAAGACACCGTGCAAAGAAATTATCAATTCATTTAATTTTAAAATCAGTATTCGCCTTCTACTCTGTGAGGCTCAAATTTCATCAACGGCAACGAATAACGCCGCCATACTAACTAGAATTTTCAAGATACTAACTTGAATTTTCAAGATACTAACTTGAAGTTACTAGTTAGGCCTACTTTTATCCGTTACATATCCGTTACATTTCTGGTAGCCTATATTTGTGTCAAGGCTGCTGTGTGGGCGTTTTATCTTTCTTGTATGGCCTTTTGCTAGCCGGAATTTTCAAGTTATTGACTTACAGGCTTTAAAATTTACAAAAGAATAAATTAATGACCCTATTACGCTTCCGTAGAATTAACAGAGGGCGAAAGAGTATTGCGTTTATACTAAGCTCTGATAAAAAAAAAACATGTCTTCTCTTCATAAACTGGCAGTATTGACCTAAATAAATGAATGAGTGAATGTTGTATATAGCACGTCGACACCGTCAATCATGTCAATCTACGTGTTATCGCCGATAATCTGCTTATGTTTTGGGAGTACCTCTAAGTGATCGGATAGGCTGCTCCCACACCTTGTCACTAAGATAGCAGAGAATGGGACTCGAACCATCGACACCATTGATGGCAGACCAAGGCGTAGCCTATCGGCCACCCTACCCTCTCCCCAAGAGTCGCCTTCTAGGACACGCTAGGAATGAGGCGATGGACACATTCTACTATCTAACTCTGTACTATTGACCTGTAAAATAATGAACTGTAAAAAATTTATATTTATTTTTTTACATTGTTTCTTGAAGTACCTCGTAACGCCCAGGGTTCTAAAGGGTGTGGGGGGATGGCAGAGATGTCCTAGGGGGCAGATGTTCCAGAGGAAAAATGTCCGGGGGTAGATGTCCCAGGGGGCAGATGTCTTGGGGGGCAAATGTCCGGTTAGTAAAAGTCCGGGGGTAGATGTCCTAGGAGGGAAGATGTCTTCAGGAGGAAATGTCCTGGGAGTAAAAGTCCTAAAAGGAGGGGGGGGGGTATCCGGCGGCAGATGTCCGGCGGGGAGATGTCCAGGTGGGGTGGGGCAGGGGTGGAATGTCGTGTATTACGTCAATACAGACTATTTTTAGAACTGGGAACTGGGACGTTTGATTCGTCATTACGCACCACATTTAATTTTTTTTTTGTACTTCAAAAAGGTTTTCTATAGGGCTCAAAACTGTTAAAATGAATGAATGAATGAATGGTGTTTTATAGCACGTCGACACCGTAATAATCTGGTCAATTTGCGCCAATCTATGTGCTATCGGAGATGATTTGCAGGGGGAAACCGGAGTACCCAGAGGAAACCTATGTGATCGAATAGGCTACTCCCGCACCTTGTCATTGAGGTCGGCGAGAACGGGATTCGTACCTCGACCCCATTGATGACAGACCGACCACCCGACCACCCTCAAAACTGTTGGACTCGTAAAATAGAATTTAAACATACATTATGCAAGAGCAAAATCGGCCTATTGTAGGTCTTTCTTTAGGCCTGAAATGTTATAAAAACTATTAATTAGACATTAATTAACTTATCCAGACCATAATCAGCTCTCGATGTCAAGGCTTGCCTGCGATATTTGTTGGATTACAGTCCGATTTGCTGCAAAAAAATTTCCTTCGTGATTAACGATTAAATGGATAATCAAGACTATTAGTTTTGTCTTATCGTCTTCAGTAATGATGATCGAGGCTAAGCGGAACTTTCATCCGCTTGGTTCTCGGTTCATAGTGGATCAATTTGACTGAAATTTTCAGCAAGTTGCCTTTACATTATGTAGTTTTTAACTATTATAGTGAGAACTGCCAACTCGTTATCTAATCTCCCATAATGTATCTTTAATGAGATGATTTAAACTAGAGGCAGAACACTAACACATTTAGAACTTAGAATAAGGCCTTTTTTGAACCAGCGAGAGTGGAATTGTCCAATTTAGTATCTTGAAAATTCAAGTTAGTATCTTGAAAATTCAAGTTAGTATCTTGAAAATTCAAGTTAGTATCTTGAAAATTCAAGTTAGTAACTTGAAAAATTGAAAATAGAATAATAAAAAAAATATGTGGCCCTATTACGCTTCCGTATTATTCATTTAGCCCTTTTGAACAGCAATAATTTAATATTGTAATCTGCCGTTAAAGAAAGGCGAATCGGGTGTAGAGATTAGTTCAAAAATGCTTAAATACCGTACGTAACTAATTTACCAAGATAGATGAATTGAAAATTTCGCAGACGATATAAACAAACCAGAACCATCATGCAATAGGTATTGGCTAAAATCTTTTGATGAGCCCATTATTAATCTCATTGCAGGTGATTATCTACCGTTGGTATTTGACGAATAGCCGCTTTTAAATAAAATACACACATTTATAGTAAAATAATTATTGTTTTCTTCTTCATCATTTATTAGTATCAATTAGCAATTAGCGCGGGGCTCATGAAAATGCGGAACCCATAGATTACGCTATCCTTATAATCTGGCATTGATTGGAAATTGGTCATTATAGCATCGAATTTGTCGATCTTCGTCGCTTTGTAATTTGACGTGATTTAACAATATAGCCGGTAAATTCCTACAGAAATGACCTCAGATGCAAGGAAATCGAGGCTTTGCTGTCAGTCACGCCGGAACAGCACCCCACCCCCACCGCCACCCCGCGCGAAGTTCCAATCAATTGAACGTAATCCAATAACACACTATTTATGGATAACAATTACTATGTTTTATTTCACTGCGACGTTTCAACAAGATTTCACAAGTCGTTATCAAGCATATAATACAAAAAATAGTGTGTTATTCGATTATGTTCCAATCCAATTACTAAATGCCATTCAAATAATAAATTGAACGTAGCTTCTCGTACCGAACCATCATCGCTTGTTCACACTTTCAAGGAGCCTGTCTCTGAAACCGAAGACAGCCCCCCGTTGTTTGAAGGTAAAAAGTATAACAGAAATTATTTAGTTGTGTAGGAGTAATCCTGGGGAGATTGCAGCCTACACAGCTTTATTGTAGGAAAAAGAAATAAAGTATTGATTTACTAAGCTGTTTATAGACATCTAAAACCACTGTGTTGTTTTTTGTTGGGTTTTTTTTTTTTGTTTTTTTTTTTAGTTTAGTTTACTATGGTTACGTCTTCATTGCGTCGGGTTTAAGTGGGACGTTCATATCTACTGAATATCTGTTTTCCCATTCTACACAATTTTACGTAGGGGGGGGGGGGGGTATAATGTATATAATGTAAACCTATCCATTTATTAGTCGCTTTTTGTAATTATTTTTTTTTAAAGAATTACCGGGTACCAATACAAAAATATTAGAAGAAAAAAAAAACAACTTTAGTCATGGCATTTTTTGCATATAGACGGTAGGCATATTCTTCATAATATGCTAGGCAGTGCCAGTACTGATAGACCTAAGATGACATTACAATAATAAGTAAAACGAAAAATATTTAAATAAATCAGAAATAGGCCTATATAACACTGAATCAGATTTATATTAAAATACCAATAATAAACCGTTTTAAGGAAAACTAGTGAAAAGTAAACAAACTTTGGATCAGGACTATCCGACAAGGGGAGCGTTCGACTTATAAAATGTAACTCTCCCTTGCTCCATTTTATATTTCATAACAAAGACATGCAGACAAATCAATATGGAAACCGGACATTAGAAACATTGCGAACTAAACTGTTATATTTATACGACTAGCTACTTTAATTTTTAACTATAATAAAACTATCAAAAGCGGCTTTTATCATTTGAAAAGTGTTTGTATGTTTATATTTGGATTATTCAATGGGGGAAAAACCCCATAATAAAATCTGTAAATCGAAAAACAAAATGCGAAGAAAAATCTGTTTTCGAGCAAAAGCAACAACGTAAATGTTACGGTTCATGGTTAGAGAGAGATATAGTGCGCATGTCGGTCACGGTTAGAATGGGGTCAGAGGACCAGCTGGTTTTAGGTATAGGCCTATTGCAATATACTGCACAGTGTGAGACGATAGGGACAATTTATAAACACTGTTAATGCTTCAAATACTTGATGTCAAGCCGAAATGGAACTGTGGAGATGTACAATATATATTTAGTATAATATACCAACCGTTTTATTACCCCAAACTTGAAGAAGAAGTAATACTAGCGATTCAATGGTGATATATCGAAATAGTAGGTCTGGGCTTAATATAGCACATAGCAGTACATATATGTCATATGTAATATAAATTGTTCTCAATTCAGTAGCTGAGCGAGTAAGTATTTTACAAATTGTAATTTTCTTTTTAGCCTTATTGCAAGACTGCACGTCAATGCACGCGCACACAACACAACATGTATGCCTTTCATTGTATCTTTTTTTGTAGCCTAGTTCAATTCATGACACATAACCTTATAAATCGTGTTTTGTCGAAAAGCGTGATTGTTACAAGGCAATGACCGATGCGATGCAGCAAGCGAGAGAAGTATTGTCTTTTGCAAGGTTTGTATTTTTGAATGAAATACACGGTAAAATAAAAATGATAAATAATCAATATAATAGCGCTTTTTTCTTCACTGTGTTTTGTTTAATAACACATGTTCATGTGTGGGGAAGCGGTGTCCAATATTTATCGGGGTGAAGGTCGTTCAAGAGATCGTTTTCTACGTGCCTCGACTCACTATATATTATATCTCATCTGTATGTAGTGATAAATAAGCTTGTCGTGTAAATGTTCTATTTATATCAAAAGATTATCTAACAGTGTTTATTTACCGAAGAAGACTTTTTGCGCGTGTTACAAGTGCGCCAGAGTATAACTTTGAATGCTAATAAATGTATTGGTAACATTCCATACTTTGCATCACGAAGATGACTTGACCGAATTTAAGTATGGACTACATCACTCATTAGTACTAGTCTGGTTACGAGCCGCTTAGTATTATATCCACTGACACAGAAATACTAGGTTATAACAACAGTGATTAATTAAAGGCACAACATCCCAGATTGTTCATTATTTTCAAAAGTGTGTACTATTTTAATGTAGAAACTGTCATAGTACAATTAAGTATATCATGCAAACACAACCTTCACGAAAAATGGACTGGCTATTAAAAAATTGCTAGCAAATTCAAATCAGTATTACTATTTTTATACACCCACACGGAAATGTGGTCGTATATTGCTATCAGATCCGCCCGTCGTCCACAATTTCTTGCGAACACTACAGACTACATTAATTTATTATCTGATCTTATTATATTTTGTTTACATGAGTGAGACAAAGAAGCCGTTTGCATTTCAACAATTTCAGTTAATTGCTTCTAGAGTCATGGTTCTTGTTTCACTTTGTAGAACCTTGTGAACGCTCTTACAACTAAAGTTATCGTCTAGAGTATCAAATTGATATGCATTATTTAGATAAGTAAAACGAAGATGCCTATTGAATTTGAGCAATTGCTGTTTATAACTTTTAGAGTTATGAACCTTGATTCACTTTGTTGAACTTTATGGACGCTCTATCGACAGAAGTTATCGTCCGATCTGCATAAGTCTTGTGTGGATTATTTGAATAAGTAATCGGGAGCAGCTTACTGAATTTCAACACTTTCCGTTGTTTCACTTTGTTGAACCTTGTGAAAGCTCTATGGACAAAAGTTATCGTCCAATCTGTATCAAATTTGTATTCATTATTTAAATAAGTAAAACAAACAAATTGAATTTCACCAATTTCCGTTTATACTTCTTGAGTCATGGCCCTTGTTTCACTTGGTTGAACCCCTTGTGAATGATATCAGCCTATCTGTATTAAATTCATATGCGTTATTCAGATTAGTAAAACAAAGAAGCCTATATAATTTCAACAATTTCCGTTTATAACTTCTAAAGTTATCCGTCTCCATTAGCCCAGTCGGAGCAGAACAGTGGGACGTTAAACCCCATTCCACTTCTAAACTTATGGCCCTCGTTCCACCCTGACAAAAGTTATAATCTGATCTGTATGAAATTAATATCAGTGTCTTGTCAGACATCCACCCACCACCTGCTTCTGACACTAAACTTGTCCAAATAAACACAGAACAGCTTAACATTTCCAAGCGGACAACTAAAAGTAACGTTCTTGTGCTTAACATTATAATATAAGTCCGTTTCCCACTGGAATATCACTGGACCGAACAGTACACATTTTGCTCGTTAGAGCCATATAGAATCATTAAATACATATAAATTGTCTTTAAATCTTTGAGATACCGTTTGATTAAGTAAGCTACGGTGGCTCGGTAAGTAACTTTCCTCGAGAACCATGGCGTGGTTGGCATGTCTTTTAAAGTGTATGCGTTTATCCAAGTATTCCACCACTATTTGGTACCAAGCTCACTGAGATTGTATTTTAAAAAATGCCAACAATATTTATCAGGTGCATGTAATGCAAAGAATCCTCGTATCCACGTAAGCGTAATGGATGTCTAGTTTTTTTTACGACTTTTGATATCCTGGTCCAGGCCATCGCTCAAGTGTCGTTCATAAACCAGGTGTAGGATGGGCGTACTCCTCTTAGAACACCCGATATCACATCTATGTTGCAAGTATTTTTGGTTTGTGATTCAAGTATAAATTAACCCTATGTATGTTTTCCATAATATGCTCCATAACATAAACGATTCCATTATCAAAATTATCTCAAGTTATCACCCTTGAGATGTTACACTTGTTTAGTGTTTAATATCTTGGAAATGCCCCCATTACCAACAAAAAATATAAAAATGTCCAGCCACCTATTTTTGAAATTAAGTCATCATACTCGCCGAGAAAATAATATAATTGGTGCGCATTTCAATGAAAGACAAGTGGAATATTGAATGGCTGTTTGTATCAGTTTACTAATTAATAATGATTTAGTTTTGTTCTTCATGGGGGGTCACGGTGGCTAAGTAGGTAAGACGCTGGCTCGCTATAACCGAGAAAGCTCATCCAGATTTTCCGACGTGTTTCCTCCTTGTCACTGATGCAGGACTAGCTGTCTAGTGGTTCGGATGGTACGAAAAACCGAGGTCCCGTGTACACATTGGTGTGCACGTAAAAGATCCCTTGACAGTTACAATTCGATATAAGAGTAGGCCGTAGTGCCGCTGTCCGGGCAAAATTTCCCTCATAGCACACTGTATGGCGTATGCCCGTCTTCCTTAGCTCAGTTCGGAGCAGAACAGTAGGACGTTAAACCCCATTTCATTTCATTTCATTTGTTCTTCATGCACCTAAAATTTGTTTTTAGATATAAGTTTTCTAGCTTTTTGTCATAGACAATAATTGTTAACTTAAACCGTCTCTTGCTTGTTTTTTAAAGGGACAATAACACTCTTGCTGGCTTGAAAGCTCCAGAAAGTAAATAATATCTCTATCTAAGTACTAGATGTTTAAGTGTCCAACCTGTTGTGTAAATTATCCATTACATCCTATTTTACTTGTGCAGAGGGTTCGAAAATATTTTTAAATCGAAGTTTCATTTGAAAAGGTTTACGTTAGACGTTTCAAACCATTATGTTGAATTTTTCAAAATTTTTAAATAAGGTGTGTTAAGATGAAATTTGTATCATCAATTAATTGAAATATTCTAAAATAGTACAATTTGTTGACCAGAAAAAAGATTGGGACATATTATTCAGTTACAACAAGAGTGGTATTGAGCCTTTAACGTATTCATTTTATTGGCCTTTATTTCTATTTATTACATTCTAGTTTATAGCCATTTCGAAGTATTTGAGTGGTCAGAACGGCTAAGCGAGAAATGAGAATTCAATCTGTTTTATGTTTTCAATAGAAGGAAGTAAGACATAAGTCATCTTCTCTGAAGAAACTGGTGGTAGGTGTACGTTTCCCAACTGTGTCATTATGGATAAATAACCCGCACAAAAAAAAAATAGTTAATAAGAGATCATGTCAGATCGCAAACATACAGGAAGCTATCGGGACTACATTTCAGTTTTTAAATACATATCTCTTTGAACATTTTCTCAATATGTATGTTTTTAAGTTGTCTACATTTCGATAATAACTTCCTGCGTTATCGAAGTTCGTTGGATGTATTTTTTTTTAGTGGAGTTATTATTTGGTAAATGGGAAGATGTACTTAGACTGCATTCCATTTCGACTACAGCTTATAACTACAGATTATACGGTCTGGTGGTTTTATTATCCCTATATTATATACCCTCTCTATAGCTAAAATAGATTATTACATGAAAACACCCCATTTCGACTACAGCTTATAACAAAAGTAATTTATATAGCTCGAAAACAAAACAAAACAATGATTAAAAGTAATTCATTTAAACAGAAGACAAAAAAAAAAAGAAAATAAAAAGTAATTTACATATAGATAGAAACACAAAAACACAGATTAAAAAGTAATTTACATAAAAATCATGTAAAAAGCAATATTTTTTTTTAGTTCCCAACTACCGAAATTGAAAATAAACACATTTTGGGGGTAATAAAATTTGTAGTCGAAATGGGGTGCAGTCGAAATCGTGGTGAACCAACCCCTAACGTCATACAAGCCGTAGGCTAGATGGTTATGGTGGCAGCTAAAAAGGACACCATAAAATGCGTAACAGTACAAACTATAAGCGGCATACATGGCACCAGCCTTATACGTCCTTCTGACATATTTTAAGTAACTATTTAGTGTATAATATCAAGATTGAAAACTGCATTAAAACAACTAGCCTACGACAGAACTATATGGAACAGGAACCGACATGACGTCATCGTCACCATCTTAGAATTGTGGCGTCATATAAAAAATCGAAGCCCGTAATCGATCAACAATTGTCTAAGTTTCGCGTCGATCGTACTTGATTTGGCGCAGCCTCGGGCCTTTATCGAAGATCGTCGCCCCCAAGAACAAGAAGAAGAGTAGCGGTATTATACGTTATGGTCATAATGGATATTTGTTCCTTGATAAACATTACCTTTAAATTGCAATAGACAAATTGGTTCACATTTTTCTTGTATATCCGAAACAATAAGATCAGCGAGCTAATAAACGTGCAAGCATTTATATGTATAATCTGCTATTGGTTACAGCAACGTAACAACAAAGACACAGGCTAAATAGAGAATCTCCTACGAGTTTTTTTTGATATTTTTTGATATCAAAAAAGATGAGTAGGAGATTTTATTTATCACCCAATCCTTTCTTACATGCACAAATAAATAAATATAATTCTTTGCTATCGATTTCACTTTTACTGAATCTGATTACATTACGGCGTAGTGATACAAAATTTATTTGACAGCAATTCCACCATTGCAAAGCCCTTTATATTGACCCAGTGTTTACATCAAGCAAGGCCTATTAAATAAAGATAGTTCATTTTTAATAAAAAAAAAAAGAAGTTACTTTTAATAAAAAAAAATGAACTGTTCTTTGAAAATAAAAAAGTAGTTCCTTTTCAACTGACCAATCAAATTCATGTAAAGCGATATCGCAGTAGATTATGAAATTTATCAAACAAGCGATATCTACTGTAGAATGTATTATTGGGTGATAATATGATTTAGTAGTGTCTAATGAAGTAAATTTACGTTTAGTCTAATAAATCAATTATTATTACATGTCGGCAAACATCTATGATTAGATGAAAAAAAAAAACCGGTGGATCACCTGTCATAATTATGCACGAGAATATTTCTTTAAATGTGTTAAATCTATGTTCTCGCCTTAATGCTAACAAAAACCTCTAAATGGTTTAGGTATTTCTCTGAACATTTATGTGATGGGACTCTCTTGTTTTATCATATCGCCTTATTGGTTTTAAACCAGTACTGGTATAGAACCAGTTGTATCGTGACCGGTTTAATTATTTGAGAGTATTTGAGACTATGATTGTATAATGGTTTATAGATCTATATCACCCATCTGTAATCTTATCAGCGGATAACACAGGTCCCAGATGAGGTAGATGACGTCAGGAATTGGTATATTGAACTTGCTCCATGTGGTGAAAATATCTAAAATATAGAATTTAAATAGGATTCTAGTATCAGGTTTCGTCATGTGTATAGTTAATTATGGGATGAGTAGGGGGGTTGGCGAAACAAGGAATCCTGGTGTTTCAGCCCCAATCACAATCTGTACGGATTGCTAACCGAGTTTGTTAAATTTATCTCCTCAGTTTAAATTGAAATCACCTTTTGAACACCTACTCTATGTATTGAAAGGATATGGGGTGTATACAGACCTGTTAAGTATATTGTCAATTCAGATGAAGATATCTCGACCTCTAATAGTTTTATGTTAGTTTATATCATTTTCTCGAGAGAAGTGTTGACATTAGAAATATATACCCGCCGTTCATATTTATATAGATATTCGACCGAGATCTGTCGTAGCCCTGTTTGAAAGTGGGATGATGAAAATATGCTATTTAGTTTTACGACGTGCAAGTCACACCATCGATCTCGTTCGGCAGGCACAATATATGACCGAGGGAGACCCCATATCACTAACCCTTGTCACTTCTTTTTACCTGAGAGTTGATTTGGCACAGGAGCGCGTTTAGCTTAGTAATTAAGTCGCTGCTGGCTTGCTAACCTGCAGACGAAACTTATGCTGTCTTTCTACAATTAACAATATTCTCAAGTAGATCGTTCTCAGTGCAGAATGGCTAACCTGACGATCCAGAGTTCCACCCTGCTGTTGACCGAAAAAAATTCTTCTCGATTTCTAGCGTGGTTTCCCTTTATCAGTGGAAATTGAGAAATTGCTCTTTATTGGGTCTATAGTAATACTAATTTTAGTATACCTTCCTGTGTACCTGCCGTGTCTTTTAATGATCTATTTGGATTAAAAACATATTAAAACTAATAAAAATTATTCTATCAAAAATATGCTTCAAATCCCTCTCAAAATTTTGTATAGCTCACGTGGTTTAAATGATCAGTCTTCAAGAATATTCAATCTAATTTTTTTTTTTTTTTTAAGTTGTCAATTAAAACCGATGGAATTTGGTTAGATTGTTGTTTCGAATGAAAATTGTAATAATACTTATACGGTATTTTGAAATAAGAAAAACATCATGGAAACATATTGTTTTGAAAGAATCTTGGTTTCCAGATATCTGAAAATGCAACAAACGGTAAAAAATTGTAGATCGTAATTCATTCGAATAATGACCACTAGACATAAAAAAATGTGCTATTTGATGTCCATATACTGACAGAGAATCTTTTTCAGACAAATTATTTGTCCCCGCGTTTGATAATCTAGCGAACATGAATATAACAAACATTAAACATAATTAGCCCAGTTTAGTGTTATTTTTGAAAGAGACGTTCCATAGTACAGGCGCCTGTATTGGTATGATACAATCGCTTCTCGGAACCCGACGGTAATTACCGGAACACGACGAAGATTGTTACAGATCTTAAAGGTTAAAGATGTTACCCGAGAGAAGAGTAGATGCTACCGACTCTTCATATTTAAGCCTGTTAGCACAATAAATTACGGATATCTTCAGGGTGTTGATTTTTGCAATATTTGTTTTATAGTGTAGCCTTATCTCGATCTTGTGTACTTTTAGTTTTAGCCGTTGACATAGATATAATATGGTATGATATTATAATTAAAGTGACACATCCTACTGCCGTAAGGGATATATGTTTCGTCGATATATAATAATTACATTATGGTATTTAGATCCTACGCAATATATATTTTATTTTCCTCAATTTTTTTTTTCTGTGATATTCACGTTGTTATTATGACCGATCTTATGTTTGCAGTCGTGGTATTTTGCTTGCGCTTCAAGACAATGTCTTTAATTTTCTTGCATTTATCATTTGATCTGTATGAAATTTATATGCATCATTTAAATTAGTGAAACGGAGAATCCTATTGAATTTCGTTAATTTCTTCTGGAGTTATGGCTCTTGTTTCACTCTGTTGCACCTTGTGAACGCTCTAACGACAAAAAGTTATGATCCGATCTGTATGAAATTTATATGCATAATTTAAATTAGCGAAACGAAGAAGCCTATTGAATTTCAACAATTTCCGTCAATTACTTCTAGAACTATGACCCTTGTTTTACTTTGTTTTTACTTTACAAAAGTTATCATCCGATCTGTAAGATTTAAGGAATTTTATTGTTCAATTGTATACGACTGTGGGGGCGCGGTGACATAGTGAGTACGGCGTTGGCTCGCTAATATAACCAGGACATCTCGGGTTCGCTCCCGGTGTTGGCCGAAAAAGTTCCTCGTCGGATAGGACTAAAAACCTAGATCCTATATACACATTGGCGGGTACGTAAAAGAACCAACGACAATTGGAATTAGATATAAGGGTAGGCCGTACCGCCGCTCTCCTGGCAAAATTTCCCCCTTAACACACTATGGATGGAATTCATTTTAATTCATAATCATTTTGTATACGATTGACGTGATAATCACGAACCTCCCCTACCATTATAATATTGGCTAATATGTTGACATGGTTATCTATGAAATCACTTCTATTTTAAAAACTGTAAATGTTTTAAAAATGGCTGATCCGTGCTGCATATAATCAAACTGACATTACTAATGATAGAGATCTTTGATAATAAAGATAAAACCATAGATCACACGGCATAACGACATTGTTTAATATCAATAGAAAACGTCGTTAGAATCACAACAGCGGATTACAAAAATCATAAAAGATTAATAACTGTTATTCGCATCTTCAGGTGTTCGCAAGAAAATGAAATATTATAGCATACTTTGTTCACGAGCTCATCACGCAAAGATTCGGTGTGTTGTTATATAGCTAATAATTCTACTAGGGTTAATCGATAATAAATTGATTAGGTCATTAACCAAGATAATAGTTAGTAGTTTCAATACAGAAGACAAGAAATAACCACGAATTACAATATTTGTTTTATTTCAGTGTATCACTAGCTTCTGGTCTCAACTTATGTTAATGCGAATGGTGATATACCTTGCTAACTACTATATGGTATCTAGAATGATCCAATGGCCCCATCTCAAATACTCCACTGGGGTCTACATGTATATTTGACAACAAAATACAATCACGTGTTTATAATGTGATATCCATCTTATATATCAATATTTATTATATCATGTATGTTACATTATAGTGAATATAATGGGGAGCACATAATCATCTAAGTAAACATCTGATTATGATTACTTAGATGATTATGTGCTCCCCATTATACAGGGTGACACAAAAAAAACGTTCATCAATAAAAATCGAATAACTTCCAAAATTTTATTTAGATTAACACAGCTACATTAGGTTAAGTCTATGTAGCAGACATCTCCAAAGTTTCAAGTCTGTACCACAAAAACTCTTTGTTTAGCTGGCGCTCAAAAAATGTGCTCTAAATGAGCTCCCCGGTGCTGCAAGCACATTTGGATCCGGCGGGCAAAGTTCTCGATGACCCTCCGTCGTTTTTATTGCCAACGAGACCTTATTTGATCATTATTCAGCTTCCGATGTAATTAAATTGGCTACTTAACAGCGTTATTATTTACAAATCAAACTTGAAGCGCTGTCACTTGCCGATATTCGTCTTCATCAGCCCGGAAATAAGTTTTGTTTGTAGCAGTCTGTATCACCCAGTCCCTTATAAACCTATCCGTTACTCGAAATTTGGTCAGTAAATGATCGAGCCTACGAAGCGAGGCTGCAGGTGCAGTCTGGATCTCCCAGTTCCTAGGAAAATTTCGAGTAACGCTGTTAAATGGCCAATTTAATTACATCGGAAGCTGAATAATGATCAAATAAGGTCTCGTTGGCAATAAAAACGACGGGTAGTGTTAGAACTAGTGAGTATTGTGAGATGTTAGCAGACGTAATGCCTTGAAGACGTGAAAACAAAGATGGCGGCTGAAATACCTTCTTATATACTATAATATATAAGCAAGCAGTAGTAAGAAGTTTTATTTTAATCCCTTTAAGTGCCTGTGCACCAATATGATATATTAAAACTGGGTTAGCATTAACATAATATATAGTGTTTGTGGTCAAGAGAGGTCTTTTTCCGCCGACTTCAGGATTCCTTAATTCACTTCGTCACTTACAGCGTGTAAAGAAAACGTAGTTTCTGGGGTGTTTATCAACTGTCACTATGCTGCTTTGGCAAAATTTACCCCATTGCACGTAAACATAAAACTAAATTACCGTATGGGTCTAATGATGTATTTGTATCATGGTTATATAAGGGGTTTTTTTCTGTGTTTTACTGGGAAACATCCAGAATGTAAAACAGTGTGTCCTAGAAAATCTGAAAGGTCACGTAATAAATATTATTTATATAGAGATAATATATTATCTAGAAGGTCACCATAGCCCATAGTCATATCTACCATACCGAAAATGTCTCCCCGCGTACAAACTAAGCAGTAAAAAATTTCATAGGCTTTCTAATCTAAAATTTCATCTTTTCAAATCGAGAACGAAGAAGTCACAAAGCAAGATTAAAATTACAAAATCTGCAGGTTTTTTTATGAATACAATATATGTGTCAAAGCCATCTGGCAATTGGGAATCACCAAATAGTAAGGGTTCTGATTTTACACTGTTATTGCTGTCAAAATTGATGACAATGCATTATTAGGTAAAAAATGTATAATCAGGGCTGATTTGTGTCAAGGATTTACAAGTGTACAATCTGCTACTAATATGCTATATCAGTTGATATATTATTTATAGCTGTATTATTAGCAATGTTCATTATATCTTATAGTTAGTATCTATGACATTTAATAATTTGTACCTTGTTTATTTGTGGAATTTTGTAAATCATAATTAATGGAAATGTTTTCTATATCCGACTTGTTAATACTCTGTGGTATGATAATAGTGGTCAAGGATATTTTTTTTCCAATCATTCATCATGTTCGTAATGCTTAATCATGTTTTCCACGACTGTCATATAATAATACAGATTGATGCGTTAAATTCATTTGTAAAATTTGACATTGTGATGACATTCGATTGTAAATTTTAGAAAATTTTTATACTACCGCGAGAAGCAAGGCATGATTTATTTTTTACAACTCATTGCCATATATATACATATTTGAAGTTAGCTGTGGATGGACAGTAGTATTGGTGTTCTTGTATTCCTTTGTATCTAAATTTACAAATATATGATGATGACTGCCGACCGAAGCGTGCTACCAATGATTTACAATTAATTTCTTTACCTATTGCGTTTTAGTCGGTAGTATTTATTCCGGTAGAAAATTAAATCACGTGCACCTTTCGTACACGTAATGTACCGTCAACGCCAGGCCTTTCGGATTCTAAAGTATGGGCACTGGCACAATTTCTATGAATTTTTCAAATGTACTTTAAATGTGAAAGAAACGTCAAGGCGTCTGATCCATACAAGCTAACTAAAAATAGGGTGTATCATTTAAAGTTGACAATATTTTATTTCCTTGTTGTGACTTGGAGCATATTATGTTAATTACATAAGAGTTGTATAGCGTGTGTATAAGATATTTAATATCCATATATATCCGTTTTGTGTAGGCCTATGTAGCGTAGCGCTCAGTGTGTGTTCTCATATTTGTAGTTAAAGTGGCATGTGTTTTCGATTTCTGTGTTTATTTCGAGTATTTCTATAACACCTGATACCACTTATCAGTTGCTTCATAAAATTTATGTGGTATTGATTGAGAAATACTCAGTTTTAGAAATGGGTGTCTCCCAGTTATCTATAGTTGCACATCCAGACATTTTAATCTTACGTTTTATCTATATTATCTTGATAATCATGTAGATCATATTCTGACATCGTTCGTGACCTTTGACTTAATGTCTAATTTGGAATACGGATTCGTGACAGGAACTTTAAGCAAGCAAACAAATGTTATGGAAAAACAAAAACGTTGAACATCAGACGCCAAAGATCAAAAAGAACATTTTTTCATCACATAAAATGTTCGTTTATTTTTTTCAATAACAAAAATTATGTTGAACTGAATTCAAACGGAACTTTCGTGCATACTAGGAAGTGAACTCCTCTCAATAGCCTCATCAAAATGATAAGTGAACCAATTTGCTAAAGCCAAAAGGTCCGCAATTGGCAATAATATCAAAAACATCGAGATTATTAGCGCCTAAGGAAAGGAAGACAAAACTAAAAGTTTCGTTTTAAGTTTCGTTTCTAATGATCGCACTCACCATCATTGTGGCTTTCTACAAGCCCGGACTAGGCCAGATTATCTGCCGGGGCCTAGATACCCTGACGGTGACGAGACCCTTAAATGGAACGAGGACGGACCGGGCACCCACGACACGAAGGTCCGGAAAAGTGGCTTATAGCTTTTAATTTTCTAATTTTTCCAAAAAAAAGTGGACGGACAGTATCCGATTCTAATTCTACCCACGCCACTAGGTACCCACGATCAAGTAGCAGTTAGAACATTACTCGGCTTGCCCCGACAAGAGGAAACCAAGTTGAAAATCCCTAGCGACTTGGTTCCCATATAATTGACATAGAAGTAGCTTAATACGTTGAAATGGTCGGCACGTGCTTTAACTCATTAAGTTGTATAATAACGAAAGTCGTTGCCCTTTGCCAAACTCAATCATGGAAACTGTCAAGTTTTGGTACAGATATAATGTAACATGATTAAAATATGTTTCATGTGTTGAAGAAGTTATAAACAGCACGGTCATTTACAATCTATCACATTAATTTATCGATTCCAAAAACATATTGTCGTCATAGATAGTGGATGTTCAATGGATAAATAGGGATTTGGCTGATACTTGTTAGTCAGGAAACCCATCGTTGAGAGTGAGTGGTCTATGTCTAACAGAATCGCTTCAAATTATTTTTGCGAGATTGAACAGATCTATTGCTCTCTTGACCATGGACTTGTAATCGACTCGTTTAGACTTTTTGAGCCATTATTTGTTTCTCAGGCTTTGTTGCGGGGTTGGGCTTTTTTTTTCTCTAGTCTTAAGATAACTGGTAAAGAGGTAACAGGTAGGCTGCCAATCATTTGCGATCTTAGCTGCGATGAACAAGTTGTGAAAGCTGTGGGAATTTTTAAAAAACGGTGTCTTCTATTAGCAAGTCAAGGTTATAAATATCACAAGTGTGTTCATTTAAAAAAATCTGAGTATTAGGTTATGAATGTTATCAACAGACAATATACCATTTCTTAGCCGGTATTTGAGCTACAGTGTGAGCGTCGTAAATACTCTGCGTATCATTCATTACAAACTGGCAGTGAGGGCTCATACCTGCGACAAAGTGTTATATTTAAATCTCCTATATAGAAGTTGGCTTATTTATATTTGCTACTTTGCATGAAATTAACCTATATTGAGGTCATGACCACTTACACTGACTGTTAATAGTATTAAATTGTATAAAACTACTAATGATATTTAATACTTCAGATTCAAATCCCATATGCGCAAGGTTAACCACCGCTGATGAATTTATCTTAAAGCGACAGTACATCTATAAAATTTCTTGTCTAGTTTTTTAAAACCTGGGAAATGAAAATGGACTGTTTTCGGATTCAGTCAATCTGAAAAGGACGGGACAAGAACGCCATGAGTTATACGTGGCGGGTGATTATATTTCTGGTATCCATGAACTCATTGTTCTGTGTCATTTCTTATTGGACATTTTCAGATATCTCGACCTCTAGTCCCAAATTGCAGAGTGAATTTATTTGGTATGGGAAACTTATAAATGAAGTTGTCTGATTCTAAAGCCGTGGATTGGAAGCACGAAGAAAGGGCAGGGTTAGACATTTCAAGTAAAACTCTTGAACTGCTTTATGAGTTTCAACTGAGCTTCCATATAGCCCGCATATGGACTGGACATTGTTAACTGTGTGGTTATTTTTAAGAATGTCAGATATCTTGATCTAATTTTCGTTTTTATTTTCAGCTTATGGTGGGAGTCTGAAGTAGAATTAAGGAGAGAAAGCAGAGACACCACATAATAGTGATCTAGATCATCCTGGACACGTCTTATTTTCTATTTATGTTCCATATAATACATGACAGTAGATGCGGAAAAAAGTACCTCCGATGCAAGATCATCCAGTTCAGACTATTACTGTCTGAAATAATTTATGTCCTGAAAAGTTAACGTCTTCCAGCCAAATGATCGACATGTCGATTCTAAATCGGGACACTCTTACGAGTTGTGTCCTCAATGGCATAATTGCCTTCGTGGGCCTTCTTGGAAACGCTCTAATGCTCAGAGCTCTAATAAAATACGACAGATTGAGGTTGGATGTGTATGTCATTTTTGGTGGCTTAGCTCTTGCGGATATGTTCCATTTATGTTTTGCTGTACCCGCCAAAATCATGGACACAGTTCACGCCGTGGAAGTGACAACAGATTCCTGGTGTAAAGTAAGTCGGTACGTATCTAATGCAACGGCATACGTAGCTGCCTATCACATTGTTGTGCTTTCAGTATTAAGAGGTATCGTGTTGACGAACAGAGGAAATGCTTCGCCCACTGCTAAACATGCGACTATCAGTAGTGGTATTTTATGGACTGTGGCTTTATTAGCATCCACTCCAGTTTTCTTTACATTTCAACAAGATGAATATACTGAATTATGTGCGGTATCACCTTCAGCGAGCATACACACAGCTATTTGGTTAGAGGGAGCTTTTGGTTTCTTTTTGCCAATGATTCTTATTCTATTTCTCTATTTTGTAACACACTACGTTGCCAAACGATATTTTTCAGACAGCTATTCATTGCATGCGAGAAAAATGTCTCGTTTAATCAACGCCATAGTCATTGCCTTTTGCATTTGTCAGTTGCCGTATCAGTTATTTTACCTATATTTATTTTATGAGGACGAAAAAGCCTCCGATGAATCCTTAACCAATCCGAATTATGACTTCACTTATGTGGATACTTTGTATACGGTTTCTGATTATCTGTACTGTCTGTTGCTAGCAGACCGGTGTATTCGGCCAGTGCTTTATTCGAAGCTTGCTTCCGATTTAGGCGATTGTTTTGATGAAGTTATAAACTGTACATATTGTAATAATATATCTCGTAACCATAAATCCCATAGACCAAAGGTTCGACACAGCAGTTCAACGTCACAGGCACCGCTTACCGGAAATAACCCGGACGAGAGTAGAGAAGAGATTTCTTTGTAGGAAAAAAAACCCAAACCTTGTATTGTTAGTCTTTTCTTACAAGATCTATTTGTGGGAGCCGCAAATGTGGCGACGAGTTATGTTTAAATGACAAATGGACATAAAGACATTGACGTATGATGCTTTGGTGATTCTCGAATTGCTGTTAAAGAATGGTGACGATCGCAGACGTTATACCTAGTGAGATGTTTTTTTAAATGTGAAATTAAGTGGGAGTGAAAAAAGTGACACTGAAAATATCGTTTGCCTGGATGTTTCAAAGACACTGGTTGTTTGCTTATATACTTTTATAGTTCAAGAAATAAACAATGTGCTAGAGACATTGATCATGTGCGCTTAAGCGAATCGATAAAACAAATACTCTTTACCGTTTGTCTTCGAATGGCCTTAAAGACGCGGCTATAAAAAATAACATTAAGTATTAACGATTACGAGTGTATTTATCAATTCAAAAAAAGAATTTTCGTAGATATGACATCGTGAGTTTATAAGTTATGATTTATATTATATTATATCGTAGTCAATCTGTTACAATTTTCATAATATGAAGAATTTGGATGTGAGGGTGGAGGCATTATCAGAAAATGGGTTGAAAATGGTAGTAAATAAGCATTCGCCCCCTCCCAAATGTTTGCTGCGTTAACGACACACTTTGTGTTAAATAATGGTAATTAACAGATTGTAAACATTTTCTATGAATATATACATTATTTAATATCATGCAGAGTAAATGTTTTAACAGCTGTCCCGTTTTTTAAATTAAGCGCCTTGTTATATATCATATTTCTCTACTGCAGTCTAATACCTCCATCAGCTTCCGGTGACGGTTATATGGGTAATAACTAGCGATATGGACAAGTGTGCTAATATATACGTGTATTAGTTCGAGGTACACAATTCTATGGATTAAAATTACTGTTTATTACTGGGCGACGTTTCTACTAAAGGATTCTCTCTCGTCTTTATCAAGTAATGACATAGAATCCGAGTCGAAACGTAGCTCAATAATTATATTCCATAAAATTGTGCACTGTGTATTTCCAGAATTACTTAATGTCATTGAAATAATTTAGTTTGACTTGCATATGCTTGTTCAGCATCCATTCATTATCCTACTTATAGACATCTACGCCATGTCATTTGTACTTTAATTTTCATTGTTTTCCTTTTTTATACGCCCACATTGAAATGTGATTGTATATTGTCGTCGCTCCTGTCCGTCCGTCCGCCCGTCAGTCCACAATTGCTTGTGAACGCTCTAGAGGCTAAAGTTAATATCCGTTTTACTTTAAATGTATACACAGTGTTTAATGTTATGAGACGAAGAAGCCTATTGATTTTCACCGATTTCAAATAGTTACTGCCAGAGTTATGGCCCGTAATCACCTTGAAAAATGTTGTGGACGCTCTAGAAGCTAAAGTTAATATCCGATTGACTTCAACCTCTATACACAATGTTTAAGGTAATCAGAGGAAGAATCCTATTGATTTTCAACGATTTCCGATATGGCCCTTGATCACTTTGAAAACCCTTGTGGACACTCTAGAGGCCATAGTTATCATCTGATTGATTTTATATTTATACACCGTGTTTATGCCTACATATAATTGTTTCGATTGACTTTAGATTGGTACACAGAGTTTAAGGTCTTGAGACGAACAAGTATATTGATTTTCAATGATTTTTGAACAGCTAAATCCATGATATTAAATGTTTTGAATACCAAATGTTAGCATGGGTCAAACAAATTCTAATGATTTTCTGATAATTACTTCATGAGTTTTTGCTTTTAATCAGATTTTAGTGTATTATAAATGTTTCATTGCCGACAAAAGTAAAAATATGCGACTACTCTTGTTGACTGCCCGTACGATTTAGCTGATGTGGCCGCATGTTTCGTTGCCTAGCAACCTATCTTTAGTAAATTGGTAATCAATGTCGCTCTTTACCACTCAGTCGATGCTGACAAATGGGCTCATTATTCTATATATCCCTTGTAATTA
The DNA here is from genome assembly GCF_932274485.2 of Patella vulgata. Classification (NCBI taxonomy): domain Eukaryota; kingdom Metazoa; phylum Mollusca; class Gastropoda; family Patellidae; genus Patella; species Patella vulgata. The sequence goes on along the minus strand of NC_065882.2, from coordinate 25,496,739 downwards.
GACGATTGTAATCAGTGTGATTGAATGCTTCTCTCTCAAGTGCAAGAAAGTTATATCATGGTTTTAACGAGCTCAATATAATTATATATGGTGCCTTTCTGTAGACCATTTCTTTCTTAATTATCCTATTTAAAATATTTGTGCATCAAACTGGTCATTCGGTTTGGAATACATGAAAATATTGTATCCTAGTCCTTTACGATTATCTGAATGTCTTGTGGAATGACTGTGGTAATTTTTTTGCAGAAATACAGACTTTCAGTTTCCATAAATGTAGGCTGATAGCCATGTCTAAATTTAAGTTTACTAACAGGTGATTGTCATCCATACAATTTAAAAGCAAATCTAGCGATTACTTCTAAACAGCTCAATAGTTTGAGATGAAAATTTTAGACAAGCTGAAATATAACTTTAAGTGAAACATAACCTTTTAAAGTGAAACATAACCTTAAGAGAAACATAACCGCGATATCTTCCTATTTGTGTGTGTTTATACATGGGTGAATTCATTGTAAATATACTTATGTACATCATTAATTAATTCATCATTGAAAGTGCTATTATACATATTCATTATTTGTTTTTGTTAATTGTATTGTTAATTGTGCTGACACGAAATATAAGTTTATAATAATATTATATTTTAAGAAATCTATTTTAATCTATCCTGAGATGAGATAATTGTATATAGACATTATTTTTCTTTAATCGAACACATTTCATTCTTGTGAGTCCTAAGTACAAGAACAGTGGAAGTATGGGATTCCTTGCTTTTGGGACAGTAAAATACCATTCAATTTTGTTTTTTATATCTACAGGTTTCCATATAACATAGTATTTACATGTTGACAAATTTGGAATGTCTGTGAAATACCCGCAGGCTGATTAAAATCCGATATCACTTACGTTTCGTGTTAATTTTTGGACTCAATTTGTATCTGGACCAAAGGTCATATGCTGAGAACAGCTGGAATTTTAACTCACCTTATTTATAATAGATGCAACACATTTTTGGATGAGGTTAATAATCAAATACTGATACCAATTTCATTTACATGACAGCAAAAGTTCAGATCTCTTTAAATGACCAGTCAGTCAAATTATCGGTCGTGCTGGTATACGTAGTTGTGTTTTGGTGGGAAATTCTAGAAATAACACGAAGCATATACGATGTCGTTCAGATAACAATGTACTGCAAGAATCGTAATTGTAAAGGAAACGAAATCACACCCATTATACTACCACTGTTCTATTGTACTTGAATTATTTTGCTCAATATTTTGTGTGATTGTGATATTAGGCTTGTCTTGTATTTTTTTCCTGAAGTAGTTTGCTCACGCACGTAGCCATGACCGGTCTTCTTAGATCGTTCATACATTTAACTATGAATACGATTGGAGCTCACTCTTGTTTTAAAATTTATACGTAACCTAAGTCTGTTCCCCATTAATGTTCAGAAATTCTTTCAGAAATTCTGTTCAAGAATATACATATCACAGAATTAGAATATTTATACCACAATCCATCCCTGGAAATCCTGCGGCTATTTAGGTATAGATGTGCTAATTTGAGACAATCTCCAATCAAATTTACTCTTTCTAGAAAGGCAAGTTTGCTCCTGAAACTGTTATGCCTTTCCAAGTTTACACTGATTTCAAATGATTTAACAAATAAAAATCATAAATAAATCAGCAATCCTTTTCGTACAGTGAAATGAAATGGGGTTTAGTGAGGATTATTTTGCCTGGACAGAGGTGATAGGCCTACGGCCTACTTTTATTTCGAATTCCAACTGTCAAGGGCTCTTTAAACCATACGAGGTAATAATTATATTATTATTATATTACAAGAAATAACCCATAGTTGATTTGGTACGAAGGAATTCGCCTCTTTAACTATAATCAGTATATCCTAGTCGGTGATTATGTTATTCTTGATAAGAGAACATTTATTATGTAATAATATTCGACTATTGTCATCTACTTACCAAAAGGTCAAAGTTTACCACTTTATTTATCGACTGATAAGCCAAGTCAATAACACAATCACGCCGGTAACTTTATGTAAGTCATTGACCCTGTTAAGATAGTTTTCAGTCTGTAGTGAATTGTAAGGTTTAGTCGTCTGCGTGATGTTAACTGCACTTGTGATATCCGAAGAAAATTCGTTTTATCGGTAATAATTGTTTGACAATGTAAACACTTCGTAAAATATATATACCCTTTTACGAGTAGTCTTACAGTCTTAATGAATTATAGGGTTTCCTTAAAGGGTCATGGGACTATTTTCATTGATTAGCGTCTCACATAAGAGGAAACAAAGTGACGCCCCAAAGGGAAGGACCGTGAGTGGACGGCATAATGGCCGCACAACCCCCACCCCACCCTACTCCACCCTAAATACCCCAATCGTGTTAATCTGAAGTGTTTTTAAGTGCCAACGTCCAGCTTAAAATTGTTATCTTTCTCTTGTTGACCTTGTTTAAACCAAAACATACCAGTTATTCAATGGCTTTTAACATCGTGACAATGTTTAATTCTATGTGTAGTCATTAATATTATTACTATATATCGTTGTTATCAAACCACCATTATGAATCATGGTTTAATCGCTAAATATTATTTTATTGATATTTGTTGGGTGAGTGTGTAAACCTTTCTGATTATCAGGCTGTTTATACCCAACTTAATCTAGGTTATATCGTCTGGTTGAAACTGGTTACAGATTTATATAAATGTTATTCACACTAACGCCATAAATTTAAGTACGCAACCATGGTTTATAATAAAAAGCCCAGTTGATAGTAATATTTTACATTTATAGTAATATTATGTTGACGACAAGCTTGTTATCCTACACTATACTATTTCATATTGTCACGCATTTTGAACGATAGGAGTGTGAATCAATAGGCTACTATAGGTTTGTAATAGGTTTAATATGATAAACACGGACGAATGAATTAAGCTACTTTGATCCCCATTGCCATTTCAGTGTCAGTAATACAGTCTTGTTTAACGTGGAGTAAGCTTACCGGTGTATTGCGCAATTTATGGTAAAATATCATGGTTATAGGTTTTATGTGAATAATTAGTTTACGTTCGTCATTATACATGATATTATACCAAATATACAAACCTCGAGGTTAAAGTTAATATCCGATTGACTTTGAATGTATACACATTGTTAAAGTTCATGATACGAAGAAGCCTATTTATTTTTACCAATTTCTGATAACTACTGCCAGAGTTATGGCCCTTGATCACTTTGAAAAATCTTGTAGACGCTCTAGAGATTAAAGTTAACATCCGGTTGACTTTAAATTTATACACAGTGTTGAAGGTCACGAGACGAAGAAGCCTATTGATAATTACTTCCAGAGTTATGGCCCTTGATCACTTTGCGAAATACATAATGGTTTCAGTTGACTTTAGGTTGATACACAGCAGTTCGGAGCAAAACAGTAGGACGTTAAACCCCATTTCATTTTGATACACAGAGTTTAAGGTCTTGAGACGAACAAGTACATGTGTATTAATTTTCAATGATTTTGATAACTTGAACAGCTAAATTCACGATATTAAATGTTTTGTAATTTGTATACTAAACGTTAGCATGGGCTAATGATTTTCTGATAATTACTTAAGGAGTTGTTACTCTTAATCAGATTTTAGTGTATTATAAATGTTTGATTACCGACAAAAGTAAAAATATGCAACAACACTTGTTGACTGCCCAGACGACTTAGCTGCTATGGGGGTATGTTTCGTTGCCTTGCAACCTATCTTTTGTGGTTTGGAGCAAAATAGTTTTACTTATCTAGCTTATGACCATTATATGAACTCAAATGTAAAATATGATGTGAATGTTTGACCTCAACATTATAGAAGTTATCTATACGTCTGCGTGTTAAGCTAGTTTTTCAAGAATAATTACTGTCTCGTCAAATGTGATTACTTATGTTAAACCCAACCGGCTTTAGAAATGTACATTATACCAGGTGGTACAGAAAATTAGGACGTTAAATTCCGTTTCTTTTATTTAAAATCTACACCTATAATTATTTGTTTCCCAAATCAAATCATGTGTATGTATCTGTTTAATCATAATAATATGGTAAAATCTACAACCCGGAAGTGCCAGTTACACTGAGGATATAACATAGTTTAGAAGTCAAAAGTCAGTATAACGACATTGGGTCTGTCTGGTACACTGGCCGACAAAGCGTAGTCGAGAACAAACCGTTGCAGCACTGATAACCCCCTCACAGTAGCAGCAGTATTGGAATCCGACAGCTTGCGATCCTGCAGATGTACCGGTCTTGTTGAGACTTTGTCACGCGTTATCGCCCAGACTTTGACCGAGCCCTAGTGGACCATGTCTGGTGAAAATGATCAGTCAATCTCCGTAGTACGGCAGCCCTGGTACTCCTGTTATATTGAATTAACGCAATGGCGCCTTCCCTGTAATCAGGTGTTAACCTTGGCACACCGGTGTTTCCTCCACTGAACTGTAGAAGTTATAGTGACCCTAATTTTTTCAAAGTCATATTTTATTCCCCACATCATTTTTCACGCGTTATTATCATGTTCTCGTGTTGTTACATTCACAATTAATCCTTGGCAGGCAAGATCATATTGTATCTTTACATTCAAACGTAAAGATAGACACACAAGTAAACAAGGGTAATTTTAAAATGTGGAAATTTATTTTGAATGTGAACAGATTATAAATTTATAAACTGTCTACAGATTACAAATTTGTGAACTGTGAAAAGATTATAAATTTGTAAACTGTGAATAGATTATAACGTTGAACATGTCAGTATCTTTAATAGCTTTCATTTGTATGTTATTGTATTATCTATCAGTCGAGATTTACAGTTATCCATGTAGTTTGTTTTCATTGCATCTCTGTATGTAAAAATAACCTATTCCCAATCGCGACTTCATTATCTCGGTTGGTGCAGAAAAGTAGGACGTCAAACCCCATTTCATTTATATCACGCTCATTTATATCCGCTCATATACATAATTATTCTTGTACCTTTCAACATCAGAGTGCCTTTATTTCGTTCTAGAGGTTAATCTGTGTTTTTTTGTTTAATATATTTTGTGTGTTCATTTGTATATTAATACAGACCACAAATTGAAGTATCGGGTTTTTATACCTCCTCAACGTGAATGGCATTATATTCTATTAATATTAATTATGTTTATAACCAATTTGTACTGTTATATGGTGAAATACCCTGACTTGCTTTGTAAACACACTATATACGTATCTGTGCTCAGTTCAATGAAGTGTAACGTTTTGTTTTATCTGATTAAATAAATCTTTCAAATGTATGTGTGTTTAGTGTTTTGTATATTTATATTTTGATTGTTTTTGTTTGGGTAGTAAACCACCTTGTTAGAAAGTATATTACTTAGAAATTGACTGTGAAGACGATGTGCTTTATTACTTTATCTCGGATTAACCACATGGTATTTTTTTATTTCAATAATATGCTTCCGTCCGGAGGGGGGGGGGGGGTGCAAGGGAGGTGCACGGTTAAGCAGCATAAGTTAACCCCAGTTGCATAAGATATGGGGATCTACGCACTACACAGTAGATCACCACAAAATTTTCCAAGCGATTGATTATAAGAAAAAATTGTTTAAGGATTATGAAATGATATTTTAGTTTTATCGTATAAATCACTAAGAGATTCAACCCGGATTTTCTCGCTACGAATTCTGGTTTATATATTTGATTATATAATATAGTCATATTATCGTCTGGTGTCTGTTTATTATCTCAAACAGCATTTGTTTGTGTCGTTTGATTTATTATCAAATTTATGTCATGGTGACTTGACCTAAATATATATAAGCACAGATGTGAAATTTCCCCATAAAATTTATAGTTAGAAAATTAGCATAAAATACTGATATTCATAATACTAACTGAAACAAAATGAAATGAAATGGGGTTTAACGTCCTGCTGTTCTACCTCGACTGAGCCCATTAAGACGGGCATGCGCATACAGTGCACTATTTTGCCCGGACAGCGGCGTTAAGCCCTACTCTTAATTCGAATTTCAACTGTCAAGCGTTAGTTTACGTGCACGTCAATGTGTAAATGAAATGAAATGAAATGAAATGGGGTTTAACGTCCTACTGTTCTGCTCTTATACTGGGCTGGATGAGGTTAATAATCAAATACTGATACCAATTTCATTTACATGACAGCAAAAGTTCAGATCTCTTTAAATGACCAGTCAGTCAAATTATCGGTCGTGCTGGTATACGTAGTTGTGTTTTGGTGGGAAATTCTAGAAATAACACGAAGCATATACGATGTCGTTCAGATAACAATGTACTGCAAGAATCGTAATTGTAAAGGAAACGAAATCACACCCCTTATACTACCACTGTTCTATTGTACTTGAATTATTTTGCTCAATATTTTGTGTGATTGTGATATTAGGCTTGTCTTGTATTTTTTTCCTGAAGTAGTTTGCTCACGCACGTAGCCATGACCGGTCTTCTTAGATCGTTCATACATTTAACTATGAATACGATTGGAGCTCACTCTTGTTTTAAAATTTATACGTAACCTAAGTCTGTTCCCCATTAATGTTCAGAAATTCTTTCAGAAATTCTGTTCAAGAATATACATATCACAGAATTAGAATATTTATACCACAATCCATCCCTGGAAATCCTGCGGCTATTTAGGTATAGATGTGCTAATTTGAGACAATCTCCAATCAAATTTACTCTTTCTAGAAAGGCAAGTTTGCTCCTGAAACTGTTATGCCTTTCCAAGTTTACACTGATTTCAAATGATTTAACAAATAAAAATCATAAATAAATCAGCAATCCTTTTCGTACAGTGAAATGAAATGGGGTTTAGTGAGGATTATTTTGCCTGGACAGAGGTGATAGGCCTACGGCCTACTTTTATTTCGAATTCCAACTGTCAAGGGCTCTTTAAACCATACGAGGTAATAATTATATTATTATTATATTACAAGAAATAACCCATAGTTGATTTGGTACGAAGGAATTCGCCTCTTTAACTATAATCAGTATATCCTAGTCGGTGATTATGTTATTCTTGATAAGAGAACATTTATTATGTAATAATATTCGACTATTGTCATCTACTTACCAAAAGGTCAAAGTTTACCACTTTATTTATCGACTGATAAGCCAAGTCAATAACACAATCACGCCGGTAACTTTATGTAAGTCATTGACCCTGTTAAGATAGTTTTCAGTCTGTAGTGAATTGTAAGGTTTAGTCGTCTGCGTGATGTTAACTGCACTTGTGATATCCGAAGAAAATTCGTTTTATCGGTAATAATTGTTTGACAATGTAAACACTTCGTAAAATATATATACCCTTTTACGAGTAGTCTTACAGTCTTAATGAATTATAGGGTTTCCTTAAAGGGTCATGGGACTATTTTCATTGATTAGCGTCTCACATAAGAGGAAACAAAGTGACGCCCCAAAGGGAAGGACCGTGAGTGGACGGCATAATGGCCGCACAACCCCCACCCCACCCTACTCCACCCTAAATACCCCAATCGTGTTAATCTGAAGTGTTTTTAAGTGCCAACGTCCAGCTTAAAATTGTTATCTTTCTCTTGTTGACCTTGTTTAAACCAAAACATACCAGTTATTCAATGGCTTTTAACATCGTGACAATGTTTAATTCTATGTGTAGTCATTAATATTATTACTATATATCGTTGTTATCAAACCACCATTATGAATCATGGTTTAATCGCTAAATATTATTTTATTGATATTTGTTGGGTGAGTGTGTAAACCTTTCTGATTATCAAGCTGTTTATACCCAACTTAATCTAGGTTATATCGTCTGGTTGAAACTGGTTACAGATTTATATAAATGTTATTCACACTAACGCCATAAATTTGAGTACGCAACCATGGTTTATAATAAAAAGCCCTGTTGATAGTAATATTTTACATTTATAGTAATATTATGTTGACGACAAGCTTGTTATCCTATACTATACTATTTCATATTGTCACGCATTTTGAACGATAGGAGTGTGAATCAATAGGCTACTATAGGTTTGTAATAGGTTTAATATGATAAACACGGACGAATGAATTAAGCTACTTTGATCCCCATTGCCATTTCAGTGTCAGTAATACAGTCTTGTTTAACGTGGAGTAAGCTTACCGGTGTATTGCGCAATTTATGGTAAAATATCATGGTTATAGGTTTTATGTGAATAATTAGTTTACGTTCGTCATTATACATGATATTATACCAAATATACAAACCTCGAGGTTAAAGTTAATATCCGATTGACTTTGAATGTATACACATTGTTAAAGTTCATGATACGAAGAAGCCTATTTATTTTTACCAATTTCTGATAACTACTGCCAGAGTTATGGCCCTTGATCACTTTGAAAAATCTTGTAGACGCTCTAGAGATTAAAGTTAACATCCGGTTGACTTTAAATTTATACACAGTGTTGAAGGTCACGAGACGAAGAAGCCTATTGATAATTACTTCCAGAGTTATGGCCCTTGATCACTTTGCGAAATACATAATGGTTTCAGTTGACTTTAGGTTGATACACAGCAGTTCGGAGCAAAACAGTAGGACGTTAAGCCCCATTTCATTTTGATACACAGAGTTTAAGGTCTTGAGACGAACAAGTACATGTGTATTAATATTCAATGATTTTGATAACTTGAACAGCTAAATTCACGATATTAAATGTTTTGTAATTTGTATACTAAACGTTAGCATGGGCTAATGATTTTCTGATAATTACTTAAGGAGTTGTTACTCTTAATCAGATTTTAGTGTATTATAAATGTTTGATTACCGACAAAAGTAAAAATATGCAACAACACTTGTTGACTGCCCAGACGACTTAGCTGCTATGGGGGTATGTTTCGTTGCCTTGCAACCTATCTTTTGTGGTTTGGAGCAAAATAGTTTTACTTATCTAGCTTATGACCATTATATGAACTCAAATGTAAAATATGATGTGAATGTTTGACCTCAACATTATAGAAGTTATCTATACGTCTGCGTGTTAAGCTAGTTTTTCAAGAATAATTACTGTCTCGTCAAATGTGATTACTTATGTTAAACCCAACCGGCTTTAGAAATGTACATTATACCAGGTGGTACAGAAAATTAGGACGTTAAATTCCGTTTCTTTTATTTAAAATCTACACCTATAATTATTTGTTTCCCAAATCAAATCATGTGTATGTATCTGTTTAATCATAATAATATGGTAAAATCTACAACCCGGAAGTGCCAGTTACACTGAGGATATAACATAGTTTAGAAGTCAAAAGTCAGTATAACGACATTGGGTCTGTCTGGTACACTGGCCGACAAAGCGTAGTCGAGAACAAACCGTTGCAGCACTGATAACCCCCTCACAGTAGCAGCAGTATTGGAATCCGACAGCTTGCGATCCTGCAAATGTACCGGTCTTGTTGAGACTTTGTCACGCGTTATCGCCCAGACTTTGACCGAGCCCTAGTGGACCATGTCTGCTGAAAATGATCAGTCAGTCTCCGTAGTACGGCAGCCCTGGTACTCCTGTTATATTGAATTAACGCAATGGCGCCTTCCCTGTAATCAGGTGTTAACCTTGGCACACCGGTGTTTCCTCCACTGAACTGTAGAAGTTATAGTGACCCTAATTTTTTCAAAGTCATATTTTATTCCCCACATCATTTTTCACGCGTTATTATCATGTTCTCGTGTTGTTACATTCACAATTAATCCTTGGCAGGCAAGATCATATTGTATCTTTACATTCAAACGTAAAGATAGACACACAAGTAAACAAGGGTAATTTTAAAATGTGGAAATTTATTTTGAATGTGAACAGATTATAAATTTATAAACTGTCTACAGATTACAAATTTGTGAACTGTGAAAAGATTATAAATTTGTAAACTGTGAATAGATTATAACGTTGAACATGTCAGTATCTTTAATAGCTTTCATTTGTATGTTATTGTATTATCTATCAGTCGAGATTTACAGTTATCCATGTAGTTTGTTTTCATTGCATCTCTGTATGTAAAAATAACCTATTCCCAATCGCGACTTCATTATCTCGGTTGGTGCAGAAAAGTAGGACGTCAAACCCCATTTCATTTATATCACGCTCATTTATATCCGCTCATATACATAATTATTCTTGTACCTTTCAACATCAGAGTGCCTTTATTTCGTTCTAGAGGTTAATCTGTGTTTTTTTGTTTAATATTTGTGTGTTCATTTGTATATTAATACAGACCACAAATTGAAGTATCGGGTTTTTATACCTCCTCAACGTGAATGGCATTATATTCTATTAATATTAATTATGTTTATAACCAATTTGTACTGTTATATGGTGAAATACCCTGACTTGCTTTGTAAACACACTATATACGTATCTGTGCTCAGTTCAATGAAGTGTAACGTTTTGTTTTATCTGATTAAATAAATCTTTCAAATGTATGTGTGTTTAGTGTTTTGTATATTTATATTTTGATTGTTTTTGTTTGGGTAGTAAACCACTTTGTTAGAAAGTATATTACTTAGAAATTGACTGTGAAGACGATGTGCTTTATTACTTTATCTCGGATTAACCACATGGTATTTTTTTATTTCAATAATATGCTTCCGTCCGGAGGGGGGGGGGGGGTGCAAGGGAGGTGCACGGTTAAGCAGCATAAGTTAACCCCAGTTGCATAAGATATGGGGATCTACGCACTACACAGTAGATCGCCACAACATTTTCCAAGCGATTGATTATAAGAAAAAATTGTTTAAGGATTATGAAATGATATTTTAGTTTTATCGTATAAATCACTAAGAGATTCAACCCGGATTTTCTCGCTACGAATTCTGGTTTATATATTTGATTATATAATATAGTCATATTATCGTCTGGTGTCTGTTTATTATCTCAAACAGCATTTGTTTGTGTCGTTTGATTTATTATCAAATTTATGTCATGGTGACTTGACCTAAATATATATAAGCACAGATGTGAAATTTCCCCATAAAATTTATAGTTAGAAAATTAGCATGAAATACTGATATTCATAATACTAACTGAAACAAAATTAAATGAAATGGGGTTTAACGTCCTGCTGTTCTACTCCGACTGAGCTCATTAAGACGGGCATGCACATACAGTGCACTATTTTGCCCGGACAGCGGCGTTAAGCCCTACTCTTAATTCGAATTTCAACTGTCAAGCGTTAGTTTACGTGCACGTCAATGTGTACACGGGACCTAGTTTTTCGGCCCATCCGAACGACTATAAGTTGTCAATTCCCAGACCCCCCCCCCCGTCCTCAAATTAACCTAAACGGATGCCATGGTACCTCAGTGTATTTATTGACTTGATCATTGGTAATAATGTGACCACCTACCGCAACGAGAGGGGACACGCTATATGGCAGGAGTGACCAACCTTTTACATGCCGTGCGTCAATTTGTTCACATCAGGATTCAGATACGCCACACAACTCCATATGTACTTTTGTACCCCCGTCTACTTCCATGAACAGATTAGTAGCGTGAAAGAAGATAACATTTGCTTAAATTAGCTAGTCTTTAACCACATCCACAGTCCGCAACATTGAAAACACGAATTATTTGTCAATTTAAATCAACAATGATGTTGTGATCTTACCGGGAAAAGATGGGCTTCTGATATCCAATATTTAAGACAAAATAAACATGTTACCATTTGACGAATCGTGTACCATAATGCGTTTTGACAGCGACATTTGTAACAAGGGACTCGAAGAACAAGGCAAGACATATTCAACAAGTCATGTCATAGGGTGACGTCATACTCTTATTTGGAGAGCATGTGCAATAAATACTATTGGTGCCATTTGTAACAAGGGACTTAAAGAACAAGGCTAGACATATTCAACAAGTCATGTCAAACGGTGACGCCATACTCTTATTTGGAGAGTATGTGCAATAAATACTATCGGTGTGGACTGGAATAACCAGATGCTAAAGATTGCCATTTGATTGAGACTTCTGGCGTATTTCGCCGAACATAACTGATTAGAAATTACAGTAAAACCAGAAAAGATTGAATGTAAATCAGTTTATATACATTTATATTGCATTATTATATGCGTTGCGACCCATTTGCGTCAATTTCTAGGGCACATCCTAGCTCCTTTAAAAGTATGTTCAATATAAATAAGATCGCTAAAATAATGCCACACTTTTTTTATTATCCAAGGTTTATAATGTACCACTGTTAATAATCCAATGCACCACGTTTGGCGCATGCGTTAGAGGTTAACCATCCCTGCTCTATGACATTCTACAAAAGAAGACGCGTCGAGTCCACCTAATTACTACCTGCCGTTTATTACGATTGAAGAACCAGGTATCCATGGAAAGTAAAGTTATTAATTTTGATTTTCTTTGAAATACCGTGTCTCCATTTATATAGACTAATGTGTTTGACAGTATAAAACTGGAAGCTTCCCTATAATAAGTTGTGTGAATTAAAGCGGGGAACTCAATAATGTGCGAGCATGTTTGGAAATAGACGTTTTTTTATACTCCCACATTTTGGTGTTCCATCCCTTTATTGTGAACCGGAGTATCTTTTGCCTTTTGTTCTCAAACTTACAGAACTTTTCATTGGGAATAAAGAAAGAATCGTTGTGCATTGTATCCACCATGTTCAATCTAATTAAAATATAGATCTATATTTCGTTTCGTTTTTTATACTCTCGATGGCCTACACTACATGTAGATCTAACAAGTTATAGTGGGAGTTCACGTTCTATGACGTCAGGCAGCAAGTAAGCGACACTTGACCCGATTACGTCAGTCATTCGATTAACCAATTAGCGACCGCCATGTATTTTTTTATCTACTTTTGCCTTGTTTTGATTTCTATTGCCGCTAATGTCTACCCACAGTTCCGCGCAAAAAAAGGTCAAACGCTCGATTCGACAGATCATTTGATTGGTTGACCCCTCATTTCAAGCAGAACACGGGTTAAATAACAACGCTTCCAGATCCAAGTTTAGTAAAGACAAGTAAAATCGAAATTTTGAACTATTAAAAACGAAACGAAATTGGATCTGTGTTTTAATCAGATTGCCACCATGTTATTACCAGAAGGATCATGAACATACCACAAGAAATACTTCTTAATAGATATTTTCCTGAAACTAAAATTAAGTCCTTATTAAATCCAGAATTGTTCAATTGCATGTCCTGCGACACCATTTTGGCTGATAGTGCACATCCATTAAATTGGAATTCGATTAAGATTAATCAGCAATGCATGACAAATAATCCCCTACTCGCATTATGATGGTCTCAAAGTAATCGTAGTATTGTACAGACCCGATTAGTTTCAAAACGGCCGAATTCCCAAAGGCTATAATCACGTACTGGGAGTATGTAAAAGAAATAACACGGTGGAATTCACTTGTGAAATCAACAGTTTAAAGAAACCATGTGGGTGAAAGGTCTAGATTAAAAGTTATAGTTTAAACTTTTTACCATAGAGTTGCCGCAAAGAGTATTTTGAAGGGTGGCTTTCAGGTTTTCAGTTTTAGAGCTAAAACCTACGGGTTACATTACTGAGCACTGAAACGATGTAATAAATCAAGAAGTCGTAAATCAATAAGGTCGCGAGATAAATCAATGGTGGTCTGTATCCAGCTTCATTATTAAAAATCCGACTGATTCAAGGGAAACAACTGTGATAATTGCCGCACAGATTATTACAGATTTACCAATTTACGCTTGTTTCTCTCATGCTGCGTAGGATGCATGTCGTATTTACGGTTATTAAGAGTTTCCCCATTTGAAATCACGTTGTAGTGAAATGAAATGGCATATAACGTCCTGCTGTTCTGCACCGACTGGGCTAATGAAACGGGCATAAGACATACAGTATTCTATGAAGAGATTTTGTCCGAAAAGCAGGACCAGCGGTCTACTCTCACTTCGAATTCTAACTGTCAGGTGTTCTTTACGTGCACATCAATGTGTACACGGGACCTCTGGTCTTCGTCCCATCCGAACGACTATACGTTGTCCCTTGTCAGCCCATCCGTCCTGCGCCACTGACAAGGGGAACCACGCAAAAAAAAAAAATCCCGATGAACTATCTCGGTCAACACCGGGATCGGACATGGAACCTCCAGGTTAGCGAGTCAAAGTCTTACTCACTAAGCCACTAACGTTGCAAGTGAAATTATATAATTTATAATTTGGGCCTTGTAACGTGATTCGAGGGCTAATTGGAAATCGAAAACTGGTAATTACCGAACATACGATATAAATTCAAACATAACAGTAGTTGCTAAAAACCCTGTAACTAAATATTTTAATTTTCTTTTATTTAGTAAAAATGATTAATCAACCAGGAGATCGGGTATTAAACGAAATGAAATGAAATGGAGTTTAACGTCTTGCTCCGACTGGGCTAATGAAGACAGGCTTACGCCATACAGTGTGTTATGAGGGACATTTTGCCCGGACAGCGGCGCTAAGGTCTACTCTTATATCGAATTCCACTGCCAAGGATCTTTTATGTGCACTTCAATGTATACACGGGACCTCGGGTTTTCGTCCTATCCGAACGACTAGACAGCTATCCTTGTTGGGCCGTCCTTCCTGTACCCCTGACAAGGGGAAACCACGCCGGAAAATCTCGATGAACTTTCTCGACCCACTCCGGGAGCAGTGGCGGCGCCGGGGGGGGGGGGGGGGGGGGGTAAAGGGGCATTTGCCCCCCCCCCGTTAATCTGGTTTGCCCTCGGTTTGCCCCCCCAATAATTTTAGAAAATAAAAAAAAGTATTTGTGATACGTTTCGGTAATCAATACCTTCTACGGTGAATAAATCCCACATCCCCACTTAGTCATAAACTTGCATGTTGTAGAACATTTCCGACAGTCTATTTTTCAAAATTTTCTTGGCGAGGTTCCCAATGGACTCGCTACTTTTGCGCTCACAAGGGGCATTAGTTGAGGTTCGCAAGTCCGTTCGTTTGACATTTTGTTCTCTAGTAGGATAAACTAGTGATCAGGCGACGAACGGTATCTGGGCAGATCTATTTATCTCGACGATCGGTGCCTGACAGAATACTGTAAGACAGCATTCCCGGCAGTCTATTTTTCAAAATTTTCTGGGAGAGGACTCCCTACATTGACGCTCGTGAGTGGGCTTCGTCGTGATTCGCAAGTCCGTTCGTTTGACACTTAACCTCATCGATCAGTGCCTGAAATACTGCCAGGCTGCATTTTCGGCAACCTGTTTTTCAAAATTTTCTGGGGGAGGCCCCCTACCCCTAGTTGAAGCTCGTGCCTTTGCCCCCTTAACCTTAGACTTTGCCCCAGCTTTGCCCCTCCAATCACCGACGGCTGGCGCTGCCACTGTCCGGGAGCGAACCGCGACCTCCAGGCTAGCACGCCAGCGCCTTACTCACTTAGCCACTGTGGCTCCCGGAGCAAAAGAGTTGGACGTTAAACCTCATTTCATTTTATTTCACTTTTTCACTTTTCTGCACCAATCGGACTATTAGGCATATGCTATGCAAAGTGATATGACGGAAATTTTCAGAGGACCGTGGCATTTCTTCATCTTGTTCTTTTTTGTCCCATCTACAATACTAGACACTGTTCTTTACCAGCCCCTTTGTCCTGCACTACCGACACCAACATCTGAATCAGTGTACATAATCATAGTATTGAGAGGAATATGGCCGATAACCCGACACCACCACAACCTGACATCACGACACCACGACAACCAGACAACCCGACATCACGACACCACGATAATCCGACATCACGACACCACATCAACCCGACATCATGACATTTTAACCCATCACGATATGATACCAATCACTATAATAAATAACTCGTGAAAGCTTATAGAAACCCTTCATTACTGTCGATGAATATTTAATTATTATTCAAACAGTATAACTTACAAATATCATAACAAATAGTAGACAGTATGACTACAAGTTTGAAAGGCTTATCGCTCTATTCTTTGGAACCTTAAAAGAGAGTAAATTTATATAAAATGATTTATATTCAATTTAATAAAACAGTTATCGTAACTTCTAATCAATTATGTTCAATGAAATAAGTGAACAGTCATAACTGAAAGACAGTCATTTACGCCTGCTTAGTCCAAGCCACACGGTTTTTCGGGGGGTTTTTTGTTTGTTTTTTTGTTTTTTGGAGTTTTTTGGGATTTTTTTATTATTATTATTACGTTTTTAAATCGGGCATTACTAATTACTTTCTTATTGTCTTGTTTGATATGTTTTTCTTTATTTATTATAAATAATATCCGAAACCATAGAATACACGATTCGTGTACAGATTATAAAAGGTTCATTGTGTC
Source organism: Patella vulgata (assembly GCF_932274485.2). NCBI lineage: Eukaryota > Metazoa > Mollusca > Gastropoda > Patellidae > Patella > Patella vulgata. The sequence goes on along the minus strand of NC_065882.2, from coordinate 25,480,310 downwards.
TTAAATCCATCTATCTTCTATATACTAATATTTGTGACTGTCATTTGTCTGTCTGTCTGTTTGTCTGTCTGTTCGGGGTTGGCGGCTACACTAGGTCTGCCCCGAGTCTGAAATAGGGGTAGCTCGGACCGGGGAGTAACATAGGCCAGGTGGCGTTAGTCTACCACTTCCGGTTTCGGGGTTATGAACCCCGAGCGAAGCCGGGCATTCTGCTAGTATTACCCAGACAACACATCATATTTGGCCCAGACACGGCCCATATCTGGCAACATCTGGCAAAATGATTGGGCCGGATATGGCATTCCACAGCTGGGCCAAGTCTGGCATATCTGGACCGGACGTGGCCCAGTCAGAGCCAGATCTGGCCCACATTCGCTAATGCACATGCCCACCTTGTATGGGCCAGATCTGGCTAACAGCTGGCAAAGATATGGCCTGCCACATGTGGGTCAGAGATGGCACAACTGGCCCATACCTGGCCCAAATATGTCCCACACGTGAAAATCATGCCATGCCAGATGTGGGCCAAAGTAGGGATGGGCGATGTTTCGATATTGTAGGTATAACCGGTATGAAAATTCTAGTAACGAAAATATCGCCTTGTAAAAAAATAGCTGCATTATCGTATCGTCACTAATATCGTCTTCGAAAAATATCGCGGTATTGAAAATGAGAGTTAATTCCCTTTCTTCTTAAAATAAGTCTTGTTATTCGTAGCTACAGTCAGCTGATGCGGGGAAAATATCCGGTAAAGATTAAATTATTCTTCTCTAAAGTAAATGCAATGACTTCGTTAGAATTTGATGAGCAAATCGAAGTTCATGGAATTAGACAAGATGCCGGCGACAATTCGTCGTCAGTTTCAACTCAATCTGACGATAACCCGTTATTTAGAAGCGGACGACAACTTGTTCCAAAGAAAAATTGTACAAGCGATGTTTGGTTGTATTTCGGCTATGACGAATCTGACGAACAGCAGACAAATATTCTTTGTCGATTTTGTATGCGAACAGTCGGCGCTAAAGGAGGGAATACAACGAACCTGTATCAACACCTCAAAATTCACCACCCCACGAAATATACCGCATGTAAACAGAAACTTGAAGGTTGTTTTAATGAACAAAGTATCAAAAATAGAAAACTGTCTTCGAATTCTTGTCATACCACCACCACCACCACTCAGATGTCGCTAAAGGACTCATTTCCTTATGATAAAAAATCTAAAAAGTGGATATCCATGACAAATTCAGTTACTCACTTTTTGGCTAAAGATATGATACCCATATTTACTGTTGAGAAAAGTGGTTTCCGAAATATGATGAAAACCTTTGATCCTAGATATTGTTTACCTGGTAGAAAATTTTTTTCAGACATTGCCATCCCTGCTTTATATAACACTGTACATGATAAGGTTTTAGAGGAGATCAGACGTAGGCCTGTTTGTTATTTTGGGGCTACTACAGATATGTGGAGCAGCCGAAATATGGAGCCTTACTTGGGTTTCACTGTGCATTTTATAGGCGAGGATTGGCGACTCAAGTCCAGACATCTGGAGACTTTATATTTTCCGTCTGACCATACTGCTGAAAATTTGGCATTGGGTTTGAGGGAGATCATTACAGCATGGGACTTTCGAGAAACTGACATGGTATGCATAACAACTGATAATGGAGCCAATATCACAAAAGCAGCATCGTTAAATAATTATCTTCGTCTCCAGTGCTTTGGACACAGATTGAATTTGGCCATAAACAATGCATTAAAAGACCAACGCATCGATAAGGCTGTAGCTTCCTGTAAAAAAGTAGTATCAGCATTTTCTTATTCCTGGAAGAAAAAACGTGAACTTTTGAAAATACAACAAAAATTACATATGCCAGAACACTGTTTAATATCAAACTGCGACACGCGTTGGGGATCTCTTCAATCAATGATAGGAAGATATTTAGAACAAGAGAAAGCAATCACGCAAGTTCTCTCTTCAGACCGCAAAAGTTTGTCATTAATACCAAAATGGCAGACTGTATGTGTCATGGAGTCTGTTAACAAAGCTTTGGCGCCTTTGGCCGATTTCACCGATGCCCTAAGTGGTGAAGATTACGTATCGATTTCATCAGTAGTACCAGTATTACATTTGCTAAATAATGAAATTTTAGTCAACGAACCAGAGGATACTGAGATGACCAAAGAAATAAAATCTAAGATTTTAAAATATCTAAATGAAAAATATTCCGCTGAGTCAGACCCAGAATCAAGAATTCTTCTAGAAATAGCAACAATGCTAGACCCAAGGTATAAAGACAAATATCTCCCACCAAATACACAGCCGGAGATCAACGACATACTTATTAGATTCATCGCATCAACAAAAACAATACCACCTGCGCTGTCTATCACATCATCGCCATCTGATACAAATGAAAGTATGTCCCAAGATGATGGTAGCGTGGTGCTAAGAAAAAAAGCAAAGATGAATCTGGGAAAATTGTTTAAGAGGAGAGAGTCATCTGAAGCAGATATATCGTTATCACCGGAAGAACAGATCATGAAAGAATTAGAGCGTTACCTTTTTCTCCCATCTATTGACTTCGAGCATAATCCGTTAAGTTGGTGGAAGGACAATTGCAATATTTATCCTCACCTAGCCCTATGCGCCCGAAAATACTTATGTGCTCCTGCAACATCCTGTCCATCAGAACGTTTATTCAGTACTTCCGGAAACGTAGTTACTTGTTCGAGAACACGCCTCAAACCAGCAAAAGTCAACATGTTGGTCTTTTTAGCTAAAAATTTAGATTGAACTGAGAGCTTAATTGTTGAACTGTATTACACCTTACATTGTCGCAAACTGACCATTGATATGTTTTAATTGTCTTCCTTATTTAACTAAGGTTATGTGGTTTTTACAAGTGGATACAATTAGTTTTTTAGTGTTTACTATCTGATCATATTTTGAACACTAAGTAGTGTTGTAAATTGTTTTTGAATTTTAGACAGCTATATGGTGTTTTAAAAAGGGAGTTATATAGTGACTTAAACAAATTCCCAAAGAATGGGAAATGAAAACTAATTTCGTAATTCTGTCCCTTTTTTATCCGCATAAAGTGGGTTTGTTTTTAGTTGTGTTTTCGTTTTGTTTTTACTTTTGTTTTATTTCTTAGATTAAAATATTATGACTCGCTAATATGGGTGTTACTTGTTTCTCATATATGTGCAGGCAAAATCTGCCCCCCCCCCCCGTAACCCTGTTTACATTGATATATCGATCTGTCATCCTGAAAAATCAAAACAAAATATTAAAAAATGCGATACGCTATAATTATGGTCTATATCATGATTATTTTACAAACAAACAGCATACTGGATATCGCCACAATATATAGCGATATCACAATATGAATACTGAAATATCGCAATGTTGAAAATAGCAGATATCGCCCACCCCTAGGCCAAAGATGGCAACCTGAAAACATACGGTTAATCCCTGTCCTATCCGTTCTTAAAGTCAGAGGTTGGATAGTCTAGTGGTTTATCGCGTACGCTTGAATGCGTGATAAGGAGTAGGGTCACCTGTCCAACCTCGTCGGTTTTCTCTGGGTCCTTTCCTCCCTCTGCTAAAGAACCCTACACACAAGCAAATTATTGAAATAGGGTTGAACTATATGTTAGTCCCAAAATGACCTAGTTTGTGTCAAATGGATGTTACAACCTATTTTTCTCTTTATCGCCCCTTCTTAAAGTCTATCCAGCCAAGTCGACTTTCTTCCCAATTCCAGTTCGTTCTCCAGATAGTAGAAATTAAGGATATCTTGCATGCAGCACAAACAATATACATTTACAACAAAAGCAAAATCTTCAATTATAAAATTTATTCATCCATATAACACAACATAGTTCTATGGATAACAATCACTATATTATATTCACACGACGCTTCAACAAGAATTCACTGGTTGTTATAAGGCAAATAAATTATCCATGTCAATATCATTCTCCCCTTGTTCCTGCAGCTGTCTCCTCCTCCTCTTCCCCTTGTTTTTGTTCTTCCCCCATTCAACCAGTTTTTTTACAACATTTTTGAAATTATTTTCCATTGCATCCTTGTGGTGAAGTTTGATCACACCTGCAATAAATGCAAAAAAAAAATGTACTTAAAAAAACATGTTTTTCCTTCTTTATATCAAGCATGGCCTAGGGGTCTGTCAATACAAGTACCAAAGTATTAAGTCAAATAATTCTTATTTGCCAAGGCAAAAGAATAGTTAAATGAAGTTATTTAAATAATGGAATCACATAAATCTTATCTAATTTGATATTATTGTAGAGAAAGTAATAAAATGTACTTATCTTTTTTATCTTTTAACTAAGTTCTGTGAAAATAATGCACAGTTGTGTACCACTGCAATGTCTTCAGTTTCTTGTTAGTACTAAATTCTATTAAGTTGTTTTACACTGAATTTTACAATTTTAAATTCAGCCAATGACCAAACAGATAGTAAATGGGCTGTTAATTATGCTTTGTTGAAAGATTTACATGGTTGACCTGCTGGCTTCAACAAATTGTATAATCTGAGTACAGAATCTGCTATAGTAATTAAAATCTAACTATACTTTGTAGCATGATACCCAACACTCAGGCTGTGTTCAAATAAACTTTGTCTTTATTTCATTGACTTCTTTCAAGAATAATTTATTATTTTTGCTTTAAAGATTTACATTTACTGGCTTTTTGGGGAGGGTGGGTTGAGAGGATTCCATTCATATTATATACAGTACATTCAAAAAATATTATTTTAAGACTGTAATAAAACTAATATAGAACACAGGAAAATTCTACTGGAAACTAGATGTCATATTCTGAGCCGAAATTTATTGTGTTGATATTTTGAGGCATCCAGTTGGATGTGGGCCATCTCTGGCCCAGATATGGCAAACTTCTCGCATAATATTATTTTTTTAAAAGTTTTGAATATAAAACAAAAAATTTAAAACTTTTAAACAAACTGACAAGATATTCTTAGATACCAATTACAAAAATAAGTTTAATTCATCAGTAGTGAGCCAATAGTTGCCAAGTGTTACCCAGACTATGGCCCACATGTGGCAACATCTGGCTGGATATGGGCCACATCTAGCCAGATGCTGCCAGATGTGGGCCATAGTAGGGCCAAAGCTGACTGGCTGTCTGGGTAGATATTAGGATCCCAAATTTCCACAAGATTTGGAGTATTATTTAAAATATTGAGTTAGAGGTTTAGCTTCTTTAAAGCGTACCATTTGACCCCGCTTTCACCCGAGGAAACACTTTTTGTCTATAAGAAGGGAGGGAATGTGATTTAGCCTAGAAATTTTATGTTTATTTTTCCGTTAAACTTTGAAAGTGATAATATGATTGGAAATCAATAGAGAAATATCCAAGGGTCACCGAAACTATTATGTCTCTCCCGAGTTGTGTTAGAGATCTACATGAATTTTTAAATCATTTTGTGTTGTGGTGTATACTCTTCATTCTAGTGGGTTTAGGGAATGCGATTGGTTGATACAAATGGAACGCTTACTGGCAGAACACAGTTGTAATAGAAAGTCTTGAGATTAGAATAAACGCAACTTAACTATAGTGAAGATACCGTAGGCACCAAACGAATTCCACTGTATATTCATGTAGTCTGGAGGCCCAGTGCGGAGGGGTGTCCATCAAATGGGCACAAAACCAGACCAAACTTTTCTAGAGTAAAATTTTGCGTAGAATACGATGCCGAGTGGTAATCAGTCCGCCGTTGTGGTGTTTTCGAGATAGTTGGAGTCAAAGATCAAATGAGGTCGAAAACGCCCCAACGGCGGACTGATTACCGCTCGGCATCGTATTCTACGCCAAATTTTACTCTAGAAAAGTTGGGTCTGGTTTTGTGCCCATTTGATGGACCCCCCCCCCCCCCCGGCACTGAGCCTCCGGTCTAATGTACAGTATGGCGAAGAAGCTGTATATTCCGTTTTCCAAATGCCACTAAACCTCTCTATTAATGTAGATTAAACCTACCATCTATGATTTATGTTTCAATTTTACAATGTAGAGTTACATCATGTCATCGGGTATTGACTTACGGATGGCATTTCGGCCATTAAGAAAACCATTTTTACAGTTATTGTGCTATGTCACTTATATCGCATATTGTACCTATATCATCGTCTTTTTACATGTGGTACAATATGGATGTTTCACTCCAAATTGCAGGTCGACCACTCACATGGTGATAACATAGATCGTATATTAAAAAATAATGTCAAATCAAGGTTTGCCAGATGAGAAGTCACACCAGTTTACAAAACATCTTGGTCATGCTCTCCGTCTTGCGGGGGGTTGGGTGGCCCAATGGTTAGCGCGTGCTCGTTGTATCATAAGTGACCTCTTTGAGATAGTCTATCTGCTTGTGTTGCTTGCCACCCCATTCTACTGACACGTCATTGTCCAGATAGCATCTGTGGCAATCGGGTAATAATAATCCATTTTCAAGCAGATTCATGTAACATTTTGGATCAACCTTAATTGCCTTACTCTTAGTATCGATGAAGTGGATGTTCGTTTTGACCCTACAACTACTAAACACCATACCTACAACAAACACCATAACCTTCTTAGATTTATGGAGGTGAAAAACAGGGGACATATTGACCATTTGCTTATGTTAACTGAAGTGATTGTGATGCGACCACTTAGTCCGTTAAATTTTGATTTGAAATTATTTTTTAAAACTCGTACTGTTTTAACACTATTTGAGCGATGGACTTGCAATGTGGGGTAAAGTTGTCAAACAACATCTCAAGTGAGAAAACAAACATAGATTGTTATACAAAATATTGTTTATTTAGCAAATCTTCAGTCAATTTTCTATATCAAAGGATGATTTTCTTGCTGGTAACGATATAAATGACAATATTTGAACAATGGAATTTAAAAAAACCCACAATAAATATTCAATTCCTTCTCGAAGTCCATATTATATAATACTATAGGGGTTATTTTAGTTCTATGAAAGGTGCTCTGTTAAATATATTGAAGTGGTTAGGCCTACACAAATGGGTGACAACGAAAAATTAGCTAAGTAGGTATTTTGCAAGATTCAACTTTCTTAGACTAACTCACAGACAGTTCCTGCCATCATCGTGCACAGATAAGTCCAATTAAATTAGTCCAATTAAAACGGTGCTCATACGAAACACTTACCCAAAAAATGGTAATTGCCCCGCCCTAGGAGCTGACACATTCTATACTTTCTATATAAGAAAAAGCGAGGTTAATTAATTTCCCTTCAGACATCATTCGGAATTCCTATCTGGTATCATCAGAATGTAAGTCTGCCGGGTTTCTGGTGGTGGGTGTGGTATTCCACGCCCAAAATGCCATGCCCCCAACTAGTCTAGATTAGCTCAAAAGTGTACCACATGAAAATCGCACAGCAATGTACCGTACATCTTCAGGTATTACAAAAACACTCTGACAGACATTTCTAGTGGTGGGTTACCCCTGACAGAGCTATGTAATTGCCAGACATTTGTAGTGATGGAGTATCCCTGACAAGAGTTAACTAATTTCCACACCAAAGCTAGGCTATAATAGCTCAAATCTGTACTACCTAAAACAGCTTTGGAGTTGTTCAGTACCACCACAGGAATCATGAATGACCACTGCCAGACAGTTTGTGCGGTAGGTTGCCCCTAACAGACACGCCCAAAATAACACGACCCCCAACTAGGATAGATTAGTCAGCACTGTTCCTGTGGTCCAAAAAATTAAAAATTGTGCTAGGATGCGTAGAATACTAATACCTAGCACATATGGAAGAGGCGATAAATTGCGGTTGTAGGAACAATTTTATTTTTCAAAAACGCATTTTTAGCCCCATAAAATGTTTTTTGCCCAAAATTCAATTACTTGCAATCGCAGTTTATCGCCTCTTCCATACGTGCTTGGTATAAGTATCCTACGCATCCTGGCTAAAAATCTAATTTTTTTAGAATACGGGAACAGTGCCTGCGAAGCTAGCCTAGTTGGGGCGTGGCATTTTGGGGCGTGTCTATTAGGGGTAACCCACCACACAAACTGCCTGGCAGTGGTCATTCATGACTCCTGTGGTGGTACTGAACAATTCCAAAGCTGTTTTAGTTGGTACAGATTTCAGCTAATCTAGCCTAGCTTTGGTCTAAATATTAGATAACTCTTGTCAGGGATACTCCGCCACTACAAATGTCTGGCAATTACGTAGCTCTGTCAGGGGTACCCCACCACTAGAAATGTCTGTCAGAGTGTTTTTGTAATACCTGAAGATGTACGGTACACTGCAATAAGATTTTCGTGTGGTACACTTTTGAGCTAATCTAGCCTAGTTGGGGATCATGGCATTTAGTGCGTGGAATACCACATCCACCACCAGAAACCCGGCAGACTTACATTCTGATGATACCAGATATACATACATTGATACCATATAGGAGAAAATTGGTACACTTTTCAGCTAGGTTGACCCCCTGGGCTCCCGGTCTATCAGGAACATGACTTTTCACTAACGTGCTGACGTTTAGCCTCGTTTATCAGGGCGCCTCTTTACAAATTTGATATCAAGAGCACAAATTGTCACGGTTAGATAACAGCATCACTTTTGATTGGAACGGCCCAATAATTCATTTTGGTAATTTCGAAGATTCTGGATAATATTGAGTTAGAACTCTACGCCCTTTAACTGAACTATCAGATACTTCAGATATGACGGCTTAAACCAATAAATAAATACAGTTGTTTTCAACAGAAAGCAAAATCAATTTCCTATGGCGCATTGAAGGAAAGGCATTATAACGGTTTGGTTTTAAAAGTATCACGCTAAATAGATTATAGCCTAACTGATTGTAGCTTTCTCCTGTTTAGATATCTATTTTATGATTTATCAATAAGTAAAGGAAGTAAAGAAAATTGAAAATAACAATAATACAATAGTTATTCCTCTCCAAATAATATTTCGATCCTCTCTGCACTGTATTCCGTGGGCTTTGTGATTAAAAACATGCATGCCCCCAAGCGAGATTTTTTTTAACTAGGATAAGATCAGTTCACTCTTTTGCGTAACTGATTGAACATTCTCGTTGAATTAAGGATTTTATTTTAGGTTATTATGGGTCAATATTATAGTCATTAAATAAAGTGTTGTAAAAAAGGATATAATATTTTCAATTATTGGATGTGTCCTTTCATCTTGTCATTATATGGAATTTTATTGTATAAATCACTGTCGGTTTCATCGAGGGCTATAAAAGATACTATGAATTCTCAACTATTAGCATCGATTACCTTTTATCTTAAATGATGAATTATTTGAATTCAAGTATTCTGTATAATTTACTTGATGCTTAAAGTGACAATTTTGAAAATGACTGTCCCATTAAATGGGCTAACTAATTATTTGTGGGATGGCTGAGGTGGTGGTGGCACGACTATCTATAATTAACTCTTGTGGGTGCACGTTGTGACAATCACATAGTAGGCACCCCAGTTATAATTCGGACTTTTTGCTTACACATTTATTTGAATTAAAAGCAGGGGCGTACATAACGACTTTGTTTGGGGGGGTGTTTAGCGAAAATGCGACCGACTGATGCCCATACCCCTAGTACGATGGACGCAGTCAGGAACCGAGCACCACAGGTGCGAGTTTTGTAGGGGCCACGTGAAGTAGCGGATCTAGAAAGTGGTGGGGGGGGGGTCCAAATCTAGGGCGCCACCTCAGCCACAATCCCACCCCACAATGAATGTCAACAAAATACTGGCTATAACATTAAGCGTCCCGGTAGAACATAGATGGTATTGTATAATTATATAGTTGTTTGCCGATCGTTGTACATAGATGGTATTGTATAATTATATAGTTGTTTGCCGATCGTTGTCTCGCTGGAAAGCAGTTTTATTTAAGTTGACATAAAGTGTATGTCATATATGGTTTTGCCTATAACACTGTATAAAATTGAGCAAATATCTTGGCATTTGAGGTCATTGCTGGGAGAAATTCTTGTGGACGAGGGGGCCAAAAATGTGAGTCAATTAGACAAAATCTCGAGATCTGCCCCTGTCAATTCCGCCTGTTTTGCAAGAGTTGACAGAACTTTTGTATAGTCTGACGCCCCACGACCCACACACCAGTGCCAGTGGTACTACTAACATAACTAGGCAGTTCAGTATAACCGTGAATATGATAGTGCTGAGACAGTATAAGACAAACAGAGGAGTGGAAGAATGATGTTATAATGGAATCGAGCGCCGCAGGCGCGAAAAAATTTGAGATGTGTAACCGAGCTTTTAATTTTTGGCTATTGGGCCTGACAATTTTAGTCAATGTCATGGCAAATGGATCCAAATTGTCGTTAACGAGAGGATAAGGAATGGGACTGAATCTTGAGGCCTATCTGTCAATGTCGCCTGTTTTGTGAGAGTAGAACTAACAATTCTACAGTCTTTCGACCTACGACTCACTCACTAGTGGTACTACTAACTGGGCGATTCACTGTAACTGAATATGATAGTGATGAGATAGTAAAAGTCAGAGAAGGAGTTGAAGAATGATGGCATAATGAAATTGAGCGCCGATATGTAACTGAGCTTTTAATTTTTGAGGACTGGGCCTGAGGGCACTTTACCTCAATGGGGCGCTTACTTGGTCTCTGAAATGCCCTGGACTTTGGGGAGAGATTTTGCAGAATTCTGATGGTCAGAAAACACCCCATTAATTCATTTAGTCTGAGACCGACTGCGGTGAGCACTTTTTTTTGAGACCGACTATTTTTTTGCCATGGGGTGAAAAACATTTTTTTCAAACATGATAAGTCGACAAGGTTATTTTATACTAAAGTTTTGCGTGAGTAGAGTGTCGTGTGCAGTGAGCATTTATTTTGATACCGACTGCTCATATCTTACGACCGACTGCACTGATTTTGCGACCGACTTTGGGATCTATTCTGGCATTATTTGTTTACCTCATTTATTCATTAAGACGGCGATGCATAATTTTGAGACCGACTGCAGTGACTGCACTTATTTTGAGATCGACTATTTTTCTCCCTGGGGGAAATTTTGTTCTTAGACCTACATACTCACAACAGAATAAGAGTGAAACACATTAAGTTGACAAGGTTTTTTTATACTAAAGTTTTGCGGGAGTAGCGTGACGTGTGCAGTCAGCACTTATTTTGATACCGACTGCTCTTTTTTTGCGACCGACTGCACTGATTTTGCGACTGCTCTTATTTTGCGACCGACTGCACTGATTTTGCGACCCCCCCCCCCGACATTTACGCCCCTGATTAAAAGGTAGCGGTGTGGCTTTTATTTGCATGTGAGATCTAAACTAAATTGTTGTGCAGATACATTTTATTGACATATGGACAAGATTTAATAATTCTCACAAAATTGATACTATATGTACTAAGTGATAAAGAGGTTAAATGGGAATTCGCGCTTGGTGGGAAGCAGATGAATACCCATCTCTTCGCTACATGTAAAAATGTATCGGAGACAAAGTCACTAAATTTCAGAAAGCAGTGCGCAGTTGTTATTACAAAACACTATAAAGCATGTGCATAGGGTCCGCGGAGACCCCACGTGCATCGACAAGGGTTAAACAGTGATTTTTATACGCCTACATTTTCATGTGGAGGTATTTTGTCGTCGCCCGTGTCCGCCCTCACGTTCGTTAACATTTGTTTGTGGATACTCTACAGGTCACAATTTTTATCCGATTTTGATGAAACTTGAGTTTGAATTTACCCTGATAGTGTCATAGTATGTAATACCATGGTCGTTGACCCTCTAGAGGTCACACTTTTTATCCAATTTTGATGAAACTTAAAATACTTGTTTGTATCCCAAAGATCTCGGTTCCTTTCGATATTAGCTTATATCGGACCGTAGCCTCCTAGATTATGCTCCCTGATTGTACGAAAAGTCATTGGCCCTTTTATATAGATGTCACAGTTTTATTTGATTTTAATAAATGTTCATATATAACACCGTTACACCATAATTACAGCTGAGTTCAAATTTTGTGATAATTGAACCAAAACTTTCCGTCAAAATGACTGCTCCCCTTTACGCAAATAGTGTATATAATTCCAAGGTTTTGGACCCACACAGTTTTTATACGCCCTGAATTATGGCCCCTGATTGTACGAAAAATCGCTTTTTGTTTAGCTTGTTCTCTATCCATTTCTTGCAAAATGTGGGCGTATCCAGCCTGGCAGCCGCTGGTTATCTGATTTTGTCGAAATTTGAAATATAGGTTTATATCCCAAAGATCTCGGTTCCCGTCGATATTGGCTCATCTAGGACTGTAACATGCTGGATTATGGCCACTGGCTGTATGAAAAATCAATTTCTTTTAGCTTATTCTCTGTCCATATCTGGCAAAAAGGGCGTATCTTGCATTACAACCGCTGGTATTAAATACCTCTATATTTAATGCATACATTAATGTCGGTATTTATTTATTTACGAACGTTGCCGTCAGTTATTTCTACGGTATAATATATTGTAAGGACGTGATGTTTTTTACCATCTGGTACCAAATGCTGTTAGTATTTGTCGTATTTGAGGTAAATGAAAGGATCAATTTTAATCCCAATCACCAGGGTCCAGCGTAATATTTGTCCACTGGGTTCTTCTTACCTATTCTACGACGTTTTACAAGCCAATTTACGTCACCCAAGAATGTCATTGGCGCCTTTTGATACCATCTTTCTCTTTCAAAAAAAAAAAAATTGAACTCGACGGTGATAAAATATATTTAAGCCAATATATAAACAAAATACGCAAAAATCATGGAATTATTTTATCACGGGATGGAAACGATCTTGTTGGAAAGTACAATGATCCTAGAGAACAGGCAAGTTAAATTGTTTATGCCGAAAGTAATTGATATTGGAGAAAATTAATGATTGAGACATGGTACAAACCTTTGTTTCCTGATTGAGAAGCGGTTTCAGACGAGTTATTTGACCCTGAATTCGATTATCTCGCTTGGTGAATATGAACGTATTACCCTTTACGACTAACGGGAAGGGACGCTTTTACTTAACCGCCCAATTTCAAACTAAAGGACAGATGGTTAGACGTTACTTTCTTTGTTGGTTTCTCGGACTTTATCGACAAATTTACACATAATCTTTTAATTGATAATGAATTGATTTTATGTTAGCTTGTTGTTCCATAGTCCAAAAACAAATCCAGATCATTGGGAAAAAAAGCAGCCATCTTCACTTTGATTGATTAATAATGATTACTAAATCTCGATTTCATTTGGTTTATTGTTTCATACATTTACTGAAGAATAAATTGTATCGATCACTATCCATCCATTACTGATCAGTGAATAATCAATGGACTCTTAAATGGTATTACATGAATACACTTTAATAAACACAGAAATAAATTGAAAATTCTCAAGATCTTCGAACCCTGGACAAAACAAATCGCACTAACTCTCCCCAGACCCTCCCCTGGTATGGTGTGGATTGGCCGTCATTTAAATGTCACTTAAATCGCCGCAACACGAAACACTATTTTTTCATACAGTCACGTAGACAATTTATAAAATTGGATGGTTTTTCCTGACATTCACCTAGACAACCTATAATTTATTGTTCAGCGTTACCTAGGTAACTGTCAAAACAGCAAAGTTTATAATACTAAAGAAGAGGAAGTAATAAATCTATCTAAATATATAATGATGAACACGAAAGAAACAATGTATTTTATTGGCACCATATTTAAAGTAGCTAAAAGTCTCTAACACAATATCACCCAATGTCTTCGACATTGAAAACACGAATTATTTGTCAATTTAAATCAACAATGATGTTGTGATCTTACCGGGAAAAGGTGGGCTTCTGATATCCAATATTTAAAACAATAATATTGTTTTAAATATTGGATATCAGAAGCCACCAATGGGACTCGAAGAACGAGGCTAGAGATATTGTACAAGTCATGTCACTCGGCAAACCTCAGCAGATTCCAGTACCCTACATCTAGTCATGTCACACGGTGACCTCATATTCTTATCTGAAGAGCCTGCGCAATAAATACTATCAGTGTAGACTGGAATAACCAGACATTAAAGATTGCCATTCGATTGAGACGTCTAGCGTATTTCGCCGAACATAACTGATTAAAAATTACAGTAAACACAGAAACGATTGAATGTAAATCAGTTTATATACATTCGTATTACATTATTATATGCGTTGCGACCCATTTGTGTTAATTTCTAGGTCCAAAATTTTAGCGATTTAACTCCTTTAATGTACTTTGTCAAACAATATAAATAAATTAAATGAGGCAATTATGTTTCTAATTAGATTGCTAGTAGCCCAGTAATGAAACCTACAACAAGCTCGAGGTCTCGACTTCTGATTGGATTGCTGAACTCAGATTTCATGTGGGATATTAATTTCAAAACATGAGGCTTTTTTTTTCTTTTGGGCAGCCGCAATTATATCAAATAATCAAGCGTGTGGATTATAGAAGTTATCTCACGATAATGTACTAATTTGATCAGATTTCTCCTTTATCCGAGACTGTATTCAAGAAACAGATATCAGGTTTTCAGGAGAATGTTCCATAATGATTTTCATATGAGTTTCAAGTATTCTGTATTGTAAACAGTCTATATACAACGAGCAACCAACTTCTGCCAGTTATAAAAATTCAAGCAGGGTCATAATTTCTACTAAATTTGGACAGTTAAACCCAGAGCTGTTTAAAAGCCATACACAAAGCATGGTTACATGATAACGAAATATCCGTAACATAGGACATCAGACAATCTACGTAAGCACTTAAGACAGACCCAGGAGAGACCAATGATGACCCTCTAAAGGTCAAAGTTTTTAATTGATGGTTGAGTTAGAATTTTGTGAAAGTCGGATCGATACTGCCGGACAAAATGGTGGTTCTCGTATGCAAATAGTGTAAAACTATGTAATACCAAGGTCACAATTTCTATCTGATTTTGATGAACTGGAAATTAATGTTTATAACTCAAAGATCTTGGTTCCGTTCAATAGTTGCGTATATCGGACCGTAACTTCCTGGGTTATGACCCCTGATTGTACTAAGAATCACGTTTTTAGCTTTTGTACCCCCAGAGTTCACGATTTTTATCCGATTTTAGAAACCGGGTAGGGTGGGTAGGATTAGAAACTTGTACTTTCGTCTATGTTTCGTTAGGACTTTTTTCCGACCAATGACAGCGTGATTCGTCACTAAAATGTTGCGTATTGAAAAAAATAAACGAATAGTTTATATTCTGGCGTCTGATGGTCACGGTTTTTGTTTTTCCATCTGTTTGCTTGCTTAAAATGACATGTACATCTGATTATTATAACATCAGTAAAACTAAAATGTAGTACATGTATTTGGTATGTCGTGTTAAATCTCAATTTCTTTGTGACCTCCAGTTACCCCAGATACACGCCAAAATGAAGTTAGAGACCATGTATCTTTCAAACATTTTCGAGCCCGTGACCGAGATTTTGTAAAAACAGCAAGCACTGTTTTTTTCACCGAGAGACTCGACTGTTCCGTCTGATATGCGTTAATTCTAATCATGTTTGAACACATGGTATGGGTTCCGGTAAAATAACGAAGGATCTTCTTCTAAAGGAACTCATAACTTCAAAATAACTTGACATATAGTACCACTTATTCCCAATTTAATTTAGTGTGTTCATAGACGTACGGACTCGATGAATGTTGGAGGGTGCAGACCTGAAACGCCCAAAACAATTGCTGTTTATTACTTGCTACTTGCATAAAGAGTGAAGAAAAGTTTGGAAATTTGACGGCCGCATGCGCGTTTTCCTGCTATTCAGCCCGTGAATACAGCAACTTCAATGTGGTCCAATATAGCATAAGGTGGCTGAACAGAATTTTCCCCGAGAAAATTTTTAAACTTAAACCTCCGCAAATGCTTGTTTCTGCTATTCTAGTCCAGGAATTAAGCAACTTCAAATTAGTCCTATGGGTTTGCAACCAAAATCCCACTCTGTTGCAATGCATTCACAAAACCAGACAACATGTTTTAATTAATGATCAATTCAAGACAAAACATGGGTATTCGATTAAAAGAAAAGTTGAAATAGTGTTTTATTTTGTTTCTCACTTCACCTGTCTGGCCGAAAAGTCTGATTGCCTGAAAGTTATGTTTATGAATGTTTAATAATAGTTTATATAACATTTGAAGCCAAAATAAAGGCCTGCGATAGGCAGATTTAGCTCTTACATATTGCATCTTCGTATCAGTAATAATGTCAATTCTTTTTACTATTTCGGAAAATAGCACTTTATCGGAAAAATTCTACCGGGTAATTAATGTTCGATAAGTTGATGGCCATTGGTTGTTGACTGGAGGAGAAGTAAGGTCGACTTTGTGAAGTTGTCTCTAACTGTATGGTTTCATAATGATAACACTGACGGTTATGTATTGATTTTCATACATTTATGTTATATATATATATATTCAACGGTAGAGATGTATCATTCCATGTAGAATAGCTATTACCAAGGGAGCGTTCTGTATTAACAGACTCTACTAAAACAGCCACGGGCACATCATGTAATTAACTATACGAAGTGATTGCTGTGATTTATATTATCATCATCAGGTATGTTATTGTAAGGTATTTTACTATTGAAATACAATATTTTAAAGGAGCTAAATCTCTCTGATTTAGTTTAAAATAATGTATTGGGTTGATCTTACGTGTTATTTTAGAATAATGACGGGGACAGGCTCTTTTGGGTAATATTTTCAAAGGATAAAGAGAAAGTCGGGTTGTTTATTAATTTAGTTTGGGCTTACTGTGTCGATCAAGATTCAAAGAGTCATTTTTTTTAATAATGTACTATGCCCTTTCTTCGGCATTGTGTTTTACAATTTGTTTCATTAATTGTTCAACTATAAGGCACAATTATTTTTTTCTCAAACGAAAGCATATAAAAGAATTACCTTTATCTGGCAAAATTTTATATATATATTTTTAAAATTTTTGATGCGTTTTTGTTTTTTTAATTACAAGCACGCCTTTTAAATTTACGGCGGCTGAAACACGGTACATAAAGTCATTTTAATTTTTGAGAAAAGTTCAGTTAGATGTACTGTGTAGTTGACTTGGCGTTCGGTTGATGTAGTGTTGACTCAGTATAGAGCTAATCAACATACAAAAACTGTACATATACACACAGATCTTTAACACATTACTGTGATATTTACTTTGATTCTTTTGTAAAGAAAAAATAACACCCCAAAATCATGTTCCTTTTCACAATGGTATAAGCTATCAGCATAAGAAGGATTTTGGGGTTACCCATGTTCGTCGCACAGCTATGTTTTGGTTTTTAAATAAAAGAAGGATGCAGTTCTACAATGTTACATACAACACCGCCACGAACCCTATTTGACATCAACTCGACACCAACTTAACTGATTCCAAATTTTTAGTCTAAAATACACTATAATTAAGATGTAATTAACTCAATTTTAGATGAGGTAGTGTATTGACAAGACTAGCGTAAAACCTCTATATTACACAGCTTTAACTTAAAGTAGCCAAGTCTCTAACTCAATATCATCCAAAGTCTTTCACATTGAAAACACGAATTTCAGTCAACATTGATGTCGTCTTACCTGGAAAAGATGGACTTCTGATATCCAATATTTAAGACAAAATAAACATTTTACACGATTCGTGTACCATAATGCGTTTAAATCAGCATTGATGTCGTTTTACTTGGAAAAGATGGGCTTCTGATATCCGATATTTAAGACAAAATAAACATTTTACCATTGGTACACGAATCGTGTATCATAATGCATTTTGACAGCGCCATTTGTAACATGGGACTCGAAGAACGGGGCTAGACATATTCCACAAGTCATAAGAAACGGTGACGCGATATTCTTATCTGGAGAGCACGAGCAATAAATACTATCGGTGCAGTCTGGAATAACCAGAAGTTAGAGATTGTCATTCGTTTGAGACTTCTGGCGTATTTCGAAGAACATAACTGATTTGAAATTAGAGTAAAAACGAAAACGATTGAAAATAAATCAGTTAATATACATTCCTATTACATTATTATATGCGGTGCGACCCATTTGTGTCAATTTCTAGGTAGCAAATATTAGCGTTTTAGCTCCTTTAAAATCTCCGTCTTCATTAGCCCAGTATAGGAGCAGAGCAATAGGACGTTAAACCCCATTTCATTTCCTTTAAAATCTATACTAATATTTGTGAATGTCGTTTGTTTGTCTGTCCGTTCAGGGTTGGCGGCTACATTAGGGTGTCCCGAGGCTGAAATTTGGTGTATAGGGGTAGCTCGGACCGGTGAGTAATACAAGCCTGGTGGCGATGGACTACCATTTCCAGTTTCAGAGTTAGGCTACTTCCGGTTCATGGCTATACCCGTGCTGCGCCAGGTCAACCGCTGTTCAAAACTTAAAATGACCCATTGTACATTGTGTTTCTATAGGTGAGATATTTAACCTTATATGTATATTAAAGTGTGTCAGGGGCGACATATGTGTAGGTTTGGGAAACATTTCAAAACAAAATTCGCCCTTGTCGTTCTGACAAAAACAAAATAAAAAACCTCATGTGAAGATTCGGATATTTCGAACTACATTTGTTAAGCTTTAGTTGTCACGCTAAATTTTGTATTTTTAATTGGATGTTTAAAAAAGTAAAAACCTGAGAATGATTATTTTACATTTGTAGATAACAACCGTTTGTTAGTCATTTATTATTTACAAGTTAGGACAGGGAGCGTTTTCTTAAAAAAAAATTGGTTATATGACGTGGTTGGCTTTTTATCTTTTGACATTTTACTTTCAACTGATATTTTATTATTATATATTATTAATATTATAATATAGATTAAACTCCCAGGAGTTCATATTTCTATAACACTCTCTATTTCTCATTAATGTATACTATTGGTTTGAAATCTACCAATTCTGAATATAATGACAAATACAAGGTTGGCAGAATACCAATACTGATTGCTGTTTACAAATATTCTATTAAACTAATGGCAAATTCATTCGTAAAAAAAGGATCATTTCCCCGAGGAAGCATATGATCAGTTAGTATTAACCTAGTGTCTTTTAAGAAAATTATTGTGAAATTAATGCAATGTTTGCAGAAAATTACATGTAATTCCATGTAGCGCCTCAAACTGATAGGTAGACCTATGTAATTTGGATTAAGTAGTGTTGACGTGAAAGTAATCCAGGCAATGTACACATTTTGGCTAAGAAAAGAAAAACCTAAAGAAAAACTCAAAAATGACTATATCTACAAAGCTTGTGTTAAAAATTATCTGTCTGCGTTAAAATATTTGGCCATATCCTGTAAATATTCCCGCGTATATATTATGCAAACTAGATCATTTCGGGACAAACACATGGTTCTATTTTATTTCCATAATTCGCTTGCGCGTAGAGGTCCTTAGCAGTGGGAGGAAACCGGAGGACCCGGAGACAACCCACGAGGTTGGACAGACGATCCTACTCCTTGTCACGTACAGCCGGGGAATCGAATCCACGCCAGTTGACTCAATGACAAACCTTATGATACAGCCCCCCCCCCCCCCAACAACTGAGGTGGTATAATGTTGAAGTTATTGTGCCATAGGCCTCAGCGATATCATATCTGTTTATATTGAAAATATACGAATAATATGACGTTTGGGGCCTCTTTATTATAGTTTATAAAACCCGAATGAGTCGTTTGAACTTTCAAATAGGATTTGATCTTAAAAGTTGGTGGAATTAATTCGAATCTTTATAAATATTCACAGTGTTTACGTTTAAAAGAGCAGCACCGTTATTAATTCATTAACAATAATGCCCAATAATTTTATATGATATATGTTACGTTTTGCCCCGAACAATTTGATATAATAAAAACGGTCCAAAATTAGAGCTGCGTCCAGAAAGCACATTGCCTGTTCCTCATAATTCCGGAATAGATTCAATATCCATAGTTGGCCTATTATATCTATCGTAAACATTAGCATTATCAGGTACAATATAAAATGCCCCTGAAATAAAATCTCAAGCGTATTTTGATATACTATCGGAACTTTTATTTTCAAAGATAGCGAATCATTCGCTTGACGCGATGATTTCATTCGGACGATCCACAGAGAATATTTGCTATCGCATCATTAGTTTGAAACATTTTCGACTTAATAATGCACTTAAAATGTAATAATGAGCCATTAATTAATTCGTCTGATATATTCTTTGATACATAAATCGAGAATTGTTATTTTATCGTCCATTTTGTAACATTGATTACTTAATTATCTAGTATTAGCCTAAAATGTTGCTACAAATATACAGGCCACAAATAAATTAATTAGCAAATGAAATTGAAATGGGGTTTACCGTCCTACTTTTCTGCACTAGACGGGCTACATTGTGCAATTAGGGAAATTTTACGGCCTACTCTTATTTCGGATGGGACAAAAAACCAGAGTCCCATGTACACAAAGAACACTTGACAGCCTGAATAGCACCAACCTTATGTTAAAATGTAGGAAATGGAAGCGTTAAAATTTTGAGTTATAATTAATTCTGCTGAAACCAAGATGGATAAACTTGATCATGATCACTAAACAGGCGGAAAAGGATTATTTTCTTTTTTATTTCATTTGGTGTGTTTTCTTTTTAATTTCATTTGGTGTGTTTTCTTTTTAACTTGTGTGAAAGCATTACTAGGAAAACAATAACACTCAGATTTTTCGGTTTTTGAAAGTTGAGGAAGATCGCAATTAAACCAGAAAAGGGCTACTATTCGATTTAGGCAAAGGTAAGCAAGCGATTGCCATGCAAGATACGCCCACATTTTGCATTAGATCACCTTTACACGGTTTTCGGAAAACGGGGGGGGGGGGTATCTACGGAACGAAATGTCACGGTGCGGAAGGTCACGGGTCGCTTAATATCACATCATGAGTCATGACCCCCAATGCTACACACGAAATTTGAAATAAATCCGTTAAGGGGGGTAACTCCGGAACGTGCGGGGCAGGGTGTGTGAGAAAAGCTGAATATCGATAGGGTTCGTCCAGTCATGAACACACCTAAATTGAAAAAGATCTGTTAAGTACTCGATGGCCTCTATTACTTTCACAATGTTGGGCATGACTCTGGAACAGGAGGTTGCGAAACGCTGATTATCGAAAGGCTTCGCCCTCTTACGACCTCAATACTTCTATTTCACATTTTTCACATCCAACTTATCTAAGTAAGAACTTTTGATTCTTAACACATATGTTAAGTTTCATCTAAATCGGATAAACGTTGTGGCCTCTGATTTCCGCGCCCCCGGTATACGTATTACATGCTTTTACACTATTTGCTTCAAACATTATATTCTAATGTTCAATACACATCATACGTTACCAAAATATAATATCGCGTATATGAATCTATTAGGATGAGCTGTCCCTGGGTAGTGTCGAGTCTGCCCTTGTCGCCAAAACCTTATAAACGCTCTACAAGTCAGGTTGTTTTTTGGGGGGTGGGGGGAGGGGTAAACACTTTCTGGGAGTGTTCGGCTAACCATTCGAAGGAACCCTTCGCAGTTATTGCTGTTGTCAGTGAAAATCTTGTAAACGCTCTACGTCAGAGGTTTTGGGATTATTTTTGTAACCCGCCAGAACTATATCAAGATTCAGAGTTGCCCATTAATTTTATGAATAGTTATTGTCTCTGACACTGACATAACATGGTGAGGTAATGTTTGTAACTGGTATCATTATACAGTGTTATCACCAACATATTAATTACTGCTTCTTCTTTTTCATAATGATACAGTTATTACAATCGTTTGGAAGCTGAAAGATGGAGATGATATAATAAACGGAGTGGAATAATGTCTGTATAACAAGATATATCAACAATTAATTAATTCCACCGTGGATTCTACTTGTTATTAACTTTCACAGAACAAATGAAAATTACTAGGGTTTTTTTTAAAGATACATTATCTGTTATGATATCTGGGATTGCCTGTGATTAGTAATATGACATTTAATGATTTTCTGAGATTCCATAAACTTACTGGATATCAATGGAAACGACCAATAAATAAATGAGAAGAGCCTAATATCAATACTTTTTGGTCTATTTAGATCACGCAAAATAGAGATCAAATTGACGTATTAGAATAATTTTCCTACTAATCTTTGTGGAAAAAACGATTTCCATCAAACGAAGGCACCCGTTCGAATGTCTGTGAATTGTATTATAATGCGTTTTGATTTCAGTTGTGCTTCTGTGATTAATTGAAGTCGATACGCCTTGGTATAACTATCCAACATAACATCCTGTGAACTCGACCAACCAAACCAACAGCAAAATGAACACTAGTAATTCAAGTAATATGCTTCCGATGAATGCTTACCCAGAATATAAGGCGTCTGTTTTAATTTGGAAAATATTTTCTCCAATATTGATAATAATTGGTACCATCGGAAATCTTTTGTCAATTTTGGTACTGACACAAAAAAATATGAGAAAATCGTCAGTTTCAATTTATCTGACAGTTTTGTCAATTGTGGACATCTTGGTTTTGTATACAGGCTTACTAAGACAAACTATTCAACATCATTTAAATCTGGATATTCGGGAACTAAGCGTACCCTCGTGTAAGATAAACACTTGGTTGGTGTATTTTACTTTAGATATGTCCGTCTGGTTGTTAGTGGCTGTAACAGGAGAGAGAATTATATCAGTTTGGTTTCCACACCGCGTAAGATATGCATGTACCAATGTTTCGTCTTCTATTGTGATTTCCATTGTCGGCGTTATCTTATTAGCAGTTAATTCCCATTTTCTCTATGGCATTGGTGATGTCATTAAGGAGCATGGAGAAGTTTCAAAATGCGAATCGTTGTGGGAAAATTACAATAATTTTGTTTGGCACATTTGGCCATGGGTAGATCTCTGTTTCTTCTGCTTGGTACCGTTCACGATTCTTATCATTGGAAATATTTCTATCATTGTAAAAGTGTGCTCATCAAGGAAAAACATCCGACGATTAAATACATTGCCAGGAAACACCCAACAAAACGATGTATACCGGAAGCAAACGTCGTCAATGACTTTGATGCTTTTGTGTTTAAATATGGTGTTTTTGACATGTACGTCACCAATAAGCGTGTATCTCATCGGCGAACCTTATTGGACAGCAGATTTAAGCGCACGTGGTGAAGCGCAACATGCATTAATATGGGCGATTGTAAACATATTAATGTACACAAATAATTCTATTAACTTTCTGCTGTATTGTATTAGTGGAACAAGATTTAGAGAGGAACTAAAGAACATTTTCAAAAAGAAAAATCGGATACGTCCCCAGGTATCTTTAACAAACGTCAATGGTGCCCGGCAAGTTGTAGCGGCGAATATGGATGAAAATAATACAATTCAAAAATCGCAGGACAAGAACGTTACCGATCATTTAACAGTTCCAACTGCAAAAACGTTACACGTGCCTATCACAATTCCGAAAACTTTGACCGTTAATTTTGAATCCGGAAGTAATCCAACTGATACTTCCGGTGAGAGACAGAACAACGCCGCTGGAAATAGTTGTGTTCAATAAATTAAATTGATTTTGTGATTTCCAACAGCGAAGTCATTCGTCATTGTATCAATAAACCGTGGTTTAATACTCGTAATCGTTTAAATGGCGAATGATACAGCTCCATTTACTTTGTTAAATTGTCACCAATGTTATACCACGACAAAACAATACATCATAAAATACTAATATAATTACAACCATATTAGAATTGCTACTCATTTGTGAGCTAAAAATAAGAGACTACTACGCAGCACATTTATGTTAAATGTGTATGTGTAGATCGTCAAAAATTAAATTTCTGCAGAGAATGTAAATGAATACACAGCGCGCGACTAATAGTCTCCACATCAACATTAACTTGTACTCCTCGGTTTAGAAATGGGGATTAAAGTGCCCATTAAGTGTTCATCACACAACGTTCAATACCTCTAATTCGCAATTCATCGGTAGATCCCGTAGTCTAACCTTTACTGTACATTGGATGTCATTATAAATTCTTTGAAAGTCTTCTTCTCCCGCTATCCCCCACAACACAAAACTTCCATTTTCAAATGGAATGCTCACAACTTGAAAATACTAATGTATCTTTTTCTCAGATACAAAAGAAAATATTTTGACATCTTTAGTATAAAATAGTGACCCTCAAATGTCAGCGCTGTGGTGTTCTGAGATCTGTGCATTAGACGCCAGTCTGCAGGTTGGCTCAGTTGGCAGCACCGCCACTGACGCCTTGATATTTATGCGGAAATACAGAGAAACGTAATATTGTAACCTATTACTGTATAGTGTGCAGGAAAGAAATGATACATATACTGCGAACGTTATACAAAAAGAAACAGTCAATATTGCGATGCACGGTGAATTAAAAAAAAACTAAACCACATAATCCTTTATAGCGAAATATGAAATTCAGCGAACCACAATAAGAAATGAAATGAAAATGAAATGGGGTTTAACGACCTATTGGCTAATGAAGACGGGCATACGAATTACACTGTACCATGAGGGAAATTTTTAACGGGCTGCGGCGCTATGGCCTACTCTTATATCAACCCCCCCCCCCACCCTCCACACACATACACATGAGACAAAGTAAGCGCCCCCGTGAGACAGAGTCCCCTCAGGCTCAGTCCCAAAACATTAAAAGCTTAGTAGTATAAGTGAATGAGTCGTGGGGCGACAGACTGTAGAAATGTTATATCAATTCTCATAAAACTGGCGGAATTGACAGGCGCAGTCCTCAAGATTCTGTCCCATTTCTTATCCTCTCCTTCACGAGAATTTGCTCCCATTTGCATTGACTAAATTTTTTTCAGACCCAGTTCCAAACAATTAAAAGCTCAGTTACATATTATACGTTGCTATAATCTGAATTGTTTTGCGCCTAAGGCGCTAGATTCCATTATGACATCATTCGTCCACTCCTCTGTGGTCTTAAACTGTCTCAGCACGGTCATATTCACGGTTATAGTGAACTGCCCAGTTAGTAGTACAACTGGTGCGTGTTTCGAGGGGCGACAGACTGTACAGATCTCGAGATTCTGTCTATTGACTCCCATTTCTGGTCCTCCCGTTCACAAGAATTCACTCACAGCAATGACCTCAAATGCCAGGATATTGACTCAATTTTTCTAAATTTTCTCAGCGGGAGACCCCTCTATCCCCCTTCAGGTTGTTCAGTGTTATAGCCCAGCCCCTAAGGTTCACATAAATGTAGTAACAAAATCAATAACAATCATCATATATGATATGAACTTTATGTCAACTTGAATAAAACTGCATGCTTTCCGGCGGGATAACGTTCGGCGAACAACTATATAGGCAATATGATCTATGTTTTACCGGGACGCTCAGTGTTATGGCCAGTATTTTGTTGGCATGCATTGAGGGGGGGGGGGGTGTGGATGGCGCCCTAGATTTGGACCCCCTCCCTAGATCCACTACTGATTCCAACTGCCAAAGGTTCGCCGGCGTGCACACTAGACCTCGGGTTTCACGTCCATCCGACGACTATACGTTGCCCCTTGCCAGATCCTCCGCCCTGCACCACTGACAAGGGGAACCACGCAGGAAAATTCAGATGAACTTTCTCGAACATGGGACTGAGCCACCATGGCTCCCAACCACGACCTGATGAAATATGGTAAAATAAAGTTAAACGTAACTTTAGGCGAATTAAGATGAAATAGTCAAAAATGATTAAATATAGCGTAACCAAATACAACGAAATAAAAGGAAGAAAACATGACGTAGTAAAAAAGAAAAATCAAACAAACTACCACCAAGGATGGTCGGTTTTATAAACTGGTGTGAATCTAGTTCAACATGATACTTTGGCATCTGATGGTCACGGTTTTTGTTTTTCCATTTGTTTGCTTGCTTGAAATTTCCTGTCAAAATCGTGTACATCTGATTATTATAACATCATAAAAACTAAAATGTAGTCCATGTATTTGGTATGTCATAATAACAGTTTCTGTGTTTTAGCCTCCAGATGCACGCCAAAATGACGCTAGAGACCATGTGTCTTTCAAACATTTTCGAGCGCGGGTTGCTTGACCCAGAGCTCGGAGGGCCCTGTTGTGCGCCCTGCCCTCGTCCATATAGAAAAACACAAAGATGGAAAAAGAGAACCGATTGACACATACAATTTATAAGTTATAAACCACATGTTCAATATACAATAAGTTTTACAATGTAATTTGTATGTAAGATATATTATGTTGAATTAAAATTCATTTTAAACGAGTTTAAAAATTCGCATTCCAATCACCCTACAAAGGCTAAAAGATGACGGTTGGTGATATCGGGTTATTGCCCATATTGCCCACATGCAACGTTGTGTTCGGTGTTGCTGTACTTAGTGTTTAACGTCCGCTTCCACCGAAGGTGATATCGCAGACACGTTGTCTTATTTTTGTTTTAATGATCTTAGCGCATGCGTAGGGGTCTTTGCTGTGGGGGGAAACCGGAGTACCCGGAGTAAACCCACGAGATTGAGAAGGCGCCCCTATCTCCAAGGCACATACACTCACACCAGGGATCGAATCCACAACCGCGAGCCAGAGGACGAAGCGTTTCGCTCTAGACCACTAGGCCACCCCCCCCCCCCCCTTTGTGTTCGGTCTGGCTGTCTATATGTCTATCTGTCACACTTTTGGGACACAATAACTCTTCTAATTGAGCTAGAATGTTCAAACTTTCTGTAGGTGTTAATGAGTTAAATTCCTTGCCTTGGTGGAGTTCGAAGATAAACATTTTCTGCTCAGGCTTAGCAGAAATAAGCAATTTGACTGATTAATGCTTTGGGGTACGATAACTTTGGTTCTAAATGAGGTTTTAATTTCTTGAAATCTCTAAATGATCCATCCCTATTCTGGGATTTTATCAAACACTCAAGGTGTACATAAAGCAAACCAGTCTATTATTCCGCTTTTATGAGTGAGCCACTTTAACACTCTTTTGAATAATGATGCATACATCTCATAGTACCAGACTGGTGTTTACCCTTCAAGTTCAAATGACGTTAGCGATAGTATTGATTATCCATTAATTAACGCATCGATTTTTTTTCAAATTTTGGCCAGAAAAATTTGTACCCAGTTTTAGTTCTGGTAATTTTCCAGAACCATGGTCAAAAGCAATCATCGCCCCACTTCGTGAAAAGGAGGGCCAAAACGGACGCAAGCAGTTATAGGGGTATATCCTTCTTAGATTGTATGGGTAAGTGGTATAGATATGTGCTAATGGTAGCTGCGATGTATTGACAAATATGTACAAATCTGTCTCGTCTTGTGTAAAACTGGTTTCAGAGATAACTTCATATTTCTTATGTCTATCGGGCGTACGCCAAGGCCGTATACTTAGTCAAATATTGTTCTGCTTATACCTGAATCAACTGTTCGATTGTTTTAGTTCTGAGCATATTATTGATATTTTAACCATTTAAGAGACAGACGACATCTTGTTATTGCTTTATGCTGCTGGTCTTGCGATTCCAGCTGATACTGTCGGAACTTTGCAATCTAAAATAAATACGCTTGAAACATTATGAGATAATTTCAATCTTAAAGTAAATCTGTCGAAGACAAAAATGCCAAAATGGTTGTATTCAGAAACGGAGGAATGATTTTAAAATCGGAAAAATCAGAATGTGTACCTTATTATTGTTATCTGGGCCTCGTTTTTTCATCTCGACTACAGTGGAGCAAATGCGTTTCTAATCTTGCGCTAAAGCTCAAAAAGTGTAGCTTTCAATTAATGGTCTGATCAGAAAAGCTCGCCGTCCATATTTGAAAACATCCTTTTAGATATTGTGCTTGATAACGATAAGATAATACTTGTCAAAACGTCGTGCTTTTAACTTTTAGAATAAACCTGTGGTTGTTTCTCATAAAAAATTGTTTTCTGTTAATCCTTTTAGATATTTGATTCCTTAATCATACATTATACAAGAGCTAAATCTGTCTATTGCAGGTCTTTCTTTAGGCCGGAAATGTTATCTAAATTATTAATTAGACATTAATTAACTTATCCAGACCGCTAGCCTGCGATCTTTAGTGGATTATGAGCCGATTTACTGCATAACTTTCCTTCACG
Organism: Patella vulgata; assembly: GCF_932274485.2. Taxonomy (NCBI): domain Eukaryota; kingdom Metazoa; phylum Mollusca; class Gastropoda; family Patellidae; genus Patella; species Patella vulgata. Next base: position 25,452,017 of record NC_065882.2, on the reverse strand, counting down.
ATTTAACGATTAAATGCATAATCGAGACTATGCTGTTTATCGTACTGACTTTAGTAATGATGATCGAGGCTAGGCAGAAATTTCAATCGCTTAGTTCTCGGTTCATAGTGAATCAATTTGAATGGAATTTTCAGCAAATTGCCTTTACATTATCTAGTTTTTAACTATTATAGTGAGGTCTGCCAACTCGTTATCGAATCTCCCATAATGTATCTTTAATAAGACCGATATTATCATACGGATCGAATATAGATCCGATATTGAACGTGTTCGAACAAATTTCAGTAAACTCCTTCTGGGTGTATACAAAAGTACTTCAAATGCTTGAGTCATTGGGGAATGTGGACATCAAAATCTATCTGTCATATACATGACAAACCGTATAAAATATTGGTGTAAGGTCATCAGAATGCCAACAACCGGGTATTCAAAGCGAGTGTATTTGATGCTGAGAAGCATAGACAGTGTTGGTAGGATATAATGGGTATCAAAAGTAAGAATACCATTATCCTCAACAGGATTTGCCTTTGCATGGGAATCAAAAATTATAGGTGATAATAATTTATTTATTTGTGATATTAAACAGGGACTGTCCGATATTAATACCCAGGAATGGTCTTCTAGGCGAGATTCTGGTGAATCATTAAATGAATATAAGTTGTTTAAGATGAATATTTGCCAAGAACAAACTCTGGATTATAGTTTTGATATACATTTTAAACGAAATATCACTCTACTCCGGTTGAATTTGTTAAAATTGGCCTCTATTCTATGTAGAAGGGGATCTAATATTGACCCCTCTTGTCCTCTGTGTAAATCAGAAATTGAATGAAACCCCCTTACCATTTTCTGTTCAGGTGTCTGAACTTGAGCAATATACGATATCTGTACATCCCAGAATTTGTTTATATAAACACTCTCCCTGTTCTGTTGCACTAATATAAATCTGCACGTCAATGTTGCATTAACAATTAGTTTAATAAAATGAATTATCATATTGTTATCATTAATTGTCAAATTTATCTACACTTGTAGATAAATTTGTTAAATTTTACTTTAGGTATATGACCTTATTATTGAAATAAACATATTAATAAATTATTATTATTATTATATAGAATGTTCAAACTTGGTGTAGGTGTTTATTATGTGCATACCATGACTAATTTCGATAATGAGCATTTTCTGTCCGGGGTAACAGAGCGATAAGCAATTTGATTGGTCGACACTTTAGAGCTCGGTAACTTTGGTTCTAATTAAATGAGGATGGGGAGATTTCGTGTATAATTTCATTACATTAAAGTTGCAATTTCATATTTTTAAGTTATATTTTTAAAATTTATTAAAATAAAGCCTTAAAATAGATGGTATCTATAAACAGTCCTACCTTGTTAAAGAATAATCCTATTAATCCTATAATTCACTATTGCCAGTTGAGAAATTGGCAAAAATATCATTTTTATCTTCAAATTACAACGTTTGAAGATAGCTACTCCATGGTGGAGAATAGAAAACAAGGGAGGTAATTGTGTTATTATTTCCGGTGTAAATGAGTTTTAAGTGTGAGAATGGCACATATGATCGTATAATAGTGAGTTGACAACCTATTGAGCAAAAGACATAGAAATAATTATGTTTTGACTTTCTTAGAAAATATGAATTTGTAACTTTAATACCTTGATTAAATTCGGCAATAAGCATGTTCTGTTTAGTCGAAGTAGAGACTTCAAACTGATTGGTGTAGGTTTATAATACTATAGGCTATACTTTGGCTAACTTCGATGATAAGAATTTTCTGCTTGGGCAAAGTAGCGATAAGCAATTTGATTGGGCAAGACTTTGGAACATAACAACTCTGCTCTTAATTGAGGTAGAATGTTTAATTTCTTGACTGAGTTTAATGATTAACATTTTCCGCTAAAGCTAAGCAGAGCTCAGTAATTTCAATGGTCGGTGCTTTGGGACAAGATAACTTTCTTTGATTCCAACTTATGGAAAGGGATGAAACTTAGTAAAGAGTTCCATTACCAGTTACTTCAAAATCTTGACTGATTCAATCGTGAACATTTTCTGCTTAGATTGAGTACAGAGATCAGTTTGATTGCTCGAATTATCTCCAAAAGATAAATGTGCAATTAATTAATATGTGTCATCTGTTTATTTTGGGATTGCTGCGGGGGAAAATCAGCTTCGATGTTGGCTTGTTTTATAGTCTAATTATTGATTGTTCATTAATCAAACCATTGTGTATAAATAATTTATGGCATTCTATTATAAATTTAAAGACATCTTCCTGAAGCCTACAATTCTAACAGATTTGGAAAAGCCGTAAAGTAACTCGCTTCACAATAATTATTCGACGATTTCAACTTCCAAGTGATCTTCCGTACACGTGGATGCACAATCAATAATTAACGTTCTCATTTTTGTTGGGTTTTTAAAAAAAAAAATAAAAAAATAAAATAAATAAAACAATTCGACAGGGGCAATAACTCGATGACCGATAATTTCGATTGTTTTCTACCCTACATGAACAAGAAAGAAAAGCAGGGTTCAGTGAGGGCTTTTCAACTCGATTACTTCATACATTAAAAGCTGTGCCATGCTTTTGACTGACATTAACATTTTTGCAAGATCAAGATCAATTTACGAAGGAAGGTTGTGTAATTAACATTGAAATGAAAAGACAATAAATCGCTTGTTTACCCTATTTAATGGTTAATAAAAAAAAGTGTCAATAGCCATTAGTTATTTAAATAATGCGTTGTAATAGATGTGATCAATCGGTTTTATTTGCACTGAAAGGATTCTCTCCTACTTACAGGAGAAATCTACGTAGTGCAACCCTTCCGACAGGTTTATATGTGACCACTACAGTCTTCCAAACACAAGGATAAATTGAAATATCGAACATGTCCATTCTTATATATTTGTTTTAACTTGTTTATTGACCAGAAAAGAAGATTGACCCGCACTCTTTCGGTACTGTTTGAGGGAGGAAAAGTAGTATACTTAGGTAGACGTCACACTTGTAATATTTATAAATAAGCGCCCTTATCCTCGAATCATTGTAAACGTCCTGCAGGTCGAATTGTTTTAGATTTAAATTTTTCAAAGTTGCTGCTTTGAACGCAGCTAAAAACATTGAGATATACTGATGTATTGGTTTTTAGCTACCACTGGATGCCTTTAGTTTCAACTGGCAAACTTAATTTCTTTATTAAAGGGGCATTATGTAAGATTAGATTTAGATATAGAACTGAACAGATCTCGCTATAATAGCTAAGTAGAGCATCGCTATCGCCATAGGCGTACGAGCTGGGGGGGGGGGGGGCTGGGGGCGGCCGCCCCCCCCCCCCCCCATATTTTGGGCACCAAATGCTGGGAAAATTTGGGCACACAATTGTACTTTGTAAAAGTTGTATAAAATAGTATTGCGTTCTTGAATGTGTCCAATTTAACAGCTAATTTATTATTATTATGTAACATACTAAGAACCTAGCTACATTTTTTGGGCACCAACCACCACCGCCCCCCCCCCCCCAGTCAAAAATTTCCCCGTACGCCTATGGCTATCGCTGCAATATACGTCCACATTCCTGCTTTGATTCATATGGTACTTTTAAAAATAAAGTGGGTGTGACATCCACCAAAATAAATAGTTGCTATTCTTACGTTACAAGGAATAAATATGCCAAGTTCCAAGATGATTCATCCAGATTCAGAATTCCAATCTGTAGACAACCGCAGGAATTAGGCGTGGTTCTGCCCCTTGGGGTTGGACATGGACCAATATAGATAGGTACAACCCTATGATGGATCATACTGAATTGGATCCAAATATGTTAATAATTGCAACCTGTAGATTATTTGCAGACAAAATATTAACAAAAAGTGGGTGTGCCACCATCCAAAGGGGGACGGACCATGTACCAAAATCAATAGCTGTCGTCCTTGGGGTATAATGAATAACTATACTAAGTTCCAAGATTGTTCGTGGCTCTGCCCCTAGGAGTCGGGACATGCACCAAAATCAATAGTTGCCGTCCTTAGGCTATAAGGAATACAAGATGATCCATTAAAAATGGGTGTGACTCAGCCCCTGGGGGTCGGGCATTCACCAAATAAATAGGATCATCCTTAGGGTATAAGGAATAGGTATGCAAAGTTTCAAAAGGATCTGTAAAGAATTGCGGCCTGTAGGCGACCCACACAGAAATTGAGGTTGCTCTGTCCCAGGGGGTCGGGCATGCACCAAAAATAATAGAGGTCATCCTTAGTGTATAAGGAATAAGTATGAAAAGTTTCCAAGACGATCCATTAAGAATTGCGGCCTGTATAGACGACACACGGACACACACAGAGAAAATGGGCGTGGCTCTGCCCCTGGGTGTTGGGCATGCACCAAAAATAATAGGGGTGATCCTTAGGGTATAAGTATCCAAAGTTTCAAGATGATCTGTTAAGAAATGCGTCCTGTATGACAAACAACCAAAAACAATAGGGATCATCCTTATTATTTCAAGACTATTCATAAAGAATTGTGCCCTGTAGGCCACCCATAGACACACACACACGCACGCGCGCGCACACGCACCCACACACACATACACACAGACGTGGACGTACAAAAATAGATAAAGAAAAGGGAATATCTAGGCGAATTACTTCACACTGAGCCGAGTTACCGCAAATACAATCACAGTGTAGCCTCGATTATAATTGCTACCGATGTTACGGCAGTAAACAAAGTCTCGATTATCCATTTTTCCGGTGAATCATCAACTGCAAATCGTATTTAAATCTATTGAAAATCTAGACTATCCGATGGCATCGAGAGTTGGTTATGGTCTTGGTAAGTTAATTAATGTCTAATTAATAATTCATATAACATTTAAGGCATAAATATTCGATAGTCAAATTTGGCTCGCTCTTGTATAATGCTTGTTTAAAGCATGTAGGTGTTTTTAATAGAATCAGAAAGTTTCTATGATAAATTAAGGTACATTAGTCATGCGTGACCCATGAAGGTTCTCTACTTGCGTTTTTAAATTGTCAAAGTCGCATAATTATTTTGATTGGTTGTTGTACGCGACATATTTAGCCCCTACTTTTAAAGCTTCGATATAAAAAAAAGATGATTTGTACCCGTGTAGAATTGTATGTTTAATTGTAATTGGAGGTGGCAGAAATGTAATAAATAACAACCATAATCAATTGTTGTTTTGAAGAAAGATTTGACAGTTTTGTTTGTTTTTGCCCGATACAGTACCACCTCTTATCTCGAGAAATATTGGATATCAGAAGCCCATCTTTTCCAGGTAAGATCACAATACCAATGCTGATTTAAATTGCAAAAAAAATCGTGTTTTCAATGTCGAAGATTTTGGATGATATTGAGTTACGGACTTAGCTACTTTAACCTTTATTTTGTCACACTGGGGCTTGCCTTTATTAAAGTAGCTAAGTCTTAAGTCTCTAACTCAATATCATCCAAAATCTTCGACATTGAAAACACGATTTATTTGTCGGTTTAAATCAACATTGATATTTGGATCTTACCGGGAAAAGATGGCCTTCTGATATCCAATATCCAATCGTGTACCATAATGCGTTTCAGCGCTATTTGTAATAAGGGACTCGAAAAACGAGGCTAGGCATATTCCACAAGTCATGTCAAACGGTGACGCTATATTCTTATCTGGAGAGCAAGCCCAATAAATAATATCGGCGTAGACTGGAATAACCAGACGCTAGAGATTGAAATTCGATTGAGAACACTGCAGCTGGCGAACCAAACTTATTAAAAATTACAGTAAAAACAGAAACGTTTGAATGTAAATCAATTTATATACATTCATATTACATTATTGTATGCGTTGCGACCCATTTGTGTCAATTTCTAGGTCCCAAATATTAGCGACTTAGCTCCTTTAAGTGGAACTGCGTGGGATATCCGTATGTTTCGTTTCGTTTCATTGATTAGTAACAAATTTTGGTCCCGCACTAAAGTTGTCTCCCTTGCATTCTAAGAAAAAGAAAGTTGCGAATAGTTTGGAACTAATAAATCGAAGCATATTTTTCTGAATAGCTTGCTAAAACATTCATAAACAAAAATGGCGAGAATAAAGATATCGGAGTCAAGATTTGCTGCATTAATGGGCGATGACAAGAAGTCTGACAGTAAAAAGAAGAACAAGAAACCTGCACAGAATGAATCAAGTAAACAACAGAATCCAAATCAGAAGCAGGGGCAAGGCCAAGGAAAGAAAAATAAAAAGAAATCGAGTGAGGTAATACTGAATGTAGTGATTTGAATTGAAAGCACAGGTTGTCGCTGTTGTTGTCGTGATTTAATCCTGTGAACTATCTTAAGCCCTCTGGGATATAGACCTTTCTTACACTTAAGAAATGCCTGCCACCATTAAATTGAATAAATTTTAAGAGCGACAGGACGATTTATCCGACACTACCCATACCTCCCCTTACGGATTCAATACTAACAAATACTACCTTATTGATATGTAAAGCTGACAGAATACTTAAATATTGTGTGAAATTAAATTGAGTTAATTTGTGGAATTAGCAAAAATTGTACGGTAAATTGGAATGTCTATGTATTAATAAAAGTATAGGTCCGTACCAGTAGATCAAGCACCTGATCAATACAGTATCCAATATAACCAAATTCTACAAAATGCAACCTTATTATCCCAAACTGACAGAAATCTTCAGTTAGTTAAATATCAATGAGTTATTACCCTGAGAAAGTGCAAAAATTGTATGGTGTTGGTAATCTGAACTACCTTTACCAATAATAGGACAAACCGATATCAGTGATAGGGTACATGGAAAGGCAAAACATTGAATAAATAATTTAATTTTTGCAAACAAACATATTGTTATTCAATTGATTATAGTTTTCTATCCTTTTTTGGTAGTATTGGCCCATTGTTTTATAGAAATGGATTGATTTTTGGTTGTCTATATATCCTGGTTGATCAAGGGAGATAACCGGAATGGCGAGCCATTGACCATCACATTTGCAGTACATTTAGAGTCCCATTTATTTTAAGGCATACGTATGTATCCTTCACCGAAGTTTTTAGAGGTGCTGTTCAAGTTACAATAAATAGGATATTACATCAATATGATCAAATATACATGTATATAAATATCTATTGAACTTGATACAAAGATATAAAGCTCTAAAAACATGAAAAATATAATTGTATAAGAAAAGTTGACTAAAACAATCTCTCTTTTAAGGTACGCAATTGCGAACAACGTGCACCATAGTGCACCTGAAATTGATTGAGACGTGTAAACAATGATGTGCATCTCTATAATTTCATCATCCACATGATGGCCCAAAATGTGAGCATGTCTACAATCGCCAACAGCTTGGTGATCTTTACGCCTGGCAACGAATCGACTTCAGACCAATATACTTCCATGTATTTAATTATTCCATTCTAAATTGGTTGTGATGTAAGAATTGACTACGAATGAAAACTGTGAATGGTGGGGATCGAACACCATTTGCAGTGTTTACATTCAATCACAATACAAAGTTATAAGACAATTCACAGCTGATTTTTACAAACAACTATTTTCACACATCTACATGTACACTTGTTTTTATCTGTTTGACACTAGTTTATAGCATTATCAAATATCTACATATATATCTAAATAAATTCATACTTAGGCGATCAACATGTAGTTTTACTAATGGTACTACAGTAATTAGTGCAGCTCATTGCTCGGTTTATATAACCATTTTAAACACCAAAACCATGTCCAAAAATAAAGTTGTTTTTATTTATAAGAAAATTTGAGTAATTCATATAATTAGCTCAGAGTATTTCATATTATAATTTTTAGTGACCTATCCTCAAGGCAAGATTAATAATAAAATGGTGCCCTCCCAACTTGAAAATATATTTCAGTAGTTTTAGTGATAATATTCAAAGGATTCCAACCAAGATTAACAGGAATATAGTAAGGTGTAGGGTTTTGCCGCAAGCGATTGAAACTGCAGCTTATTGTGCTATTTCTTTTAGTACAAGGTAACCTCTTCTAAGTTATACACAAAGGTATTTTTATACTCATATGTACTTAATTACATAATAAAAACTGTATTTACAATAAAATAGTACATACATGTATCTGTGACTTTTGGAATACATGTGAATGAATTGCTGTGCCTTGAATACAGCTAATTTTCTTTAATTGAACTTTACTATTCTTTATTAAATAAGGAAGGTATATTATTTGTCACCTTTTTATACACCCACATTTTCATGTGGTCGTATATTGTCTGTACATCCCAGATTGTATAAAAAATCATGTTTTTAGGTTGTGGACATTCTAGAGATCACAATTTTTATCCGATTTTGATGAAACTTAAAATGTATGTATTTATATCCCAAAGGTCTTGGTTCCTTTCGATATTGGTGCATATAACTGTCCATCTCTTGCAAAATGTGGGCGTATCTTGCATGGCAAGCTCTTGTTTATTCATTGGTTTTCTTTCATGTCATAGAATGAAAATAAACCACCTTCTGCAACTCAACGACAAAATAGTGAAACAGATGAAAATAGAAACAATACTGATGACTGGAGTCAGTGGAGGGAAAGAGATTCAGAAGTGAGTTTTCTTTTTATAAAATACTTGTACATATAGGCTTACTGCTTCAAATGTAATAATGTATTTGTTAATGCAATATAATGTGAAGTTCAATGGCATTCTTCTCTTCTTCTTTAGTTCTTTCTGTTTCAAGTGTAACATAATACTGCCTTCGCAGTCAATTATGGTCCAAAGTTACTGCCTTTACTTCTCTACATGAGATACCATTGGTCTCTCATTCTAAATGCACAATTTCTTGTGACTACTCTGCTCTTCACAGGGATTGTATATTGAGTCATGAGGAAGACCCCTATGGAAATTTATTATTTTCGATGGGCTGCGCAATCCATCAATTAACCATGGGGATGTTATTTGAAATTTTGTAAAAGGGAAATTAGAATTTAGGAGTACTAATAATTCTCACATTTTAGTTCACAGATGAAACTTATGAGAAAGATCTTCAGGAAGCTTTATTACTTAGTAAACTTCAAATAGAGGAACAGAAGCAGGTTTGTAATTTTCTCATAAAATCTCATGTGAACCATTGTTTCATAATCATTGAAAGCATAATTTTTTCGTAGAAACTGTTCAAATTTTGAGATAACATTTTTACATAAGTAATATTCATTTAGCAGGACTTAAAGACCCATTATCACTTCCACCAAGAAAATAAACGCATGATAATTATTTTTGAACAGTATAGTATTTTATTAAATATAACCTTTCACTCCCCTGATTATTGAAAATTCTAGTGCTGTACTCAAACTGAGATATTTTGTCAAAGTGCTCATTTAACACCTTGAAAACTACTGCAAAATGTGTACAATTAAAAGTGGAAACATCTGTATCTCAAAGTTGGATTGTTACATCTTTTTCATATTTCACAAAACTATTCCACTATTTGGGCAGCATAGGTTTGGGCTTTTTCTAAGATGTAGATCACCCAGAAGTAAAGGGAGGTAATAGGGCTTTACCCAGAGGCCGAGATAGTCATGCTTTGAGCACAACCCATGTGGATAAAGCATATTATAAATTTGCACATTGGTATTATTGTTAAAAATCTAATTTGAACACCCCAATAAGCAATTATATATAAAGGCTAAATGGGTGTTCAAATTATTTCAAATCCAAAAATAAACCAGTGGTTTTAGATTTTAATGCATCTAGGTTGTAATTTGTCATCTTTATGTTAAAGGTAAAGAAACAACAAAAACAGACTGAAAATGGGAAGACAGATGAATCTACTCAAAATAAAAAGAAAAAGAAGAAAGCAATGAGTTTAGAACAGTTTAATGCTACCGATCATGAAAAGAAAGGTTACCTGTTAAATTTACCTGTTACGGTTGAAAGGGATCATACATTTATTCTTCTTTCAGTACAGGTTCCTCATTTGCTACTGTAGTAGTGCTATATTTACAGAAATATGGTCTTTCTCAGACTTCTTTGGATTATTTATACAATCTTTTTGGAGTTTGAATATCAGAAAAAAAAGTGTATTTAATTGTAAAGTTGGTGTGATTGTTCATTGGGGGTATACCTATCTTTACTGAAATGATTACGTGTTTCGGTACAAAACACATTGTTTTCGTAAGAGTTTTTATACGCCAACATTAAAATGTGGTCATGTATTGTGTTTAAGGTCATGAGACAAAGAATCCTATTGATTTATAACGTTTTTCTCTAATTACTGCCAGAGTTATGGCCCTTGATCACTTTGGAAAATCTTGTAAACGCTCAAGAGGCTAAAGTTAATATTCGATTGACTTTAAATTTATACACAGTTGTAAAGGTCATGAGACGAACAAGCCTATTAATTTTCAATGATTTCCGATAATTACTGCCCCAGAGTTATGGACGCTCTAGAGTAAAAAGTTAATATCCAATTGACCTTAAATTTATACATGCTGTTTACGGCCATGAGACGAAGAAGTCTATTGATTTCCAACTATTTCCTATAATTACAACCGGACTTATGGCCCTTGACCTCTTTGAAAAATCTTGTAGAAGCACTAGTGTCTAAAGTTAATATAAATTGTTTAAGGTCATGAGACAAACAATCGAAAAAAATTCTAATGTTGTCTGATAATTACTTAAATTAGCTAAATCACTATTCTTTGGCACCTCGAAATGGACACAAATGGGTCACAACTCATATAATAATGTAATATGAATTATGAATGTATATAGACTGATTCCAGTTTCACGTTGAAATTTGTTTTGACTTTTGACCTACTATCTGGATACCTAGATGCTAATATCAAAAAGTTTGATCTTGAAGTATAACTTCTGGTTTTAATGAGAGTTCAAAATGACCGTTTTTTCCACTTTAATAGGTATTAATGCATGGTGTAACTTGATTGTTGACGTGACAAGGTGTGACGTACCGAAACACGTCAGTACTCCTTTTCACAAATCTAGTTTGTTTCTATTTTTAGAAGAAGAAAAAGGTGAAAGTCCTGAACCCATCATTCCCACTACAAAGGTCCATCCAAATAAAGCTAATGTTAAATATTTCAACAAGGTAGAAGATGATGTCAGTAAAATACTACGCAAAGAGAAAATACAAGAAGACTATAAAAAGGTTTAAAATTTCAGTAAAAACATGTCAGATTATATTCTCAAACATTCCGCTTTAATAATGAGCTCTGTGATGTCAAATGTAAATTGAGTTTGTTCTTATTTCCCTTAAGATGTATTCCCTACAGCATAATTGGGTCCTTTTTGTGTTAATCTTAAAGATATGATTAACTCCATTTTGATAACGACATTGCTATTTGAGAGCATAGGAATTTCAGAGTTGTATTTTCATACTGAAAAAGATTTTCAATTCAATTTAGATTTACATTGATTAAGATTTCTTTGAATAGAACCAATGATTAGTGGTTTGATTAATGTTTGAAATATATATCCAATTACTATTTCAGCATTATGCCCAAGAGAGTGTTATGGCATCAAAATATCAGGAAGAGTTAGAGAAAAAGGATGAAGAAATTGAAAAATTACAAAACCAATACCAAACATTAGCTGTGAGTATAGTCTCCATTTGTCAATAAATATGTTATGATTTACCTTGATCAATCTCAGAAAGCCATTAGCTCTATTATTTCACTTTCCTTCTCTTTCTTTAAACACTGTCTCAGAAATGTAAGTATTGGAGTGGGTTGTTCGGAAGTATGTAGTGAAGGTTATTTGATGTTTTTCAGATTTGATGAGATACTGACAATTTGAATATATGTTTTTTGTTTTGTTTTGTTTTTTACAATATAACTTTCATCAATATTATGTTTACCAATCTAATTAACATGGCTGTGCCAGGCAATGAATGGACGCCTAAAAATATTTTTAAGTCAAAGTGTGGCTTGAAAGGTTCAGAGGCAAAATTGAATGGCAAGTCTGAATTTCGATAAGGTTTCTTCATAGGACAAACCAAACAGTCACCAGTGGCACATTTACATGGTTTTTGGTGACAAGGACAATAACTCTGCGATAAATTGTTGCACAACTGAATTATCGCAGCTGGGTCATTCCATGTCAAGTGGACCAAATTTCAGAAAGTTGGGAACATGACCCCAAATTTTACCTACTGTCCCACATGGCCAAAATTGAAGGAGAAAATGGGTCAATTTTGTACATTTTCAGTGTGCAATGAACTTTTAGGCTGAATATTTTGAAAAGTATATATCCTATCAACTTAAAATCTTTTGTAAATTGATTAACTATACCAATTTTGGAGGTTATGTATACAATAGTGACTTTGCCAGAGGCTGTGGAAATCCTGAAAAAAAAGTTAATAGTTCATTTATTCCACATTTTGGTGGAACGAAAAGGATGAATCGCACATTGAGTATTATGCTAAATTCGTAATCTACACCAAAAGTTGTCTTAGATTACAAAGTCAAAGAGAGTTCTATTCCTATTAGAAATGTGAGTTTAAAGCACCTGAAAAGCTGAAAAAAAATACAGAATTTATGATCCGTTTGAGTACCCTAATTTCAAATGACCTCAGTGAGTTTTTGACCTAGAGAGGTAAAATTTCGATTTGTAAGTTTAAGATCATATATTATCACATATATTTTATTTGGAGGGGTGATGTTCCCACCATTGGTCCAGTTGGCATGGAATGACCCAGCATGTTTGAAAATATTCTCTCAAAAACAGTAAGATGAAGTGGAGTAAATAACCGTAATATGGTGGAAATTTTGGTATAATTTAATTATATGGTATGGCTTACTTTCATTTAAATATAGCCATATTGATGTGATAATTTTAAAAACATATTTTTTTATTTTTTTTTTTGCAGGAGGAACATAAAAAAGTGAAAAAAAGAAATAAACAGTTATGTTTTATTCTAGCTGAAGGGGAGAGTAAGTGTTTTCTTCCATTAGTCCATTACTAATTCTTTCTGTCTACTTATACCATTATACCATTGCTAGTAGATTATATATTTTAAGGGTTATCTATTTAACATTAAGGTTTTCTATTGCTAAAGAGCCCTGTAAACAAGTATATTAATAAGATAAAGAGATATACTAGAGGTTATCAAGATTAGTTGAATGGAAGTAAAACTCTATTTCATTCCTAGGCTAGTTATCAGTTGACTGAATATTCCCAAAAAGCGCAGAAATAATTAGATTGACAATTACTGTCCTTTCCAACTGTTTGAGAATTTGTGATTATTTCAGAAACAAGGTCTGCATTCGATGCTTTGACCAAAAATTGACATTGCAGGCTAATCCTTCGAAGTCTATTTAATAAGTTTGAGACTATGTTTAGGGTGTTCGTAAAATGTCAACATTTTCATCCACTCAGTGCAGTCTCTGAAATCACACTCCTTCAATTATAATGTTAAAGGAGCTAAATCGCTATTCTTTGGCACCTAGAAATGGACACAAATGGGCTGAATACATATATTAATGTAATATGAATGTATATAAACTGATTTACATTTAATTGTTTCTGTTTTTACTGTTAATTTCTGTTATCTGTTCTATGGTGTCTATGCAAGTTATCTGTTCTATGCTGTTTATATAAGTTATCGATTTCCATCCTGGGATTTTACATACTAAGAGTAAAAAGTAAGAACAACTGCCTAACCTCATTTCTTCCTCTCCCACGCTAAAGTTAAGTTGACTAAAATTGCAATATGACTAATCAGAAAAGAAATATATTAATGTTTAGGACAGGTAATGCAAAGTATTTGTTAGGAGTAGAGGTACATACAAGGACATCTGGGAGTAGAAGGAAGAGCTCAAAACACAGAACTTTCTCCTAAGAATGAAAAATTGATATTTTGAAGGATGTCTCATGTGATAAATGTGTGTTTGTTTATTTTAGTGAAAGATAAAACAGAAGTATTATTACAAGTAGAAGAATTAAGTCAAGTAAAAGATGAACTCACAGATCAGGTAATAGTTATAAAATTATATCAGCCCTAATATTAGGGCTAATAATTTGGTGATCATGAAATTTTTTAGTATTTTGCCCCCCCGCCTTTCGGAGAAAGCAGGGAACTATTATAATGGGTCTGTCCGTTTGTCCGTCCGTCACACTTTTTGGCACAAAATAACTCTCCTTCTAATTGAGTTAGAATGTTCAAACTTGATGTAGGTGTTTATTAGGGTAAGCTGAGATAATCAATTTGATTGGTTCATGCTTTGTGACACAATAACTTTAGTTTTGATTAAGAGAGAGATCAAACTTGGTGTATAGTTTTATTACATCAACACCATGACTAAGTTCGATAATGAACATTTTCTGCTCAGGGTAAGCAGAGCGATAAGCAATTTGATTGGTCGAGATTTTGAAACACATTACCTTGACTAAGTTTGATGAGAATTTTCTGCTTAGGCTAAAGAGCGATAAGCAATTTGATTGGTCAAGACTTTGGAACATAGCAACTCTGCTTTTAATTGAGGTAAAATGTTTAAACTTGATGTTGATGTTCATTAGGTGAATTACTTGACTGAGTTCAATGATAAACATTTTTCGCTAAAGCTAAGCAGAGCCAAGCAATTTCTTTGCCTTTGATTCTATCTGATAGAGAGTGATGAAACTTAGTTTAGAGTTTATAACCAGTTTGATTGCTTGATACTTCTGAAAAAGAAGAACGTGCAATTGATTAATATGTGTCTTGTCATCTATTTATTTTGGGATTTCGGCGGGGGACATCAGCCTCATTGTTGGCTTGTTGATTCTCATTTTGTTTGAAATTAAGTTGCTATGACATTTGGGTTGGGTTCTATTACTTGAGAATTATCCTGTTCGAAAACCTTTAATTCAAAGGAAAAGAGAGAATGTTAGCTATACTCAAAATAATCATATTAGAAATCATAATTTATGATTCAAATAAAGAGGGTAGAATAATAACTGCAAGTTTGTGCAGGATCTAAATTAATATGCTCTTTCTAGGTTTCTGAATTAACAGCAGAGTTAGAGAAAGAGCGATCAAAAGTACACATGTTGAAAACAGAAATAGACAAATTAAAGGTAACTATACCATTCTCCAAAATTATATATCGAGCTGTCTTTATCAAATGTATTGGCAGTGTGCAATATAAATCTGTATAATTTATTATACAATCGCTTCATTTTTATACGCCCACATTGAAATGTGTTCGTATATTGTGTCAGTCCGGGATCCACAATTGCTTGTGGGCGCTCTGGAGGCCAAAGGTAATATCCGATTGATTTTAAATTTATACAGAGTGTTTACGGTCGTGAAACGAGGAAGCCTCTTGATTTTCAACAATTCTGATAATTCCTACCAGAATTATAGCTCTTGATTACTTTGAAATATCTTGCATGGATGCTATAGAGACTAAAGTTAATATCCTATTGACTTTAAATTTATACACAGTGGTTACGGTCATGAGACGAAGAAGCCTAATGATTTTCAACGATTTCCAAAAATTACTGCAGGAGCTATGGCCCTTGACTTCTTTGAAAAAAACTTGTGGCTGCTCATGAGGCTTAAGTTAATATCCGATTGACTTTAGATTTATACACAGTGTTTAAAATCAACGATTTCCAAAAATTACTGCAGGAGCTATGGCCCTTGACTTCTTTGAAAAAAACTTGTGGCTGCTCATGAGGCTGAAGTTAATATCCGATTGACTTTAGATTTATACACAGTGTTTAAAATCATGAGAATGAAGAAGTCTATTGATTTTCAACAAATTCTGATAATTTCTACCAGAATTATGGCTCTTGATTACTTTGAAATATCTTGCATGGATGCTGTAAAGGCTAAAGTTAATATCTGATTGACTTTAAATTTATACACAGTGTTTAAGGTCTTAAGACGAAGATGGCTATTTCCAATAATTACTGATTGATTTCTTTGAGAAATCTTGTGAATGCTCTAGCTTTACAGACTAAAGTTATCATCGGATTGACATTAAATTTATACACAGTGCCAGAGATTTCACCCTTAACTTCTTTGAATATTCTTGTTCACACTCTACAGACTTTAAATTTATACATAGTGTTTATGGTCCTGAGACGACAAACCTTTTTGATTTTTTTAAACAATTTTTGATAATTATTTTTAGAGTTATTGCCCTTGATCACTTTGAAAAATGTTGTAAATGCTTTCAAGACCAAATTTATCATCTGATTGACTTTAAATTTCTATACAGAGTTTAAGGTCATGAGATGACAAAATCTGTTGATTTTCAACGATTTCTGATAACTTAAACTGCTAAATTCATGATATTCAATGTTTTATGTACTAAACGTTAGCATGTGCCAGAACTAGAAGCCAAACAAATTCTAATGATTTCTGATAATTACTTAATGGGTTGTTACTCTTAACCAGATTTTAGTGTGTTGTAAATTTTTTCAATACCGACAGAAGAAAAAATATGTGACACCTCTTGTTGAATGCTCTGACGACTTAGCTGCTGTGGACGTATGTTTTATTGCCTGACAACCTATCTTTTTGTATATACCTACATTGTAGTGTGGTTGTATATTGCTGTTACCCCTGTCCGTTAATGGGGGGTTGGATGGCTGAATGGTTAGCATGTGCACGCTGTATCATAAAGTCTGTCATTGAGTCAACTGGTGTGGTTTCGATTCCCGGGTTGTACGTGACAAGGAGTAGGGTCGCCTGTCCAACCACGTGGGTTTTCTCCAGGTCCTCTGGTTTCCTCCCACTGCTAAAGACCCCTACGCGTAAGCGAATTATGGAAATAAAACTGAACCATATGTTAGTCCCGAAATGACCTAGTTTGTGTCGAGTGGACATTAAACCCCATCTCTCATTCTCTCTGTCGGTTAATCCTTCCATCATTTTAATTACATCTAACTTAACTACCTTTCCTCACTTTGTAGAATCTTATGAAATGTATAGCAATATCGATTATTGCTGGATCTGCTTGAAATTGGTGTGCATTGTTCCATTTAATAAAACAGATACTGTAGTTTCTAGGGTCATGACCCTTGATTGTTTTGTAGAATCTTCTAAACACTCAGTGAGAAAAGTTATGGTCTAATCTTCGTGAAATGATTTTCTTTTATGTATTAAGGTGAAGAAGTTTATCAAATTCCAACAATCTGACAACCTGTATGGACCACTGGGACTGGCAATTTGATAAGACCAATTTACTGTTAGAGAGAGAGAGAGAGAGATTCAAACTTTATTTCAATGATTCGCTTGCCTGTAGAGGTCTTTAGCAGTGAGAAAACCCACGAGGTTGGAAGGCAACCCTACTCCTTGTCACGTACAACCGGGGAATCGAAACCAGGCCAGTTGACTCAATGACAGACCTTATGATACAACGCACATGCGCTAACCATTTCCCTATTCACCCCGCCCCCACAAAGCAAGCAAATATATTATATTTTAAATAACTCTTTGGTTTGACTGAAAGATTAAAAATGCTGTTATAATTTAATTTGATGTGTGGGTTGGTTTTATGAAGTAGGTGTTTGTCTACAGTTAAAATTAAGGTTTACAGATATAAACAATATTGAGATCAAACTATATTGATGTTCAACTGTTCACAGTTTAAGCCAAAACTGAAACTAAAATTAGTGAACCAACTGACTTCCACTTTTCAAAATTTATTCATATAGAGGATGTGTCTCCATTACTAATCAATAAAGAACACATTAGATCAACCCAATTCAGTAATTTATTTCATCTAAATCAAATATGATTTAGCCCTGTTAATGTCAAGTTAATACAATTAAACACACAAACTTCAATATTTGTTGTTTTTCAGGGTGTGAAGTCCAGCCGCTGAAACAAATGCCAATTCCAAACAACATTATAAGAAGATTCTTGGATTTTTAGAATGCTGGTGTACCATAGCATCAAAATAATTGATCTGAACTTCGTTTTTTGAGATAAGGTCTATGGTGTTAATTATACCAGATAAATGATATTTTATGGTCTATGGTGTTAATTATACCAGATAAATGATATTTTATGTTACTGGACGCAAATTGGATGACTTAAAAAAACATTGTTTTTTTTAGTATTATCTTAAAGATATACTATTAACCATAAATTTTGTTGCATGTTTACATTATTTGTTTATGTTTCATTAATAAAATCAAAACTGAAGAGAATACAGTTTATAGTTTAAGATTCGCTTATTCACTTATTATATTAAAAATTCATAAACATGTCAGAGGCTGACAAGAAAAGCCTGTTATGTCTTTCCATGCATAAAAGATCCCTTACAGTTGGAATAAACACCAATACAGATGCAGGACAGCATATAGTCATTTGAATGGTACGGAAAACTGAGGTCCTGACTCCTGTGGAAACATTGGTGTGCACATAACAAAACCTTTAATAGCTGGAATTCAATGGCTGTCTGGACAAAATTTCCCTCATAGCACACTGGATGGCTATGCCCATCTTCATTAAACCGGTTGGTGCAGATGTAGGTCCTCAAACACCCCATTCTTTCATTAATTCTTTCACAGCTCCTTATGGGTATTCTACAGGACACTCTTATTATCCAACAATTTTGATATATTGTTACCCTTAAAATAGGGTTACCAGATTATTCATTGACGAAACCGGGACATTTGTTATTCTGATCAGACAAAGGTAAAAATGAGCACGGAGCACCCGAAGGGCGTGACGTAAATGAGTGCCCATAGAGAGCGATATATTGAGGGGGGTTGGGACCATGCACCCCCAGAATTGATTTCTAGAAGCCGGTAGATGTGTTTTCTGTCATTTTGTGATGGTAGTTATACTAAACATATGTTGTTGAATGGACGATTGACGAGCATTATATCGATTTTTCAACTTTTAGATTGTTTTGTAATATGTATTGTAATAGTACCCTACCTTTAATAGGACTTGAGAATAGGAATCAAATCAAATTACAGAGTTATTGTTCTTGATCAGTCAGAAAAAAATTGTGGATGATCTTACAATTACGTCAAACAAAACATTAAATATTTGGCTCCTTGATAATTGATAAATACACTAGAGTAGTGGTTCCCAAATTCTTTCTATAGGACTCCATTTAAATGTGGTCGTAGATTGTCGTAGGTCCTGAGTTCACAATTGCTTGACTTTAAAATTATAGGCCTACACCAGTGTTCAAGGTCATCAGACGAAGACGCCTATTGATTTTCAACGATTTCTAATAATTACTGCTAGAGTTATGGCCCTTGATCACTGTTTATGCGTAGTGAGATAATGTAAGTGTATTTTATGTCACTATAATTTGATTGAAAAATAAATAAACAAACAGGTTACTAGGCTATTGTATCATGTAAATTTAAACAAAAAAAATAAGTGAAAGCATGTTCATTTAAATTTTGCGTTGATATTTAATTGAACTTGAAATTTATATAAAAAAAATAAACTGATATTACATCATACACGAATTTTCCCCAATATACACGCCGATTACTTTGGCGATACTGGAAAAGTGCCGCGTTCGTAGCGCCACCTAGTGGTAACCACATGATGCCAAGATGGCGGTATAAACAAACATGTTAAGACGAAACCCGTAGAAAATAAGAATTATGCGGCATCACTAGATTGAGGACCAAAGAACAACAGTTCATCCTGATGTAAAATAACAAAATAAAATATCACCATGAATTGTGAAGATCCACTGTCATGGAAAGATCTGGCAGAACAAAAAGAAAGGGAGTGGAAAGAATTTACTCACCGAAGAATTGAATCGCTAGAAGCCGCATTTAAACAAAAAGATAAAGATCTTTCTGAAGAAAAAAACAAATTTCAGAAGCTGAAAGATGATTTTAAATATAATTTTAAGTTATTGCAAGAGAGAGACCAAGAATTAGAAAGGTATGACGCTGTACTTACAAACTTAAAAGCTGATGTCAACAACAAAAATTCGGAAATAAGCGAATTGAAAGTGCAGGTGGATGAGATGCGTACACAGTTAAAACAAGAACAAAAAGGCAGAGAAGAATTGCAGATACACTATCAACAACGTCTAAAGGAGAAGCAAGCAGAAGTGGATTCATTTCGCCACAAGAAAGAGGCAGAGTTTGGAGAAGAAAGAAAAGAGTTTGAAGACTTTAAAAGAAATCTTGAACAGAAACTTACTAAATTAGATGTAGAGATGGATGTACAAAAGAGAGAACTAAATGCTGGATTTGACGAGGCCATGAAGAAAAGAGAAACAGAATTTAGACTGAAGGAAGATGAAATGAATGCCAAAGTTCTAGAGTATGACTTGAAGGCAAAACTTCTTGCCAAGGAAATAGAGTACATGAAGGTAAATCAAAAACAGGTTACGGATAACTTTAGTGAAGCAGAAATTAATAGTCGTCTGCTGGAGAAGAAAGTTAAAGAAAAAGAATGGGAGATTGCTGATCTTAAGGCCATGAAAGATGCTAAGATTGAAGATCTAAATGTTCAGCTAAAGCAGTATGAGGTCAACATGAAAAGGAAGGAAGATGCCTATGAAAATAAACATGCTGAGATGGATAGATGTTTACGAGAAAGAGAAGAAGCCTTATCTAACTTAAAAACAGCTTACAATGAAAGAGAACAAATATTAAATGGTGACATTCGAAATTTACAATCAAAGCTTGAATCTGCAGAAATCCAAATCAGACAATTACAGTGGACTAATCAAGATCTAGCAAAAGAAAAAGAAATTCAAACCCAAAATTTATCTGAAGAGTTGAACTGTCTTCAGGAAAAATGGAATAAAAATCTAGCAGACATGTCAGCAAGTCAAGTTTCTAGGGACCTTGAAATGCACTGTCTGCGTGAAAATGACAGTAAATTAAAAACGGAGATCTTACAAAAGGGGCATGAAATCGAGAAATATAAAAAGGAGCTAGCTGAAGCCTCAGAGAGAGAAGCTGCATTAATAAGAAGTAAGACCCAGTTAGAGTTGGATTGGCAGAACAGATTCGAAGAAGCTGTAAGCTCACAGTATGGGAAGTCTGAAGACTTAATGAAAAAAATGGTTACAGCGAAATATGAGATGGAGAGCGGACAATCACAAGAAATAAAACAACTGATACAGCAAAATCATAATCTGAAAGAGGTCATCAGTCAAATGAAACAACAAATGCAAATGCTGGGATACACGAATGGTAGTCAAAGAAACACCAACAACAAAGACTACACCAAGAGTCTTGAAGAACAAATACTTAATCTCAAACAGCAGATCAGGCAACTACAAGATCACCATGTTCAGGATATTTCATTTAATGTTTCAAACGATTTAGACAGTGAAATCTTACAGTCACCAGAAGTTAGAGACAATATTATGGTGAAAGACTACATTCGGTCACTGAATGAACAAATACGCATTCTGAAAAGTGAGAAATCAGAATATAATGTCAAATTTAAAAAATTGGAATCCAGACTGGACAACATTGAAACTTCTTCAATGACTTCGAAAATAATGCCACAAGAAGACTTGATAATTGAACAATTACAAGGTGAGGATATAAATCTGAAGAAAGGAATTCCTGAGTCTCACAATTTCTCACAATCTGATGTTGATAAACATGATTTACAGAGAAAACTTAGAAAGGCTGTAAAACATATTACACAGATAGCTAAAGAAAAACAACAACTGATCGAGGTAGGCAATCGATTACGAGGAGAATTGAAAAAAGCTGGTATAACACAAACCACTCCTGCCGTGTCTACAGGTTATGCTACTAATCAAGTACCGTTTAATCAATTATCAAATTCTCTAACCTCACACAACCCTTCTCGAGTGACTCAAGAATCATTAAATAAACTAAACCAGCTGGAAAAGCTTCAATATCAACTAACTAAACAAGAATTACAATTCGCTCAGAATTTTTCCCCACCTAGGGTTACAGACAGTGTACAGTCTTCCGAAGTATATTATGGACGTCCTTCCATTCTAAAAAAATCATTGTCTTCCCAAGAGGTTAACAAAAGTGCTGAGACAAATGGTAGCCATTATGATGTAGAACCTGTGTTGTCAAGTGTTCAGTCGATGGGAGGAGAATCAATACAAGAAGTCTGGAGGATGTTGGATGATGGTGCTAGTCCGATACCTAGTGTAAGGACCCCTAGATTTTTATCAAACCAATCTAAGCCAGATGTCAAAGAGAGACCTGATCCAAATAGAGAATTAACAGTAGAGGGGAAGAAAGCAGAACTGAAGTTAGAAGAGAAACGAGCACAAAGTAGACAATTTACAATTTCACAAACAAACAAATTAAAACCGTCCAAAAAACCTCAAGTGAGAAACTATAATATGAGGTAACAAAAGGGAATATTGTGTATAAAATTATTTAATCTATGTGTCCAGTAGTGTGTAACTTTGGATCTGATATTGGCAAAATATGGAAATTAGAATATAAGCTTATTCTATTTCCTCAGGTCAGTGACTTAGTATACATGTGGCATAAACAGTAGGTACAGTGCATTTGCAGTAGTGTCCAAAATAATTTTTCGTCTGTTATTTACAAGTCTTCATCATAATGTATCAGAACTGAGAGTATAATCAACAGAATATAATTATTAATATTTTTTGCCATTTTATTGCGAGTGACATTTCTGCAAAGCCATGAATGAAATCTATGATACATGTACTTACTACTCAGTCACTCGCCATAGTTCTTTATGGCGGGGGGGGGGGGGGGGATGGTCGAATGGTTATCACTGAATTAGCACATAGCACATTCACGCTGTATCACTGAGTTAACTGGTGTGGTTTCGATTCCCCGGCTGTACGTGACAATGATTGGAGTCGCCTGTTCAACCTCGTGGGTTTTCTCCGGGTCCTCCAGTTCCCACACACTGCTAAAAACCTAGTTTGGGTTGAGTGGACGTTAAACCCCATTTCTCTCTTTTTTTATGACCAACAACACTGTGTAACCCGGGTATCATTTAATCTTATGTATTTAGCGCTAATTTCTTTTCATATTCATTTAATATTAAATCTTTGTTTAAGAATTTGTAAAAATCATTTAAAATCACCCAAAATCATCTAATTTGTACTTGTGTCCAGTTTAAAGCTAACTGATTAATTTTGATAATGAGTGTCTACTTTACAAGTATTTAATTTCCTGACTACTGTTGAAAAATTGATCACTATACATCAACAATCAATTTGGATATTCATATCTTAACAGTGATCGAGAAATTAAATGCCTTTAAATTGGTGGAGTCGTTATTTAAATTAAATGGTCAGCTTTAAACTGAACACAAGTACAAATTGGATGATTATCGGTGATTTTAAATGATTATTCCAAATTTTTAATGAAAGATTTGCAATTAAAAAAATGTGAAATAAATTAGTGCTAGATACACAAGATTAAATGATACCCGGGTTACAGTGCAATGTCCAGTTTTTCTTTTGTCTGTGTGTTTGTCTTCTGGGTTTTTAGTTAATTATTTTAACAGATCCCACCCTCATCCTTGTTCTATTGCACCGTGATCAGAGCAATCTTATAAGATGATAAATTGCTTAATTTGCATTTAGGGAATGTTTAACAAGGTTTAAATTTGAACTCTTGAGTTTCTCTACAAGATTTCACTGTAGCAGAGGCTTTTTATGCAGTTTACTATTTGGCAACAATATTTCAACCAGTCGCTTTTTGAGGGTGGTTTTCTGGGTCAGGGGAAAGAACTACAAACAAGTCCTAATTTTTTCCCTATACTAAACAATCCCACCAAGTTGAGAAAAAAAAAAAAAAAAAAAAAAAAAAACCTGTAACAATTTTAGTGACAATGGCAGTAACTCTGAAAAATTAATTGCCTGAGTTTGTAAATCGGCTAAAGGATAGCCCATGAATCCCAGGAAGAGTAAGTATTTGGTGCTGCAAAAATCTGTTGCACGACCCTGGATTTCGATACAGTTCCTTCATAAAACTAGCTTAACAATCTCTGCCGATGATTTGAAGTGGGCCGTGACTGTGAAAACACTTTCAAGGCATAAAACCATCCACAAGGAACCAAGAAAAAAATCTATTCATCACAATGCAACTACATACTATTCTTTATGAAGCGTTTAATTGTATCTTCCACATCCAATATCACATACATATATACCACAAAATTTACATGATCATATAATAACTTCTGGATTATCTTAATACAACTCTTTAGTTATATATACATGATTTACAATATAAATGTATAACCATATTACATATAGTTAATGGCAAATTTTTAAAATCTAATTCTGGGTACATATTAATCAATCTAAAACAATTATTTACAGTTGTAATATGTAGGCAAAATTTCAAAGGTGTAAGCTTATGTAACCCCAAAATATAAAATCAAACTAAAACCAACAAACAATTTCAGAGATTATATTAACATGAATTATAACTTTCTATGTGTATTGGTGTACAATATCTTATGTTCTACTGTACAGAACAAGAATTAATCTGTCAGCGATTTGTCATATAACGAACAATCGGTTGTCTGTGGTAAATAAAACAACCAAACAGAACATCAGTGATGTCTCATTAGTTAATGAACTGGCCTCCTGTCCATAGAAATACTAGTTATCACATGATACGGTACTAATATTTTATTATACACTGGACCGAGAGATCAGAATTCAAATCTAATGCAGAATTTTCCATGACCGATTGACATCTCAAAGGTTTCACTTATTGACGTGACCTGCCGATTTATGCCATGGGCTTACTGAATGTCACAATATTATCCAGCGACATAATTTCATCCAGATCTTGACAGTAAATTTGTGGTTTGACCAAATTAATATTTACACAAAGAAAGGAAATAATACATAATTAAAACACATGTGGACTAGATTTTATGTGTGCTACTGGCAGACAATCTATTATCCAGAAACCATCATGGTTGATAAAAGTCTTTCATCACCATATAACCATAAACATAAACATGGTGGAAAATTCTCAAGCACAACAGAACATCTGTGACCAGAATCAGCCACAATATGGGTGTTCATCAAATCATTGGTGCAACAGCAAATCATTGGTGCAACTTCTCCTTGCTGCATGCGATGATTGGCTAACCTTTACTTTATGATAAATTAAAGTTCAACAAAATACAAGTCACTGAAGATCAGATAACAGATATTGAAGCAAGTTTTTTGACTGGACTGTCCAATCAAGGAATTGTAAGTCACAGGTATGATGGAATGAAATGATTTTAGTGAGGATAACAAAATATGATACAGCAAATTTCATTTAATTCAATACACTACGACCACATTATTCATGTTCTGCTGATGATCGGTCAAACATCAGGAGAGGATCCAATCGGAGGGTTTCTTCATAGGACTCTAAAAAGCATGGAGATGCGTTTCGAACAATTTTGCTCATGCAGTTATGTTTTCTGTCTCGCTAGCTTTCTTGCACAACAATGGCCGATGATGCACAGAACATAATTAAGGCATAGTAGTATGTAGCCATACATACTGTACACATTTATATCAAACTCCTGTAATATTAATTTTCTGAAGAATATTAATCAATTTACTAATCATAATGCAGTGTGAAATATTACAAAATCTGTTGTTACAATATTATATAATTAAATACTGAAACTCTGTTGTATACCATGTACACTGTTTTGGGTTAAAAAAAAACTGCAAGCAAGCAATTCTATCTCACAGGCTTGAAGACAAAACTGCTATTACTTTTAGCAAATTAGTCTTGAAAAAAAAGTAAAGCCTGATAAAACGACATTGATAACAATAACAAATATATCACATTGTAAAACATACAAAATCAAACTGAAAGACAATAAAAATCATAATTTAAAAAATGAGGACTAAATAAGTATGGAATACTGTTCTATAGCAGACTATAACCATAATCAGTTTCAAAGTAAATTTGTTATCCAATAGTTTTAGTAAAAATAAATGAGGTCTACTTTGTAATATCAGGTACACAATCCAAAGTAATTTTATTAAAGATACATTATGTAAGATTTAGATAAAGAGCTGGCCATTCTTGATATTATAGTTCAAAAATAATTAATGCAAAATGAATATATTGAGAATTTCATTCAAATTACTTTATTCTGAGCCAAGTTATCACTGTTTACAGTTTTGACAAGATGTGTGCATGGATTGTTTATTACCATAACCATGGTACTGGTATATTCGAGTCTTAGCCTCACTTCTCGATTTTTAAATTAAATTATCATTAAATGGCTGAACCATTCTAATCTACTTAAAATCAGAGCAATCTCTTTGGTTTGTTTATTAAAGAGAGGGTGCTGTAGTTGCCATATGATAACTGGACATAACTGTCAATTTTTAACCTAAAAGTTAATCAACTACAGTTTGTTTTTAATGTTTATGTTACTCTTAAGATTGGCTGAATAGCTTCTGAGATATGTGTGTCTTAAAGATGCATTATTTAAGGTTTAGATAAAGAGCTGGTTGTTTTTGCTACATGTATAATAGTTCAAAAATAGATAATGAAAAATGAACCTATTGAATATTTCATTCAAAATCAAATTACTTTATTTTGAGCAAAGTTATGGGTGGTGTAAGATGTAGCAGAGATTGTTTATTATCGTAGCAATGGTACTGGACAAATAAGACTTAGTCTCATTTGTCCCTTTTATCGTTAAATTATTAAATGTTGCAGGCGTCCTAATCCATTTAAATCTCTGCCATCAGACAGTCTAGAGAGTTGATTATAGACCTGTCATGTTAATAAATGTCTAAATAATAGTTTATATAACATTTGAAGGCACAATAAAGACATGCAATAGGCAGCTTTAGCTCTTACATAATGCATCTTTAATTATGATGGTAAAAAATTTATGATGGCCACCATAATCATAGATACAGATTTCTGAAACAGCAAAACTTTTTGTACAAAAATTTGCTTGGGTATACGTGTCATATATATATATGAAATCAAATTCTGAAAGTCAATTATAGCAAAATATTGTCTGAAGGAACTATCCCCTTAAAATGTTTCTATCTTTGTTATCCAGCCACTTTTATTATCTCTGGAACAGAAAAATCAAAACCTACTGAAACTAATATCACTCAGACTGTTGGGAAGACTTCAGTCTTAAAACTAAAAACAAAAAAACTTGTATATAGTACACTAATGCTGTATAAAACATGAGAAATTGATTAAGGATTTCTTACATATATTCATTTGAAAGATCTATAATCTTAATATGGGCAATAGAGTATTTTATGGACAATGTAAATTCAGTAAAATTTGATTCTTATGTTGCCATTAATTCATCTAAGGCCTTGTCTCTGTCTGCGTTATGTTTAATCAAAGCTTCTCGGATTTTATCCGCATGAAATCCTAGTTCTTGGAATTGTGAGTAACTATCGATGTAGTTTCTAGCCTGAAAGTCACAAAATTATTTATTAAACCACAAAAATAACATCTCAACACTTTACATATAAAAATTATATTAGTGTATTTAAATTAGATTGAAAAGGTGATTTTGAGATTATGACTATACATATCATGTTTTTAGTTAATTTCCCACTAGATTTCATCATTCAGTTTACAAGGATAAGCCAAATTCAGACATTACATGGCCAAAGCTAATGCCATATCTTTTTTAACTCAACTTCCAACTTTTATATTTCGTGTTAGGATGGCAAGATCACTGCAGACTCAACACCATTTATTTTTCCCAAACATATGCCAATTTGTTTCCAAGGCGACCAATGGAGGTGTGACAACTATTGAAAGAATTAAAATGAAATCCTCGTTTCATTTTGTTTAATAAAACTTTCTAATTCTGAATGGTGGGTTCTTAAAATTCCCATGCTACTACAATATTTATAGAATCAATTCCCAATAAACTGTTTTGGTAACCATTTTGTATAGTTAAACATGAAGTTGTTTGGGGTTTTTCAGAGACCCAGTGATAATGGGGATTTCTCCTTTAAGTTAGTAAATATATGAAATAAATTCAATTAGCTTTAAAAAAAAAAAAGACACCCACCTTGTCAATATTATTTTCAAATAAGAAAAGAGCTGATTCTGATTTAATTGGATGATAGCCTTTACCTACTAAATTATCCACATGACACAGATGATCTATTACCTGTA
The DNA here is from genome assembly GCF_932274485.2 of Patella vulgata. NCBI lineage: Eukaryota > Metazoa > Mollusca > Gastropoda > Patellidae > Patella > Patella vulgata. Next base: position 25,423,888 of record NC_065882.2, on the reverse strand, counting down.
ATTAATAAATATAGTGGTAAAAATTAAAACATGAAATACATATCACTGCACTAAAAAAAAAACCAGACAGGAGCTATCCCAACTCTGTCCCAAGCTTACTGTCAAACTGTGAATGGAAAGATAACTTTGTGAAATACATTTTGAATTTACAAGCAGAGACCCATCTAAAGATTTTAGCAAAGATTACCATATATCCCATTTATATTGTATGCAAAGATGTGGAATGATAAGACAAATTTTCAATTCATTATATCTTTGTAAATAATTAACAGAATTGAACCATTTATGGATCGATATTCCGTCTTCATTAGCCCAGTATAGGAGCAGAACAGTAGGACGTTAAACCCCATTTCATTTCATTTCCTTTTAGAGATTCAACTTCACAATATTGTAGTTTGCAACAGTTTTCTCAATCCCTTAAATGATGCTCAGATACTTAATTATCTTTTAGTTAATATGCAGACAGAATACCTTTCAAAATAAATAGGTGTCAATGATTACAATGTACATACAGCCCTATGTTTATTTTGTCCATATCATTTGAAAAATATGTTGTAGTCCATTCCAGAGATAATGTTAATCAATAATTGAAATGATCAACCAAAATTGATCAAGTCGTTTCGAAAAGAGGTGTGTGGAAGTTGTCATTTGCAAACAAAGCAATGTCCTATGTGGTATTCAATTGTTTCAACATTATATAAGAACTTTATTTCGGTAAATAAATAGAGGTGAGTTGCATACTCCCTAAATCTAACACTGTTATAATATTTATCGTTTGTTATACCTTTACTAAGAATCAGTTAGCATGATTAGAGGTGACCAGCAAGTATAATGATCAACAAGCGGTTGCCATACAAGACATGCCCCACATTTTGCAAGATAGATGGACAAAAAAAATTTTTTTTCGTACAATTAGGGGCCATAATCCAGGAAGTTAAGGCCGACTTGTGTCAATATCAAAAGGAACCAAGATCGTTGGGATATAAACATATATTTTAAGTTTCATCAAAATCAGATAAAAATTGTGACCTCTAGAGTCTCCACAATCTTGGTATTATATGCTTATTATACTATTTGTGTAAAGGGGAGCGGTCATTTTGTCAGTCTCAATCTGATTGGTTCAAAAGGAACCAAGATCTTTGGGATATAAACATACATTTTAAGTTTCATCGAAATCAGATAAAAATTTTGACCTCTAGAATGTCCACAAGCTAAAAATGTGATATTTCATACAATCAGGATTCCATAATCCATGAAGTTACGCTCCGATTCATGCCAATATCGAAAGGAATATAAACCTATATTTCTAGTTTCGTAATCGGATAAAAATTGTGACCTGTAGCTGTAGAGTTTCTGCAAACAAAATGTGAAAGAACAGCCAGACAGATAGGGGCAACAACAATATACATTCACATGAAAATGTGCCTATATAAAAAAATATATTATATAAAAAGGTGTACCTCTTTTTCATCTTGTCCAAGTTTAGCTACTGCTCTAGAAACTCTAGCACGAGGAAATCCCATTAAACCAAACTTTCTAACAAACTGTTGGTCTGGTAAAGATAAAGCTGAATAGGGATCAGTTTCTGGTGGTGACTTGGGAGGGCAGATATCATCTTTTACAGAAGTCACTGGTTTGGGTGAAGGTATGGGTTGAGTGCAGAAAATAGAGTCTGGTACTGAGGAGGATACTGGATTGGGTTTTGAGGAGGGAATGGGTGGTAAAGGCTTTCTAATATTTATATTCTGAAATAGAAGACATTTGTTTTATAAATACATCAGTAAGTTAAGCTTTTATAGTCATAAAATATTGTTTGTTTACACAAAAAAAAAGTCTGACTATCGACTATCTTCTTTAGCAAGTCATGAATTCCTGTTACTTTGTGTTTGCGATGTCAACACAGGCCTAGCTGGAATGAACTGCATTTTCTGTGTAAAAATTTATAAAAGCTTTAACAAGCTATCAATTAAAAGAAGATCAAACAGGGCCATAGATAACCACAGGATTTTACAACAAATATTTAAATATTAAGTAAGAAAAAGCCCCCTGGGCTATTAGCGTTCTAGTTAAACACAAGACTTGCTATACAAGAGGCAATCAAATTTACTCAGATTAGATTAATGGAGATATTTTCCAAATTGTTTGGAGCTTATATAATTACTTCAGCAAATAATTAAAAAAATCTTCCTTCTCAGTTTCAATAATATTTATTTGTGACTAAACTGCACATTAATGTTTTTAAAGGTTATTAACTTGGGTTGAACTGATCTGTTAATTCAGATTAACAAATTAACATTTTTACTTTTTACCCAAATCAAATAGATTTAGTTATTTTCAAATATCAACAATAATTTAAACAATCACAATATTTACCTCATATATGGGTGCCTGTTGAACAGATCGCTGTGGAATTGGAGGAGGAGTGTGTGACAATGAAAACCTTGCTGACTCAACATGTTCTGGTGACTCAGATAAATCAGGATTACTTTTAGCACTACGTAGCCTTACATTCTCATATAGTGGTTGATTAGATAACACATCTGTATGGTTTGGTGGGGAATTTGAATATATAACATCAGTTTGTGAGTTAAGAGTTGTAATTTGTTGGTTTACACCATTCAGTCCATTTAATGTAGGTTTTAAACCTGCTTGTGACAAGGATGGTAATACAGGTTTATATAGTCCACTATTTACCATATGTGATGGTAAGTTACCACCCAAATTTGCAACACCTGGTGTAGGTTTGTTCTGACTAGTATCACATTTATCATTAGAAAACATAACACGACTTTGACTCATATCCACTTTCAGACTAACATAATCGCCTTCATCCACATGAGGAATCACATTCGGCACCATGCCATTACAAGATGTTCTAGGTTTGGCTACAGGAGTTTTAAGTTCTCCATCCGATGATGTTATTTCCTCATTCTTCTCCACTGAATTATTTGAAGTGTTGGTATTATCACTGGCTTTAACATTAAAAGCTTCTGTGTCTTGAAATAAGTTTTTTAATTCTTCCATTTCATTGAGTGCCTGTAAATCCAGGTTTTCAAAAGCATCTGTCTCCTTTTCAAACCATGTCAAATCTATAGAAGATGTTTTGTTTGTGGCACTATCAGCAGACGATTGTGAAGTTGAGTTTGAATAAATTGGTGTAGGTGTTAAAATGCTATCAAAATTTGGTCTTGTCAGTGGATTTACAACCATTTGTGACTGAACTGAAAATTCCTGATCAGACTCAGACTCATCACTCGAGTCTGCTTTCGTTGCTTGAGCAAATTCTTCGATTTCTTTAGCACTACGTTCTTCTGCTTCAATTTTTTGTCGTCTGCGAGTTTCTTCTTTAGCTCTTATCCAGGCAAGAACACCCTCTTCTGTTTCAAAGGAATACTGAAGTAGAAAATACATTTAAGTCATTAGAATTAATTATTGGGTCAATTCACCTTTAACATACATGTATTTCTATTTTAAAATCTTAATTAGGATTATGATCCAATTCAACTTTAATATGACTGTGGTTCTGGTGACCCCAGATGGTTATCATTATGTGGGCAAGGGACTATGTTCTACATGTAAATTAATTGCAAGTTGAAGTTTTGAGATGAATGTATCAAGTCCTAGAGAAAGTCTGTTTTAATGTTCGCACCGAGTGGAAGATAACTAATCAGAAACACCACTTTACCATAGTAAGTGTACATGTAGCAATGGACATGGTAAATAAGCTGATAATATTAATACTTATAACCATTGCTATAGGAATATGGTCTGTACATACCAGCCTTCTGAGTTGTCTCAAATAAATTTATGGACAAAGGAAAAGACTAAAATGGAGTGCAAGTTTTTGTCAGCATAACACTTTTGTCACTTTAATTAAGACAACTAAATATATGGTAATTTATATTTATATGATTTTGTGTGTAAGGCAAGACAGGCAGAATTCTGTCCAGACAGCAATGGGTGTTCCACTATTCAAATAAATACACAATTTCTTACTTCTTCATTTAGTTTCTGACATGTTGAAGGTAGGAGTAATTCTGGTGGTATTTTGATCTTAAAAAGATAAAAGAAAAAATATACATACATACATACATACATTATGTTTACAGAGAGGTAAGGGTAATCATTTTATTATTTTCTAATTTTTAAGTTGGTTCATCTTACTTATAAACAAATTGTACAAACACTACTAACCATAATCGGATTCAGAATGCTTGTATGAAATTAGAAATATTCTTAGAATAAATTCATTTCTTTTGTTTTTTTAAACTCACTCATAATTATAACAATAAACAAGATCAGTAGATCTGGGGAATTACCTTTTCTGGGGGTCTGAACTTGGGACCAAGTTTAAACGGTACTCCATCCAGGCAGGAATGACTTGAACCCAAACCTGAAAAATAAATTTATATTTCATTATAGAAGTAGTCTTCCATAGTGAAATACATGTATATCACACTTATCATGATAGCAGATTTTTTAATGTCTAATGTCTTGCCTTTCAGTTTCAATAATAATCATTTTTTACTAAACTGCACATTAATGTTTTTAAAGGTTATAAACCTATTTGATATAGTTAAAAAAATATATAGTTGAATTGGGTTGAACTGATCTGTTAATTCAAATACTGATGGAATGCAATCAATAAAATTAAATGAAGGGAAGTCGCCAGTTTCTTTACTTATTCTAGTTTCTCTTCTGGCTTGATTGTTGATTGTGGGACTCAAAATCAGTTAAATCGCAACACTTGCTCTATATCCATGGACCTAAAATTTTGTATGTTGACATATGTCAACTTTTTAATGTCTAAATGTTTAAGGATCATTTTGGATCAACTGAAGCAGATCAATTGAACATTGAGAACCAGATTTGTGTTAATGCAATGACGTTGCATGGCTTGAGTGTCTGCTATAGTAGACTAACAAATTATTGACATTAGATTTTGACCGCTTGTGCCAACATTACACTATAGTTGTTATGGCCTCTGTAGGCTGTTGTTGATTTTCTTGTGTCAGTAAATTATGCCAAAAGTCAATAGCACATTTCAGTTGCATTATGGTAAGAATAACTCACCTTCAAAAGAATTTAGTGATGTCCCATCAGCCATATCTGAAAGACAAAATGTATAATATGACACTACTGTCAACCATGTGTTACTTTTTCATTTTTTTCAGTCTAACATTTAATTAGTTAGATATTAGTATTATAATTCTAGTAAAATACAAAATAAATTGAGTATGAGATACAAACCTGTCAATATGAACTTTATATTCTAGATGTTGCTTTATTGATGAATATATCCATTTTATCTATATGAGAAAAAGAATAACAGTCAATTCTCCCCACCAAAAAAAAAACATTTCATTGATTTCATCCAGGGTATTTTCATCCTACAATTCTTTAATACCAGTACTATTATTATTATTTAACACTATAACATAACTTCTGATATCATTTTGTATCATCAAAGCTTCGTATAAAATTAATTACAAAAATTATATTATATTATTGAATAATTATGTCGAACTAGGATGAAACTACATGTACCCACGATGTACAATTTCATGAGAACATATCTTATTAATGTACAGTATAACAATTAACCAACCAAACTTTTGTCTTCACATAATGATTAGGCCTACCTCACACCCGTAGCTTTCTTATCTTCTTATTAATAAACTATTTGTACAGTCTAATTTACATTTAGTAGTTACTGTTTCAATATTAAAATATAAGACTACAGGATAGGCTCTGATATTCACAGTTTTTTGTTATATTTATAAATAATCATCATCTCAAGTCAATGACTCAGGCACAAAAATGGGTCGATTAGTTAAATTTAAACATAATCAAATATAGCATCTACTGGTTTGGTTACTCATTGTGGAATTACTGAGCAATAAAAAAAGAAACCTGAGTCACTTATGGCAGAAAATAATAAAATAAATAGGTGAAATATCAGACTTATTATTTTAAGACCCACTATCAGACTAGGCCTAGGCCCTAGTTTCGTAAGGTTTTATAATTTTAGTTCCTCACTCATTCAAAGCCTTTTTATACCAAACAGTCAAATGGACAATGCCAACTATATTGCGGCAAATGGTTCAGTAATCAATGTGTATAAATAGATTATTCTTTGAAAATCTATATTACCAATAACATGGAACAACAATATTATTATTGAACAGAGTTTTCTTCTTTCATGGCTATCTTGTCATCCATTTTGATGTATTTACTTTGACGTCACTTCCAAAATAAAAATAGACGAAATGTATGGAAGGCCGGCGGTATCACGGTGTGGCATGCTTCTCCACAATCTTTTTCACAGAGGACTACGAAAGTCTTCTAGTATTCTAGTTCAATGTTCTAGCGAATATTCACTGCTGATCAGTGTGGCTTCTCCGGGGCAATGGGCACTCGGCAAACCTCGGCAGATTCCGATACCCTACGTCTAGATGTATGGTACTGGAATCTGCGGAGGTTTGCCGTGTGGGGCAATGGGTTGGTTTGATTCACGGGCGGGGATATGTCTTTTACCACCAAAGGCATTTTAGTTCCTACCGAATTGTTACTAAATGACCCCAGACAGTACATAAGTATAAACGTGACGCAATGGGGTGGCGGGACATTTGGCAGAGGATAAGATAACATAGATAGATAGATAATCCTGCCATATTTCAGGAAATAAACAGACGATAAGATTAAATTAAAAAGTTTTAAATATACTGATCGATCATGAGCATTTCATTGAGTATAAGATCGGACTTATTGAGATAATTAAATGCAAAACGTAACTCAGATACGGTGTCTTTATTAGTTTCATCATTTATAGTCAATGCAGATTTCATGGAAGGAGTGTTAATTTCAATTTCATTGATATCTGATTTTGGGATAGAAATAAAATCAGTTAGTAAAATGGTTTTCCCAGCACTTAGTAGATATACAACCATTTTCGTCTTTTACTTTAGGATTATCATTTACAGGGGAATTAAAAAGTTTCCAATACTCTTTAGGATTACGCGATTGAAATAAATAAAAGATGAAATAAAATGTCAAATAAATTTCAATTCTGTCAGTTGGATTCGCAATGAGATTACGACGTGCTGACATCATTTCCCGTATAAGTCGCAAGTTTTGTCAAACCATTTATTTGAACGCGTTCTTTTCTTTTTCATTTCAACCAATGTAATGCTTATCCTAGATGCGTCGATGGGTATTTCTGACAGTACCAAAGTAACTCAACTACATCATTGTCATTGGTTATGTCAAAATTAGTGATCATAAAGTTATTAAGAGCAGATTTATATTTAGTTTTTTGAAGTTCTGAGATAAATATATTATCAGAATTATTTTTCCAAATAAATTTGTTTTGGCGAGATCCAACTTTACCCTTATTAGAATTATTTATTTGAACTTCCACTCGACCGGTCTGCTGGTTTGTTATTACCATTATTCATTAGCACTTGTTCAGTCGGATATAGTTGTATATTGCAAGACACCACACAGAGATCAGTTATGTCAGTTAAAGGGCTATCACGCATAAGATTTGAATGGATACAGAAGAGACAGGTTAAAATATAATCTACTGGGCTAAAACCGGTTGTAATAAATACAGGTACAGGCACCCAAAAGATCATCAAAATATCTACCATTTAGTATTCAAACACTAGTATTAGTATTGCACAAGTGAATTAATTCATTACCACAGGGATGCACCTTTTTTCCATATTATTAATTCTAGACTTAACAATTCAATATTTCTGATATTGACCAGCAGATCGCATATTAGATATGGAAAGGGTTTATTTTGGAAGAGTGAGCAGGTATAAGGACGTCCTTAAAAAATCTGGTCTCGTATTAAGTCCCCGCACCTCTAAAATTACCTCACCTTTTTGTTTATATTTCATTATATCATTTTCAATAATATCAAATAGGTTCGTGTGTTAAGATTGCCAAATTGATGAATTTTGTAGTGGAATATATCTTGAGGCAAGGACAATACCTTGTCTGTGCTGTTACTGCTGTAGAATTACTTTTGAGATTTTTAGCCAGAACATGTCCCTATCCTTTAAGTCTACCACTGTAATCCACGCTGCCAACTTGTTCTTTACATAGATCTTTGGGATATGGCAACCCGATCTTGGACCTGTTCTACTGAAAGTAAATCCAGTAAACCTGGGAAAAATGTCATATAAATAACTTCACATCGATCTGTTCTTGACTACCAAGCTTCAGTAATGTCATGACAATGGAAGAAAACTGAAAGTACTTGTACACTAGTGGTTCCCAAACTTTGTGTATCATGCCCCCCTCAACATTGCAAATTATTATGCGCCCTGCTTTGACATGAAAACAAATTGAATTTTGTAAAAGTATAATATAATATGTACAAAGCTGTAAACAAATGGTCGTCGAGGTGGTGCCAGATGCACGATAAGAGGAGGGAAGGCATGCGTTTCCGACCAAATAAATATTTTTGTGGGAATGCATCTTTAAACGCAGGCCTTTAATATATAATATTATAACGAATGACTATCTACAGATCTTGTCATAGGCGGTGACAACAAAATTGAGCGTGTAGGTGAACTCCGGTCATTATAAGTGGATTTAGTTGAATCATCGGTATAATGTCTTTCCGTGACAAATCAGTTTTGTTGTCGGTATAAAGGGACTCGTTTTGCCAAATTGCCATAGCGTTCAAATGACAAAAATGCGTCTTTTTTTGGAAATTCGTTCAAATTCAGAAATGTACGTGCAGACTAACTGTCTACACCATCCTATTTATAACGAAAAAAAACCAAACAATAACACATTTTTGTTTGATTGCCCACCACTTCCTGCCTGTTTATTGGGATAGGGTAGGAGATTTTCATAGAAAAGGCAGAAGGTAACAAATTGTAGGTCTATGAAATTTTTGAAATTTTGCGAAATTTTATAATTTCACAATTTCACGAGTTTAGGCCAATAATAGGTCTAAAAACAGTAAACTCTTTCTAGACATTTTTATCGACCACTGATTAAACAAGGTGATTTGCATTTAATCAAATTTTGATCTTTAAAACGTCCATCTAATTCATATTAATTAATTACCCTATAATCAGCGAATTTATCAACACCGATTTCCGAAGCGATTAGGCTAATCTCGGGGTGCTAGGCCTATTTGTCGATTTGATCGGGTAATCGCGTGGGGTTTTTTTTTTTTTGGGGGGGGGGGGGGGCAACTATGTCGCGCACAAGAATTGTTTACAGCTAATCGGTGCATTTAACAAACCCCGAAGAGCTTTGAATTGGACTATACTGTCACATTGGTCTCTACTAAATTCCAAACGATTTGGCTAGTTGTTGTTAGTTGTATTTTACGTCCGCTTCCACCGAGGTGATGTCGCAGATTTGGCTAGTCAATAAAACCGCCTTATATCTGCGACCCCACTTAGTTTCCATACAGACAAATTATCCTTTATTAACTCCCTTTACAACGGAAATCCAGAGGTGTGGAAAAGGACTTTTATTTTTGTCGAACTACTTAAACTTTTTATTACGTTTAAAATGAATACATTGAATGGAAACAACGTATATTATTCAACATTAGGTAGCCAATATTTCTGTTGTAATTTTGCTTCTGGAATATCACTGTTGAGGGACACTCGGAATGACAGCACTGCGACTGTGACGGAAGTCGGAAAATATGCGAAGTGGACATTGTCAAACTCATGCCATTTCATCCACTTTTATTGTACTAAAACGTCAAATGTGGCATTGAGGAGGACAGCGCCTGTATGAATATTAAAATTATAATATAAATAAATTAGACCTAATTCATATATATAATAATACCCTAATAGAAATATGATCAAAATGAACAAGGGGCTGGAATAGAATGCGGTTTAGACTTTAACATCACCATACTAATACTTTGGTCATTATGAGAATAACTAACACATAATTATAATATTCATTTCAGCATGCTATGTGGGTGTGCAAGAGACTTTATCTCGATGTCATGTGCCTTTTTTTTTCCAAACGGAAAGTCATGTGACGTGGTACAAACGTGTACCGGACATTCACTTGTTCAATTAAGTACATTCAATATGCCAAGTCTTTTAGTGAGTTTATGGTACCGTACATAACATTGCCTTGCCAGCCAATATATATGTATATTTATTGTCCCTCGCCTTTCGAAGAAAGCAGGGGACTATTAAAATGGGTCTGTCCGTCCGTCTGTCTGTCAGTCACACTTTTTGGGCAACAATACTCTCCTAAGATGAGCATCGTTATCTTAGGTTAAGCAGAGATAAGTGTGCATGATGAAACTTGGTTTATAGTTTCATTATAGGGCATGTAATTCCACGGCAGAAAATAAATTATGCCAAAAAAGAAAATTGATGTATATGAACCAATTTTGTGTTATTTAAGTTCAGAAATGATGCCAGTCAATGAATCTGGTCGAGTTAATTATACGCAAATGCTTTGGTAAAAAGAAACTTATGTCAAAGTCAAAACTTATTTTTCTTACTTTTGATTAAAATTTTTGCAATTTAAATATTTAGGACAGCATCAGTTTATTTTTACATAGAAAATATTTAATATTTGGTTTTTTAACAAAGAAGTACATCTATTTCATCATAAACAACCATTTATATCATATTCTTTACGTCAATTCTGTATACAACAGTTTAAAATATACCCCGATTTACACTGTAATTCCGTTACCATACCTATCGAAAAGATTCAATCATTTTTGATTGCCAAATTTTATAAGTTAGTGTTTCCAAATTTTCTAATTACTAATTGCACAGATATAAGAAAGGTAAGAATCGGGCATCTGCATTAAGTGCTTTTCTTGGAACTGCGGTAACGGAATACAAATCTAAGCGGTTCATTATTTCTATTGTTCTAATAACAAAATTATATATAATTTACAGGATAAACTTAAAAGCAACACTTTATTTAAAATTTATACAACATTAGACTCATTTATGCCAACTCTTTTCAGTAAAGCAAACCACTAATCCTTTTTCTGAACATGAAATGCAAAAAGTGACTAACAACTGTACCAAAATTAAAGTTATCTTAGTGATCACCCATGTCTAAGCAAGGTGTGGTTTCAATGTGTATTACATTGATATATCATATTAATATCTTTATTCATATCAAATTTGCATCTTTGCAACAGTGTTGCAACATTGCTGAGACTCAAGTTCTTTCATGCTGTCAGAACCTGACAGTACCCGACCTTCTATTATTATTCCGCAAACGCTAATATCTTATTAAAATAATTAAATCTAGTGTTTATTAGTTTTGAAACTTATTTTTGTTAATAATTTGATTATACTGATATAGTAGTACCATTTTCATGCTTTAATAACTAGTATATCACTGCCTTGACTAAGTTTGATAATAAGCATTTTCTGCTCAGGGTAAGCAGAGTGATAAGCAAATTGATTGGTCAAGACTTCTGGAGCTCAAAAACTTTGATTCTAATTGAGTGAGAATGGTGAAACTTTGTGTATAGTGTCATTAAATTTGATGATGAGCATTTTCAGCTTAGGCTAAGTAGAGATTTCAATCTAATTGGTTGAGACTTTGGAACACAATACCTCTCCTTCTAATTGAGGTAGAATGTTCAAACTTGGTGTAGATGTCTATTAGGCTAGGTATAGATAATAAGTTTGATTGCTCGATACTTTTCAAAAAAATAAATGTGCAATTAATATGTATCATCTATTTATTTTGGGATTGAAGCGGAGGACATCATCCCCATTGTTGGCTTGTTATTGTTATTATCCATTTATATGTTGCAAGAATTGACATTATATGTGTAGACTTACACTTTTATTTCAGGAAGACATTTAAAGCATGAACTGGGTGGTGTTGAATTTAAATTATCTGATAAATTAAAACCAGGCAAACAGTTTAAGGTACTGTTTCAGTAGTTTCGTTGATGATAGAAAGCATATTTAAATGCACAAAACAAGCCAGATATATCTCAAAAATCATAATATATACTTTTTATACCCCCACATTTTTATGTGGACATATATTGTCGTCGCCCCTGTCCGTCCATCATTCTGTCCAAAATTTGTTTGTGGACACTCTACAGATCACTATTTTTATTCGATTTTGACGAAACTTGAAATACAGGTTTATCTCGGCTTCTTGCGATATTGGCATGTATTGGACAGTAACTTCATGGATTATGGCCCCTGATTGTACAAAAAATCACATTTTCAGCTTGTGGACACTCTAGAGGTCACTATTTGTATCCAATTTTGATGAACCTTGAAATGTATGTTTATAACCTAAAGATCTCATTCATTTCGATATTCACGCAGATCGGACAGTAACGTCCAGGATTATGGCCCCCGATTGTTCAAAAGCCGCGTTTTTAGCTATTGGTCCCTTTAGAGGTCACAATTTTTAACCAATTTATAAAAACGTTTGAAGATATCACCGTTACACCATAATGATGATAGATTTTGAATTTCGTGAAAATTAGACAGAAACTTCTGGACAAAATGGCCACTCCATGTACGCTAATAGTGTTAAAGTACCTGGTATGTAATATCAAGGTTGTGGACCCTCTAGAGGTCACAATTTTGATCCGATTTTGATGAAACTTAAAATGTGTTTATGTAACAAAGATCTTTGTTCCTTTCAATATTCGTGATTATAGGACTGTACTCCCTTTTTTATACGCCCACATTTTCATGTGGACGTATTATGCCGTCGCCCCTGTCCGTCCGTCCGTCCACAATTGTTTGTGGACTCTCTACAGGTCACAATTCTTATCCGATTTCGACGAAACTTGAAATATAGGTTTATCCACAAAAGATCTCGGCTGCTTTCGATATTGACATGTATCGGATCAAAACTTCATGGATTATGGCCCCTGTTTGTACGAAAAATCACGTTTTTAGCTTGTGGACCCTATAGAGATCACAATTTTTATCCAATTTTGTTGAAACTTGAAATATAAGTTTATAACCCAAAGATCTCGGTTCCTTTCGATATTCGTGCATATCGGACCGTAACTTCCTGAATTATGGCCCCTGATTGTACGAAAAATCACGTTTTTAGCTTGTGGACCCTATAGAAGTCATAATTTTTATCCGATTTAAAAAACCGTTCTGTTATTTCACCGTTACACCCTAAGGATGACTGAGTTCAAATTTCGTGAAAATCGGCCCAAAATTGACAGACAAAATGGCCGCCATTCGTTCCCAAATAGCGTAAGAAAATGGTATATCAAGGTTGTGGACCCTATAGAGGTCACAATTTTTATCCGATTTTGTTGAAACTTGAAATGTAAGTCTATAACCCAAAGAGCTCGGTTCCTTTCGATATTCGCGCATATTGGACCGTAATTTCCTGAATTATGGCCCCTGATTGTACGAAAAATCGCGTTTTTAGCTTGTGGACCCTATAGAGGTCATAATTTTTATCCGATTTAAAAAAACGTATTATTATATCACTGTTACACCCTAAGGACGACTGAGTTTGAATTTTATGAAAATCGGCCCAAAATTGACAGACAAAATGGCCGCCGTTCATTCTCAAATAGCGTAAAAATATGGTATATCAAGGTTGTGGACCCTATAGAGGTCACAATTTTTATCCGATTTTGTTGAAACTTGAAATATAAGTTTATAACCCAAAGATCTCGGTTCCTTTCAATATTTGCCCTGAATTATGGCCCCTGATTGTACGAAAAATCATGTTTTTAGCTTGTGGACCCATTAGAGGTCATAATTTTTATCCGATTTAAAAAAACGTATTATTATATTACCGTTCCACCCTAAGGACAGTTGAGATTGAATTTTGTGAAAATCGCCCCAAAATTGACAGACAAAATGGCCGCCGTTCGTTCTCAAATAGTGTAAAAATATGGTATATCAAGGTTGTGGACCCTATAGAGGTCACAATTTTTATCCGATTTTGTTGAAACTTGAAATGTAAGTTTATAACACAATGATCTCAGTTCCTTTCGATATATGCGCATATCGAATTGTAATTTTCTGAATTATGGCCCTTGATTGTAGGAAAAATCACTTTCTTGTTAGCTTGTTCTCTATCCATCTCTTGAAAATGTGGGCGTATCCTGCCTGGCAGCCGCTGGTTATTGCCTCTGATTGTACAAAAAAATCGTGATTTTAGATTGTGGAACCATTAGAGGTCACAATTTTTATCCAATTTTAAAAATTGTTTTAATATATCACCATTGCCGACCAATGAAGGTTGAGTTTAAATTTCAAGAAAATCAAAACGAAACTGCCCGACAAAATGGCTGCAAATACTGAAATAGTGTAAAGTATGTAATCCGGAGGCTGTGGAACTTCTAGAGGTCACATTTTTTGTTCGATTTTGATGAAACTTAAAATATATGTTTATATCCCAAAGATCTCAGTTCCTTTCGATATTCGCCGATTTCAGGTCATTATTTAAGGATTAAGGCCCCTGATTGTACGATAAATCAGGTTTGTTTTAGCTTGTTCTCTGTCCATCTCTTGCAAAATGTGGGCATATCTTGCATGGCAACCGATTGTTTTTATTGTAGAGAGAGAGAAATGAGGTTTAACATCAAATTGTCACAAACCAGGTCATTTCGGGACTAACACACAGTTTAATTTTATTTCAATAATTCTCTTGCGTGTTGGGGTCTTTAGCAGTGGGAGGAAGCTGGAGACACTGAAGAAAACCCACGAGGTTGGACAGGCAACCGAAACCACACAACTTGACTCAATGACATACCGTATGATTTCATGTGCATACGTTAAACCACTAGACCACCCAACCCTGCCATTTTTAATGGAAAACTGTTGGGTACTTGAGCATTTTCAAGTATAAAAAAAACATCTTGGGGAATGGCCTGGTACAATAAAGATAACTGAATTGTATGATTAGTTTTCTAAGACATTTAAACTAGGCATTATGAAAGAAAAAGAAACTATCTTTGAGGGAATTTTTGCCTAAGCAATGACATTTCTGCCAACTCTTCTTGAATATTGACTACCAGTGTGTACATGTGTTTCCAGTTTTTCATTCCATCCCAGCCTCTTCATCCTGCACCACTTATAAGGAGAAACCAAGCTGGGAAATCTCAAGGAACTTTCTCAACCAACACCGTGATCAAATCCAAGAACTTACCCGAGTCATCGTGGCTCTGGAACTACAATGTAGCTAAAAGTGAAGTGGTAGACATGCACAGAAGCAACCATGTAGAATATCATCTTAATGTACTGAAACCAGTCATAGATTATTTGAAAACTCTACATTGTTAATTGGATTTCAGTTTTTAATAATTTTAACCCTAAATCATAAAAAAATCATTTTATATGAAAAAATTTCCATTCAGTATTGTCATTTAATACAAGTTTTTCCTCATTCATATAATTACAGGATTTGAGTGACATAGTAGCTTTGAAATGTAATAGTTTCGAAAAGTACAATGTAAGTTTATTAAACATAAATTTTAATTTCATTATATTTTATATGTGGCAGTTTCTGCACAACAAACATTGCTCGTTATCTGTCATCTGCATTTACAGAATGGTATCATCTGCAGGGTATACTTCCATCTTACAGAGTATAAGTATTTCTAATACTTTTAACACACTACCTCAAACATGCAGTGTTGTACCACTGTATAATGGATGTTGGGGTGTGTTGGTGTTTTTTTTTTCAAATTCACAACTTTTAGCTAGAAACTAGAATGAACATTTATACTTTTTCTATATTTTCAGTATAATTTTGAACTGGAGAAGAGTGTATTGGATGACTTTCAGATTCATGAAATGAACAAAATAGCTATATCTAACTGAATTTTTTCCTGCAGGAATTATTTAAAGACCGTCTTCTTATACTGTTGATATTTCTTTTATGAAACCATGCATTCTGCGTGATGACTATAATTCCTTAAAAAGATTGGCAGAAATCAAAATGAAACATTAGAAAATTTTTGAATCTCTTGTTGGGTTGCATGCATTCCAATTTAAATAGGTAAATAAAGAAACTTAGGAATACTCATGAGAAAAGGTTAGTTGTGAATCTCCATTGCTTGCATGCATTCCTATTTAAGTTTGTAAATATTGAAGTTAAGGAAGAATAATGAGGAAAGGTCACAGTGCTTTAAGTGATATGTTTTATTCTGTGATAGCTGGTGGACGATATGGCTTAGAGCAATATCTAAAAAGGGGAGGTAATAAAAACATACAGTGCTCAGAAGGAAAATCAATTTTAATGTATAGTATCCAGTGTGAAGACCGAAATTTATTTGATTTATGTTTGAGTGTTGGTGTAGATATGTGTTTGCTGGATGTGAAACAAAATACAGCTTTACATTATGCAGCTATTTCCTCTGATATTTATTTTCTTTCCCAGCTTCTAAAATATAATGTCGAACTAAATCATCAAAACTATCAGGGAAATTCTCCACTAATGTTATCTGTCATCAAAGTACAGCCGGAATCGACTATATTATTATTAAACAAGGGAAGTAATCCAAATATAACCAATAAAGATGGGAATACTGCTCTACATTTATTAATTATCGATAATCCTAATTCACATAATCTGGATAATTCAGATTCAAAAGAACATCTTCCTTTGTTGCACGCCTTCATAAATCACCAAGCCAATTGGCAGATTTCAAACTTTGGTTTTGCTGGTGGTTCAACTCCGTTGTTGTGTGCTGTTGTTAATAAGGACCTAACATTAGTAGATAGTATTTTATCATGTATAGACCCTAATACATTTAGTACAGATTTACTACAACTTTACCGAAGTAAAAACCAGTGTTATAAGGAAGTGTTATTATTAAAAGGTGTGAACCCCTGTGTTAAAATCGACAATATCTCTGTAATAGACATCATATTAACTTCAGGAACTATAAATGATATACATTGTATGCTTCAAAATTATGCCAGTGCCACAATGAGTAATACAGGGAATGAGTTATTAGAGTATTGTTTTGGGACAGACGTTAAAAAGTTACCTTCTGTGCTAATAAATATATTAATTAAATGTGGTCTACAGGTAACACCTAATTCTTCTTTTATCAAAGTATCTGGCAAACCTAGATTAGAATTAGATGAATTGTTATCTGATTCCAGTCTTAATATACCAGTTAGTTTAAAAAGCCAGTGTAGGACAGTAATTAGACAATACCTACACATTGGTTTACATGAAAAGACTTTTCAACTGCCGATACCACGAAGTGTTAAAAGATATATTTTATTTTTCAATGAATTCAGTTGTAAATACAGTTATAATGTCAACAAATATTTGAAACATAAAATGATTTTGAAATGAAAATGTACAGATAGTTCCAAAATATACTTCCCACTAATTCCCTTTTCAAGGATAGTTTAGATCAGTTTTAGAATAGACAACATAATGTTCCATCATAATGTCTCATGCCAATGATCTACCAGTATTTAAATTTTACATTTTATGTTTTGTTTAATGATAAAACCTAGTCCTGATTCATGCTTATAGGTCTTTTTTACTTAATAAAATTGAAAATTAAACTATTGTTTGTTGTTTACTGAAAATAGATGATTATATGAACAGTCAAAACTAACCTCTGACCTGTAGAGCGGTTACAACAAGTTTTCTGTGAAAGGGGCAATTACCCCCATGTGCATATTTTAATTATAATAAGCCCCCCCCCCCCCTCCAGAAGACCACCCAGATAAACCTTGTATACTTGAAAACAAATGCCTAAAATACTTGGACCAGTATTGTGCTTTAATGTGGAACGTGTTTACAGTGTTTCGATGACAAGTGCAGTAATAATTATTTGTGGACACTCTACAGGTCACAATTTTTATCCGATTTCAACGAAACTTGAAATAGGTTTATCTCCCTAATACCTAGGTTCCTTTCGATATTGCATGTATCGGACCGTAACTTCATGGATTATGGCCCATGATTGTTCGAAAAATCGCGTTTTTAGCTTGTGACTCTATAGAGGTCACAATTTTGTATCTGATTTTGTTGAAGTAAGTTTATAACCCAAAGATCTTGGTTCCTTTCGATATTCGTGCATATCGGACCGTAACTTCCAGAATTATGGCCCCTGATTGTACGAAAAATCACGTTTTGTTAGCTTGTGGACCCTATGGAGGAAACAATTTTATTCCGATTTAAAAAAAAAAAACGTTTGAATATATCACCGTTACACCTTAATGGACTAAATGGCCGCCCCTCGAACGCAAACAGTGTAACAAATATGGTATATCAAGGTTGTGGATCCTCTTGAGCTCACAATTTTGATCCGATTTTGATGAAACTTGAAATACATGTCTATAACCTACAGATCTTGGATACTTTCGATATTTGAGCATATCGGATCGTAACTTCCTGAATTATGGCCTTTGACTGATGAAAAATCGCGTTTTTAGCTTGTGGCCCCTCTAGATGTCACAATTATTATCCGATTTAAAAAAAAAAAAAAACTTTCGAATATGTCACCGTTACACCGTATTGTTGGTTGAGTTCGAATTTCATGAAAATCGGACCAAAACCGCCAGGCAAAATGGCCGCCCTTCTACGCAAATAGTATAAACATCTGGTATATCAAGGTTGTGGACCCTTTTGATCCGATTTTGATGAAACCTGAAATGCATGTTTATAACCCAAAGATCTTGGTTGCTGTCGACATTTGCGCATATCGGGTCGTAAATTCCTGGAGTCAAAACTTGAGATGAAGGGGTTTTCATTAGCCCATATATACGCGATCATTTTAAAACATTGTACATATTAAGTGAATGGGGTTGACCGTCCTACTATTCTGCTCCGACTGGGCTAATGAAGATGGGCACACACTATGCAGTGTGCTATGAGGGAAATTTTGAACGGACAACCCCCCCCCCCCCCAGTGCACACGGGACCTTCGAACAAATAGTCGTTGTTCCTTGCCAGGCCCTACGACGTACACCACAAGGGGGAACCACGCCAGAAAATCCAGATGAACTTTCTAGGCAAACACTAGGTTCTAACACGAAACCCCCAGGTCAGCGAGCTAACATTTTACTCACTGAGCCACCGCAGCACCTTAAATTTTAGAGGTTATCAGAACACTTCAGGAAATCTGACTATTGTGAAGTCATAATTAAACGACGTCATAATAAAACCCATGACGTTTTGTCTATTGTTCCCCTATTTCTTCAGCCTGTTTAGAGTTAACGGGGCGTCTTTCTATTAATTTCTGTAGCAAGGTTTCATATTTCAACGAATTTTTAGTATAATTTTTCAAATCTGTTTAATAGATCACAGGTAAGAATATATTTCGTTATTTCCATATTATTTTTACTATCCCATCGATTGTCGATAGTTAGTAATAACTTTTCAATTATTAACACACACACAGATAAGCAGTGAATATTCGCCAGGCGGTTACGATCACTGATAAGGATGACATGGATGCGACTTAATGAGCCCCAAATATTAACTTTTTTCCTCCGACAAATTAAATTCTAAAACTTTTTTTTATGTATTAGAAAAATAAATAAAGACGTTTGAAGTATTTGTAAGTAAACATTATTTCCTATTTAGTGTAAATATGTATTAAAATGAGTAAAAGGCACCATTCTGCCCGAACCAGTAACGTCTTATGTAAACAATGCAAAACTTGTGTAGAATCCGGGTCCAACAGGAATAGGCCTATAAAAACAATGGTTTGAAGGATCCGATACGGAAGTGTCCTTCACTAGATAAGTAAAAAAAACAAAAGCGACACTAACACTGTTTTCATCGTCAGTTCTATGATTAAACCAACCTTTCGAAGAGATAGGGCCTACAGGATTTTAAACATGCAGTAAGAAATGTATTACATGTACTCTGCACTATTATGAGTAACTGCACCAAGAAACAATTCGCAATTCGCAAACGTCTCGACTGCAATTCATATAATATTATTTATCTGATTACCTGTATCAAAAGCAACCAACAATACGTCGGAGAAACTCAACAAAAACTCAAAGAGCGGATATCTGGACATAGATTAGATATTAAGAGTGTATCCGCGAGAAGACCATGCAAAAATCTCAAAAAGTGCTAAGATGGGGGGGTCGGAAGTTTTTGATCAAACTTATGGTATGACACCCCCTAGGGGCAAGAGGTAACATGCTGAAGTGGTTACAGTCTGATGTCGCTCTAAAGGACTGTACAGGAATTATTCATTTTATGGGTAAAATTGCGGTTTTCACATGTGTATTTATCACCTTTTTTAAGCACAGTCTGCATTCTATGGTGGAATAGCAACCATATATATATAATTTTGACCCTGTCTGATAAAGCGGGTGGTCAACTTCTACCTCAGCACTAATTTGAAAAAAAAAAATCAGTACATACTAATTTTGTGTGGACTTGTTTTAGGGTACCATATTCACATTGTCCTTATAGTGCAGAAAAAGATACACTGTAACTTTTTCTTTCATGGTCGCAAGTAGAATTTCTTTGGATGGTTTTGAAGTGCTAAGCACATAGTATCAATAGGTGTAAAAAATGACCGGAATGCAACATACTTAAAATATACAGCTTATTGAAAAGTGCTAAAAAAAGCTTTTGTGATACATTTTTTTGCGAATTTAATTAGAGAAATAAAATTTTTGACTTTAATACGTTTTCATTATATCCATAGCCATTATTTGTACCCTGTTGTACTCTATATAAGTGTGTATTTGTATTTATTGTATATTTGGTATTGTCGTATTGTCCCTTTAACATATTTGTTGTATTGTCTCTTTAAGATTTCATTTTCAAACAAGTTACCGAAAATGGCTACAAAATGTTTAATTTCAGAGCATGTTTCCACTATTCATTTTGGGACACATCCACTGATTTCTACAATACAGAAATGTGGAAGCTTAAATATTAACGGCAACGTGGCCTAATTGCGTCGAAGTGGGTGACATTGAACAGGGTAGTATGGTAGCTACAGCTCTGGGGCACCGTCAGCTGCACCTTCAGGGCCGGATTTAGAATAAGAGAGGCCCTAGGCAAACCCCCTGAACAGGGCCCACGACATGGACCTTGGGGCCCTGGGACAAGCATGAACGATTACAGGCCTTTGAAAGTATTTTTTTTCAAGATATTTTTATAAAACAGATACTAATGTATTTTAGGGCTGGTAGTAAACACCAGATGAATGAAAAGGAAAATAAATTGTTAGTTTTTTTTAATCTACTACGGTTAATTATATCCAAAATAGGGAAATTACAGGTTAATTTCATGGGTTATTGTTTCCTTTACCTAGTTTTTGTCAAGTCGATTCCGGTCATTTTTATTTTTTGTATCAAATGTTGGGAGGTTGCTTGTTCACGTGAGCATAAATTTTTTAAAGCCACCCCATGAAAGAAGTAGCTATAGGGCGTCAAACTTTGGGTGACGAAAAATGGGGAATTTAGACAGGCTTTGATATCCAGTTCGTATACAGATCTCGTTCGCCAGAATCGTCTGAAGTTAATATTGTGGTAACAGCACTGGGTCATCGATAAACTGTGTGAGTTTGGTCTTTCTGCTACGTATAGTAAAGGTGTAAGGACTTGCCAAAGTTGGTAATTGAGAAAAGACAGATTTTGGCAATTTCACCATATGTAAAATGTTTTTTCACCAGACTTCCCGATTGCCAGACATTTCAGCTCCTCTAATCATAATATAGACCATCGCTCGAGTCACCGCCTTTGACCAGCTCCATAATGCCACCACCCATTCACTTTTAAATAAAGAAACATTTTGGATTAGAACTCTTAAAACTCTTGAACCTACTGGTATTAATAATAATCCTCAAACCATCTTTCCCATTAGTGATTTTTAGACTGTCCTGACAAGGACAGCTGTCTAGTCGTTCGGTTGGGACGAAAAACCGAGGTCCCGTGTACACATTGGCGTGCACCTAAAAGATCCCTTAGCAGTTGGAATTCGATATAAGAGTAGGCGATAGTGCCGCTGCCCGGGCAAAATTTCCCTCATAGCACACTGTATGGCGTATGTCCGTCTTCATTAGCCCAGGTTAGGAGCAGAACAGTAGGACGTTAAACCCCATTTCATTTCATTTCGAATTTCGTGAAAATGGCCGCCCCTCGTACGCAAATAGTGTAAATATATGGTATATCAAGGATATGGACTCTCAAGAAGTCACAATTTTGATCCGATTTTGATGAAACTTGAAATATATCTTTATAACCCAAAGATCTTGGTTCCTGTCGATATTCGCGCATATCGGGTCGTAACGTCCTGAATTATGGCCCTTGATTGTACGAAAAATCGCTTTTTGTTTAGCTTTTTCTCTATCCTTTTCTGCAAAATGTGGGCGTATCCTGCCTGGCAGCCGCTGGTTTTAAAATTAATATATGATTTATTTTGAATGATACTATTCCTTATATATATTTAATGATAATTGTAAAATGATTTACTTTAATTTCGTAACCTTTATTTAATTATTCTTATTAGGCTGATTTCTACAGGAAACTTTACGAATGCATGCATTAGAAATAAAGGAAGAAGATATAATCCGAAAACACAGTCTATTGATGACGAGGAGAGGGTTAGATACCGGTGCGGTGAAAGATCTGTTGTGGACCCTGATGTTAAAGTTCTGGTAGATAAAAGACTTGAATCCATCTCACGGGCCAGTCCTAAAGATCAATTGCTCGAATCCATCAAAAAGGTCAGAGCCAGTAACTCCAAGAGTAAATTGAATGGTTACAGTATGGTAAACAGACACATTGTATTCACCATGTACCAATATGGATGGATATACTACTTGTAAAATCATAAATAGCTTATTCGTAATAGATGCGAAACACAAGATTGTGGTCAGTAGAAAAAGAGACTCAGAAATCGACCAAAAAGATGGATTGGAATTGTGATCTACTGGCGACAGTATATGAATAATACAACTTGTAAACCTATGAAGATCTCAGACTCTAGCGGAAGTCCACTGCTACTAAACAAGATCACCCCCAATACAGCTCGATGCGCTTCCAGCATATTTTCACTATAACCAACAGATAATTATCAATGCATAGCCCCGCCTGATTCTTCGTCATATCTTTTGAAACAGACGACCATCGTGAGATCAGACCCCACAACAATAACCGATAGACCTATTACAACCAGTGGCTTAAAACAGCAAAAAAGCAAAGAAAGGGGGTCAACAACCTTCAAGAAACAGCAATGTTAAGTTCCAGGGAATTTATCCGCAATAATATGACCAATATTCAACAAATTTGAAGAAGCGATACAGAAAAAATTGTTGAAGAAATGAAGTCGATGCAGCCAACTAGAGTCATCTTTTATCACGAAATACACCATTAAAGATGTTTCCACTGCGAAAGACGCGTTTTGATATGAAGATAGTTTGGGGAAATATGCCAAGTTGCGTTCATTGGGAATAGTTCCGAACTTGTAAAGAAAATGTTAACAAAATAAAAACCAAAAGCTAAAACTCATGATTTGCTGCTCGGAAAACACCACTCACCAGCTAGGTCAACAACCACAACTGCAGTGATGCCTAGATCAACTATGCAAGCTAAAGCTATTTCCATAAAAAATATCGAACAGTCAGACTGTACTACGAAAGCATCTTCCACTAATCACTAATAGATCATCTAGTCTTTACTGTAGACAAACGATCGTCGGTTCCAAAGATAAGATGAGTAACAACAGACTGTTTCAATGGCATTTAGTAATTGAACTAGAGTATACAGGTCACAATTCTATGGAATACAATTACTGCTTTTTACTGAGCGACGTTTCGACTAGGCTTCTCTAGTCATTATCAAGCTATGATAAAAAATGAAAATATGACAGGACAATATATACATGTACACCACAATGCTAAGTTAATGATGACAAACCAGGGATGTAACTTAATTACGTGTACCTAATGGTAATCTGATTTAATTGTACGCTAATAAGTAATAATACCAATTAACCTAAAAAATTGACTAATTGATTAATGGATAAGTTGTTGTGGAGTATACACAGTGATTAGTGGGTTTTAATAATACAAACGTTGCAAGAAAATGAAAATTGATGAAATGTTATCAACGACCCCTTTCACTGAAATAAATACAAATGGTAAAAGAATAGATTGTTGTGGAGTATTTACAACGATTTGATGAGGTTTTGATAATGACAACATCCCACGAAGATGAGATTTGATTTGTGTTATAACCAAATTAATTGATATGTGGATGTTGATGCGAGTGATTACACTGATATACGAAAAACCCTTAGAACAATGACTGCACAATGATCAATAGTCCCCTGAAGGTTGACAATTTAAAATATTGAGTGGTACTTCACTGGATGTTATGGTGATGTAGAAAAGCAGGGTTAGAAATATTGAGTGCATTAAATTACAATAACCGCAGGCCTGAAAAGCAGAAATGCCTGAAAAGCAAAAATAGTTGGGAATTATTAGTTGTCATTTTTGCATATTATGATGGTTATTACAAACTTAAAGTTATTACTGGAATATTGATAAGTATTAAATATGATAAAAAAGAAAAAAGTAGAATTATGCTTAGCCTTGATTATGTGATAAGAATATCATACGCCCTGGGGAGGAACAATCCTTGATCTCTGTTCATCGTTGGTTTGTGTCGTCGTATATGAATGGCTTCATGTAATCGGCGCGCTCTCTTGTTGCTTATATTCTTGCATAGTGGTTTTACGTTGGACCATTGGACTCTGTGGCGAGGGTTGGAGTTCAAATGTTCAGCTACAGCTGAGTTGTTGGTTGCTGCTTTCGACTTGTGGTCATCTATCCTTTTATTTAATGGTCGCTTTGTCTCCCCGATGTATGCAATCCCACAATTGCATACTATTTGATAAACACATCCCTTTGGTTGTGGTGGTTGTGTAGGATTTTGTTTACCATTGGCTCTTAATATATCTTTAGTGCTGTAGCTTTTTGTGAAAGTTACATCTATTTCTGGTTGTTGCATTAGTAGCCGTTTGATTTGGTAGGAGACTTTGCCGTTGAAAGGAAGGAAGATTCTGACTGGGGCAGTCGGGGTTTTTGGTTTAGCTGCACTCGCCGACATTAATCAATTAGTCAATTTTTTAGGTTAATTGGTATTATTACTTATTAGCGTACAATTAAATCAGATTACCATTAGGTACACGTAATTAAGTTACATCCCTGGTTTGTCATCATTAACTTAGCATTGTGGTGTACATGTATATATTGTCCTGTCATATTTTCATTTTTTATCATAGCTTGATAATGACTAGAGAAGCCTAGTCGAAACGTCGCTCAGTAAAAAGCAGTAATTGTATTCCATAGAATTGTGACCTGTATACTCTAGTTCAATTACTAAATGCCATTGAAACAGTTTATCAGACATCAGTATGGAGATGTGGCAGTCAAACTCATTGATCAGATACGAAGAACAGAAGGAAAATATGTACATGTATGTAATAATCTTACTTTCTTGATGCGATGCAGGGATGCCGATATAGTACCTAAGGGCCTAATTATCAAATCACCAATCACCTCACCTGCTGCATCGAAAATACTCGCCAAAGCAAGCAAATGCTTGGTTCGCGAGAGGATCCAGCACAATAGAAATGAGAAGCACCGCTTATTCACTCTTTCTGAACAACAGCGTATTCAGCTCCAATCCATACTGTCTCCTAAAGATTACGACACAGTGAGAGAAAAACAAATCAGTTCGAATGCCCTGTTGGATGGAACTGTCAGAAAGCGGCAGGTGGATAAATTCAACAACCTCAGATCTTCATTACCACAGCGTCCAGTTACAAATAGTACCAGACAATCAAGAGAAGAATACTTAACGAAAACAGTAGTCAACCTTAGTGATCGAGACTTAACCGATGACGAAATTACCATTATATCAAGGGGATTAAAGTTTGCACCGACCACAAAGTCCCTGAACCATGACACCTATATTGTCAACATTGAGAAAGGATTACGTCAACTCGCTCCAGGTGGTAAAGTCGATTACCTAAGGCACCAAATAACTGAAATACTAGCAAAGGCATCTACCAAGCAGCAGACGACCAATGTGTCCCGCCAAGAAAGGAAAGCCCTCAATGACCTAAAAGACGACAGATCTATCACAATTGTTTCCGCCGACAAGGGAAAAGCAACAGTCATCATGAATACTCACGAGTACCTCACAACGGTCAACGGTTTACTCCAAGATCCAGCAACATATAGAAGAATCCGCAAAGACCCAACAAACGCGCACAAGGACAGCCATGAAAACTTGCTTAAAAAACTAAAAGAAGACAAACAGATCTCTGAAGCTCTCTATTACAAGCTCAGACCAAACCACCCTCGACCACCTTATGCCAGGGCTACTATAAAAATCCATAAAAACCCCATGAAAGCCCGTCTGCTGGTGTGTTCTCGAGATTCAGTCTTCTACAACACAGCCCAATATTTATCAAAACTACTTTCCTCACTTGGCACAACTGCATCGTCCTTCATCAAAGATTCAGGTGAATTCTGTGAGAAACTGCAGAATATTCAAAACCCCGGGAGGATGGTCTCATATGATGTTGTAGATTTGTTTACAAATGTACCAAGGGAAGAGGCCCTGAAGATTCTACGCAAGCGCATAGAAAGTTTAGAAAACCCACTAGAGACTTCCCTATCAACAGACAACATCATACTCTTGTTGAAACAATGCATCAATTCAACATATTTCTCCTGGGGTGACGATTTTTACGAACAGACCAATGGATTACCCATGGGAAGCCCCCTCTCCCCTTTAATTTCAGAAATATTTTTAACTGATTTAGAAGAGAAGGCGCTTCAAACATCCACCGTAACCCCAACATGCTTCTTTAGGCAAGTGGATGATACCTTTGTTATTATCAATCAACAAGATGATCCAGAAACACTGTTACAACACCTCAACAGGCAACACCCACGTATAAAATTCACAATGGAAACCGAAAATGATAACCAACTACCTTTCCTCGATGTTTGTGTATCTAAAACCAACAACTCGATCCGCACCAGTGTCTATAGGAAACCAACTCACACCGACCAATACATTCATTTCAAATCTAATCACCCGAATAGCGTCAAATCGGCCACAATTTCAACTCTGGTGAACCGTGCGAAAAAGATATGTGATCCTGAGAGCCTCTCCAAGGAAATTGATCATCTCAAACATGTCTTCACAAATTTCAACGGCTATCCAGGGAAGTTTGTGACAAACGCCATCAACAAGACCCTGTCGGCGAGTGCAGCTAAACCAAAAACCCCGACTGCCCCAGTCAGAATCTTCCTTCCTTTCAACGGCAAAGTCTCCTACCAAATCAAACGGCTACTAATGCAACAACCAGAAATAGATGTAACTTTCACAAAAAGCTACAGCACTAAAGATATATTAAGAGCCAATGGTAAACAAAATCCTACACAACCACCACAACCAAAGGGATGTGTTTATCAAATAGTATGCAATTGTGGGATTGCATACATCGGGGAGACAAAGCGACCATTAAATAAAAGGATAGATGACCACAAGTCGAAAGCAGCAACCAACAACTCAGCTGTAGCTGAACATTTGAACTCCAACCCTCGCCACAGAGTCCAATGGTCCAACGTAAAACCACTATGCAAGAATATAAGCAACAAGAGAGCGCGCCGATTACATGAAGCCATTCATATACGACGACACAAACCAACGATGAACAGAGATCAAGGATTGTTCCTCCCCAGGGCGTATGATATTCTTATCACATAATCAAGGCTAAGCATAATTCTACTTTTTTCTTTTTTATCATATTTAATACTTATCAATATTCCAGTAATAACTTTAAGTTTGTAATAACCATCATAATATGCAAAAATGACAACTAATAATTCCCAACTATTTTTGCTTTTCAGGCATTTCTGCTTTTCAGGCCTGCGGTTATTGTAATTTAATGCACTCAATATTTCTAACCCTGCTTTTCTACATCACCATAACATCCAGTGAAGTACCACTCAATATTTTAAATTGTCAACCTTCAGGGGACTATTGATCATTGTGCAGTCATTGTTCTAAGGGTTTTTCGTATATCAGTGTAATCACTCGCATCAACATCCACATATCAATTATTTTGGTTATAACACAAATCAAATCTCATCTTCGTGGGATGTTGTCATTATCAAAACCTCATCAAATCGTTGTAAATACTCCACAACAATCTATTCTTTTACCATTTGTATTTATTTCAGTGAAAGGGGTCGTTGATAACATTTCATCAATTTTCATTTTCTTGCAACGTTTGTATTATTAAAACCCACTAATCACTGTGTATACTCCACAACAACTTATCCATTAATCAATTAGTCAATTTTTTAGGTTAATTGGTATTATTACTTATTAGCGTACAATTAAATCAGATTACCATTAGGTACACGTAATTAAGTTACATCCCTGGTTTGTCATCATTAACTTAGCATTGTGGTGTACATGTATATATTGTCCTGTCATATTTTCATTTTTTATCATAGCTTGATAATGACTAGAGAAGCCTAGTCGAAACGTCGCTCAGTAAAAAGCAGTAATTGTATTCCATAGAATTGTGACCGAGTAACAACAGATAAGAACGCCTCTAAAGAAAATCTCAAAGTTATTTAGAACGTCAACGCTGCTCCGCTTCCTAATTTATTAAAGGGGCAGTATGGCTATCAATATAAATAGAAATGAATATATTGAAAATTTCACTCAAATTACTTTATTTAGAGTCACGTTATCAATGTTTGTATTTTTGAAAAGATGCGTGCATTGATTGTAACCACCGTTCTGGTCTAAGCCTGGCTTCCACATTTTTAAATTAAATCATTAAGTATGGCCGAGCCGTTCTAATCTACTTAAAATGTTGATTATGGTTTTATCATGTTAACAAATGTCTAATTAATAATTAATATAACATTTAAGGTCCAAAGAAAGTCTTACAATAGGAAGATTTAGCTCTTACACAATATCTGTTTAAACTCTGTTCAAACTTTACTAAATATTTTTAAACCCGGGTCACCTTCCATTAAACAAACAAAACGCCCGTACACTGGCAAAGAGAGAAAATTGCAACCTGTATTTGTAAATATTCTTTGAATGGCATTTATTAATGGGAACATACTCGAATATGACGAATAACACACTATGGAGAAACCAGAGTAATTGTTATCCATAAATAGTGTGTTATTTGACTGTATTTGAAAATTTGATGACATCAAGAAGCAATTTAAAAGCCGTGAGGGTGGGGGTGGATGGCCGAATGGTTAGCACGTGCGCGTTGTATCATACGGTCTGTCATTGAGTCAACTGTGGGGTTTCGTTTGCCCGGTTGTACGTGACAAGGAGTAGGGTCGCCTGTCCAACTTGAACCTCGTGGGTTTTCTCCGACTGCTAAAGACCCCTACGTGCAAGCCAATTATTGAAATAAAATTGAACTATGTGTTAGTCCCGAAATGCCCAAGTTTGTGTCGAGTGGACGTTAAACCCCATTTCTCTCTCTCTCTCTCTTCAAAGGCCGTTTCATCCCCATAATATTGGGTCAACTGGCGGGGTTTCGATTTCCCGGTTGTACGTGACAAGGAGTAGGGTCGCCTGTCCAACCTCGTGGGGTTTCTCCGGGTCCTCCGGTTTCCTCCGCGCAAGCAAGTTATTAAAGTAAAATTGAACCATGTGTTAGTCCCGAAATGACTTAGTTTGTGTCGAGTGGACGTTAAACCCCATTCATCTCCTCTCTCTCATCCCCATAATAGGGATTTCTAAATTTATATCTTTGAAGCATTTAAAAAAAAGTTCATCATTATAAAGTGACATTGTTGTTTAAGCAGTAATAGAATACAGATCATCAGTATATAAAATTCTCCAGTCACTTGTCTTTAAAAGAAAAAAGAAAATCAGCATCGATTCCCCGGTTGTACGTGACAAGGGGTAGGGTCGCCTCTCCAACCTCGTGGGTTTTCTCCGGGTCCTTCGGTTTCCCCCCACTGCTAGACCCCTACGCGCAAGCGAATTATTGAAAAAAATTGAGTCATATGTTAGTCCCGAAATAACTTAGTTTGTGTATAGTTGCCTTTAAACTCTCTCTTTTCCGGCTTGTTTCTCCCTTGTCAGTGATGCTGGACAGAGGGCCTGACAAGTACAGTTGTCTAGTCGTTCGGGTGGGACGCAAAACCGAGGCCCCTTGTACACATTGGCGTGCACGTAAAAGAACATTATCCCAGTTCGGAGTAGAACAGTAGGACGTTAAACCCCATTTCATTTCTCTCTCTCTAAATTTCAGCACTCCGACCAACCATCAACCCGTGGAAGAGCGAGTCGTATATATCAACATAATGGTATTATGGTCCCGACCAGGGCCCTGTTTCACGAAATTATAACTAAAGATAAAATCCAAATTTTAGTAGATACTTCAATTTTGATTGGCTAAGCACTAAAATCAATCTAATATTATCCAATCAAATTACTAAAATTTGGATTTTATCTTAGTTAAAATTTCGTGAAACAGGCCCCAGGTGCTCAATCACCAAATGATCACGCAGTAGCGACACCAAACGACTTCATAATTCTAAATTCGTTGATGTTCATGCTTAACGTGTAAAGCATCAATGAAGAAGCTGTTTTTCGTCTAAATAATAGAAATGAGATTAAATAGAATTAAAATTTACACTGAACAACTAAAGAAGTTGGATTATACATTGTCTTAACTTAAAAGTTACATAGACGTTAGAAATGAACATAGACATGAATAGAAGTTAAAAATTACATGAACAGAAGTTAGGATTAGACTATAGCATGTTAAAATTTTGAGTCTAATATAATAGTCTAATAGCATCACTTCGGTTCTATCGTCAATCACTTTCAATTCATCATTCACCTCGATCTTAAAACTGTATTTGGAATATCTAAATCTTCTTTGCCAGTGTCACAGTCTCCGGGCCCGTATCTACAGGGGGGCGCGGGGGGCATGGACCCCCCCCCCCCCCCGCTCAGAAATTGCTAACAATCATTAAAGTATACACAGTTCCTGGCCGGTATAAATAATGAGCAACGTCGCTCCATGACGTACATGCGCCATCGTAACTTGGTTCCGTTGGCATTTGAACGAAGACGAACTAAAATGATTGACATGGACAAATTTATTACCAAATTTCAACCAAAACACACGCGACTGCAACTATCATGAACTAACTGTTTGAAGCCATATGCCAGGAGCGAAAAAATTATTAACATTTACCAGTACTGAGTACTGACAAAAATTTAGCGGTATTTATTTAAAACGCTATGCTATCAGTATGCGCATATTAATCCCACGGTATCTCATTACTTTATAAACCATTTTTTTTGTACTAATCTAAAATAGTTTTAAATAAATTAAAAAAATCACGATTTTTTTTTGTTTGAATACTTATTTTAAAATGCTTATTAGACGCCTAGGTAACTACATAGCATGATGATTACAAGTCTGTTAGAATGACTTTTCCGAAAATTTCCTCAAAATGTTCGCCCCCCTACCGAAAGGTAATGCCCCCCCCCCCCCGCTTAATGGTGTCTAGATACGGGCCCGACAGTCTCATGTGCCCCACACTCGACAAGTGAAACCTAGCTCGAAAACCCGCTATGCTTCTTCTGTCCATGCCGGGATCCGAACCTGGGTATGTTGTGGGGCAAGTCAGTTGTGGGTTACAGTGTATTTACATTTTGCAATGGCAAATTAATATCTTAATGAAGTTTAACTCCTGTATTCATTCTGTATAAGTTCAGACAACTTAAACTTTGAACAGTTTAGAAGGCGGTCGAGAATATGGCCCAAAATGAACTAAATTGTTTCGTAATTAGATTTCGTACAAAGGTGCCCTGTCACTACGGCATACGCCATTTGAAAGCGCGACCGATTTGACCTCGGTGGTCAAACAATATTAGACATGTCACTGCATATGAAAAGAATTCGGTAATTTTAAGCCACCTGACATCATTTTGAAATAGAACAAATTAAATTGCATATCCAAAACTACAAAAAAGCACAAAAAACAACATGAAAGCGCATATTATGTAAAACAAGCCAATGGTTAGGCTGAAGTCGCCCGCCAAACTGAGAACTACATTTTTATCTTTTTATAAAACATCGATCATTTTGCTTATCAGTGCTTACAGGGGCATTAGGTAAGATTAGATAAAGAGCTGACAGTTCTCGCTATAATAGTTAAAAATATAGATAATGAAAACAGAAAATGCTGAAAATTTCAGCCAAATTGCTTCACTCTGAACCAAGATATCAACGATTCAATTTTCGGCAAGCCTCGACCATTATTACAAACGTTGGTTCTATAATTAACAAAATCTCGATTGTCCAGTTTTACGTTAAATTATCCATCACAAAATGTATCAGATACACTAAAGATCGCAGGCTAACGATGGCATTAAGAGTTGATTATGGCCTGGATCAGTTAATTAATGTCTAATTAATAATTTAGATAACATTTCGGGCCTAAAAAAACACCTGCAATAGGCAGATTTAGCTCTTGCATAATACATGTTTAATGTGAGCAGAAAACACCAAGTTTCACTACTCTCACTCAGTTGGAATCAAAGTCATCATGTCGCAAAACATCGACGAAGAAAATGTTCATTATTGAACTTGGTCAAGGTACTGATGTAACGAAACTATAGGAAATGCGCATTATCGAACTTGGTGTAATGATATACGCCAAGTTTCACCATTCTCACTCAATTAGAATCAAAGTTATTGTGTCCCAAAAAGTGTAGCAGACAGGCGGACAGACCCATTTTAATAGTCCCCTGCTTTCTGCTTTCTTCGAAAGGCTGGGGACAATAAATAAGAAATATGTTGTAACAGTAATGATATTCATGATATCTAACTAACACTACTACATTTAATAGAAAACAAATTGTACAACAAGAGCAAAAACAGTCCAGCTGAGCAAACATATAAGCTAATAGGATTCAATTCAAACATTATTTACAGAATTACGAAGTTCACTAAAGTAGCCACATTGTTGACAGCTATCCGGGCTTTAGCTTATGTCCGTCCGAACTTCAATTTCTACATTCTGTAAAAGAAAAAAAAAACTTTATTGAATTACATCATAATTTTATGGTTTTAAAAGAGCCATACCTCTTTGAGTAGAGTAAAGGTCAAAGTAAAGTGTTAAATTAGGTTGATCTATGTGTTGTTTTTTTTTCGGAATGTAGAGAGGACATGTACTACCGGTATATATGATCAAATTATTTGAAACCCGCGATTGTTTACAATTTCCAGTTTCGTATTTGGCTAAACTGCCAACCAATATTTTACACGTAGACCGATACCGACACCGACTTCGCAAAGTCCATGGCAAAACAAAACAACACATCAAACTTAAAGATCCATTATGTCAGAGCCAAATCTGCCTATTGCAAGTCTTTACTGTGGCTTCAAATGTTATAAACTATTATTTTGCCATTTAATTTATTCACATGACAAGCCTATAATCAACTCTAGAAAATCTGATGGCGGAATGAAACACGATCGCTCTTTATAATTTAATAACTTAATTTAAAAATAGCGAAGCGAGGATGAGTCTCAAGTACCGTTTCTACGATAATAAACAATCTATGACACATCTTGTCAAAACTTTAAACAGTGATAACTTCGCTTAGAATAAAGTAATTTATTAAATGAAATTTTCAACATATTCATTTTGCATTAGGCTATCTATCTATTTTTGAACTATTTGGCCTATAGCAAGAACGATCAGCTCTTTATCTAAATCTTACATAATGTATCTTTATAATTGAAGTTACTCATTTTAATTTTTACCCAAATTCAATTAAGAGGTCTATGGGGCGCCGTTTGTAAATTAATTATTTAGCTTTTTATATAGCAAAAAACACTAGATTTAATTTAAATTCATATATATAGTTAAATCTCGACTTTTGTGCAAATTTTTCACTTTTAATATTTAAACTAAAAATACAACAAAAACTGAAT
This sequence comes from Patella vulgata, assembly GCF_932274485.2. Lineage (NCBI taxonomy): Eukaryota > Metazoa > Mollusca > Gastropoda > Patellidae > Patella > Patella vulgata. The sequence goes on along the minus strand of NC_065882.2, from coordinate 25,389,910 downwards.
ATTTAACATATAATATAATATATAAATATTTCTTGATTTGTCTCTATTTTCATATTTAACATTTAGCATTGAATATTCAGACCAAAACAAGAGATTTGATGATATATAAATATTTAGTTAAATATTTAGTTAAATGTTTAAACATTTAGCTAAATATATATTTAGTTAAATGTTAAAATATTTAGTTAAACATTTATATATTTAGTTAAACATTTATATATTTAGCTAAATAATATATATTTAGCTAAATATTTATATATTTAGCTAAATATTTATATATTTAGCTAAATATTTATATATTTAACTAAATAATTATATATTTAACCAAATAATTAGCTAAAAATATAGTTAAATTTACAAAGCGCAACCGTACCACGCCGTTTGTAAAATAATTATTATTGTAAGCGATTTCACACTAAACGATGACGTAGTGTACAACTTTCCATTGACTGAAAAACACAGTACTACCTGGTACCTGAACGTTCAGCTTAGTTCTTACACCCGCAATTCGTTAATAATGCAAGTTCGTGGTCAGCTTCCATTTCTAATTGCTAGTAGGCCTATTGTGCCAAGGCTCACGTGTCGGGTACACGTCATCATTTTATGCGCAGTTTTTTGTGTCGCTTACGATAATAGAAATATTGCCGGGACCACAAATATATATTTAGTTAAATATTTATACATTTAGCTAAACATATATATTTAGCATGATATTTATATATAGTTAACTGTTTATATATTTAACTAAATATATATATTTAGTTAAATGTTTATATATTTAGCTAAATCTTTATATATTTAGCTAAATGTTTATATATTTAGCTAAATGTTTATATATATTTAGCTAAATGTTTAACTTTAGATTTTTCAGTGATTTAGTATTTAGCATTTATACCTACGAAAAACAGCACATTTAGCTATATATTAAACTAAGCGATGTGAAATCAAGATATAACATTTAAAGTTTTTTTAAAGACCAATAACTCGACTTTTAGCTACAATATTTTTTGATATTTACATATATGCCATTTTTGTTCTAATATTTATCTAAATATATATATTCGGAGTTAAATCTAATGTTTTTTGCTATAAAAAAAATTAAATAATTATTTTACAAACGGCGCCCAATAGAGGTCTAGTCATTGTAAGACCGCTGACTGACAGCCGAATGTATCGCCCCTATATGGAAATAAGGACACCTCTGGATTGAACGGGAAACAAGCAGAAATTCCGCGAAAACATGGACCTGTCACCTTGTCAAAGTGTGATATTGCAAAACTCTTGGCTATTTTATAAACACACAGGGACACACACCTCATTTGTAACAGACGTAATATCAGGCGGTAACTCAACATGGGTGCCTTTATTATATCTAACTGATGCATCGTTGTCTCGGTGTCCTCTGTTGGCCATACATGTAGCTAGATTTGACATGGATTTTCTGGCTCTAGTTGCAAAACTCCTTAATCTCTCCATTCCTGTACGTCGGTGACGAAAATTGACATTATATTCGAGGCTTTCTTTGAATGCCGCTTGTTCCCTTTCCAAGGTATTGACAGGACTACATGGTTCTTCGACAAGTTGGCCATGAGACTTTCCTATTCGACTGCTGAATCTGTCCCATTTTGGTAGACGAAAATCGGGAAAATGTAGATCTTTAAAAACTCTTTTAGACTTCTTTTCCTCGTGTTGGGACATGCCTTTGTCGATAGCGTCTATGATGGGAGACCCTTCTACTAACGGTACTAAAGATACAGGTTCTATTTCGATCGGTTTGTGTTCTTCTTCTGATTTTCTTTTCACTTCAGATCGAGGTTCTATTTCGACCGGTTTCGGTTCTTGTATCTCTAATTTTGTTTTTATTTCGTTATCGCCGGTAATAACTTTGTCAGTGACAATATTATCATTGACGTTGCCAACGCCAACAGTAACATCGACATTGTCATTATTGTGATCGCCAACATGTTGCGTCTGCAGGCTCGGGCTAATCCTTTCTATTGTTTTGATGTTCATTCCGACAGCTTTTCTATCTAATGGAGTTTCCTAACGTAATATAACCTTCGTAAACCAAATTTAATATAACTTAAATAGGAAGGCAAAATGTTTCAAAAATCCAAATGTCAAGCAATATCATGACGTGGAACGTAATGAACATAAGGTTGTTAATGAACTACGCATGTGTAGTGCATACTAAAGGGCGTTAACTCGAAGCCTTGCTTGCGCTCACTAGACTTAGCCACTCGGCAGATTCCGGTACCCTCCAGACCCAACTTTTCTATAGTAAAATTTTGCGTAAAATACGTAGCCGGGAGGTAATCATTCCGTCGTTAGGGGCGTTTTCAAAGGTCAAATGAGGTCATTTGCACTGAAAATGAATGCGCAGCCATTCTTGTGTCATGAAAACATGCTGAAAATGATCGAAAGTAATCACTCTTTCATTTCAATAAAAATGTAAACTTGCTAAATTCACCTTTGATTATTGTGACCCAGGAAGTAAAAATGGTCAAATAATGTTATAGATAAGGGTAATCACTTACTCTGTGGTAATCACTTAGTTAAATATACAATTACTGTACACAACTAGTAAAATCCTATTCTTCAAGATTAATACACATGTAATAATTGAGTGTGCATTTGTGAACTAAGACAGAGAAGTAAAGATAGAAATATAATTGAGCTATCAGAATATTTATGTCAAATTAACTATATTATGAAAAATAAATAATTATTGTAATTTCTCCATCTGTATCAGTTCATCGTAGGCCCTTGGAATATATAATTATTTATTTTTCATAATATAAGAGGCTTATGGAATTTTGCAGATTGAACACCAAGCAAGGGACTATATAAGTTCGCTCAAACAGTATTTCTACTAATATATATCTGTAACCCTTTTAATAGATCAGATAAAATTCCAGGCTAAATTCCTAACAAATATTCGAATTAAAACAAAGCATCTATAATATGCAATTTCCTCACTAAAATAGATAAATGGCAAAAAGGGAGTGGCAATTGTAATCCCCAAAAGGTAATGTGTTCGAGTAATTAATTGACAATTTTGCGCGAATTATGCAAGTTTGCCTCCATTGCCGCAGGGGCCATTTGGAGTATATTTAGGAAAGAATATGACTTTTATGCAAAGCCACCAAGATAACTGAAACTTTGGAGATCTTTGTAGCATGTGCTGGACCTTTGTAAGATATAATAAAAATTGTATGGCTTCTGTTTTTTGGGGGTTACCCTGTACTTAGTCATCGCTCTGTCTCCCCAGGTATTTATGCAACAATCATGCACGTTCATCTTGAGATAATACTCACAATCCTGTTTTTTACGTGACTGCACGAAATTCTGCATAGCCTGCGTTCAATCAGAGATAGTCCAGGCATTTTAACTCAATTTCGAACCATTCACGACAGTTGCTGCAATAGAAATGCCGACCACAGTTTATGGTCGGTTGAAACGTATTATATATTATCACCAAAAAAACGCCCCAGTCCGAAATCCGTGCCCAAGTAGGTCAAATTGGCAAAAATCCAAAATGGCCACCAGTGTTGACTGGAAAATGCCAATTTTTATCCAGTTACATGTATCATAATATGACCCAGTTTGCTATAAAAATATATCCTTTCGGAGTAACTGAATCCATTTCCATACACATTTTTGTGATTAGTTATACCGCGGAGTCAATGTTTGAGAAATAATTCCAGATGGTGGTCAGTTTTGGCGGGAAAATTCAAATTTTACAAAATGACCACATTTGGTGTCAAAATCAAAAAATACGTTTTGGGGGCAGCTTATTCCATTTTCGACTTATGTTCTGTTCCCCTGAGTCAAAATATGTGGAAATCCCATTGGAGATTTTGGGATTAAGAGTAGGCCTAGTCGAGTCTAATACTATTGCATTCAGTAAGCATCAACTAAATTTCATTTAGACTCTCTGGTCGACTATTGCTCACGGAGGAAGCAGTGTAGCAGGAATGAGGAATGGGGCCTTTCTCAGCTCACCGTGGACGTAGCGTCGCGGGCGTGTCCGATTTCGATCACCAACCTCGAAAATTGTACTAAGACGGCTTAACCTATTGAAGCACACAGCGAATTTATTTTACAAAACGATTCAAATGATGAGACACAGGTGGATCCCGACATGCAGTTAACCATTTGATAATGAACTGTCCACCGTCATTCCGAAAATGACGGAAAGATAACGGGTATTAGAGGCCGGCAATAATAGGCCGTTTAAGATCCCTAATGAGCAGAGATAACAATTTAATGGCAGAAAATTTAGGTCAGATGAGCGAAGGTCCTCCGAGTGAGGGTAGGCAGACCAAAGCTTTTAGGCGAGAAGGCAGGATCGGGAAAATTTGAGTTCTGTGGCAAGTGGTAGAATAGATTTGATGTGAGCCATGACATAGCATACAATGACACTTATGTTAAGGGATTATGATTAACTCCTAAATATCTAAACATGAACATAGCTGTAATCAAGACCTAAACGACCTGCGAGTAAAGAAAAACACGCATCAACAGGGACTGATATCCCTTACAATTAACAAAGGGTACAACCCGATTGTAAGTTTCGTTCGATTCTGTTCCTTAATGAGGGTAGGTAGAATTGAAAGTAGACTGACAATCCCAAGAACAAGAAGACGATCAAGATAAATTTTAAGCCAAGCCAAGGAAGTTACTGGTGACAGATTAAATGTCAAGAGTTCGTGGAGACGATTAGCGTATTGGCCTCGTGGATGCTATCCGGCAAAAACGTTCCTGTCGGTCGTGTTACAGTTTTCCTATATTCATTTAGATAAATAAATAAAACTATGACAAATTAAATGATTCTGAATATTACCGAAATATTAATCCGACTGTGAAATCCATTCTGGAAGTCATCCGTGGAAGAACGAGAAGACGATCAAGATACACTTTAAGCCAAGCCAAGGAAACTGGTGACAGATTAAATGTCAATAGGGTTCTTGGCTAATCGGCAAAAACATTCCCAGCCAGCGCCCGTGTTGCAATTTCCAAATATTAATGTAGCGGTAACAATTATCAAAAAAATGTGTGTATGGAAATGGATTCGGTTTCCCCGACAACGTATATTTTGATACCAAACGCGATCATATTGTGATAATTGGGTGGAAATAGGAATTTACTGGCCAAAACCAGAAGCCATTTTGGATTTTTTTGGCCAATTTAACACATTTGGGCACGGATTTCGGACTGGGACTTTTTTTTTTTGGTGATAATATAGATCTAGACCGACCATAAACCGTAGTCGGCATTTTTATTGCAGCAACTGGCACTTGTGCTATCTTCCCTGGACTATGACTGCAATGTGTAGGCTTATAAAGGGTATAGATAGTTTGTCAAATGTTTTCCGATAATGTCTAATGTGATATTGGTAGATTTGGCTTGAGATGGATCTAAGTTACAAAGTGACCTTAACACCGTTTATTTGTGCCAACAATATATTTGGCTCTGATTATTGAAATTTGGAGTTAAAGGCTAGTTTTGGGCAAATTAGAAATGCTTCTATGCATTACACCCACACCGGCACTCCCAACACAGATTCATGGCTTTATACATTTTCAAGGGTTTACCAACCACAAGTTGAATTCTATAAATAACACTGTCTTAAGCCCCGTTTACACTTGGCCGCGATAAGCGTGCCGTTCTCGGCACAGTACCAGGCAGTGATAATTTCAAGAAATTGACCTGTTTACATTACTCTGAAATAACCGGTCTCGAAACCGTGCCAGGCACGTCAAAATGTGAAGCTCGTCACAGAAAAGTTAATTTCAGTCCCTATGCAAATTACCTGGATGAAAACAATTATGGCGGTTGATTTAGTTTGGGCAGCCATTTTGACAAAACTGATGACAGAACTGTCAATCCTCGCAGGAAAAAATGTCAAGGTTCATTTGGCGCATGCGCAGTAATTCATACTGAGAACTGTTCTCAGACCAGATAGCATCTACACCACGAAAATTTAACACATAACCGTGCCGCGCCTGGCACCGTGCCGAGACCATCTCACTTCAGTGGGCCAAATTGGCAGGGTACTTAGTGCGGCACGCTTATGTTTGACCCGTGCCAAGACAACCTCACTTCAGTGGGCCAAATTGACATGGTACTCAGTACGGCACGCTTATGTTTGACCCGTTTACACCACAAAAAATCAACCGTGCCAAATTTGTAATGTAAACAGAGTTTTAGTTCATGTTCATAAAAAGTTTAGTTCCTTGAAGCATAAATTAAAGTGAAACGAAATGAAATGAGGTTCAACGTCCTACTGTTCTGCTCCGATATGGGCTAATGAAGACGGGCATATGCCATACAGTATGCTATGAGGGAAATTTTGCCCGGACAGCGGCACTACAGCCTACTCTTATATCAAATTCCAACTGTCAAGGGATCTTTTATGTGCAGGCCAATGTGTACACGGGACTTCGGTTTTTCATCCCATCCAAACGACTAGACAGCTGTCCTTGTCAGGTCCTCCGTCCTGCATCATTGACACGGCGGAACCACGCCAGAAAATCTGGATGAACTTTCTCGGCAAATGCAGGGATCGAACACCGAACCTCCAGACTAGCGAGCCAGCGTCTTACCCACTTAGCCACCGTGACCCCCTATGAATTAAAGCCAAACATACTAGAATTGAAGTCAGATAGAGAATCTAAGATGAAAATTATAACAATTCTGAAATCATTTCTATGCAACAAAGTCAAACACTATTTTTGAACAGTTTACCTCAATTAGAAGCAGAGTTATTGTGCTCCAAAAGTTTGGACAGATGGACAGGTGCCTAAAAGGCAGGGGACAATTAAACTAAAATATTTTAAGGAGGTACAGCAATTTCATTGATAAATGCCTGGTACCAATTCTAGATCTCTTGGACAAAGAAGGGGTTGCATTCTTAAAATATTTTAGTTATTGTGGGTAACACCCTGGGAAGAGTACTAGACACTGTAGACAATAGGAAAAACCCACACCATAATAACACAGGTAAGTTTCCTGAAGAGAAAGCAGTAACGTATCATCACAAAATGTCAAAAGCTGACACAAACTTTTCATTGCACTTTAATGCTTGAAATCAAATTCTATCCACAATGCTTAGAAAGTCCTGTAGCCAAATATTTAATTCAGTAGCATTGCAAACACGACTTATTTGTCAGTTTAAATCAACAATAATGTTATTATCTAACCAATCTTTAAGACACAGTGTGCCAGAATGCTTTGAAGCACCATTTGTAATGAAGTGACTGGATGAACGAGGCTAAACATATCCCACAAGGGAAAGGCTATCGGAGTAGACTGAAATTACAGTAAAAAAAGAAACGATACAATGTAAATCAGTTTTCATATTACATTATTACATTACATGCGTTGCGACCCATTTGTTTCCATTTCTAGGTGCCAAAGAATAGTGATTTAGCTCCTTTGAATGCAAGGTCAACAAGACTCATAATTGCAGCCACTACAGGACTAACACAGAGAATCTTGTTGACAAGGTACAGAAGACTCTATCATTCTATTTAAAAATGTGAATGTCAGACAAACGGACATTTGCTACTCTGAAGTGTTAACAAAGTTTTAATGTATAGGTAAACACATATCAGCTTTAACTAAATGAAGTACAATCAATATGGCCTCAATGGCTGAAAAAATCATATTGACAAAAGGACATCAGGCTGCTCAAAGTCTACTGAAACACCTTGGATATAAAAATTACACTAACAAAATCATAATTCTTCTATGGGTACATCAACTTTCTGCCTGTCTACTTTTTATTTCTGGCTCGTTTGTTTAAAACAAGCCTTGCATTACTCTCAATTCTATAAGTTTTCTGAATCTCCATGTTAAAGCCTTTCAGTTTTAGGTCCAAAGATGGTAGAGTTTTTATGATTACACCTGTTAAAGCTGTTATATCATTTTCACGAACAGTAAAACGTTGTCCTTCTACTAATATCATAGGTTTACGGAGTAATATGGTCACTGTAGCTGTATCACCTGGCATAATCATTGGTTTATCTTCAGGCAGTAATATACAACATGAAATATTCCATGTTTTATTAAACATCTGTTGGATATACTTGTGTAGTAAAGGTTTAGTTCTTCCTCCTTCCGCTTTTGTTAAAACATAGATATGAGCTTCAAAAGTATCCCATTGTTTGAAACTTTCTGTCTGACATAAAAACATACCTCTTTCAATAAAGTCACTCTTAATCCCCCTACACAAAGCACCCAAATGATCCCCTGCAAAACACTGGGGCACAGATTTCTTGAAAATTTGCATGTCTGAAACTGCAGTTTTGATTTCTGTTCCAAACCCCATTATCATTGCTTCCTGTCCCTTGTTTATAGTACCTTGTAATAAGGTACCTATACAAACAGAGCCTCGACCAGTAATATTTACGGAACCTTCAATAGGCATCAAAAATGGTGCAGTTATGTCTCTTGTAGGAGTAGGAATATAATCATCAATAGTTTCTATCAACTTCATAATAGATATTGATCCATTTTTATCATGACTACCATTCAAGGCTTCCAATGCGGATCCAGATATTATGGGGGCTTCATTGCCATCAAAACCATATTCTGTAAGCAAGTCTCTAACCTCTAACTCAACCAATTCTACCAATTCGTCATCAACAATATCAGCTTTGTTTACAAATACAACCACACGTTTTATTCCTATTTGCCTAGCTAAGAGTAAATGTTCTCTGGTTTGTGGCATACACCCATCTGTAGCAGCAACAACAAGAATGGCACCATCCATCTGAGAAGTGCCAGTAATCATATTTTTCACAAAATCAATGTGGCCAGGGCAATCAGTGTGTGCATAATGTCTTAACCGGGATTCATATTGCACGTGTGCAGCATTAATGGTTATTCCTCGACGTTTTTCTTCTGGTGCTTTATCTATTTGATCATAGTTTACAAAGTTTGTTAAACCCTTCTCGGACAAAACTTTCGTAATCGCTGCTGTCAAAGTTGTCTTGCCATGATCGACATGTCCAATAGTTCCAACGTTGCAATGCGGTTTTTTGTCAACTTCTTCTTTTACCGCGGACGAAGAAAACAATCCCAATGAATGTCTACTAAGTATTACTTTATTGGAAAAATTTAGTCTGTGTAAGACATCAGCAGTTCTTGAAAGGGCACAAACTAATCCCCTCACAAACATGTTATACTGCATGGAAGCAGCCATTTTCACTGGGTTCAAGGTCATCGCGTTGTGACCTTGGACCTCAGTTTCTGCGTATTAATTTCTGTGAAGCTACTGCAAAAGAATTTCTTAAACTAATGCTTGGAAACTCCAAACAATATCTGCGAAACTACACTATGAACCCATGAAAAACAATTAATGCCAATCATACCATTTTATGCTGTAGAAAATATTTTAGTTGTGTATTTCTATAGGGTTTATTTTTCGTGTAATGTTATATGAAACAGACTACAACAGAGTTGTAAGGCGTATTATTGCACCACCACAAGCCAGGCGATAACTGGTTGCAGTGAATTGTGAAATATTTTGAACTATATAACTTCTTGCTCTTTCCCCAAACTTCAGTTGCCCATACTGGGAGAACTTGACTATTTATTTTATTGTGTTTCTTTTGTTTGCACCTTGAAGTCACAGTTATTTTTCAACTTGTATTTCAAGCTCTAGTCTAAGTCTAAACTCAAACTGTTGAACAGAAAACAAGCAATAATTCTTGTTGAAAAGTATTATTGTATGAACAATTATCTAGACAGGAGATCAGAAAGAGGTTGTGTTTTACAAGTAATGACTGAAAAACCTTGCAAATTTTACATCAGTGGTAAAAAATGCAAGTTTGGTAAACATTGTCGATTCGTTCATTCGCAAGTGTTTAATTCCAATTTTACAAATTCGCTAAATTCAGATAAAAATGAAATTTTAAATACAGCAACCGATTCAAGTAATCTTTTACCAGGCCCGTTTTTTAATCTGTCTGCAAATTCAGCACAATCTAACCAAGATGGAGCAGTAAACTACTACTACGACAATCAAATCACGGGAGAGATTCCAGAATCTTCTCAAACAGATATCTGTGATTTCTATGTTAAAAAAGGTTATTGTGGCTATGGCACTAATTGTCGATATTACCATCCAGAATCAAGAGATCCCAAGACAGATGGAAAGGAGCAAAGGAGAGTGAAAGCCGAGGCTGCCAAGGAGAACAAATCTAAGAAGAATACAATTATAGCTTCTGGTGATGGTTTAATTGATCAGGATGGGACCCCAAAGGATGGAAAAAGTGAGAAACAAATATGTACTTTTTTTGCCAAGTATGGTCATTGCAAATTTGGAAAAAGTTGCAAGTACTTGCACTTTTATGTTCAGAAGAAGAAAGCTATAGAAGAGGCTGAACCTAGGCCTACGACCAAAAATGAAGACACAGAAGCAAGGGAAGATAGAATTACGACCAAAAATGAAGACACAGAAGCAAGGGAAGATAGAATTAAGCCCTCTGTCACTAGGAAAAGAATATGTCCTTATTTCACTTCTGGGTATTGTAGATGGGGACATCGCTGCAGGTTATTTCATCCAAAAGACTTGATGGAAAATGTTGAGGATCCAGTGGATGGGATAAGCTTAAATGATGTACACAACTCAATCAGTAATACTAATACTGTTGGTGTGGATGAGAAGAAGATGGAAGCTGTACCAACTACTAATCCAAAGGTCAGCAAAGTTTCAAGATCACAGCGCCTTCCTGTTCTACCAGTTAAGAGAGTTTTACTTCCAAAGAGATCAGCTGCATCCCAAGAGGAATTGAATGGTATGAGAAAGACAGAGATAGAGCAGATGAAGAAGAGATTTCCGAATGATAAACTGACTATTGTTGAAGAGAATTACAAAAAATTTGTTGCCAGTTTTTGCTTTACTCCTAGTGATCCTGATTGGGTTAGTAATCTATTATACCGGTATAGGAATGGGGGGGGGGTGGAACACTCCCTTAAAAGAGAACCTGAGCTGAACAGGCCAGTAGATCTTTGATTGTGTGTCATATAACTCGAAATGTTATAAAGATGAATAAACCACCTCATCTAAATCTAATGTCTGTTTTTGTACTGCTGTTGTGCAGCGATTTTTAAATATCTAATCCTGTATTTATATTATTAGCCTTGAGTCAATCATTTCGGTTTTTATTAATTTCATCAAATAAAAACATACATGTACAGATATGTTTGAATTTTACATACCAGTGCTCTTTTTTTTTTTAGCCTTTTGATGTGAAAAATTTTGTTTTAATGGTGAGCATTACAGAAGAATATCCAAAAGAGGTACATTTTCTAAGTTTCTTAACATCAGTATTTCATACCCCAAGTTTATGCATATACATGTACATATATATGTAATTTACATTTATATATTTGATAAAGCATGTCATCTTTTTATACGCCCACATTGGAAATGTGGTCGTATATTGCCGTCGCCGCCGTCCGTACGTCCGGCTGTCGTCCTCAATTTCTTGTGAACACTCTACAGACTACATTTATTATCTGATTGTTTTGAAATTGATATATGTTGTTGATATTAGTGAGATGAAGAATCCTATTGATTTTCAGCGATTTCCAATAATTACTGCCAGAGTTATGACCCTTGATCACTTTGAAAAATCTTGTGGACGCTCTAGATTCTAAAGTTAATATCTGATTGACTTTAAATTTATACACAGTGTTTAAGGTCATGAGACGAAGAAGCCTATTGATTTTCAATGATATCCGATAATAATTGCCAGAGTTATGGCCCTTGATCACTTCAAAAAATCTTGTGGACGGTCTAGAGGTCAAAGTTAATATCCGATTGACTTTAATTTTATACACATTGCTTAAGGTCATGATACAAAGAGGCCTATTGATTTTCAGCAAATTCCGATAATTACTGCCAGAGTTATGACCCTTGATCACTCCAAAAAAATTTGTGGACGCTCTAGATGTCATCTTTTTATACGCCCACATTGGAAATGTGGTCGTATATTGCCGTCGCCGCCGTCCGTACATCCGGCTGTCGTCCTCAATTTCTTGTGAACACTCTACAGACTACATTTATTATCTGATTGTTTTGAAATTGATATATGTTGTTGATATTAGTGAGATGAAGAAGCCTATTGATTTCCAGCGATTTCCAATAATTACTGCCAGAGTTATGACCCTTGATCACTTTGAAAAATCTTGTGGACTCTCTAGATTCTAAAGTTAATATCTGATTGACTTTAAATTTATACGCAGTGTTTAAGGTCATGAGACGAAGAATCCTATTGATTTTCAGCGATTTCTGATAATTGCTGCCAGAGTTATGGCCCTTGATCACTTTGAAATATCTTGTGGACTCTCTAGAGGCTAAAGTTAATATCCGATTGACTTTAGAGTTATACACAGTATTTAAGGTCATGAGATGAAGAAGCCTATTGATTTTCAACGATTTCCAATAATTACTGCCAGAGTTATGGCCCTTGATCACTTTAAAAAAACTTGTGGATGCTCTAGAGGCTAAAGTTATCATCCGATTGACTTTAGATTGATACAGAGTTTAAGGTCTTGAGACGAACAAGTTTATTGATTTTCAATGCAATTTGATACTTTGAACAGCTAAATCCATGATATTAAATGTATCGTATACTAAACATTAGCATGGAGGAGAACTTTATAAAAGCCAAACAAATTCTAATGATTTTCTGATAATTACTTAATGAGTTGTTACTCTTAATCAGATTTTAATGTATTATGAATGTTTCATTACCAAAAAAAGTAAAAATATGCAATAACTCTTGTTGACTGCCCGGGTGTTTTAGCTGCTGTGGGCATATATTTCGTTGTCTGGCAACCTATTTTTTTATTTATTTCAGACATACATAAAATATGTTTAATTTATTGCCATTAAAATCAAAGTATTAATATTGTATACTGTTACCAGAGTATTGTCTTTATTTCAGATCCTTTTGGTTAATATGCCAACTGAACAAGATATGCCTGAAACTGTTCGAAGGTTAGTATAAAAATCTTGGATTATATCAAGGACAAAAAAACAACAGCTGATTTTGCCTTTATTAGTATTTGTGCTGATTTCCATCTAAATTTGAAAAGATTATTGCTTTCATCTGTTTTATTTCTTTGTAGAGAATTAGTTAACAAAAATATTGAGATTTATAATGGAATATCTTCTTCTAAAATTGAGCTTCATGTTGAATGCTTTTTTTTTTGTTATTAGTGTTGATGAGTGATGTACATGTAGCTTTGGCATTTATTATAATGCTATAATCATTAATTGTCAATTTCATTATTGAATACTGCACCAAATAAAATAGATAAGGCTAATACATTTCTTCTATACAAACTGAAGTTATTTTAAACACACTTTTGTTCTGTGCAAGGTGCATAACTTCCATGATACATTCTGCAAAGTGGAGTTTTCTTCTCTTGACATCCAGTCATTCAAGACAAAATTTTCAATAAAGAATTAAGTATGAATTTCATCTTTAAACACTACACCAAATACAAAGTGAATGAAATAGTACCATTAAATTACTTGTTAACAAAATGGTTATTACATGTATGAACTTGTTTTAAAATTTATAAGTTTAATTGATTGGCTTCAAAATAAGAGTAGGCTGTAGTGCCTAAAATTTTCCTCATAGCACACTGTTAGTACAGAAAAGTAGGGCATTAAATCCCATTTTTTTCTGTTTGGCTAAATGTAGTGAACACACACATAAACACAACCAAAAACACACAGATATTTTTGTTTTATTTTGTAGATATGTACAAGAAAGTATTTGCGATTGGTTGAGTGAGAAATCAGATACCCTTGAAAAAACTGATAAATTAGAGCTTTTGTTTCGACCTCTCTTGCATTGGCTGGACAAAAATCTAGAGAGTGTAGTGACAAATGGATTACGTCAGGTAAATATATTATTTATATAAAACAAACATGTATTAGTACATGCAGTGGATAATTAAACATTATTAATATTTATGTAAATGTATTATCATTTTAAGTACAATTAGCCTTATGTGAATTTTATCTTTTGCAGTTTAAAAAGGAACTGGTTGCCAAGGCTGCAGGGTTTGAATTCATACCTGCTTCTCAGCTTCAGTCTAATGTTAAACATGCTACTCCTGATTCAGCTGATGATGAGAATGACTCTGATGTTATTAACAGCCAGGATGACACAGATGAGGATGAAAATGAAAGTAGTGAGGATGAAGATAAAGAAACTAAACAAACATTTGCTGACGTTGAAAGAAAAGGAACAGAGGTGTCCTTCAAGAATCTTCAATTAAAGGAACAGAGTGGGACCCTTATCTTCGAGAAAATAAATCTATCTATCCAATGTATCCGATGCAAAACAAAGTCTGAGTTTAGCACACCTTGCAACCGTATCAATTCACTTGACTGTACAAAATGTAATACTACACAGATAGCTCGTTATCGACCAGCTATAGCTCATCAATACTCTTCAGTTATTGGTTATCTTGATCTAAACAACTGTACACCATTTGATCTAATTCTTCCAGAGTCTTCACCTGTTGTTAGTTGTATGAACTGCAACAATACAACTAAAATATCAGTAGGTTGAATTATTTATTTTGAAAATCATTGGAAACGCATCACCAGTGCTAGATTTACCTATAGACTATAGGCTTGGCAAACTGAAGCCTAGGAACCAAGACCCTGTCAAGCCTTTCTTACACACACACTGTTAGTCTTCTTAAACATCCGTTATCATCCTTGGCTTTGGTCAAGTTATATTTATAGCACGGCTTTCATGAGTAAACAGGTTTAACACCTCGGCCACTGGTTAAACCTGTTAGCGAATGAAGCGTGCTATAAATGACTTGTAACATTGACACCTGCTCAACATGCTTGTTGTTATTGCACAGAAAACCCAGTCCACTTCTCTATATGATTTCTACTAAAACTAGTGTAAACCAGCAAAAGTGTGCAATAACATTGAACATGTCTAGTTATTGCACGGTTAAGCTTCACCCATTCTACTAGAGGGAAAACAATCTGCTTATTCAACAAAAAGAACAAAGGAAGATTTCCCGTACATGTTACAATTATTTTTATACGTCCACATTCATAATGTGAACGTATTATGCCGTCGCCCCTGTCTGTGTGTGTGTGTGTGTGTGTATGTATGTGTGTGTGTGTGTGTGTCTGTGGTTCGCCTACAGGGCGCAATTCTTCATGGATTTTCTTCAAACTTGGTATACTTATTCCTTATACCCCAAGGAAGATCCCTATTGTTTTTGGTGCATGCCCGACCCCCCGGGGCAGAGCCACGCCCATTTCTAGTATTTGTTTGTTTGTCGTCTACAGGCCACATTTCTTAACTAATAATCTTGAAACTTTGCATACACATTCTTTGTACCCTAAGGAACATCCCTATCGTTTGGGGTGCATGCCCAACCCCCAGGGGCAGAGCCACGCCCATTTTCTTTTCGTGTGTCTTTGTGTCGCCTACAGGGCGCAATTCTTACTGGATTTTCTTCAAACTTGGTATACTTATTCCTTATACCCCAAGGAAGATCCCTATTGTTTTTGGTGCATGCCCGACCCCCAGGGGCAGAGCCACGCCCATTTCTAGTATTTGTTTGTTTGTCGTCTACAGGCCACATTTCTTAACTTATAATCTTGCATACACATTCTTTGTACCCTAAGGAACATCCCTATCGTTTGGGGTACATGCCCAACCCCCAGGGGCAGAGCCACGCCCATTTCCCATTTTCTTTTCGTGTGTCTTTGTGTCGCCTACAGGGCGCAATTCTTACTGGATTTTCTTCAAACTTGGTATACTTATTCCTTATACCCCAAGGAAGATCCCTATTGTTTTTGGTGCATGCCCGACCCCCAGGGGCAGAGCCACGCCCATTCCTTATATTTATTTATTTGTTTGTCATCTACAGACCGCATTTCTTAACGTATCATCTTGAAACTATGCATACTTATTCTTTGTACCCCAAGGAACATCCCTATCGTTTGGGGTGCATGCCCGACCCCAGGGGCAGAGCCACGCCCATTTTCTTTTCTTTTTATGTCTGTGTGTCGCTTATAGGCCACAATTCTTAATCAATCGTCTTGAAAATTTTTCATATGAATTGCTTATACCCTAAGTATGATCCCTATTGTTTTTGGTGCATGCCCGACCCCCAGGGGCAGAACCACGCCCATTCCTTATATTTATTTATTTGTTTGTCATCTACAGACCGCATTTCTTAACGTATCAACTTTACATACTTATTCCTTATACCCTAAGGATGACCCCTATTGTTTTTGGTGCATGCTCGCCTCCCCGGGGCAGAGCCACGCCCAGTTTTTGTATTTGTTTGTTTGTCGTCTACAGGCCACATTTCTTAACGTATCATCTTGAAACTTTGCATACTTATTCTGTGTACCCTAAGGAACATCCCTATCGTTTTGGTTGCATGCCCAACCCCCAGGGGCAAAGCCACGCCCATTTTCTTTTTTATGTCTGTGTGTCGCCTACAGGCCACAATGTTTAATCAATCGTCTTGAAATTTTTTCATATGAATTGATACCCTAACGATGATCCATATTGGTTTTTTTACCCCTAGGGACAGAACCACGCCCATTTTCTTTTCTTTTTATGTCTGTGTGTCACCTACAGGCCACAATTCTTAATCAATCGTCTTGAAAAAATTTCATATGAATTGCTTATACCCTAACGATGATCGCATTTCTTATCGTATCACCTTGAAACCTAGCATACATATTCCTTCTATCCTAAGGAACATCCCTATTATTTGTGGTGAATACCCAACCCCCAGGGGCAGAGCTACGCCCATTTTCTTTTTTTATGTCTGTGTGTCACTTGCGGACCGCATTTCTTAATCGATCATCTTGAAAACTTTTTTATACTTATTCCTTATAGCCTAAGGCTACTTTTTATACTTATTCCTTAATCCTAAGGCCGACCTCTATTATTATTTTTGGTGCATGCTCGACCCCTTGGGACAGAGCCACGCCTAATGTTTGTGTGTCTTGTGTTTTGCCTACAGACCGCAATTCTTAACAGATCCTTTTGAAACTTTGCATACCTATTCGAAACGTCATGCTTTTGGAATAAAGACATCGATTGTTTTAAAATAAAAATTGTGTTCTGTTAATGTGAACGAAGTGTTAAACTGATAGCAGTCCTACAACCCAGTTTTATTTCACAGACCCTCAATGCAAACTGGACCATATCAAACAAAACAGGAATGTGGACGTATATTGCTGCGTTAGCGATGCTCTTGTTAAAAGACACATTCATCTTCCTTTATTCGTGAGGATGGAATGGCCTCTCATCTAAATCCGGCACTGATTCTGACTGCAAGTGCGTACTAACTACTACTATTCTAGCTCTCTAATCTATATATTAATTTTGTACTGTGTACATCAGGACATACTGACCTTAACCAAACAAAATTTATAAGAAATGTGACATTAATAGTAGGTCGAGATACACCTTCAAGATGGAAGAGCTCTATCAATTTCATGTTTTGTTATTTATTATTTCAGGCCTTTTGTAGTGGTCAAGTTCATGATATTAACTGTAGATCTTGCCATGAGAAGTTGCGCATAGCTGTGGATGCTGTAAGATTTTTTGAATTACAGCAAGCAGAAATTGAGACTCCAAGTAAGTTTTATAAATTCCTATTGACACTTGACAATATTGGCTTTTATTATCCCATCTATCAAATGTTTTAAACATAAATCTGATTATTGCAAGTCTTTATTTAGGCTTCAGATGTCATAGAAATTATAAATTAGATCTTTATTTACACAACAAGCACAAAATCAACTCTGTAGACCCACGGATGGCTTGGATTTAAACAGGATTTCATTGATTGATTAAATTTTTAAATGGCGTCGTAAGCTGAGATTAACCGTTACGTTGACGTCATACTCCGGGAAATTTTAGATCGAGGCTGAATGATAGAGTGTACAAAGCGAGGCCGCTGTTGAGCGAGGCCGCATATGTCGGTCAATTTGATTGTTCGATATATACGGCCTTGATATTATGTTTATTTGTGGTTAAAATGAGAGTTTTGATGTCGGTATTATACGCTCTTTTATCACTTGCATTTACAGAAAAGTTATGGAAATTGATAAACATCGCAGCTAACATCACCCCAGTTGAATTGCAGCCCATGCAGCCCCATTGGATCAATGTTTCCGATTTCAATTTGTCTGCTTCGGGAGTACACGCAGGCTAACAAGATTGAAGAAGTCGGCTATAATTATGCCTCATTGATTTGGTCCATTCCTTTAAAACTTTCGCTTCTTATCTATATAATAAAAGTCCTATTTTTAATTTGTAGTAAAAATAAATGTGATACGAATTGAAAACGTTACTTGATAATCGAGATTATGTAGGTGGAGTTAACGCCTGTCAAGCAAACGGCCTGCATTCTCGTAGACGGTGAAGAGGGATTTGACTCCTATTTCTAGTCAAAAATTACAATGGTGATAACTTTGTTCAGAATAAAGTAATTTGACTGAAATTTTCAATATATTCTTCTTTCATCATCTATTTTTGAACTGTTATAGCAAGAATGGCCAACTCTCTATTAAAATCTCCCATAATGTATCTTTAAGTTAGGGCACATATTTTTTTCAGACTCCTAACTCATCTGCAAAATCAACCCAACCCATTTTGCTGTAAATATAAGGCCTTATCATCAATAACACATATAAACAGCCATCACCACCTATAAGTCTTAGCTAAAATCTTTTAATCCTATTGAATCTAAGCCTATTTTTTTTTTTCTTTTTTTTTTTAATGTTAAATAATCAATTTGAGTATGTGGATTAAATTAGATACCAGAAAAAGGCAAATGAACGGGGTTTTAAATTTTCTATTTGAATATATTTTAGATTCTGGTCAAATACACAAAGTTGGTGTGAAGAAAGCAAATCGTATAATCAAAAATCCAGCTATACAAGAAGGTAAACCACTACCTGCAAATGGAGCTTGTAAACATTATAAAAAAAGTTACAGATGGCTCAGGTATTTTGTGTTCTGATACTATCAATATCTAATATGATGGGGAAATTTTTAAGATAAACAACTATTATACGGTTTGTTGAACAAGTAAATATTTGTTTAATGGTGTAGGGTCACCTGCCTAAAACTGAGGATTCTTTCCGTGTCTTCCGGTTTCCTCCCACTGCTAAAGTTCCCTACGTAGAGGAAAATTATTGAAATAAATTTGCACCATAAGTTGGTCCGAAATGAACTTTGTGTTGAGTGGACGTTGAACCCTATGTGGCAAGTTCAAATCTGTTATGGACTAAAAATTTTATAAAATTATTATCTTCAATTTACTGTCATTACTTTTTGTCCCCCGCCTTTCGAAGAAAGCAGGGGACTATTATAATGGGTTCGTCCGTCCGTCTGTCTGTCCGTCACACTTTTTGGGACACAATAACTCTCTTTCTAATTGAGCTAGAATGTTCAAACTTGGTGTAGGTGTTTATTAGGCCAATGCCTTGATGGAGTTCGAAGATGAGCATTTTCCGCTTAGGGTAAGCGGAGATAAGCAATTTGATTGGTTGATGCTTTGGGACACGATAACTTTAGTTCTAATTAAGTGAGAGTGATGAAACTTGGTTTATAGTTTCATTACATCAATACCCTGTCGAAGTTCGATAATGAGCATTTTCTGCTCAGAGTAAGTAGAGCGATAAGCAATTTGATTGGCCAAGATTTTGGGAAACAATAACTCTCCTTCTAATTGAGCTAGAATGTTCAAACTTGTTGTAGGTGTTTATTAGGTAAATGCCTTGATGGAGTTCAAAGATGAGCATTTTCTGCTTACGGTAGACAGAGATAAGCAATCTGATTGGTTGATGCTTTAGGGGCACGATAACTTTGGTTATAATGAAGTGAGAGCGATGGAATTCTGAATATAGATTCATTATATCATTACCTTGGCTAAGTTCGATTGTGCGAATTTTCTGCCTGGGCTAAGGAGCGATAAACAATTTGATTGGTCAAGACTTTGAAACATAAAAACTCTGCTTTTAATTCGGGTAGAATGTTTAAACTGATGTTGATGTTCATTAGGTGAATGTCTTGACTGATTTCAATGATTAACATTTCATGATAAAGCTAAGCAGAGCTAATCAATTTCATTGGTCAATGCTTTGGGACAAAGTAATCTTGATTCTGTCTGATAGAGAGTGATGAAACTTAGTGTGTAGTTTGATTGCTCGATACTTTTGAAAAAAATAAATATGCGATTAATTAATATGTGTCATCTATTTATTTTGGGATTTCGGCGGGGGATATCAGCCTCACTGTTGGCTTGTTTTCTTTATGGTATATATATAGAGGATATTTGTCGTTTTAGAGTGAATAACATATTTTATTTCATCGAGAAGCAAGAAAACTTATATTTTCACGAATGCGTAGCATGAGTGAAAATATAAATGTTTTCTTGCTTAGAGATGAAATAAAATATGTTATTCACGACAAAACGACAAATGTTCTATTTATTTTATGATTTTACAATCATTTTAGGTAAAAACAACTAGCCAGTGGAATAACACTTTTATTTCACTGATAAAACGCTGTATTCCACTACTGATCATAAAATAAATATATATATAAAATATATATGTAGTTTATGATTCTATTTATATTTTGTAGATTTCCATGTTGTGGAAAGACCTATCCATGTGATATATGTCACAATGAGAATGAAATTGATCATGAGATGAAGTATGCTAATAGAATGATTTGTGGTTATTGTTGTACAGAACAGGTAAGGTTTACAATAATAATACACCTTCAATAGATTTCGATTTGATCAAATTCTTAAAAGAAACAAAACCTTTTGGATTTAGGTCAATTATAGTGTAAAATTATGTTGATGTGATGTGTTTATTTGGTTAGTGCTGAAACGTATCAGAATATACATTCAGGATTACGGTCTTGTAGATATCACCGCTGCTTTCTTGTATGTGGTTAACTGATTAGTGATTTCCAGCAAATTTAGTTTGAAATTGTATATAATTGTAAGCATTCCATTGCTTATAATAGAAGTATATCAAATGCTAGCTACCTATTGGGGGAATACAACTAGCAATGATCACCGTTATATGTTGACAAGTACTGTTGGGTTTTTTATTTTATATTTTTTTTGTAATTTTTTTTTGTAATTTTGAACACAATTTTAGTATGGACTTTGTTTTCAAGACAGCTAGATCGTTTGATGGTACATACTACATTAACAGTATATGTTGAACCTGACTCAGTTCAGTAGATATTTAGTATCAATAAGATTCTTTAATCCTCTTCAAACTTTTCTCCTTTCAGATATATTCTGTGGAGAAGCCTTGTAAAGGTTGTACTCAACTGATGACAAAGAGCGCTGGCTGTCATTGGGAAGGTGGACAAGGCTGTCGTGATAAAATAAAGATGAACAGAGGAGATGCCCAGAAATATAGCAACATGGGAAAAACTATATCTAAACATGCCCAGAAAGTTAAAGATATGAATAGTAAAAAGAAGACTAAACTGAGACATACATAGAGCTGTCTCTTTAGTTTTGAAATTTATTAGGCCACACAACTTATTTTATTTGTGTTGCCTTAGATTTTCATGTAAAAAAAAAAAAAGAACTTTGATATATATTACTGTTTGCATGAATAATAAATTGTATTTTTCACTAAATGCCAACTAATTCCCTTTTAATTTTGCCAACCATTTATTTAGATTTATCTGAATACAAGTAGTTAAATAATAAAAAAAAATTGACATTATTTGAAAGTTGGAATAAATTCAAAAGAAGGATACAAATTATAAAGAGTTTTTCTACATTTGAGGTTAAACAATAATGCTGAATATAAAATAATTATTTGAGTGTTAAGGAACAGCATCTAGTCGTCAGGATGAGCCACAAAATATCGAGGTCACATGTACTGTTGACATGTGACGTAAAAGAACCTTTGACAGTTGGAACTCAAGTAGAATGCACCACCACTGCCTGGGCAAAATTTCCCTCATATCACACTGCATGACATATGCCTGTCTTCATTAGCCAATATGAAGCAGAAAAGCAGGACGTTAAACCCTATCTCATTTATTAAGGATCACCTTAATAATCTCATCTCTGTTTTATATTTTTTTTTTTTTTTCAACCTTGGTGTGAAACATTGGGTTTTTGGGAGGGCCAAACCTATTGATATTCAGCATTCTGCAACCGTCCGTCTTGGAATTACACCCCTTTGCTGGAAGCATTCTGAACCCAACCATGTCTACAGTTTTTATACACCCACATTTTCCTGTGGACGTATATTGTTGTCGCCCCTGTCTGTTCACATTTTGTTTGTGGACACTCTACAGGTCACATATTTTATACACCCACATTTTATCCGATTTCGACGAAACTTGAAATATGTCTATCTCCCAAAGATCTTGGTTCCTTTAGAAATTGGTATGTATCGGACTGTAACTTCATGGATTATGGCCCCTGATTTTACATAAAATCACTTTCTTAGCTTGTGGTCCCTCTGGAGGACACAATTTCTATCTGATTTAATGAAACGTTCAAATATATCACTAATACACCATAATGATGTTTGATTTCGAATTTGGTGAAAATTGGACCAAAACTGCCGGACAAAATGGACGCTCTTTGTAAGCAAATAGTGTCAAAGTATGGCAGATCAAGGTATATCAATGACAACTTCCACACACCTCTTTTCGAACGACTTGATCAATTTTGGTTGATCATTTCAATTATTGATTAACGTTATCTCTGGAATGGACTGCAACATATTTTTTATACGCCCACATTTTCATGTGGACGTATATTGCCGTCGCCCCTGTCTGTCCACAATTTGTTTGTGGACACTCTACAGGTCACAATTCTTATCTGATTTTGGCGAAACTTGAAATACAGGTTTATCTCAAAAAGATCTTGGTTCCTTTCGATATTGAAACTTCATGGATTATGGCCCCTGATTGTACGAAAAATCACCAGGTCACAATTTTCATCTGATTTTGATGAAACTTGAAACGCATGTTTATAACCCAAAGATCTTAGTTCTTTTCCATGTTTGCACATATCGGATGGTAATTTCCTGAATTATGGCCCTTGATTGTATGGTATCCACAGTGGTTTCATTCCATTCTACTCCCCTACCCCCTGCGTTAATCGGGGAGGGGGGGCAATTTTCTATTTATCTGCCCTTGATGATTGTGCTATTTTTATCGACCAATCCCATAAATCGTTAAATGAAAAAGGTGTTGGCAAAGGGAAGTAATTCTCAACGGGTAAAGTAATCAAAACACAAAGGCTCCCCTTCAAGAGACAAGGTTAGGAATTAGCCAGCAGGTAGGCTAAATGAGAGGCGTCCAAATTATGCTAAATGCGTATTTATTAACAAATTGCAATTATTATATAATATATAAATGAAGACCAGACAGATGTTTATATATATATATATGTAGGTTCAGGAGTTTTATTGAGAATCAAATTGCCAAATATAAGTTCAATAATAATAAACAGAGAAAAGAATGAAACATTTCAAAGAACGAATAGTAATAATAACAAAGGTCAAACATATACACTGTAGATGTAATACACATTTCAAATCAGCGAAACATACTACAGGTTTTGATAATATAATTAAATATAAATGAATAAGAAATTTATACATTTACATAAATCAATCAGTAAATGGACATGAATATGGTTATCTACCTTTATAAAAACGAACTGGTTTGTAAACTGTTTTTATACACCCACATTTCCATGTGGACGTATAGTGTCATCGCCCATGTCCGTTCACAATTATTTGTGGACATTCTACAGGTCACAATTTTTAGCCAATTTTGACGAAACTTAAAATATAGATCTATCTCCAAAAGATCTCGGTTCGTTTCGGACCATAACTTCATGGATTATTGCCTCTGATTGTACGAAAAATCACGTTTTTAGCTTTTGGACAATCTAGATGTCTCCAAAAGATCTCGGTTCCTTTCGGACCATAACTTCATGGATTATGGCCTCTGATTGTACGAAAAATCACGTTTTTAGCTTGTGGAAACTCTAGATGTCACAATTTTCATCTGATTATTGGTGAAAACTTGAAATGCATGTTTGTAACCCAAAGATCTTGGTTCCTGTCGATATTCGCGCACATCGGTTCGTAACTTCCTGAATTATGGCCCCGGATAGTATGACAAATCACGTTTTTAGCTTGCGGTCCTTCAAGAGGTCACAATTATTATCCAAATTAAAAAAAACGTTCGAATATATCACCGTTACACCTTAATGGCGATTGCGTTAGAATTTCGTGAAAATTGAGCCAAAACTGCTGGAAAAAATGGCCGCCCCTCGTACGCAAATAGCGTAAACATATGGTATATCAAGGTTGTGGACCCTCTAGAGGTGACAATTATGATCTGGTTGTGAAATACATGTTTATAACTCAAAGGTTTTGAAAGCAAAATAAAATTAGAACAATACAATGTACATCCAAAATGATTACATATTTGTAATCTACGCAAAAAGTCACTCTAAAGAAACACGTTTGAGGAGTATTGGTCATTTAGCAGTTATTTTAAAATCAGTGTGAAAAGTCAACAATTTTGATAATAGCCATTAAAACTTCATCACCGCCCAGATTTCAAGTGCCAATTAAAAATATAAGCCAACAAATACACAAGACGGACTTTAATGTATGTTATAGTAGGGTAATTAAAGTTTCGTTATCAATCTTTTTCAGAATTTTCAACCTCTGTCCTACATGGACAAAATTGAAGGTACGTTTTTAGTGTGCATTGAATTTCGAGACTGAATGTTTGGAAAAGTATATATCCCATCGACTCAGAATCTTTTGTAAATCGATAAAAGACAAACTGATAATAACTATGCCAATTATCGAGGTTGTGTATAAAATAGTGACTTTGCCAGAGGCTGTGGAAATCCTGAAAAAAAAGTGAATAGTTCATTTGTTCCACATTTTGCCACCTTGTGGCACGAACTGTGTGAATCGCACATTGTGTTTGATGTTAAATTCGTAATCTAAACCAAAAGTTGTCAGGTTACAAAGTTAGAGAGTTCTACTCCGATTAGAAATGTGAGTTTAAAGCACCCGAAAACCTAAAAAACACATTACAGAATTTATGATCCGTTTCAGTAACCTAATTTCAAATGGCCATATCTCAGCGAGTTTTCGACCTATATTATAGAGGGGTATAATTTTGGATTTGTTAGCCTAAATATAAAACATATATTTTTTATAATATTTTTGGAGGGGGTCATGTTCCCAAATTTCCGAAATTTGGTCCACTTGACATGGAATGACCCATATACAATGTATGTTTATATCCGTTTCCGTTCGATATATATACATATCGGACCGTAACTTCCTGGATTAATGGCTCCAGATTATTGAAAAAATCGCATTTGTTTTTTAGCTTGTTCTCTATCCATCTCTTGCAAAATGTTGGCGTATCTTGCCTCACAACCGCTGGTTATCCGATTTCAACGAAACTTGAAATTTGGCATTTATCGGACCGTAACTTCGTGGATTATGGCCCCTGGTTGTACGAAAAATCACGTTAGCGGTCACAACTTTGATAGGACTTAAAACTGCAAAATAATTTTTCAATTTGTAGATACTTGTTTATTTACATTCACTTAAAAGAAAAAAAAAATGTGTGTGTGAGAGAGAGAGAGAGAGAGAGAGAGAAAGGTGGGGTTTACGTCCACTCAACACAAACTAGGTCATTTTGGGACTAAAATATGGTTTACTTTTATTTCAATACTTCGGTTGCGCAGGGGTCTATATATATATATATATAGCAGGGGGAGGAAACCGGAGGACCCGGAGAAAACCCACGAGGTTGGACAGGCGAACCTACTCCTTGTCATGTACAACCAGGGATTCGAAACCACGCCAGTTGACTCAATCACAAGCCTTATGATACAGCGCGTACGTGCTAACCATTCGGCCATCCACCCCCCTGTCCCTGATTGTACGAAATAATCGCGATTTAAGCTTGTTGACCTTCTAGAGGTCACAATTTTTTTTATCCAGTTTTTAAATCGATTAAATGTATCATCGTTACACGCCGATGATGGTTGAGATCGAAATTCTTAAAAATCGGACCGAAGTTTCCCAACAAAATGACCGCTCCTTAAACGCAAATAGTGTAAAGTATGTAATCCCAAGGTTTATCCGATTTTGATGAAACTCAAAATATATGTTTATATCCCAAAGATCTCTGTCCTTTCAATATTCACACACATCAGAACATAACTTCGTGGATAATGGCCCCTGAGGTCATAATATTTATCTGATTGGAAAATCAAAACGAAACCGCCCAACAAAATGGCCGTTCCTTGTACACAAATACTGTAAGAGTATGTAATACGAAGGTTAGAGGTCACAATTTATGTCCGATTTTGATAAAACTTAAAATGTTATATGTTTATATCCCAAAGATCTCAGTTCCTTTCGATATTGGCACATTTCAGAAGACCATTACTTACTGAATTATGGCTCGTGATTGTCGAAAAATCACGTTTTTTTTTTTAGCTTGTTCTCTATTCATCTCTTGCAGAAATTCGCCCGTGTATCGGTTATCACTCGCCACTTCAATCAGTTATATAGAGGGATAACTCGTGTTTTCTTTTGCGTTTGTCACTTCTGATTGTTGAAACCTTCATTACGCATCTATCGTAGCAATGATCTCTGTGTTAAAATCATATTTGGAACGTTTTTAACCAGTTCTATCACATATGTGATAATGACTGACACCAATGTTGTCCTTTAAATCAATATACTAGCTTAAGAAGCTGATAATTACTTCCAGAGCACTTGCTCTGCCTAGGTAGGCCTATGCATACATGTGACCATATATAGAAAAAATATTGTGTTAGTCTACCCCCCCCCCCCCCACAAAACCCAAAAAAACAAAAACAAATATATTTATCGTGCTGGTGCTAGATTACACTTCATACATTTCCTTTTCTTTCCTTAGGTTCGACCACCAAACTATCACACCACAGAATACATATTTACAGTATTGAGATATATTAATAATTTTTAGCTTCACAAAGGCTATATTACAATGCAAGAATCAATATAATGTAACACATGCTATGAAAATATCTTGGCAGCAGATGTTGGCATTACAGTTACTAAAGCTTAAACATAGATTTGACAGTTATAATTTGTATGGTTTCTATATTATATTGATGTCTAGTTTTAATCAGATTTGAGTCAATTCATAATATATCTTGAGTGAAAATATTCTATCCATCCAATTGTGATTATACTTCTGTTTGATGGTTGAATGGTCTGTCATTAAGTCAAGTGGCATAGTCTCGATTCCCAGCCTATCCACCGTCGTTGTTTTCCCCAGTTCCTCCCCCCCCCCCACTGCTAAAGACCCCCTACCAATCTGTTTCACAGAGATCTTCTAATATCTCTGTAACAGATGACTGTTTCGACACGTGACGTCACATCACACTGCGTCAATCATTGACTCAATAGCGCGTGCATTGTTTACATAAGACGTTACTGATATGGGCTAAATGGTGAATTTTACTTATTTTAATATCCATTTACACTAAATAGGAAATGATTTTTACCTACAAATAATTCAAACGTCTTTATTTATTTTTCTAATAAATGAAAAAAATGTTTTAGAATTTAATTTGACGGAAGAAAAAAGTTAATATTTGGGACTAATTAAGTCGCATCGATGTGATTGTAGCGGCCTAGCGAAAATTCACTGCTGATCAGTGTGACCCCCTACGTGTAACTTGTTATTAAAATGAAATTGAAGGGTGTGAATAAAAATCTCTGAATATCATTTTTATACGCCCACATGGAAATGTGGTCGTATATTGCCGTCGGCCACAATTCCTTGGGAATACTATACTGCCTACATTTATAATCAGATTGTTTTAAAATTGATATATAATGTCATTTACATTAGGGAGATGAAAAATCCTATATAATTTCTTCTGGAGTTATGGCTCTTGTTTCACTTTGTTGCACCTTGTGAACGCTCTAACAACGAAAGTTATCATCTGATCTGTATGAAATATATATGCATTTTTCAAATTAGTAAAACGAAAAACCCTTG
The DNA here is from genome assembly GCF_932274485.2 of Patella vulgata. NCBI lineage: Eukaryota > Metazoa > Mollusca > Gastropoda > Patellidae > Patella > Patella vulgata. Next base: position 25,361,753 of record NC_065882.2, on the reverse strand, counting down.
TCGAATTTCAACAATTTATGTACATTTCTTCCAGAGCTAAGGCCCTTGTTTCAGTTTGTAGAACCTTGTGAACCTTTAAATGACGAAAATTATAATCTCATCTGTATGAAATTGTCTTGTAAATGCCTCCAATTACCTACAAAAGAATAAATATGCGACAACCCGTGCCGACCGCTCAGACGATTTATCTGCTGTGGGCATATATTTTGTTGCCTGGCAAACTGACTTTAGGCCTATTTAAAGATACATTATGGGTGATTAGATAAAGAGCTGTCAGTTCTCACTATAATAGTTAAAAACTAGATAATGTATATGGAATTGATCCACTCTGAATCGAGATTTTAGCGATTTAATTTTCGGTCTAGCCTCGATCATCATTACTAAAGTCGGTACGATAAAAAACATAGTCTCGATTATCCATTTCTTGATTTAATCATGAATGGAAGTCGAGCAGCAGATCGGAACCTAATCCAATAAACATCGCATGCTAGCGATGACATCGAGAGTTGATTATGGTCTGGATAAGTTAATGACTAATTAATAATTTAGATAACATTTCAGGCCTAAAGAAAGACCTGCAATAGGCTGATTTTGCTCTTGCATAATGTATTTTTAAGATCAGTGCCTGTTTTTGGCATATTTGACCAAATCGGGCCCCTTATTTTCTACAACCGGCCTTGCTTAAGATATAAGATAGATTGCAGAATTTAAAAAAAGCAAACAAATATTTTATTTTCATTGTGTGAGTGGGGCACTCGGCAAACCTCAGCAGATCCCAGTACCCTTCATCTAGCACTCGGCAAACCTCAGTAGATTCCAAACCTCGGCTGTATCACGAAGTACGCCATTGGAACTACTTTCAAGTTCCCGGATTACCAACGGCGTTGCCCATGACGACGCCTTTGAAGAATGTTTTATCATACAAATATTTCAAAGTCTGAAGCTGTTTTTCTTTCAAGTTTATTCGATTTTCTTCAAACAAGGATAACAATTTGGACAGAAAATTCTACACGCTTCGATTTTCTTCAAACAAGGACAACTATGCACTGAAAATTCTACACGCTTCGAACGACGCAATTTTGATAACTTCTTTTTAAAAGCGGCAAATTTTCCTAACAAGTAAACCGGTGCCGTATCGCAATTGTATAGGCGTAGGTACATATCACTTACCGTCATACACCCGAGACTAAATGTAGAGTAACGGAATCTGCCGAGGTTTGCCGAGTGTTAAAATCAGTGTAACTTTAATTCAGTGTAAAATCAGTGTAATTTAAATAAAAGGTGACGTGTTTCGGGCATATTTTCCATCAGTGACATGTGATACGAGATATCGCTCTCCGAAACTTCCTGGTTTCTTTTGCAATTTGTTTGGGGTAATAAAAAATAATAATATTAATTTGTATAATATATAAACCGCTCAAATTTAACAGATACAAATAATATATGTGTTATTCCACAGGTAGACAGGACATTGCAGGGGCCCCGTGATAAGGGGACGCAGTTGGTTTAGAGTTTGTCCAACTCGTTTGGGTATTTGCGCCCCATTTCCAATGAAATGAATCATGTTGTTCTGATGCTCAACCAGTATCAAACATATAATCGTGACTAAGATTTGTAACAAATCGCCTCAAGCATGTTCCACACATCTCTACATTTATTGGCTTTTTGTTCAATCTATAAAAGCCTACATTCTTAGAAAATGTTTTGTTTAGTCAAGTGAAACAAGAAAATTTATAGGCTAAATGGAACAATAGAACAAGTACACCTTAATGTCGACAAATACGTAAATCTATGAAATACGATACTTTTATGATATTATTCAACCGAAAGGTCCTATATATGCAACATGGTTAAATAATATCTACATTCAAGCTAAACGAACTATATCTATTCATTTTAAGTCTTGCGTCAAGCTGAATAAAGTATATTGTCATTGGTGGTAAACAGTGTGTGCCTAGAATATTCTACACCAAATCTCTTGCAGCCAGATATTTTAAGCGCGTTCACAATATATTCATTTAAGAGAAACTATGTCATTTCACGACCTCCTATTTACAAAACTATGGTTTATCCTAACTGCATTGTAAACCTGGTTTAGAAACTCTATCTGAACTACAGAGTACATCATGTTTTAGAGACTACAGGGTAGATTACGGATTAGAGACTCTATCTGAACTACAGGGTACATCGAACTACAGGGTAGATTATGGATTAGAGACTATATCCGAACTACAGGGTACATGATTGTTTAGAGGGACTCTATCCGAATTACAGGATGCATCATGGTTTAGAGACTCGGTCTGAACTACGGGGTACATCATGGTTTAGAGACTCTATCCGAACTACAGGGTACATCATGGGTTAGATATCCTCGACCACCGGTCTGTCCCCGGTAGCATCAAGGCCGTTATATAAGTTACCACAGGTTTATTTCTGTAATTTCACGACAGGCCCTCGTGATGCCACAGTAGTACAGTTTTTTACAAGCAAGAGACACTAGGGAACCGAGGTACCCTGAACTTGGTCTCGCGAGGGGTTCCCGTTCTATTGGGGTCTGGTGGGGTTCTCTCCCTGTTTTTATAAAACTGATCGTAAAAATGTTTTATGTAATTTGTCCTGGTGTTTCGAGCTTACGCAAAAATTGGTGGGTGACAATCTTATCTGAAATAAAGTTTTGAACCAACTATTGAATTCGGTAACCGTAAAAACCTTATTACAAGGGTCATTCCATGTCAAGTGGATCAATTTTCAGAAATAATATGGGAAATCGACCCCCTCAAAAAAATCTGTGAAAAAAATATATGTTATTGTACATGCAAAAAATAGAAACTGTGCAAAATTTGTGGTCTGTAGCTTAAAAATTGATTGAGATACGGGCATTTAAGTTTCATGAGTTACCGATAAGTTTTCGAAACAAAATATGTATCAATAATTTACTCAAGTTTCAGAAGTCCTCCATTGAAACTACTTTCAAATTCCCGGATTACCAACGGCGTTGCCCATGACGACGCCTTTGGAGAATCACAGAGTAAAATTGTTTTATCATAATTTCAAAGTCTGAAGCTTTTTTTCTCTCAAGTTTATCCGATTTCGCACTGAAAATTACCGGGTACTCAGTACAGCCCTCGCTAAAATTAACACCGTATCTGCAAGTGCCATCTATTGTATTTTCTATACACTAGAACATATTTCCACGTGTTTCAAAGCGGCAAACCGTAAAATTGCGGAGTGCATAGTGACAACGTGAATGACGTCTTTGCTGACCAAGACAGTGTGGAGAATTTCGAGACGGGTGATGCACATAATTCGTTTCCAGTTACTTGATAATGATAGTAGCCAGGACAGTGATTGGTAGTTTAAAGTGTGTGATTTGTTGCGCGACGTTACGCCTATGGCTATGTCTCCTGTGCATAATGAACAAGCCAAATGTGAACACGGTAGCCCTGTGTCTCCAGTAGATTCTGACGATAATTCTGATGTGATAATAATGCTTGTCAGCCTGGCCTGCTGGATCGTAAAAGACGTAGGCAATTCCTAAGTCCCGAACGTGATGATCTATTGACTGACTATATTGATAATGATATGGTCCTTGGGGATGAAAGTGAAAGTGATGGTGAAAACAAAGGTATTGCAATCCGCACGTGGTTATGGCAGCGGGAGACGTTGTCCGTGTGTTCGTGGTGGCATTGCTCGTGGCCGCTAATGATATGTTTGTTCATTTTATATATCTTTATCAAAATCCAGTGAAAAAAAAACAATATCCCATAAGACGTATTCATGGAGAAAAAATCGTTTTCCTCTTAGCTTTAGTGAGAAATGAGAAATCCAAAATGGCCGCCATGACGTCACATGAATGCTTGATTATGCAAATTTCCAAAATTCTATTTTTTTTTCTCTTAGCCCAACCTCATGACCATCCCAACACACAAAAAGAATTTCCATAAGTACTGTTTAGCATTTAGTTCCAAATCCCCTTTTCTCCTCAAAAAAGGAATTACGTCTAGCGTAACTTGCATACGGTTTTAAAAATCAGAATTTTTGTGCAGGCAGGTAAAGTGAAAAATAAAAATTTAAAGGAGCTAAATCGCTAATATTTGGCACCTAGTATTTTTTTTTTGTTTTTTTTTTGTAAACAATATTTATTCAGAAACTGAGGGGATTGGGGAACAGGCAAAGCCTATATAAACCCCTCTCCCGGTTACAAATAAATTACATAATATACAATATATTGAAAAAACAAAGAAGAAAAAAAAAGAAATAAATAAAAACCCAATAAAAATATGTACATATAAACATAAATTTGAAATAATTAAAACCAGCTATTTTTTTAAAATTTTAAATCTTTCAGTTTGTTAAATAAAATTATGTACCTGGCTAAATATTGACACGTTTTCGTCGTATGTTAGTGTTTCAGATCCATATAGTAGCACTTTAATGTTTTGATGTGTCGAAGGTAAAGTGTCGATTGTTCTATGGCGAGCATCTGAATACGTGGAACATATAAGGAGATAGTGACAAGGATCTTCTATTGAATTACTACATGAACATTCGGGAGTATTTAAAATATGTCTTGTAAATTTATGAAAATTTAGATTACTGCAGCCTAGTCTTAGTTTAGTATGTATAATTTGATTTTTACGTTTGCCAATATAATAAAAGAGAGGTATTTTCGGGTCATGTTTAGAGAGTTCTTGTTTAAATTTTGAGAGTGATAAGACATTTCTTAAGGACGGATTTAGGCTGTTCCAGAGTCGGATAGCTGATGGAAAGAATGAATTGTAATAGAGAGATGTTCTGCATGATATTTCATCTAATTCTGGTTTACTTCGAAGATTATATGGGGATGTTTTTAATTTAATGTGGTTTGATAAATAATTTGGAACCGTTCCATTAATAATTTTATATATTGTCTGTAATTTATGCCTTTTTCTTCTTTCATTCAAAGGAATAATACCAGTTTTCAGATAGAGTAAACGGTGGCTAGTTCCCTTTACAGCGACACAAATAGTGCGTAAGGCGTCAAGTTGAAGGTGTTCTAGTTGGTTCGCTAGGTGATCAGTGCAACTGTCCCAAATAATGTCGGCGTAGTCGAAATGCGGTAGTATATAAGAATTGTAAATTATGAAAAGAGATTTTCTATTTAGGCTGTACTTTAGGGATCTTAAACAATTGATTAATTTTGATACTTTATTACAAATATTATTTATGTGGATATTCCATTTAAGTTTGTGATGAAAGAAAAGACCCAAGTGCTTGTGATTTTGCACATCATTTATTTTAACAGTGTCAATAAAAAGTGGTGGTATGTTATTGTGTGGTTTGATAGATATTGTTAGTGATTCTGTTTTTGTGGGGTTGAAGGAAACTAGCCATTTTTTGGACCAGACGTTGATTTTCTCGATATCCGAATTCATTAATTTCGCACTTTCCGACGGATCTTTTATTAGCAAGTAGAGAGACGTGTCATCAGCAAACAATTTGATATTTGATTGAATATTTTCAATGATGTCATTAATGTAGATTAAAAATAAAAGCTGTCCGAGAACGGAGCCCCGTGGAACACCGGAAGTGACGAATGATGACCTAGAAATTGACACAAATGGGTTTTCGCAACGCATATAATAATGTAATATGAATGTATATAAACTGATTTACATTCAACCGTTTCCGTTTTACTGCAATTTCTAATCAGTTATGTTCGGCGAATTACGCCAGACTTAAGTCTCAATGGGATGGCAATCTCTAGCGTCTGGTTATTCTAGTCTAAATCAGTAGTATTTATTGCGCATGCTCTCCAGATAAGAATACGGCGTCACCGTTTGACATGACTTGTGAAATATGTCAAGCCTCGTTATTCGAGTCTCTTGTTACAAATGGCACTGAAACGCATTATGGTACACGATTCCTGTTTGAGCTGATATGGTATGGCCCCAAAGTAAATAAACACACCACTTCTGAACCAAAAATCCCCTGGGTTCCTACTCCAGAACAGGTTCCAAATTGAACACATCACAAAATCCCGGTAGAACCAGTTCTGGAGTAGAAATCAAAGTTGTCCGCCATATTTGAAATAAACCTGTCTACCGGGGTCAGTAGGGGGCGTTCTGAAGTGAAGAAACCAGGTGATTTTTCTTCTGAAGGGCACTTTTTATTTATAGGTCAGTTGTGGCACCATGCTCACGAATCAAAGTTGTCCGTCATATTTGAAATAAACCTGTCTGGGGTCAGTAGGGGCGTTCTGAAGTGAAGAAACCAGGTGATATTTTCTTCTGAGGGCACTTTTTATTTATAGGTCACTTGTGGCACCATGCTCACGAAAGAAGAATTTTGTCCGCAATACTTGAAACAAATCAGTCTAGCTTCTACTAGTTCTACCGGGATTATTTGTTCTGAAGTTGTGTTTGATTTACTTTGGGACCATACATATATGAGCTGAAAAGGGAATCAAAGTTGTCCGTCATATTTGTAATAAACCTACGTACTCGGGTCACTACCTATATAGGGGTCGTTCTGTTAAGCCAAAAGCCAGGGGATTTTTTGTTCTGAAGGGCACTTTTAAAGTTTGCCGTACCAATGTGAAATGTTGCGAAGATTAACTTTGTCCGCAAAAATTTGAATTAAATCGACTTTTTACGCGATTTCGGGACAGCCTCTAAACCCAGGGGATGTGCAACTTCTCCGTTAGGCATAGTGCCAATTTTGTCCTCGAGTTTAGGAACAACGGTCAGCTAGCTCCCCTATTATGACTACATGTAATGGATATAACATTTAAAATCACACTCGGCAAACCTCAGCAGATTCCAGTACCTTTCATCTAGATATAGGGTACCTGAATCTGCCAATTACCCGAGGTTTGCCGCGTTACGTTCTCCCAAACGCTTGGCCACAGATCACTAATATGATTTCCCCATTGACTTAGACCGGCTCTAACTTTTTCCTAAATTTTCATGGATGGAGCACCATGGAAAACTTGAGATACACAAGCTGGAAGTAGAAACAAGTAGGTCTAAACATGCAATTTTTGACCCTACATTTCAACCTAACCCTGCAACCTCTCAACTCTAGTATCTTTCCGCCTCAAAATCATGAATATTCACCAAAACCTGGCAGAAAATGTATTTTCAAACCCTTTTCTTCCATTCTACAAAAAAATCGCCATGCAAAAGAGGGAAAAAGGGAAAGGGAGAGAAAGAATAAATGTGACGGCGTAGAAATATTTGGTGAGCTGTGTCCGCTTGGATCCACTCGGCAAACCTCGACAGTAGGGTACCGGAATCTACCGAGGTTTGCCGAGTGCGCTTGGATCTTGCAGACAGCGACTTCCGTTCCGCCTTCCGGTTTATCTCCCCCTTCGCAGTGTTTATCAAGTTTCGAGAAATCGGAGACAAGATTATTACAGGAGTCATGGTAATGGATTCAACGTAGATAATTTAAAGACTGTGATCCCAAGGGTGGATATTATTGTATTTTCCAAATCACTTAATCAAGTTAATGTGACTTTCTTCCAACAACAACCATAAAAAAAAGTATTGACAATTCGGCCGCCAGGTGTCTTGTGTCACGTTGTCAAGTCATTTTTTGGCTGATTCGTTTCGGGTTATAATAACATTAGCCATTTAAGTGCAACTAAACTTATTTTGTGAATTAATCTGCAGGGGCGATCGCATTTAATAACTAATAGCTTCAAGGTGGAGGTAATGGCTGCAAATGGTCGCGGAGGGATGAGGCCTTCTGGTAGATCCCCACCTTTTTTGCTCATCGGTTTGACTGTTGTCTTGTGTATCGTAGGTTTCAATTATTGGAATGTCTCATCAAGAAATAGTCACTTATCGACGGATCTAACTGCACTAAAAGATCAAATGAGATCGCAAACAGCAATGAGAATTAATGCAGAGAAAAGAAGTGAAAATGCAGCATCCAGAATAAGAGACTGTGAGGAGAACCAAAGTAGATTGAAGCAAATGTTCGATGAAAATAAAATGTCAATAAAGAAATCAAAGGATCGTTTAAACACCAAAGAATCTGAGTTACAGAGTACTGCTACAGATCTGAAAAGATGTCAAGATGATAAAGTAAGTCTGGTTGTGGATTACGGGCCAAATGTACAAATCCTACAGGACGGAGGGCCTGACAATGACAGCTGTCTAGTCGTTCGGATGGCATGGAAAAAATGAGGTACCATGTATACAATGGTATGCACATAAAAGATCCCTTGGCAGTAGGAATTTGATATAAGAATAGGCCATAGTGCCACTACCCAGGCAAAATTTCCCTTATAGTACACTGTATGACATATGCCTGTCTTCATTAGCCCAGTATAGGAGCAGAACAGTAGGACGTTAAACCCCATTTCATTTCATTTCATTTATTATAATATGTGACCCCCCCACAGCATACTGAGTCACAATGAGGAAATTTTGAAAATTGAGTTATTGTTATTTTCACATTCTCCAACTCATTACCTTCAATTTGATGTATAGTTTGTTTGAATTGGGCAAAAATTGACTGAGCTGTGTCCATTAGAAGCTACCCAACTCACAAAAGTAAGTTTTGAGAAAAAGCAAGTCAAAGATTTGGTATGTTCCAAAACAAAATCCCATTGCAACCAGGCCATTTATCTGCTGTTTTGTCGTTGAATATATCTTTCCATGGGTTTCCTGGGGTGCTGAAGACGAAAATCGTAGTAAAAATTTGATCTGACTATTTCCGCAATTTATTTGCTATATTTTGTCGTTTAATATGTTTTTTATTTAGAATTTCAAGGGTGCTAACGACGAAAATCGTAATAAATGCACTTCTTTCGTAACGAAACATCCAAAATACATACGGCATAATATTCACATGATAGTGTTATACTGAAGAACAATCTATACATTAGTAGTCTGTTGTGTATAATATAACTTTAGTGAGATTAACTCAGTTAATCTCATCAACTAATTAGCACCTTAGTGCCAGCTAGTGGTCAGGAGATTAAGATTGTTGATTGGATAATCATCAAAGAAGCCGCCACAGCTGTACGGTAGTTCATTTAACACGTGAATTAAATTAAGATTTTGCATGTACGATAGGTTTATTATTGTTTTCAGGTACCGTGACGTTATCAAAATATGAGTCCCTATAGAAATGTCAATTTCATAGTCAAGAAATGCTTACGTTCACTCAATGGCAGACTGAGAATCGTCGCATTTCGGCTCGTTGGTCGTTTTCTTTTTTTCGACCCATTGTGATAAGAGAATTTTAAACAATAATATCCCAGATGCATTCCTTACTTTGCATGCCGTATGAAGAAGCGACGGTAAACGGTATTCTTCTATCAATAAAATTCTCTTCGAAAAGAAAATTATTGGCCATTTTGTTTATTTCCATTTAAGGCCTATAGATTATTTTTTTAAAGATGATATGAGATATCAAATAATCACCACTTGGATTAATTATTCGGAGTAAATAATGAGTTGTCGACGGCTTTATCATTGACCCGTGACAGTTGATTAGTAATAGTATTACTCAATGACACACACCCGCTTGTTGATTAGTTTACATCATCAGCCACGTGGTTTCGATTAACACTCAACGGCAATCTCTACGATCAGAATTTTTTTTTTCTGCCACTTATCAGAGTGAATCGCATGTAAGTACCCAAAAACATTATCGCCAAAACCAAATATTTATGGATAATGTCTTGCACGCGGTGTCTGGGCCAATCAGCAAAGGAGTTGGGTGAACAGCATGGCAACAGGCAGAGTTAATTTATATTTTTGGAGGGTTTTAAAACTCGATTGTATCCGTTCAAAATCAATTCATCGAGAATATTTTGATCATATTTATAAACTAGAGATGCTCCGCTTTACAACGATGCCAATTGTTATGCAAGAGGAATGACCGGTCGTCCCGCTGCGAGCGAGACAAATAACTAATTTCGCCGAGAATTTTAAGAAATAGGACAGATTTAAGAATATGGTACTCTTACAAAACGTTCAAATACAGGTGTTTTAAAATGTTTTATTGCTTTTTTGATCTTCTGTGTCGATAGATAGTATATTTATAGACTCATTTTTGTGAAAATCTCAATTTCGTTCAAAATCAATATTTTCACTTATTTTGTCTTTATCTCATTATTGATTCTCCCACCTTCCAACTCATTTAGATGCGGTAGGTCACATATACATGTACGTCCACAGGACATATATTGCCGTTGCCCCTGTCTGTGTGTGTGTCTGTGTGTCGCCTACAGGCCACAATTCTTGAGTGATCATCTTGAAACTTTACATACTTATTCCTTATACTTATACTCTAAGGATGATTCCTATTGTTTTTGGTGCATGCCCGACCCCCAGGTTCAGAGCCACGTCCATTTCTTGTATTTGTTTGTAGCCTACAGGCCGCATTTCTTAATGCATCATCTTGAAACTTTGCATACTTATTCCTTGTACCCTAAGGAACATCCCTATCTTTTGAGGTGTATGCCCAACCCCCAGGGGCAGAGCCACGCTCATTTTCTTTTTGTGTGTGTGTCACCTACAGGCCACAATTCTTAATCGATCTACTTGAAAAAATTTCATATGAATTCTTTATACCCTAAGGATGATCCCTATTGTTTTTGGTGCATGCCCGAACCGCAGTGGCAGAGCCCCGCCCATTTCTTATATTTATTTGTTTTATCATCTACAGACTGCATTTCGTAACATATAACCTTGAAACTTTGCATACTTATTCCTTCTATCCTAAGGAACACCCCTATTGTCTGTGATGAATGCCCAACCCCCAGGGGCAGAGAGAGAGAGAAATGGGGTTTAACGTCCACTCGACACAAACTAGGTCATTTCGGGACTAACATATGGTTTAATTTTATTTACATAATTCGCTTGCGCGTAGGGGTCTTTAGCAGTGGGAGGAAACTGGAGGACCCGGAGAAAACCCACGAGGTTGGACAGGCGACCCTACTCCTTGCCACGTACAACCGGGGATTCGAAACCAAGCCAGTCGACTCAATGACAGACTTTATGATACAGCGTGCGCACGCTAACCATTCAGCCATCCAAACACCCCCCCCCCCCCCCGGGGCAGAGCCACGTCCATTTTCTTGTGTGTGTGTGTGTCACAGCCTGCAATGCTTAATCGATCATCTTGAAAACTTTTTTATACTTATTCCTTATACCCCAATGTTTGTGTGTCTTGTGTTTCGCCTACAGGCCACAATTTTTACAGATCCTTTTGAAACTTTGCATACCCATTACTTATACCCTAAGGATGCCCCCTATTGTTTTTTGGTGATTGCCCAACCCCCAGGGGCAGAGTCTCACCGATTTTTTCTTTGTGACTCTGTGTGTTGCCTACAGGCCATGATTCTTAATGGATCATCTTTGAACTTGGGATATGTATTCCTTATAGCCTAAGGACGAAAACTGAATGTCCCAACCCCCCAGGGGCAGAGCCACGCCCAATTTTTGTGTTTATCATTTACAGGCCGCGATTCTGAATGGATCAACTTTGTACTTGGCATATGTAGGCCTATACCTTATAGCAAAGGTCGTCCCGCGTCAACTATTAATTTTGGTGAATGCCCCCATCCCCAGGGACAGAGCCACGCCCAATTTTTGCCTTTAGTGTTCAAAGGCCACAATTCTGAATGGATAATCTTGGAACTTAGTATACTTATTCCTTATACTGACTAAGGACAGCAACTATTAATGTTGGTGCATGGTGCTTGTCCGACCCCCAGGGGTGTGGTACCACACCCACTTTTTTGTTGGTTTTTATCGGTAAATACTAAACATGTTGCAATAATTAACAGATTTTGTTCAAATTCAGCATATCAATCATTTCAATAACAGGGTGGTACCTATATATATTGTTCCATATCCAAACCCCATGGACAGAGCCACACCCAATTTTGATACGCCCACATTTTCATGTGGACGTATATTGTCGTCGCCCCTGTCCGTCCACAATTGTTTGAGGACACTCTACAGGTCACAATTCTTATCTGATTTTGATGACACTTGAAATATACGTTTATCTCCAAAAGATCTCGGTTGCTTTCGATATTGGCATGTATCGGATCGAAACTTCATGGATTATGGCCCCTGATTATACGAAAAATCATGTTTTTAGCTAGTGGATACACTAGAGGTCACAATTTTCATCTGATTTTGATGAAACTTGAAATACATGTTTATAACCTAAAGATCTTGGTTTCTTTCAATATTTGCGCATATCGAATCGTAACTTCCTAAATTATGGCCCCTGATTGTACGAAAAATCGCATTTTAGTTTAGCTTGTGGTCCCTCTAAAGTTCACAATTATTATCCGATTTAAAAAAACGTTTGAATATGTCACCATTACACCATAATGATGGTTGAGTTTGAATTTCGTGAAAATCAGACTAAAACTGCCGGGCAAAATGGCCGCCCCTCATACGCTAATAGTGTAAAAATACATATATTGTATTAAGGTTGTGGACCCTCTAGAGGTCACAATTTTAATCCGTTTTTGATGAAACTTGAAATATTTGTTTATAACCCAAAGATCCTGGTTCCTTTCAATATTCGCACATATCGGATCATAACTTCCTGAATTATGGCCCTTGATTGTATGAAAAATCGTGTTTTAAGCTTGTGGTCCCTCTAGAGGTAACAATTTTTATCCAATTAAAAAAAACGTTTGAATATATCACCGTTACACCCTAATGATGGCTGTGATCGAATTTCGTAAAAATCAGACCAAAACTGCCGGACAAAATGGCCCCGCCCCTCGTACACTAATAGTGTAAAAATATAGAATATCAAGGTTGTGGACTCTCTAAAGGTCACAATTTTCACACTATTTTGATGAAACTTGAAATGCTTGTTTATAACCCAAAGATCTTGGTTCCTTTCGATATTCGCGCATATCGGATCGTAACTTCCTGAATTATGGCCCCTGAATGTAGGGAAAATCGCATTTTTAGCTTGTGGTCCCTCAAGAGGTAACAATTTTTATCCAATTTAAAAAACCGTTTGAATATATCACCGTTACACTTAATGATGGTTGTCCATTGTACGCAAATAGTGTAAATATCTGGTATATCAAGGTTGTGGACTCTCTAGAAGTCGCAATTTTGATCTGATTTTGATGAAACTTGAAATAAATTGATATTTGCGCATATCGGATCGTAACTTCCTGAATTGTACAAAATTTAGAGGTCACAATTTTAATCCAATTTAAAAAAAAAAGTGTGAATATATCACCATTACACACTAAGGTCTTGGTTCCTTTCGATAATCTTGCATATCCGACCGTAACTTCCTGGATTGTGGTCCCAGATAGTTAGTTCCTTTCGATATTCGCGCATATCGGATCGTAACTTCCTGAATTATGGCCCCTGATTGTAGGAAAAATCGCATTTTTATCTTGTGGACCCTCTAAAGGTCACAATTTTTATCCGATTTTAAAGAAACTTGAAATGTATGTTCATAACCCAAAGATCACGGTTCCTTTCCATACCCGCGCATATCGGACCATATCTTCCTGGATTATGATCCCTGATTGTACAAAAAATCACCTTATTTTTTTTAGCTCATTCTCTGTCCATCTCTTGCAAAATCTGCGCATATCTTGAATGGCAACCGCTTGTTTTTTATACACCCACATTTCCATGTGGACGTATATTGTCGTCGCCCCTGTCCGTCCGTCCGTCCACAATTGTTTGTGAACAGTCTACAGGTCACAATTTTTACCAGATTTCAATGAAACTTGAAATATAGGTTTATCACCCTAAGATCTCGGTTCCTTTCAATATTGGCATGTATCGGACCGTAACTTCATGGATTATGGCCCCTGATTGTACGAAAAATCACGTTTTTGGATTGTGAACACTGTAGAGGTCACAATTTTTATCCGATTTGGTTTAAAATTGAAATGTATGCTTATAACCCAAAGATCTCGGTTCCTTTCGATATTCGTGCATATCGGAACGTAACTTCATGAATTATGGCCACTGATTGTACGAAAAATCGCGTTTTTAGCTTGTGGACCCTATAGAGGTCATAATTTTTCTCCGATTTAAAAAAACGTATTATTATATCACCATTACACCCTAAGGACAACTGAGTTCGAATTTCGTGAAAATCGGCCCAAAACTGACAGACAAAATGGCCGCCCTTCGGTCTCAAATAGCGTAAAAATATGGTATATCAAGGTTGTGGACCCTATAGAGGTCACAATTTTTATCTGATTTTGTTGAAACTTGAAATGCAAGTTTATAACCCAACAATCTTCGTTCCTTTCGGTATTCGCGCATATCGGACTGTAACTTCCTGAATTATGGACCCTGATAGTACGCAAAAACGCGTTTTTTGGCTTGTGGACCCTATAGAGGTCATAATTTTTATCCAATTTAAAAAAATGTGTTAATATATCACCGTTACATCCTAAGGACAGGCTGATTCGAATTTCGTGAAAATCGGCCCAAAACTGACAGATAAAATGGCCGCCCTTCGTTCTCAAATAGCGTAAAAATATGGTATATCAAGGTTGTGGACCCTATAGAGGTCACAATTTTTATCCGATTTTGTTGAAACTTGAAATGTAAGTTTATAACACAAAGATCTCGGTTCCTTTCGATATTCACGCATATCAGACCGTAACTTCATGAATTATGGCCCCTTATTGTACGAAAAATCACGTTTTTTGGTTTGTGGACGGTTGAATTCGAATTTAAAAAAACTTATTTTTTTTCACTGTTACACCCTAAGGACGACTGAGTTCGAATTTCGTGAAGTATCAGCCCAAAACTGACAGACAAAATGGCCGCCCCTCGTTCTCAAATTGCGTAAAAATATGATATATCAAGGTTGTGGACCCTATATAGGTCACAATTTTTATCCGATTTTGTTGAAACTTGAAATGTTAGTTTATAACCCAAAGATCTTGGTTCCTTTCGATATTTGCGCATATCGAATTGTAATTTCCTGAATTATGGCCCTTGATTGTAGGAAAAATCACTTTTGTTTTAGCTTTTTTTCTATCCATCTTTCGAAAATGTGGGCGTATCCTGCCTGGCAGCTGCTGGTTTTAGCTTGTAATCTATCCATCTCTTGCAAAATGTGGGTGTATCTTGCCTGGCAACCACTGGTTCATTACAGATCCTGCTTGGGTTAAGCTTATAATTACAAACTATGATAGTATACTACCTGTATCCAAGTTTCTAAGCCACCAATCAGCCCAAGATACATGTATATTTTATGAGCCAACAATATAAAGTTAACAGATATCTTAAAGTCTCTGACCGTCATTGGAATGTTAATCCCTTGCACACCTCAGAAACGAATATAAGTAGTCCAAACTGGGTTCACATCTTTTCTACAAAGATATTATGAATTGAAAACTTGTTAACATTGGCATCCACCGAAGATGACATAGATCATAAAGTCGACAAACACCAGGCCACTTTTGCTGAATCTTTTTGATGGACCTCTTTCTAATCCAATCTGAATCTACCATTGATTACCTGATTAAAGCAATAATTGCATATTTTCTAAGAAAGTCAAAACATAATTATTTCTATATCAATTACTTAATAGTTTGTTAAATCACTACTATACAATCATAGGAATGGGGAAAACCACTCAGGAAAATCCTAAGGTATGCACTTTATCAGTGCCAACACTTGGATAGTCCATATACCTCCTGGTTAGTCAGTCTATGCTATACTCTGATCACTGATTTTATTTAGTAATTGAACTAGAGTATACAGGTCAAAATTCTATGGAATACAATTACTGCTTATTACTGAGCGACGTTTCGACTAGGCTTCTCTAGTCATTATCAAGCTATGATAATAACTAAATGCCATTGAAACAGTTTAGTCGGGTGTAGTTACACTGTTTTCAATGATGTCAATATTCAGCAGTAAAAAGATGTACTAATGTCATTTTATGTATTTTATTTACTAGGTAGCCTGTGAAGAAGATAAAATAGGAATAAATGAACAGTTACATGAAGTACAAGGTACAGTAAACAGTTTCATATGACTTATTTACTAGAAGAAGAGCGACATTACGTAGTTAATTTGACAATTCATGTTTAACTACAATCTTATTTCCTTTCGTTTTTATACTTCAAAATTTCATTTTACTTGTCTACATCGAAAGTATAAAAAACGAAACGAAATATAGATCTGTATTTTAATTAGATTGGTTTAACGACACATTTTGATGAAAAGTGGTTAAAGAGGCAGTATGGGAGATTAGAGTTGACAGTTCTCACTATAATAGTTACAAAATAGATAAAGCAAATAGAATATGCTGTGAATTTCAGTCAAATTGCTCCACCCTGAACCAAGATATTAGCTTTTGAATTTTAGACTAACCTCGATCATCATTACTAAAGTCGGTATGATAAAAAACAAAGTCTCGATCATCCATTTTTACATTTAGTCATCCGTCAAAAAATTATTCCAATCCGCTAAATAGGGGTCCGTTCCTGGTGTTGGCCGAGAAAGTTCATCAAGATTTTCTGGCATAAGTTCCCTTTGTCAGTGGTGCAGGACAGAGGGCCGAATGATACGAAAACCCAAGGTCCTACGTATACATTGGAGTGCACGTAAAACTTCTCGTGACAGTTGGAATTCGATATAAGTGTAGACCATAGTGCCGCTGCCCAGGCAAAATTTCCCTCATAGCACACTGTATGGTGTATGCCTGTCTTCATAAGCCCATTCGGAGCAGAATAGTAGGACGTTAAATTTCATTTCATTTTTAATTGGAAGTATTTACAGCCTGTGGGAAATATATCATTGGGTACATGTATCTAACAATATGTATGTATATAGATGGTATTATTTTTTTTTTAGAAAGGCTCACAGAAAAAGAGAAAGAGGTTGCCACTCAACCTAAATGTGGTTTTGAGTGAGTTATTTACTTTTCATCAATTTACTGACTTGTCTCTGAAATTAGATGCATTATAATGATGTAATGATTTCATAACAAAAAAATCTAAAGGGTTGCTAATTAATGTACGGTAGGCACATGCACGAGTTGTATATTGTTTGGCGTGAAATTCTTTGTTCAACCTATGTGTGGCTTGTTCTTGCAAATATTGTGATGGTTTGAATTTTGGGATTGTGAAAGTTTCAACACTAATGATTTGAAAATTAAAGAGATCCTTAAATCAGCTGGTCTTGCAAATATTTTGATGGTTTGAATTTTGGGACTGTGAAAGTTTCAACACTAATGATTTGAAAATTAAAGAGATCCTTAAATCAGCTGATCAGTACTTAATGTATTTATAGTGTTCATGTTGGGCATGTGATGGAAGATGTTCCATGACTATGATTTATCATCATATTCATCTCTCCTTGGTTTGGCAGCTAACAGTGATGTTCATGCATATGTACAGATTGAGTTCTTAATGCATAAAATATATCTGTTTTATTCCTTTCAGGGAATGTAAAGCAGAAATTGGAAACATAGTAAATATCCTTACTAATACTATAGGTAAAGAACCTATCAAGAATAGCTTATTACAGAATAATATTGATGTTGCTAGCTTAATGTCGCAGGCTGGGTAAGTTTCTAAACACATTCTATACTCCGTGTAACTTATATGTGGGGATAATTTTTGTGCTCCCAGGGTAAGAGTTGATAGCCACGCTTTAAAAAACTGCTGGTTGCCTAGCAGCTCATTGTTTTACTTTTTCAGATAAGCTTACAGAATTTTCTTGTGCATTTTTTTTACTGTATTTCTAAGTCAATAAAATTTATTTTTTATATGCCAACCTTTCGAATGAGAGTTATATTTTCTTCACCCCAGTCAGTCTTGCATCCATCCACATTTATTCTGTAACACTACATGTCAGAGTTTTTCTTTTTCAAACTTGTTACTCTTGCTTATACATAAAAGGAATCCTACTGAAATGATATTTCGCAGAGTTATTCCTATGGTCACCGCAAAATTATAAAAGCTACATATATTGGTCAGGGCTATTGAGATTTCAAATTTATTGGGATTGTTCATCTGATCATAAGGTGTAACTTTATCAAAGTTCAGACTCGCCTTTTATTTTTATACATACATTGTAGTTATTTCCCCCTAAGTCTCTAAATTCACCTTTTAGTATGCTGCCCATGGGCGTATGTTCATTGCTTGGCATCTTAAAGAATTTGTAAACATATAAAATGATGGTTATTTTTCTAAAATGTATTTTATAATTCATTATATGTATATATATATATTTTATTTTAAAGAGGTTCAGATGCAATTAAACAAGGATCAAATTCAGAAAATTTACAAGGCAACCAGAATTACCAAGTTCAGCAACCAGGTCAGATCGATTCTAGACAGCCAGTTGATCCCAGTCAGCATTTTTTTGAAGGTCAAAATGCAGTAAATAATAATAATAATCGGCTGCAAGCAGGTGGATTCAATCCTCAGATCGATTCTAGACAGCCAGTTGATCCTAATCAACAGTTTATTAAAGGTCAAAATGCAGTAGATAATAATAATAATAATAATCAGCTGCAAGCAGGTGGGTTCAATCGTCCGATCGATTCTAGACAGCCAGTCGATCCCAATCAACAGTTTAATAAAGGCCAAAATACTGTAGACAATAATCAGCCACAAGCAGTTCAAGATAATCTACAATATCCTGGAGGTCAAGGGCATTCAAATAACGTAGGCCAGTCTCACCAAGATCCTGGTAACCAAAATCAACTACCCCCAGTTAAATCAGGTCAACCTGACACTGATCAACATATTCCTGCTAATGCAGATGGTAATCAACCTGAACCAAATCATGCAAATCTTGAACAACCTGGAAACATAGATCAGCATGATCAAGGTGCTAAGGGTCAATTTCAGCCAAATCCTGATCAGAAAGGTCAATTTCCTGTGAACAAAGGTCAATCTGCATCTGATCCAAAAGATAAAAGTAATCCGAGTCAAATAGCCCAAAATACAGTTCAAGAGGCACTAAAAGGAAATACTGGTACAGAACAACAGATACTGGGTCAAGGACCAGTGAAAGTGGGCCAAGAACAACTGAAAGTGGGTCAAGAACAACTGAGATCAAGTCAAGAACTAAAACCAGGTCAAGAAGAAATAAAAAACAGTCAGGAACAAGTAAAATCAGATCGAGAATCAATTGACACCCCAAAAAATCCCATATCTAATGCTGAAAGCACTATTCATCAACAACAAAACATGTTACATGTATCACAAGAAAATAAAGTACCTGGATCTAATCAGTTAGAAAACAATAAAACACTAGAAAGTCAAGAACAGCCAAAATCTCCAACACAGCTACCTATACCAAATCAGATTGATAAGGGTGGACCAGAAGAAGATGAATCTAAAAAGAATGATGCTATTGTTGATAAGAAAGTCACAGAAAGTGAGTACAATTTAAATTGTTGTGATCTGTTAAAATGTAATTTTCAATCCACATGGTTTAAGACAGTCCATTTTGCATAAGGATAAATAGGTTAACATTTCAAATTAATTTGCATTCTTGTTCCACAATGATCCAAGGTTTGTGAACCCTCAAAAAATGAAAATTATAATCTGATCTGTATGAAATTGTCTAGTAAATGCCCCCAATTACCTAAAAAAGAATAAATATGCTACAACCCTTGTCAAGCGCTCGGACAATTTAGCTGCTGTGGTCGTATGTTTCATTGTCTGGCAACCTATCTTATAACAAGAATGACCAGCTCTTTATTTAAATCTTTAATGCATCTTTAATGTGTTTAGTTAATGCTTGTCATTATGTAATTTAAACATTATGTTCCTAAACATACTGGGAGCCATGGTAGTCGGTGGCTCAGTGAGTTAGACGCTGTCTCGTTAGCTTGGAGGTCATGGGTTCCATCCCAGTGTTGGCCGAGAAAGTTCATCAGGATTTTCCAGCATGGTTTCCCCTTGTCAGTGGTGCAGGTTGGAGGGCTTGACAGGGACAGCTGTCTAGTCATTTGTGTGGGACAAAAAACGAGGCCCTGTGTACACATTGGCGTACACGTAAAAGATCCCCTGGCACGGCAGTTGGAATTCGATATAAGAGTAAGTCTTAGCTCTGCTGTCCAGAAATTTCACTCTCAGCTCACTGTATGGTGTCTGCATTATCTTCATTAGCCCAGCCAGAGCAGAACAGTAGGACGTTAAACCCCATTTCATTTCTTAAAAATATTGTACTTGTACTTAAAAGTATTATCTTTTCAGAATCTCCAGGAAAGGTAGAGAAGATTGTAGAAGATAGTTATAATACTATAAACAAACATGGTGGTGGTTTTAGGGAAAGTAAAAACTTTGATAATCAACAACTTTCCCGTTCCCCTGCACTTGAACAACCCAATAAACCCCTTGATCCCTTACATTATGCTTCTCTTGCTAAAACATCTGTACCTCATTCTTCAAATATAAATATTTTCAATGGTTCCCCTTATGATCATCGACCGCATGATGTTATGATTGAACAAATGGATAAAGGAAAAGTAAACTTTAATATTGATAAACCCAATCATCAGATAGACGGACCTCTAGATGAGGCTGTTATCAATCCTAGAAGAGATCAACAAGATAAAGATTATAGTTACGGTGGTGATGGGGCCGATGATGATGACAATACTTATAAGGTAGCAAATACTTTACTTTCTTAAAGCCATCTCTATAACCGGAAGTTCAGTTTAAGATGATGCCCCTGACAGTTTTGTCTAAAATATTGGAAACAATTTGGTTAGAACAAAAAACCGAGGTGTACACATTGGCATGCACGTAAAACAACCCTTGAAAGTTGGAATTCGATATAAGACTTTTAGGTTAGGCTGTGGTGCTGCTGGCCAGACAATATTTCCCTCTTATGATGTATGCCCGTCTTTATTAGGCAAAGCCATGGTAAAAGCCGACGTACGCTAACCATGTCTGTCACGGCATTATTTATTTTCGTGTGCCGTAGTAGACCCTATCATCCCAAATTAGTTTAAAGAAAGATGTATTGGTATTTTGTTTATTTATACTTAGAAGATGTGTAGGCCTAGGTCTATTCATTTTACAATTATTCTACGGTCTTTATATTTGTTTATTTGCCGTAAATAGGTCACCCAGACCAATTTACGGCACTCCAATGATAAAGGTTTGAATGTTGTAATTGTCCAACACGTGCCTGCAAATTTTCACGATGTTTCTTATTTTATTTCTTACCTGTGTTGACCGTGGATTTGCTACGGCCCGAGAGTAGGACTAGGAGGACGATGAGAGCTTTCTCAGTTTCTGCCTGACCTGATTCTCATTCCACCGTAATAATAATAATATTCGTGAGACACGTACAACAACTTTACAAACAAGTCAAATAATACAACGTGTTTTAATTATCAATATCTACCTGTTGTCATAATTCGTTGTACTCAAATAAAACACAAAGTAATAATGTAATATTTGAAAAAAAAAACCCAACAAAACAACAAATACCGAAAGGTCCTCAACTTATCTATCCAGAGAAACAGAGTGGGGCGGGACAATTTTATGCTCGGTCGGGTGGTGTCAAAAAGTTTTTAGATCCCTGTATCATTGATGAAAATTAAGTGAATTTGGTAAAATTTGAATATATAAATAGAAATTTGATTTGCACTGAACCAAATACAAAAGGCAGCAGATGCTCTGAAAATACACCAAGAAGGGTTTAATTTTCATAAAAGATTACGCCCCCCTCCCAAAACATTTTTTCACTCGCTCCGTTCACCAAATATATTTTTACACCACTCAACAAATTCTGGCTACATCCCTGTGTTTCAGTATGACCTTGCAGGCACATTTTCAAGTGTGTGCGCAGGCACACTCAACTTTTATAGAGCCCTGCTGACAACGCGTTACTATCCACTATAATTCAGTCTTGAACATTGTTTAAAATTACTAATCAAATTGAGTTATTTCTACCATATAATTTGAAATACACATTGAGATTGGCATACATTGCTGTTGTAGAATTGATAGTCTTTAGTATTTAATCGACTGCACCTTAAAGTCGCTACCCGTCTTTGCTGATTTGCAAGATTATTTCAAATCATGGCATTTTCCCATATTGCGAGTACAGTAATTGATTCAAGTTTGTTAGTAGTGCCAATTGTTATTAAATACACTTGTCCAGTCTGTCGGACTTAATCAAGTGCCCCTGCAAGACACAACCTGCATCAAAAGGAGATAACTGATTCAAGGACTATTAGTAGAAAACTTTGGATTTATTAATTCAGTCAGCTTTTATGATATCACATATTCTTACTGCGTATGATTTTTTCCTTTTTGTTACCATATGAAATATTTTTTGCATCCTATAACCCTTTAGCTAGAAGCTTTTCCCATATTTACACTTCCTTTTTCTTTGGTTCAAATTGACTTTACTTTTTATAGAGATTATGATCAGTACCAATGTCCAAAAAAAACTGATTGAGTATATTACACACAAAAAAAAATGAGTGTTCTAGGTCTTAACTACTAGTGTGTTGGAGTCCTGTGCCGGTAAAAGTGCTTAGGCCAACCCTTTTGTGTGGATAATTTTGAAGTTCCTAGCCGCAGTTAGCCAAATTAAAGATATACATTGTATACCTTAATTAATATAGGCAAAATGCAATCTCACTGAATCTCGTAATGTTAATATTGTATGTTGTAAAATAGTTTCTCTGTCATCCAAGGTTGTATTTACGGATGTGTACATACTATAATTTAGTGACAAGGAGTAGAAATGATGTGATAGCTTGAACATAACGCCTATAAATAGCAGTGTGGAAGATGGGATCAGTTCACAAACTGTGATGTTTTGGGGTTACAGATGCTATGTAATTCCTAATTAGCCCTAATCAAACCTGATAAGAGTAATGTTTTCTTCCAATTTGAAATTTTGAAATAATATTGATAATGGAAAGTAACGTTATACAAGAGCTAAGTCTGCCTATTGCAGGTCTTTCTTTGGGCCTTAAATGTTATATAAACTATTAATTATTTAGTAGACATTTATTAACATGAACAGACCTTAATCAACTCTCGATGCCATCTTGTGTCAGATTTTCACAGGATTTGAATTCGATTTGTTGCTGAATGCTCATTGATGATTTAATCCAAAAATGGATAATTGAGCCTATGTTTCTTATCGTACCGACTTTAGTATGATGATCGAGGCTAAGCCTAATTCAGAGTCGACCAATTTGACTGAAATTTTCAGCATATTCCCTTTACATTATCTTGTTTTTAACTATTAAAGTGAGAACTGCCAGCTCTTTATCTAATCTTCCATAATGCCCCTTTAACTAAGTTACTGTACTAAACTTTCTGAAATAGATTATATTATTGTATTAATAGTATTACTAATACTACATATCACAGAAAATCTCATTTTGAATTTTGTATTACATGTATTTTTCTTGATAGGATAAAGGACAAGGTGATAATGGTTCTAGAATGAATCGTGCAGTAAGTATTTCTGATATTGTCTTTCCGAGTTATGCCCCCTTTTTTAACTAAATATTGTGAACACTCAGTCTGGAATTTACAACTGTAATTTGATTTTTTTCAAATATGTATTAGGTGCATGGCAGTAAAATGTCTAGATTGATTTGGGAGCTATGTTTCTTTGAATTTATGAAACCATTTTAACATCCTTGAAGCTACACTGCTATCATTTTATGCAGTCCGATGTTGCCATCAGCTTGTCTGTCGTTCATTTGTCAGTGTATTCCACTGTTCACAATTAAACATGTTAGGGACAAAAATTATCATGGGATATTTTTGTAATGTCTGGGTTGATCTAGATGAACTTATAATAAGACATTATTAAAAGCACTTCTTTTCCCCAGTTCTATTAAAATTATACCAACATTTTGTTTCGTTGTATTTTTAACTGTCCTTTTTTTTAACCCTATGGCATTGCATCTTGATCAAAGAAAGTTTTTAGTGAAACTGATTGATCAACTTTAGATCAACATACCAAGTAGAGTCCTTGGTGCAAAAATTTGGAAGATGACATCTACCATAGTTTTCATTAGATTGTCATACAATTATTACTAGTATATGTTGTGTTTGATTTTAGAGGGATGAACCAAGAGAAGACAGTATAGATCAACAGAGTATTGATGATGAGGATATACCACAACAATAATTGTACATTTATACCAATGTTAGTCCTTACTGATCTTTACATAACCCCTATCTGTAACTATTAATAGTACATACATCTGACCATTCAGCTGATCAGCAATGTGAACCAACAATATTGTGATGTTTCTGATTAGTTATCCTTCCCTGGGCCTGCTTTTTACATTGACTTAGAGATTGACTAAACACAGAAACAGATTTTCACTTAGTACCCTGTGTTGTAGACAGTTGTGGGTTTTAAAGAAGTACAAAGAATTGATCAGTCTCACATCAAGCCTATTGGACCAATGAAAACTATTGCCCACACAGTTGCTATCAAGTGTGGTAATGGTTACAAAGCTAATATTATGTTCTTTACCATTGCTTCAGTAATATGGCCCACCATAGACATATCACCAATAGTAATAGGTTACAGACTGTGGCTATGCCAAGATTGTTGATACTGATTATACCATGGACCTTATAATATTATAAGGTCCATGATTATACTAACAAATTACCTTACAATGAACAAAACTAGTAATAACTGGATGTATTTAATACAGGGTTTTTTTTTTTTATATAAAGTGTAAACACTACACATTCATTCTTACTAGCTACCAGAATCTGTTGATCTCACCATCTTTGCTTTATACCATGTATCTTGCTTAGAGGCTAAATAATGGTCCCTAAGCACATACTAATGCTCAAGTAATTTATCAGTCTTTATTTAGTCTAAAAATGTTGAATTTACATGTGTAACTTGATAAACTGACAATAAAACATTGAACAATTTGGACATATTTTTTAGTGTGTATTGTACTCAACTGTCAGCACTTTGTTTTTGATGGCTTCATATTTATCATAATGATGTTAAATCAAGATTATAATAACACATTAGGAATTACCTCGTATTTACCTGCTTTAGTAATTTGAGAATTTTATAACCTGATTAAAATATACTTAAAAAGATACTGTGATTTTTGTATTTTGTATATATTCATAAGAAGTATATTTTTGAAAAAATGAACATGTAAGTAATTACATGTAAATTGTGTTAAATCATATCTAAATATTCCTATCTTTTCAGTCAGTACATTGTAGAATGAATGTTAAAATGCTTATTTGCAAATCTGTGTGTTACAAAGTAACAAATATTTTCAATAAAGAGTAGAATTTGAATACATTTTATTAAAACTATGCAAGCTCCTTAAATTTATTTTATTTCCATTTACTGGTAGTTTTAGAATTGAAAGTTTAGATGTATATTTTTAAAGTTTCTTATCATGTATTAACATTCCGTTATGATTTGGTTGTATTGATATGTATTATTATGTTTAATACTGTAAAACAAGAAATTAACACTCACAAGAAATTCATGCATTAAACAGCTCCAGTGGCATTAATTTATGTCTGCATTTCTTGGAAGTAGTATCAGTAGTTTCACAAATAAATTTGTCTTCTTGTTAAACATAACACCCCATAAAACAATATACTAATTAATGAGCTAATCAATGTCGTAGATAACATAACTTTATTGGTCACCCTGTTCTAAATTTAGAGAAGAAGATGCAGCAGCTTGCATTAATTTCAATACAGGTTAATTTCTTGCCTTACAGTATGGGGATATTCGCCTGGTGACAATGGAGTGAAAATGGGAATTTTGGGTTGCAACACATGCACTAAATAAGAAAGTATCCTGGCACTAACAGGACTGTAATCTGTCATTTGATTGCAATTCTGTTGATTTGAAATGTTCCAGACTAACAGCCAAGCATTCCCTGTGTTACCCCCAGACAAATTTATCAGTCTTGAGCTTCCCCATTTGATTGGTCACAAGTCCAGAAGTACTGCAGACCTATCAAACTGTTAATATGGTGTAAGATCTTAGTTGTCAGGTCAATCAGCAGTAGTAATTCCATTCTTATCATGGGTAGATGACATAGTAGTGGACTAAGGGGAAGCTCAAGATATTTATCATACTATATGTTTATTATTTATTAATTGTGTAAGGTGTTGATGTTTTTGTTTACTGTGGTCCCTCACTTCTAAATATGGTTCTCATCTCACAATAGTCTGTAAATAAAGGATGATAGATCTTGATCATCTCGTTCATCCTAAATGTGCCATTATTATATCCCCTGTTAAATTGTGTTTTCTTTAGTTGTAACACGTTTTAACTTTGTTTATCTTTACTGTTTGCCTTCAAATTTGAGCATCTGCTCGGTGGTGATAACTTGTGACAAAGTCAGTAGTTTTTTTTACTTGGTCATCTTTTCTGGAATAACATCGATCTCAAAAAATTCATCATGGGAGCAAATTTTTCAGTAATAACATCAATTCTACTTTCTAAACAACAAAATTGTTTGAGTCAAACACGGCAAACAATTTGATTCTGAACATTTACTGCAACATAAAGGTTCTCACAAGTTATCTTATGATCACTGCCAAAGATTTTGCAAGCAGACATTTTGACATCTATCGCACATCTATTGAACAATATCAGTGACCTTAAAAATATCTTTGAAACTTATTTTAAAAAATTTGTTTTGTTTGCCAGTTTTTTCACGAATTGAAATACAATTTAAAAAATATATTTCCTCAACAGTTAAGAACTTAAATACATAGCTATTAATTGGAAAATATATTCAACCTATGCAGATAATATATCTGTTGCTAAAAACATTTAATCTTGCAAGATATGAAAGAGGAAACCATATTCAATTTCAAATTTAAAAAAATTCTGCTAGTAGCTTACAGCAGTCATATAAAGGATTGACAAAATGTGTTTGTGGCGTATAGTTATATGCAGTTGATGTTTAAGGATTTCGTATGTTATTTATTTTTATCTTACTAACCAACTTCATTCTATATTTTTTTTTCTATGTCATAAGAAATATACTTTCAGTTAAAATACATTTTCAGGTTGCACTAGATGATCTTATTTACCATGATTGGATCATGTCATTAAATTTCATCTTTAAATATTGGTACCCGGTATTTTTTGTGAGGGATTAGACATTGAATGATAGATGGTTTTATTTAAATTAAATGCACCCAGGTGTGGAACTAGAAGGGAGATTTAGTAATTTTGTTCCAATTTGTGCAATCTGCTGAAAACAAAATATTTTCTGGCATTTATAAATTTTGAGATGTATTATAGCTTTATACTTCATGTATAGTGTATTCAGCACTATTGGGTATTGTTTCTTTTATGTCATGTATGTTATTGTATTGCTTTTTAACATGTGGAAAATAAATAAAAATATTTGGTTGATTTTTTTGTGTTTTTACTCAACCAGTTAACATAAGCTAAACCTCTTGACTTGATCAAATTGAAGTATTGATATAGATATGATGTGTTATTTTGATTAGTGATTTGGCATCACTGTTTTGAATGAAGCAAGATTGTTATCACACCCAAAACAGATCAACATAATATTAAATCAAATGTAATTGGCATTTTAATTTTGACCCACCTAAAAGAAAGTGCCATTAACACTAAACACCCCCCCCCCCCCACCCAGTTTACGTGTGGATAAGTTAATTTGAATTATATGTCACCTGTTGGGTGCCAAGGGGCAAAAATCCAAGGTCATGTGTATACATCATTTTAATTGGCATTTTAATTTTGACCCACGTAAAAGAAAGTGCCATTAACACTAAACACCCCCCAGTTCACATGTGCATAAGTTAATTTGAATTATATGTCAACTGTTGAAAAAACAATCTGTTATGAGTAGATTGTGGAGAGGTGCAGTGGCTCAATGTGGTTTTCCCTTGAAGGCGTGCCAAGGAACAAAGTTTAGTCATTCATAAGGGTCATGTGTATACATCAGCGTGCACATAAAAGAATCCCTGGTAGTTGGAATTCGACGAGGGGGAAATGCTGCTGTTGGGGCACAATTTGCCTCATAGCACACTGCATGCATAAATAGTTAGTGCAGAAAGGTAGACTCAAATTTAGTAGTTTTCTTCCTCATGAACAAATCCCACTTTCACTAAGAATTTTGTCCTGTACTGCATTCATGTCATTTCACGAGCTGGACAACTGGAGTTACTGGTTGATAAACCCAATTTCTATGTTATTGCATTAACCTATGACAGATCAACCAAACTGTGCATATTTCTAGACAACAATGACAGAACTTAATATAAATATTATTTATTTCCCAATACAAAAATCTCGAAACACTACATCAATAATATCTTCAGAGGAGATTTTTCCAGTAATTTTCCCAATTTCTCGTAAAGCTAAATGAAGCTGATGAGCCGCTAATACTATATCTTGCTGCTTAATTTGTATAAAGTAAGAATGTAAAAATTGTATACATTTGTGTAAATGTGATCTGTATCTAGCTTGTGTTAAACTTGGATTACCTGCTAGCGGATTTCCACACCTGTAAATAAAAATTCAATTATATCAAATAAGCTTATAAAATTGTTCACTGACATCAGCAATATTAAAATTAATTTATGACCAAAAAAATGCTGTCAAACAGTTGTTTAAAGATCACCGGAAAGGCTTCATAATTTCTTTAA
Organism: Patella vulgata; assembly: GCF_932274485.2. Taxonomy (NCBI): domain Eukaryota; kingdom Metazoa; phylum Mollusca; class Gastropoda; family Patellidae; genus Patella; species Patella vulgata. The sequence continues at coordinate 25,333,120 of NC_065882.2, read as the reverse complement.
ATAATGCAAGGAAATATGTCCACATATAATTTCCATAAGACATTTAAAATATTAATTGGCCGATGAGAAAGTTCATCGGGATTTTCCGGTGTGGTTTCCCTTTGTCAGTGGTGCAAGTCAGAGGGTCTGACAAGGACAGCTGTCTAGTTGTTTGGATGGGTTAAAAAACCAAGGTCCCGAGGACACATTGGCGTGCACATAAAAGATCCCTTGGTAGTTGGAATTCAATATAAGAGTAGGCCATAGCTCTGCTGTCCAGAAAAAATTTCCCTCATAGCACACTGTATGGCGTATGCTCGTCTTCATTAGCACAGTCAATAAGATCCGTGTCTTAATAGGTATTTGTTTAAATTTTGCAAGATTCATCAGCATTTTTTTAGCTTGACCTGGGCCTTTAAAAAATGATTAACTAATAAAACTTTTATTTACAAGTTTTTGATTCTATTAGTCAGTTTTTCCAGAAATTGTTCTACACCATCCTCTGTAACACAAGAAACTTGTACACTCAAGTCTAACATATTATTACTAAGTTCTTTTATCATATATTCATGATTGATTAAATCTATTTTATTAAACACTACTAAAACATCTGACAGATCTATCTCTGGCTCAGCATAAGGAGTGTTGCTATTGTATTTTATATCACTTTGAACAGATTCTGAACATCTTTCTGTAATTCCTAGTTCTAGCAGATGTTGATTAATAAACGTCTTCAAATCTTTTTTAAATTGAAACTTGGTCACATCAAGAACTATGACTTTAATATCTGCTTGCTGAGCTCTGAAAGGCAAGATATTGAATATACATGTACAAATTATAACTAACATTGAATATTTTGTTTTTGGTGCTGTGCTCATAGACAGATGTTGATAAAAATTTCAACATTCATGTGCAAGAGAACAAACAAAATGAAACCAAAAGATATATCTTCAGACATCACACAAGGATATTGCAAGTAATAAGTAAGACTACTATCAAATTCAGTGAATAGATCTGAGGTAAATGCAAAACAATGAAAAGACAGAATTTCCCATCAATTTATTATTCTAGTATATGTCAGGACAAGGGAGATAATGAAACAAAATACAAAGTCTAAAACATGGAGAAGTAATTGATCGAGTTTAAAACACTATAATTGTCTGAAAAATATATAAAAATAGGTATGAATGTATTAAAGTTAGGGCACTAGCCCTTTTTTAAAATAAAATACAGTAGTTAACAGTATTGGTAATTTGATCAATTCTATGAATTTCTTTTGAAAATGTAAATAGTAGAAAATATCATTTACAGTTCTTGCACAGACAAATAAGCAAGGCCATATTAAATCTGTGGAACTTCTAGAGGTCACAATTTTTATCCGATTTTGATGGAACTTAGAATATATGTTTATATCCCAAAGATCTCGGTTCCTTTTGATATTGATGCATGTCGGATGGTAACATCCTGGATTTTGACACCTGATTGTACGAAAATTCACTTTTTATACTCCCACATTTTCCTGTGGACGTATTATGCCGTCGCCCCTGTCCGTCCGTCTGTCGGTCCGTCCGTCCGTCCACAATTGTTAGTGGACTCTCTACAGGTCACAATTCTTATCCGATTTTGACGAAACTTGAAATATAGGTTTATCCCCAAAAGATCTCGGCTACTTTCGATATTGGCATGTATCGGATCGATACTTCATGGATTATGGCCCCAGATTGTACGAAAAATCAAGTTTTTAGCTTGTGGACCCTATAGAAGTCACAATTTTTATCTGATTTTTTTAAAACATGAAATGTAAGTTTATAACCCAAAGATCTTGGTTCCTTTCGATATTCGTGTATATCGCACCGTAACTTTCTGAATTATGGCCCCTGATTGTACGAAAAATCGCGTTTTTACCTTGTGGACCCTATAGAGGTCATAATTTTTATCCGATTTAAAAAAACATATTATTATATCACCGTTATATCCTAAGGATGGCTGAATTCGAATTTCGTGAAAATTGGTCGAAAATTGACAGACAAAATGGCCGCCGTTTATTCTCAAATAGCGTAAAAATATGGTATATTAAGGTTGTGGACCCTATAGAAATCACAATTTTTATACGAATTTGTTGAAAATTGAAATGTAAGTTTATAACCCAAAGATTTCGGTTCCTTTCGATATTCGCGCATATCGGACCGTAACTTACTGAATTATGGCCCCCGATTGTACGAAAATATGTGTTTTTAGCTTGTGGACCCTATAGAGGTCATGATTTTTATCCGATTTAAAAAAAACGTATTATTATATCACCGTTACACCCTAAGGACGGCTGAGTTCGAATTTCGTGAAAATCGGCCCAAAACTGACAGACAAAATGGTCGCCCTTCGTTCTCAAATAGTGTAAAAATATGGTATATCAAGGTTGTGGACCCTGTGGAGGTCACAATTTTAATCCGATTTTGTTTAAACTTGAAATGTAAGTTTATAACCCAAAGATCTTGGTTCCTTTAGAAATTCACGCATATCAGACCGTAAATTCCTGAATTATGGCCCTGACTGTATGAAAAATCGAGTTTTTAGCTTGTGGACCCTATAGAGGTCATAATTTCTATCCGATTTAAAAAAACGTATTATTATATCACTGTTACACCCTAAGGACGACTGAGTTCGAATTTCGTGAAAATCGGCCCAAAACTGACAGATAAAATGGCCGCCCTTCGTTCTCAAATAGCGTAAAAATAGGGTATATCAAAGTTGTGGACCCTATAGAAGTCACAATTTTTATCCGATTTTGTTGAAACTTGGAATGTAAGTTTATAACACAAAGATCTTGGTTCCTTTCGATATTTGCGCATATCGAATTGTAATTTCCTGAATTATGGCCCTTGATTGTTGGAAAAATCACTTTCTTCTTAGCTTGTTCTCTATCCATCTTTCGAAAATGTGGGCGTATCCTGCCTGGCAGCCGCTGGTTTATCTTGCTCTCCTTTTATCTCTTGCAAAATGTGGGCGTCTGTTGCATGGCAATATAATCTGTTTTATAACTTCCACTCAAGTGAGACGGCAATTATGCCAGAACAGCCCCGGATATTTGGAGCAATGATAGGGTGACCACCCGTCCCACAAAATGCTTCCAAGTCCCGCGCTTAAAACCAGCCAAAATATCCTTCAATTGCTCACATGCAAGATTTCTATACAGTAATATGTGTGAATCTAGTCTTGTGGTAATATTTGAGTATTACATTACCTTTTTTCAAAGATTCGTACAAGTATTTTTAGACCTAAACTTAATCTACAACTTATAATTCTGTTTCTCAACACAACTCATAAATTTTACGTGTATAAAGTACCGAAAAGGAAAATTCCTTCTCAAATATTCATGTGTAAACTTACGACTTGCATGTATTTTAGAGAAACAGACTTGATTTACGAATTATATTGCTTCTGATATTGCTTCTGATCCTGTGAACATGGGCGAGAAATGATGGAAGCATGGACCTTACCATAATATAAGATTCATGATGAAAGGGATTAATTCTTCAATTAATGTGCCGTCCACTACACCAGCAAATTTAATCAAAACTGTATTTTCCTTTGTTCTTTCCATGCCAGTTTGCAATATTTATCATATGTTGAGTGCATATTTTCACCGATGAAAAATTATTGGAGAGATGACAGAAACCAGGCTTCAGTAAAACTTATTAGATATGTGAAATTTAAATTCAATTAAACTTTAAATATTCGTGTCAGCAGTTTCACAAGTATATATATTAAGAAATCGCAGATTATTAGAAGCTGTGAAGTCGAACAAAAAATACCCTCATAAACTCATTAAACTATCTTCAGTTGTTATGCATTCAGGAGAAAATTACAAGTTATCACTACAAAATCAGAGTATTTCAATACCATATTTCTTGTCTCAGATTGCTGGGGATGACATCGCCGGGCTTCTAGTTTCGGGGGGGGGGGGGGGGAGGCCCCTCCTGGCCCCCCCAACGCGATCTTATCATTCACAATATAATTCATGAATATACCTTTGAATTGCTCTCCTGATTCCTTCTTTCTCTATTTCATCTTGACCTATACGTAGACCAGCTGTATCAGATAATAATACTGGATAACCACCTATATTAACAGCTGACTCTACAATATCTCGAGTAGTACCAGCTATAGGTGATACTATAGCAGCTGGTCTCTGACCTATAATATTATATACTATTCAAAAAAAGTAGGGGATATTTGATTTTTAAGTGTTATTAAAGTCACCTAATGAAACTGACGAAGAAACAAATGACAAAATGAAATGAAGTTCACATTCATCGATTTATTCCAAATGATCGTTAGACTAAGTAAGGCACAGACTGACCATTATAAGGGTAAAATGATACCCGGGGTCAAACAGCAAAGTTACCACAGCATCACAACCAAGTCAGTAACGGGTAAATCCTCCTCTGTTTGCCAAACAAGCATTGATCCGACGTGGCATACTCCTAATGAGACGTCTAAGGTCATTTTGGTCCAGATTGTCCCATTCCTGTTGCAACGCAGCAGCAAGTTCTTGGACATTGGCAGGACGTTGTTGACGTTGACGTAACCTCTGTCCAAGCATGTCCCAGACATGCTCGATGGGGGAGAGGTCGGGACTCAGTGCTGGCCAAGGTAATGTGGTGATGTTCTGTTGTTGGAGGTAACCTGTAACGATCCTGGCCCTGTGACATCTTGCGTTGTCATCCTGGAAGATGAAACGGCGGCCATGACGTCGTGCGAACGGCACAACATGGACTGCCAAGATGTTGTCCCGGTAGTACTGGCCTGTAACACGCCCTGCAACAACATGTAAAGCCGTTCTTCCAGCAACAGTGATGCCTCCCCACACCATAACAGAACCACCCCCAAATCGATCATGTCTGATGACGTTAACGTCTTGGAAGCGCTCGTTTCGACGACGCCACACCCTCCTACGTCTGTCCAAAAAATCAACAGTGAACCTTGACTCATCTGAAAACATCACATTGCTCCAGCGTCGATTATCCCAGTGTTGACGATCCCTACACCAACGACGTCTTGCCTGAATGTGATGATCTCTCAAACAAGGGATCACGCGAGGACATCGGGCGCGAAGGTGACCCCTATGCAGTCGATTCCGAATCGTCTGGCCACTCACTCTCACACCAGTGTCTGTTTGAAGACGAGTGCTGATCTGATTTGCTGTGATGACACGATTTCTCAAGGCCAAGGTACGGATAAATCGATCCTGGGCTTGAGTTGTCGCCTTTGGTCGACCTGAGCGTGGTCTGCCCCTACAGATTGTGTATCACGGTATCTGGACCATAGCCTGCTTATGACAGACTGAGAAACATTCATCGTCCGCGCCACAACCGCCTGTGTTGTGCCGATCTGTAGCATGCCAAGGGCACGTAACCTTTCATTTTGGGTAAGCCGACGCATATCAAAATTTGTTTTCTGGTCACTAAAACAATTAAACTGATGTTTCCACCCTGGAATTCAATGCCACAATGACTGTAACATTCAAAGTCAGAGTCGTGCAAATCTTGGGTTGGACCCCCATGATGATCCCAAGCATCACCTGCATTCCATGCGGTAGCTATTGGTGCGTTTGGGCGTCACATGTAACTGGAAATGTTTCTTCTGTTAGGTTCTATAGTGACTTTTTTCGTAGTCATTTGCATATTTTAGTATTATGCCCCCAAAATCAAATATCCCCTACTTTTTTTGAATAGTATATCAATTATATTCATTAAATATCAAAATTCTTTTATTAGTAAATTGTTACATTAAAACATTTGTTCTTTATGCATTCTTCAAGAATGATTCTTGCTATATGTTATACCAAGGAGCACATCAACGATGTCAATGTTTGTGTTTCGGCACTACATAAACACTGATTGTTTTTTTTTTAATACAAATACAAATATGGTACAAGTGTTTTTGTAAAAGATGTAAAATTCAATGTAATTTAAAATATGAAATTAGATAATATTATAGCATAAACTAAATTGCACACCTACACCTGTTTCCTTTCATGTAGTATTCTACATAAGTGCAAAACAGTCCGGTGAACATTGACACTTGCAACTGGAGACAACTAGTTGCCGGCAACTGGGAGCAACTAGCCGCAACTGAGAGGATACAATAAGTTGCCAGTTTGTGTGGATATACGGTACTTGTGACTGAAAAACCACCAGTTGTAAACAGATGCTACTAGTTGCTCGTGTTCTATTTTTCCGGAAACTAAGTTGTACTCAGTTTCTCTAAAAAGGCTGATCTATGCGCATCTGGCAACTGACCGTATCCAGTTTGTATGACCAAGAGGTCACATGATCAGCATTTGTCACTATTGGTGCCTATTCACTATAATATGTATACACTTAATTATCCTAAAAAGAAAGAAAAACTGTTTTCTTAAAAAAGGCTACATACATAGGACTACCACTATTTTTGCAAAATTTCGGCTTAATTCTTCTAGAGCTAGAACAGTAAAAGACTGCCAGATAAAAACAGCACCAAGCGAATTACCTGACAGAAAGACTATGGAAATTTGTTATTATGAGATTTTCTGATCTATTTTGAGCTATTTCTCTATGAGATAATTAACGCCAGGTTTGTAGTAAAAATACTATAATATATGGCTTATCAGTTATCACGCACGAATAAAATTGATATTTTCTAAAAGCTGACAACTTGAGCAGCCATTTTGAAAAAATCGCATGACCTACTGAAGCACCTGTTTTTTTCTTTTACTGATGCCAATGTACGTGCGCTGAATTGAGCAACCAACCAGTTGCTGCCAGTTGCTAAGTTACTTTACTTCCAGACACCAAGTCGATGTACACCATGCTTAATGGAGAAAATATATTTCCCATAAGAATACAGTACAGTACCGTACAGGTATACCTGGTGGTCATTCAAAGCTATAAATGATCAACTAAAAATCACCATACTTACATAATATATTGAGTAAGCTGCTTTTACCAACATTAGGTTGACCTATTATAGCCACATTAACACCAGATCTTAATCGCTGTCCTCTTCTATTATCTTCTAAATGACTTTCTATTTCACCACATAGCTTCGATGTTTCTTCATTTACTATAAAAAAAAAACCCACATATTTCCATAAAGTTTCTCATGGAACCTTAAGATTAGAAGATAACATCAAAACACTATAGTAGTCAGTCACTAGTGGATGATAAAGGTGTACGATTTGGTAATTTATGATGTCAAAAGACGATTTGATACCTAATGTCTTGAGTTAAGATGCGTATATCAATTGTTAAAAGGGCTGGAGTAAAATTCCCTAAGTCCTTCTGCATTGAGAACTGTTTGCCACGGAAGTGGATCTATTAAGTTGTAACAAAAAGACTTTTATAATACCATTATCAATAACATCATGTTCAATATTCTCCTCTTCACTGAAGTCAATATAAGCTTCCACATTGGCAGCACACTACAAAAATTGAGAAAACATTTCATATGTAATATTTTTCAAATGCATTGATATCTGCTGGTTATAGCATTCTTTTCAAACTAACACAGCAGCTAGTACCCCCGTCAGACTGGGATGGCATCCTTAGTGGACGCTACTGCGACGGAAAATGGTCGCAGAGCGCGTCAAGATCGCCATAAGCGTGGTAAAAGCATGGTGGAAACGCCAGATATCGTGCCGTGGTCTCCATGGTCGTGAATGATCGCTGAGTCACAGCGTTTGTTTTAAGCATATTAAAAACAAACGCCAAGGCCATTTTCCGTCGCCGTAGCAGCGCTGTAAAAGCGCCACCCTGGCCTGACTGGGGTATAAGCACACAACTTTTTTCAAGTCTGTAATTTTTGTCGACTGGCATGGTTTCGAATCCCCGGTTGTACGTGACAATGAGTAGGGTCGCCTGTCCAACCTCGTGGGTTTTCTCCGGGTCCTCATGTTTCCTCCCACTGCTAAAGACCCCTACGCGCAAGCGAATTATTGAAATAAAATTAAACCATATGTTAGTCCCGAAATGACCTAGTTTGTGTCGAGTGGACGTTAAACCCCATTTCTCTCTCTCTCTCTGTAATTTTTGGGGACATTTCTCGCGTTGTGTTTACGTTTGGTGGCGACCATGTACATTTTCTGATCGCTGTATGGTCACAGCAGCGTAGTAAGGAAGCCACCCGGTCTGACGGGGGCATAAATTAGCATTTGAAAACTGTGCTGAATTTCAACAGTTTATTCTGCTGAATTGACTTATTTTTGATCCAGAAAAGCTCAGAAAGTATAGTTTCAAGTTAATACACATCTATACATCAATATTCAACTGCACAATAACTGAAATCAATAAAATATACCAAATAAACATATAAACCAAATTGGTTAAAAGTGTAATACACCTATCTTCCACAAGAAGTGGCTACGGCCCTCGACTAATATACAAGTGATACAAACTGCTTCACTTTGTCTCCTTGTTCATCTACTAGTTTTGGAATCTGATATCCAGCAAAACAAGCTCAACAAATTTGAAAAGAAAAACTCTGAAATGCAGAGCTTATACAAGAGTTCAATGTCAGAAATTCTGCAAAAAAATGATGCAAGTTTGAAAAATGTCAAAAACTCAAAGAGCATTTACAAGAAAGGTGGAATATACTACCTCCCATATCTAAACTGTCCGCAAACCTTTCAAAACAGTATATCATTATCTCAGATACATATGTGTGTGAAATAGAATACTTTTGATTGGGAAAATAGGAAAAAAACAAAACAAAACAAGACATATTTAAGATCATATTTCACCTTGATTAGACGTTTTCTCCAGTTCATATAAAGTCGACTAAGATCTCCATCCATCTGACGTAAAGCTTGTTTACGTTGAGCCTCTGTTTCAGCATGTATTAAATCAGCTAATCCATCAACTTCTGTTAAATCTAATTTGTTATTCATAAATGCTCTGTAATTAACAAAAACAATTTCTAAAGAAAATTAAAACGCTTCGTTCATTAAACATGCCTATTCTCATATCACTGAAATTGGTGTCAGTTTTTCTACAAATATCAAAAAAAAAGTTCAACCTTTTTGTAAATTCACCAGCTTCTGCTGTCCGTAATCCTTGTATTGTTGACAGGGCTTCATACATTGCCATGACAACAGCAGGACCACCATGTACTTGAAACTCTGCACAATCTTCTCCTGTGAAACTTCTTGGACCTTGAATATTAATTATCGTTTCAGAAAACTGAACAAAGGGCAAATTGTTTCACCTTTCGTTAACATGCTGGAGGTTACATTCTGTGAGGAACTGAGATTCATTGTAAATAGCCAAACAAGTTTATGGACACAATCTGAACTGTATGTGAGTAAACATAAGATGTTGTTCAAAACATATTAGCATTACTCATTTGTTTATTTACAGAAACTGACAGATCATCTCATATAGTGATATCCAACATGTTAAGTACAGGCCAAACGATTTGCATTCAAGATTTGCATAGATGAAACTATAAAAATGGTGGAACGGCTCAAGTCGTCTTTTAAGTGGGGTTAGGTTATGGATCTAGAGCTTTTTAAGTCTTACATTATTTTACAATAGAACTTTTTTCCTCTCTACAATTTTGAAAAGGTAATCAGACTTTTGTTGGAAAGTTTCTATTGATGTCCAGGATTTCAGTGGTTTGGTTTGATCTTGATTTATTTCTGGGATTTGTACAATGATCATCTTTTTACATTACATTACAGGGTTATGGAATAATAACATTTAAAATCTTATAAGCACTCGTCTGGGTACTGTTTCAACGTAAATGTACGCATGCAATTAAACTATAAACCTTTTACCAGGAAACCATAGCAATAATCCTTTATCAATGGCTTCTAATGACACTGGATTATAGAATTTCATAAGATGTGATTTACGGGGAACTGGTAGACTTTTGGCCTGACTTAACTTTTGTACTGCATTTGATGTTTGTGGTCCGGAGACACGAATAACTGCTACTCCACATTTACCATGACCAGATGATAATGAATATATCGTTCCTTGATTTAACACACTGTTTGATATGCTGCGTATTACAGAAAATGATAGACGTGTCTTTAAAACAAACTTGGTGAAAAACATTATTTCTTTTTCAAATCAAATTGGTCAACTTTATGTAGGCAACTTCATTCAAATGAAGTTCAATGAGGGTATACCACCAACACTGTTTAAGCTGTTCCTTCTAAAATACCAGAGACAAAATATTTATCATAAATGAAATGAAATGGGGTTTAACGTCCTACTGTTCTGCTCTAACTGGGCTATAGAATGATACCAATCTGATTAAAATACAGATCTATATTTCGTTTCGTTTATTTATACTTTCGATGGTCAACACTACATTAAGATCTGACAAGTTGTACTGGTAAGACGTTGGCTCGCTAGCCTGGAGGTCACATGTTCGATCCCTGCATTGGCTGAGAAGTTCATCAGGATTTTCCAACTTGGTTTCCCCTTGTCAGTGTTGCAGGATGGAGGGCCTGACAAGAACAGCTGTCTAGTCATTCGGATAGGACAAAAAACCAAGGTCCAGGGTACACATTGGCGTGCACGTAAAAGATCACTTGGCAGTTGGAATTCGATATAAGAGTAGTCCATAGTGCTGCTGCCTGGGCAAAATTTCCCTCATAGCACACTGCATGGCATATGCCTGTCTTCATTAGCCCAGTCGGAACAGAACAGTAGGATGTTAAACCCCATTTCATTTCATTTCCATTGTAGATTATGTATACTTTAATTATGGACAACAAAAGGGTGTATCATTTACAATAATATAAAACTGCAACACAGGCTATTATGATGTGGGGAATGGCTTCTTCTTTATTTACAGTAAGTGGCTTACAGGTATAATATCACAGCATATAGGCAGCATGGTAACTTGTTAATAAACAATAAGACTAGTATTTTAGGTTGTGCACTATTGTCAAAATCATTTTATATTTATTAATAAATATGGTACAGTATATAAAATAAAACATTGGCTGGCATGTGTTCGATCTCCTCATAGTGTAAGAATGAAGTTACTTTTGTAGTCTTAAATTTAAAAGACCTTATGTCAAGTTATGTACACACAGGGCACTAATTACTAATTATGTATATTCCATATCTTCATTTATATGTAAATCCTAAACCATGATTCAAATTCAATTCTTGAATGCAAAAACGGGAATTATCCTAAACACTCGCTCAAATTAAACCTTGCTGTTGATTAACTCAATTAACTGATCCCAGCTAAGGACCAGCTCTAGAGTATAAAATAAAGACCTAAGATGAAAGCCCCTAAAACGAAGATCCCACTTTTTTGAATGCTTATTCATCATCAGTTCATCTTAGCATGTCTATGAAAGTTATGTCAAAATCATGACATACTCATACTGTCAATGGTCATACTGCAAAAAACAAATGCCTCTTTAAATTTAATCTTATCTTTCGACAAAAGTTTCGTCTGAAAACAGACGGGAGAATTTTTACTCGCGCGATTATACATTGGACATTAACGATAACATAATTTGTTGATGAAAGGATCCCCAATTCGTACAATGACCTTATTAATTGATTTGTCTTAACTCCGAAATCTTCGGTCATGAAAACATCAAGCATGGTTTGTGGGAAATCCCGATATTGCGATATTGACGTCACCGGAAGTGTGGGAATCCTTGTTTGTAAACAAAGCCATGTGACTTCGGTCATTCTGTCAGATGACTTCTTATCACTATCACAAGATGGCTTTCGCATTATCCACTATGAAACTGTCGGATATCATAGAACGATCTATTCTGGTATTTATTCATTGCAAAAGCAAAGTTTTTATAAAGAAAATTAACTACAAGTATTATATATATTGTTGAAAGTTTTTATTGTGGAGATCTCGTATAAAAAAAAAAATTCTCTCCGATTGTGGATTTAGGGGAAAAAAAAAAAAAAATAATAATAAAAATAAATGGGGAAATCAAACAATATTTTTAAAGGAACTAAATCGGTTTTCTTTGTTCCCTAGAACTGGACACTAATGGGTCGCAAAACATATAATAATGTAATATAAACGAGGTACCAATATCTGACCATATAGCTATCTACATACTATAACCTGGGATGTGCTCATACATTCAAGGTACCGGCCGAAACCAATTTTAAATGAAAGAGTACATCTCACCGAGTACGAAATTGCCCATAACAGACGATTTTGGCCCTGGGATAGCCCAAACTGACACCCTAAATAGGGACCCCAGAGGGCTTGAAAAAAGATTATATTCATCCATTCGAGGTACCAGTTGAAACTAAATTTAAATGAAAGGGTATATCCCACTGAGTACAAAAAAGGCCCTAACTGATGATTAGGCCCCTGGGATGGCCCAAAATGACACCCCAAAGCTGAGGGAGGGGGGGGGCTTAAAATGGGTTATACTCGTACATTCGAGATACTGATCAAAACCAATTTTAAATGATTGGGTACATCTCACCGAGTACGAAATTGTCCATAACAGACGATTTTGACCCTGGGACGGCCTAAACTAAAACCCTAAATATGACCCCCCTGGGCTTGAAAAAAGGTATATGCACACATTCGCGGTACCAGTTGAAACTAATTTTAAATGAAAGTGTACACCCCAATGAGTACGAAATTGCCCATAACAGACGATTAGACCCCTGGGACGGCCCAGACAGACACCCCAAAGCCGAAGGGAGCCAAAAATAGCTAGCTTCCATTAATCTTAAATTTGTTTGATAGATAGGGTGCATACCCCAAGCTTCATCCCGCTGGTGTTGCCACTTGATGTGATTTTGATTTAGTTTTGGTATCTTATAATTTTATATATAGTCAGTCACCACAGGTCTTGTTTTAAAGCATAATTCATTATTTTATAGTATATGCTGCAGTTCTATAGTGTTAGTCTTTGTTTTATAGAAATGGTTCTAGACGCCCTATTTCACTCACAAAACTCGTAAATCCACTTCGGGGGGGGAATTGAATATGACCGAATTTGTGTTAAGTGGACGTTAAACCCCATTTCTCTCTCTCTCAAATTGCAAATCCCATCTTAACCTCTAAGCAGATAAACCATCCGAATCATTAGACTGCCCAAAACGACCCTAGTCACATGAATAACTGTGGCGTCCCCAAAAGCTAGTGTATTGTTGTACAACACGAAAAGTTATTCACATAAGTCAGGTTTTACAGGCACATGTCCCTTTTCTCTAATTTTCTTCAAAGAACTTGTGTAGTTAATATTTAATTGTACCAAGTTAACCAATATTTAATAAAGCGTGAACATTTCATTTTCACTCATTCTATTGATCTTTCAAAAATCCAATTTTCAGATAATAATTGTCATCCAACAGTAAGGGGTATATATTGATCAGCAAAAATGGATTATTTTCAACTATTAAACTAAATATTGTTCTGGAGTTTATAATCAGACTACAGAGTTTTGTATAGTTAATTAATTATTTTGTGTACAAATAAATGGGATAATTTTACTTGGGCATTCTATCAGAAAGATAAGGGATGGAATGGGTAGGGTAGCAGCATTTTTTATCACAATCAATTAAAGTTTAATTCACAGACCTGAAACAACATGAAAACAATTAGGTAACATAATTTTATTTATTAGGTAACAATACAGTATTATTTTAGTTTTCTTCCTCTCTTTATACCAGCTCTGATTCCAGTCATTTCCCCACCATAACGATGTGTTTCTGTTCTCACTTCTCGTACCTATACACGTAAAAAAATATGAAAAAATTAAAATTTCTCATATACATTATTATTTCAAATTGTTTGACAATGGACATGCAATCGATAACAATACTAACACATCCAAAAAAATTGTTGCACTAAGTGCCAAAATAAATGTGAATATCAAAATGAAAACAAAATCTGAAAACTTTTAACATGTAGGCCTACCAAATTTTCACAAAGATTACATTATGAATAAAATTGTATACAATCACATTTTTCAATAGTTCTGGTTTCATCAAATGCATCACTCTTTTGAATTTTTAAAATATCATTTATAATGTTATCCAAACCCTACCTGTCCCTTCCTCCTGATTTTAGCCTTTCTAAATTTATGTCTATGTCGAACTCTTGGATTCTTCAATTCTCTCTTTCTACTAGGAGTTAAACCACGATTTTTCTGAATCTGTAAAAGAAATCAAATCCATTCACAAATTCCTATATAATAAAGTCATGTCACACATGCATTTATAAACAAATTAAATTGATCTTCATAAATCATTTGAATTGCTTACATTTAATGAAAATTTTAATGAAAATATATTTTTTTTAATATGTGTCATGAAAGAGTAAATCTAAATGGATTACCTGACTAGTAATAGCTCGTTTACCATCTTCATTCATTTCATCATTGTCATCAATTTCACCTTGAGCTACCCTATAAGCCTTCTCTAAATCTACACCATTTTCTCTGCAATAAATAAAAGCATATATTATACACAAACATTTCACTAAATAGATTAGGGAGTTATGCTGACACGCTACAGTGAAATACTAGTGTATATAAGTGTTTTGAAACTAAAGTACAAAAAAATTCTGATTTTTAGACAAATACAACTTACTCATCCTCCTCCATTTTCTTCTTCATCTTCTTATTCTTCATCATGTCATAAAATTCTAATGCTGTCCTCTCTGCTTCTGTTTCTATATTCTGTCTCTTTTGTTTTTTGTTTTTTTTCTTAAAAAACAAATAAAGACAGTCAAAAACACATTTCAATTTAAGATTAAATTATTTCGCATTATAATACTTTTAAGCTGAAATGTAAAATTCAACTGTAATAGCAGCTCATAAATTACCTATTTTGTTTTCCAATATATTCCTTTTTAAAATGGAAACTGAGAGTGTTCATCATGGGAAGGATATTTTAAACGCCTTAATAATTTGTAGATTAATATTTACAGAATAGTATTTACAGATGTTCTGTAAATACTGACAAATATCTAATTAATGTCTAATCATGAAGAATATTACCTTAGTCTGTGCACCTATGTTTTCTGACTCTGAATCAGATTCTGACTGTATAGCCTGTCTTCTTTCTTCAACCCGTTCTCTAACACGAGTTTTAACTTCCCTTCTACAAATTTAAAGAGAAAACTTTCAGGACAACTATCAAGCAATACTATACATATACCACTAGCTGGCACCTCATAGATGATTGTCAGTCAATAAATCCTGCTGATCAGGTTCGTTTAAAAAATCCACAATCAACTTCAAAAGTAAAAATGTTAACAGAAAGATACAAGAACCAAAAATTCGGAATTTCAATAGTGTTCCTCCTTAGTCTTAAATGGTCTGTACTTTGTCCTTTATCGTGTTCACAAGTTTAACATGTCAAAATGTGCCTAGAAAGAAGTGTGTAAAATGCAAAAGATTCTTCCTTATAACTTAATAATACACCCCAAGTTTCGTCACTTCACAATCTGTATTATAGAAAAGGTAGGTTGGATGGCCAAATGGTTAGCACATGCGCGCTGTATCATAAGGTCTGTTATTGAGTCAACTGGCGTGGTTTCGATTCCCTGCTGGTTGTACGTGACAAAGAGTAAGGTCGCCTGTTCAACCTCGTGGGTTTTCTCTGGGTGAAATGAAATGAAATGGGGTTTAACGTCCTACTGTTTTGCTCCTAAACCGGGCTAATGAAGACGGGCATACGCCATACAGTGTGCTATGAGGGGCCTACTCTTATATCGAATTCCAACTGCCAAGGCATCTTTTACATGCACCCCAATTTGTAAACGGGACCTCGGTTTTTTATCCCATCCGAATGACTAGACCCTCCGTCCTGCATCACTGACAAGGGGAAACCATGCCAGAAAATCTGGATGAACTTTCACGGCCAATGCAGGGATTGAACTCCAGGCTAGCGAGCCAGCATCTTACCCACTTAGCCACATAAGCCCCTTTTCTCTGGGTCTTCCGATTTCCTCCCACTGCTAAAGATCCCTACACGCAAGCGAATTGAAATAAAATTGAACCATGTGTTGGTCCCAAAATGACATAGTTTGTGTCGAGTGGATGTTAAACCCCATTTCTCTCTCTCTGAATTATAGAGAATAGTTTAAATAAAATATATAAAAACCTCTTAAATTCTGTTGGCTTTGGAGCAAAATTCACGTCTTCTCCTCTCTTTAACCTGGCCAATATATCTTTTACTTCTTTGTTTAGTTTATTATCTACTGGTACTAACTCTTTTATTAACTAGAATTCATACAAAAAACATCTAAGAATTATATCAATGCATAATGTATGATATACAATATTTATTAGTTGCAAATATGTTGCATTCATATCTACTAATGCATCAGGCTTTTTAACACTTTAAAACAAATTTAAAATTTTACATAAATGAAACATTTGAACTAATCTAAAAAGTCTTCATTTTTTGTCTCTCAAACAATATCATTATCAGTCACAGGTATTATTCAAGTGCCAAAATAATTCAGAACTTCAACAAATTGATAGTTGCTCATACAAGTTTGTGATATCTCCAAGAAAATAAAGATAGCAAAGAGTACATGTATTTAATACCTTTCTGTACTGTACTAGTCTTTTTATTACTGGATGGTTAACGGTGGCTATATGTTTCGCTTTTAACATTAAATAAAAACTAATGTTTACACAATAACTGTAAATAGACAAAGAATAATCATATATTGTTATTTACTTGATAGTTCAGTGTTTGAAAACAAATGAAACATTGGACAGAAATCTTAAAGAAAATTTCAAATAACCACATAGCATCTAAGGAATAGTACAACCATGGCAACTTAAAGAGGAATATTGAGTGCCTTTGTTTCTGGATACAAAGATATTTCAATTCACTCCACATGAACTGTTTCATTTCGGTACAAACATGGTATATTTTTATTTTATAATCCACTTACTGTGGAAGAAAACCGTAAATTCCACTCCTTGTAACATACAAGTGCCAGACCCTATAGCCCAACAAACCCTTGATACAAAATAAATCCCCTATGTTAAAAGCAAACATGAAAAAAATTAAAGACATCAAATGATCTTCACCTTAAACTAAGATGAAATTTGACTTTGACGTATTCAGCAGCTTTATCCACAATTTTGCCTTCTTGTACTAATTTAAATAATGGCTGTAATGTATCTTTAACTTCACTGAGCTGCAAAAAAATTATTCCTCTACATTAATTCAGTTAAAAAAGCAAGACTATGGATAGACAACATAATAAAACAATTGCAGAAAAAGTGGCTAAATCTTAACAGTATTCAAAATAAAATCAAACCTACATAATAAAGATGACATAAGGCACTACAAAGACAGTGTTGTTATTTCAGTTAAAATCATGTTTTTTGAATTTCTGAATTTCATGATAGCTTGTTAATAATTATATTTTAAAATTAAATATTTGACATTCAGCATTATCAATCAAGTATTTATTTTCAATTTGCAGCTTTAAATTTTTAAAACTCTATACTTACCTTTGCTTTAAAATCTTCTATTAAAGTAAGTAACTCTGGTGACTCTTTCTTCAAAAGCTAAATCCAAACAAACAAAATTAAAATTATTGTATCAAACTCTTAGAAAAAGCTTGTAAAATATTACTGATCTAATTTATAACTCTACCAATTTCAATAATATTCTGTAAGCAATTGAAGACAGGCATACACCAGCTCCTCTTATGTCATTTTGAATTCCAACTGCCAAGGGTTCTTTTATGTGCACGCTAATGTATACACAGGACCTCAGTTTTCTGTCCCATTCGAACAACTAGATGTTCCTTGGCAGACCATCCATCATGCACCATGAAATGAAATGGGGTTTAACATTCTACTGTTCTGTTCCGAGTGAACTAATGAAGGCGGGCATTAGCCACACAATGTGCTAATAGGGAAATATTTCCTAGACAACAGTGCTATGGCCTACTCTTATATCAAATTTCAACTGCCAGGGTTCTTTTACGCACACCCCATTTGTACATGGGACCTTGTTTTTTTTTTGTCCCATCCTAATGACTATACATATGCCGCCTGTCCTGCATTACTGGAAATAGAGAACCACGTCAGAAAATCCAGATCAACTTTCTCGGCCAACACAGGGGTCGAAGACAGGACATTCAGGTTAGCGAGCCAACATCGTACACATTGAGCCACTGCACCTCCTATCAGGCACGGCTAACAAGGTAAAACAAGTTTGATTTGTAATTAATAACGCTGTTAAATGACCAATTTAATTACATCGGAAGCTGAATAATGATCAAATAAGGTCTCGTTGGCAATAAATACGACGGGTAGTGTTAGAACTAGTGAGTATTATGAGATGATAGCAGACAAAATGTCTTGAAGATGTGAAAACAAAGATGGCGGCTGAAATACCTTTTATATACTATAATATATAGTCAAGCAGTAGTAAGAAGTTTTATTTTAATCCCTTCAAGTGCCTGTGAGTTTAGTATGTTTAAGAAATTCAATATGTGAAATAAACAGTTTTATTTCATTCTCAAAGATATGGATAAAGAATAGTGTTACTAATATCTACATACCTCTATTTTTTCTCTTTTTGAAAGTTTAGACAAATCCTGGACAATCTTTTCTTGATTTTCTAAAGGTTTTTCTTCTTTTTTGTCGGGCTGTAACAAATTCCCAAAATCAATAAACAACATTTATTGGAATTAGATTCTACCTAGAATCAAAACCAATAATAATTTTACTTGTTAGTTTGTGGAATCACAAAATATTGTGATAAAACCAAAGTACATTATGAATGAACTCTTAGAGCTGGTACAATTTATATACTAACACTTATCTTACCACTTTAAATTCATCTAAACCAAAATCATCCTCATCCATCTCCTCAACCATTTTCTTCTGGATAACTAAAGCTTCTTTCTCCTCTAGAATAGCTTTCTTCTTATCATCATCTGAACCAGACAAATCTAGTAAGGAAATAAATTGGGCTTAATTTATGGAGGTTTTTGTTCAATTGCAACAATTATTTTCCCTGTACAGTGATGAATAAGAACAACTATTTAAAGATACATTTTGTAAGATTTAGATAGAGGGCCGACCGCTCTTGCTATAATAGTTTTAAAATAAATAACAGAAAGGATAGCATTAATAGTCTTGATTGTCAAGTACCATTGATGCGATAATAAACATAGTCTTGTGGCGTTTTTGTGAGTCGATTAGATTAGGTTTTGATTTGCTAGTACGATTTGGTATGATTTCGATTTGATTAGCTATGGTCCACAAATGTGAAATTTGATAATTACGATTTGGTAAGATGGCTGCCATCACGGACACCGATCAGAAAAAAAAATTGTCTCTGCTAATTATTGATGACTTGTTAAAGACAAATGAAGGTTATCTACGCAAAAAAGGAAAAATGGTTGCCGTTAGAAACAATCTCCTATGTCCAACAAGTTCAAGTATTTTTTTGAAAACTGAAGTGACAAAACATGTAAAAAGTTTACTGAGAAAACCTAGGATAGAGAAATATATTGAAAAAACTGTAAATAATGAATAAAATTGCTTGGAGGTGATCTAACATTCTTGTGGACTATAAAGTTAACATTAAACACGTCAAATGTGTTTTAAAAAAACATTTTTTATGGAGAAAAACAACAATAAGCATTAAAAATTACTTACGACGTCGAACATTCCGCCATTTTGAAAAAGTCAAATCTAATCGCCTAAACACCTCCTGGGACGATTAGGTCGATTTGCCTAATCAGTTGAGTTAAATCGTCTCACAAATGTAACGATTAGCATAAACAACTTGGTTCACAAATGCGTATAATAGCTAATCGGTCTAATCTAATCGGTTCACAAAAACGCCTTAGATTTTCCATTTCAACATTTAACAAAGATATGGCAGACAATTTCTAATCAACTTAATACCTCAGCCAAATAAATACATGCAATACTCAAATTTAGCTCTTAATACATCTTCAGGGTAGTTTATTCATTGAAATGAGCATACACCAGTGTCTAGTAAAACACTTTACCATATATTTATAATCATACCGCCTGGGCACGATAATTTAACTTACCGACAAACTCATCAAAATCAGCTCCATAAAACTGTGACCTCTTTTTACCCCATCCTTTATTGTCTTTTTTCACTACAATTAAATCAAGTTTATAATACAAAATAAATGTCTTATTTTAATTATATTATCCTGTATTTTACAATAGAAGAAATTATTTGTAGAATCTATCAATTATATTGGCATAAGTTGAAGTAAAAAATATAAGATGTTATTTGTTACTAAACACACTGCATTATTCAAAGATAGCCACGCAAAGCCTAGAAACATGCCAGCAGCTAAGCATCAACAACAGTTTACCCGGAACAAAAACTGTATGTTGGCAAATTTGATATTTCGGCAAAGGAGGATAACCCTGATACAGAATGTGGCAGAATGCTGAATATCGATAGGGTTTGTCCACCAATGGCCAGAATGCTTTATGCCAAATCTAAAAAGTATCTGTTAAAAACTATAGCTTCTATTATGCTCACAACTCACAAAATATCAATAGGCGATACGTTTCGTCCTCTAATGGCCACAATTCTTCACACCAAATTTGAAAAGTATCCGTTAAAAACTATAGACACTTTTGTGTTCACTAGTTATTTATCAAGGGAGGGGAGAGGGTAACTCTGGAAAGGAATATCGAAGAAAGCTTGGTATCAATAGGGCTGGCTTCCCACCAGAAAAATCTTGATACAAATTGTGACCTCTAGAATTTCCACAAACCAACAGACATCTGAAGAGACATGGACAACATAATACATGAATGCAGATTAATTAATTAACTAGCATAGGATGATAACTAAACTGTTGTTTTTCCCCATCTCACCTTCAATCAGTAGTGATTATAGAGTAATTAATTAATTAATCGGAGTAATGCAGATTTTTCAATATGGGTCGTCCATGACAGATAGACCAACAGAGGAAGATGAAAATCGATGCATTTCATGAAATGCCGAATACCAATAGGGTTAATTCTCTAAGTCCAATGCTTACCACCAAATTTGACAATAATCTGTCACAAGGTTTTCAGCAATAGGGGCATAACTCTAGAATGGAATGTCTTAGAACACTAAACATCAACAAGATTCATCCTCTCATGACCACAATGCTTGACACCAAATTTGAAAAAGATCTGCATATTAAAATAGAACCAACTAATAAGTACATTATGAAAACATATCAGCTGTTTGTTTGTTGGTTCAATAACTTCATTATAAATTCATAAAAAAGAAAATGTGTAACGATTGCAATAATTAAATATATTAACCTTGTTCATCATCTTCATCTTCTAAATCACTTCCCATCTTTTCTTTAATCTTTTGCCTCTTGTAGCGTAAAAGATGGGTTCGATATTGTGCCATATCTTCATCACTGAGAAGATCATCATCAGACACCACAGGTAAAACTTCTTCCTTTTAAAACAATTTGGATAATTAAATACATGTATCATAGATGCCAATGAAAAATAGATATGGTAAATATACAATGTAATTAAGCCAGAATTTATTTATGAATATATGAAGACATCCTTTCTAAAACATCATAAACCCCAATTGAACCATCCTTTTTTTCAATTTGATTTTAAAATATTTACACAAATGTTTTAAATAGTATAGGCAATAGGCCTATTTACAATTTGATATGATTTTATCAAAGAAATCACATTTTGGAAATAAGATCTTAAAATATTGAACCAACGTTCAATGTATTTCTAAAATAATTTCTTGGTAAAAATGTATGAAAAATATAATTGTGACAATATTGGTTACCTGTTCTGAATAATCTCCGCCGGCATAATTTACACCCGATTCCAATAATACCTATAAGATACAAATTAATCAAAATGAGACACCATCAATCTATATGTTAAAGGAAAACTAATAACAAAATAAGGAACAGCTTACTTGTACATGTATATGTACTAGTATGTAGACTTTTTAAAATAATAATCTTAATAAGTTAATCAAAATGTGTATTTGGTTATCAAAAGTCATTTCCCCATTTCTTAAAAGCAGTGTTGCTGAATATACAGTATAGTTCGTCTATTTGTCTACAACCCCAATCTCAGACCTTCACATTCCAGGTGAGTGATTTTCAATTTGTTCAGCTCCTCATGATTTTTTAGACATGAAGGCTTGCAATCTATATAAGATATCTGAGTAGAGCATTATTTATTTGGTGCAATTTTTACCTTGTCTCTACCAGCGTGAAATTCATCAATATCATCATAAACAAAACCCCTGGAATCTGGATCTGGATCATCAATGTTGTTAAAAGCTCTTTCATCATCAGAATCAAGAATAGAAACATCTTGTGGTTTAAATCCTTTCCGTCTACAATTAGAAACCAAAAGTTTACTTAGAGATAGTATATTTTTTTCTCCAAGATAATAAATATCTTTTCTTTTAATTAATTATAGGCCTCTGTAATTACTGAATATCCAAGCAAATTGGTTCCTTGTAAAGAACATTATAAAATGGTTTTGACTTGTTATGGTTCAATTAAAGTAGGCCTACTAGTTTCTTATCATTTATGTACCAAGATCGTTGAAGCGACCAGTAGGCCTACAGTGCATTTAAAACGCTGTTTTTCTCAATAATGGTATATTAGCAATATTTGCTTATCATGTGACCATACATGTTTAAGACATTGGATTTAAACTAACGATGAGACATGTGTTAGTCTTTTAAACATGACAGTTAATGTGTTATTCAACAATAATAATACATATTTACATGTAGCTTTATAATACAGTCATTCAGGTGATCAGACAATGAATTGAAATACAACTGACATCTGTGCAATGTGAAAGGGTAGGACGATTTACCCAATACCAACCAGTACACAAATACTACTCACATACTACCTCATTATTGTGAAAATTAACATAATACTTCAATTATATAAAAACAAATTGAGTTAATATATAGCAAAAGTAATGTCAATGTCTCGCTATTCCAGTTATCTCCCTTATCAACCAATATTATCAAATATTAACCCCATACTATCAAATATCAATCTATTTCTGTAAAATAATGGGCCAATATTACCAAAAGATGAGGTAAAAGTACAATTATTTGGATGACAATACCTTTGCTTGTGGAAAATAAATTATTTATCCAATGTTTTGCCGTTCCATTTATCACTGATATAAATAGATGTTTCAGATTACGTACAAATTACGTACAAGTTTTCAGGGACATGGTTCATTGGTTCAATAAAATTAGTCAGTTTTGGATAATAATAAGGTAGTAATATGTGGTTGTATTTTGTAGTATAGCTGCATCTGATACAACTTGTCCAGATTACAGTAAAAAATTTCCTAATTCCACAAAATAACTCAATTTGGGGGTGGGGGGGTATAATTCAACTCTTCTGTTAGTTTTGCTTTGTACAATAATTAGGCATTTTGTAGTACTTAGTTATGGTGTCCATTTCTATGTATTTCCGATGGTGTCTAGAATGCAACAAATGAAATGAAATAGGGTTTAAAATCCTACTGTTCTGCTCCAACTGGACTAATGAAGACAGGCATACACCATAAAGTGTGCTATGAGGGAAATTTTGCCTGGACAATGGCCTACTCTTATATCGAATTCCAACTGCCAAGGGATCTTTTACGTGCACGCCAATGTGTACATGGGACCTTGGTTTTTTATTCCATCCAAATGACTAGACAGCTGTCCTGGCCCTGCTGCTTCACTGACAAGAGGAAACCACGCCGGAAAATCCTGATAAATCTCAGCCAACACCGGAAGCAAGCCAGCGTCTTACCCCCTTAGCCACCATAGCTCCCATGCAATAAAAGCTAGATACATGTACATGTACATGTATCCAAGTGGATATTGGCAGTGTTTAGTAAGCATAAGTTTTCTAATATTGTAAATTCTTATCTATTAGATATGTAACATTTATTGAAATGAATATTCAGGTATTATATTTTATAAGAAATCGACTAGGCTTGGGAACTAATTTGACTCCAGCCCAGTCCATGATTAATGTAACTAAAAATGTTAAGACATAGGCTCTGATTTTCTGATGTGTTTAATGTTTAAATGTCAGACCTCTCCCATTTTAAAATGTCAGACATAGCAAAACCTTTCCTTCCCGCTTCAATTTCAAAGAG
Source organism: Patella vulgata (assembly GCF_932274485.2). Classification (NCBI taxonomy): domain Eukaryota; kingdom Metazoa; phylum Mollusca; class Gastropoda; family Patellidae; genus Patella; species Patella vulgata. The sequence goes on along the minus strand of NC_065882.2, from coordinate 25,308,978 downwards.
ATGATGTGTACCACGTGTCAGGTAGGATTATATGCTTAATTGTAGGCCCATACACGTTAATAACAATAATCATTTGTTGTTTTGAAAAACAAGCGGTTTCCATGCAAGATAGGCCTACGCCCACATTTTGCAAGAGATGGACAAAAAATAAGCTAAAACACAATTTTTAGTAAAATCAGGGGCTATAATCCAGTAATTTACGGTTTGGTCTAACATGCAATATCAAAAGGAACCAAGAACTTTGTAACATAAACATATATTTTAAGTTTCATCAAAATCGGATACAAATTGTGACCTCTACTAAAGGGTCCACAACCTTGGTATCACCAGTAGGCCTACATGTAGTCATGTATATACCTTTACACTATTTGCATTTGAGGAGCGACAATTTCGTCGGACAGTTTCAGTTCAATTTTCACGAAATTCAAACTCAATTGCCTGTACGGTGCAACAATTATATATTTAAATAGTTTTTAAAATTGAATAAAAATTTTGAAACATACATGTAGAGGGACTACAAGCTAAGAGTGCAATTTTTCTTACAATCAGGCCGGGTCATATGATCAGAAAGTTATGGTCCGCTATCAAAAGATATGTTTCATCAAAATCGGATAAAAATTTTGATGTGACTCCCATTTTTGTGTCTCAATATTTCATTGTTGTTGAAGATTTTGTCTTACTCATTGGATTTAATCATAAACCCTTAACCCTGAATTTATAGGTTTTAATCTTAAATATCTTACAAAAGTGATGGAATGTAAAAGTGATGGAAATAGAAAAGGGAGTCGGATCAAACATGATCGCCGTTAAGACGTACCTGATACATGCCAATATCAAAAGGAACCGAGATCTTTGGGATATAATAAACCTAATTGTGACCCGTGTAGAGTGTCACAAACAAAATTTGGACGGACGACCAGGGGCGACGGCAATACGTCCACATGAAAAATTGACAGTTTTGCTTTGTGATTCACATCGGTATCTGCACAGTCGAGAGATCTACTTTACTCTTTAGTGAGAGAGAGAGAAATGGGGTTTAACGTCCACACGACACAAACTAGGTCATTTCGGGACTAACACATGTTTCAATTTTATTTCAATAATTGGCTTGCGCGTAGGGGTCTTTCGCAGTGGGAGGAAACCCACGAGGTTGGACAGGCGACCCTACTCCTTGTCACGTACAACCGGGGAATTGATACCCCACCAGTTGACTCAATGACAGACCGTATGATACAGCCTAGCTACGAAAACGTAGCTAAAAACGTTGAGATATACTGATGTGTTTGTTTTTAGCTACGATTGGATGCCTTTAGTTCTAAGTGGCAAACTCAATTTCTTTATTAATGCATGTAACATCTTTAAAATAGATAAGTTTATGATATTATGATTAATTAAACTTACAGAGACCAATGTAGTGGCACAACTGTCGCCTAACTCCAAATATTTGCGTTTAAATTAATGAAGCGTTGTTTTTGTCTGACATTTCACCGCCATCGAAATCAATTCATAGTTACTGTGCTTTCGATTGTCCTTTTGATTGGCTGTTATAAAAGCCTTATATTTAGCTCCGCCTTCAATATGATGACAGCGTATCGTTTAAAAAGATGGCGGTCTTAGTAACGGCTTAACGCCTCGATTTTAAAAACAACGATTTGTACCTGTTTCAGGTAGGATTATATGCTCAATTGTAGTTGGGTGTTGTAGAAATATTATAAATAACAATAATCAATCGTTGTTTTGATTAAAACTATTGTCAATTTTGTTTAAAAATGCCGGGTGTAAATCGCTCCCGCAGGTGCAACGTTGTAGGTAATGGCCTCATGTCTTATCTCGAAACACGGAGGGTTGAGAGATTTAGGTTTGTTATCTAGATACAGCCCAGCGCGCACGTGCTAACCATTCGGCCATCCAATCCCCCATGGCTGATCAGGCGCTATTGCACTTTCGTACCTCTACCAGTTCCCATGGTCGTAGGCACTTGAAATTTTCAGAGGATGTTAAGGGGGGCTAGCAATGACCACACACCAAATTTCAGCCGAATCGATAAATAACTTTTTATTTTACCGACCTTTTAATTTCTAACGAGAGAGAACTTCATCCGTTTGACGCCATTTGCTTTGTTTACTAATTAGACTTGAATAACAAGACACTAAGACGGAAACCGACTCGAATAACAAGACACTTAGACGGAAACCGACACACTGCACTAGCTGCCTAACACTGCAGTTCATAAAAATTAATATAATTTTCGTATACTTTAATTTTTGCGCGAAGCCACCATTTTCTATAAAATACTATTTGGTGTTGATCAGTGGATTGGCCTTTAGGTGTGAATATTGCCGTGACCTTGATTTTGACCTTGAGGCCAAACTTCCCATCCATATCGGGGCCTTTGCGTTTATGCTTGCCGTGGCCTTATTTCCTACTGTATTATCAAAGTTAATGTTCGAGGTGAAAGCAGAGATGACGTCCTTCAGAAAAGATAATTGGGTTAAAGTCGTAGGTCAAGGTCATGTTACAGAAAACTAAACTCAAACTTTTCAAAGTCATTTTTGGGACATTTGACCTTGACTTACGACCTTGACCCCGTTACCATTTTCGAAGGCTATCACATTGGCTTGAATCATGAACGTTTACCTTGGTCCTATCGCACACTGCTCGGTCAGAAAACGGTCAAACGCAGAGGGTCCGTGTCCGAAAGGAAGTCAATAGGCGTGGTCAATGTGAAAGGTCGTGGTGACCTCCACTAGTCACCGTTAACCATCCGTAACCTTGACTCTGACCTTGAGTCCAAACGTCCCATCCATCTCGGGCCCTTTGCGTTTATGCTTGCCGTGGCCTTATTTCTAACTGTATTATCAAAGTTAATGTTCGAGGTGAAAGCAGAGACGACGTCCTCCAGAAAAGATAATTGGGTCAAAGTCGTAGGTCAAGGTCATCTTACAGAAAACTAAACTCGGACTTTTCAAAGTCAGTTTTGGGACATTTGACCTTGACTTACGACCTTGACCTCGTAACCATTTTCGAAGGCTATCACCTTGACTTGAACCATCGACGTTTACTTTGGTCCTGTCGCACACTGTTCGGTCAGAAAAGGGTCAAACGCAAAGGGCCCGTGTCCGAAAGGAAGTCAATGGGCGTGGTCAATGTGAAAGGTCGTGGTGACCTCCACTAGTCACCTTTAACCATCTGTGACCTTGACTTTGACCTTGAGTCCAAACTTCCTATCCATCTCGGGCCATTTTCGTTTATGCTTGCCGTGACCCTATTTCTTACTGTATTATCAAAGTTAATGCTTGAGGTGAAAGCAGAGACATCGTCCTTCAGAAAAGTTAAAAGGTCAAAGTCGTAGGTCAAGGTCTTGTTACAGAAAACTAAACTCAAACTTTCAAAGTCAGTTTTGGGACATTTGACCTTGACTTACGACCTTGACCTCGTAACCATTTTCGAAGGCTATCACCTTGACTTGAACCATCGACGTTTACTTTGGTCCTGTCGCACACTGTTCGGTCAGAAAAGGGTCAAACGCAAAGGGCCCGTGTCCGAAAGGAAGTCAAGGGCGTGGTCAATGTGAAAGGTCGTGGTGACCTCCACTAGTCACCTTTAACCATCTGTGACCTTGACTTTGACCTTGAGTCCAAACTTCCTATCCATCTCGGGCCCTTTTCGTTTATGCTTGCCGTGACCCTATTTCTTACTGTATTATCAAAGTTAATGCTTGAGGTGAAAGCAGAGACAACGTCCTTCAGAAAAGTTAAAAGGTCAAAGTCGTAGGTCAAGGTCATGTTACAGAAAACTAAACTCAAACTTTCAAAGTCAGTTTTGGGACATTTGACCTTGACTTACGACCTTGACCTCGTAACCATTTTCGAAGGCTATCAACTTGGCTTGAATCATGGGCGTTTACCTTGGTCCTGTCGCACACTGCTCGATCAGAAAACGGTCAAACGCAGAGGGGCCCATGCCCGAAAGGAAGTCAAGGGCGTGGTCAATGTGAAAGTTCGTGGTGACCTCCACTAGTCACCTTTAACCATACGTGACCTCGACATCGACCTTGAGTCCAAACTTCCCATCCATCTCGGGCCCTTTTCGTTTATGCTTGCCGTGACCCTATTTCTTACTGTATTATCAAAGTTAATGCTTGAGGTGAAAGCAGAGACAACGTCCTTCAGAAAAGATAAATGGGTCAAAGTCGTAGGTCAAGGTCATGTTACAGAAAACTGAACTCAAACTTTTCAAAGTCAGTTTTGGGACATTTGACCTTGACTTACGACCTTGATCCCATAACCATTTTCAAAGCCCATAATCTTGGCTTGAACCATCGACGTTTACCCTGGCCCTGTCGCACACTGCTCGGTCAGAAAACGGTCAAACGCAGAGGGGCCCGTGTCCGAAAGAACGTCAAAGGGCGTGGTCAATGTGAAAGTTCGTGGTGACCTCCACTAGTCACCTTTAACCATCCGTGACCTTGACTTCGACCTTGAGTCCAAACTTCCCATCAATCTCGGGCCCTTTTCGTTTATGCTTGCCGTGACCCTATTTCTTACTGTATTATCAAAGTTAATGTTTGAGGTGAAATCAAAGACAATGTCCCTCAGAAAAGATAATTGGGTCAAATTCGTAGGTCAAGGTCATGTTATAGAAAACTGAACTCAAACTTTTCAAGGTCAGTTTTGGGACATTTGACCTTGACTTACGAGCTTGACCCGTAACCATTTTCAAAGCCCATCATCTTGGCTTGAACCATCGACTTTTACCCTGGCCCTGTCCCAAAAATGAAATCAGGTCACGGCACGCATAAACGCAAAGGGTCCGAGATGGATGGGAAGTTCGGACTCTAGGTCAGGGTCAAGGATGGTTAACGGTGACTAGTGGAGGTCACCACGACCTTTCACATTGACCACGCCCATTGACTTCCTTTCGGACACGGGCCCCTCTCCGTTTGACCCTTTTCTGACCGAGCAGTGTGTGACAGAACCAAGGTAAGCGTCCATGATTCAAGCCATGGTGATAGCCTTCGAAAATGGTTACGGGGTCAAGGTCGTAAGTCAAGGTCAAATGTCCAAAAAATGACTTTGAAAAGTTTGAGTTTAGTTTTCTGTAACATGACCTTGACCTACGACTTTGACTCAATCATCTTTTCCGAAGGACGTCGTCTCTGCTTTCACCTCGAACATTAACTTTGAAAATACAGTAAGAAATAAGGCCACGGCAATCATAAACGCAAAGGCCCTGATATGGATGGGAAGTTAAGACTCATGGTCAAAATCAAGGTCACGGCAATATTCACACCTAAAGGCCAATCCACTGATCAACACCAAATAGTATTTTATAGAACATGGTGGCTTCGCGCAAAAATTAAAGTATACGAAAATTATATTAATTTTTATGAACTGCAGATATAGGCAGCTAGTGCAGTGTGTCGGTTTCCGTCTTAGTGTCTTGTTATTCGAGTCTAAATAGTAAACAAAGCAAATGGCGTCAAACAGATGAAGTTCTCTCTCGTTAGAAATTAAAAGGTCGGTAAAATAAAAATGTTATTGATCGATTCGGCTGAAATTTGGTGTGTGGTCATTGCTAGTCTCCCTTAACATCCTCTAATAATTTCAAGTTCCTACGACCACGGGAACTGGTAGAGGTACGAAAGTGCAATAGCGCCGGCTGATCATTGCCCATCTTAGTACTTACTACTTTACATGTATTTTTTATTTACTATTGTATTATTAAATTAGGCTATTAGCCTATTGAATTTATGTAAATAATGTTTACACTTAGTATAAAAAATAAATAGAAAAAAAAACAAAAAACACCAAATAACAGTGAAACAATAATTGGAAATTAACTTTACCTTTTTCCCATTTCAAATATTCAGAGATTGAAGTTATATCAAATTAAAGTCCAAAATAAACTGTTTACAAATTTTCTCAATACACGTGCGTGCAAACCTTTCTAGTCTCTAATAAAGGAGATCCGTCGGTAGGGGAGGTAACAATACATTCAAGATGGATTCAGACTAGTAATCTTCTACCCATTGACTTCATGAATGTTAAATCCATGCTCTTCTTTGGTCTAAAACATTTTTTTGGCATAGTGTGTTGATTGGCCGTAGAGAGAAGGTAACTGCATAATTTTCAACCCATTGACTTTAATGTTCAATCCATGCCATTTCTCTGCCTATAATAATTTTTTTTGTACATTCTGATGTCTCCACGTTTGCTACACCCTGTCATTGTCAAAGGAATCTGTTGTCTTTCCCCAAGTCAAGTTTTTCCTTTCCTGATCCTTCCTTCTCATCAAAATCAAACACTTTTTATCGATTCTAGACCAAAAAGTCAACAAAAATTGTCATGCAAACAGCGTTGGGGAAAGGTAGAAAGAATAGCCATATATTTAATACATAATACATGTACATCCATTTTCAACCAACTCGGAATTACATGTATATGACATTCATAACATTAATCAAAGCTACCATGACAAAATATACCCCACACCCTACTGACCTATCAGAATGTATGGTTGAACCAAATTAAAATTTAGTTATCAAACCTGCTTTCTTATAATATATTATTGAATTGCAGACAACTTATTTACCAATATGTATTTTTCTGGAACCCTGTCTTTAACTTAAAGAATAAAAATTTGGGTATCAATGTAAAACTTCAGATTTTTTAGCATGCATAATGTGAGTGCCATCTTATTCTTGGATTGGAATAAAATCATTTTAAATTAATTATTTGAACCCCAATATTGTTCTTCATAAAGGGATTCTGTCCACTTGTGTTTTGTTTTATGGGTGTTTTGTCAGTATTTTTTGTTTGTCCAGTTACCAAACTTTATCAACCTTTTCAGGTTATCTTCTTTATAATTTAAGCTATTATTTCAGCTATATATTGTGCAATATTAGTTCATCAACAGGAAAATCTTTTACAGAACATTGGTGGGGTGATAGTCTTGGTAATCAAAAACTGTATGTCCCTACCAAACCAATCACCCTAGGAAATAAATTACATCAAACACAGAGAAGAAATTGAACATATCAAGTTTTACTTTATTATAGGCCTATACAATCATTTATTAATATGAATTTATACAAATACTGTAAATACAATACTATGTATAAATTGACCATATCCAGTTTTTCTTTATTACAGGCCTGTAAAATAATTTTATAATGTACATTTATACAATTAAATACAAAATCTATTAATTTACATTTATACAAATAAATACAATATCACCTATAATAGCAATTTATTAAACATAGGACAAGAAGATGCAAAGATGAAAAAAAAATAAATTACTGAAAATGGCCAGTAAAAATGTCTATACCATAATAGAAAGGAAATTAGCTGTACATGTATATTACAAGAGAAATAAATACAACAATTAAGCTATATTAAGCACTCTAAGCAAAATAATCATGAGAAATGGGGTTCATTATGAAATCTGTGTCTTTTTTATTCTTGCGTTCATGTCTCCAACTGGGCTAATGAAGATGGGGGTCTCTTTGACATTTGGAAGGAGAGGGTGGTAAAGTAGTCTAACATTTGCAGCTTTTTAGATCAGAAGGTCTGCCATTGATTTAAGTGTTGTGGTTTTGATCCTGTGCTTGTATGTGACTAAAAAAACTGAACTTGGTTAGTGGTCATGTAGCACTCTTAACTCTCAATTAGTCTTTTAAGGCCAGACCTGAAGTGTGAATAAAACAGCAAAAGTTTATAAGGCATTTATTCTTTTAAAAGAGTATCGCGAAACTCGTGTTTCCTTCTGCATAATTGTAAAATACAACATATAACAAAATACAAATACTATTTCATAGCCTTGGCTATTGTTACGCAATGGATATTATACAGAAGACATCTTACTCCTATGTTCTATAGTGAAAACCATAACAAATTATTCCGCAAAGTTGTGTTGTCTGATTCCTAACTAAATGGTCCAATAACGGAGTTACGTCCCTTTTGTTTATAATAGCAACTAAAATCCTATAGCTATTCTTGACAGAATAACGACAAACTAGCTGACTTTAACTACCGTTCATGATAAACTTATAGATATCATATGTACATAACAGGTTTATACAGAATTATTATCATGAAATGGAAATGAACACTTGCACTTGGAATATCACCAAAGTGCGCAGGGGGGTCTGACAATTGACAATGCGCGGGGCCCTATTCAATTGTTGATGTGTGCTATGATTTCTTATATGAGGAAAACATCAAATATAACCATAAATAGACTAGAACAATCATTAAATGACATGACCATTGTATTCCTGACTACCTGAGCTTCAAATTGATGTACAATTTATATAATGACTATTATTATTAATTACCTGAAGTGTGAATAAAACAGCAAAAGTTTATAAGGCATTTATTCTTTTAAAAGAGTATGGCGAAACTCGTGTTTCCTTCTGCATAATTTAGCCAATCAAATTGCTGGATTTACTAATCGTTACACTAACGTTTATATACCGGAACATCCAGACTCTCATTACATGTACCAAAGAATACGACAAATCAATCATCACAAAGGGGATTCTAACCTGCGTCACCTTGGTCACATACTAAAATGTATCATGGATGGACAAATTTATGCAGTTTGAATATACTCCAGAATCAATTAATAAACGTAATTACCCTGTACCTTACAGTCACATAAAAAAATATGAGATCTAACTCACAATATGACAATTAAATTGGTAACAGACAGCACATCGATAATGCTACTTCCCCACTAACTACCCTTCAAAAAAGAAATAGCTGAACAAAATATTACATGTACTAATCGACAATCAACATTTAACATTTAAATAATACATTTCATCAATAAACAAGAATCCTGCATTTATATAACATTTTAAAAGGTAAAAGAAATTTAGAATTTAATATTTGAACATTTATTATAGAACTGTAATATAATATATAGACTACATATCCAATTCGACAAAAAATGAGCATTACAAAATAATAATTTTTTTTTAAGAAAATATGCATACTAATGATACTAATTATTATGTCTATTATGCATACATAATATATTTTTTTGATAATCTCATATGTCCAAAGCTACTATTACCTGGTTGAACACTCTGAATGAAATATATTACAAATTGAACAAATTTCTACGTGATCTTCACAGTTGTATTCTCATCAAATATTTATGTGTGTGGTGTTTTAAAATAAAGCTACCTCACTCATTTACAAAAGTATACCAACAGAGTGTGGTCCATTTAGGACTATATTTTATCGTTAATGGCAATGTTCTTAAAATGTGAATCCATTTGAATTCATAAGCTTTTCTGATGGCATCGGTTTTTAATTTAATGGTACAGTAAAATCATGGTTTAATTGTGATTTTAGCCTCATCATATCAAATTATTAATAGATCACATCTAGCACATGTTACAAAATTCACTTTCTTAGTTCATCAGAAACAGAATGAATTTTCTTGTGCATCTGATCATGTATTTTGAAGCCAATAACATGGGTTTTTATAGATATTGTTTTAGAATGTCGAATATGGGGTGTTCCAAAAAAATATAAATATTAACCAGCGGTTGCCAGCAAGATATGCCCACATTTTGCAACAGATGGACAGAGAACAAGCTTAGAAAAAAAGTGATTTTTTTGTACAATCAGGGACCATAATCCAGGAAGTTACGGTCCGATATGCACAAATATGGAAAGGAACTGAGAACTTTTGGATATAACCATTATTATATTTTAAATTTCATCAAGATTGGATAAAAACTGTGACTTCTAGAAGGTCCACAACCTTGGTATTACATATCTTTATGTTGAAGGGGGTCAAATGCCGGGGCTAAAATGACCACACACAAGGGTTCATTCCTTGAAAATTCTTTATTAGCTATAAAAAGAAACCCTGCAAATATACAAGTAATATAATAAATACAATGCATAAAAAAACAGTATTAAAGCATGGTTTAAAAGTAATAATAACGATAATATAAAATCATATGTATAATATACATGTAACTCTTCTCTTAAGTGACTTAAACTATGAAATACAGATATACTCGTAAAAGTATGAAATATACTTATTATCGCAGCGTAAATAATAATAATACTAATTAATACTAATAATTAGATCTTGAGAATAAAACTAATATTGCTTACCCTAAAGAGGGGTTTTATAATTACTACCAATTGGTATAAAGGTGAAATACCTTTAAACGTTGGAACACTGTAAATGAAATATAAATGTGATGTAAATGACTGTAAGTGTATATCTAAAGTGAAATACTTTAAATAATGTTTTAACTATATAATGATGTAATCTTTCCCCATTTCAAACTATCAACTTATACTTTAAAGAAATTCAACATGGCTGCCACTTTAAAACAAAGACTAATTCCATAGATATAATTATAAACATACCTGATAAATAAACTGTCAAACCACTATTGAAGAAGCTTCAATATTTACATCTAGCAACACTTGTATACTAATAAATACGCAATACCAGTTAACAACCTTTATATAACCAAGGAGAGGAAAAGTGTCTTCCTTTGCATATAAAAACTATAGGACGAATGTCTCCAAGGAAACTTTCATACAACAACTCACTAGACAAATAGGAAAGGTTAAAGTTGAAGATATGGTGAGTGGAACTCACTACAGACCAGGTACAGAGTGGATAGTATAGAATAGGTTTAAAGGGATAGTACAACCACTATTAGTTTATATTAAGTGCAGATTAAAATGACTAAAAACCAACTATATATATTAAAAATATCACTCTGTCACATTTACACTATTTGCGTACAAGTAACAACCATTTTGTCAAGCAGTTTCGGTTCGATTTTCACGAGATTCGAACTCAACCATCATTAGTGTGTAACAGCGATATGTTTAAACAATTTTTAAAATCGGATAAAATCTAAAATTGCGATTTTTTTGTACCACCAAGGAGCATAATCCAATATGCATGAATATTTAAAGGAACAGAGGTCTTTGGGACATAAACAAATGTTTTAAGTTTCATCAAAATCGGATCACAAATTGTGACCTCTAGAGGGTCCAATACCTTGATATTACATACTTTAACACTATTTGTGTACATAGAGTGGCCATTTTGTCTGGCAGTTTTGGTCCGATTTTCACGAAATTCTAACGCCATCATCATTATGGTGTAACGTAGATATATTTGAACGTTTTTTTTAAATCGGATAAAAATTGTGACCTCTAGGGGGGGCAAAAGCTAAAAACGTGATTCAGGAAGTTTCATCTAAATTGGATAAAAATTGTGACGTCTAGAGTGACCACAAGCTAAAACCGTGATTTTTCATATAATCAGGGGCCATAATCCATGTAGTTTCGATCCGATAGATGCCAATATCGAAAAGAACCGCGATCTTTTGGAGATAAACCTATATTTCAAGTTTTGTCAAAAAGGCATAAGAATTGTGACTAGTATCATATCCACAAACAAATTGTGGACGGACAGACTGGGACGATGACAATATACGTCTACATTATAATGTGGGCGTATAAAAACCAAAAATGTCATACTTTCTTGGAAATGAATACCGACTAGAACAATAATTTTCAACCCTAAATGTTTAGCACAAGAAGTGTGGATAGCTACATGTTGTTTTAAATGACTACACATAACGGTAAATTCATGAAAGTCTTTTGAAATACGTCATGTTGTGTACAACATTTTGAAATGACGTATTTGTACAATATCATGATTCTTAAACTTTGGCACATTTTGGCCCTCTTGATCAATTTGGAAAAGTCTGAATACAACCTTTTGACTAGGCAATGACAATGTTCAATATACACTTTACATACTGAACTAATTCTCTCACATTTACAGAACAAATTCAAGTTTGGCACAGAATTAAAAAAAGTTGCTGTTCAGACCTATGGAATGATCCTGTACTTATAATCAAATATAGCTAAAATATCAAACAAATTTAATTACTGATTATATGTAGGATTTCTTTTTAATTTTGGAAATTATACTTAAAGGGGCATTGTGTAAGATTTAGATAAGGAGCTTGCTGTTCCCACTTTAATATTTCAATAATAGATAATGAAAATTGAATATATTAAAAATTTCATTCAAATTACTTTATTTTGAGCAAAGTTATCAATGGTTGTAGTTTTGATAAGATGTCTTAGCCTCGCTTCTCCATTTTAAATTAAATCATTAAATGTTTGAACAGTTCTAATTTACTTAGAATCTGAGCTATTCGATGACATCAAGTGTTGATTGCGGCCTGTTGAAATACCCTTCTGCTGTATATCGGAATCATCTGGTTTGACTTTATCTGGTATTGGAGTATAAAATGAATTGCCTCGATATAATATGTAATGTTGAACCATAAATAAGATGTCAAATAAAATTGAAAAAAAACCCAAACCAAACTTTGTTGGATCACCAAAAATAGATGCCCAATCATCTGAAAATACACATTAAATGAATTTTTAAAGATCAACAAATAAAGTCTACATGTGAAGAAATTGTAACTGTCAATAGAAAAACTGCTTAAGAAAATACAGCCACAACAAACAATACACTTACAGAGCAAATATATTTATATGACAGTTTCCACATGCTTATATTTCTAACATCATGTAATGTGTATAATCTACAGCATTCTTATATAATGCCATTTAATGTGGATGGGGGTGGCTCAATGATTAAACACATGTGCGTTAGATCACAACGTCTGTCATTGAGTCAAGTGGTGTGGATTCCGTTGTATGTGACAAGGAGTAGGGTCGCTTGTCCAACCTCATGGGTTTTCTCAGAGTCTCCGATTTCATCTCACTGTTAAAGAAATGAAATGGGGTTTAACGTCCTACTGTTCTGCACACTGTTAAAGACCCCTACTTGTAAGCGTATTATTGAAATAAAATTGAACTCTATATTAGTCCTGAAATGATCTAGCTTGTGTCGAGTTGACATTAAACCCCATTTCTCTCCCTATCTCTTTAATGTGGATGAATATTGCTAACATCTGTGTATATCGACCTTCCACAATGTCTTTTAGACATTTTACATGTGTACGTTCTCGTCAGATATTGTTTTCAAATTCTTAGGGATTGTTTATTGAGATACAAAGATGGACAATTTTTTCCAGTTTTTGGATAATTTATGGATGGTGGGAGTTTTCCGACAGAAGTTTTTAAAACTCTGTTCGATGGTTAATTGAGATCTAAGGAATGACCCTTTCAGATTCGACACACTTCCATTCACATTATGACTATTAAAGCTTCTAAATGCGTTAGTTTTATTTTGCTTAGTTTTATTTCTGTTCACATTTTGACTTTTAAAACTTCTAAATGTGTTACAGTTCAATTATGGACAACTTTGCTAGGTATATTAGGAGGTATTACAAGCCCAAGTATTATGTCATGACAATAAAATATACTTACTACTGTTGTAAGACAATAAAAACATCTGTAGTAGACTTAAACTACCTCCTGTACAATCTAATAAAACATTACCGATACTCCAACCATCTGTACTCTTTCTTGTATAATTCATATATGCCTAAAAATTTCAAAAGCATTATTCTACATTTCGTTACACTATAGTCTCCACAAAGTAGGATTTTCAAAATCCTGTAAATTCTTATCCCAGGATCCAGGAGGGAATTTGCGCTCCATCCCAAAACGTGATTCCCGGGGAGTTTGTATCATCATGGTTGTCGCTTGTTGTATGCTGGACAAAGTATGTCACATGATTGTGAATGCACGAATCTCACTGGCTGTGTACTATAAAGTTAGGGGCATGAATCACGACGGGAAGGTGGGGGACTTGGTACCTTACTGCCAGCCAGCGCTCACTCGTAATATGAATCAGCCCTGTTTAGATCGGGGTTAGGGTGACAAAGCACACTACACTGCAGGTGCATGCCATCATCCTAGCGATCCTGATTAGTGGTTTATGAAAGGTCTCTAAGTCTAACAGCACAATTGTGGAAATGGAGGCGGTAAAACTTATGCAACAATAGCATCTCATTTACGACTGGCTCTTCTGTAGTACTATGCATTAGGGGTTAGATGTGGAACGTGTACTGTCAAAAACTCCCTGCATCCAACGTGAGACACATATTCTCTTCTGCTACACATTTTATTAGCCTTGTTATATTTGTAATTCTCTTCTTTTAGACTTTTTTACGTTGTGAATTTACAGCTTACTCAGATTATGGTTTCACACAGGAAATACAATGCAACAGTTTGTTTCTACATTTTATATCAAGCACTGGATACATAGGCTACAAGCTTAGGTTACATTACAATACTTAAAATTAACATGTCTCTCTCTCCACCCCCTAATTCGCAGACTGAGTTTACTGACAGAATGATAACCTCATATGGCTATCCTACGACTTAAAGGGGAATTCTGAATCCAGGTGGTGTCCCTTGAACCTCAACGGTATCTACATGGTATCTCCTCTCTCTCAATGCATGTCTAAAGTCTATAGGACCTAAATCAGTCTTATAACATTGACAGTGTCTTTGAGACAGCTCTGTCAATTATTTAATTGGAGAAATGTTACGTAATTAATTATGATGATTGGTTACTAAGCCTAATGACGTCGAGAACCACCCTTATATGGACAGTAGAAACTTTCCACGAAGAGTTTCAGACGTGTTATTTTGTTATTAACCCAGAATTAAATTATCACTGATTTTATATAAAAACCTATCACTCATTTAATTTGAGTGTGTGAAATGTGACTTCTCTACAATATGTGAACCCAATAACTAGTTAAAGATATTATAACACTTCTTACAAGTTTTACACTTGTTTGCAATCGGTGCATGGGGACGTTAAACCCCCATGAAAGAAAGTATGACTGGTAAATAGTGGACAAAGAAGGTTTAAATTAATTAGCAATATTACCACTAACCTGAGGTACATATTTGATGAGAGTAACTCCTAGTTTAATATACGAGAAATAATACAGATATGTCAGCCATGTTATCTTTCCACCAACAGCTACAAACAGGGTTACTACAGAAAACAGGATGGCAATTCCAACCAAAACTTTACAGATTTTAGATATTTTTTGATCATCACGCTGGAAAGAAAATCACAATGTGAATGTGATTGTATTTATAATTAACATTCAGTAAATTGAACTTGAGAATAGGAAGACTGATAAGGCAGACTCATTTCAACTAGGATATTCAAAGGCATTAACCTAAAGATCGGTTGCCAGGTAACGAAACATAATTCCACAGCTGCTAAGTTGTCCGAGCAGTCCACAAGGGTTGTGACATGTTGATTGTTTTGTTGGTAATGGGAGCATTTAAAAGACACTAAAAAATGATAAAGGGTAACAACTGATTAAATAATTATCAGAAGTAACTAAAATTTGATTGGTGTCTACTTCTTGAAGATGCTAACATTTATTACACAAAATATTGAAAATCTTTCAAAAATTAATAGGTTTTATCACATAAATACTATGGATTAATCAATCCAAAAATAGCTTTAGCCACTAGAGTGTCGTGTTTTAAGAGAATTCAATTTCAGAATGTTGCATTGGGTACCTCCCTAAAGTGAGGAACAGGCGAGTGTATTTTTTTGCCTGATCGAGCCGATTTTTAAAAATCGCTCGAAAACAATGCCCATGTGCCCCGTCACGGCAACGACGATTCTGCTCGGCGAAACATTCGCCCGATCAATTGCTCATATTTAGCATGTTAGATATTTTCGGCTGAATATTTTTCGCCGGCGATCAAATTTGCTTGTGTGTCGGTGTAGTGCGTATATAGTCGGGCGAACTATGTCAATCGGAGACATGATTTATATCACATGATCTCAAAATATCTGCCCCCACTGCCGAAGCCTGAAATCTAACTCCTGTACCACAAGTTGCAATTTGTCAAACGAGCCCTTCTAGGTATGCTGCATTTTATTTTTATCAAATAAATAGCAAGCTACAACAGCAATCTTACGATTTCAGCGATTCGCCGTTTAGAGCAAGTCACATGATCAACGTAAATTTACTCGCAGAATGGCATACACTCTTGAGACGATCGCTACATGTGCCTATTCGTGATCAGCCGTAAAAAAACACTGGTGAATTTTAATCGGTGCGATCAGGCGAAAAAATACACTTGGCTGCCCTTAGCATTATGTACAGTCATATAGTGTATTATTACCTCATAAATAAAACATTGTGATATTGTAATTATTGTAATAAATACAGCATGTATGGTAAATATAACATCATTTAATTGTACAGGATTAATACCTCTAGGGTGGTCATTAGCATACTCATTCTGAAAATAATAAACAATATTACATAAATGAAATCTTGTAAACAAAAGTGAATTTTTCACAAAAATATTAAATTTTCCACTGCTTAATCCCTGTTAATATGTACTTAGATTGATTATTTAACATTTATTTAATGTAAATACAAACGCTACATAACCTCCCAGCTTGGATTAAATCTGATTTATCAAAGGCCTATAATTTCTGTATGACCACAGTAAAACGCAGCGGGCGTATTACATCAATCAATGGAATTTTAATTCAACATAACTTTGTAAATACTGAAAGGAATTAACCAATTTTGGACCGATAATCCTTTTAGAGATTCATCTTTCACAATATTATAGTTTGCAATGGATTCATATAGTTTATAAATGTTGCATTGAGACATTAAAGAGTACATTAAACGATTATATGAATATAAATGCCTACAATATCTATATCTTTTAATCATTGCAATCTGAAATTCTCCTTTAATAAAATCAAAATAACATATGTATTAATTTAAATGTAGAAAACAATCTTTTTCCTAACTACAAGTTACATAAAGCTTGCACAATAGGCTAAAAAAAATGACTGTATGAAATAATTTGAATCATAAAATGATTTAAACATCTGAAATTGCAATATTTCTCGCCAAATTCAAATTTTGATAGGAATTAATTCCAGACTTTGCAGAGTTATATTAAAGGCTAAAAAAAAAAATTTTTTTAATCTAAGAAGAAAACAATTACCGGTATTGGTACCTGGTAGTTAAATTTAAATGCAGTTAAACTGTCTAACAATATGACTATCCACCTTTCAATTTGTTTTCCTTCATTCTATATTCCATATTTCATAATTTACATGGTCTAGTTTTACTTAACATTTGACAAGTTTATTATTGGGTCATGTTATAACATGCTAATGTAAACAATACTCTTCCATAATGACAAGACATCACCCAATGATCTATTTATGAATATTACAGTTTCATGCATAACACAAATAATTTAAAGAAAGGATATAATAAACATGTACATGTAAACAAACAAATAAACAATGAAAACAATTGCAGGATGGCAAATTTCATTTTTTTAAAGTTTAAAATGACAAAATGTTTCAAGGATTCAGAAACTTAGCACATTAAATGGACACATATTACCTTAATTGATGGCAACCAAAACATACCAACATTGAAAAAACCATAAGCTAAAAAGCCTAATATGTTGTATGTTAAGTAGTCAAAATTTAACCCAATGACACTGAAATTATAAAGTCATTAATTTGTAACTGACCTTAACGAGTGGAATCCAATACATTCCGATATTAAACAAACCATAGGCTAAAAACCCAGTTAAATTATAAGAAAGGAAATCAAAATTCAAGCCTACAACACTGAAAAAGAATATGATTGTTATAATATAAGAAGACAAATAAAATTGATATTTTTTCCTTTTAATTTTAGGGATAATCAAAAGTCCAGACAGATTAACATATATTTGCAAAACATAATGCATTATCATAAAGCTGGGTTGATTTTTTTTTTTTTTTTTTACATAAGCCTAAATCTGCGTGATTTACCGTGTCAGTGATTAATGCAGGACAGAGGGTCTGGCAAGGAACAATGCCTAGTTATTTTGATGGGACAATAAAATGAGGTCCCATGTACAAAAGGCTCATAGTACCCTGCATGATATCTTCATAAAGCTAGTTGGTTCTGAAAGTAGCACTTTAAACCCAGGCCCGAAGCCAGGGTAGGGGGGTCCGGGGGGGGGGGGGGGGTCCGGGGGGGGGGGGGGGCGGGGTGTCTCTCTTTTGAAAATTGAGTAGCTGTAAACGAGTTTCTAAGCATAGAAATCGACAATTAATTGTTCTAAGAACGAACTATTCTGAGTGTTTTTCAAGAAATATATTCAAATCATACATAGGTAATTTATAAATATGGTCGACAACTTTTTGTCAGGGGGGGCAAGATTATTTCCAGGGGGGGCTTCGCCCCCTCAGGCCCCCCCTTGGCTACGGGCCTGTTTAAACCCCATTTCATTTTAGCGTTTCGGAGTACAGCTCTTCATGTAATACAGTTATGCAGTAAACTATATAAATATTATCAACAAACCTTTTCCTTTTGAAATTTGAGTAAACCTGTGGATAAAATGAAACACTCCATGCCACAAAATATATCCAACCAATGACAGAATTAATGACAACCAGCATAGTACTGTGATAAACATCAATGCGTACATAAACATCCTTTAGACTATAATTAAAATGAAACATATTCATAAAAAATATGAGATTTCCAAAACATATAAGAAAATATATCAGAATTGATAGAGAATGTATACAGTCCGTACCTATATAATATTTTATTTAATTTTATTTTCGTTTAGTTTAGAACAGACTTTACCTTTTGCACAGTCACAGTGGTGAGATTTAACATACAGATCTGTCAATATGATGCCGTTGGTTGATTTGGGTTACAGACAGAAAGTCTTTGCGAAGGAAAATAGTATCTTTTCACTAGGTTAAATCGGCAGGTCCTGTCAATAAGTGGCGAGTTTCATTTGTTGGTCATTATGGAAAATTTCACATAAGATTTTATTTCAGTCCATGAAAAAATGCCAAAAAAAACCCCAATCAATCAATAATTAGTATTTCCAGTGATGGGGTGCCCCACACAGCCAGAATTGAGCTCTAATAAAAGTTGAACTTCTCAGTGAATACTTATAATGTTTCTATATAAATAAATCCAGGCCTGTCAATCAGCTGGGGACGTTTAGTAGACTTGTTTGGTATGACTAATCCCAAACCAAGGACATGTAACCTATATTGCACTTGAAAATGGTTGAGTGTGGTGCTGGCTTGTCATGTACAATGTACATTGTAGCATATTTTCATTCTACTTTATATCAGGGCTTCCACTTCAAAATTTTCACTGTCGGTCATTTTCAAATTTCATGTTTTTTTATTCATAGTAGGGTATTGTGAATTCACGTGTCTATACCACTTTGTAAGAATGGTGTACACAAAAATTAAATTTTGGGCTTAAAACTGAAATAGTTACATTTTGGAGGTCGATCGTAGCCATGTTTAAAAATTGAGTTTTGAAAAAAAGACTATTTTTCCGGCATGCAAAATGACCGATGAATCAGATCTAGTTACGGTCATTTTCCATAGCCCTAGGTCTTGACCGACATATACGGTCATCGTGGAACCCATGCTTTATATGGTTATAACTTACCAAATGCAGCATGACCATTTATTTAGTGATTATAAATGAGGAAAGATGGCATAATTGTCAATATATTTGGGATATTTTGTATCGTGGGGTACCCTACCATTGGCATTGACCAGAAGCAAGTCTGGCGCAGGTTTGAAATGTTTATCTTTCTCAATTTATCTTAAAGATAAACAAACACTTACTCCTGTAGTTCTGTTGAGGTAGAGTTTATACCCAGAATAACATGACCTGGACTTTCAGATTTCACTAAGAATGGTACTTTCTCAGTACTATTGGCTGGTATGGTTACATTAGGAACATCCCTTATCAATTTTGTATCTTGCTCAAATTTAATCTCACTACCAATCTCATATGTAAATACTATTAAAGCTGATTCATCAAGTTCAGATCTGAAAGAATAATAGATCACATTGTAGCCTATAGTTTTAATATCTACTGTATGGGATAATGTTAATATTACAAATATTTTGATGATGATGGTGATATAATGTGTATCTTTATGTACAATCTACCTCATAAATCTAGAAAATATTTACAAGAAGTATGTAGACTATATTTCCATTTTGCAAATGCTCTCACTTTCAGAATAGTGAAAAAAACAGTAAAATATATTTAACATTTCATAAATATTTTTACGGCATCGAGAAGTTTTAGGGTTTAAATCCATAATCAATGATGCTGATATCGAGCCAGTAAAAGATAGTATCCTGGCATTCTGCAATGGACTTCCTTGTATTTCAATATCAGCAGATACAGAGACTACTTTAACATTAACCAATTTATTGGTAACACAATTAATTCAATTTTGCAATCTTTAATTTGAAGCATTTGTTTGCAAAAAGAAAATTTATGAGATAAAAGAAAATACAAGAATAATTAATAAAATATAGCAGTACAAATACCTTGGTATTAAATCTAGTATTTTTTCTTCATTTAATTCTATCGATATGGAAGAATCTGACATGTTCAAATATGCTCCATTTACGGTTAAAACTGTAATAAGAAATAATTTTATCATACAAACAGCTTATGCTATTGCTGTAATAAAAAGTGGCTGACCAATTCTGCTTTAGATTATTGCCACGTCACAATAATTAAAAATATTGTAGTTAAAGAATTTTCTTGATAAATTATATTAACATGGTCACACCAAACATTAACTCTGAAAAGCTCTCAAATTAGAAAAATATAATAAAATGTTGGTTTTATCACTAAGCAGACACAAAAAGTTATTGTGATATTTGAAATAATGGTCGATTTGGGTAAATTGTGCTACAATCTAAAATCTAAAGTGTTCATTTCCATGTGGATGTACTGAAAGTGCAATGCATAGTAAAATTTGTGTATATGTTAATAGCTGTTAGCCGTTAAGTCTGTTGTGCAACAATGCCCCAAAAAATGGTTGAAACATCCCTTGTCACTAATTGAAACTGAGTCTTTTTTTTTACCCAGTGCCAATGACATCCCATGACTCATTTGACTCATGACACTGTCATTAAGTATAAAGCTTAAAAATATAGACTTAATGTCTGAACCATCGTAAATTTTAAATGGATTTCTTCGATTATGAACAAACTACTTAACTCTGGTTGCACAATTAAATATTCCAACGAATAAAAAAGTTCTTTCTTGAAAAATTTGACTATTTACTTGTAATTTCGACTGAGTGGAGGACAACATGGCTTTTGACGGTGATGCAGACGGACCTTCAATATCACCTGCACCTGACGTCTTTCTCCCTTGCAAATATTTCAAATCACGAAACATTCGAAAAAGAAAGCTTAAGTCTTAAGTGAAGAAAAATAGGCTAATGATCGCACATTTACAAGGATACACTCATTTTTCAAAGCACTGATTTAACATTTTCAAAGCACGGATTTTTCATCCTGTAGGCACATTAAAATAGGCTCTGTAATTAAACTAAAACTTTCATATCTTCTTTATATTATAAATAATTTAACAAGCAACATCAGTTCACATTGGACGTTTCCAACTTCAAGAAGTTCAAGTGTATTGACAGTACTCTCATCGGCGCTATTGCACTTACGCCTCATCATTTTCATAGCATTCATAATCATATGATCAGGAATTAGAATTATCATTTCTCCCTTTCTAATAACTTACCTGAAAGTAGCAATACTGGCAACAGCGCTATACGTCTCCTTCCGAATTCCATGTTCTCTTTTGTCGGGTTTCAAACAATCAGGTGCTTTATCAACAAAAAAATAACTTTCTTCGCCCGTGATGTCCGTACTCCATTTTGATAAACATCAAGTCATATGACCTGTTCGGGTCATGTGATCTAAGAATTATATAGATTCCAGGGGCGCGATGCAATAATTGTTACCCTTGTGACTTGTGCGGGTGTCTTATGGACACAGATCACTAAAGATTTCCCCATTGACTCCAATGTTAATTCTCGTATCTTAGACCGGCTCTAACTTTTTCCCAAATTTTCGTTGGGTAGAACGCTTTCTACCACAGATGGAGCAACATGTGGCAACCACTTGCCCAAAAGCACGTATGAGGTTCTTCATGAAAAACTTGAGATACACAAGCTGGAAGTAGAGACAAATAAACATGCAATTTCAGGCCCTACATTTCAACGTAACCAACCTCTCAACTCTTGTATCCTTCCGCATCAAAATTATGAATATTCACCAAAACCTGGCAGAAAATGTATTTTCAAACCCTTTTCCTCAATTCTACACCAAAAAGTCAACAAAAATCGCCATGCAAAAGGGGGAAAAAGGAAAAGGGAGAGGAAGACTAAAAATAGCTTTGGCCCTTGTTTGTGACGGCGTAGGAATATTTGGTGATCTGTGTCCTTATGCGGTACGCATTATGCCAATCGTTTGCTCAAATCCACACGTACTCATTACTTATTTATGTTTTGATATATTGTTACCAAGGGTTCGATTCAACGGTTTATTCAGATATAACAGAAACCCTGAAATACATAATAAATAAGACTAAATATATATAATAATACATATGTTGAATTGATAAAATCTATCTCTATACACAATTACAAATTAATAATAGCATCATAACTTTAGTAGTAGAAATATACATACTAGATACATGCTACATAGGCCTATCTATAAATCCATTTTACTTAATCACTTAAACGCGATCTTAAATACTGCCTATATAATTAACTTCATCCTGCTAACTTGTATGACAGCTACAAGTTAAAGTATATGTATGTAATAATACCAATCTAAATAATCTAAATAACTAAACACTTAATAAGTAGCTTACCCTAGAGAGGGGTTTTGCTGGCTAGACAGACTGTCAAAGGTGAAGTACCTTTGAAGTATCTGTAATAAAATATATGAATGTGTGAATATGCAATAGATGTTTAAAAGTATATTTGAATGAAAGTGGTGAAATGTATAATATACTAACTATAAACCATTACTAAACCCAAGGAACTTTAAATTTTACTAAAAATCCAATATGTCTGACACTATATGTCCAACATGACCAAGACTTTGAAAACTATGATAAAACTACATAAAACAATATAATACATACCCTACCTGGCAATCACTGGAACTATTGAATACTTTAATCTAACTTCTATATAAACTATATTAGAAATGAAATATCTAAAACTAGCTAATTAAACTATGACTATACAGAAATAAGTTGCAATATGGAGAACTGAAAATAGTCAACCTATTGCCTCAAACTCTATTACCTAAGTGTCCAAACATTCCCTGGATACCAAATCACCTGACCACAATATACTCAGGTTCAAAGGTTAAAACCAAGACAAGATACCAAAAGTGAGAAGAAACTCACTCTAACTTAAGATAGTGGATAGAAAGTCGATAGAAACACAGGATAGCTAAAGCTAGTGAAGTGGAACATATTATCTAACATTTAAAACTTAGTATTGGTGACTTTAAAATGTTCCCCAATAAAATCACTCTCCCACATACTTCCCCCCTAATGCAAATGTTGTCCCCGACATTAACCATATTCGACATCCGATCACAATATGACCTGGCCGTCTCCAACACCAGCTAAAATTAAATACATCCGGAAACAAGGACTTGCATAAACCTGGCAACATAGTTAGTACGACCTGCAACCTATCTGGTGACAAACTCATGAAATCTGGTGGTAACAGCGATCTTGCCAGTTCAGCACGCAACTGTAGGGTAGAAGGTACCGAAGATGCTGGTTGCTGTGACATGACATAATCTTCATACCGGAGCGGTTGTTTTCTTTCTCTTCCCGATCTTCTGGGCTCCGGGTCATCTGGCTGTGAATTTTCCTCTGACACTTCAGAAACAGCTGAGTCTGGTGGTTCAGGCCTGCTTCCACCATCTTGAACACTGGTGTCGATCTCAGCTTGTCCTTCGTTCCCATCGTGTACCTCAGTGGTGCTAGCAGGTTGCAAGTAGGTTGCATCCTCCACTAAGTACACCTGATCCTCATCTTCTTCACTACTGGATGACTCTTCGGGTTCTGGTATTACCTTTGGTTGTCTAGTTCTTGGTCGTGGTACTGGTCTTGTTCTAGTGTTGACATCTGGTGAAATTTCCGGTAACGTACTGATGGGTAAAAGATGGTTCCTGTGTAATGTCCTTTTCCGACCATTTCCACCAATCGCTTGTAGTTCGTAAACCGGTATGTCCTTGTTTGGCTGTCTCAAAATCTTACATGGCTTATCCTCCCATTTATCTGCTAGCTTGTGTCTGCCCTCTGGAAAAACTAGGCGTTTCACTAAAACACAATCCCCTGGTTCCAACACATTTATCCTGGCTCTTAGGTTGCATTTTTTCCGCTGAAGTTCCTGCGTATCCTCCCTAAAAGCTGATGCTGTAAGATATGCGAGTAGTTAGGGCCTGGGTATAGGGACGATGGCGCGCATGCGCAGAAGCCCTAGCAACGGTGTTGCGCATGCGCAGGTCACTTCCTGTGTCCCTAGCAACGGCCACTTCCGGTGATGACGTCATAAGATGACGTCACTTCCGGCGATGACGTCATAAGATGATGTCACTTCCGGTGATGACGTCACTTCCGGTGATGACGTCACTTCCGTTTCCGGCGATGACGACATCCATAGCAACGGTCACTTCCGGTGATGACGTCATACGTTAGTGACGTCATACGTGACATGACGTCATAGGGATTTCCCTCGGGGATTTCCTTTTTCTCGGGATTTCTCTCGTCCTTTCTGTGCTTGGGTCTTGGGCCCCTTTTTCGGGGATTCCCTCGCCCTTATCGTGGGGACCCCCTTCCCTTTGCTCTCTCGTTCTTTCTTGGGATTGCCCTCGGGGATTCCCCCTCCCTTTGCTAGTTTTCTCTCGTCTTTTTTGGGGGGTGTTCCCTCGCCCTTTCTCGGGACTTGCTCAGTGGGGTTCCCTCGCCCTTTCTGGGGAGTTCCCCAGCACGCTTTCACGAAAAAGACTTTTTAATAACATTTTTAATAACATTTTTAATAACATTTTTAATGAATAGAACAATCGAACAATCGAACATTAGAACAAATCAACAATTGAACGTATTTACATTTTTGAAAAAGAACAACACGTTTGTCCACCCAAACGATTTAAGGATGGAAAATGATTTTGAGCCCATTGGTTCACCAGCACATCATTTTGCCGGGTATTGGTGCCAAACAATTGCAGGCACCGTTTCGAATGGCAGATAAAAAATAAACAGTAATGTCCACACACAAAACTCGTTAAACTCTGTAACCATTGGGGTTGATGGGTAGTGGGTCCGTGACGTTGACTGAAATCGGCAAAGGCTTGTCCATAGGTCTCGGGTGGGCATCCGTAAGAATCAAAAAAATACAAGTGTCCAGGTCCTTCACACATAAACACGGTCCAGTGGGTGCCGGGGTCTTGTTCGTCGTCGGTATTGACAATGTAGGCTAGAGGATAGGTATGGGGTTGCAGTTGGTACAGGTGATTCCGGGACCAGACGCCACCAAAGACGTCCGAATGATGACGCAGGGCCTCTTCCAATTGTAACGTGGATAAAGGACTACCAATCCATGATGATTTGGTGGTTACAATCGATTTCCAAGACATTGTCGTATTCGGCAAACATCATAAGATTGAGAGCGTTAGTGGGGGCTGCCGAGAAGCGTAGTTCTAGAGACAGGTTACCCGTGGTTCTGGGATGTGAATAGGCCCGGTCTGCTCCTCGGTCGTTGGTCAAATCAAAACAAAACAGCGTGTAACCCTTGATATAATCGTGGAAACTGAGATCCAAATCTTCTCGGGTATTGAGAACACCCACACGATTCATTAAATCCATGTACGGTGTGATGGCCAATTTATCGCCAAAGTTGAGATCGGCATAATCATCCACGACTATTCCATCTATGGTCAATCGAATGTGCTTGAGGTTATGATGATGAAATCGGAACGGGTTCCTGGTATTATGCCCATCGTAAGCTCGGTTACTGACCAACCCCACAAATAGACGCGCGGGTAAGGTTTCGTTGATGAACAGATTGTCCAGGACGTGACTGGTACGGTTACTCGGCACAACCACATCTCTGACGACCATGCGTTTCAAGGGATACTTGACATTGGTGGTTTTGAGTTGGTTGTTAATCCGTGTGTACGTGGTGGGAGAAAGGGTGACGAACGGAATTTCCAAATAAGCTTTGATGAAATCAATCTTGTAGGGTCCTTTATTGTCGGCATGCATCAGGAAAAATTTAGAGGATTGTTTTTCCAAACTCAGACGTAGATCGACTTGGTCCACTAAGTACCTCTCTTGTAGAAACATATCTAAATGCAACCGTGATTGTAATTCCACCACCTGGCTCTGCGAGATGCGTTTGTAGCGCTCCATCAACCCGGCATTGGCAGGTTCGGGGGCCTCTGCATTGGCTTTGACGGGTGAAGCTTGATCAAATTCGCCGGCTGTATCCTTGTGCCACAGGACTTGTCGGTCTAAATGGTTCGTCTTGGCTTGTTTTCCATAACTCAGTAAATTCTCTAGGTAAGCTCGATAGGCGTAATTGGGTAGAGGAGACGTGACCAAGGTATCAGAAGCTTTTCCCAGCCGCAATTTCACATCTTTAAACAAAGAGTGCATCCAATTATTCACGGGAGCCACGGGTTCGTCTACCGGTAGATTGGTACCATCCTCTTTCACCACCTTGAGTTGCAGGTATAGGGTTGTATTGGCCAAATCGATGAAATCCATACTGGCATTGTTCACCAGAAATTCAATCGGTCCATCGTGATTCAGATCGGGTGTGATGGCGTATTTGCGTATTTTGGTTACTCGGGTAATGGCCGTGTGTGTGTCGGGCACTTGGAACAATTGTTCCAGTTCATCGCGAGCACAAGGACAGGAATCGTTACGCATTGCTGAAGCCATGATCGAAGATGTCGGGCCGAGGACGTTTGGCTCGTGAAATGACGCCAGTGGATTTTCCTTTCCTTTTTATAGAATTTTTGGTTTTGGGCGGTCTGGTGTCTGTTTGTCGGCGTCGGGATTTGGGTGTTTGGGAGGACATGACATCGGCTAGTGTTTGTCGGAGACGTGGTTTTATGGTGCGCTGGAACACATTCTTCAAACTCTGGCCCACACTTTGTTTTCCCGATATCACACCAAGGGCTGCTTTTCCCAATTCTCCAAAAGTCTCTTGGTTCAAAAAATTGGTCTTTAAGGCGTTCTTTCCAGCTTGCAGAAAGGGTTTCGCCAAGTTCAGTAACCCCTGTAAACGCCCTGCGCCCTTTTGCCGCAACACACCTCCCCGGTAGACGTTGATGGGCGTGGGCGTCTTCATGTTGGCGCCCTTTTGGCGTAACACACCACGATAAAATTGCATTATGCTTTAAATTGCTTTAAATTGCTTTAAATTGCTTTTCGTCGGAAATGTAGTTTGACGACGACTTTTCCTTGGGTGAATGACACTTTATGGCCAAGACCGTTTCTTATATAGAGGCCAATGGTGGTGATGCTGTCGTACTTGAAGGGCTGATAATGGATGACCGTTGGGCGATGATAACCGTGAGAACTTGGAAAGACATCCAACAAAGGCGCCACCATATTCCCCACCCGTTGGGGTTCCAAGAGATCTGCATACAGATAAAACATGGTGTGTCCCACATTGATGTCAAAGGTTTCCGGGGCCACGATGATATCCCTCTGTTTGAAAGACGTTAAATGGTCCAATCGGGGCATAATCGTGGTCTCGTGAATCCATCCCAAGGAGGATACCACGGGGCCCGTCAACTTCAACTGGAGAAAGGGTATAAGTTTGAGATATTTAAAACCGTCTTCCGTATTGATCTGCAACTTGACTTTTTTCGTGACTTGGTCCAGCACGAAGGATAAGATCGGTTCTTCTTTGATGGCTTTGCTGTAGGCATCTATTTTGGCTTGGTAATTCTTCTCGTGTTCTTTTTCGATTTCCGTGAGTTCGGGATTGTCCGGATGTCTTCGTTTAGGTTTGGCATGCAACGTTTCGAGCGTCACGTGATCTTTAAACAAAGCGCGTATAAGCGAATTTATCTCAGCCAACAAGTGCTGGACACTGTTGTACGTTCCTCCAGGAATAGGATACTTTTTCATCTCAACCTTCGCGGGCTCTTCGGTCATATTCCATTTGTCATTCTTCGGTATGTTGTCTGGCCTGTGTACCTCTGGATTATAGGGTGCGATCATCACCATCATAAGACTAATTTCGCTACTTCCTTCCGAGAGATTGTTCCACGTCGTGGGAAACGACACGGAAGCCAATCCCACTTCCCAATCTCGGTGGTCCAAATCGATGGGAGAATTCAGCAGCGTACGGTAACTGGACATTGTGTTGTCGGGATACACCTTCATGGAACTGTCACTAGGCAATGTGAGATAAAACTGGCGGGGATTTGTCATTTTTGGGGGTGGTATTGAGGGCTGGCGCCGGAAGCAGATAGCCAATACTACTGGACAGGAGGGCCGTCCACAGGGTGGTTTGGGGACCTTCGGGGCGTGTGGCTAACTGGGCTAAAGCGACACCTGCCACCACGTACACTAAAATCACTTGACAGAAAAAGACAATTTCCGCTTGCGGGATGCGACTGCCAAAACAAGACCAGTGACGTCGATGTTCGGAGAGGGACGTAGAAATCGTTGACGTGGCTTCGTCTTGTGACATTGTGACATTCTCTGGGACACATCGGGACTATTTATAGACAACGGCGCTCTTGGGTATCCAGGAATTGAAGCTAGCAGGGTATCCCAACCATTTGACCAACATTTCGCCACGGCGACGATCCAACACACGTTCAATGGGAAACTCTTCGTCGGGATCCGTTCGCACCCTTTGTAATTCTTGGGGATAAAATGTTCCGGCGATAGGCTCGCCACGTTCATCCAATAATTTATACGTCGACCCACTCTGTCGATCCACTCGAAACGTTTCCAGGGTCCAGTTGGGCCAATAGCCTTTGTCGAACGCCCCATGTTTGGGTAAGGCCAAACGGACGGGCGTTCGTCGAGACAATCGGGCTGGAACTACCTTGGTTTTCTTGGAAGTGATTTGCCATTCTTTGTCCGGGGTCATCTCTTTGGGGGCCATGCCAATAGTACGATGTCGGGCCCCGTTGTATGCCCTCACCAAATCGGACAGTACATCGATATAACGTTGTGTGTTTCGATACGTAAAATAACGCCACATGCGTTGTTTGAGCGTGCGCTGAAATCGTTCAACCACACTGGCTTTGGTTTCGACATTGTGCGTGACGAAAAAATGAATCTTTTTCTTCTTCAGGAAAGCTTGAACATGTCGATTGAGAAATTCGGTTCCTTTGTCTGTTTGCAGTCGTAGCGGAATACGCTTTTGTATTAAAACGCTCTGTAAAGCCTTCAACAACGTGGGACCTGTTTTATTCTTGAGTGGCACCACCCAGGCATATTTGGAAAATACGTCAATGATACACAGTAAGAATTTGTACCCATCGTTAAAGGAGGCCAAGGACGAGAGATCAGATAAATCGGCCTGCCACTGATGATCTACACCGGCTACGACGGTGGATAAACGAGGGAAACGTTTTCGTATGGGTTTATGCAAGGTGTACGTGCGTTGTCCCCGTAACCAGGCCCGGACACGTTTCAATGGAACCCCGGTAGCTTTCTGTAAACGGGTTGCTCCCCCGAACCCCGCAGGATGTTTGGGGTCGTAATACACACGAGCCAACTTCTTGTCCATTTTAAAAGTATTTATACTGTTTAACAGTATTTATACTCTTCGCATACTGGGTACATACTGGGTATTTTGTAATACACTTTATTTTGTAATAAAATTTATTTTGCAAGTTTTTACAGGTTTGTTATTTTGCAAGTTTCTACAGGTTTGTTATTTTACAGGTCTGTTATTAAAACTTTACAAGTGTTTTACACGTTTTACAAAAACATTACAAGTCTCTGAAGGGGATCCAACGTGGTGCTGATCTTCGACTGGTTTGAAGACGTTTCCTTTTTTGTTCCCGAGGGGTCGTCCAGCGTTCCTCCAGGGGTGTACGTGGGGTCTGCTGGGGTGTCCTACGAGGTCCTTGTTCTTTCCCCAGCGGTCTACGAATTGGTGTCTTCCATCGGTCTGCATTCCCTACCCATTCTCGCGAAGCATGTGTCTTCTTTAACGTGGACACGACATCGTTCCACCCCGGAGCTGGCGACACGGTTTTACGACGTCGCATTAAATCGTTGACAATATCGTAGGCATTCGTTCCTTTGATCACTTGACCATCACGTACCAATTCATAATTTTCGTTCCATTCCAAAGGTGTCTTTTCTTTGATGTGTTTTAACAATTGTTTGGCTTTAGAACGATACTTGGCAGGAACCGATTCCAGGATCGATTGCGACACATTGGGTTCTTGTGGTAGTTGGGATGAAGGTTGGGGCGGTGGTGGTGGTGAAGGTTGCTGTGCTTGCGGTGGCGGTGCTTGCGGTGCTTGCGGTGCTTGCGGTGATTGGGAGGTTGCAAGTTTCTTTTGCATCGTATGAAATCTTTCAAGCAACTGGCCATACTTTTGCATTTTATCGGCATCGGGCATACTGGATTTCAAGACGGTATCCATCTCGGTCGACACTTCTTCCATGATACGACGAATAGGGTCCCGTTCCCACACGGGTTCGTACGGCTTCACTATCGTGACACTGGGTTCGTCCATCGGCACCAATTTCATTTTCCGTGCAAATTTCATCGTCGTCGTTTCAGCTGTCGTTGAATACAGGGAAATACGTTTTTCCAAATGGCTGAAGAACCCAATAAACGCCTTCGTTGATGCCACGAGGTTTTTGAGGTTCCCAAAGAACGCAACACACGTTTTAGACGTTGCAAACCTTGTTTTTCGCGAGGTGTCAGAGTTATGGTGCCTTGTAGTAAATTACCAATACACTCGGATAAACAATTCACCACGTCTCGGGGCGCTTGTCGAATCAGACGTTTTCTCCAAGCTGGAGATACGTTCAATAACACATTCAAGAGAGGTAATGACTGCATGGTGACGTCTTGGTTTTTATACTGGAGGGCCTTTTATAGTAGTCTTAGGGGGTCTGGATACCAATCTCTGGATACCAATCTCTGGATACAAATCTGGATACCTAAATAGGTAGACCTACCGCACGACCCACGGCCTGACCGACGGTTTTCAGGACTGGAAGCACAAATTTGACAATTTCACCCCAAAATCCACCGCGTTGAACGATTCGTCGTTTTGTTCTCATGGGGGTTTTACGATTTGCCAAAAGAGTTAACGATTGGGGTAACGGTCTGGAGACTTGGCGGCAACATTCAGAAAGAGTCTGAATAAAAGTATCAGGAGCATGTCTCAGGACTTGTTTCTGCCAGGGTTTGGGCAAGGCCCGTAGCGACCGAATGATGTTGAGATCACGGGATTTCATGGTGTTATGCCGAGATGGATAGGGATGTGGTATTTATATCTTATTTATATTGTCGTCTTCGTCGTCTTTGCCTGGCCTTTTCCACGACACCAAAAAATCCACCGCGTTGAACGGTTCGTCGTCTTCTGACGGGTCTCTGTTTTTCTCTGGCCTTTTGCAAACGTTCTTTCCAACGGATCAAGATTCGAATTAGGATACCTCCGAAAAATCCCTGTCCACCGGGTTTCATAATCATGTTCAATTTATCGTTGACAGATAAACGATCTCGAGTCAGTTGTTGCAATCTCTCTCGATTTCTCTCTACCCATCGTTCGTGTTGTTTGTGTAAGGGTCGTATATTTCCTTTCAACAAATGTTCAGCAGCCAGCTTGAACCATTTCAACAATCCAATTTGAGCCATCCCGGTACTCTTGGCCAACTGTCCATAAGCCATTTCGGGTGACAGTTGTTTCAAACGGTTAATAAAGCTCCTCATTCCTTTCAATTCCTGACGTGGTGGTTGGCGGGGCGCTGGACGACGTCTGACGACACCATCGTCATCGAGGCGTAGAGGTCGGCGAGGCGCAGGGCGACGTCGACGGGTGTCATTGTCCGTGACTGGAATCTGATGATGGCGTGGCACACGTACGACTACGGGGGATAAACGTAAATCTGGAGCTAAATTGGTACCCATATTGGTACCCATATTGGTACCCACATTGCGCCGTCGATTGGGTCCTGCGGTTTCTGTTGGTGTGGCGCCAAACGAATTTTGTCCTTTCCAGGCGGGTGGTGGAAATCTAGCACGGGGTAGTCCGGGAGGTGGATGACGACGAACGGTGTTCTTCACACGAGCCATGCTGACATTAAATGAATTTGGACATCTCAGGAGCCTTTTTATACTTTTTTCACATAGACATGGGACGGTTCTTCCTCCGGCAAGATACGTGTACGAAGACGTAGTTCATCAGGCGTATCGGGTTTCAGATCGATGAGTAAATAGCTGCGAGGGGTACTGGTGGCATCGGCAAAGGCTTCTTGCATAAATTGACCTTGTCCCGGATACATTTGTCGGGCCAAGACACCCATCTGTGAGGCATCGCGAGGATTTTTAAAGAGGACCACATAATGAGCATTTAAACTGATGGTCCTCTGTTGTTTATCAAACAGATTTTGCACAATGTAAATTACGCTCACATTTCTATGATGACTTTTCTTGGTAAACCAACGTTCTAACGTGTCGGTGTCTTCTCCCATCAAATCATCCACGACTAAACATTGGGGCCCTTGGACTTGATCCATCACTTCGTCCAAATTGCCCAACCCACGCGTATAGGTATAAGGAAACTGTTTGTAACTGTCTTGCCATTCACCATAAGCCCAGACGATGCGTTCAGGGGGAGTATCAAAGAGTGATGCTTGGAGAAACTTTTGCACAAAGACCGTTTTCCCCACACCCGTTGGTCCGCTCACTAACATGGTAAAGGGGTGCTTGAATGACACGTCCATGGTGAAATAACTTTTCCCTTTTAGGCCAGCCCCCTTTTATACTACCCCTGGCAAAAAACAACAGACAAGATGTGTACAATAAAATAAAATTTATGTAACATTTTAATGTTAAAATTTACAATCTATTTAACAATCTATTTAACAATCTATTTAACAATCTATTTAACAAACTATTTAACAAACTATTTATTATACAAAATTTCAAAGAAGTTTATGAACACATCACAAGGAACGGCAAATACTAAAATGCAAAAAGTCAAGTCAAAAAGTAGTTCACAACAGTGGTTCACAACAGTAGTTCACAACAGAGGTTCACAACGGTAGTTCACAACGGTAGTTCACAACGGTAAAGGGTATTCCATGCGCACCATATGCGCATACAGCCACGGAGATCGCGTCAACACACGGGGTACCCAATACACGGAACCGATCATCTTTTGTAAAACGTCGTCGTCGACCCAGTCTTGGGCCTCTAGTAGAGTTAACACCAAGGGTACCCATTCGTTGTCCATCCAAGGCAGTGGTGGTGGAGGAGGATGTTCTGTCATACCACGATAGCCACCTGGAATGATGAGTGTGTGTGCTAATCGTTGAGCATCTTCAGCCGTCAAGGAAATGGAAAACGGTGGTACATCGAGTTGAATCGGACAATGAACCAAATCTTGCTCTAGTCTAGTTGCTGTCGTAGAACAAGGCTCGGACGCAGGATGGTTTAACGTCTTCTTTTTCGTCTTGCCTGAACCGGTGATAGAGTTCGTTGGCTTCTTCACACCAGTACCAGTAACGGGGTTCGACGTTGAACAGTTTGCTGGCAAAGGTGCTAAAGTCGTCGATTCTTTCTGGGGACTGTCTACAGGCAAACAATCCATGGCCAAATTCGTCACAGTTGAGACATCGATGTTTTGCTTCTTTTGCTTCTTTTTCTTTATTTTGTTCATTTTGGTAACGGGTCGACGGGTAAGGCCTGTAGCGTTGGGGACAGGCAGGAGCCCAGTGTCCGACTTGTTTGCATCGATAACAGGTGTCGTAGCGTTTACCCGTGTTGACTTTTTTGGCTTCTCTTTGAGCTTCTCTTTGAGCTTCTCTTTGAGCTTCTCTTTGAGTGTTGACTTCTGTCGTTTCTCTTTGAGTGGGTGTCGTTTCTCGTTGAGTGTTGACTTCTGTCGTTTCTCGTTGAGTGTTGACTTCTGTCGTTTCTCGTTGCGCTTCTCGTTGATGTTCTCCTTGATGTTCTCTTTGATGTTCTCTTTGATGTTCTCCTTGAGTTTCTCTTTGAGTTTCTCTTTGAGTTTCCTCTTGTGTGTTGACTTCTCTCTGAGCTTCTCTCTGAGCTTCTCTCTGAGCTTCTGTTTGCGAGGTTGAGGCTGCTCGTTGTGTGACTCTTTGAGTGACTCTTTGAGTGGCTCTTTGAGTGGCTCTTTGTGGACAGTCTCTGTACCAATGTCCATTGCTTCCACACCCAAAACTGTTGTTGGACTGTTGTTGTTGTTGGGTTTCTTGTTGAGTGGTTCGTTGGTTGGCTCTGTGTGGACAGTCTCTGTACCAATGTTCATTGCTTCCACACCCAAAACAGTTGTTGGGTTTCTGTTGTTGTTGGGTTTCTGTTGCTCGTTGAGTAGTTCGTTGAGTAGCTCGTTGAGTGGTTCGTTGGTTGGCTCTGTGTGGACAGTCTCTGTACCAATGTTCATTGCTTCCACACCCAAAACAGTTGTTGGACTGTTGTTGTTGGGTTTCTGTTTGTTGAGTGGTTCGTTGAGGAGTTCGCTGAAGATCGTACTGTTGTCCATTGGTACCATAAGAAGTTTCCATACTACGTCTGTGTACTTGAGTTGATGTCTCCAGAATGAAGTGTCGGTGTTGTTGCTGGTGTAATATCCCCCCCAAATCACGTGATGGATGACGTGGCATTCGCTCATTGGTCACAATAGACAACATCCAGATTGTTGAGCCGGTTGCGCATGACCAACGCAGCGTAAACAATACGTCATTGTCACGTGATAGTCCGGTAGTAAATGTGAGGCGAACCAGTGATTCATTGTTTCTTGTGTCATTTGAACTCCATACGTCTTGACTAAACGATCCAACACATCAAAAATAATCCGATCTTCCTCGTACCAGGTGACAGCTTGACAACCTTGACTCCTTTTGTAATAAGCAAAATTAATCCGATCTTCTTCGTACCAGGTGATGGTTTGATAGCCTTGACTCTTTTTATAATAGGCCTTCCAGAGATGTGTAAGAGGGTACACCGTGTCCAACATATCACTTAATAACAACGTATCTTCTCTATTCATGTTCTTCTCTATTCATATTCTTCTCTATTCATATTTTCTTCTGATCAAAGCCGTTTTGAAACCCGGTACCACTTCCCAGTGTTGTCGCAGAGCGTGTTCCACGTCGACTGCCCACTGGGGATCTGCTTCCCATTCTTGTACCTGTTGTCGCGGCTCTTCCATAAAACTACCCAATACTTTCTCGACGTCGTCGTGGTTGTGGTCATCTAATACTTGATCTAGATACATGTCTACGGGGTGTGACGTCTGACCGGTGGTGGGACAGACTCCCAAACCCATACAGGAATGATACCGTTGACTTGGATGATTGTAGGCACATCCAATGCAGAAAGTATATTGGTGGTGATCTATAATGGGTAAATAACGATGACTGACGCTATACGTCAGCCATCTCTGCCTCAATTTCGCCGTGATGGTATCCATAAGGTAAGGTGTTGCTGGGTTGACCGTCTTTGTCCAATACCACAAAACGTTTGTTGTATACTATCTTATAAACTTTGTCTTCCACACGGGACCATAGACGTCGATCACGTGATCGCTCAATCTTGTGCGGATTGGTGACTGTGATTTTGTCTTTGGCGAGACCAAGGACCATCTGTTTCACGGTGTCGAAATTTAATAGTTGACTATTACGGTAGTTGAGCGTAAATCCTCTGATTTTACACACCGTTTCGCCGTTACTCAGTTGGTAAGCGTAATTCTTCGGTCCACCGGATACAAACTGGCGTATCGACAGTGTATCGGGTAATTCATTCTTCCATTCGCCTAACGAGTTTCCTTCCGGGGGGTTCCACCGATTACGATCATATTTAAAAATGACACTGTCCGTATCAAAGTAGCACACACGTTCTCCCAGCGGTTCCAATACCGAATACAATTTCAACCGGGCTTGGGCTGTCACAAAGGCCGCCACCACGACGTTGGTAATGGGACATGGTCTCACGTGTTCTTCTTTTTTGATCTTTTCCACCATAACCATGTTTTCGTTCACGACTCGAACATCTTTGATGGTTTCGGTGACATCCATCATGAGTGGAAAATAATCGGCAGGGTCTGTCATGTACACTGTTTGGGTAAAATTGTCGCGTTGTCCGAATTTTCCCCATAACGTGTTCAATTGGAGCTTGCTAAAACTTCTCAGGCCTTTGTTAGGTATCATGGCTTCGTGATCTAGTTCAATGCCTTCCTTGTCGTACACGTCTTGGATGAAACGTCGTTTATCGTCGTCCGTGGAACAATCGTCCGGATATCCACTAGCTTCCATCTTCTTTTTCAAGTAATGATCGATGTATCCAGCAAATAATCCCCCAGACTTGGATTGACTGTCGTACTGGCTCCATTCGCTCCAATGCCACACTTCGTACACGACGAGGACTTGATAACCCATCGCCACAGCTTTCCTTAATTCCAACGACACAAAAGTGCCTACCCAGGCTCGTTCCTTCTCTTTGTGTGTACAGTCGACGTAGTGGGTGATTTCACTTTTCTGCATGTGTTGTTCCACGCAGCTCCGACATAGTGGAAAGGTGAGTTTGCCGTTGTATCGAAACGGGAGTACGGGGTGATAGAGTTGACGGGGTGGAAGCACAGAACACTGAATGAGACCTTCGTACTGTTCCCAAGCTTGACTAGGTCGTGTGATGATGTTTGGTTCTTTGAGAGGAAATTTGCCGTATTTACACACCCAAGGGTAAAGGGATACCACGTCCACGTATCGGATCTCTTCGTCGGGATGTTCGGCTTTGGCCATCAATTGACAGGCATTGGTTCTTCCTCCAAAAAAGCCAGCTCTGGGCGACAGGGGATCCGGACAAGGCCATCCCTGCGCTTCTAAACTGGCAAAGAATTCTTCCATCTCGGGATTACGACGACGTTCTTCGTTCAGTTCACATTCCCACATGACTTTGATCTCAGATAGTCCATACACGTGACGTAATTTGTAAAGACGATCTTGAGTGTGTTGATACAAATCACGCATGGTTCTAGACGGATCATAGGGGTGATGATGTTTCACGTCTTGTATGGGTCCGGGGTAGCAGCGAGGACATCCGTGATAGGCACATCCCATGAATTCGTAGCCGGTGTTATCGTCGTAGCCATCTAAATGATACGCGCCAATTCTCACTTCACCCTGGTTACGAGCATGTCGAATCTGTGGAACGCGACTTCCCTCTCGCAACGCTTTGAGAGTCTGACCGTGCTGTTCCCATTCCAACCATCTCAAGGCTATGTTAGATTGCTGTCGCGGTCGAAACTGTTTCCAATCTTTTCCGGCTTCGGGTTCCTGCATCAGGGCTCGGGGAATGATGGCCATCGTATCGGGTTCCAAATAATGCGTGCGAAATACTTTATTACAGGCCGAAGCCAACGTGAGACTTTCCACAAAAGGATCGAGACCCGTGTCCATCATAAACAAGTCTCTGAAAGCAGCACAGCCGCGTTTGAGTACATCCACATCGCTCTTGCAATACGTCAACAGCTCGTGTTGAAAATCAAATGGTTCGTGTTTGTGTTGTTGGTACCAGGCGTAAAAGGCTTTACGTTCAGACACACTCATGCCTTCAGGATCGTATTCTTCGGCTGGTGGATATGGACCCACGTACGTGTAATGGTCTGGCTTGTTAAAAAAGTGTGGAAAATAGCCTTTCTTCAGTTCCGTGAGGCCAAACGTCTTGGGTACATCTCGTAAAGGCATGGGTAAAAAGTTTAGCGAATCGACAAATTTTACGGCTCCCAAGGTCACTGTCATCACTTTTCCACCACTCATAACAACTTGCGGAGCGGCTATCGCATGGTCGTGTATCGTTTGCAACATTAGTAACCCATCGTATCCCTTAAAATTATGTGCAACGGCTATGATGTGTGTAGACTTGCGAGATTTTCTTCCTCCGGGAACTGTACCGTGTGCCGATAAATAAATGAACCATTTTCCGACGTCGTCCAACGTCCGAAATATCCATTCGCGTTGACCATTCCAGAAAGGATCACAGTAATCACAGGGGTCCGATGATGCCATGCAGAAATGACAACAGCATTGTAGCACACACAAGTTTACTACATGTTCTCCCGTATCTTGACTGCATTCGAAATCATAAAATACAAAACGAGTCAATTCTTTTTCTTGGAGTCTTGCTAACTGCTGTGGGCGGTCCGGCTGAGTCATATCAATGGGCGATTTGAGTTTTTGAATAGAACACCAACGGTCTCCGCGTTGATGCCATTTCTTACAAACATAGCACTCGTATTCCCCACACACACGTGTTCGGCCAATGTCCTGTGTCTTCTCAGAATATCCCATTCTTTACCGCACTGTAGACATTTCGTCCATCGTTGACAGATCGTTGGTATTCCTGGTTGCCGGGGTTTTAGGTGCCGGTCATAACACATCTGATTCGGAAAACGTCGATGACATGTGTCACAGTCTCGACGAGTGGCGTCTTCCAAACACGGGGGTCCTGACTGTTGACAACTGTGACACATGGCATGACACTCGTGTCGATCCGGATGATCGTAACCTTTTTGACAGGCCTCACAGAAATAGTTTCTTTCAAAAAAAGCAGGCATGGAAGTGATGACGTCATAATGATTGGCGTGATGGTATAAATGTAATATTTTAGGCTGACCACCTACGACGTACTTGGTTCCTTTGAACATGAGTTTACCAAAGAGTTGTCGGGAATAAACATTGATCTGGTATCCCTGGGGACCCAGCACACGTTGGTATTGTTCCCAGGTCTCGGGACCACGACAGGCTTCGTAGGTACCTCCTACCTCTTCAATTAATCGGCGGGTCTTTCGTGTCTGCCAGCTATCGGGTCCACAATTTCGTACAAGTCTGGTCTTTTCTGCTTCCCATTCTGGCGTGTCGTTTTTGTTGGCATAGTGTTTGGCCACCACCAAAGCACGTTGGAAACAGAGCTGGTCCCGATTTTTAATCACCACGATGGCTCTCTTCCGTTTCAAGTAGTCTTCAAAGGAACTCATGTCTTTCTTTTTGATAATAGGCTGTCCACTTCCGGATCCATTAGGCGGGGCTACGTGACACACATGTAGTCTCAGGCGTTCGTCCATCTTAAATTCTTCGTTGGATTGTAATATTCGGGCCAACGGATCCAATATGTGATTTGGTCTGACATCTTGCCACGGTTGAAATGGTATCCATGCCGACGTCTTGAGTCCCGGATGCGATACACTAAATCGTACAAAGTCGTTGGGTTGACAGCCAACCAAATTCCGAAGATCATTTAATATGTTGTCAAAGGTATCATATAAAACTTCTGGAACGTCCACTGGTGAAATTTGGTCCCAATTCTGATGAAAATCAACGTTGACATACAAGCTTTCCGTGTGAAAACGTCTGGAACGACGCTGGTGTCCTAAACGTAGAGTGTAGCCTGGTGTATTCGCCATTGTAGAATGCTATAACCAGTAAGCGCTTGCTCCTTTATATAGACACGGTTGATGACGTCAATATAGAACATGACGTCATTTTAAGTATAGGCCTACTTTTATAGCTTTTATAGCTTTTATAGCTTAAAGTGAGGCTCACAGTGAAGTCCGCGCGATTTCTTTTTTTTTTTTTGCCTTGTAAAATTCTAAAAACTACAAAATGTTTTTTGTCCAAAAAGTCAAGGCTCTCTCACAGGTCCGCGATAAAAGGACAAATAGGCGTGAGAAACCCAACACTTCAACCATGGGTAATTCTCTGAAGAGAGAGAAACGTCTGACAAGCCAGTGGCAGGGGGAGTTCCAGCAACTTCTCTCTGGGCAGTGTGCCGAGAGGTCGGCATGGGAGGCCGAGAAAGCGGCATGGCAGGCCGAGCGGCAACGGTTTTTGGAGGAGCGAGGGTACCTCCAAAAATTGTTGCGGCAGACCCGCCGTGAGCTTCATCGGCTGGAGGCCTTAGAGCTAGATGCTCACAGAGAGGAACTGTTGGACCTCTATCGGCTGCAAGCCGATGGGGTACTTCCCCTACCACCACCCCCACCGCCTTACAGTCTATACCCTCGGCTGTAAGGCAAACCGGCCATTGGCCATCCAACGGCCCTTTTCAGGGCCACCCAAACGGTCCTTTTCAGGACCACCAACTCATTCAGAAAGAGTTTTCATATTCTAATAATAGTTCTATTTTGATTTTAAATAGTAAAAGTTCTATTTTGATTTTAAATAGTAAAAGTTCTATATTGATTTTAAATAGTAAACAAAACCAAAAATCATATTAAAATCATATTAAAAAATCCTATCAAAAATCTTAATAAGATCCTATTTCGCCCATTCGTGGCCATATTTTAAGATCATATATTCAATTTTCTCGCCTAATATAGTATACATTTCAAATACATTTTAAATTATTTTAAAATCTGTTTTTAAGGAGGGATCATTGCTCTCTATGAAGTCCGCGCTGTGGGGGGCCAACTCCATTTCTCGATCCTATAATTTTGCATAAAAGGCCGACTGATCGCGCTTTTCTGTCATTCCATCATGGGTTCTTATATTATGTTGGACGGAGAAGACTGGTTTGAGGTGATGGAAGAGGTGTTGGTCATTCCAGAGTGTGCAACACAAACTGTACCAGAAACAGAGATCGCCCTTGAGCCAACGGATGTTATAGTCGTGGATGATAGCGACGACGACGAGTGGTTAGTGGCCAGTGGCCAGACACCAGCACAACCCTTCGAGCCACTGGTCCTCTCTGAAGATCCATTCTGGGGATATACACCGGCCACTCCACCGAGACCATCAACACCCTTATACGACCCGTTTACTGGTACTTGGACGCTGAAGACTTGGCACCAAACCAGCACGCCATCCCATACCAGGTACCAGGACGAAGACGACGCAGAATTTATTAGGCGTATCCGCCTTGGGTAGGCGACTAACCAACCAACGGCCCTTTTCAGGGCCACCCAACTTATTCAGAAAGAGTTTTAATATTCTAATAATAGTTCTATTTTAATTTTAAACAAACAAACAAAAAAAACATCTATAGCTAAACGTGCTTACTTTGACGTCCGCGTTTGACGTCGTTCGGAGATTTCAATCCTATTTTCCAATCCTATTTTTTTTCTTGGGTCTGTTTTTGAGAAGGAGGGCTCGTTGCTCTCTATGAAGTCCGCGCTGAGGGGGGCTCGGAAATTTCGATCCCGTTATTTTGCATAAAAGGCCGACCGATCGCACTTTTCTGTCATTCCACCATGGGGTCTTTCGAGGTGTTTGAAGACATGATATTGGGAGATTGGCAAGAAGAGACGGTAGCAGTCCACACGACGGAGACCCAGTACGAGGGAGACGACGAGGACAGCGAAGAAGAATGGATGTTTGGGGACGAGGAGTGGTTGGTGTCCGACCCATTCCTGGCCGAAATGGCGGACGACATGTATAGTTGGTTGTACGAGGAGACGTTCAGGCCGAACGTTTCCTCTACACCAGTTAGACCAGCCACTCCACCACCAACCGATATTTTCGAGCCCTTTACGGACATCGAAACATTGAAGAGGTGGTACCAGCCCGACTCGGCCACGCCACCATCAACACCCCGTAAACGGAAAATTTACGACGACGACGACGACGACGACGCCATGAGGCATGTCCGCCAACGCCTCGGTTAGACAGTCTAACCACCAACGGCCTTTTTCAAGGCCACCCAAACGGCCCTTTTCAGGGCCACCAAATCATTCAGAAAGAATGTTCATATTCTATTTTGTTTATATCTTTATAAGAACCTTTACAAGAACCTTTCATAAGAACCTTTCATAAGAACGTTTATAAGAACCTTTCATAAAAAAACAAAACAACTTTATAACAACCTTTATAAGAACTTGTCTCCTACATCAATGTAGACTACATCTATATCTCCCCTTAGCAAGGAACACCCTTAGTATAGAATAATCAATGTCCGTAGTAACTAGTAGTATAGATTTAATAGATTTACCACTGTTCCCTTCTCACATCCCCTGAATTCTATTATAGATTATATCCTAGATTATATCCTAGATTATATCATAGATTAATTACTGCACTAATTGGGGATTTCCCCTAAATATATGAATATACCGACGGGCAAACTCGAGAGAAAACGAGCAAAGGAAGGGGGAATCCCCGAGAGCAATCCCAAGAAAGAACGAGAGAACAAACGGAGGGTGGTCCCCAAGATAAGGGCGAGGGAATCCCCCAAAAATGGGGCCCAAGACCCAAGCACAGAAAGGACGAAAGAAATCCCGAGAAAAAGGAAATCCCCGAGGGAAATCCCTATGACGTCATGTCACGTATGACGTCACTAACGTATGACGTCATCACCGGAAGTGACCGTTGCTATGGATGACGTCATCACTGAAAGTGATGTTATCGCCGGAAACGGAAGTGACGCACTCTCGGAAGTGACGTCATCACCGGAAGTGACGTCATCACCGGAAGTGACATCATCTTATGACGTCATCACCGGAAGTGACGTCATCTTATGACGTCATCACCGGAAGTGGCCGTTGCTAGGGACACAGGAAGTGACCTGCGCATGCGCAACACCGTTGCTAGGGCTTCTGCGCATGCGCGCCATCGTCCCTATACCCAGGCCCTAACTACTATGCGTGTTCCAGCTTTTCCTTCAGAGATCCAACATACGAGTTGTAGTTTCCTTTGGCCTCTGTACTATCCACAATTCCTAGCATAACATCAACAGCTAAGGTTGGTTTCCTTCCGAACATCAATTCGTACGGTGAATATCCTGTTGATGAATGTCTTGTACAATTGTATGCGTGGATGAGTGGAGCAACGTAAGATTTCCAGTCCGACTTCTGTTCAGGATGCAAAGTTCCGAGCATATTCAGCAAAGTCCGATTGAACCGTTCACATTGTCCGTTCCCTTGTGGATGGTATGGTGTTGTTCTAGACTTTTCGATCCCAGTCAACTGGCACAATTCCTTGATGATTTTTCCCTCGAACTGCTGGCCTTGATCACTATGTAGCCGTTGAGGGATCCCATACTGCACGATAAAGTTGTCAAATAATGCCTTGGCAGTTGTGTTTGCTGTGGTGTTCCTAACTGGCACTGCTTGGGTATATTTGGTGAAATGGTCAGTGATGACTAATATACTATCATAGCCTCCTTTCGCCTCTTCCACACACATGTAGTCCATGCAGACCAATTCCATCAGTTGACCGGTTTTGATGTTGACCAAAGGACAGGTTGATGGTAAAGCCTTCCTACGCACACACTGAGGACAGTTTCGTATATACTCCTCTATCTGAAACGTCATTTTGGGCCAGTAGAACCTTTCTTGAGCTAAACCTATAGTTCGATCTCTTCCCTGATGTCCTAGGTCGTCATGGACTCCGACAATCGCCAAACGTCTGTAGGCTTCAGGCAAAACCAGTTGTAAAATCTCATCTCCTGCCACCATTGTGCGCCTATACAGGGTACCAGACTTAAGAACGAAGTGTTCATAATGGCGGT
Organism: Patella vulgata; assembly: GCF_932274485.2. Classification (NCBI taxonomy): domain Eukaryota; kingdom Metazoa; phylum Mollusca; class Gastropoda; family Patellidae; genus Patella; species Patella vulgata. Next base: position 25,265,362 of record NC_065882.2, on the reverse strand, counting down.
ACAATGCAGCTTCTTCTGGTGATCCTGTTTTTGTCCTAGCTGGTCTTCCATTCAGGATGTCATTGCGGAGTTGCCGAAGTAATGGGTCTTCACCCTGTCTCCTTTCCCACTCTCCTAGGCTAACAATGGGAGTTGTTAAAGTCATCATGTTTGGTGATACTTGGTGTGACATGCTGACGGTTTGGATGTAGCCTTCATCAGTGTCGCTATTTCGGATTGCTTCCATCACATCTGGGCTCACTTCCTGGTAATCATTTTCAGTCATCCTGCTTAAAGCATCTGCATCCATATTTTTCCTTCCAGCACGATACTTTATCGAAAAGTTGTAGTTGGATAGGGCAGCAAGCCAACGGTGTCCAGTGGCGTCCAACTTTGCCGTGGTCAGGATGTAGGTGAGAGGATTATTATCCGTGAAAACTGTGAAGTTGTTGTTGAACAGATATTGGTGGAATTTATCTGTGACAGCCCATTTCAGTGCCAGATACTCAAGCTTGTGAGCTGGATAATTCTTTTCAGCTTTGGTTAGGCTCCTACTCGCATATGCAATGACTCGTTCAAATCCATCCTGCTTCTGGTAGAGTACTGCTCCTAGCCCAACTCCACTGGCATCTGTATGTAGGATGAACGGTTGAGTAAAATCTGCGTAGGCAAGTACTGGTGGCTGAACTAATGATGTTTTGAGGTTTTGGAACGCCTCTTTCTGAGCTTCTTCCCATTTCCACTCTTTCTTCTGTTTCTCCTTCACTGCTCTCCCCCTCTTTTTCACAGTTGGTCCTCTAACCAGTAGGTCATTCAAAACCTTTGCTGTCTTGGAAAAATCTTTGATGAATCTCCGACAGTAGCCCACAAAACCCAAAAACTTCCTTAGTTCATCTACGTTGGTTGGAACTGGCCAGGATTCAACCTTATCCGTCTTCTTCGGATCTGTGGTTATTCCGTCTTCAGATACAATATGGCTAAGATAGCGTACTTTTTCCTGGAAGAACTCACATTTTTTTGGTGCCAGCTTGATTCCATGCTCCCTGAGTTTTGTGAATACCTGTGTCAGTCTTTCGATGTGTTCTTCATAAGTCCTACTGAAAATAATAAGATCGTCTATGAAAATAGCACATATCTTCCAATTTAGATCTCCAAGACAGTCTTGCATTAGGCGCTGGTACGTTCCAGGGGCATTTGTAAGTCCGAACGGGAGTCTCACATATTCATAAAATCCTAGTGGTCCTACTGTGAACGCTGTCTTCGGTATGTCAGAATCCTCGATGCTCACTTGATGATACCCACTCTTCATGTCAACAACCGAAAAATACTTGGACCCTGCCAGGTTGTCTAACATCTCCTCTATTCGTGGTAGAGCATAGGCGTCGCGAATGGTCTTTTTATTTAGCATCCTGTAATCAACGCACATCCTGAGCGAGTTGTCTTTTTTCCGGGCTAACACTACTGGAGATGCATAAGGGTTATGGCTTCTTCTTATTATCCCTGCTTCTATTAAATCGTGAAGATGTTCCTTCACTTCCTCATACATGCCTGGTGGTATTCGACGATGAGGCTGTTTGAAAGGAATTTCGTCTGATAGCTGGATCTTATGCTTCACCAAACTAATACTCCCGATGTCTCTGTCACTGTGTGAAAATATTGGGGACCACTGGTTTAGGAAATCTTTAAACTTATGGAGTTGATCTGGATTCAACGCAGAAGTAGCGAAATCAATCTTGTCCAAGAACGTATCAGTGGTGGTTGATTCTGTAGTAGATGATGGTAAAATACTGTTCACTGTCGTCTTTCGCACTAAGTCCACTACGTGAAGTTCACCGAGGATACTATGTGGATAAATCTTCACAGGCGATAGCGACAGGTTCGACAATCGTACTACAACTTCCTTCCCTTCCTCACCTGGGTACAACTCCAAAATAGTTGGTGTTACCTCTATTTCCGCTGGAATCAGAGAATCAGGAGAATTCTGGAAAATAACTCGCTGTCGGGTACCCAGTTTTAAATCTTGAATCTTGCCAGACAAACACATCGAACGATTACTGTATAGCATAACAGGAGCATCTTCGGTACATTTCACTAATCCCACCTTTCCTTCAAGTTGTTTGTCCTGCATCTGCATGCATGTAAAAGTTAAACACCACATATCAGGAAGATGTAATTGTTGAAGGTGTTTATGGCCATGGACTGCTAGTACTTGGTTCAATAATGGTCTCAACACGTTGGTTCCCACAAGAGCTGGAGTAGTTCTATGGAACGTAGTATCTGGAACCACTAGAAATAAACAGTCGATGGACTTACACTTGAAACTTGGAATCTTTACAGTCACTGAAATGCATCCTAAGTACGGTAAACTATCTCCTCCTGCACTCTCAATAACAATTAACTGATCGAGGGGAGTTAACACGCAATCTTCTGACTTAAGGTGGTCGTTATAAAAAGATTCACATACAGTTGACACAGTTGATCCGGTATCCAATAAAGTAGAACATACCTTCCCATTGATGTCCATAATGGTGGTGTTACTGTGTCCAATGATCTTGTTGGGACTCGCGTCACACATGTCATCTGATTGTCCCGCACCAGTGACACTCTCTAAAAATCCCCATCCCGAAGTGTAGCTCGACATCCGATCCTAACATGACCTGGTTGTCCGCAACGGTAGCATATTACTTTACTGTCGGGATGCTGTGGTGTTCTCGGTGTTGTTTGTGGAGACTTCTTTTTCTGTGCAGCTGGTGTTGAAGAACTAATCGGTGGTGGTAACGCATAAATAGAATCTTGACGACGATCAGCCTTCATCCCTTTAACATCCTTCTGTAATGACTGAACAGATGCAGTAAGACTTGCAATTAGGGTTCTTAAATCCTCAACTTCGCTATCTGCTGGTGCTTGCATCATTTTCAGTTGAGGCTTCGAAGTTGACTTGACCGGTGTTGTGGAGGCTATGATAGTATCGCGCTCGATTCGTCGTACTTCCCTCAAAAGATCTTCAAAATCCGTAAGACGATCGTATTTGTGTGCAGATCTATCCTTTAAATCTTGGTTGAGACCACTCCAAAACTTTGCTCATAACTTGCTCTCAAAGGTATCTGCATCCACTTCACCCTCATCCCTAGCCCTGTCCAACAAATCTTTGATTCTACAGGCCCACTTGGACACGGACTCGTCAGTAAACTGCTTGGCTGAGTAGAACTGAGAAAGCAGACACTGTCCTTGTTCCACTGACCCAAACCTGCTTTCAAGCTTGTCCAGAAGAGTTCTTGTTGTAACCTGGTGGCCAAGACGCATCGCCACTCGAGCAGCTTCTCCCTTCAATGATTTTATCACAGCCATCTTGATGGAATCGGTGGCGTGTTGTCCATTCTTCATCAAGGTCATCACCTCAAACTTCCATAAATCAAATTCGTGGAGTCTGTGGAACCATATGTAAACTTGCTGATGTTTTCTTTGGTGTTGGAGGAATATCACTAACTGATGCACCTACTCGTTCTTGATGTTGAACAGGTTCTTCCTCCTTAACCTTCCCCGTTGATTTTAGGTACCCATACATCCAATCAATCAGCTGTTCCGGTGTATCAGCCTTTGGTTTAGCACCCATGCTCGCCAATGCATCCAACAAACTAGCCTTTTCTTCTTCTGACATGGTAACATCGGCATTACCCTCATCTACTCCAGCCATCTTTGTTGATTAACACAAAAATAACGCGAACACAAAGACGCTATACACAGTAAAATATCGCGAAATACAACGGGTTAAGCACTGTAAACGATCGCGAAATACAACACACTAAACACAGTGAAACATAGCGAAATACTATAGAATGTCGCAAAATACAGATAAATGTCGCGAATAAACAACACCAAACTCGAGAAAATATCGCGAAATACAATAAAACATATATCGCGAATAACACCAAACACACTATAAATCGCGAAATACTAAGAAATCCCGCGAAACACTATTGAACACAATTCACTGATCTTCAAAAACGCGGAAAACAAATACTGGATTTTCACAAGTTGATAAACGATCAAGTCAAACAAAATACAAATTAAACCAAACTTTGAAACAAACTTTCAAAGTAATAAACTGCAAAACTACAAATACGTTTTACAAAATACACATCAACTCAAACCGAAGTATAATGTAGAACAAATCCACACTATCAATGAAACCCACTAAATAAAATTAAATAAATAAGTGCAGGTTGGTTAGTTAGTGGTTAAGTGCTGTGAATTAAGGAGAAATAAAAACGGAAATAGAGTATGAAATGAAATATGACGAAATATAAACTAAGTATAGATCACGTACCGCCAAATACAAATGAAAATAAACTATAAAACAATCAAACTTCAAACTTCAAAATACAAACACAACTTATCGACAATATATGAAATCGAATATAGACTAAGTCAAATGTAACAACACCATTGACTTTCCAAAATCAAAACCACAATATCAATACACTTCAAAGTCAAATTATTCAAATCTGAAAATAAGCGAAACCTGAAACTTCAACTTCACAAATCCCCAATTCTGAAAAGTCACAAAGTCTAAATTGACAAAATCAGAATCTGGATAAACACCTAAATCCCAAACGCAAAACCAACATATCTAATTCTGAAAATGAAAATTGAATGTAATGAATATAATTATATTGTGTAATGCACCTGAAAATATCTTTAAGTATAATTTACGAATGTTATAATGTTAATGTACTATGTTTTTGCTTTGATTTATGTAATGTAAATCTTTGTTTTTACTCACAAAAAATTGTAAATGTAAACAAGAAGATGTATGTAGGTTAACAGGAAGTAACTATTTGGGTCAACAGGAAATAACTATTTATGTAAACAGGAAGTAGCAATAGCCTTATACAAATATGGCCGACAGGAAACACAAATTGTAAACATACAAAATGGATGAAGTTTCTTTACTCCAAAATTTAAATGCACTATTTATGAAAATTTAGGGACTAATGCTGTAAATAATAGGGCTAGGACAAAATATTTACGCCTATTGAAAAGAACTACTCTTAATTACAAGTACCTTCTACTAATAAGAACTGAGAATTACTTAAGTTTCAATAAATAACCACTTATATGTATATAATACCAATTAAAGGGAGATAATCTATGAAATAATTTTAAATTATAGGCCTAACAATATTATTACACATATCAAAACAGAAATAAATCTTAATTATGTAATTATTAAGTAATAAATTAATTAACAGACCTTATGGAAAATCCTTATAAATCCAAATGAAACACAAATCACCAAAATATACTAAATAAAGTTAATGTCACTGCACTGGTATACTGCTATTGCTGTTGATCGCGCACGCGTGTGAGCTCACTGAATTTTAAAGGAATTAATTATTTCGTTTAAACGAATTATTATTTCGTTTAAACGAATTATTATTTCGTTTAAACGAAATAATATCATGTATTTCGTTTAAAGGAATTAATTATTTCGTTTAAACGAATTATTATTTCGTTTAGACGAAATAATTAATTCGTTTAAACGAAATAATAATTCGTTTAAACGAAATAATTAATTCGTTTAAACGAAATAATTAAAAAAAGTATCGAAAATTGCGCTTAAGGGGTTCCGTAGGATAGCTAAAGCTAGTGAAGTGGAACATATTATCTAACATTTAAAACTTAGTATTGGTGACTTTAAAATATTCCCCAATAAAATCACTCTCCCACAATATTAACCGTTGTCTGTAAAATTCAACAATATCTAAAGTGAACATATTATGCAGTCCATGGTGGTTATTTTGACATTCACATTGTGAAAATGCCCCTGTGATGAGGGGAGATAACCAAACAATCATGGCGACCGCTGTCATTTTTCGGTCAAGGTATATTTTTTATTTCTAAAAATAAGCGTAGAAAAACTAGAATTTGGATGATTTCACCTTGGAGAATGTTCAGAAAGCTGCGCAAAAATAATAGGGATAATCCGACTTGATCGGGATTCCTCTATTCCCCGCGTATTTTTTATTCAGCTGTAAAAATTAGAACTACCGGCACCGCATACCGGAAAATTCACAACGAAACGAAGAAATGCCATGTGCTGATAATACGAAATGACGTATATTTTAAATGCCATTTGGCATTTAAAGCATGCGTCTTCTACTTCTATTCACTTATGTTCATTAAATATTCACTTATATGTGTTAATAATTCTACGTTGATGAAATGTAATTATCATTTACAGTTTTTCGACCAAAAAGTAGATTTTGAGATAATTTAATCTCTGCTGAGTTTGGGGGTCATGGTGGCTAAGTGGATAAGATGCTGGCTCGCTAGCCAGGAGGTCAGGTGTTCGATCCCTGCATTGGCCGAGAAAGTTCATCCAGATTTTCCGGCGTGGTTCCCCCTTGTCAGAGATGCAGGACGGAGGGCCTGACAAGGACAGCTGTCTAGTCATTCGGATGATAGAAAAAAAACGAGGTCCCGTGTACACATTGGTGTGCATGTAAAAGATCCCTTGACAGTCAGAATTCGATATAAGAGTATGCTGTAGTTCCGCTGTCCGGGCAAAATTTCCCTCATAGCACACTGTATGGCGTATGCCCGTCTTCATTAGACCAGTTCAGGGAGCAAAACAATAGGACGTTAAATCCCATTTCATTTTTTTTTCATTTCTCTGCTGAGTTCTCTCCTGACTTAAATACGAATGGGCAGATTCGTCTGATTTGTTGCATACCTTGTAATGTAAACATTTTCGACTAAACTGCCTAGTCAAATGAAGAAAAAGAAAAAATTGCCTATCTGTTAGATTTATTAAAAGACACGTATGTACTTTGGCTATCGCCATTGATCGGCAATGTTTCTTTTCTTTTTTATACGCCCACATTGAAATTTGATAATATACCATTCATTATGCCAAATTATCATTTTTAATTTACAATAGTAACGTTTTTGTGTCAAAATAAAATGACCCTCAAAATGCAATTTTCAAGCAAGTTTGGATGTATAACCAAAATCCATCATTATTTTAACTCGCATCACAATAATTTATATCAATATTTGATAATATACAAAATTGTCATTTTTAATTTAAAATCATAACGTTTTTGTGTCAAAATTCCCCCTTAACATGTGATTTCGAAAGTTTGGAAGTTGTAACAAAGGGACTAACTCTTGTATTGCACGAAATCACTTGCTTGGAAAATACATTTTGAAGGACATTTTTGAAACAAAAACATTATGATTTTAAATTAAAAATGACAATTTGGCATAAAGCACAGTGCCGTATATTATCAAATATAGATATAAATTATTATTATACGAGTTAAAATAATGACGGATTTGGATAAATTGTGCTATCAGGGTAAATCGTGCTATAATAGGCGAGTGTAACGAGAATTAAATTCAGAGCTGAACTAGATCATGACATGAGGCAAGCTGCATTCATGGTTTATGACCCCTAACCCTAGCCCTAAATAAAAGTGAGTCGGGTTAATCGCAATCGCTGGGCAAGCTTAATACGCTAATTTGCTATGAAGAAAATTAAATTGCAATTCGATAACACATATGGAGACACAATGAAGGTACACAACTTTTATAAATGGATGAATGTAAATTTTGTTTGAGGTATACATTAATTTTGAAAGTAACAGTTCAGATTACAAATGAGAATGATGTTTTTACGATCATGTAGTTTGCACTATGTGTAGAACAATTCTCACAAACACAAAAACTGGAATATGACAGAACAGGAATGTTGAAAATCACAATTTTATTGTGCAGACATGTGGTACAAGACTTTTAAAAGCTAGGGTCAGTGTAACTCCTACTGTTCTGTGGAAGACACAACAATATGCCAAGGTCGACAACTGAACACTCAAAACCTGTCATGGCATTAATTCAAGATGTCATGAGTACAGAGCAACTGGAAGCAGCAATGCACCAAGATTTGACAAAGATCTGACTAGCAGCCATTCAGAGGTTTATATAATGCTACATGTACATGTATGTTATATGGCGTGTGGCTGTTAGAGGTGGACACTACAGACTTTAGTTTTTTACCCCATGTTAGTAGTGACTACACTGTGAAAAATGGGTGTAATTAAAAACTATACCAGTGTAAATTTTACACCACAGCTAGTGTTTTAAATTGTAACACTTTTGCAAGGGTAACCAGCTAAATGAGCTACACCCAACAAGTGTAACCGATATTCATGACCACTGAACACCTGGATAGGTGTAATTGTGGGTTGTTTTGGATAAACTACACTACTACCAGTGTTATACTGCATTTACACCAAAGGGTGTAACTATTAATGGGGGAATATATCCTACAACAGTGTTAATTTTACACAATTTATTGGGTTGCAAAAGATTAATCGATATAGAAATGTGGATGTATATTGCTGTCGCCCCTGTGGTTTACATTAGTGAGATGAAGAAGCCTATTTAATTTCAATAATTTCTGTTCATTACGTCTACAGTTATGGCCCTTGTTTCACTGTTAAACCTTGTGAACGCTAGTATGCCAAAAATTATCAATCGATCTTTCTGAAATTTATGTGCATTATTTAAATTAAGGAATTTCCGTTTATTATGTCTAGAGTTATGGCCCTTGATTCACTTTATTGAACCTTGTGAACGCTCTAACGCCGAAAGTTATCACCTGATCTTTGTGAAATTTATATGCGTGATTTAAATTTGTGAAACAAGAAGCTAATTGAATTTCAGAAATTTTTGTCATTTACTTCTAGAGTTATGGCCCTTGTTTCACTTTTTTGCACCTTGGTAACGCTCTAACATCAAAAGTTATCTGCCGATCTGTATGAAATTTACATGTGTCGTTTAAATTAGTAAAGAGAAGAATCCTATTGAATTTCAGCAATTTCCATTTTTTTTACTTCTAAGAGTTGTGGCTCTTGTTTCACTTTGTGAACGCTCTAACCTCTAAAGTCATCTGCCGATCTGTATGAAATTTATATGTGCCATTTAAGTTAGTAAACAGAATAATCCTATTGAATTTCAGCAATTTTCGTTTATTATGTCTAGAATTATGTCTCGTTTCTCTTTATTGAACCTTGTGAACGCTCTAAGGCCGATCTTTGTGAAATTTATATACATTATTTAAATTAGTGAAACCACAAAGCCCATTGAATTTCAGCAATTTATAATAATTACTTCTAGAGTTATGGCCCTTGTTTCACTTTGTTCAACCTTGTTAATGCTCGATTGATGAAATTTATATGCATCATTTAAATTTGTGAAACTGAGGTCTATTGGATTTCAGCAATTTCCGTCAATAATTTCTAGAGTTATGCCCTTGTTTTACTTTGTGAACCTTGTGAACGTTTGAATGACAAAAGTGATCATCTGATCTGTATGAAATTTATATGCATTATTTAAATTAGTAAAACAAAAAAGCATGTCATTGTTTCAATAATTTCTGTAGACTACTTCCAGAGTTGAGGCCCTTGTTTCAGTTTGTAGAACCTTGTGAACCCTCAAACGACAAACATTAGAATCTGATCTGTATGGAACTGTCTTGTAAAGGCCCCTAATTACCTACAAGGGAATAAATATGCGACAACCCTTGTCAACCGCTCGGACGATTTAGCTGCTGTGGGCGTATGTTTCGTTGCCTGGCAACCTATCTTTTAAATTTGTGTTGAAATGATAAATTTTACGCTTCTACCTGAATTTGTCAACCAGACGATGGTCACTGACTTATAAATTAGAAAATGTCTGTAGTGTTCTAGTATAGGTCTATGTGGATTTGAGTTTGATGAAAACCACTATTTGATATATTCCATCAAAATTGGTTGACTGATCCAGGAGAATAGGTACAAGTAAAAATGTGTTAGTCGAATGGAGAATATTGGTTATTTCTACTGATATTAAAGTGCTTATAATGAATATGAACAACCATGTTTTGACCATTGATGCCTGTATCATTGTTATTGTTGTATATTTTATTATTTCAAAGATTTTTTTTTTTTACAGATTTTCTACTGTGATGTGTCGGACTTGGCAAAACTATGTCATACCAGTTTTTTTCAATTCAAACAGAACAGCCTTATGTCGAACTAATAGAAATCTATATCTGAAAACTTATCCCACACAAGTTGTACTTCCTAATGGTGCTACAATTGTTATAAGATATCAAGAACCTAGAAAAATGATTAAGGTTAAATATAATTTCTGTTGCTTACATTAGTTACTTGTTGCATTGACATTGAAATTGATGATGGTACACTAACATTGATTATTTGGATGTTTCGATATATGCATGTACATATAGCTGCCCCTATACCTTTTTCCCCACTTAAAACTGCTGAAAATCATTTTCATTTTTCACAGTTTAATCCATGCTATAATATACTCAGATTGATTATGTAAAATTTAAAGAAAACAAAATTTCATTGGTAGATAGCCTAATCTCTCAGCTTGGATTCGGTTGAATGAAAAAGAGCCCAATCAAAACTTTTTAGAGACAACTATAGATGACACTGACCCATTGATCAGGTCACGTTTATATTGTCTGCAGAGGATGTCGAATGTTGACATATTATCAATTGATTACGTCTTTGTAAATATTCAATGAAATTGAGACTTAACTTCAGTGATTCCAATCCCCTAAATGACAATCTGAAACTTTTACTCTTGGTTAATAATTCAAACAAGAAGCAGCTTGCTTGAAAAACTTTGTTTGTATTGTAATGATTATTCTTAATCTGTTTTATAAAATTTGACTATAGATCGTTGATGGCCGAATGGTTAGCATGTGTGCGCTGTATCATAAGGCCTGTCATTGAGTTAACTGGCGTGGTTTCGAATCCTTGGTTGTACGTGACAAGAAATAGGGCCACCTGTCCAACCTTGTGGTTTTCTCCAGGTTCTCCGGTTTCCTCCCACTGCTAAAGACCCCTACGCGCAAGCAAACTATTGAAATAAAATTCAACCATATGTTGGTCCCGAAATGACCTAGTTTGTGTCGAGTGGACGTTAAACCCCATTTCTCTCTCTCTATAGATCTTTAGACCTATTGTTTAAAAACTGGAAACGAGAATATTAAAATCAGTCAATGAACAGCATGTAAAATCCGTAAGAACCTACACTTCTATATATAGTTTTTAAAATCTGCTAAAAACACATTTATTTTTGTTGGCATTTATTGCTTTTACATTGTAAAATTTACATTTACACTTCAATCTGGGCACATTATGTCACCACATCCGTCTGTCCGTCAACAATTTCTTTCTGAACTCGATAGAGGCTACAGTTTTTGTCGGATTCTTTTCAAATTTGGTGTCAAGTATCATGGTCATAAGAGTAATGACATTTTTCTGAAAACGTTATGAGCGCAATAGAGGCTACAGTTTTTGACGGATTTTGTGGTTTTGAGAGGAAGAACCCTATTGATTTTCAGCAATCTGTGATTTTCCGTTAAGCATTGTGTCATAAGATGACAAACACTATTGATATTCAGCATTGTAAGAATTTCTATGTAGAGTTATTCCCACTTTGACAAAAACCTTGTGAACTAGATAGAGGCTTCAATTCTTAAAGCGAGAATTTCAAATTTTCTAAGAAAGTCAAAACATAATTATTTCTATGTCTTTTGCTCAATAGGTTATCAAATCACTATTATACGATTATGGGCATTATTTCCCACCCTCAAAAATCTATGACACAGGAAATAACAACACAATTACCTCCTCTGTTTTGCTATTGATAACATGGGGCAGCCATTTTCCAACGTTGGAATTTGAAGTTAAAAATGATATTTTTGCCAATTTCTCAGCTGGCAATAGCGAATTATAGGATTAATAGGATTATTCTTTAACAAGGTAGGACTGTTTATGGATACCATCTAATTTAAGGCTTTATTTTAATACATTTTAAAAATATAACTTGAAAATTTGCAATTGCAACTTTAATGAAATTTTAATTTGGTTGTAAGCATTGATGTCTTGAGAGGATGAACCCTATCAATTTGAGTCATCAAAATTTTCCATTGGATGAGCTGAAGTTGAGACAAAGCTGCTGTGTGGGGGTAATTTCACACTTTGTTATTATTATGCTTCTTGGTTTTTTTGTGTTTTGTTTTGTACTTTTGTGTGCAAAAAAAAAAAAAAAATAAATAATAAAAATTTTTGTTATTTTTAAGCTACCATTAGATATATCAACATTATCAGAAGCTGATAAAAAAGCAAGATTATTAAAGAGAAAGCCCAAGCAAAAGGTTGTTATTGAGGATGAGGTTGAAGATGATTTTGATCTTAAATCTTACAGTCATTTATGGAAAAAACAATAAACAATTAGCCATAGAAATGTCTGAACTATAAATGATTTGAGTGCAAGAACTAGAGTAGAGAAAGATGTTGTGCCAGGTTTTTGAAATTCTGTACTGAAATGACTATAACTGAGAAATCAAATTCTATGAACCGAAACCACTAAAAATCAGCAGCAAGAATATTAGAATCAGTGGATGGAATTATGAAGCACGATGCATTATGTAAGATTAGATAAAGAGCTTGTTCGTTCTTGCTATAATAGATCAAAAATAGTTAAAATGCAAAATGAATATATTGAAAATTTTATATAAATTATTTAATTCAGAGCGAAGTAATCACGGTTTGGAGTTTTGCCAATATGTGGCATTGACTGTTTATTACCGTAACAACGTTACTTGTTATTCAAGTTTTAGCGTCGCTTCTCCATTTTTAAGTTAAATCATTAAACGGCCGAAGCCTTCTAATCCACTTAAAATCGGAGCCATCCAATGGCCTAGAAAGTTGATTATGGGCGTGTTTATATAATATATGTTTATATAATAGTTTATATAACATTTGAAGCCAAAATAAAGACCTGCCATAACCAGATTTAGCTCTTACATAATGCATCTTTAAACATTAGTTTATAAATTACCAGTGGGTATGATGTTATAGCAGTGTTTTAATGTGCTATAAAACATTATGTGATAACCATATATAAATATGGTATTTGTTTTATTTAGTACAGTTGATAGAAGAGGAGTAAACCACAAGTAAAAACTTAATCAGAATAGTTGTCACAGCTGTTAGGTATAACCTTAATTGGGAGGCCAACAGTACGTGTCGCTTGCTATGGGCTTCAAATAGCACCACTTTCCAAATAACAGATTGACCACCAGGAGAAACTCTGATTCAACAGCACATGCATGTATATCCCACTTTTGTTTCCATCCAAAAGTCTAGCTCCACATTGTTGACAGCCCTCAATTCATTACCGGTATTCGGACAGGTTAATACTATCTATTTTTACTAACTAGTGCTTCAAACTGTCATAGTTCTGTTCAGATAAAGTTAATTACAGGTGTCTTTTAATACCAAGAAAAACACATACTGTAACTTTTGGAGAATTTAATATGACACATTAATGCAATAACAAAGGTTTGAGATAATACATATATCTTGTAATTTATTTTGATATCAACTTTTCAACAGAATGATTAATGAACATATAATAATATCAATAATCTTTGCAAAATATATTAAGAAATTGATAATAATAAGGTTTATAACCAGTTCAGTCAGTATTATATTACTAGTTAAACCTGGTATACTTACTGTATATTATACAGGAATATGAGTATTAAGCATAGAACTTTTCCTCAAATATTTGCAATATAACAAGGCCCTTACCAGTAGTGGTAGTGCAATAGCTTCCATCTAGTGTGATGTCACAGGAGGAGAACAGAACTTTTACTCTCTTACAGTAACAAATTTAAAGGTGTAGTGTAGTCAGTATTTAAATGTTTCTTCCCATGATAACAGTATCTCCAAACATGAATTGAAGTGACATTATGAACCAGTTATGCATGCTCTCTACTAATCAGATCGGTCTCCATAAAGCATGAATTTGTATTAGCGAGACTTGTAAGCACACATCCGACATTGACTTAGTCCATCATTGTTATAATATTATACCCCCAACCGTAAATAAATACCATGGATCGAACCTCAAATGCTGTACTCAAAACATACATTTTGTTTGCTAACAATGTAAAATAAAACTTAGCGTTTTCGAAGTCAGGTATTTCCATGTTTCAATCTGTAATGAGTAAAGTGCAGTAGTTTTGGGATGATGGTCACAACCACTAACACATACTTAATACTTTAATAGAATATTAAAGTGAATATAGTTCATGGAAGACCTTCCTAAAACCTAACCTCTATTACCATAATATTCGACATTTCTTTTTGGCACAAAGAGAGGAAATTTTGTCTATAAAACTGGGATATAAAAACATAACAGACAAGATTAAAGCACTATAAAATTGTTGCAAGTGAGCAGATTAAAAAATTCACTTTTGGTTTAACAGCTTTGAAATCTTCCTCAGTCATTATTAGCTTTAAATGTTTCTCGAACAAAACAAGGTATTTCTTTATTTTGAGAAGTGTTTTTAAATCCTTGTGGCCTCGTTTTAACTGATCTTCTGTCAAATTTAGAATTTTCATCACAGAATTTCCATCCAGCCATTGAATAAATCTTTCATCGCCCCTTTGGTTTTTATGTTGCAGAGCTCTTCTGACAACTGGACTACTGGGCATTGTGGACGATGTGTAAGTGTGTAATTTTAATGTTTCGTGTAATAACTGCAGTCTGTGAGTAGCAATATATGAGGTTGTTAAAAACTGAATGAGACTAATAAACTTAACACAATCTTTCACTGTTGTTACACGTGTATTATTGCCATTGTTTAATATTTCTTGATATAAATAATCTGTTGGTAACCAATCTAATCTAGAATCTATTGATGTTACACTATCTGAAATTACATTAATCATACAAAATTATAATTAGTCAAACTGTGCACTGTATTTTTGTGTTATCAAGGCGATACCAGATATCTGTCAGGAGATATGTGCAGTTTTTCAATATAACCATTAAAACTATCTTATTATTTTCTATTCATGCATAAACCTTACAAGACAGAACACAAAAAATTAAATTAACTAGACCGATTTGGTTGGGGTCAAAACCAAAACGGTTGATTCCAACAGTTTGTCTTTGTTGTAAATATTACGTCTATATAAAGCCAGTGTTGAGATACATATATATATATATATACATGTAACCATTTTGTATTCCATTATCAATGCAGTAAGTCAAAATTAAACTAAAACTAGTATACAAAAAATTAACTGTATGGAGTTTGACCAAAATCAAAAGTTTAGCTCCTTTAATTAAGAATTTGTAACTGTTTTTCCCAACAAGAGACATTATAATGAATATTACTATACAAATGAAAACAGACAACTGATTGGACTGAAATAGCTGGTGATATGATATGTAATATTTGGCATGGCTATATGCTTGACATTTACAGCAAGAATGTCAACAACTTTCCAGTGAAATTTAAGAACAATAATTATAAATCAAGTCATTAACATGTGTGTCCACCTCTAAAAGCCACACTTGCCATGTGGCATTACATTAAAAAGAGAGAGAGAAATGGGGTTTAACCTCGACACAAACTAGGTCATTTCGAATAACATGGTTCAGTTTTATTTCATTAATTTGCTTGCGCATTAGGGGTCTTTACCAGTGGGAGTACCTGGAAAAAACCCACGAGGTTGGACAGGCGACCCTACTCCTTGTCACGTACAACTGGAACCAAAACCATGCCTGTTGACTCAATGACAGACCTTATGATACAGCGCGCACGCGCTAACTATTTGGTCATCTAACTCCCCCATTAGATTTAAAAGCTCAAGATTAAATTGTATCTCACAAATGAGATTTACACTTATAAGTGGTATGTTTTCATTGTGTCTTAGTACCATATATTAAACATTTAATACGTTGCCATGAAACATATGCACACATTTTGCAAGAGATGGACAGAGAACAAGGAAAAACAATGATTTTTCGTAGAATCAGGGGTCATAATCCAGGATGTTAAGATATAAACATATAATAAAAGCTAAAGACACAATTTTTCACACAATTAGGGGTCATAAACCATGAAGTTAAGATCCAATACATGCCAATATCGAAAGGTACCAAGAACTTTGGGATATAAACCTACATTTCATCAAAATAAAATAAAAATTATGACTGTAGAGTGTCCACAAGCAAAATGTGAACAGATGGACGACAAAATAGGTCCACGTGAAAATGGGAGCATATAAAAATTCTGACATACCTTGGGAACATGATCCAGTTTCATTGTTTGGGGATAATAATTTGCGTAATTCTTCTGTTTGAGCAAAATCTACAGGTAACTTACCAGACTTCGTCTTTACTTCTAAAATTCGGTTACCTAAAATAACAAATAAACAGAAATGAATTGAAATAGGCTTACAGAGAAATAATACTTCTACCTTTCAAGATGATCAAAAGAAAGTTTTATTAGGATTTAGTGTAAAGACAGGTTGTCTGGCAATAAAACATACACAAAAAGTTGTCGCATCGTGAATCTTTTAGTAACTAAACAAGCCAATAATCCTAAAATAAAAAGATGACACATACTAATTAACTGCTGATTTACCTTTTTCCCAAGTATCAAGCAATCAAACTGATTATACTTAGTCTAAGCACTAAGCAGAAAATGTTCACAATGAAATTTGGTCATGGTTTTTGGGTACCTGGTAGTGAAGTTAAATCAACAGGCTTCTTTGTCTCATGATCTTAAATATTTTAGCCTCTAGAGAGTCCACAAGATATTTCAAAGTAATCAAGGGCCATAACTCTGACAGTAATTATCGGAAATCGTTGAAAATCAATAGGCTTCTGCATCTTGTGACCTAAAACGCTGTGTATAAATTTAAAGTCAATCGGATATTAACTTTAACTACTAGAGCTTCAACAAGATATTTCAAAGTGATCAAGGGCCATAACTCTGTCAGTAATTATCGGAAATCGCTGAAAAGCAATTTGATTCTGCATCTCATGACCTAAAACACTGTGTATAAATCTAAAGTCAATCAGATATTACCTTTAGCGTCTAGAGCGTCCACAAGATACTTCAAAGGTATCAAGGCCATAACAGTAATTATTGGAATAGTTGAAAATCAATAGGATTCTGCATCTCATGACCTAAAGCACTCTGTATAAATTTAAAGTCATTTGGATATTAACTTTGGCCTCTAGAACGGGGTGACCACAATATACAACTACCTTTCAATGCGGTCTTATAAAAATGCTCATAATCAAACTTAGTCAAGGTGTTGATATAATGAATCAATACACTGAATTTCGTCGCTCTCACCCCATTGGAACCAAAGTTATCGTGTTCCAAAGTCTCAACCTATCAAATCGCTTATCTCTGCTTAGAGTAAGCAGAAAATGCTCATCTTCTAACACCTAATAAACACCCACACCAATTTTGAACATTCTAGCTCAATTAGGAGGAGAGTTATTGTGTTTCAAAAAGTATGACGGATAGACAGACAGACCCATTTTAATAGTCCCGTCCCCTGCGGTCAAAAATAAAATACTCATATAGTTGACAAGACTCCATGACACATTGCAACCAGGTTAGACAATAACCTGGAGATTGGTGTTCTTGTGTAATTCTTGCAACATAGACATTGTCACATGTTTACTGCTCGCTCTTGTGTTGATTTTACTGTTTTTGGATCTTAGTTAAAAAAAACCACACAACTTGAAGTCCTTTATACCCGTGTGCATCATGGGACCTGTGCCATCTTTAACTTTTCAACTATACCCAACCCATTACACCCACACAACCACACAAACATTTCTAACCTAAATATCAAGACCGATTAGCATACCAAGCATTTAGATTGGATCATTCTCACTTCAGGATCTGATTGATATCATTGGGTTAACTGAAAACAGGCTCTATTCACTAATATTCCCAATTGTTTTTGTCAATAGTTAATCAGACATACCTCCATGTTTAATAAGTAATTGACATATATCTGTCCAACCACAATCAACGGCATCATGTAAAGCTGTAATACCATCTACATTACATAATAATAAATCTACTTTTCGATACTTTTCACTTCCTGAAAACAACAAAGCAGTTATTTCAAACTAAACCAAACAGTTATTTCATTTGAACTCTACTATATATTGGAAACAGGAAAAGGGTACGGCAACACTCCATTAGAGAGTAATTATAGCTGGACAGGCTGGTACATCTGCGTGGTGACTGGATCAAAAAATGATACCGGCGGGGCGGAGTACAGAATAGAATTAAAGAATCCCGGCACAACAGAAAACCACAACAGATTTGTAGACGTAGAGGATCGTTTTAATAGATCAATGTTTCGGGTGCAATACCCTTTTTCAAGATTGAATTATAGTAATCCTGTGATGCCTTATATACAATAGAGGTGGTGACGTCTTATTTATTTCATTTAAACTTGTATAACAATACATTTATTACATTCAAACTGTTTATATTTCCTTTAAACCCAAACGACAATACATTTACATTTGGATGCAATATGAATAACTAGACAAATATCTATGCTAATTACATAAATGTCTATTTCAATAACAAAAGAAAAGGATATCAATTTTGGGAACAAAGTATGGTAAATCTCTTTTTATTTTTAAATTCATACAGAGAGCTTTTTAGCTATGAAGCAATTGTGGTATAATGTTTCAGCTATAGAAAACTTCATATTATCATTTTTAATGAATGACAGGAAGATCTCAACAGAAGTTATCATACCTGGTTTAATAACAAGATTACCTGGGCTAAAATAGGAATCCACGGTTTTCATTGGACTATATTTAAGCAGTAATTCAGCACATTCTATATTACCATGGTTACATGCTTCATGTAATGGTGACCAACCATAATTATCAGCAGCATTCACATTAATACCTTTTTAAAAACAAAAAATATAACTAATATCAATTCAATTCTTATTTGAATAGAGAGAGAGAGAGAGAGAAATGGGGTTTAACGTCCACTCGACACAAACTAGGTCATTTCAGGACTAACATACAGTATATTTTTTTTTTATTTCAATAATTCGCTTGAGCGTAGGGGTCTTTAGCAGTGGGAGGAAACTGGAGGGCCCGGAGAAAACCCACAAGGTTGGACAGGCTATTTGAATAGACTTCTCTAATTGATTATCATCCACAGTCTTCAACACTGCAAACACAACTTATTAGTCAATTTAAATCAACATTGAAGCTATCTTACCTTTAAAAGTTCCGCTTCTGTTATATAATATTTAAGACAAAATGAAAATTTCAAACAGATTGGATGATGAATTTGTTGTATAACTTAAGATGATCGAATGGTAAATTGTGCAATATATGACATTTCAATGATGTCAACATCTTAACAGGTGTTATTTAACATTAAGAAATAAAATATTTTGAATAGTATAAATACCAGGTACTGCTAGCAGCTGTTTTAAACGTCGTACGTCATTCTTTATACAAGCAACATGTAGTGGTGTTTCTCCTAAAAAAAAAACAATTTAAAAAAAAACAGTTCAAATAATAAATTAACATGTCCATATTAATACATGGGCACTAAATAAAATGTATACCATGGTTTTTTTTCAATGATTTGAATGATTTGTATTGAATGCTTTACATCTACCAGTGCTATAATAGTAAGTGCAAGGGGCAGCACCACACACACAATTACACAATATACAGAAATCACAAACAACAAACCAACATATCAAATCAAGTTAATGGATCCAGGGGCTAGCCGTAAGCATCCACTGCGCTGTACAGTCCCGGGCCTGTAATGATACAGATGTCTGTCAAAATGAAAAACAAACTAACAATATAAGGATAGCAACTCAAGAAAAGATAGGTTGCCAGGCAACGAAACATACGCCCACTGCAGCTAAATCGTTCGGGCAGTCAACATGAGTTGTCGCATATTTTTACTTTTGTCAGTAATGAAAACATTTACAACACACTAAAATATCAACCCATTAAGTAATTAGCAGATATGATTAGAATTTGTTTGTCTCATGACCTTAAACATTCTGTATAATGAATTTATCTTAACTTCAGAATCTAGCACGTCCACAAAGTGATCAAGGGCTATAATTCTGGTAGTAATTATCGGAAATTGTTGAAAAAAATATATGCCCCTTCGTCCCATTACCATAAACACTGTGTATAAATTTAAAGTCAATCTAGAGCGTCCATAAGATTTTTCAAAGTGATCAAGGGTCATAATTCTGGTAATAATTATTGGAAATAGTTGAAAATTGATAGGCTCTGTCGTGTCATTACCGTAAAGACGGTAAAGTCTCTCAGATGATCGTAAATTTAGCCTCTAGAGCGTCCACAAGATTAAGGATCATAACACTGGCAGTAATTATTGAAAATTGTTGAAATTTAATAGGCTTCTTTATCTCTAGAGCATCCACAAGATTTTTCAAAGTGATCAAGGGCCATAACTCTGGCAACAATTATAGGAAATTGTTGAAAATCAATAGACTTCTTCGTCTCATGACCTTAAACATGGTGTGTATATTTAAAGTCAATCGGATATTAACTTAAGCCTCTAGAGCGTCCATAGAAATTATGGATGCCAGACTGACATAAGGACGTACATACGGACAGATGGGGGCGATGGCAATATACAACCACATTTCAACGTGGGCATATAAAAAGCCATGGAAAACTAAATGGCCTATGTAGCAGTCAAAAAATTGGTATCAAAACATTATAAGCATGTGAAAAAATTCAAGTGTATTAATTACAAAGTTAGGGCATAAGTCCTAAATTCTACAAAACACAGAGAACAACTAATACTGAATACAAGGAAGCAATTTGGGAAAATTGCAACTAATCTTGACGCGCTCGTCTGCTTAATGACATTACGTAAAGGCAGTATTTGCCACTTGACATCATAAGTTAAAAGGGACAAAATGCCAACAATAAAAGTAGTTTCTAGAGTATTAACAACAAATTATGGACAGACAAATCACTAGATCTATGCCAAATGTGCACATTGTAAAATTAGTAGTGACCTTTGTAATTCTTTTTGTTAATTCTTTGAAGAAGTCTTGGATCAGGTTTAACAGTTTCCTTATCTGTGTTTATATGGGTAGATTTATGATTAACTTTGGAAGTAATAATATTTTCTTCTTTCTTCAGAGGTGAAGTTATTACACTTCGCCTACAAAAACAATTTTTATAACAATATCATTAATAAAAAAGAATTCTATGGAACTATTTGCATATGAAAGATATCGTACTAGTATTCACTCTACACAGTTCAATTCTCTACTTCATTAACAGTTATTATTACTGTAAATAGGGCTGAAACGATACGCTGTGCCATATGATATGATACAGTATTATTCCCTAGCCCCACGATACACAGCTTTTACTGTGAAATTGACCAAATATTGCTTAATATTTAACCAACATTTTTGGCATTTTGTTTTACTCACATTGAACCAAAATACACAATTTCTGACACAAAATGACACAGTACACAGAAAAGTCAGGTAGGCTACACATACATGAATACAACCCTGTATACCGTAATTGGGTAAGACATTTGCAGACTGAAATTTCTTTATTGACTTTCCCGTTGCCGTTTACGTAGTTAACAGAAAAGCCGAAAAGGTGCAATACCCTCGATCTATAAGATGCAGGTAGTTTTTCAATCTCAACTTCATTCAGTGTAATACTACTGGACATAATAGTCAAAAGAAAAATACCACTGAAAGTTAGACAAAACTTTCAACACACTTTTCGTAATGGCCACCGGCATCGCTAAGACGAAATGACTGTAAAAATGGGATTGATGGCTTTCGGTATTTTGTCCAATGGAAAATATTGCACGAGATTAGGTCAGTTTTTGCAATGACATGACATTTAGATCGATGAGACTATTGAAGACTCCTGCATTATATATAGTTCGGATATATACTACCGGGATTTTTCTTTACACTGACTTGTTAGGTAACTTTTATACATCCAATCGCCTCATTTATTGAATAAATATCCCAATACAGTGTGAAATATACCGTGAACCTCAAATTGAAAAAAAAATCGCGGGTATCGATTTTCTTATAAAAAGTATCGTTCATCATTTCTATGGAAAAAATTGCAGCACACCGGTTCACCGTTTCGGCCCTAGCAATAAACATGGCACACAGTCCTATTACAGACTACATGACAAAGCTACTTTTAACCATATGTTACCTTGCCCGGCAAGCTATGTTTTTCTCTTGTAATGGTTCCACTGGTTTGTTAAAATGGAGTCGTGGTAATAAAAAGAAATACTGGGTAACCTGAAAAGCAAACAGTGATTTATCAATAAATAAAGTCCATGATAAACAGTACAGGGCTGATTAGTCAAATGCATGCACTTTAAATCACAAGGTTTATCAAAGATGCAAGTGAATTTGATCCCACATTTGTTTACTCCAGGTTTTCCAGATTCTTCCACCTCTATACAATATGCTAGTTCAATAAAGACCTAGTTTTTTGTTCGATCTCTTTCACTCAATCTGCAATGGAATGTAGTTATCACATTTGACTGAAGTAGAATGCCATATTATCAAATCCCATCCCACAACCCCATTCCTTTCTACTGTCTGGAAGAACTTTCTATTTTCATTGATATAAATAATGGTAATTATGTACTTACTATCTTAGATAAAGTAATGGGTGTTTGTTCTACACCTTCTAACAGTAGATAATCATCATACTTGGACAGTAGATGAGCAGACACACCCAAACAAATCCATGATGGCTTCATAGATTGAAGAATAGTTTCAAATAAACCGTCTTCCTCTATGCAAGAATCTAAAACAAAAAGTAATTCTGACTACATTGCTACAAAAGATCTTACATTATTATATTCTGATATCAACTGTCCTAAGCCTACATATACGAAATTTGAACACTGCATAACATGTTCACCAGCAGTCTTCAAGTTTTCCATGTCAGGGACAAAACTACACATAAAATTTATGTGTAAGTATGAATTTTGTTTGAGTTCCTCCTTATGACTAGTCAAACAATCCCATAAATTTCAACCAGTTAAGCATTTACAAGGTTTATGAATTTCAATAGGTTCATTTGGCCAAAAATACAATTGACTAAAATTAAAAATTAACCAGCGGTTGCCAGGCAAGATACGCCCACATTTTGCAAGAGATGGATAGAGAACAAGTTAAACAAAAAAAGTGATTTTTCGTACAATCAGGGGCCGTAATCCAGGAAGTTATGGTCTAAAATGTGTGAATATCGAAATGGACTGAGATGTTTGGGATATAAAGATATATTTTAAGTTTCATCAAAATCGGATAAAAATTGTGACTTCTAGAGTCCACAACCTTGGTATTACATACTTTTACACTATTTGCGTATTAAGGGGCGGCCATTTTGTCCGGCAGTTTTGGTCCGATTTTCACAAAATTTGAACTCATTCATCATTAGGCTGTAACGGTGATATATTCAAATGTTTTTTTTTAAATCGGATAACAATTGTGACCTATAGAGGGACCACAAACTAAAAACATGATTTTTCGTACAATCAGGGCCATATTTCAGGAAGTTAAGATACTATATGCACGAATATCAACAGGAATCAAGATCTTTGGGTTATAAACATGTATTTCAAGTTTCATCAAAATCAGATCAAAATTGTGGCCTCTAGAAGGTCCACAACCTTGATATACCATATATCTACACTATTTGCGTAAGAGAGGCGGCCATTTTGTCCGGCAGTTTGGGTCCGATTTTCACGAAATTTGAACTCAGCCTTTGTTAGGGTTTAACGGTGATATATTCAAACATTTGTTTAAATTGGAAGGACCGCAAACTAAAAACGCGTTTCTTCGTACAATCAAGGGCCGTAATTCAGAAAATTATAATCTGATATATGCGCGAATATCGAAAGGAACCAAGATTTTTGGGTTATAAACATGTATTTCAATTTTCATCAAAATCGGATCCAAATTGTGACCTCTAGAGGGTCTACAACCTTGAAATACCATATATTTACACTATTTGCGTAAGAATATATACAAACTTACTTAAAATTCTCTGGCTTAATTCGGTAATAAAACTCTGTGTTCTGTTTCCAACCAAAGGATCTAAAATGGCTGACGCAGACCAATTTGATTCAACCAATTTAAAACACTGACAAGCTAATGTGAAGAAAGCTGTTAAAATCTCTAGCAACTGGAACTGAAATAATTTTAAACCATGATGTAAACATGAGGTAAGCATTCTCAGGCAAAAAAAATACACACATTAAATGAGGCCATATAAAAATGAAATGAAATGGGGTTTAACGTCCTTCTGTTCTGCTCTGAATTGGGCTGATGAAGATGGGAGGCCATATAAAAAGAAGACTAACAGTTACATTTTATACAAAAATAAACAAATTTAACGAGTATTCTATAAACAACAATGCCATTTTTAAACTTGGAGACAACATATTGAAACTAATGAAAGATCAACTATTATATATTGCTGACTTCACTAACACATTCTATAACTAAGGTTAGTGCTTGAATGGGGGGCACCTAGAATATTTCATTCATTAAAATGAAGAATAATATACCTTTTGTGGAATGGATCTAGGTATTGTCAAGCAATCTTCAAAATATTGTAATAGATCACGAGTTTGTCGGTTGGTAAATATCAGAAAGCCTGGTGACCATAAATACTGTATAAATAAACAGGATCTGTGAGACATTTTTCCCGATTCACCATTCTCTATGCTAAAATGTTCCAGAAAATTATTCTAATCAGGTTTTCGTTATGTATATCATTATAAAGAATTGTTATTTTAACAATAAAGTACAAGAGATATTTGTAGTTACCAAAGTCAGAAAAATGTTATCCGGTGTTCTAGAATAAATATGCACACCCTGCCTAGCAAATGACACACATTGTTTACATGTTTAATTTTCTTTTGGTATAGAAACAAGCAGTTGCCAAGCAAGATACGCCCACAATCAGGGGCCATAATCCATATGCGCGAATATCGAAAGGAACCGAGATCTTCATAGTAGTAACATAAATCTAAAGATTCATCAAAAACGGATCAATAGTGTGACCTCTAGACCTTTATATGACATACTTTTACACTATATGAGATTGAGGGGCACCCATTTTGTCCGGCAGTTTTGGTCCGATTTCACCAAATTTGAAATCAACCCTCATTATGGTGTAACAGTGATATATTTAAACAGTTTTCTAAATCAGATCAAAATTGTGACATCTAGAGGGACCACAAGCTAAAAACGCCATAATACAGGAAGTTACAAATCGATATGCACGAATATCGATATGCACGAATATCGATATGCCCGAATATGGAAAGGAACCTAGATATTTGGTTTATAAACATACATTTCAAGTTTCATCAAAATCGTATAAAAATTGTGACCTCTAGTGTGTCCACAAGCTACAAATCATCGGTGAAGTGTCTAAAGGGTGTATCTAAGAATTTCTAAAGATTAAGAAAAAGAAACCTTTGCATTTCAAACACCTACCAAAAATGAGTGAAATGATACTGTTTATGCTCGTTTTTATTGCATAGAAAACCCAGTAATAACTACCATATCATCAATTCATCTCAAGGTGTGATTTGATTAAGGATTTGCAAGAATCTTTTCAGCATAGATAGTGGGCTTTTTTTTTTATTTGTCTAATGTCTATAATTACATTGAATATTGAATTACTTAAGAGATGACTAAATTATGAATTGCACTGGCCATAATGTCAGCCATACTTTGACTTGTCACAAATTGTTACTGAACTTTTTAAATTGATATGATTTGTTGGTAAATGCATCTTTAATAACAACTACTTTCATTTACCTGTTAATAAAATGTTTAAAATTCACTTCAAAAACAGCTAAAATGTACTTTAATAACACAAGATTATTAAATAACTCTTCATCTTCATTAGTCAGTTCAATCAAAGCTGACCTAGAAATATATAATCATAAATTACCAATATTTTACAACTGTAATCTAAATATATACATTTATGACTATCATTTGTTTGTTTGGGCTTGGCAGCTACACTAGGTTGCCCCAGAGGCTGAAATTTGAGGTAACAAGCCAACAGTGAGGCTGATGTCCCCCTCTAATATCCCAAAATAAATAGATGATACATACTAATTAATGCACATTATCTTTTTGAAAAGTATTGAGCGATGAAACTGATTTAGTCCAAGTAGAAATGTTCATGATCGAACTCGTCAAGGTTCAGCATTCTTCATCAGTTAGAATTAAAAGTTTTCTTCGAAAGGCAGGGAACAAAAAGGAGGCAGCTTGAGAGCCAGTGAATGACATAGGACTGGTGATGTTGCACTAAACCTTACCGTTTTGGCTTTGCACTACATTTGGTTCAGGGTTAAGGTTAAGATTGTGGAGTTGATGAGGCGAAATTTAGGGTACAGGGTGGAATCTTCGGATATATAAACGTTACTAAACAAAAAGATGTTATAGCAAAAAAAAACACAAACGAAAATAATTTTCTATTGCAAGTTTAACTTTTATTAGAGTCAATTTCAGGTTGTATGAGGAACCCTAGCTTTAGACTAGTAAACCGCTCATTCCTTCTGGATGTTATCAGGCATATAACTTACTGCATAACTGAAGAAATAAAATTCCAGAGTATTTTTTCTGTATTTTCATCTGTGGACTGATCTGGTTGGAATGATTGACTATAAATAGTTTGTAGATGATGGGTGACAGGTGGATGAAGTAATAGATGATTCATTAATGTTGTGTAGGCCATATTAGTAATCTGACTACTCGTAGATTCCTGTAATAAATAAAATACTATATCCATTTTATTTCAACATTGATGAACTGCAAAAGAAAAATTCTAGATTGCAATTTTCTTCATTCAATCATAGTTATTTTATACGTTTGGATTTAACTGGATCAGGTACCGAACACACTTACACGCGCAGTTAACTAGCTTCACACAGGCAAAGCAATCAAATTATTGTTTACAGATTCTAACTCATGACGTCAACTGGCACACTATCGCCATTCAGGGATTTATTTTTTACAATGTCCACAGGTTTTTCTTATCAGTTATGTTTTGTTTGCAGTTGTCCCACACTTACTAATAGAATATAACTTACTAGTAAAATACATTTCATCATACTATATAGTGTAGTAGATTTTAGACAACATGTAGTAGATATACTAGAAGATATGAGATTTAAACTAGACATATACTGCTCATCTTCTATACACATATCTATAATATTAGTCATAGACATAGGTAATTCTTTACATGATATATCTTGATCTCCATTCTACAATATAGCAAATAATACAATAATTAATATTTCATACATGCTTAAAATCAAGATGATATCAATTGCTACAAAAAATTGCATAACAATGTATTCAACAAAAAAAAAAAACATGATTGAATAAACCAGTGATTCTCAACCAGTGTGCCACAAGATCTTTCTAAGTGTGCCGTGAAATTTTGAACGGCACACTAAGAAATTTTCTCACCAAAGAAACCAGCTATTTGACTGATGAAATTCAAAACACTGCAATAAAGTAAGTTCATAGCTGTGTTTTTCTTTATTTAGTTTGAGTCATTATATATGTCTATGACTAGTCTGTGTCTACGGTTGTATGCCATCTATGACTTGCCATGTTTTTATTTTGCTATATTTTTCATATATATTTAGCCAGGTGTACCGCTACTTTTCATGAGTAGCTCTAATCATATTTACTAATTCATACCCCCGCCCCCACATCATTCTGCTGAATAAGACACATGTTTTCTTATTAAGAGAAAAATATATTGATACTTACAAAAGATGACGGTTGACATTTACTTAATAAAGATTTAGGTCTCCATCTGCTAAGTGTTGGTCCATACTGAAAAAACAAAGTTATAGTCCTGGGCCCTTATTTACGAAAACTTAAACTAAGATACAATCGAAATTTTAAGAAATACTGCAATTCGATTGGCTGACCAATATGCAAATTGGATATATGCAAATTGATTTTACTGGTCAGCCAATCGAATTGCAGTATTTCTTAAAATTTCGATTGTATCTTAGTTTAAGTTTTCTTGAATAAGGGCCCTGATACAAGCGTTATGTTGTGGATTCTTCTGTTTCAAAATAATCATTGAATGAATGAATGAAATGTAGTTTGACATTCTACTTTCTGAATCAACTGGGCATACGCCATACAATGTTAGGGAGCAAGCTCCTTACCCACCACTGAGACACTGTAGCTCACATGACTGCCATCGAGTATGCTTTTCATTTCACTCCAATCTGGATACAGGTTCTAGATTTAGAACTATGGTAATCAAAAACACTCTAAAAGATGGGATACATTAAATCAGTTTCAACAAACCTTTGGTTTTTTCCTGTCGGGTCCATCATCTATGATTAGTTTACGTTTAAGTGATGTGGATGAAGAAGAGATTTCTAGAATTGATGGGGTTTCACAATCTTTTTTCATAATATTGCTATTCTCTTCACCATGGTTACTGGTATCAACACTATCAGATGTAAATACTAATCTTTTCTGTACAGGTAACTTATTATCCACTGAAATAGTCAAAATGTTTTCAGGAAAATGATTTGATACACCATAACGAACAAATATTAGCATTTACAGTTTTTTCTCAATTATTCTGACTCTAGCTATGACTAGGTGGAAAATAGCCAAATTTCTTCAAATTTAGGCATGTGACGCCAAAGAAAATACTCATTTTTTGATAAGAATTGTGTCATCAACTTGTCAAATACAATAAATTGAAGCATAATTATTTTCTGGTTCAGGTGGTGTGTTGTTTATATTAAATGTCATATTACACTACTCTATAATATTTAGAATGCACAAGATAGATGAGTTTGGATCTAGGTTCTATGTGATTTATATCAAGGCAATAACGTTACTGAAGTCTGACTTTTCGTTTAGCCAAGCATACCAACCATAGGAGTGCTACCTATTTTCAATCTGGAGCCAGGTTTTGACCCGTTTAGCAAATTATGCTGACTCTAAATAAGCTTTGGACAGTAAATAGGTTTTTTTTTTCATTTAACTATCATTTAATAGGTGGAAAAGGTGGTCTTGAGATTATGATTATACATTTGGTTTTATTAGCTTTTCAAGTAGATCTCTTCATTCTTCTCACAAAACTTTTTACAGATTCAAAATCTGATGATTTTTTTAAGGAGGCTCCACGGAAGAAAGGAAGTCATTTTTGATGTTTTTTGTACAATCAGAGGCCATAAATCAGAAAGTTATGGTCTGAAATGCGCAAATACCAAAAGGGACTGAGAGTTTCGGAATATAAAGATATGTTTTAAGTTTCATCAAAATTGGATAAAAATTGTGACCTCTAAAACTATAGTTGGTAACAATTTATTTCCGTTTTGATCAATTTTAGAAAGTAGTAGAGTCAGCTCCTGGGTAACAAAGGAGATGACCTCAAAATGACTGAAGTTGTTAGATAATCACATTTATGAGGTGATAAACTCTAGTTTCTATGACATCAATGGAATTAAGTTTTAGTAAGAAAGATAAGCAGTACTGTAAATAAATAAATAATTTTGTGATGCTATACTACTTACATAAAGCTTGTTGTAATGACGATGTTGAATGGGAATGTAATGAACATGGTTTTATATCTTCTTTATCTTTACCAACTGAATCCGGTGAAGCAGAAGAAATGGGTTCTATTTTACATTTTTTGACAGATACAAAACCAAAGACATTCAACGAACACTGACCAACTGGAGTAACTATCTTTTTACGAGGTCTGGTAGAAATTGTAGGGGTAATAATCCTCTGATTAACTTTTGCAGCTTTTGTTTTTTTCTGTGTTGGCTTTGAAGGAGAGTCACTTTTGACAGAAAATTGTGAAGAAAATGGAGATAGACTGGAAATGCTGTTAGAAATTGTACTTTTTGGACTATTTGTACCAGTACTGTTAGACTGCTGCGTGAAACAGATTGATTCATCACCCATCTTGTTTCTATCTGTTGTCATGGATACAACATTTGGTCCTACTACCAGATAATGAAATGGATCAGGTGTTGTTTCCTTTATAAAAATAATAAATATAAAATATACAAAGCAGGCTAAATATTTTGTTCTTTTTCAAAATGAAAATCCAGAATACACAGTTTTATATCAAAACTAAATGAAAGAATCACTAATACAAAAATTAAGATTTTAGATCTTTGAAATTTAAATGTTTTAACTATAACAACTGGAGATTGCTCAACTGTCAGTCCAGAACATCCCGAATTGACAGAATTGCAATCAAGTGACATAGAATTCAGTCCTGTCACAGTGCTGTCAGTCCCGACAACGGAGGTGGTTTGAGTAGAATTGTGACACAATTAAACAAAACGAATATGTTACGGCTGCATCATTGGTCAAGATATTTTCTTACTTAGTCAACGCATGCGTTGTAGCCCGAAATACCCCTTTTCACTCGATTGTCACTATTTTGCAGATTGATAGAATTCAATTCCCGATTGTTCAATTGAGTACCCCCCTGCACATATTCCATAACTCTGAAAGGAAAGACTACAAATTATGTTAAAGGTTACCTTAATCAAAAAATCTCCAATATATTCAGGGCTTAAACACATGATACCATAATCCAGTATAGAATCAGGAATATGTTTAGCAGCCAATACTCTATCAGCAAATATATATTGTAAAACATTACTTATTTTCTCTGGTTTTGTAACTGGTAGTTGTAAATTAAACACTGAAGCGCCTCCACACGAAAGTAGTCTGAAATACACAAAAACAATCATTAATAAATTTTTGTTTGAAAATTTGTAAGCCCTCTTTAATTATACCAGCGGCTGCCAGGCAGTATTCGCTCACATTTTCGAGAGATGGATAGAAAACAAGCTAAACGAAAGTGATTTTTCCTACAATCAAGGGCCATAATTCAGGAAATTACAATTCGATATGCGCAAATATCGAAAGGATCCAAGATCTTTGAGTTATAAACTTACATTTCAAGTTTCAACAAAATCGGATAAAAATTGAGACCTCTATAGGGTCCACAACCTTGATATACCATATTTTTACGCTATTTGAGAACGAACGGCGGCCATTTTGTCTGTCAGTTTTGGGCCGATTTTCACGAAATTCGAACTCAACGGTCATTAGGGTTTAATGGTGATAAAATAAAACGTTTTTTTAAATCGGATAAAAATTATGACCTCTATATGGTCCACAAGCGATTTGTCATACAATAAGGGGCCATAGGGCCATAATTCATGAAGTTACGGTCCGATGTGCGCAAATATCGATAGGAACCGAGATCTCTGTGTTATAAACTAACATTTCAAGTTTCAACAAAATCGGATAAGAATTGTGACCTCTATAGGCTCCACAACCTTGATATACCATATTTTTACACTATTTGAGAATGAAGGGCGGCCATTTTGTCTGTCAGTTTTAGGCCGATTTTCACGAAATTAGAACTCAGCCGTCCTTAGGGTGTAACGGTGATATATTAACACGTTTTTTTAAATCGGATAAAAATTATGACCTCTATAAGGTCCACAAGCCAAAAAACGCGTTTTTGCGTACAATCAGGGGCCATAATTCATGAAGTTACGGTCCGATATGCACGAATATTGAAAGGAACCGAGATCTTTGTGTTATAAACTTACATTTCAAGTTTCAACAACAAAATCGGATAAAAATTGTGACCTCTATAGGGTCCACAACCTTGATATACCATATTTTTACGCTATTTGAGAACGAACGGCGGCCATTTTGTCTGTCAGTTTTGGGCCGATTTTTCACGAAATTCGAACTCGACCGTCCTTAGGGTTAAACGGTGATATAATAATACGGTTTTTTAAATCGGATAAAAATTATGACCTCTATAGGGTCCACAAGCCAAAAAACACGTTTTTACGTACAATGAGGGGCCATAATTCAGGAAGTTACGGTCCGATATGCGCGAATATCGAAAGGAACCGAGATCTTTAGGTTATAAACTTACATTTCAAGTTTCAACAAAATCGGATAAAAATTGTGACCTCTACAGTGTTCACAAGCCAAAAACGTGATTTTTCGTGCAATCAGGGGCCATAATCCATGAAGTTACGGTCCGATAGATGCCAATATCGAAAGGAACCGAGATCTTAGTGAGATAAACCTATATTTCAAGTTTCATTGAAATCGGATAAAAATTGTGACCTGTAGACTGTTCACAAACAATTGTGGACGGACGGACGGGGGAGACGACAATATACGTCCACATGAAAATGTGGGCGTATAAAAATATGTCTTTTCAAAATGCAAGATGAATATTTGCCATCTAACAAACATGGCAACCATTGAGGTTATAGTACATTAACAATTCTTCAATAAAATACAAACAAGCCAACAGTGAGGCTGCTGCCCCCGCCGAAATCCCAAAATAAATAGTTGACACATTTTAATTAATCGCACATCTATTTTTTTTTTCAAAAGTATCAATACAAATGAAATTGATTAGCTCTGCTTAGCTTCAGCTCGAAATGTTAATCATTGAACTCAGTCAAGAAATTCACCTAATGAACATCAAGTCTAAACATTCTACCTCAATTAAAAGCAGAATTATTATGTTCCAAAATAAATAGTTGACACATTTTAATTAATCGCACATCTATTTTTTTTTTCAAAAGTATCAATACACTATGTTTCATCACTCTCTATCAGATAGAATCAAGATTATTTTGTCCCAAAGCATTGACAAATGAAATTGATTAGCTCTGCTTAGCTTCAGCTCGAAATGTTAATCATTGAACTCAGTCAAGAAATTCACCTAATGAACATCAAGTCTAAACATTCTACCTCAATTAAAAGCAGAATTATTATGTTCCAAAGTCTTGACCAATCAAATTGCTTATCGCCCATTAGCCTAAGCAGAAAATTCTCACCATCGAAATTAGTCAAGGTAATGATATAATGAATCTATATTCGGAGTTCCATCACTCTCACTTCATTATAACCAAAGTTATGGTGCCTCAAAGCATCAACCAATCAGATTGCTTATTTCTGCTTACCGTAAGCAGACAATATTCATCATAGAACTCCATCAAGGCATTCACCTAATGAACGCCTACACCAAGTCTAAAAATTCTACCTCAATTAGAAGGAGGGTTATTGTGTTCCAAAGTATCGACCAATCAAATTGCTTATCGCTCTACTTACCCTCAGCAGAAAATATTCATAATCGAACTTAGTCAAGTTATTGATGTAATAAAGCTATACACCAAGTGTCCTCACTCTCACTTACTTAAAACTAAAGTTATTGTGTCTCATACATATATCAACCAATCAAATTGCTTATCTCTGCTTACCCTAAGTGAAAATTCTCATCTTCGAACTCCATCAAGGCATTCACCTAATAGACACCTATGCCAAGGGTGAACATTCTAACTCAATTAGAATGAGAGTTATTGTGTTCCAAAGTCTCGACCAATCAAATTGCTTATCACTCTGCTTACCCTGAGCAGAAAATGCTCATTATCAAACTTAGTCATGGTATTGATGTAATGGAACTATACACCAAGTTTAAACACTCTCACTTAATTAGAACTAAAGTTATCGTGTCCAAAAGCATCAACCAATCAAATTGCTTATCTCAGCTTACCCTAAGCAGAAAATGCTCATCTTCGAAACTCCATCAAGGCATTGACCTAATAAATACCTACACCAAGTTTGAAGATTATAGCTCAATTAGAAGGAGAGTTATTGTGTTCCAAGGTCTCGACCAATCAAATTGCTTATCGCTCTGCTTACTCGGAGCAGAAAATTCTTAATATCAAACTTAGTCATGGTATTGATGTAATGAAACTATACACCAAGTTTCATCACTCATCAAGGCATTGACCTAATAAACACCTACACCAAGTTTGAACATTCTAGCTCAATTAGAGGGAGAGTTATTGTGTCCCAAAAAGTGTGACAGACAGACGGACGAACTCATTTTAACAGTCCCCTGCTTTCTTCGAAAGGCGGGGGACAATTAGATATAAAAAAAAAGAAAGGTAGCCAAAGTATAAATGAATTTGGTTTAGGGACAGTCGCAAAATTTCAACACTGGCATCATTTTCTATCCGTTGTGTCATTAAACCCATCTACCCAGTTACATGGGTTATTCGTTTGGACCCAGTTACATGGGTTATTCGTTTGGACCAAGTGTTGAAATTCTGAAGCGGTTGCTTACAAGCATCAAAAGCAATTTACCTCAATCCACATTAATCAGACTCGAGTTCTCGAAGAAGACGATTTTTTGCTCAGTAAATGAGTCTGTAGTCAAAAAGAAGGTACCCTAGAAGTCCAGATTTTCATTAACATGGACGATTCTGGATGGAACTAATGAGCTTAACCCAAATCTTTTTAGCTTGTAAAATTGAGTATCTTGACCACAGGATCACCATCGTTTCCTCAGTTTCATGATGACAAAACTTTTTGCATCATAGACATCAAAAACACAAATTTTCATTTACCTTTTGTAAACCGTCTTCCGTTTGTTTCCTTCCACAAGTAAGGCTGCTTTAAAACCATCAAAAGATTTCTCATTGTTTATTATGTAAGACTCTCTCCATCGCCTAGGTGCTGATGCTAACTCTTTAAGTTCTGGACTACTCCCATCTTCAGTTGTCCATTCAAACAGTTCTTCTTGTAACCATTGTTTCTTTAAATAACTATCTTCAATATAGTTGGCCTTTAAAATCCATTTTCCTTGACCATAGAGAGAACAATAAATTAGTAATAAATAAAATAATACTCTTTCAGTAATCAATATAACCATTTACTATAATCTTAGTGTTTATTTCATCTTTGATAATCATAAAAGGTTCCAATTTCACCTCATCTGAAAACCATTTAGGATTCAGATGATTCTCTTTCAAGAGAATATTAATGGATTCTTGCTTTAAAAAAAAAGAATTTTCAGGCATGAAAAGTAGTAGAATTGGATTATTGATGTTAGATACTCAAGGACATTGACCAGTCTACCATACAAGTTACTGTGACTGCATTTAACACTAATTTATAATTTACCAAGATATTTTGAAGTTGAAATAGAGAGAGAGAGAGAAATGGGGTTTAACATACACTCGACACAAACTAGGTCATTTTGGGACTAACATATGGTTTAATTTTATTTCAATAATTCGCTTGCGCGTATGAGTCTTTAGCAGTGGGAGGAAACCGGAGGACCTGGAGAAAACCCACGAGGTTGGACAGGCGACCCTACTCATTGTAACGTACAACCAGGGATTTGAAACCACGCCAGTCGACTGAATGACAGACATTATGATACAGCGCTTGCACGCTAACCATTCAGCCATCCAACCCCCCAAAAGTTGAAATAGTACTCTACTCTCTCTTTGATTTTAGGACAACAAAAGATTTTCGTATAAATCTGTTTTGTGAGACGAAAATATGTCTTCGTTGAACCTTCCATAAAGACTATGTTAATGAATAACTGATTGCGCGTTCACTGTAGAGAGTTTATGCCCTAAGCGAAAACAAAAAAAAAAAATAAGTAAACAAACTAACTTCTGATTATTCTGTTACTACAAAGATTTTATAATAATATAGAGTTCGTCTCATCAATAATATTAAACAGTATGATTTACAGGCCTGAAAATAAAGATACTAAAGGCACCAGAGGAATTATGACTGAAAATTTGTGCCTGATGTTGTCATTATTTTCGGGTCTGTAGGTTTAGCATTAGCTCCTTGAAATTCAATATATACCTGTTGCACAAGCACCAAGGAATTTTTCACTTCTTGATAATTTACCACAGATAATATGAGTACTATTAGATTTGAAAAACTGAAAGAGAGATATCATTCTATTATTTATTTATTTATTTATTCAAGGAGAGATAGTTGTTGAGATAAATACAAACAATATCATTCACTCCTTACATTTTATTTTCACTTTAAATTTCAGAAAATTCTGCAGATTGTCCATGGAGTCTGGACTCGCTTTATTATTGTTGATAACAGAGATATTCCCAGAAACAAAACTATGGGAAATTTGACATGGACAAGAAAGATAAACACTTCAAATTGAATACCTGGATCTAGAATCTAGCATAACAAAAAGAGCAAACCTAACAAAATTAATAGGCCTGCAGCCAAAATTTCTAGCTTACTTAGAAACACCATTCTGCTACAACGTCCTCCCAACTAAACAAACTATACATTTTTGGAAAGTTTATAACACCAGGAACACAAATCCCGAGAGTTTCAAGCAAAATGTTTGCAATAACTCAATTTAGGGCCAGATGAAAATTGTGATAATTGTCAAGTAAATGCTATATTTATACCAACAAGCCAATAGTGAGGCTGATGTCCCCCGCCAAAATACCAAAATAAATAGATGACACATATTAATTTATCGCACATTTATTTTTTTAAACGTATCAAGCAATCAAACTGATTATCAACTATACACTTAAGTTTCATCACTCTCTATCAAAGTTATCTTGTCCTAAAGCATCAACCAATAAAATGGCTTAGCTCTGCTTATCTTTAGCTCGAAATGTTAATCATTGAACTCAGTAAGACATTCACCTAATGAACATCTACATCAAGTTGAAACATTCTACCTCCATTAAAAGCAGAGTTGTTATGTTCCAAAGTCTTGACCAATCAAATTGCTTATCACTCCTTAGCCTAAGCAGAAAATTCTCATCATCGAACCTAGTCAAGGTAATGATGTAATGAATCTATTACTCGGAGTTTCATCACTCTCACTTAATTATAACCTAAGTTATCGTGCCCCAAAGCATCAACAAATCAGATTGCTTATCTCTGCTTACCTTAAGCAGAAAATGTTTATCATCAAACTAGATCGAGACATTCACCTAATGAACACCTACAACAAGTTTGAACATTCTACCTCAATTAAAAGAAGAGTTATTGTGTTCCAAAGTCTTGACCAATCAAATTGCTTATCACTCTGCTTAACCTGAGCAGAAAGTGCTCATTATCAAACTTTGTCAAGGTTTTGATTTAAAAGAACTATACACCAAATTTCATAACTCTCACCTAATTAGACCTAAAGTTATCGTGTCCCAAAGCATCAACTAATCAAATTGCTTGTCTCTGCTTACCCTAAGCAGAAAATGCTCATCTTGAACTCCATCAAAGCATTGACCTAATAAACACCTACACCAAGTTTGAACATTCCAGCTCAATTAGAAGGAGAGTTATTGTGTCCCAAAAAGTGTGATGTGCAGACAGACGGACTGACGGACGGACGGACAGACAGATGGACGAACCCATTTTTTTAAATAGTGCCCTGCTTTCTTCGAAAGGCGGGGGACAACAATTATGAAGTTGACATAAAATTAAATATTGGCGAAAACACTCAATGCAAACGAAAATACAGGATTTTTTAAATTCATTAACGGTAATAGAGACTTATCTCCCTTTCTGTCAAATGTCTGCAATTGATAACAGTATTTAAGGTGCGTGTTAACTGTTGATGCTGTATGATGCACAAGACCATGTGTGAGCACACAAGCCCAATATTTATATCGTTAATGGGGTCCCAGGGGCCTGCAAGGGTTGGTTAGCGGGTGTTTACCCAGAAATTATTGGCAGAGCATCTAGTCGGATGAGCAAGGAGATACATGTTTGACATTGGTTGAGAAATATGGTTATAAGGAAATGAAGACCAGAATCCGTCTATAGTTTTGAAAATCGCACTAAAACCACATGATTTTTACCACAAAAATATAAACCCACACCTACATACTCTTTCAATTAGACCCTACATTATTTTTACTGCAGGTAGCTGTAAACGTCTAGTTACGATATTATGGCCAAATTACAAACATTTAAACTGAAACCATATCAATAATTGTACAATTTGCTAACAAATATATATATGACAAAAACTAATTATTTATTGAAGTAAAACAATTATTGAAAATCAAAATTACGCAGTTACTCTTCACTTTAAATGTCATCAAATTTAGTCGTTATCATCATCGCTGTCACTACATGTATAAACATCAAATTCGGTTTCTTTAACAGTCTCTTTATTTCATGATGTACATGTACATAGAATAGCAGTATTTCTACTAATATATCTGTAAACCTTTAGATCAGATTAGATTTGAGTCTAAATTCCTAACAAATATTTGATTTGAAACAATGTAGGCCTATAGATACATGTATGTTATTTATTCACTAAAATAGATACATGGCGCAAAACCTAGATAATACTGTAATGGAGTGGCAATTGTAATGAAGAAAAAAAACCCATCAAATTGAGTTTAATGCCTAACTGTTCGGTATCAACCGGGATAATGAAGATGTACATACGCCAAACATTATGCTATAGGATTAGGAGGAATTTAGTCCAAACAGCCACGTTGCGGTCTACTGTTTATTTCGAATTTTGAGTTCTTTTACGTGCACACCAACGTGTACATGGGACCTCAGTTTTATATTCCATCCGAATAACTAGACGTTGCCCATCAAGCCCACCACCCCTTCCTGCACCATTGACAATGGGAAACAACGCTGGAAAGTTTGAGGAAATGTCTAGATCAACACGGGAATCAAATCCTGGACCTCCTGATTAGTGAGCCACGAACGAGGGGAAACCACGCCAGACCGGGATCAAACCCCAGACCGCCCAGTAAGTGAGCCAGTCCCTTACTGAGTCACCACGGCTACCTTGCATACTGATGGCACTTGCATGGAAAGCAGGAATACTAGCTGTACTGAACTAAAATGTATGGCGTATGCCCATCTTCATTATACAGGTTAGTGTAGAACAGTAAGACATTAAACTCCATTTGATTTCTTTTTATCTTCATTACAATGTTGTCACTCACATTACAGAAATATTTAGTTTGGGCCATATCTATTTTAGTGAGAAAACTAAATATCAGTAGATGCTATGTTTCAGTTTAAATATTTGTTAGAACTTTAGTCTCAAATCCTATCTGAAAAAAGGTTGCACTGTTTGTGACAGTAAAGGGTTGTAGCTAGTTAGTTATAATCAAATGAAGAGGTAGACTATAGTGTCTGCCCGCAGTGTCCTGTATAATTATAGGCTACAATAGACTATGCCATGGAAATAAGCCATCAACCATCAACAGAATGTATCTGTTAAGCTTCTAATTATTCAATGCTTCATGTAAATTCAAGCAGATTTGGGTTACCGGTAATGAAAGCAGATTCAATCTGATTAAAACACAGATCCTATTTCGTTTCGTTTTTTTAGTTCAAAATTTCATTTTACTTGTCTTTACTAGGATCTGGAAGAGTTGTTATATTACCGGCGTTCTGGTTGAAGTCATGGATAAGCCAATGAAAGGGTCTGTTACCGCAAGTTCTTGGCGTGCGATGCACGGAACTGTAGGTAAACCACTACAAACATCAACGCTAATTGATTAATCAATGTCTGGAGTCATAGGTTCAAAAGACGTTCCTATGACCCCTGACACGACCTTCCAGTACAACCGGTCAGATTTTCATGTTTTGTAGGCCATCAAAAGTATAAAAAGATGAAACAAAATATAGATCTGTTTTTTAATCAGATTTAAAGAAAGGAGACATCGAGTCGCTTCATTACAAATGACACTCGAAAGCAGCCAATTTTAAAATTTTCATTTTGTCTTAAATATTGTATGTCAGAAGCTCATCTTTTCACGGTAAGATAACAACATCAATGTTGATTTAAAGTAGCTAAGTCTCTAACTCAGTATCATCCAAAACCTTCGACAATGAAAACACGAATTATTTGTCAATTTTAATCAACATTGGTGTTGTGATCTTACCGGGACAAGATGGGCTTCTGATATTCAATATTTATGACAAATTAAACATTTTACGATTGGTACACGAATCGTGTACCATGATGCGTTTCAGCACAGTTTGTAACAAACGACTCGGAAGAACGAGGTTAGACATATTCCACAAGTCATGTCAAACTGTGACCCCATATTCTTATCTGGAGAACATGTGCAATAAATACTATCAGTGTAAACTGGAATAACCAGGCGCTAGAGATTGACATTCGATTGAGACTTCTGGCGTATTTCGCCTAACATAACTGCTTTGAAATTAGAGTAAAAACGGAAACGATGAATGTAAATCAGTTTATTTACATTCATATTACATTATTATATATGTTGCGACCCATTTGTGTCAATTTGTAGGTCCCAAATATTAGCGATTTAGCTCCTTTAAACTGAACAATAAGTCGTGTTTGCAATGTTAAAGACTGCAGATAATACTGAGTTAGCTACTTGCCTCCTTTAAATAAGTAAATATTACCTCAATATCAAAATAAACACCTCCAAGTGCTCTAATTTTTTTGGCAAGATCTTGTCGTTTTTCATTTGAAAACCCCGAGAGTAAAAATATTCTATTAGGATTGAGTTGGTGTCTTGTTCGTTTGGTCATCATCATTGTATTTTCCACAGCTGCCTACGATTAATCCACTCAATCGAAGACCTCATTACCATTAATCCAATTTCTCAACCACATCATTACCATAGATTTCATACATTTAACACCAATCTTTGTTCTGGAAAATAAATACAGCCCATGAAAAATGTGATGTATAATTGTTTTATTATCTCTTCCCATTCCACAATATAAAAACATCTAGTTTTTTGTATATATCTTCTGGTACTTACATATAGCCTATATTTTGATGAATTATTATGTAAATTTCTAGGCAGTTTTCACTTCAAATTAAGCATTATGATCTGAGTGACCAAAACACAGCTCTTATATTATGCTGTTTCATTTCACTCATATTCTGTTATATTTGTTTGAAGTGGGGGATAAGACAATGAAATGATCTGTGTGAGGCATGCACAGAGTCCTGGGAGTCTGGCGACTCTACTCCTTGTAGTTGTCACATACAAGCGTGGAATCAAAACCTCACTCACCCATAATTATGATGTAGCACGGTAACAGTGAGAGTGATATATTTGAACGGTTTTGAAAATAAGATCACAAGCTAAAAACGTAATATTTCGTACAATCAGGCATCATAATCAAGAAGGTTACGGTCCAATACGTGCCATTAGCGAAAGGAACCCAGACCTTTGGGATATATCAAAATTCGATGAAAATTGGAACCTCTGGATGGCCCACAACCTGGGTATTACATGCTTTTAAGGGTAGCGGCCATTTGTCAGGCAGTTTCCGTCCGATTTTCACGAAATTTGAATTTGGCCATAATTATGGTGTAACAACAGTGATATTTTTGAAAATCAAATAAAAATTGTGAGGTCTACAAGGGCCACAATCTAAAAGTGTAGAGATCTTTCGGTTATAAACATACATTGTCAGTTTCATCAAAATCGTATAAAAATTGTGACCTCTAGAGTGTCCACAACCTTCGACCCTCGCCTTAAGTCCTAGGATGTAGGAGTAGCGCCCCCCCCCCCCAATCAAGAATTGCTTCCGCATTCCCTGCCTGGAAATAAATACGAATAGCGTTTAGTCATTCGGGTGGAGCATACAACTGAGATCGTGTGTAGCCTACATCACCATGTTGGAGTGCACATAAATAAGACTTTTAACTTTTAACTAATAAAGTTTTAATAATTAATTAATAATAACAAAATAAGAAATCTTTTATAATTTATCATGACATGTCATATCCTATCATTATGATGAGATTTATAGTTTCATCAAAAGAGCCAGAGACAGTAAGAATAAAATGTCAGTAATTATATCAGATCTGATATGAAAAATGAACAATCTAAATCAAAATATTAATTGCTAAAACAATTGAGATGATTAACGAAAACAATTTTAACCATGTTTTGGAAACAAAATGAAAGTAGGAAAATCAGTAGGCTACACGACATGTCCACATGAGACTGACCTTTTATTTTGGTTTGGTAGCTACATTATTTTTTTATAAACGTGTACAACAGATATAGGCCTATCGTTTTAGTAGTGACATAAATCTGCTATGAATATTACAAAGTGACAAACTTCTAAAATAGACTGGTGAGTTACGGTGAGTAAAAAAATTAAAAATAAAAAACAAATGTCGCAAACATTAAGAAACTCCCGCCAGGATAAAGTTAGCTTGACATTTGACATTCGTTATTCATTTTGTAATTGCACGGATTGGCTGTGGAATCCGGATGGGAAAAGTGAAGTTGACTTTCGCCGAGAAAACGCTATTTTCAAATTGTTTTTGTTTTTGTATTGTTTTTGAATATCCCCTATACTTTTTTTGAAGAGTATATATACTCTTCAAAAAAAGTAGGGGATATTCAAAAACAATACAAAATATATATATATATATATTATATATATATAGGGCCTAACAACAGCTTGAAAATTGAATGACATAAATAACAGCACGGATTGTCTAGCGCACGAGAGTACGCTTTTGATTGTATACCCCGTATTTTTCCTACCTTTATGGAAAAAAGCCTATAGAAAAATGATTATTGTACTTGTAGCACTGAGAAGTAGTAATACTAATAGTGTTTTTTGTACGTTTAGGATATAGATTTCTAACGACTTTGGTAAATTTGTACGAATATCGGTAAAATTCGAATTATCGCAACAAATCGAATACGAAGAGGCCAAAATCTGTACATACGCTGTGTTAATTAACGTGGCTGAAAAATTGACTGAAAGGTGATTTAATTATCGCTGGGGTGAAAATCTCTGCGACGGTGCATTTTCTGTACTGGGTGTGTCAATTAACGAGCGGGTTCAAAACGAATGACACGATGTGTATTCTTTGTATAATTTTCAGCAACAACAATTTATTACTACAATGATCTATTTTGACATTTTCACAATATTTTAAGGTCATAGTTTTAAACTTATATAGCCTCATTTTAAATATTTCTGGTCATTTATTATTCTATATTGAGTCCCACGTCATGAATTTTTTTTTAAACAAATAATCCATTAATATTATTTTAAAAGATATCTCAAACTTTCAATAAGACAATTTTGGGGAAATGTGATGTAAAGAAATAACATAATCTTATAATTTAGCATCAGTCCACGTACGCCACGATAATTTCTAGGCCTTACTATCTCAGTAGTTAAGATGTTATGTTTTCCTGGAACAGCGGGTAAAAATTAGGCGATTCAACTCAAGTTAGCCGCTTCAAGAGTAGTTATGTTAGTGATGTAAGCCGCTTCAAGAGGACATATATTATTAATTAATAATATACATTATTTTTTTATCTTTGACTAGACAGAAATGGACTCTCCAGGGCGTTTTACGGGGTGGAAAAAATTAAATTCGCGTGGAGGGTGGGGTGGGGGTGCATGCCTCAAAATTAATTTCTGGTGACCGGAAGTGGATGAATTCTAGCTCTGTTGCACCAGAGTGCAGATCCTGATTCGCTTGGGTGGATTTGGGGAGGGCGTGGGGTGGGGGTGTAGCCCTGTTGAAGGGCTATTTGTTGGTCAGACGCCCGTTTGTAAACGCCCAGAAGGTCCCATGGTATTTGTGAAGTATATCTGTATGGAAATCAGATAGAAAACTTTTTAAAAAAAACTTAATTTGTGCCGCACACTTCTAATATTAAGTTGACAAATAGACAAATTATCATGATTGTGAAGGTTAAATGAGTCAAGAGAAGGTCGTATAATGATATTAAAGCACTGAGCGTAATAAAATATTCTAGAAACTTTGAGATATGAATCTTATAATAATATTTATCGATTTTTGAGATGTCATAAGCCAATAGGTATAACAAATTTTAACATAATGTATGATATTTAAATTACACACAGTGTTTGAGTTTAAAATATAAAGTATGATCCTAACTTTAAACGAGCTAATATTTAATAGACGACAACTGTAACAAGATATCAAAACACTCATAGGAAAATAATACAGGTAGATGATGTAAAATAACTACAATTACTCTAAAATAGTAACATTTATACATTATATACATTAGTATGAACATAACATAAATACATTTATACAGCGTGAACATCAGTGTAGCCAGGTGTAGTGGTATGGTTATATCAAAGTTTAAAAGTAAACTTTCTAGAATGAATATAAAATCTAGATGATAAGAAATGAGTTAATCGATAACCTTCAAAAACAGGGTTTGATTTGTTGTTTGGCTCGATTTAGGACTATGGTGCAGTCGAATCATGATAACAAGATTCTTCCATACCACTTGTCTTCGTTTGGGTGAGATCCGCATTACCCTCAAACTGGATTGATTTGGGTACAGTGTGTGATTTATTTTTGAAACCGACATTGTTATCATCAAGGGCTTTTTCAATATTCGTGTGTTGATAAACTTTGATTATCTTTTCATTGACTAATTTTGCGTAAATAACTCCTTCTATAAACCAGGTTTGAGATACGAGAGTTGAGTTTAAGGTTTTGTGTAACACCTGAGAGTTTATGTACGCATAAGGTCCTCTCGGATAGTAATGTTGAATCCCTTCAGGAAGTTTGTCCTTTCGAGACATGAATTTAACAATTATTACTCGACATTTTCCGACTTTAAATGGACCAAGACGATGCGCAATGTCAATGTGTTCGGGGGGCATTTGAACACCAATTTTATAAAAAAAAACATCTACTGATTTCTTTATTGATTCAGTAAAATTGTCATTTTGATTGTCAGGTAATCCATATATCCGAACACTCGATCTTCTGGTCCATTGTTCCAGGGGGATCACGTGACTAAGTGGGTAAGACGCTGGCACGCTAGCCTGGAGGTCGGGTGTTCGATCCCTGCATTGGCCGAGAAAGTTCATCCAGATTTTCCAGCATGGTTTC
Organism: Patella vulgata; assembly: GCF_932274485.2. NCBI lineage: Eukaryota > Metazoa > Mollusca > Gastropoda > Patellidae > Patella > Patella vulgata. The sequence continues at coordinate 25,220,632 of NC_065882.2, read as the reverse complement.
CCCTTGTCAGTGGTGCAGAACGGAGGGCCTGGTAAGGACAGCTGTCTAGTCCTTCGGATGATACGAAAAACCGTGGACCCGTGTATACATTGGAATGCACGTAAAAGATCCCATGGCAGTTGGAATTCGATATAAGAGTAGGCGATAGTGCCGCTGCCCGGGCAAAATTTCCCTCATAGCACACTGTATGCGGCATGCCCGTCTTCATTAGCCCAGTATAGGAGCAGAACAGTAGGACGTTAAACCCCATTTCATTTCCATTGTTCTAGATCGTTTACCCTTTGTAGTGATAATGCAGCTACTACATCTTTGGTATCTTATAATTCAGTTTCGAGCTGATTATTTTTATTTGTAATGATATCCACTTGGAGTTTTAAATTAGTATTTTCAGATTGTAATATCACTGATTTGTTTTTCCAGGTTTCGGATCCGTTCGTTAATTGTAATAACGATGTCTAATTTAAAATTTTCTATAGTTACTTCATTTATTTTCAGTTGGTTCATTAAATGGAGACACCGAGGATGGGGCCGATACAGAAATTGATCCGTGTTCTCAAATTAATATGAAGCGCCATGCCCCGTTCACATAATCTTCAATGGCCTGTGCATGGATTTCAGAAGCTTAGTTTAAGCAGCAGCTCATTTTACGTCTACGCCAGCTTGTTCACAGCAAAATTACAGATTCAGTAAAAACAACGATGCTGAATTATTTTATTTTAAACGATTGTTAACTACATGTATAAGTATATAACTGATTAAGAAACAGTATATAACAAAAACAACTAAATAATGTACAATAATTAATTTATCCAATACACTATATGATATTTTGGATAAGTTAATTTAATTGAGTTATTTACATATCAATGCATACTATAAAAAAAGAAAATGGGTAAAAACATAAAAAAAAGCAAATCCTTGTGTATCTACTGGAAATGTTTGCTCACTATATTGACCTCACATTATAAAATACATAATCATGCATATAATATAAATGAAAAATTATAACAGTAGACGCCTGTCATCAGGGGGGGATTGGGGCCGGATACCAGCCCAGGCTCACGTGTCGGAGCGGCCCCTTCTACTGACCGCGGAGCCCGGACGGGGGTCCGGAGGCTTTCCGCCGGGAAAATTTTGAAAAATGAACCCCAATATGCGATTTGGTGGCATATCTGATTATAATCTCTGTCAAATAGTATATCTCATAAATCGATTAATTTAGGACAAAACCCCGACCTGCAAGTAATTTACAACCATCAACCTGTCACATCGTCATATTATGCAGGATTCCGAATTCCGGCCCACTCCCAGCACACCCGGCCCAGAAAGTCTATTATACCAGCCCATTCCAGACTCCAGTGGCGTGGCGGTCCGTTAAAGCCACCGGCCACATACAACATGATCATCATCGCTCCATGGCCGGTCCAATACCCCCCCCCCCCCTATAATGTTCAGCAGAAAAAGGTTTTCTAGACGAATTGGACAAAATTATTTTTTTCAGTTTTTTGTCCGACCGGCCCTTCGGGCGATCGCCCGATGGCCCAATCCGCCCCTGCCTGTCATACAACTTCATTTAAAACAATACTATTTTGGCGATAACAAGATTATAATTTGTTTAATTTAACATCAGATATTTTGATTACAATAACAAAAACTTTCAATGGGAAATAAGAATATATATCAAAATCCCTTATTATCTAAAATTATATAATTCGTTAAGAAATAATATAACCTGTTTCGTCTGATGAACTATCAGTTAGCCCATATTCAACAATATTTTAAAATATATGGGTATAGATAAAAATAAATATTTAATGTGGTTGCGTGCAAAAACCTTATTAAAATCTCCTCGACTCCACCACCACCCCACGTTTGTATGTCGAAAATTTCGAAATGATTTTGGCCCCATTAAAATTACCATATACAGGTATGTTCCAAATTTAGGGAAAAGGGGAAATTTAAAATTTGGACCTATATGACGGACCGACAGGCATAATACATCCCCGCCCCCATCACATCATGTTAGTATGTCGAAAATTTCGAAATAATTTTGACCCACTTCAAATTCCCATAACGGTTATGTTCCAAGTTTCGGAAAATAGAAAATTTAGAATTTTGTTCTGTTATATGAAATATGGGCATTTGCAAATATCTGATTATTGTTAAATATAGACGAAACAAAATCTGATTATTGTTTAATATGGGCATATAAACAAAGACTAAATGAAGTACAATAATTAATCTGTCCAATACATTATATGATATTTTGGATAAGTTGATTTAATTGAGTTATTTACATATCAAGGCATTCTATAAAAAAAGAAAATAGGTAAAAACATAAAAAAAAAAAGCAAAATAAGTCCTTGTGTATCAACTGGAAATGTTTGCTCACTATTGGCCTCACATTATAAAATACATAATCATGCATATAATATAAATAATGAAAAATTATAACAGCAGTCACTTGTCATACAACCTCATTTAAAACAAAACTATTTTGGCGACAAGATTATAATTTGTTTAATTTAACATCAGATATTTTGATTACAATAACAAAAACTTTCAATGGAAAATAAGAATATAAATCAAAATCTCTTATTATCTAAAATTATATGATTGGTTAAGAAATAATATAACCTATTTCGACTGATGAACTATCAGTTAGCCCACATTCAACAATATTTTAAAATATATAAATAATGTGGGTATAGATAAAAAAAAAAAATAAAAAAATATTTAATGTGGATGCGCGCAAAAATCTTATTAAAATCTCCTCGACCCCCACCCAACGTTTGTATGTCGAAAATTTCGAAATGATTTTGGCCCCATTAAAATTACCATATACAGATATGTTCCAAATTTAGGGAAAAGGGGAAATTTAAAATTTGGACCTATATGACGGACCGACAGGCATAATACATCCCCGCCCCCATCACATCATGTTAGTATGTCGAAAATTCCGAAAAAATTTTGACCCACTTCAAATTCCCATAACGGTTATGTTCCAAGTTTCGGAAAATAGAAAATTTAGAATTTTGTTCTGTTATATGAAATATGGGCATTTGCAAATATCTGATTATTGTTAAATATAGAAGAAACAAAATCTGATAATTGTTTAATATGGGCATATCAAAAAAACTAAATAAAGTACAATAATTAATCTGTCCAATACATTATATGATATTTTGGATAAGTTGATTTAATTGAGTTATTTACATATCTAGGCATTCTATAAAAAAAGAAAAAAAGGTAAAAACATAAAAAAAAGCAAAATAAGTCCTTGTGTATCAACTGGAAATGTTTGCTCACTATTGGCCTCACATTATAAAATACATAATCATGCATATAATATAAATAATGAAAAATTATAACAGCAGACACCTGTCATACAATCTCATTTAAAACAAAACTATTTTGGCGACAAGATTATAATTTGTTTAATTTAACATCAGATATTTTGATTACAATAACAAAAACTTTCAATGGAAAATAAGAATATAAATCAAAATCTCTTATTATCTAAAATTATATGATTGGTTAAGAAATAATATAACCTATTTCGACTGATGAACTATCAGTTAGCCCACATTCAACAATAGTTTAAAATATATAAATAATATGGGTATAGATAAAAAAAAATAAAAAAATATTTAATGTGGTTGCGCGCAAAAATCTTATTAAAATCTCCTCGACCCCCACCCAACGTTTGTATGTCGAAAATTTCGAAATGATTTTGGCCCCATTAAAATTACCATATACAGATATGTTCCAAATTTAGGGAAAAGGGGAAATTTAAAATTTGGACCTATATGACGGACCGACAAGCATAATACATCCCCGCCCCCATCACATGTTAGTATGTCGAAAATTCCGAAAATTTTTTGACCCAGTTCAAATTCCCATAACGGTTATGTTCCAAGTTTCGGAAAATAGAAAATTTAGAATTTTGTTCTGTTATATAAAATATGGGCATTTGCAAATATCTGATTATTGTTAAATATAGACGAAACAAAATCTGATTATTGTTTAATATGGGCATATAAACAAAGACTAAATGAAGTACAATAATTAATCTGTCCAATACATTATATGATATTTTGGATAAGTTGATTTATTTGAGTTATGCACATATCAAGGCATTCTATAAAATAAGAAAATAGGTAAAAACATAAAAAAAAGCAAAACAAGTCCTTGTGTATCAACTGGAAATGTTTGCTCACTACTGACCTCACATTATAAAATACATAATCATGCATATAATATAAATAATGAAAAATTATAACAGCAGACACCTTATATAATTGGTTAAGAAATAATATAACCTATTTCGACTGATGAACTATCAGTTTAGCCCACATTCAACAATATTTTAAAATATATAAATAATATGGGTATAGATAAACAAAATATTTAATTTGGTTGCATGCAAAAATCTTATTAAATCTCCTCGACCCCCACCACCACCCCACGTTTGTATGTCGAAAATTTCGAAATGATTTTGGCCCCATTAAAATTACCATATACAGGTATGTTCCAAATTTAGGGAAAAGGGGAAATTTAAAATTTGGACCTGTATGACGGACCGACAGCCATAATACATCCCCGCCCACATCACATCATGTAAGTATGTCGAAAATTTTGAAATAATTTTGACCCCATTCAAATTCCCATAACGGTTATGTTCCAAGCTTAGGAAATGGAAATTTAGAATTTTGTTCCTAATATGAAATATGGGCATATAAAAATCTAATTATCGTTTAACATAGGCCTATAAAAAATACATCATGTACAGTAATTAATTTGTCCAATACAGAAAATGGGTAAAACAAATAAAAAACCCAAAAAAATAAGTTCTTGTATATGAAAATATCACTATAAAACACCATGTTAAAATTCACACACGAGAAGATAGGGGTCAGTTGTCCCTGTGTTATAATAAAAACAAGTTAAAACAGGGTCAGCTAATTGATGTTTGGAGTCATCACTGCAGATAGAAAAAACCCGTGGGGAAAAAGAATCTGCTTGCTTTATGTGGAAAAGCGAAGTTCTCGCAGTAAAAACCACAGATCGACCAGTAGATTATTTACATATTAAAAACTGTTTGCGCGATTATTTCCATATATTTATAACTTCAAATCCTTTAAAACAGTTCACCACTTCAAGGTTTCAAATCATATATAGTCTGCAGTCCAGTAAAGTTTTCTATATAGATGATGACTCTTCTCAGACAAAAGTTATCTGAAAAGGGAAAGAAGAGCCAGCAGCAACACAGAACAATTTAAACATTTATAATAAATACATGACATTAAACGTTTAAACATCAATACCATAAATTTTATATGCACTGTCAATATGAATAAATTGTTGGATTATGTTATCCAAAGGCAACTAACAATATAAAAATGTGAATATTTATATCAATCTTTGTAGGCTTTTCTAACAATCTCTAATGTTTGGTGTTATCAGGTGGCCAATTAACTCATGCGCGTTGGATCCCAAAGACTGTCATTAAGTCAGTGCTGGGTTTCGATTTTTCGCGTTTACGTGAAAAGGAGTAGGGTCACCTGTCCAATCTCGTGGGGGTTTTCTGGATCCTAAAGACCCCGACGCGCCAGCAAATTGTTAAAATAAAATTGAACCATATGTTAGCCCTTAAATGACCCTAACTCCCATTTAAGATTTTTCCAAGTGCTCTGATCGACTGGAAGTATTTACTCACTATTGGTTTACAAAATCATGCATATAATATAAATAATTAATTAACAGTAGACATCTGTTACATAAATTCATGAGAAAAATACCATTTGAGCAATAACATGATTCTACCACCAGGTTGCCATGCACGATACGCCCACATTTCGACAGACTGGGCAGAGTCAGGGGGAATAATAAAATAAAATGTGAACGGACGTACGGACGACTATATACATACACATGAGAATGTGAGCGTATAAAAATAAATTAATCACCGATGGCGATATACAGAGGTATAACAATAGTTAACTCCAAATTACACAAGAACTCTATTAATATTTGAATCAACATGTTACAGTAAAGAAATATCTGCTAACAGGTCTTGGGCACACCTTTACAGAGACAAATGATTTGATGGACTTTTAGTGAGGATATCAGTTAAAACTACCAGATGAAACAACCCCAAATGTTAAGTTCTAGAGAAATGAATATATCATCGCCTAATGTGTGAATTTTAATGGATCTTTTTCCGTTCTGTATCAGAAGTCCATAACCTAATATGGACTGCCAACTACCAGTCATCAGAGATAACTGGGTGGCCAACCACAAGTCATCAAAGATAACTGGCCTCGTCGAAGACCAATGAATGAAGTGTGCACACCAGAAAACCCAATAGAAGCGAGACAGAAGTCCCTAGTATATATCATAGATGTAAATCAGTCACAATCCTGTTAGATTAACATTGTCATAAACCTTGAGTTCTGGTCTGTGTAATTATGTGTTGATCACAGTTCCCAAAGAACAGAAGTTCCAAATAGGTATGGATGTGTTTGTGTACTTGTTCTAAGAAGTAATGGTAAGTCTGCAGCCCACAACCATTACAACCAATTCTTATCTTCAGATAATAACATAGAAACTGTGTCGATAGAAGAAATCCGGAATCTTTGTTTATGTTGTGTATGTGGATTGCAGAAGAAACTGATTACGTATGAGGAATAGCTGTCTCATTTAGTCCTTGGGAAACATTCAAGAATTTTGTTCTCCAAACAATAACACAATGAACCTATCTCCAGAATATAACAGAACTGCTGAAACCTGTTTCGGTAGTAGCCAGAAGAAAACAATGTTATATATGTGTACTAGGAAAAATAATGTCGATGTTGTGTTTTCTCCTGAAAGAGATAAACATCTTCAGTCTGTTTATATTGGTTGAAGAAGTTATGACATGTTAATCTATCTAGTCTAGACATAACAAGTAGACTCGATCCCTCAGGTAGCTTTACACCAAATTTCCACTAAAAGTCAATGTTTCAAAGGACCCCTACTTTAAAATGTGTTTTTAACTTGTCAACAAAATGTCCTTTGCTGTACCTATTAGACGTACCAATGAAAAATTTAGAAAATATATATGGTTCATACATAATCCTGTTACTGTCAATCTAGAATTTGCAGGAGGTTATGGCCCGATATGTGCAAATATTGAAAGAAGGCGAGATCTTGGGGAAATAAACCTATACTTCCAAGTTTCGTCAAAATCGGATGAACATTGTGACCTGTAGAGTATCCATCAACAAAATCTGAACGGACAGACGGACCGGGGCAACGACAATATACGTCCACGAAAATATACGTCCACTGTTCAGCTAAGTCTGCAGCCTGCCACTACCCTCAAGAAAAACTGTACTCTCCTTTTATTCCAAATCGTCCAAACAGATCACCATACTACCTTGCCTGTAACCTCCTCCATCTGTGTCCACCAACCGGATTCCTGAAAACAAACTTAGGTGGCCGAAAGCAATTAGTACATGTACAATAACAAACAAACAAAAATGAATTGAAATCCAAATTAACTTAATCCCTACTTAACTAAATGGAACGGAACTGGACTGTTCAGCTGATCTTATCCCAAGAATTGAGAGCCGTTCAGTCTGCAGACTGCCACTACCCTCAAGAAAATCAATCAGAAAAACTGTACTCTCCTGTTATTTCAAATCCTCCAAACAAATCACCATACTGCCTTGCCTTGCCTTGCCCGCATCTTCTTCCATTTGTGTCCACCATTCTGCATCCACCAACCTGGTTCCTGAAAAACAAACTTAGGTGGCCGAAAGCAATTAGTACATGTGCAATAACAAACAAACAAAAATGAATTGAAATCCAAATCAACTTAATCCCTACTGAACTAAATGGAACTGAACTGGATTGTTCAGCTGATCTTATCCCTAGAATTGAGAACCGCTCAGTCTGCAGCCTGCCACTACCCTCAAGAAAATCAATCAGAAAAACTGTACTCTCCTTTTAAGCCAAATCTTCCAAACAGATCACCATACTGCCTTGCCTGCACCCTCTTCCATCTGTGTCCACCATTCTGCATCCACCAACATGGTTCCTGAAACACAAACTTAGGTGGCCGAAAGCAATTAGTACATGTGCAATGACAAACAAAACTGAATTAAAAGCCAAATTAACTTAATCCCTACTGAACTAAATGGAACTGAACTGGACTGTTCAGTTGTTCTTATCCCCAGAATTGAGGGGCGCTAAGTCTGCAGACTGCCACTACCCTCAAGAAAATCAATCAGAAAAACTGTACTCACCTTTTAAGTCAAATCTTCCAAAGAGATAACCATACTGCCTTGCCTTGCCTGCATCCTCTTCCATCTGTGTCCACCATTCTGCATCCACCAACTTGGTTCCTGAAACACAAACTTAGGTGGCCGAAAGCAATTAGTACATGTGCAATGACAAACAAACAAAAATGAATTGAAATCCAAATCAACTTAATCCCTACTGAACTAAATGGAACTGATCTGGACTGTTCAGCTGATCTTATCCCCAGAATTGAGAACCGCTCAGTCTGCAGACTGCCACTACCCTCAAGAAAATCAATCCGAAAAACTGTACTCTCCTGTTATTCCAAATCGTCCAAACAAATCACCACACTGCCTTGCCTTGCCTGCATCCTCTTCCATCTGTGTCCACCATTCTGCATCCAACAACCTGGTTCCTGAAAAACAAACTTAGGTGGCCGAAAGCAATTAGTACATGTGCAATGACAAACAAAACTGAATTAAAAGCCAAATTAACTTAATCCCTACTGAACTAACTGGAACTGAACTGGACTGTTCAGTTGTTCTTATCCCCAGATTTAAGAGGCGCTAAGTCTGCAGACTGCAACTACCCTCAAGAAAATCAATCAGAAAAACTGTACTCTCCTTTTGAGCCAAATCGTCCAAACAGATCACCATACTGCCTTGCCTTGCCTGCACCCTCTTCCATCTGTGTCCACCATTCTGCATCCACCAAAATGGTTCCTGAAACACAAACTTAGGTGGCCGAAAGCAATTAGTACATGTGCAATGACAAACAAAACTGAATTAAAAGCCAAATTAACTTACTCCCTACTGAACTAAATGGAACTGAATCTGACTGTTCAGTTGTTCTTATCCTCAGAATTGAGGGGCGCTAAGTCTGCAGACTGCCACTACCCTCAAGAAAATCAATCAGAAAAACTGTACTCTCCTTTTGGGCCAAATCGTCCAAACAGATCACCATACTGCCTTGCCTTGCCTGCACCCTCTTCCATCTGTGTCCACCATTCTGCATCCACCAACGTGGTTCCTGAAACACAAACTTAGGTGGCCGAAAATAATTAGTACATGTGCAATGACAAACAAAAATGAATTGAAATCCAAATCAACTTAATCCCTACTGAACTAAATGGAACTTAACTGGACTGTTCAGCTGATCTTATCCCCAGAATTGAGAATCGCTCAGTCTGCAGCCTGCCACTACTCTCAAGAAAATCAATCAGAAAAACTGTACTCTCCTTTTAAGCCAAATCGTCCAAACAGATCACCATACTGCCTTGCCTGCATCCTCTTCCATCTGTGTCCACCATTCTGCATCCACCAACCTGGTTCCTGAAAAACAAACTTTGGTGGCCGAAAGCAATTAGTACATGTGCTATGACAAACAAACAAAAATGAATTGAAATCCAAATCAACTTAATCCCTACTGAACTAAATGGAACTGAACTGGACTGTTCAGCTGATCTTATCCCCAGAATTGAGAACCGCTCAGTCTGCAGCCTGCCACTACCCTCAAGAAAATCAATCAGAAAAACTGTACTCTCCTTTTAAGCCAAATCTTCCAAACAGATCACCATACTGCCGTGCCTGCATCCTCTTCCATCTGTGCCCACCATTCTGCATCCACCAACGTGGTTCCTGAAACACAAACTTAGGTGGCCGAAAGCAATTAGTACATGTGCAATAACAAACAAACACAAATGAATTGAAATCCAAATCAACTTAATCCCTACTGAACTAAATGGAACTGAACTGGATTGTTCAGCTGATCTTATCCCTAGAATTGAGAACCGCTCAGTCTGCAGCCTGCCACTACCCTCAAGAAAATCAATCAGAAAAACTGTACTCTCCTTTTAAGCCAAATCTTCCAAACAGATCACCATACTGCCTTGCCTGCACCCTCTTCCATCTGTGTCCACCATTCTGCATCCACCAACATGGTTCCTGAAACACAAACTTAGGTGGCCGAAAGCAATTAGTACATGTGCAATGACAAACAAAACTGAATTAAAAGCCAAATTAACTTAATCCCTACTGAACTAAATGGAACTGAACTGGACTGTTCAGTTGTTCTTATCCCCAGAATTGAGGGGCGCTAAGTCTGCAGACTGCCACTACCCTCAAGAAAATCAATCAGAAAAACTGTACTCACCTTTTAAGTCAAATCTTCCAAAGAGATAACCATACTGCCTTGCCTTGCCTGCATCCTCTTCCATCTGTGTCCACCATTCTGCATCCACCAACTTGGTTCCTGAAACACAAACTTAGGTGGCCGAAAGCAATTAGTACATGTGCAATGACAAACAAACAAAAATGAATTGAAATCCAAATCAACTTAATCCCTACTGAACTAAATGGAACTGATCTGGACTGTTCAGCTGATCTTATCCCCAGAATTGAGAACCGCTCAGTCTGCAGCCTGCCACTACCCTCAAGAAAATCAATCCGAAAAACTGTACTCTCCTGTTATTCCAAATCGTCCAAACAAATCACCACACTGCCTTGCCTTGCCTGCATCCTCTTCCATCTGTGTCCACCATTCTGCATCCAACAACCTGGTTCCTGAAAAACAAACTTAGGTGGCCGAAAGCAATTAGTACATGTGCAATGACAAACAAAACTGAATTAAAAGCCAAATTAACTTAATCCCTACTGAACTAACTGGAACTGAACTGGACTGTTCAGTTGTTCTTATCCCCAGATTTAAGAGGCGCTAAGTCTGCAGACTGCAACTACCCTCAAGAAAATCAATCAGAAAAACTGTACTCTCCTTTTGAGCCAAATCGTCCAAACAGATCACCATACTGCCTTGCCTTGCCTGCACCCTCTTCCATCTGTGTCCACCATTCTGCATCCACCAAAATGGTTCCTGAAACACAAACTTAGGTGGCCGAAAGCAATTAGTACATGTGCAATGACAAACAAAACTGAATTAAAAGCCAAATTAACTTACTCCCTACTGAACTAAATGGAACTGAATCTGACTGTTCAGTTGTTCTTATCCTCAGAATTGAGGGGCGCTAAGTCTGCAGACTGCCACTACCCTCAAGAAAATCAATCAGAAAAACTGTACTCTCCTTTTGGGCCAAATCGTCCAAACAGATCACCATACTGCCTTGCCTTGCCTGCACCCTCTTCCATCTGTGTCCACCATTCTGCATCCACCAACGTGGTTCCTGAAACACAAACTTAAGTGGCCGAAAATAATTAGTACATGTGCAATGACAAACAAAAATGAATTGAAATCCAAATCAACTTAATCCCTACTGAACTAAATGGAACTTAACTGGACTGTTCAGCTGATCTTATCCCCAGAATTGAGAATCGCTCAGTCTGCAGCCTGCCACTACTCTCAAGAAAATCAATCAGAAAAACTGTACTCTCCTTTTAAGCCAAATCGTCCAAACAGATCACCATACTGCCTTGCCTGCATCCTCTTCCATCTGTGTCCACCATTCTGCATCCACCAACCTGGTTCCTGAAAAACAAACTTTGGTGGCCGAAAGCAATTAGTACATGTGCTATGACAAACAAACAAAAATGAATTGAAATCCAAATCAACTTAATCCCTACTGAACTAAATGGAACTGAACTGGACTGTTCAGCTGATCTTATCCCCAGAATTGAGAACCGCTCAGTCTGCAGCCTGCCACTACCCTCAAGAAAATCAATCAGAAAAACTGTACTCTCCTTTTAAGCCAAATCTTCCAAACAGATCACCATACTGCCGTGCCTGCATCCTCTTCCATCTGTGCCCACCATTCTGCATCCACCAACGTGGTTCCTGAAACACAAACTTAGGTGGCCGAAAGCAATTAGTACATGTGCAATAACAAACAAACACAAATGAATTGAAATCCAAATCAACTTAATCCCTACTGAACTAAATGGAACTGAACTGGATTGTTCAGCTGATCTTATCCCTAGAATTGAGAACCGCTCAGTCTGCAGCCTGCCACTACCCTCAAGAAAATCAATCAGAAAAACTGTACTCTCCTTTTAAGCCAAATCTTCCAAACAGATCACCATACTGCCTTGCCTGCACCCTCTTCCATCTGTGTCCACCATTCTGCATCCACCAACATGGTTCCTGAAACACAAACTTAGGTGGCCGAAAGCAATTAGTACATGTGCAATGACAAACAAAACTGAATTAAAAGCCAAATTAACTTAATCCCTACTGAACTAAATGGAACTGAACTGGACTGTTCAGTTGTTCTTATCCCCAGAATTGAGGGGCGCTAAGTCTGCAGACTGCCACTACCCTCAAGAAAATCAATCAGAAAAACTGTACTCACCTTTTAAGTCAAATTTTCCAAAGAGATAACCATACTGCCTTGCCTTGCCTGCATCCTCTTCCATCTGTGTCCACCATTCTGCATCCACCAACTTGGTTCCTGAAACACAAACTTAGGTGGCCGAAAGCAATTAGTACATGTGCAATGACAAACAAACAAAAATGAATTGAAATCCAAATCAACTTAATCCCTACTGAACTAAATGGAACTGATCTGGACTGTTCAGCTGATCTTATCCCCAGAATTGAGAACCGCTCAGTCTGCAGACTGCCACTACCCTCAAGAAAATCAATCCGAAAAACTGTACTCTCCTGTTATTCCAAATCGTCCAAACAAATCACCACACTGCCTTGCCTTGCCTGCATCCTCTTCCATCTGTGTCCACCATTCTGCATCCAACAACCTGGTTCCTGAAAAACAAACTTAGGTGGCCGAAAGCAATTAGTACATGTGCAATGACAAACAAAACTGAATTAAAAGCCAAAAAACTTAATCCCTACTGAACTAACTGGAACTGAACTGGACTGTTCAGTTGTTCTTATCCCCAGATTTAAGAGGCGCTAAGTCTGCAGACTGCAACTACCCTCAAGAAAATCAATCAGAAAAACTGTACTCTCCTCTGGAGCCAAATCGTCCAAACAGATCACCATACTGCCTTGCCTTGCCTGCACCCTCTTCCATCTGTGTCCACCATTCTGCATCCACCAAAATGGTTCCTGAAACACAAACTTAGGTGGCCGAAAGCAATTAGTACATGTGCAATGACAAACAAAACTGAATTAAAAGCCAAATTAACTTACTCCCTACTGAACTAAATGGAACTGAATCTGACTGTTCAGTTGTTCTTATCCCCAGAATTGAGGGGCGCTAAGTCTGCAGACTGCCACGACCCTCAAGAAAATCAATCAGAAAAACTGTACTCTCCTTTTGGGCCAAATCGTCCAAACAGATCACCATACTGCCTTGCCTTGCCTGCACCCTCTTCCATCTGTGTCCACCATTCTGCATCCACCAACGTGGTTCCTGAAACACAAACTTAGGTGGCCGAAAGCAATTAGTACATGTGCAATAACAAACAAACACAAATGAATTGAAATCCAAATCAACTTAATCCCTACTGAACTAAATGGAACTTAACTGGACTGTTTAGCTGATCTTATCCCCAGAATTGAGGGGCGCTCAGTCTGCAGCCTGCCACTACCCTCAAGAAAATCAATCAGAAAAACTGTACTCTCCTTTTAAGCCAAATCTTCCAAACAGATCACCATACTGCCGTGCCTGCATCCTCTTCCATCTGTGCCCACCATTCTGCATCCACCAACGTGGTTCCTGAAACACAAACTTAGGTGGCCGAAAGCAATTAGTACATGTGCAATAACAAACAAACACAAATGAATTGAAATCCAAATCAACTTAATCCCTACTGAACTAAATGGAACTGAACTGGACTGTTCAGCTGATCTTATCCCCAGAATTGAGAACCGCTCAGTCTGCAGCCTGCCACTACCCTCAAGAAAATCAATCAGAAAAACTGTACTCTCCTTTTAAGCCAAATCTTCCAAACAGATCACCATACTGCCGTGCCTGCATCCTCTTCCATCTGTGCCCACCATTCTGCATCCACCAACGTGGTTCCTGAAACACAAACTTAGGTGGCCGAAAGCAATTAGTACATGTGCAATAACAAACAAACACAAATGAATTGAAATCCAAATCAACTTAATCCCTACTGAACTAAATGGAACTTAACTGGACTGTTTAGCTGATCTTATCCCCAGAATTGAGGGGCGCTCAGTCTGCAGACTGCCACTGCCCTCAAGAAAATCAATCAGAAAAACTGTACTCTCCTGTTATTCCAAATCGTCCAAACAAATCACCATACTGCCTTGTCTTGCCTGCAACCTCTTCAATCTGTGTCCACCATTCTGCATCCACCAACCTGGTTCCTGAAAAACAAACTTAGGTGGCCGAAAGCAATTAGAAACATGTGCAATGAAAAAAAAAATCTTCAACAAATTTAACAGTAGTCACCAGTCGTTAAAGAAAATACTATTTTGGCAATACGGGACTATAATCTGTCTAATTTAACATCAGATATTTTGATTACAAAAACAAAAATTTCCAATGGGAAATACGAATATACATCAAAACCTAATATCAATAAGTATATAACTGATGAAGAAATAATATAATCTAGTTGGCCCACATAGAAAAATTCTAAATGAGTTTGGGCCCTATTAAAATTACTATCAAGAGGTATGTTCCAAATTTAGGAAAATTTTGACCTGAAGCATGACGAACCGACAGGCATAATACATCTCCCCCTAGCCCCTCAATCAAATCAAATTGTTATGTGAAAAAGTTCGAAATAATTTTCACCCAGTTCAAATTCCCATAACGGTATGTTCCAAGTTTAGAATTTGTTCTGTTATATGAAATATGGGCATATAAAAATATCTAATTATTGTTTAATAGAGACGAATAAAAAAAACCTAAATAATGTAGAATAATTAGGGAAATACTAATATAAATCTATAAGTAAATAATTGATTAAGAAATAATATAATCTATTCAACAGATGAATTATTTGAATTTTGAACTCGTTCTACGTTCTTATAAAGTAATATGTTACCCAAACTCAACTGACAATAATATAAACATGTGAGTATTTATATCAATCACTGTAGACTTTTCTGACAATCTCTAGAGACTGGTTATCATCATATTATAGTATATACTTATTTGAAACAAAGTTGTAGACATGAGTGGTCAGTATGGAGGGTCGGCTACCAAACCCTAACTCCCATCTAGGAAGGGGGAGGTAGGATTTTCCCAAGCGCGTTTAGTGTTTAGTGTTTACTCACTATTGGCCATCAAAATCGAACTCAAATTTTGACCTCTAGAGAGCCCAAAAGCTAAAAACGATATTTCTTATCCAATCAGGGGCCATAATCCATGAAGTTACGATCAATACATGTCAATGTCGAAATGAACCGAGATCTTTGTGATATCAACATATATTTCAAGTTTCGTTAAAATCGGACCTGTGAGTGACTTGTGGAGTGTCCACAAACAAATGTGAACGGACCTCCGGACGACTACATCCACATGAAAATGTAGGCGTATAAAAAATAAATTAATGACTGTTGGCGATATACAAATATATAACATTAGTTAACTTCAAATTGCACAAGAACTCCATTAATATCTGAATCAACATGTTACAGTAAAGAAACACATGCTAACAGGTCTTGGACACATCTTTAAATAGACAAGTGATTTGTTGGACTTTTAGTGAGGATATCAGTTTAAACTACATGATGAAACAACCCCAAATGTTATGTTCTAGAGAAATGAAGTAGTCTGCTGATATATCATCGTCTAATGTGGGAGTTTTTCATTGATCTTCTTCTGTTCTGTATCAGAAGTTCATAACCTAATATGGACTGCCAACTACCAGTCATCAGAGATAATTGGGTGGCCAACCACAAGTCATCAAAGATAACTGGCCTCGTCAAGGACCAATGAATGGGGTGTGCACACCAGAAAATCCAATAGAAGCGAGACAGAAGTCCCTAGTATATATCATAGATGTAAATCAGTCACAATCCTGTTAGATTAACAATGTCATAAACCTTGAGTTCTGGTCTGTATAATTATGTGTTGATCACAGTTCCCAAAGAACAGAAGTTCCAAATAGGTATGGATGTGTTTGTGTACTGTTTTAAGAAGTAATGGTAAGTCTGCAGCCTACAACCATTACAATCAATTCTAATCTCCAGATAATGTCATAGAAACTGTGTCGCTAGAAGCCACATGAATACAAGAAATCCGGAATCTTTGTTCATGTTGTGTATGTGGATTAGAGAAGAAATTGATTATCTTTGAGGACTAGCTGTCTCAGTATTTCGTCCTTGTGAAACCTACAAGAATTCTGTTCTCCAAACAAGAACACAAAGAACCTGTCTCGACCTACAGGAATACTAATCTCAAGAATATAACAGAACCCAGAACTGCTGAAACCGGTTCCGCTAGTAGCCAGAAGAAAACAATGTTATATATGTGGACTAGGGAAAATAATGTCGATGTTGTGTTTTCTCCTGAAAGAGATATACATCTTCAATCTGTTTATATCGGTTGATGAAGTTATGACATGTTAATCTATCTAGTCTAGACATAACAAGTAGACTTGATCCCTCAGGAAGCTGTACATAAAATTCCCACTAAAAGTCAATGGACCCCTATTTTAAAATGCGCTTTGAACTTGTCAACAAAATGTCCTTTACTGTACATATTAGTCAGACCAATGAAAAATATAGTTCATATATAAACCTCTTATTGCCAATCTTGATCAAGGAAGTTACGGTCCGATCTGCGCAAATATCGAAAGGAGGCGAGACCTTGGGGAAATAAACCTATACTTCATGTTCCCTCAAAATGTGATAAAAATTGCGACTTGGAGAGTGTGCACAAACAAATTGTGAACTGACACACGGACGGATAGAAGCGACGACAATATACGTCCACATAAAAATACAGCCTGCCACCACCCTAAGAAAATCGATCAGAAAAACTGTACTCTCCTTTTACGCCAAACCGTCTAAACAGACCAGCATATTGCCTTGCCTTGCCTGCATCCTCCTCTATCTGTGTCCACCAACCTGAGTCCTGAAAAACAAACTTAAGCGACCGAAAGCAATTAGTACACGTGCAATGAAATAAAAAGCCAAAAATGAATTGAAAGCCGAACTGACTTAATCCCCAAAGAACTAAATAGAACTGAACTGTACTATTCAGCTGGTCTGTTACTGCCCTAAAAAAAATAATCAGAAAAACTGTACTTTCCTTTTAAGCCCAATCGTCTAAACAGACCAAATTGCAAAAGAACCCCATCAATATTTGAATCAAAATGTTACAGTAAAGAAACACGTGCTAACATGTCTTGGACACACATTTACACAGACAAATGATTTGATGGACTTTTAGTGAGGATATCGGTTTAAACTACATGATGAAACAACCCCAAATGTTATGTTCTAGAGAAATGAAGCCCACTGCTTACATATCATCTAATGTGTGAGTTTTAATTGATCTCCTTTTCTGTGTCAGAAGCCCATAGCCTAATATAGACTGCTAACTCAAGTAGCTTTACCCCTCAATCTCCACTAAAAGACAATGTTTCCAAGGACCCCTATTTTAAAATGCGCTTTGAGCTTGTCAATAGAATATCCTTTACTGTACATATTAGAAAGACCAATGAATAAATTTAGAAAATATATATGTGGTGCATACATTAACCTGTTATTGCCAATCTAGAATTTCCCTGATCAAGTTCAATTTCTCGTAGTCAAATTCCTGGAACCAGGGTTGGGAACAGTTAACTTAAGTTCACCAAGAAACATTAAAGATATTTAAGGGTGAAATTCGGGGCTTGTAAAACGAATGTCGTTCTTTTTGTTCTGCAACTGTGTTCAAAAGAATATCCAAACGTCCAAACTCATTACTGGGTCCGAGAGTAATAACTTATTCATACACAAAATTTCAATTATCTTGAGCCACACACCGTATACGATAGACAAGAGTTGCTGCCACGACCTTGTGCAAATTACTCTATCCCGATAAGTGACGTAATTACTTTCTATTTTAGTATTTCTCAATGTCAAAGTTTTGCGAGGGGTTCGATTTTGCAAGACAGAACTTTTTCATTCGCTGAGATATTTAAAATTTACGTTAAATTCGCTTTAAATTGACAATAGTTCAGTACTCACCACTCTGTATCCATCAATCTGTACCGCTTCATTCATCACTCGGTATCCATCAATCTGAACCGCTGCATTCACCACTATGTGTCCATCAATCTGTACCGCTGCATTCAGAACTCTGTATCTATCAATCTGTACCATTGATTCAGACACTGTTTATCCACAACTCTGTAAAGGGACAGTACAACAGTAGTTAGTTTTGATATTTTAAAAGTGCAGATTAAAATCACCAAACCAACTGCCACACTAATAACGCAATTTTTAGGACAATCGGGGGCTATATAATCCATGAACTTACAGTCTGATAGATTGTGTAACATGCGAACAGACGTCGGTCCAGACACGGGCGACAAAAGAATACGTCTACCTGGGCGTAAATGAAATGAAATGGAGTTTAACGTCCTACTGTTCTGCACCTAACCTGGGCTAATGAAGACGGGCATACGCCATACAGTGTGCTATGAGGGAAATTTTGCCCGGACAGCGGCACTACGGCCTACTCTTATATCGAATTCCAACTGCCAAGGTATCTTTTACGTGCACGCCAATGTGTACACGGGACCTCGGTTTTTCGTCCCATCAGAACGACTAGACAGCTTTCCTTGTCAGCCCCTCCGTCCTGCATCACTGACAAGGGAGAACCACGCCGGAAAATCTGGATGAACTTTCTCGGCCAATGCAGGGATCGAACACCCGACCTCCAGGCTAGCGAGCTAGCGTCTTACCCACTTAGCCACGTGATCCCCCTACCTGGGCGTATAAAAACTGTACCCTCTAACACATTAATGTGTGCGCGTTGCATCATAAGATCTGTCATTGAGTCAGGTGGCGTGGTTTCGATTCCCGCTTGTACGTGACAAGGAGTAGGGTCGCTTGTCCAATCTCGTAGGTTTTCTTCGGTTTCCTCCCACCAGTACGTGGAAGCGAACTATTGAAATAAAATTGAACCATGTGTTAATTCCAAAATGACCTGGTTTATGTGAGTGAACATTAAACTACATTTTTTTTTCTCTGTTCTCTGACAAGGGCAAACCACCCCAGAAAATCCTGAGGAACTTTCACAGCCAACGCCCAGAGGCATGCTGGACTACCCTGCCCCCATAAAAGCAAAAACAAAAGTGCCCTCCCTTCTGAAAAAGTTACCTCAAATACCTATGGAAATGCACGTGTCAATGTACTTGTTTATCATTAGAACAACTAGCCTTGGACCAAAGCGTCGAAGTTGGGCACACATTTCTGAAGAAATATTTCCATAATATTCAGTATTAAGAAGTGCTACCCCTCTCTCATTTGCGAACAGAATCGAATGAAATTTGGCAGGTACCTCTTGTTAGGAATACCAGCCCCTATTGATGCTTGTTTTACTGAACGCGTGTATAGGTGGTTTAGTTCTTGGTTGTTGCTAACAACGCTCTCATGTTCACATCTTCAGGAATTAATCATAATCCATCAACGAAGTGTGAAGATATGGTATGTCATGGCTCAAATGTCAAATAGATTCTAGCATTTGTCATCGAAACACAAATATCCTGTCGCTGCCCCCGCCAATGTCAAGTATGGTTATATTGTCAAATTATACCAGGAAGACTGTAAATTAATGAAAGGTCAGGTTTTGTTATAGCCAGATTACATAATTGGTCTATGAACGTTTATTTCATCTCATTATTCCTGTAGGCCTATTGACCATTGTCAAACTATACCAGAAAGACTAAGTAGATTAATGTCATGTTATGTATTATATACCTTTAATCTTTTATAATCCATTGTCATGGAAATCCATTATAATAAGAATATACATATCGTATTTGCAATATTTTGTGTACATTATTAATATCTGAAGACGTCAATAGAAGGCAGACAGCTAGCTTATATGATTTAATGCATGTCAGAATGAAGTAAAGTGGACGTATTTTTTATTTATTTATGCATTTATCTACAGTAAACATAGTACTTGTACTTTATCTTCTTTAATATACACTGTTAAAAATGGGTGTAATTAAAAACTGTGAGCAGTGTTAATTAAAGTAGCTAAGTCTCTAACTCAATATCATCCAAAATCTTCAACATTGAAAACACGATTTATTTGTCAAATTAAATCAACATTCATGTTGTGATCTTACCGGAAAAAGATGGGCTTTTGATATCCAATATTTAAGACAAAATAAACATTTTACCATTGGTACACGAATCGTGTACCATAATGCGCTTCGGCCCCAGTTGTATCAAGAGACTCGAAGGACGAGGCTACACACATTGCACCAAATCAAACGGCGTATGTAGACTGGAATAACCAGACGCTAGAAATTTGCACTCGCTTAAGACTGCTGGCTTATTTCGCCGAACATAACTGATTTGAAATTGGAGTAAAAACGGAAACCATTGAATGTTAATCAGTTTATATACATTCATATTACAGTATTATATACTATTCAAAAAAAGTAGGGGATATTTGATTTTGGGGGCATAATACTAAAATATGCAAATGACTACGAAAAAAGTCACTATAGAACCTAACAGAAGAAACATTTCCAGTTACATGTGACGCCCAAACGCACCAATAGCTACCGCATGGAATGCAGGTGATGCTTGGGATCATCATGGGGGTCCAAACCAAGATTTGCACGACTCTGACTTTGAATGTTACAGTCATTGTGGCATTGAATTCCAGGGTGGAAACATCAGTTTAATTGTTTTAGTGACCAGAAAACAAATTTTGATATGCGTCGGCTTACCCAAAATGAAAGGTTACGTGCCCTTGGCATGCTACAGATCGGAACAACACAGGCGGTTGTGGCGCGGACGATGAATGTTTCTCAGTCTGTCATAAGCAGGCTATGGTCCAGATACCGTGATACACAATCTGTACAGGACAGACCACGCTCAGGTCGACCAAGGGCGACAACTCAAGCCCAGGATCGATTTATCCGTACCTTGGCCTTGAGAAATCGTGTCATCACAGCAAATCAGATCAGCGCTCGTCTTCAAACAGACACTGGCGTGAGAGTGAGTGGCCAGACGATTCGGAATCGACTGCATAGGGGTTACCTTCGCGCCCGACGTCCTCGCGTGATCCCTTGTTTGAGAGATCATCACATTCAGGCAAGACGTCGTTGGTGTAGGGATCGTCAACACTGGGATAATCGACGCTGGAGCAATGTGATGTTTTCAGATGAGTCAAGGTTCACTGTTGATTTTTTGGACAGACGTAGGAGGGTGTGGCGTCGTCGAAACGAGCGCTTCCAAGACGTTAACGTCATCAGACATGATCGATTTGGGGGTGGTTCTGTTATGGTGTGGGGAGGCATCACTGTTGCTGGAAGAACGGCTTTACATGTTGTTGCAGGGCGTGTTACAGGCCAGTTCTACCGGGACAACATCTTGGCAGTCCATGTTGTGCCGTTCGCACGACGTCATGGCCGCCGTTTCATCTTCCAGGATGACAACGCAAGATGTCACAGGGCCAGGATCGTTACAGGTTACCTCCAACAACAGAACATCACCACATTACCTTGGCCAGCACTGAGTCCCGACCTCTCCCCCATCGAGCATGTCTGGGACATGCTTGGACAGAGGTTACGTCAACGTCAACAACGTCCTGCCAATGTCCAAGAACTTGCTGCTGCGTTGCAACAGGAATGGGACAATCTGGACCAAAATGACCTTAGACGTCTCATTAGGAGTATGCCACGTCGGATCAATGCTTGTTTGGCAAACAGAGGAGGATTTACCCGTTACTGACTTGGTTGTGATGCTGTGGTAACTTTGCTGTTTGACCCCGGGTATCATTTTACCCTTATAATGGTCAGTCTGTGCCTTACTTAGTCTAACGATCATTTGGAATAAATCGATGAATGTGAACTTCATTTCATTTTGTCATTTGTTTCTTCGTCAGTTTCATTAGGTAACTTTAATAACACTTAAAAATCAAATATCCCCTACTTTTTTTGAATAGTATATGTGTTGCGACCCACTTTTGTCAATTTCAATGTCCCAAATGTTAGCGATTTAGCTCCTTTAAGTTTAACCTTTATACCACAGCTAGCGTTTTTTAAACGTAATACCTTTCCAAGGGTAACTAACTAAAAGAACTACACCTAACAAGTGTAACCGATATTCGTGACTACTTAACACCTGAATAGGTGTAATTGTGGCGTGTTTTGGATAAGCTACACCAGTGTTATACTCCATTTACACCAAAGGGTGTAACTATTATTGGGGAATAAATCATAGAACAGCGTTAATTTTACAGCGTTTATTAGGTTGCAAAAGTGTAATCGAAATTCATGAGTACTGAACACCAGGATAGGTGTAATTGTAGCCGCTAAAGGGTGTTTGGGGTGAGCTACCTCTCTACGTGCGTTGTATTGCATTTACACCGACAGGTGTAATTATTTTAGGGGAACATTCCTCCGAATAAGTTGTCAATTTTACACCGTATAATTGTGTACTCCAATTTAAGTAGGTTTTTGTTGTTGTAAAATATGGCTTTAATTGCACTAGTAACATAACTATAACTCATTTTAGAATGTTTACTCATAACGAGTAAGGTATTTTAGCTTGTATACACTTTAAATGTTCAAAAATATTACCAAGTACAATATCTTAATTAATAATTCTTGATTCAGGTGAGATGCATACATGTATAAACCACATTATTATATAAGTTGTAAGGATACGTGTATTGAATTTTCTTCATGATTTATATTCATTGTAAATTGATACAGATTGTCTAATTGCCCAACAGCAGTTGAATTTGAATCAGTCTGATGTCGTTGTAAAATGTAACAAAGTAGCCGACGGTCTATATGTAATCTGGATCAGGTTCATCTTCAATAGAAGGCTTGATCTCGCTTTAACTACGTACATCTTATCAAGGCTGTGAAACTCGCAGTCGTTGCTTCAGGAACATGGATCGGGCTAAACGCCCTATACTAATTATCATGGAGACCGATAGCCAATTTCAAGTTTTCTGAACTTAGAAGTTGTTGGCTTGAAATAAATATCCAACAAAACAAATTAGACCCGCGTTGTTGTAATAATTAAAATAGAAGTGTAATTTACAAACCATCCTTGAGGGGGTAATGCTTAATCTACACCCACGGGTGTAAACTATTTATATGTAACATTACACTGTCTGAGTGCATCAGACAGGTTACACTACTGGAAGTGGCAACCAGTTTCCACCTGAATTGGTGTAATGTTTTACACCAGTAGGGTGTTATCGGTTTACACCACTAAAGGCTAGGAGTTACCCCTATTTAGTTGGCAACTAGTTGCCGCCCGAATTGGTGTAAACTTCCTTATTATTTTTAACTGTGAGATATGTCGCAATAGATTTAACAACGTCGCCCTAATCAATGTTTGTTAATGTCGTGATTTTAAGTTTCTAAAACATAAAAAAAGGTTTTAGAATTTAATTTGTCATTAAGTCGCATCGATGTCATAGAACAGGAGCCCAGGGGACCAACCTAGCTGAAAAGTGTACCAATTTTTTCCTATATGTTATCAATGCATGTATATCTGGTATCATCAGATTGTAAGTCTGTCGGGTTTCCGGTGGAGGGTGTGGTATTCCACGCCAAAATGCCATGCACCCCAACTAGCCCTGTCCGGGTTAACCCACCACTAGAAATGTCTGTTAGAGTGTTTTTGTAACACCTGAAGACGTACGGTACACTGCTGTACGATTTGCATACTTGGTACACTTTTGGGCTTATCTAGCCTAGTTGGGAGGCATGGCATTTTGGGCGAGGAATACCACACCCACCACCAGAAACCCAGCAGACTTACATTCTGAAGATACCAGATATACATGCATTGATACCATATAGGAGAAAATTGGTACACTTTTCAGCTAGGTTAACCCCCTGGGCCCCCGCTTTATCATCCCTATCGTGATTTTCGCGGCCTAGCGAATATTCACTGAGGATCAGTGTGGGAGTAAGCATAAACGCTTCGAAACTGAAAACTGTTGCCAGGTTGAACTTACGGTTACAATACCAACGAGGAGAGTTTCATACATTGTATAATGTCTGCATATGGTCAGACAGTCGTAGAGAGATGAAATAAATAAGTTTATTGCGTATTATTCATTTTGAAATGTAGAGGTGGGTTGGCCTTGAACTTGCTTTCGTGACCTTGGTATTTTATTTACTCGCAAGCGTCAATGGAAATAATGCGTATCGACAAACTAAATCGTTTGAATTTCGTAGTTTTATGGTATTTTGGATAACTGAAACTATTGAGAATTGTCACAAACATGTGATATTTCTGACTCAAACGATTAATCTAGACTAAAGTGTTGTCGACTTTTAAAAGTATATAACAACTTTTAAACTAATACACGAAATAGCCAATGTTCTGATATCTAGATTTGAAATGTCAGTCCCAGGGACCCTTTCAATAATACTTTGAAAATGCCTAAGTGCATTATTGGATAATGCCTATCTATCTTACTAAATTAAAATGATTTTTTCCTCAAAAAACCAGCCAAAATGTCCCGCAATTGCTCACATGAGATACTCTATTTGAGTATTACATTACTTTTTTGTATCTACAACTTATATTTCTGTTTCTCAAACATTCTGCACATACAACACAATTCGTGTGGGTCATAGCACTTCGTAAGTTTTACATGTATTTACGTGTATAAAGTATCGTAAAGGAAAATTCCTTCTTAAATATTTAAGTGTTACAATTTAAATTATAAATTTCTTAGAAACTAACATGGCCGCCACTTTAAATTAAAACCATTTACACAATGTAATATATATTTGAAACTAATAGTAACACATACCTTTAAACTGCAACAGGCCCATCAATCCGGACAGACTTCCATCTTTTTGAGTGATGGGTTGAACCAAAAAGAGACACAACAGGAACGCCAGAAAACCATTTATCTACAATACACAAAAAAAACAGGATCAAATATACAGAAAGAAGAAAGCACTGACAAAATAAAAGAACGAATTACCTTATATACCAAAAAGGTGCAAAGTTGATACAGCTACTAAGTGCTATACATGTATAGTTTCTAATAACTAATTATACCTAGAAATATATTGCCTATGTAGCAGGGTTTGTATCCAATAAGGAATGAAAACACCAGGTCGTAGGTTCAAGATTTTATTTACAGTTGGATAGTATAAATATACAGATAAAAAACTCTAAAAGACATAAAGAAATGTATACAAATCAAGAATAATAATAGTAATTTCACTGTCTATACATATATTTAAAATGTCGGCGGGAAGTCATCTATTTGAAATACAGAAATGTAAAAAGGGTTTATAAAATGACGATCTAGTTTAGCGATAACTACAAGAGAGAGAGAGAGAGAGAGAGAGAGAGAGAGAGAGAGAGAATCGGGTTTAACGTCCACTAGGTCAAACTAGGTCATTTCGGGACTAACACATGGTTCAATTTTATTTTAATAATTCGCTAGCGCGTAGGTATCTTTAGCAGTGGGAGAAAACCGGATGACCCGTAGAAAACCCACGAGGTTGGACAGGTGACCCTACTCCTTGTCACGTACAACCGGGGAATCGAAACCCCGCCAGTTGACTCATTCACTGATTCGGCCATCCAACCTCCCAGATAACAAGGACTCCTTAATCATAAATACATGCAAATACATATACATACCCTATAAAATAGGAGTTTATAATAATACGTATTAATAATGAATGGATTAAACTAAGTATAATACTCTCAAAATGCAAAAATATACTTATAGAAATAATTATAGAAATATACTAATAACTTCATTATTTCACATATAAAATATATATCCTAATTATACTACAATATTGAATAGATATAAAAATCAAGTCAAATAAATATAAAACTTACCAAGTAATACGAGGTGCTGTTCTTTGTGAAAAGGTTAGCTTGCATGTGAGGTATGACCGAGAAGCTGAGTTGTGATTAGTTTAGTGAGTTAAAAGTGAGTATAGGTTAGACTTGCTATTGAAAAGAGATTTCTGACCAGCTTAAATATATTACATTAAAGAGACAGTCTTACACATTTTAAAGGGGAATGCCATATATAAAATAAATACAAATATACACTAAAAACACTACCACACCTATTACAGGTAACAATAGAACATTATGCAAGTATTGTACACGTATTACATATAATAATGAAATAGATTAGAAACACACCCTGAAAAAGGTGCTCTTAGGAAATGAAGAAATAGAGAAACTATACACTGCCAAAAGGACATATTTAATATTATTAATTAATAATATATATTATTGATATGCCTTCTTGAAGCGGCTAGTAGGGTCGCCTGTCCAACCTCGTGGGTTTTCTCCGGGTCCCCCGGTTTCCTCCGGGTCCCCCGGTTTCCTCCCACTGCTAAAGACCCCTACGCGCAAGCGAATTATTGAAATAAAATTAAACCATGTGTTAGTCCCGAAATGACCTGGTTTGTGTCGAGTGGGCGTTAAACCCCATCTCTCTCTCTCTCTCTCTCTCTCTCTCTCTCTCTCTCTTGAAGCGGCTAACATTGAACCACATAATATATTCTCACTCGGCAAACCTCGACAGATTCCGTTACTCTACATCTAGCCTCGGCTTTATGACGGTAAGTGATATGTACCCACGCCTATACAATTGCGATGCGGCACCAGTTGACTTATTAGGAAAACTTGCTACATTTAAAAAAAAATTATAAAAATTGCTTTGTTCGTCCTTGTTTGAAGAAAATCGGGTAAACTTGAAAGAAAAACAGCTTCAGACTTTGAAATATTTGTATGATAAAACATTCTTCAAAGACGTCGTCATGGGCAACGCCGTTGGTAATCCGGGAACTTGAAAGTAGTTCCAATGGCGGACTTCGTGATACAGGGTACTGGAATCTGCTGAGGTTTGCCGAGTGAATATATTCTCTGTGGAGAAACTTTGACCAATCAAAATCCAAGATGTGGTCTGTTTCACGCTTTGTTATGTCAGGTACGGTACCGTAAGGTCGTTGAGGCCTAGTGCTAGGGGAGGGGGGTACCCAATCTTTGCGCATGCGCATTATAATTATTTTCTTATCTTTGACTAGACAGAAATGAACTCTCCAGGGCGTTTTACGGGGTGGAAAAGAATAAATTCGCGTGGAGGGGGGGGGGGGGTACATGCCTCAAAATCAACTTCTGGTAAACGGAAGTGGATGAAATCTAGCCCTGTTGCATCAAAAGGCCGGAAGTGGATACTGAGTGCAGATCCTGATTTGCTGGGGTTGATATGGGGGCGGGGGTGTTTGGTGAGGGGGTGGGGGTGGAACCGCAACTTTCGAGGTCCTACCCCTCTGTCCGGTCATGACCTGGAAAAAGCAGTTGAAGGGCTATTTGGCGAAAGTTTTGGGGCCATATTCCCAAATAGGACATCGCAGAGCTCCACAATTTCGGGCTATGGATGTTTGTGGCGTTTCGTTGTCCCAAACGGACCCATGAAGTAGGCCCCAGCGTTTCAGGGCCCTGTCTCGGTCCGTTAGGGCTCCGATACATTATTTTATCATTATTTTTTCAATTTTTTTACAGATCGTCCTCGCGGCTATATATATATAATAATACCCCGCTTTAATCGACACTTGCGCGTCACATGGTGTCCTTCAAGGTCACCACTCGTCTCACAAAGGTCGATTTAGTTTAAGGCCGCGAACTTTAAGTCGAAGGATCTGGTTCTGGATGGCCGGTTTACCTCCTTCACCAACCCAGTCGTCTAATCGCGCTGGGATTTGGTGACCCAGTAGATCGACCCACATTTTGTCTTTCTTTTTTAAAATGGTCAACCAAAAGTAGTGAGCTTGAACCGCTAGGAGACCTGGATATATTTTGGTTTTCGCCGGGAGTCACCTGGTATCATCAAAAGACGTCTGGTGACTGGAAGTTGGCGAAATTGACCACAAAAGTGTCAGTTGACCTTGACCTCTGAGAGTTAAAACAAGGCCACCACGCGCGTCCGCAGGGTCGATTTAATTCAAGTGGGCGCGAGCTCCAAGTTATGGGTACAGGCCCGAGCTGACCGAGTGGGCCACGTTTGTTCTTCATTTCTTAAAATCGCCAACCAAAAGTCGTGACCTTAGCCGACTT
Source organism: Patella vulgata (assembly GCF_932274485.2). Classification (NCBI taxonomy): domain Eukaryota; kingdom Metazoa; phylum Mollusca; class Gastropoda; family Patellidae; genus Patella; species Patella vulgata. Next base: position 25,192,201 of record NC_065882.2, on the reverse strand, counting down.
GGGGACTCGGAAATCGTGACCTTAACCCGCTAGGGGCCTCGGAAATATTTCTGTTTTCGCCCCTATCTGCCTCCTGATGAGGTCAGGTCCGCCGGGCCTTTCACTTTTGGACATGTCGTCTCTGCCCGTGTGACGCCGGTTGGTCAAGGTAATCCGAAAGGTTCAGGTTCAAGGGAGACGGGGAGATCAAAGCTCACAGAAATAGATCGACAATTCATTTACCTTCAAAATGTCACCTGGTCTCGGGTCATGATCTTAGTTGACCTTTCCTGCTAGGGTTTTCGAAAGTGCACGTTTTTTCGCACTCGTTCACAAGTAGGGTTCGATTCGGTCTGTAAACGCTCAGAAGGGCCCACGGGAGGGTCCCCAAATTGGGTATTCGTGATGTTTATCGACCGTGGATAGTCGCCCGGTACCCTCAAAATTGACTTACGGTGACCGGAAATGACCGAAAATGACCCCAAAACCACAGTTGACATTGACCTCTGAGATTCAAAACAAGGTCACCACGCGCGTCCCTGTGGTCGAATTAGTTCACGAGGTCGCTCAGAAAGCCGTGGCCTTAATCTGCTAGGGACCCCGGAAATATTTCGGATTGAGCCCCCGTCCAAGTGCCAGATCCGCGCGGAAAGCCAGAGCACACGACCTTGGATGGACAGGTCATCGACATTTCGAATGACACTGACTTTTGATCTGACCATTGACAAAGGTAAAGGTCAACGTCCAGAAGGTAGGTCACGGGGCTGTTACCTGAAAAAAGGTCATTGCCCTAGCTGACCTTTCTTGCCTGCGTCAGCCACTTAGGCGAAAGGCACTTGACCAACCTCAAACATGGTCAAAATTACGTCCGAAGCCTGACCTTCGTTTGTAAACGCTCAGAAGGACCCACGGGCGGGTACCAAGTTTAGGTATTGGTGATGTATACCGACCCCGGGGAGTCGCTCGTTGACCTCAAAACTGACTTCCGGTGACCGGAAATGAGCGAAATTGACCTAGTTACCATTGTTTATGGTTACAGAGCTGTTGGGATGTTGCGGGTTGTGAATAGCGACAAAGGTAATGATATTATCCGAACTGTCCTTTGCTTTAGTAACCGTCAATGTTTGGATATCAATGGCCAAGGCTTTATTTATCCCAACTTCTATTACCTCAAGGGGGTAATGCTGTTTCAATAAATTTCTTTTTAGCTCACCTAATCTGACAATCCGGAGATCTTCCTCTATCACAAAGGTGCATATCTTTCTAGCTAAAGAAAAGGGTATATTATTTTTTGTACGGCGTGGGTGACATGATTTATAAGAGAGATAGTATTTGGTATCTGTTTCTTTAGAATACATATCCGTTATAAAGAGTTCTCCCCTGCGTTTCACTAGAACGTCCAAGAATGCAATTTGCAGATCGTTCGTTTTAATTGTGAATTTAATATTCATTATTTGTTGCAAATCTGCAACATTGCCAAATACAGAATAGGTCGTCTCGGAATCGTTTCAACTGATTTTCTAAATATAATCTACAATCCGCGCCATATTCAATTCCTACAATTGAGTATAATTTTTCCTCAAGAAATCCCATTTTTAAATTACTTAATTGTGGTGCCGCCTTGGTACCATTACTATACCAAGAATCTATTTTTAATTTCTTTTATAGTCGAATTTTCGGAGATAATTCTGTTCGTTGTCCACCAGTTCGTTTATGTGATCTTAGATTAAGCCGTTTATTAATCCCATTGTTGTTTATCATGGTTGGAATCTATGGTCGTATACACCCGTTTGTCTTCAAGTATTTTAAGGACGGTTCTCTAATATATACATGTATATATTTCTGGGTGGCTGTGAAAATTTACGAGATTCAAGAAAAATGGAAATATGCCGGGTCAAAGTGTCTTGTCTGTGTGCTCTATATTGAATTATATTAAGCCCAGGAACCTGAAATTTTGGGAGGTACCTCTGCAGGATCCGGGAAAGAACATACAAATTTCAAGGAGGTCGCGTGACTTGAAGTGACCAAGGCAGTGGTGTTGGACCCTGCATTTCCTGCTTTTTAAGCTACGAGTCTGAATGTATGTCAAATCTGTGTCCGTTTGGCGGATTACGGTATAGCCCAGGAATATATGGTCCAACTCTTTAATACTGATGCCAGGAGCCTCGAATTTTAACACAACATGCCTAGATATATTAAGTAGTCACTGCTTATACAACAGGCATATATGGTCGGAAATCTTTAATATGGATACTAGGAGCCTCAAAATTTTACACAACCTTCCTAGATAAATATATACCTATATATAGTGAACCTGCACCCAAAAAAAAATGGGAGCAGTTTCCTGTGCCAAATTTGTCATCTTTGGTCGTTTTCACATTATGGGTTCATTCAACAGCAAATATATAAATGGCAAAATTCTTGATTTATAATGTCTGTTTGTTTTTTATTCCATCAAAAAACGTTTTCTTTTCCTGGATAAAATCCAACCCTAACTAAAGATATCTATGCACCCAACAGACTATCGATAGCACATACACCAGCTATTTAATGCATCTGCTGAAACGAACCGATTTGTACACCTAGAGACTACACCTTACTCCAGATATTTAATGGAGAGAACATTTTCCTCCGAATAAAGCAACCTCTTACTCCAGGGCTTTCCTCAATGAAATCCATCCCCCATTCAAGATAGTTAATGGCCCTGCTGCAAAGAGCGACTTTCCTCATGAAACACATACCTTACTCCAGATATTTAATGCTTCTGTTGAAAAGACCAACCTTTCTCAATGACACCACCCCTTACTCACAAGAACTGTAACAACTAAACCTTTAGTTCAAATATGAAGATTTGAACACAGATACGCAGCTGAAAATTTCAACAAACAGCTTAAAATCGAATACAAAATTCTTAAACTGGTTTCGTAACCTTGAACCAATATTGCCTTAAAAAACACAAATATCCAGACAGACGATTTTTAGCTAAACTAGAAATGCTTGAGCTTAATGTGACCCACTGTACCCCATCAGCAACCACGACAGAAAATCAAAATTGGCAGAGAGACAAGTGACAGTATTATGAAACAAAATATATCTGATGAAAGTCAATTACTATCTCCTGCACCTGAAATTTTAAGTTCGTAGGCTCTGGTAAAATCTGAAGTAGCCAAGCAGTTTAACCAGTCCACCAAAAATTTACTTTTGCGTCAGAAAGAGTGTTAATGACCGATAAATTTTTTATCAGTTTACAAGAATTTATTGAATTTAGAAGGACATATGGGGACTATAAAGGGGAATTCCCCAATGATATCCTAATTGAATTTTCCAAAAACAGTTAAAAAATTAAAAGCTTAGCTTACTTTGCCCCATGGCTTACTGTGCCCCTGTTGTAAATCCGTCGACTTTCTTGGTAGAAATCGTGGAATAAGCTTTATTTTGAAGGTAACAAAAAACCAATGTTGACATTTTTTTGAGCAGATCTTCATAGTATGGGATGCCATTATGTAAAGGGAAGCCATTAGGCGATAATATTCCAAATTATTTTTTATTTTCAACTTATTTATAATGTTATCGACATATCAACTGTGATTTGGCAATGTATTAATATTTATATTAGGGGTCATGACTATATTTCAGATTTTTTCCAACACTTCATGAGGATATTTCCCCGATGGCGGCCATTTTTGGCGGGAAAATCGGACGATATATACTCTTCAAAAAAAGTAGGGGATACATAATACAAAACTGCGGAAATGCACTGCTGTTTTTATTAGAGGTAACCAGTGTATGTTAATAACAGGCCAATTGCCTACACATGAACATGAACAGTTCATATGGCCGGCTTATCGGACGGCCCCATTTCACTCCCAAAGAGATACACCTACAAAAGTGAAAATGGACGTTTTTGATTTTGGTTTTAATAATGAGTAATTGCTCCACTAATCCTCAGCAAGTCGTCGTGGCATGCTCCTAATCAACCGTCAAATCACGATTTGGGGCAATCTGGCCCACCCCTCTTGCAGTGCCACGTCCAATTCTTGTAGTGTTGTCGGTTGACGTTGACGTCGACGAACACGTCTCCCGATCAAATTAAACATAACACACTAAAGCAAAGATACGCTAAACAGTAAATCTTATGCAAGAACCGATAGGAAAGCAAACATGGATAGATAAACCAGCACGCGGCAGTTTTCATCAACCCTTCCTTGAAGTGTCAAATTTGACAATGAACCCCTCCCACCTGTATGGCGCTATTGCGTGTCGCATGTGCAGCTCAGTGGTTCTGTTGTGGCGACAAGTTCTTCATCTGTGAACATACTCTCAAAGTATATCAAGTGTCCATGACTATTTATCATATCACAACCTGCATAGGTATTTGCATTTCAATATCCCCTAACTTTTTTTGAAGAGTATAATATGTTTTCGGGGGCACAGTTTCCGTTTCTGCTATTTACAACTATAAAATGTTCACATGGTCTCCTGTTTTGCAGATTTCCAACCGCTGGGTGCATGATGAACGTGTGTTGTCGGGGATGTCGAAATCCTCTCATGCGACGTCTGTTTGTAAGCACGTGAATGATTTCATCATTAATACCTTAGTGGTTTTAAAGTCAAATAAAACACTTGTTTTGTCCTTTTATTTTCACCAAAAAAGTGAGAAATGGGGTTTAACGTCCACTCGACACAAACTAGGTCATTTCGGGACTAACATAGGTTCAATTTTATTTCAATAATTCGCTTGCGCGTAGGGGTCTTTAGCACTGGGAGGAAACCGGAGGTTTGACAAATGACCCCCTTAGCTTGTCACGTACAACCGGGGAATCGAAACCACGCCATTTGACTCAATGACAGACCTTTTGGTGCAGCGCGCACACGCTAACCATTCGCCATCCCCATTTATATAGAAAGATTATCGTTTAAATCCATGCTGAAATTAACCTGACTGCATTTTACCGCAACAGGGTGGACCATTTTACCCAACTGTATGTACAAAATGGGCTACCAAACCTTTGTTTATAATTGTTGACCTGTTCAGAATAATATGAAAGTTTCGTACTAGTACACTAATCCACGATGTTTACCAACTAATGGGCTATCCGAATCCCTCAAAACATGAAACATTCGTCTCATTGGGAAGAGGTGAACATTGCCTAAACCTTTTAAAACCAAAGTTGTCCAGTTTTCCCCACCTTCCCCTATACATCACGCTTCAAAACAAATTATGTATAATAGCCGTATGTATTCATTTAATCCACCTTTAGTTTTGCGAAGACACAAATTATTTTATTCATGTTATGATAAGGGACCAACAAGATCTTGGAACATCAGACGTGTTCCAAGGGCCCGCGTGGGGTCAGGGGCCAATTGGCACCACTTGGAAAAAATATAACATCTATCCTCGTATACCCACTGAAAATATAAAGGTCTAAATTTCAGGAGAAATTGATCTACGAGTGGGAAAGGTGAATACAGCCAACTTCGTTTTGTCATATTATGTCACCCTTTCTCCGCCGCGATGGTCCAGGGTTACCCAGTGCTTCCCTGGTTATGTATCAACGAGCTCCCCATCAATATGCGTTAGACCATCGAACATTTAACTTCAAGAATGCAGAGTACCAAAGTTTAGTATATATTTATTGAGAGTATTTGATCAGGATGGGAAAGATCCAAATGGATCAACAGAATAGATTTCTAATTCAGTGGTTTAAAAGTGGCCGCCGTTATTAGTTTATAATTTAAATCTTTTATTAAACATATGGTTAGTAATTGTTAAACAGGTAGTCCCAGTTCTCAACCGATTATTGTAGGTTTTTATCCGGGTAACCCAGGTTTACTGCATTCACAAGCGTGACCTCCAACCTGAAGGGAACATAAGTATTCACATACGTCGTTTTCGGATTCAGGTATTTCAGATGTTTGAAGTTGTAATATCTTGTTGATACCTTCCGGCTTCAAAAATACACCTGGAAAAATAATTAAGAACATATCGCCTTTAACTATGTGGATAGGCCTACTCACTTTTAAACTCGATGCTAATACAATGAAACAAGTGATGATATCCCCCGTCTGAATCCCAAAATAAATAGATTACACGCAGTATTTGCAGAATTACCTTTCTATAAAGCATTACAAAGTTGTAACATTTAACCGCAATTAGTAGAGCAGATTTATTGTGGTCCAAAGTGTTACTGACGAACACATTTTAAAAGACCGCCGGAAGACGAGAGACAATACAATAATGAAGAGGCGCTGGTATGCATTGGCGGATCTAGTGGGTACTGAGTCAAAGCATTACACTGATCGCACAAGCGTTTGGTGCAGATACAAAATAAACCCCTCGCTTTCTCTGGCGTGATTTGAGAGAGAGACAGAGAAATGGGGTTTAACGTTCACTCGACACAAACTAGGTCATTTCGGGAAAATCCACGAGGTTGGACAGGCGACCCTACTCCTTGTCACGTACAACCGGGTAATCGAAACCACACCAGTTGACTAAATGACAGCCTTACCATACAACTAGCACGCGCTAATCATTCGTCCCCCGCGTGATTTATGTCTCTATCCGTTTATTTACGAAAATGTCAACACAATTTGATCCTAATCCCTCCATTTTACAAAATGCAACCGTTTCCTAAAACTATGATCAACTTGGATTGTGACACGTCTGTTAGAAAACCACCAAATTTGCTGACCATCCTCATATAAGGGTGATTTGACACGGATGGGCCTAATACCGGTCGGCATAAAAAGTTCCCACTGATTAGCACTAAATCGCCACAAAGAAAATTATAGATCGACATGGCTATTAAGTCTAATAAAATTAGGCAATAATTTTACCACATATATGTCCACATCTCTTATAAAATAATTCTGACTTTATATAACCTTTCTGGCAGACAGTTTCGCAGTCTAAGGGTAAATCGGCCTCGTGTGTTGCAAAATTGGTTAAAAGGAAATACGCAATCACAGCAACCATCTTCATCATAGTAATCCAGTTTTACAAATTCAGCCTGAAATTAAACTTATAATATGTATCACTGCACGACCCTAAGTCCAAATCAAATAGTCAGTCGAATAAACCGGTCGATGGCTTATTAAAATTTTGGAATCGTTTGTAATCAGTATAAGTTAAAGAAAAAACGCACTAATTCCAATATCTTTTATCATTGTTTTTGTTTATTTTTTACGTCCCCTCATGTTCAGATTTGATTGTTCAAATTAAAACTTTAAGGTGTTATTGCCACGGCGGCTTAATAAAGTCATGCTTTACTTTTTCCCTCATCCCCATATGCCCCCATCTTTTAAGTGCACGCCAATGTGTACACGGGACCTCGGTTTTTCGTCCCATCCGAACGACTAGACATCTGTCCTTGTCCACCTCCAAAAGAATATAGAGTCCCTATATATGATATGTTGGGTTAGGGGGGCATATGGGGATGAGGTATTTGACATTATCATGTGGCCTCGTCCAGTCGATAAAATCAGTCAGTTAGTTCAGTCGATAACATCAGTCAGTTAGTTCATGCTCGTCCCATCCGAACGACTAGACAGCTGTCCTTGTCCGCCTCGAAAAAAATAGAGTCAATATATATGATATGAACATGGAAAGGGGATGCGATGGGGCGGGGGGGGGGGGCGTGTCGGGATGAGGTATTTGACATTTTCATGTGGCCTCGTCCAGTCGATAAAATCAGTCAGTTAGTTCAGTCGAATAATCCAGTCGAATAATTCAGTCGAAAAGTTCAGTCGAATACTTCCGTCGAATAGTTCAGTCGAATAATTCAGTCGAATAAACAAGTCGCTCAATATTAAGCAGGGGTGGCAGTGGGCTAAGATAATATAGTAGCAAATCATGCTCGTAGCCATAGCTGAAGGAGCCGGGGCATGGGGTAGGGACCGGGGGGCTTCCCAACTAATTTCAAGAAATGAAAAGAAATGAAATGGGGTTTTAACGTCCTATACTGTTCTGCTTGGAACTGGGCTAATGAAGACGGGCATACGCCATACACTGTGCGATGAGGGAAATTTTGCCCGGACAGCGGCACTACGGCATACTCTTATATCGAATTCCATCTGTCAAGGGATCTTTTACGTCCACGCCAATGTATACACGGGACCTCGGTTTTTCGTCCCATCCGAAAGACTAGACAGCTGTCCTTGTCCGCCTCGAAAAGAATAGAGTCCCTATAAATGATATGAACGAAGAAAGGGGATGGGGTGGGACGGGGGGGGGGGGGTGAGGTATTTGACATTTTCATGTTGCCTCGTCCAGTCGATAAAATCAGCCAGTTAGTTCAGTCGAATAATCCAGTCGAATAAACCAGTCGAGAAGTTCAGTCGAATACTTCAGTCGAATAGTTCAGTCGAATAAACAAGTCGCTCAATATTAAGCAGCGGTGGCAGCGGGCTAAGATAATTAGTAGCAAATCATGCTCGTAGCTATAGCTGAAGGAGCCGGGGGCATGGGGTAGGGACCGGGGGGCTTCCCAACTAGTTTCAAGAAATGAAAAGAAATGAAATGGGGTTTTAACGTCCTACTGTTCTGCTTGGAACTGGGCTAATGAAGACGGGCATTCGCCATACACTGTGGGATGAGGGAAATTTTGCCCGGACAGCGGCACTACGGCATACTCTTATATCGAATTCCATCTGTCAAGGGATCTTTTACGTCCACGCCAATGTATACACGGGACCTCGGTTTTTCGTCCCATCCGAAAGACTAGACAGCTGTCCTTGTCCGCCTCGAAAAGAATAGAGTCCCTATATATGATATGAACGAAGAAAGGGGATGGGGTGGAGCGGGGGTGGGGGGTGAGGTATTTGACATTTTCATGTGGCCTCATCCAGTCGATAAAATCAGACAGTTAGTTCAGTCGAATAATCCAGTCGAATAAACCAGTCGAATACTTCAGTCGAATAGTTCAGTCGAATAAACAAGTCGCTCAATATTAAGCAGCGGTGGCAGCGGGCTAAGATAATTAGTAGCAAATCATGCTCGTAGCCATAGCTGAAGGAGCCGGGGGCATGAGGTAGGGGCCGGGGGGCTTCCCAACTAGTTTCAAGAAATTAAAAGAAATGAAATGGGGTATTAACGTCCTACTGTTCTGCTTGGAACTGGGCTAATGAAGACGGGCATACGCCATACACTGTGCTATGAGGGAAATTTTGCCCGGACAGCGGCACTACGGCCTACTCTCATATCGAATTCCATCTGTCAAAGGATCGTTTACGTCCACGCGAATGTGTACACGGGACCTCGGTTTTTCATCCCATCCGAACGACTAGACAGCTGTCCTTGTCCGCCTCGAAAAGAATAGAATCCCTATATATGATATGAACGAAGAAAGGGGATGGGGTGGGGCGGGGATGAGGTATTTGACATTTTCATGTGGCCTCGTCCAGTCGATAAAATCAGTCAGTTAGTTCAGTCGAATAATCCAGTCGAATAAACCAGTCGAATAATTCTGTCGAAAAGTTCAGTCGAATAGTTCAGTCGAATAAACAAGTCGCTCAATATTAAGCAGCGGTGGCAGCGGGCTAAGATAATATAGTAGCAAATCATGCTCGTAGCCATAGCTGAAGGAGCCAGGGGGCATGGGGTAGGGACCGGGGGGCTTCCCAACTAGTTTCAAGAAATGAAATGTGGTTTTAACGTCCTACTGTTCTGCTTTGAACTGGGCTAATGAAGACGGGCATATGGCGTATGCCCGTCTTCATTAGCCCAGTTCCAAGCAGAACAGTAGGACGTTAATACCCCATTTCATTTCTTTTAATTTCTTGAAACTAGTTGGGAAGCCCCCCGGCCCCTACCTCATGCCCCCGGCTCCTTCAGCTATGGCTACGAGCATGATTTGCTACTAATTATCTTAGCCCGCTGCCACCGCTGCTTAATATTGAGCGACTTGTTTATTCGACTGAACTATTCGACTGAAGTATTCGACTGGTTTATTCGACTGGATTATTCGACTGAACTAACTGTCTGATTTTATCGACTGGATGAGGCCACATGAAAATGTCAAATACCTCACCCCCCACCCCCGCTCCACCCCATCCCCTTTCTTCGTTCATATCATATATAGGGACTCTATTCTTTTCGAGGCGGACAAGGACAGCTGTCTAGTCTTTCGGATGGGACGAAAAACCGAGGTCCCGTGTATACATTGGCGTGGACTTAAAAGATCCCTTGACAGATGGAATTCGATATAAGAGTATGCCGTAGTGCCGCTGTCCGGGCAAAATTTCCCTCATCGCACAGTGTATGGCGTATGCCCGTCTTCATTAGCCCAGTTCCAAGCAGAACAGTAGGACGTTAAAACCCCATTTCATTTCTTGAAACTAGTTGGGAAGCCCCCCGGTCCCTACCCTATGCCCCCGGCTCCTTCAAATATGGCTACGAGCATGATTTGCTACTATATTATCTTAGCCCGCTGCCACCGCTGCTTAATATTGAGCGACTTGTTTACTCGACTGAATTATTCGACTGAACTTTTCGACTGAATTATGCGACTTGTTTATTCGACTGGATTATTCGACTGAACTAACTGACTGATTTTATCGACTGGACGAGGCCACATGAAAATGTCAAATACCTCACCTTCCCCCCCCCCCCCCCGGCCCCATCGCATCCCCTTTCTATGGCGTAGGCCCGTCTTCATTAGCAAATCATGCTCGTAGTCATAACTGAAGGATCAGGGGGCATTGGGTAGGGGCCGGGAGGCTTCCCAACTAGTTTCAAGTCTTAAGTGATACATGTACTTTAGATACTAGTATTTTCGCTCCCACGCACAGGGCCCCTCCCATTCCACCAACACCCCGTTTCTATGGTCATATATAGGGACTATTCTTTTCGAGGTGAGGGCCGACAATATTAGTATTTACTTAAGTACAATTATCTCCTGCGACGGGTGAGGACCAAACCCCGCCCAAGCCCTCGGCTCCTACAGCTATGGCAACGAACATTGAGCTATTCAATATTATCTTGGTTCGCTGTTGGGCTGTTTTTCCGACTGGTTTCATCGACTGAAGTATTTGACTGATTTTATCGACTGAGATATGTGTGGGATTTTATCGTCTGGACGAGGCCACGTTAAAATGTCAGATTTATGTAAGATGAATCATTACTTGGAAAGACCTAGGAAAACTATATACTACATGTAATTGGGGATCCGATTTATAGGAAGTTATAAGTTGTTTAATTGTTGCTGTTATGTAGGCACTATTTTCTCCTGAAATAAAGTGTTGAAGATCCAGTCCAAGAATCTGTATTCATTTCTGATCCTAAGAGAACACACGTCGAAGAGCTACATTCCCTGCTAGTCAAATTGTACATAATATATTGAAGAAGAAGGCATGGATATCAACTTTATTCTTCCTTCAGCAGCAGTAGCAGCAATAAGAAATCTTGATCAACTATCAGTGTCTTGGAGTCTCAAACAGGGGTTTAAATGGGCTTTAAAAGGGACTTCTCAGAAAATTAATTACCCAGTCCGGAAAAAAAATATCGTTCTTTTGTACAAATACAAAGGGATAGACAGCGACAGCTGGAATTTTTTGCAAAGAAGGGTGCCCAAAAAGTACAGGTTTCTGTGACCTCCAGTAAAAAGGATGCGGGTGTTCAAAATGTTCTGGATACTAACGATGTATCTTTTTTTTAATAACCTTGTGTTAATGGTGTCATCCTGCCAATTGCCATGATAAAGGTTGCAGCCATGCGAGATGTTTCAAGTTTTAGTGCCAAATGCACCAGCCGTCAAGACTCAAGATCACAGATTTAGACATGTTAGGCCTTACAAGAGGAATCCTTTGTACAGGAATAGAAATTATTATCGTGAAAATAGTTATAGGTTATGTTATTTTGAATAATGGAAAAATAAGGATTTTGATTGTATTAATGATTAAAACATGGGGTCATGTTTTTGTTTGAAATAATTTTAAGGTGGATACACATGACTAATGTATAGGTCATATGTTATTTTATTATTGTTTTATTCTATTTTTAATTTCAAATCTATATTTTAACATTCATTAATGCTTGGTTAGTCATTAGAAGCAGACAACAATTAATTTGTCACTCCATATAAATTATGACAGGCTGGCAACTAGAGTGTTTGATCTGTTCAGTTTCTTTAACTATTGTTTTAAATGGCTTAAGACTTAATCCTTCAATAATTATATGCTTATTTCAACACTTTCATAGTAACTAATTTATATAAAAAGACAAGTGTATGTAGGATGAATTATACAGTAGTTGGAGAGACCAACTTAGTTGCAGGACTGATTTATAGGAAGTTATAAGTTATAAGTTGTTTACTTGTTGCTGTTATTTATTTGCTCCTGAAATAAAGTGTTGAAGATCTATTCAAAGAATCTGTAGTCATTTCCAATACTTAGAGAACACACTCCACGCGATACATTCCCTGAAAGTCGAACCATGTTATGAGCATGAAAGGGCTACTTAATAATATGAAATGAAATGGAGTTTAACGTCCTACTGTTGGGCTAATGAAGACGGGCATACGCCATACAGTGTGCACTACAGCCTACTCTTATATCGAATTCCACCTGTCAAGGAATCTTTTACGTTTATTCCAATGTGTACACAGGACCTCGTTTTGTCATCCCATCCGAATGACTACACAGCTAACCTTGTCAGGCCCTCTGTCCTGCATCACTGACAAAGGGGAATCACACCGGACAATCTGGATGAACTCTTTGGGGCAATGCAGGGATAGAACACCTACATGTAACCTCCAGACTAGCGAGCCAGCGTCTTACCCACTTAATCACTCCCGCTACATAATGAAGTGAAATGGGGTTTAACATCCTTCTGTTGTGCACCGACAAGGCTAATGAAGATGGGCATATGCCATACAGTGTGCTACAAGGGAAATTTTGCCCCGACAGTAGCGCTACAGCCTACTCTTATATATTGAATTCCAACTGCCAAGGGATCTTTTACATGCACGCCAATGTGTACATGGGACCTTGGTTTTTCATGCCACCCGAAAGACTAGACAGCTGTAGTTTTTGTCACACCCTCCGTCCTGCCCTACGGACAAGGGGAAACCACCTGGATAAAATCCTGAGGAACTGTCTCCGCCAATACCGAGAACGAACCCGCGACCTCCAGGCTAGCAAACCAGCGCTTTACTCACTTAGCCACTGTTGTTCCAGGCTACTTATTGATCTTGGTTCACTTGGTTAGTCATTAGAAGCAGACAGCAATTAATTTGTCAGTCGATTTAAATAACTAAAGTGGGTGGTCTGTTAAGTTTCTCTTACTATTGTTTAAATGACTTAATCCTTCAATAATTATATGTTTATGTCAATACTTTCATAGTAACTAATTTATATAAAAAGAAAAATGTATGTAAGATGAATTATAGTTGGAGAGACCAGCTGAGGGAACCTATATACCAGTTGGAGGACCAATTTATAGGAAGTTATAAGTTGTTTACTTGTTGCTGTTATTTATTTGCTCTTGAAATAAAGTGTTGAAGATCTATTCGAAAAATCTGTATTCATTTCCGATACTTAGAGAACACTCTCGACCAGATACATTCCCTGAAAGTGGAACCGTGTTATGAGCATGAAAGGGCTACTCAATGAAATAAAATGGGCTTTAACGTCCTACTGTTGTGCACCAACTGAGCTAATAAAGTCAGGCATATGCCATACAGGGGATCTTTTACATGCATGCCAATGTGTACATGGGACCTTGGTTTTTCATCCCATCCAAACGACTGCCCCACTGACAGGGGGAAACCACCCGGAAAATCCTGAGGAATTTTTTCGGCCAATACCAGGAACAAACCTCCAGGCTAGCGAGCCAGTGTCTTACTCACTTAGCCACCGTGGCTCCAGGCTACTTATTGTTATCTTAGTTCACTCCAATTAGTGATTCATAAAGTATGGTCCTCCACCATCAAGTCAAGCGACTGCTTTTTTTCGACTGAAATATACACTGAAATATTCGACTTGACGAGGTCACAAAAAAACCCTGACTCGTCCAATACCCCCAGCCCCTGACTACAGGCCTATGTAGGATTCTATTCACTTAGATGACGGGCCAAAAACATTACTCTCCGTTTAGTACATGTATCAACTAAATACCTAGATCATAAGACTTTTGCCCGAAAAATCTGACTTTAAAGTAGTTGGGAGGGGCGGGGGGTGAAGCCCCTGGATACGACCATGATTGGGCTATTCTATATTACCTTAGCTCACTGCCACCGGTACTTAATATTGAGCGACTGGTTTTATCGACTGGGATATTTGACTGTTTTTTCGCCAGGATTATTCAACTGGTTTTATTGACTAGATTATTTGACTGTTTTTTTTCAACTGGATTATTTGACTGGTTTTGTTGACTGAATTATTCGACTGGTTCTGTCAACTGAATTATTTGACTGATTTTATTGTCGAAAAAAGTCAAATATCCCAGTCAATAAAACTATTTTCTTGTGGCCTCATCCAGACGATAAAGCCAGTCAAATATCTCAGTCAATAAAACGAGTCAAATAATTCAGTCGATAAAACCAGTCCGATAAAATAAGTCGAATATCTCAGTCGATAAAACAAGTCAAATACCTCAGTCGATAAAACCATGGACCTTATAATACCATGATAAAACCAGTCGAATATCACAGTCAATAAAACAAGTCGAATATCTCAGTCAATAAAACTAGACGAATATCACTGGGTCTTCATACAAGATCAAGTTGACAAAATGTGCTTTTGACAGTTATATGATGAGAAGTTAAAAACAGCCGTTCAATAATAAGCAGGAATTGCAGTGAACTAAGATAATACCGAGTAGTTCAGTCATACCCATGCCATAGCTGTAAAAGAGCCGGGGGCTTGCACCTCCCTCCCCTGCCAAATAGTTTCAAGTTCAATTTATGGGGCAAAAGTAGTCTGATAATTAGGTATTTAGGGCCGGGGATAGCCGAAAAAACAGTCAAATAACCCGGTCGAAAAAAAAATCAAGCAGATAATTCAGTCGAATAATCCAGTCGAATAATCCAGTCGCTCAATATGACGAGGAAAAACGTAAAGCTTGACTTTATTAAGCAGTGGTGGCAGTAACTAAGATAACAACATGTAGCCTACTCCTCTATAAATCCCTCCACACGGTTGTTTTTATTCCGAAGCGACTAGATACTATGATGTCATCAGTTTTATGCATCGGACACAGACTTAATTCAAGTTGTTTACATTAGTACGGCCATTGTTTTCAGTTGATGACGTCAGTCGTTGACCCTTAACCCTAGATGACGACCTTACTCGCAAAGAGAGGTCAACACGTTGTTTTGGGGATTGCTATTGGAAGGAAAATCTCAATAAAGTTGTGACTTCAACTGTCAGATTTGAACTTGGGGGAAAATAATCAAAATAGACAAAAAACGATGCAATCATATTTGAGTTAGTGCGTTTTTTATTTCAGTCAAACAAACTATTCCCAAATTTTAGCCCAACCATCGACCGAGTTTGTTGACTGGAAATTCTAGTGGTACTTAGGGGTAATTGAATTACCGTTACTCGGATATATATGTGCTAATCCTACTATGTTTGTCGTTTTGATACATTTCTATCATGTCTACTGCTCTTCAGAACATAAAATGATTTCCACTGTAAGTAATAACTGAAGTTATGAAAAAATGATTAAAGGGGCAATCCCAGATTTCATTGATAAAAAGGCATCAAGATTTATGTAAAATGTAAGGAAAATCGCCTTAATTGGTTTACGAAACTGGTATAAAGAAATTTTATGTGAAAGTAATGTAAATAAGTGGCCAAGCGGCTAGCTTACAAACATGGATATCCAGCCATTATTTCAACAGTCAGTTTGGTCCCCTAATAGAAAACGGTGTTTTGTTTCTTCACACACCGTTTCACTTATAGTTGCACTGGACTATTCATTAAATTATTCAAGTTTCTAGTAGTCTTTCGGAGCCACGGTTCGATCTCGGTGTTGGGGGAGAAAGTTACCCGAGATATTTTAGCATTGTTTCCCCATGTCAGTTGTCTAGCAATAGGGTCTGGCAAGGAAAAGCGTCTTGTCATTCGGGTAGGAGAATAATAACCGAGGTCCCGTGTAGGCTATACCGTTGGTGTGCAAGAAAAGGGGCCCTTGAAAGTTAGAATTCGATGAAGATTATATAGACAGAAACATCGATATCCGAGCATTAGCTCTGTATATAATTAACTATATAACAGGTTTACTGATATGTCTGGGGCATATCCTTTAATAATTAAGAAATCGACAGACGTTTCTTTCGGGACACAAAAAAAAATTTCATTTCTTGAGGTGTCAATGATATATTATAATACCTGAATATGTTTCAAGTGCATTTGTTACGTGAGACTCGAGTACGGTGGCCGAGAGCTGCCACGCGTAAAATAAAGAACAAAATTCAAATTTAAAAAGAAGTTATATCGAAAGAAAAGAAACAGCATAAAATGAAATCCAATATAGCATAAAAATGAAATTAAATATATATATATATATTATATATTATATATATATATATTATTAAAATTTTGAGAAAAAAATACGGTGGCCGAAAGCTGCCACGCGTAAAATTAAGAACAAAATTCAAATTTATATATATTTAAATAAAAGTTTGAGAAAAAATTAAAATGAATTGAAAAGAGATTTTGCTCTCGAAATTTTTTCCACCTTTATGTAGCCGAATGCAATCTCTACGAAGCATGAAAAATCACATTTCATGTCATCCTTGCGAATCACGTTTAATATCCCAACCAATCACGGATTCGTACAATCTCGGCTCCAGAGATAAGTTTACCCCTTGTTTATCTCTGGGTAAACTCGCCGGGCCGGTCATACGTCGACAATGCCACGTGCTGTATCCTTCCGTTGGTCACTTCACAAAGATACAAAATGGCTACCCAAACTCGCGTTTCTTTAGAAATTTCGAATGAACTTTTGATGTCAAGATGTGAAAAATGTTCCAAGGATCATAAGTATGTAACTCATGCAACGAACCGATGCCTAATTGTCGAGAAATCGGCAGCATTTCATTCTAACAAATCCTGCCAATCAGGATCCACTGGGGCCCGGGGGCGGAGCTTTGGAACCGATTTCACGTTGATTAATGGCCGGCGAGTTTTACCAGACATAAATGAAAGTTATCTCTGGGACCGGGATTGGGATTCGTATTGACTACATTTGAAGCTATATGACAAGTAAGCCTTTACAATATTCGTCGGTCTTTTTATATCTCAGTTCATCCATACATATCTGTAAAATCTGTTCGATTTTAGGCAAAACCTATTAACTACCTGTGGTCGGAACAGCGAATCGTTGGACTATAATATACACCCTTTATAATCCTGACAAGCATTTTTTGATTGTCCGGTTTTGGGGGAGAGTTTCTTCTCGCTATTTGCCTCACATTGTCCTAGTATAACAAGGAGGCAAGTCTCTAACTCAATATCACACACAGTCTTCGACATTTCAAAAACGACCTATTGCCTTTATTGGTTAATTTAAATCATCATTGGTGATGTTATCTTACCGTGAAAAGTTGGACTTCTGGGGCCTGTTTCACGAAATTCTAACTAAAGATAAAATCCAGATTTTAGTAGATACTTCAATTTTGATTGGCTAAGCACTAAAATCAATCTAATATTATCCAATCAAATTACTAAAATTTGGATTTTATCTTAGTTAAAATTTCGTGAAACAGGCCCCTGATACAGGGCCGGTGGACGAAGGAAGCAATTCTTTATTGGGGGGGGGGGGGGTCCATCCTAGGACTTTAGGTAATGGCCCAAGGGCCTAGATCGTCAGACACTTTCTGAGCGATTTCCGGCAAATAAAATTTCTCAGCAAATGAAGTGAAATTTTATTCCTTTTCTAAATCTCTTACCAAGTAAACCCAGTCGATGTTGGTTTCCTGCGATACTGAACTTGACAAATATATGCATAATAATGCCAAGGTTGTGGACACTCTAGAGGTCACAATTTTCATACGATTTCGATGACACTGTAAATGTATGTTTATAACCGGAAGATCTCGGTTTGTTTCGATATTGGCGCATAAAGGATCGTCACTTCCTATATATACATTTTTAGCTTGTGAACACTTTAGAGCTCACAGTTTACGGTTGAGTGCAAATTTCGTGAAAATCAGACCGAAACTGCCGGACAAAATCTCCCTTAAAAGCATGTAATACCCAGGTTGTGGACCACCCAGAGGTTCGAATTTTCATCCAATCTGATATATCCCAAAGGTCTGGTTCCCTTTCCATACTGGCGCGTATTGGACCGTAACTGTCTGGATTATGACCACTGATTGTACGAAATATCACGTTTTTAGCTTGTGGACCCGCTAGAGGTCACCATTTTTATCGTATTTTCAAACCCGTTCAAATATATCACCGTTACATAATAATTATGGTCGAGCCCGAATTTCGTGAAAATCCGACCGAAACTTTCAGTCAAATGGCCGCTCCCCAGACCATCTAGAGGTCACAATTTTTATTCGATTTAGATGAAACTAAAGCTAGTATCACTAGTTCTTGGATGGTTCAATTTTGGTGCGCATTGGCCCCCTGCCTTTTATAAAAAATGAGAAATATGAATAAAGTTTGTGGACCTTCCAGAGGCGACAACTTTTGTCCGATTCATGAGTAACTCAATATCATCCAAAGTCTTCGACACTGAAAACACGAATTATTTGTCAATTTAAAACAACATTGATGTTGACGTTGTATCTTACCGGGAAAAGATGGGCTTCTGATATCAAATATTTAAGACAAAATAAATATTACTAATGATACACGAATCGTGTACCATAATGCGTTTCAGCGCCATTTGTAACAAGGGGCTTGAAGAACGAGGCTAGACATATTCCACAAGTCATGACACACGCTGACCTCATATTCTTATCTGGAGAGCATGCGCAATAAATACTACTGGTGTAGACTGGAATAACGAGACGCTAGAGATTGCCATTCGATTGAGACTTCTGGCGTAATTTTGCCGAACATAACTGAATTGATATTAGAGTAAAAACGGAAACGATTGAATGTAAGAATATGTTAAGGATCAAAAGATCGTGAATGAAAGGATGAGCCTTATTGATCTTACCTCTTCAGCATACATTTCTTGCAAAATGTGGGCGTACGTATCTTGCATGGCAACCGCTTATTTCAACTGGTCATAACTGATAGCAGTGAATGTGAATTATGTGTATGATAAAGCACGAGACAAGTTATGCTGGGGAAAGAAAGACTGAAGAAAATAACCCGAGAGAAAGAAAAACCGAGGCCGGTAGGCCGAGGTTTTTCGTCGAGGGTTTTTTCTGAAGTCTTTCTTCCCCAGCATAACCGAAGTCGAGGACTTTATCTTGCTTATAAACCGTCTATTTTTAGGCCTACATGTACGCAAGATGAGAATATCCCAGAATTCCCACAAGAAAAACCTTATATCATGTTTTCTTATGGAAAAAAAACCTACCCCGGAAGAATAACTCGTTACAGGTTTAAAGAAAAACTTTCAGAAGAATACACCAAATTTCCCTGTAGGCCTATTTCCAAAACCTCCCCCGACTTCTTTCAGATCGCAAGTTATTCCGGGCATAATATACCCCAAAGATCAGAGAGATTTACCGTTACAGGTTTATAATTGATGGATAAAGCTGTGGACACACTAGCCGAATCAATCGGCGTCGAAATTCGCCTAGTGTGTCCACTGTCATTCGGCCGAATGATTCGCCCGAATCAAACAGGTTTGATATATTCGGGCGAATTATATTCGCCTAGTGTGTCCGCTTCGCCGAAGCATTCGGCCGAATATAGAATTCATTAGCCAATCACCACTCATATCGAGAAGTCACGTGATAGATTGAAGACATAGACGCCGCCATGTTTAATCATGTGACGTGAAAGGTGACGCAATCGGCAGGTTGAATCGGGCGAAGCATTCGGCCGAATAAAATTCGGCGCCGAATGATTCGGCCAAACGATTCGGCTAATGTGTCCACTGCTTAAGGGACACAAGAAAAGAGAGTGAGAAAAACTAGATCCCTTCGTTTTTTTAATTACCTTATCTGTCATAGATATAATGGGGTTGAATTAAAGATCGACTATATTCAGAATATAAATGAATATAAATGCCATATAAATGAATAATGGCAGATTCAGTCTGATTATTTATTTTATTTTGTATAACCTGTACAGGATTAGTAGAGTGTGAATTTAAAAGTCATGTATGGTTGGTGGTCTGATCATAAGATTGTTATGACAAAGAGCTTACGGTATATACTGAGACGCAATAAAAATGCACTACTGATTTGATTGGAATAAAATTTGATTTACCAACACAAAAAAATCCATTTCCACTCTGGTTGCAATGCTGCTTCCAGTGATTCTGGTACTCATAACAAATTGAATTAACGCAATGGCACGTTCTTGGTGTTCAGAACTGTAGGCGTTGTACTGACCCATGCCTTTTAAAAATATAATTTTATGTCCCTTATCTGCCCCATAAAATTGTGATTTTCAACATTCCCATTCGGACGAATACAAATTTTTTTTGTTGGAGAGAATTCATTTGTAGTGTGATTACGCATTTTTGAAAACATCATTCTCACGTGTTATCATCATGATTGTATCAAACAAGATTTACCATCATCAATCATCAAAGCGGTGCGTTTTCATATTTACAAGGACAGCAAATTAAGTGAAGAGAGTAGGCTATAAAGTAAGCAAGACATTCCTTGAAAACTAATACAAAATTTGTACAACCCCTAAATTGAAAGCTAAAGCATTTACATCTCAGCGACAGCTCGGCCAATTTGTGTTAATTTATACATATAACCTGAACAACCCCAATTAGAGTTAAATTCCATCATATTGGAAATTATTTATTACCAACCATTGATGACCTCAAAAATAATTACCATTTTAAACCATTTGGAGTTTGGATATATATCACTGTTACGCCATAACAACCACTGGGTTCAAATTTCGTGAAAATCAAACCGAAACTCTCCGACAAAATTACCACTCCTCGTACGCAAATAGTGTAACAGTATGTAATACCAAGGTTGTGGACCCTCCCTAGAGGTCACAATATTTACCTGATTTTGACGAAACTTAAAATATAAGATCAAATAAAACCTATTAAATACATTTCATGCTTATATGTAACGCATAACTTTGCCAAACTTTATTTCAGAGAAAGCCAATTTAAAAAGGAATTGTATCATATATTTAAGTTTAATTTTTAATAAAGAATGGGTATATCATAAATAAGTTAATTCGATGTTTTTGTGGCATGTACTATATTAGATGAGATCGAAAGAGCATTTTAGATTAGGGGTTACAGAACAACAAGTAAGGTGGAATTAAAAAGACGAACGGAACTGTTCTTCAGACTGAATGACGACGCCAGTCTTAAAATTTTACTGAGTTCGTGCTGCCATACTTTCTAGGCAGAAATAGCTCTTTGGAATTAATGTCTTCGTTAGAAATTTTGGCATTTACCTGTGACAGATCCCGGTTTCATTTGAAACAATTTGAATTTTTTTTAAAATTAATTTTCGTGTGACAGCTGCCTCGGCCACCATACTCGTGTACATTTATTATACATTTATTTTAAATTGAGAACTCTTTGTTATAAAAGTTTTATTCTTGAACACACTTATCTCTTTATTTATGGTCTTATTGTATACACAAGATCTATATAACAAACTAATTTTGACAAGTGACAAAGGTATTTTTATCCTCGTGTTCTAAATTTAAACAGTGGCGCGGGAACCCGGTCGGCTGGGTTGGAGTTCGCCGATCAGTTTTTACAGGTATATTTTTTCCAGTCTACATTTGTCAAGCTATCTATTTGACGTTTGTACTCGTCTCGTTTATCAATGCCCACTGATCAGCAGTGAATATTCGCTAGGCCACTACAATCACCGAGAGGAATGACATCGGTGCGGGTTAATTTGTTCTCAATATTAACTCTTTTCCCTCTATAAATAATATCTTAGAACATTTTTTTTTGAAGTACATGTATTAGAAAAATAAATAAAGGTGTTTGAAGTATATCTGGATACAAAATATTTCCTATTTAGCGGAAATGGGTATATAAAGTGAGTAAAAGGCGCCATTCTGCCACCTAGTTGACGCACGCGCCATCCAGCCAATGATCGACGCCTTGTGATGTGATTAGGATGCATTTGAAATTTCTAAAGGTCGAGAGGGGGGGGGGGGCTAAATCTATTTGTTAAGGCCAGCTCAATTTTTGTCATGGTCGCGGAAATGTAAATAAGGTTAGGGCACGTGATTGTTGGCAAGATTGTAGGTTAGGGTAAGCATTGGGCCTAGGTCCAGGGTTAGGTTTAAGAATTTGTGGGAGAGGTTAAGTCTCCAAGCACTGACCTAGGATGGTGAAAATTTGGTTCGTGATATTTCCTAGTTTTATTAAAAATACATGCAATACATTATATTAATATATATAGTTGGTTTCGCTGGGGTTTTTTTGGTGTTGGTGGCGCTGATGGTCTTCCTTCTGTGTCGCTTGTGGTATTCTGTGAAGATAAAAGAATAAATTTGACGCCCTTGGGTGAGGGCCACATTAGTGTGTTTCCTACTTAGGATTGGATTTTCTAAAAATGGTTTTTTTTTCACTTTCCCGGGGTTAGGGCTAGGGATTCTTATAACTAGTTAAGTTTATTTACTAGGGGTTGGGACTAGAGGTTGACAAATTCTTTGCTTTGGCTTTGGGTGAGGACTAGTGTTATTTAGTCTAATTTACTGTGCACTAGGATGTCGTTCAGATTTTTTTTTAGAATATGCAATTATAAGTTTCTGTGTGAAGATTTTCGGGTGATTTTCTTGGAGATCAATATAGCGTTTTCTGATGATTTTGGGTGCACCTGCTGCTTTTGCGCTAAATGGACTACAAAAGGGGCTATTGAGCTAGCCGTATGAATATTCAAACCTAGGGGCTGTTGTTTTCAATTTGTCAATCCAAAATTTTTCTCTTGTTAGCCTAAACGTTTTAATTTCTTCTGTAGTTTCAAAGTCGCTCTTGGTCTTTTCTATTGGCGTGACAATGAGATTAGAAATGTCATGATTTGGTTGGTTGAAGTGAAATGAGACCGGTTTGTCTTTTTTGGTGACTATGTCTGACCGGTGACTGTTAATTCTTTCCTGAAGTGCATTTTGAGTCTCCCGTCCGTATTTTTTGTCACATTGTCTACGTGTAATTAGGTAAATTATGTTTGAACTACTGCATGAAAGTTGGTCTAAAATTGGGAATTGTGTGCAGATGCTTCGAAATGGTCGGATATGTTTATGATTTTGCATGTTTGACATCTTGGGTGGCCACAAGTTTTGGTTTTAACTCCTGGTTGCATATTATTTGTTTCCTTGGCGACAAGTTCAGCTAGAGTGCTGTTTTTTATACATCGGAGATAGCGTTTGAAGTATTCTCTTTCTCTTAGTTTGCATACCAGCGTACATGCTGACTCAAAGTCGGTCTTCTGAGTGCATATCCTATGAAAACGGAGAATCTGAGAATTTATGATAGCAGAGAAGGTATGTTTTGTGTGGAAGGAGCTTTTAAACAATAATTGATGTGTATCGGTTTCTTTAAAAAACACTTTAGTTTACAACTGGCCTGTGTTTATGGTGATGCTACTTTTAAAAACGGCAGTGTCAAGGAAATATATGCTGTTATAGGTTATAGAGATGTCGTTGTAGGCAGTCAGATTTTGCGGATAGATAATCATATTATTTTGCTGTTATGTATTCTTTGTCTTGCAATTCATGTAAGATGTTGTTTATTAAGGTTGCGGTGTCCTTAAAGATGGGTTTGTCTAATTTAGTGTAATGTTTATGATTATTTAATTGTTTTTCTGCCTCAGAGGTATAGTCTGTGCGATTCATTATGACACAACACGAGCCTTTGTCGTGTTTCTTAATTATGTTTTTGTCTTTTTTGAGGGTGTTTAATGCTGTTTTTGTTGCTCATTTGAGATTTGGTTTTTGTGATTGTAGTCGAAGGAATGATATTTCTGTGTTCATTTCGTCGAAAGTTTTTTTTTAGGATGGCTGGTGATAATGACTTTTTAGATGGTTTCCATGTGGATTTTTCTGTGAATATTTTTTTTTACAGTATTTGCGTACATGGGGCGGCCATTTTCTCCGGACGGGCAGTTTCGTTTCGATTTTCCCGAAATTCGAATTCAGCCTTTATTATGGTGGAATAGTGATATATTTAAAAAGTTTCTAAAATCGGATAAAAAAAATTGTAACCTCTAGAGAATCCACAATCTAAAAAACACGATTTTTTTCTACAATCAGGGGCCATAATCCAGGAAGGATTATAAAAATACATTTCAAGTTTCATCAAAATCTGATAAAAATTTAACTTCTAGACGGTCCACAACCTTGGTATTACATACTTTAAAGGCTCAATACCACTGAATAATATGTCCCAATCTTTATTCTGGTCAACAAATTGTACTATTTTACAATATTCCAATTAATTGATGATACAAATTTCATCTTAACACACCTAATTGAAAAAATTGGAAATATCCAACTAAATGATTTAAAAAGCCTGACGTAAAGCTTTTCAAATGTGACTTGGATTTAAAAATAATTTTGAACCCTTTGGCCAAGTAAAATTAGATTTAATGGATAATTTACACAACAGGTAGGACGCTAACACATCTAGTACTTAGAATAAGGCTATTTTTTTTATTTTCTGGAGCTGTCAAGCCAGCAAGAGTGTTATTGTCCCTTTAACACAATTTGTGTACAAGGAGCGGCCATTTTGTCCGACAGTTTTGGTCCCATTTTGGTCCATGATTCGAACTCAATCGATATTATAGTGTAACGGTGATATATTCGAACTGTTTTTTTTAAATCTGATAAAAATTGTAACCCTAGAGTGTCCACAAGCTAAAAACGTGATTTATCGTACAATCAGGGGCCATAATCCATGAAGTAATGGTCCGATCTATGGAGGCAGACTACCATTAATTTCCCCATTGACTTCAATGTTAATTCTGGCCTCTTTGTCCACCTCCAACTTTTCCCCAAATTTTCGTTGGGCTGAATGCTTTTCACTACAGACAGAGGAACAAATGGTCATGTCTTTGCACTACAATTTGTATGAGGTTGACCACCAAAATTTTGAGATACACAAACTTGAAGAAGCATACTAAAAACATGTAACTTACTAACTAGTTGCCGTACATATCGCCGTAGCTAACCTGATAACCCTGTTATCCTTCCGCCTCAAAATCATGAATATTTACCAAAACCTGGCAGAAAATGTTAATTCAAACCCTGTTCATCCATTCTGGATCAAAAAATCAACAAAAATGGGCATGCAAAAGGGGAGAAAAGAGAGAGAAAGAGAATTGCTATAAATAGACGAACTACAATTCGTGGGTACCGAGAGGTACCGAGATGGTGAAATCTAATGGTGAAATCTAATGGTGGTACCGAGATGGTGAAATCTAATGGTGGTCTGCCTCCTATATGCCAATTTCGAAAGTAACCGAGATCTTTGGGAGATAGACTTATATTCCATGTTTCGTTAAAATCGGATAAAAACTGTGACCTGTAGAGTGTCCACAAACAAATTGTGGACGGACGGATAGGGTGGTCATCACGTGTAGATGCTTTAAGAGCTGTAAATAATGGATATGTCGACATATTGGCTCACATATCCTCGGAAAGAATAAATCCAATTAAAACAAGGATCTGACGCGATTGTATTGCAAAAGCAAATGGAAAACTATGAATTTTTGGTGTTCATTATAATTTGGGAACAACTTTAAATGACTATTCATAAGTCATCTGTACGATTACAAAAGGTAGGGATTGACTTGTGGTCATCGATCAGTTTACTATCGACAGTCATGGTCCACAATAATTTTAGCAGCGAATGCTTTAGCTTCTAAAGTGGCAGATACCACCAGACTTCAGTACAAAAAAGTCAAAACGAACAAAACAATTCTTTGTAGAACTAACTAGTGACCAACGAATTCAGGGCCCAGAAAGGGGGTTCCAAGTTGATGTAATTTTCCAATTGTTGACACTGCAATAACACAATTAATGAAAATAAGAGTTGAGGAACAAAAGGTGGTAACTGAAACTGATAATATGTTTAATGTTTTATATCCAGCTAATCTCCTGAATCTATCAGACGAAGAATTAGGCATTTGCGCATCTAAAATCGCAGAACTTTACAGTTCTGATATGAGCAATGATTCTATTTTGGAATTGCGGTCTTTTCGTCGAGAATTTAAGCAAGGGTTAGCTTTGAAAATCACCTTTTAAGAAGTTTTGATTTCTTCTCGGGTAATATCTTCAATGCCCGAATTGACAACAGTTTGTACATTGTTTGTTGTCTTGGCTGTAACCGTTGGCACGACAGAGCGTTTATTTTCGAAACTTAAACGGATAAAGCCAGACTTACGTTCGACCTTGTCAGAAGAGAGACTGGTAAATTAGCTATATTATCAATTGAAAATGCAGACGCCAAAGCGAGAAAGGGAGAGAGAGAGTTTAACGTCAACTCGACACCAACTTACATGGTTCAGTTTTATTTCAATAATTCTCTTTAGCAGTGCGGGAGGACACCGGAGGACCCGTAGAAAACTCTCGAGGTTCAACCTCGGAGGTTGTACAAGCGACTCTACTCCTTGTCAGTAAAAGCGGGGGTGGGGTGGGTCGAAACCACGCCACTTGACTTAATAACAGGCCTTGTAATTCAACGCGCACGATTTACCCCCCCCCACCCAAGCTATGGATGTAAATAATATTATTAATATCTTTGCTAAAGCTGCGAGAAATTCTAATACCAGTTAATATAGTAAAAAAGGCATTTGAAAAGTTTATACAGCCGTGATTTCATATACACCGCAATGTTACGGAATAATTTTGTGAATGGAAAACTAAAAAAAAGAATAAAAACTAAAAAAAAATGATTGATAAGGGAACGCAGGTCCCCGCCCTCCCGACCACCACCAGATGACGAGTTTTGCGTCTTTTAGTTTTTTCGCCCCCTCTAGTTTTTGCGCCTCCTTGCAAATAGCAAAAAATCACGCAGCTCCCCGCCCTCCCGACCACCACCAGATGACGAGTTTTGCGTCTTTTAGTTTTTTCGCCCCCTTTAGTTTTTGCGCCTCCTTGCAAATAGCAAAAAATCACGCGGTTTCAATTCGGAATGCTCAACGGTCCATGGTGAAACATATATATAATATACCGTGGATCAGATATGCTACAATTGAAAGAGCTAGTAATAATATAACTAATATGCTACACGCAGCCAAGCCACCCCCTTCCCCACACGCCGAGATCAAATCAGCCGTCACTTTCTCATCCTTCACTAAGAATACTCACCCGTCACTAACTACGAATCAAGCTGGCCGTCACTTACAAATTCGCTGGATGACCATGACTTCAGTGAAATCACGTGCTCGGTATGGGCTAATCCCACTCGGCAAATCTCGACAGATTCCGTTACCCTACATCTAATCTCGGCTGTATGACAGTAAGTGATATGTACCTACGCCCATACATTTGCGATGCGGCTGCCGGTTTACTTTAAACAGGAAAACGTGTCGCTTTTACAAAAAAGTCCCAAATTGCGTCTTTTGTAGAGTGTATATACCTAAATGAGCAGAGATATTGTCTCAAGGCTGCTGGTTTGATAAAACTCCCTGGTAATTCCCCAAAGCCAATACCAAACGTGACGTTTGTTGATATAATACACTCTCCACAGAAATCTCCATTTTTCATTCGGAACCTTTAAAATAGTTCAAATATGGCGGATGTGGTGATACAGCCGAGATTAGATGCGTAGAATCTGTCGAGGTTTGCCGAATGGGGCTAATCCGGGCCTTCGATAAATAAAATGAATTGAAAGTAGTCTATTTTTAGTAACCCATTTCTTTGCTCAAAATAAAACTGCTTTTATCTCTTCTAAAGTATGTAATCATGAATGTGCCAGAAAATAACAAGTAGATTTAAAGAGCCATAGAAACCTTCTTTCCGGTGATATATGACACAATAACTAGAATTTCGTATTAAGACACGTATTTTGACATTAAACACTCGCCCCACCCCACCACTATCTTTGTTTCAGCCAGTGAAGGCTACCAAACTTGTATCAACTTTAATTTAAAACGTATATATGCATTCCGCCTAAAATATAATAAATACATTTCAAAAGAGGATTAACTGTACTTTTCAGTATAGATCTACGGAATTTTAGATTAAGCCCCGCATTTTAATATCAAATACCCCCCCACACCTTTTCTTTCACTTTTCAAGGCAAGTAAATATAAATGTGCCAGAAAATTATTTATATATTTAAAAAGAGTAGTGAACGTGCTTTCTACTGATATGTAGCATGATATCTGGAATTTCGTATTAAGACCCGTATTTTTACTTTAAATACCCCCCCCCCCCATTATTTAATAGATTTTTGTACCGTTCGTCTTTGGTCACCTCTCTAAGGCAAGTAAATATGAATGTGCCAGAAAATAATTTATATATTTGAAAAGAGAAATGAATTTGCTTTTCAGTGCATTGTAACATGATATCTGGAATTTCGTATTAAGACCCGTATTTTTACTTTGAATACCCCACCCCCATCATTCAATAGAGTTTTGTTTCACTCGACTTTGATCATCTATAAAGGTAAGTAAATATAAATGTGCCAGAAAATTATTTATATATTTGGAAATTGTTACTTTAAATACCCCCCCCCCCCCACAGCATTTAATAGATTTTTGAACCGTTCGTTTTGATCACCTCTCAAGGTAAGTAAATATAAATGTGCAAGAAAATTATTTATATATTTGAAACGAGAAATGAATGTGCTTTTCAGTGATATGTGACATGATATCAGGAATGTCGTATTAAGACCCGTATTTTTACTTTAAATACAGCCCCACCCCAGTCATTTAATAGATTTTTGTGCCGTTCGTCTTTGATCACCTCTCAAGGCAAGTAAATATGAATGTGCCAGAAAATTATTTATATATTTGGAAAGAGCAGTGACCGTGCTTTCTACTGATATCTAGCAAGATATCTGGAATTTCGTATTAAGACCCGTATTTTTACTTTAAATACCCCCCCATCATTTAATAGATTTTTGTACCATTCGTCTTTGATCACCTCTTAAAGCAAGTAAATATGAATGTGCCAGAAAAGTATTTATATATTTGTAAAGGGCATAGTACGTGCTTTCTACTGATATGTAGCATGATATCTGGAATTTCGTATTAAGAACCGTAATTAGACATTCAATACCCCCACCCCATCAGTAATTCCCTAATAGAGTTCAGCATTATCCAACTTTGATAGCTTGTCAAGGCAAGTACATATAAATGTGCCAGAAAATTATTTATATATTTGAAAAGAGAAATGAACGTGCTTTCTACTGATATGTAGCATGATATCAGGAATTTCGTATTAAGACCCGTATTTTTACTTTAAATACCCCCCCCCCCCCATCATTTAATAGATTTTTGTACCGTTCCTCTTTGGTCACCTGTCAAGGCAAGTAAATATGAATGTGCCAGAAAATTATTTATATATTTAGAAAGAGCAGTGAGCGTGCTTTCTATTGATATCTAGCATGATATCTGGAATTTCGTATTAAGACCCGTATTTTTACTTTAAATACCCCCCCCCCCTCTATCATTTAATAGATTTTTGTACCATTCGTCTTTGATCATCTCTTAAAGTAAGTAAATATGAATGTGCCAGAAAATTATTTATATATTTGTAAAGGGCAGTAAACGTGCTTTCTACTGATATGTAGCAATTTCGTATTAAGAACCGTAATTAGACATTGAATACCCCCCACCCCCATCAGTAATTACCTAATAGAGTTCAGTATTATCCAACTTTGATAGCTTGTCAAAGTAAGTAAATATTAATGTGCCAGAAAATTATTTATATATTTGAAAAGAGAAATGAACGTGCTTTCTACTGATATGTAGCATGATATCAGGAATTTCGTATTAAGACCCGTATTTTTACTTTAAATTCCCCCCCCCCCCATCATTTAATAGATTTTTGTACCGTTCGTCTTTGGTCACCTCTCAAGGCAAGTAAATATGAATGTGCCAGAAAATTATTTATATATTTAGAAAGAGCAATGGCCGTGCTTTCTACTGATATCTAGCATGATATCTGGAATTTCGTATTAAGACCCGTATTTTTACTTTAAATACACCCCCCCCCCCCATCATTTAATAGATTTTTGTACCATTCGTCTTTGATCATCTCTTAAAGCAAGTAAATATGAATGTGCCAGAAAATTATTTATATATTTAGAAAGAGCAGTGACCGTGCTTGCTACTGATATCTAGCATGATATCTGGAATTTCGTATTAAGACCCGTATTTTTACTTTAAATACCCCCCCGCCATCATTTAATAGATTTTTGTACCGTTCGTCTTTGGTCACCTCTCAAGGCAAGTAAATATGAATGTGCTAGAAAATTATTTATATATTTAGAAAGAGCAGTGACCGTGCTTTCTACTGGTATCTAGCATGATATCTGGAATTTCGTATTAAGACCCGTATTTTTACTTTAAATATTACGGTTCTTAATACGAAATTCCAGATATCATTAAATGATGGGGGGGGGGGTATTTAAAGTAAAAATACGGGTCTTAATACGAAATTCCAGATATCATGCTAGATATCAGTAGAAAGCACGGTCACTGCTCTTTCTAAATATATAAATAATTTTCTGGCACATTCATATTTACTTGCCTTGAGAGGTGACCAAAGACGAACGGTACAAAAATCTATTAAATGATGGGGGGGGGGGATTTAAAGTAAAAATACGGGTCTTAATACGAAATTCCTGATATCATGCTACATATCAGTAGAAAGCATGTTCATTGCTCTTTTCAAATATATAAATAATTTTCTGGCACATTTATATTTACTTACCTTGACAAGCTATCAAAGTTGGATAATACTGAACTCTATTAGGTAATTACTGATGGGGGTGGGGGTATTCAATGTCTAATTACGGT
This sequence comes from Patella vulgata, assembly GCF_932274485.2. Lineage (NCBI taxonomy): Eukaryota > Metazoa > Mollusca > Gastropoda > Patellidae > Patella > Patella vulgata. Next base: position 25,161,167 of record NC_065882.2, on the reverse strand, counting down.
TCTTAATACGAAATTCCAGATATCATGCTACATATCAGTAGAAAGCACGTTCACTGCCCTTTACAAATATATAAATAATTTTCTGGCACATTCATATTTACTAGCCTTTAGAGGTGATGAAAGACGAACGGTACAAAAATCTATTAAATGATGGGGGGAGGGGGTATTTAAAGTAAAAATACGGGTCTTAATACAAAATTCCAGATATCATGCTAGATATCAGTAGAAAGCACGGTCACTGCTCTTTCTAAATATATAAATAATTTTCTGGCACATTCATATTTACTTGCCTTGAGAGGTGACCAAAGACGAACGGTACAAAAATCTATTAAATGATGGAGGGGGGGGATATTTAAAGTAAAAATACGGGTCTTAATACGAAATTCCAGATATCATGCTACATATCAGTAGAAAGCACGTTCACTAATCTTTTTAATATTTGATATTAAAATGCGGGGCTTAATCTAAAATTCCGTAGATCTATACTGAAAGGTAAAGTTAATCCTCTTTTGAAATGTATTTATTATATTTTAGGCGGAATGCATATATACGTTTTAAATTAAAATTGATACAAGTTTGGTAGCCTTCGCTGGCTGAATTAAAGATAGTGGTGGGGTGGGGCGAGTGTTTAATGTCAAAATACGTGTCTTAATACGAAATTCCAGTTATTGTGTCATATATCACCGGAAAGAAGGTTTCTATGGCTCTTTAAATCTACTTGTTATTTTCTGGCACATTCATGATAACATACTTTAGAAGAGATAAAAGCATTTTTATTTTGAGCAAAAAAAATGGGTTACTAAAAATAGACTACTTTCAATTCATTTTATTTATCGAAGGCTCGGATTAGCCCATACCGAGCTCGTGATTTCACTGAAGTCATGGTCATCCAGCGAATTTGTAAGTGACGGCCAGCTTGATTCGCAGTTAGTGACGGGTGGGTATTCTTAGTGAAGGATGAGAAAGTGACGGCTGATTTGATCTCGGCTCCCCACACAAACATACAGATATTGTACCCGAGCGAGAAATTGTTCCTCATGCAAAATCATGGGTCACCACGCCCCTGCCCCTCCCCCACCTATGGTACTTCCACAGAGTAAAAATACACTCTGTGGTACTTCGCCGAAGGGTCCAGGGATATCTGCTTGTGTGATCCTCTGCTCGCGTGACAATGCTGCAATTTACATGTAATTTGCAATGGATCCAATTTTAAGCAGGCTATGGCATAGGCCCTAAAATGCTTCCATCTACAAAAGAATAAAAATGCGACAGCCTGACTGCGCGGATGACTTAACTGTAGTTGGCGTCAGTTTTGTTGCATGAAAACCCATCATTTGTGTGCCGCAAGTTCGCAACGTACCAAGCCTTTGTTAACTTGACAGCCAATGCTGGGCTGCTGGTCGATTTGTAAACAAACCTTTAAGTCACGTGGTGCTTGGAAAACTGGTTGAAACGGGTTGTGTTGTGGTATAAACCAGAATATTCTGTGCAACAGTGACAATCAACAGTAACAAGTTCAATCCGGTAAGAATTTTATTTATTCCGCAAGTTCCCCCAGTATTTAGGGACAAATTAATATGATCTAAGACGATATTGTTGACCATGGACTCGTGCTGAATAAGATTTGAATGAAACTAGGTCAAAATATCAGCTGTTTTCTGAAAAGACTATTCATTATCATTATCACTCAGTGATAACATTAACCTGCATTGCAAATATTATTATTAACGGTTATACTTGGCACTCTGAATTATCTAGTCTGTTCTAAATCGAATAAATTCCGAAAACAATATGTATTTGGCGAAATCAAATGGCTATTTTACTTTTAAAAATGTGCCTGAAATTGAAATTATAACTGGAGCTTCAGAATCTACTACTGTTCTAGTTTTTCGGGACCTATCACTCACTTACTTACTACTTAAAATATGATGACTTATAGGCCTATATCTAGGGGCCAAAATATTGGAAATAAGATGATATTCTTTGAGACACTTCCTAGAGTAGAAACAATTTATCATTCAATTTCTAAAAAAATGGTCCACGAGAAATGTAAATTGTCAACAATTTACATATTTTCTTAAAGCGTAATAACATAAGTTCTTGGTTTTGTTCACAAAATGATAAGTAGATCTACAATGAATGAGTCACACACTTATTGTTTTTTTATGTTAAAATAATTTGCAATGATACATTTTGTCCAAAGGTTTGTAGACCCTCTATTCATATAGTTTGAAAACATAGAAGATTTCTAAAGAAATAAATTAATAATTTTGTGTTTTTCTCTTGTTAATGGACTGTAATTATTTCAATTTTTGTGTTATTATTATGCAAGTTTTCAATTGAATATAAACTTAGGTCAAGACATGTAGAATGGGAATACTGCAACTCGTTTAGTTCAATGTGTAAGCTATCAGGTGCAATGCCCCCATGTGCAAAAAAAATATTTGATGGGAGGCAAGTTAGACAGATTTGTGCAGATTCAAGTTGTTAACTTCTATATGCAGTGACCTAGTTGTTTAACTTGAAAAGTGTATGGCACAAACTGTGTTTTTTCAGCTGCCAAATGCATCACAATATAATTCCAAATCATGTAGGTAATATAGACCCAGGACATTTATTAATTCTGTTCAAAAAGAAAATCCTTTAAATGTAAATCAGATCCAATAATTGCATATGTGTATGCCCCCCCCCACCCACCCACCCTCCCCTTAACTTAAGGAATTATAAGATATGCCACCCACAGTAAATGTTGAACTTATGGGAGATTTAGTTCTAGGACCGAGTCTTCTCCTAGCTATGTCACTGATATCAGCCGATTGCCAGCTACATGTAGATATACATAGACTTGATCTGTATGTCCCATTGAGTCAAGATCTACAGAAACGAAAATCAAGGTCAGAAACAGCTGATTATCAACATATTTTGGCAGTTTGTCAACAGTTTCTAGCTTTAAGGCTGATCTGCCAACCTATACATACTAACTGGTTTGATACAAACTAGTGCTAAATGTTTTTTTAATAACTGTTAGATTGTTGAGATTTACGCTATAAGAATGGAAATTGTGCTGTATAAGTAAGCTTATTTAGAATTGACGCACACTAATCTCGTTGGATACATCTGATCTATGAGTGAAAATACATAGGTTACGGTATGTAATCATTGACAAGTTACCTATATATTGAAGATACTCTGTTTTATAGGCTTTAAGCTAGTGGAACTAATTGCTGGCATTACTTCTAAAGGAGAAACAACCTATTTGTGACCAAAAGGAAAATAAATAAAACCCAGTAAGTTTTATAAATTTAATTCATTATTGACATTGAAATAAAAAAAAAATCCCAAAGTTTACCTTTTTTGCAAAAAATTAAATCAATGATAACTGCGCTTCCATTGTTTAAACCATTACTGATACCAATAACTGATTTATATTATTTTGAAATCTTCTGTATCTATAATGGCACCTACTGATTTTTTACTCCCTTACGAAAATATAAATTAAGTTCTCTTTGTGTTTTGTTTTGCATTCTCCACATTTGGGAACTCCTGTCTTTCATTTGTATAGGGTGCCACTGTGGCTCAGTGAGTAAGATTTGGTCCTGTGTAGCTTCCACTCGTCAGTGGTGCAAGACTGTGGGCTTGGCTAGGAAAAGCGCCAAGTAATTTGGATGATAGGAAAAAAACAGGTGCCATGTAAAATAACCCTTGACAATTCGATTTCCCTCGTGGCACATTGTACGGCATATGCCCCTCTTCATTAGCCCGGTTAATGCAGAAAAGTAGAACGATTAAATACCATTTCATTCATTCATATATGTTGTCTCGTAATTTTCCACAGTGATAGTTAATTGTTATGGAACATTGAATATTTTGTAATTTTTTTAAACATGGCTTAGACTGAACTAGATTTTTACTCAGATGCGAATAAATGCTTGTAAGTTTGGTTATGAGAAACTTTGGAAGAAATTAAATATCGAACAAGTGGCATGCACACAAAAAGACGTCCTATAGTACTTGTATTTTGACAAAGTTTACGACAATGATTTGGCGATCTTAGTTTCAACAAAATCCTAGTTACCCCCCTTCTCCCACTCTAAATATTTTTATGGAATTTTTTGATTGGTCAATAAAAATAGCACAATTATCAAGGGCGTGTAATTCGACTGTCTTGTCTGTGAATGGACCCACAGGGCAGTGGAGTAGAACGGAACGATACCGCTGGGGATACCGAGGATGGTTGCTGTTGGGCATACATCCCACATTGGGAATCTTTGAGTTATATCATTGAGAATATGCATAGTAGTAATCGTATCTTCAGGTATAGGCAAACTGGCAGTTATATTGACCACACACCGTCAATGTTGACATTGAAATATTTTCCAGACTTGACAAAAATATTTTTTTTATTTATTGATTAAGAGTAAAACAATAAGTATAAGACTTAATGTATGGAAAATTTTGGTGTAAATGTCTTTGTTATAAATTATTAAAACTTTGTATTGATAATTTGTACATTGTTGACTGTTACACATGAATGTTAGTAAATTTAATTTGGCTGTTATTGTTATTATACATACATAATAAATTAATATTATAAAGCCAAAGATCATTATGAATTCAAAGATACTATAAGCTTATATGATTTATGACATTGGAATGTGATTAACCCTACCAGTCAAGGCTGGCCGACAAAAAAACAAACACCCGGTTTAACCACATAGTTAGGTAGTTTTGGCCACCTTTTCTTGGTTAAAACTGGTCAAATCTCAATTTGATAAAATTAAGATTGCAAACTAATTAAATTTTTTTTTTTTCTCCTGTAATTCCACTGCAATAATAATGTAGATGGCTTAAAAGAATTGTATGATTTACACCACTACTAAGTTTTTGAACAGACATGAAAGAAGGCACAAAGTGTTCTTAAAATTCTGAAATATTCAATGATGACCCACTCAAGTGCAAAACAATTCATTTTACAATTAAAAAATATAATGTAAGAAAGATTTAAATGGGCGTACTGTTGTAATGGGCTTGTCATCAAAACATTTACATAGCTCTACCAATTGGGTACATTTTATTTAACAGACTGACTTAAAATTTCTACACAATGCCTGGCACCCTAATCTTCTAAATTGTTGTTTTTGTTAGATTGCTGCTATTGTATTATTTACTGTATAGATGTGCATTTTTCTGTTTTACATGTATCTACTTCTGAATATTAGATCAAATTGCATACAATGTATCAACAATTTATACAAACTATTTTGTATGGTGAAATCAGCAAAAATATTATCTTTATGCTAAAAACATGATAGAGTAATTCTGATGTAATCAATCATTTCTAGGGAAGTGCCTGGGAATAAACATAATTATTTACTGATAACATATAACAAGTGTAGTTTTTGTAATGAACATTGCTATTATTATTAGCACTTTGCATACCTTCAAAGTTGTCATCCTCTTAATCATATTGACTTGGTGAGTAATGTCCAAGGAAACTAAAAAGTGAAAATAGTCATTGATTTAGACACAGACTTCCAAAATTTTTCAAATGATGTTGCTATTGAAATCAAATTTAGGCTTACCATTAATTTAGTTTCTCATTATACACTGTACTGTAGGTCATAAGTATATTGCTGTGGTGGTTACATGTATCATCTTTGAATAGTTGCCTAAAGACTACTGGTATTATATTAGTATTATGTCCTACACCACATGGTTTATAGTTTTAACAAATTTGTACCATGTATGTTGGTTGGAGCACCTTATAAGGGCAAATTTATATACCTGTACAAATGTACATGTAATATAATTGACCTCTTAACCTAACCCACTTCATGGTTATCATTCAAAATTGATAGGAATGTTCAATTGTTATCTTGGTAGTGTCTATTCAGATTTGTCCAAAGGAAGGCGCTTTATCGCTTAGAGAAGTTGCAGGTACATGTACTACCCAAAAACATTTTCTCTTAATTGAGGAATTTATACATAAGATAGACACATCATATTAATATATGATAAATAGAAAGTAACCACCAAAAAGATTTATCAAGTCTAATCAGGTGAACCTACACAGTTCTGAGCCAAATTTGAAATTATAATGCAATGAACAATTTTTATACACTTTTATTTTCAGTTATGTCAGAGTATGGATCTAAAGATTTGAGAATGGAGGATAGTGATTGTGATGATACCGTCAGTTATGTCTCTAGTCCAAACTTAACTCCACTGCCAATAAAGAAATTCAAGCCACCTGAATCTGATGCAGGAACCGATCTGTTACCAGTTTGTAGAATCTGTCAACTTCCTGGCGATGAAAAGGAAATATTATTTGCTCCCTGTAGATGTTCGGGTACTCTTCGATATGTTCATTATGCGTGTTTGTTGGTAGGTTTATCTCCATATTTACATTTTAATTTGTACTTGAATTTTCTTATCAAAAAGATATTGGGAATTATTTATGAAAATATGATGTGGTATTTGCCATATTGTATGTACATGTTTATACATACAGTATGAGTGTTGTCCTGAATGAATTTTTCAGTACAATAAAATTTTATCTAATCTTTTGTTAGTCTTTAGTGACTATCTTATTTTTACCGGTAATCAGTCTGAGAATGGAATATTATTCAGAGCATTTAACACATTTAATCAAGAACAATAACAGGGTTTAGCTGTGTCTCAATTTTCCTTCGCTCAACCCAATTGACACCTTTGTACTTGTAAGTACCTTATGATAAATTATTATGTACTGGTATCTGACACTAAATTGGAAATTATATGTACCATATCCATTTTCCTTCGCTCAACCCAATTGACACCTTTGTACTTGTAAGTACCTTATGATAAATTATTATGTACTGGTATCTGACACTAAATTGGAAATTATATGTACCATATCCTTTTTCAGAAATGGCTAGAAATACTCACTAAGAAAGGCAAGAGACCACCACACTGTGAACTCTGCCGCTTCCATTACATTCGTCACAAAAGATTTAAGGTGAGGAATCTGTCTTAGTTTTTCATCAATTTTTATCTTTATGTTATGTGTTGTGTATTTAAATGTAAGATGAATAGATTGAATTTTAATATGTTTTTCTTCCCCCTTTTCTCCTGCCCTATTTTATAATTAGATCTCATCTCTCTCTCAAGCTGTTAAAATTTTGGTAGCCATTCTATAAGCTTAGGGAGATGGATATAACCATATATTTGTAGAAGAGGTTAAGGGATTATTAGGTTTAAGGGTTTGAATGATATGAGAGATGTGACTGGGTGGAACATTTTGTTCTGTGGTTTCCATTATGTTGATGCTTAAATATAAATAAACCTTAATCATAAAGAACCCAATTCTCTTAACAGTGCAACAGATCTTGTTTTCATGTCAAAAAGTGACCGCAGTTGGTTGCCTATTGGCATACCCTTGTCATCGACTATGATCCTGCTTTATGAAAGGTGTGCAGAGCTGCTGATGCAGAAAGTTGACCAACCACATGTGATGCATGATCCAACAGAAGAGAGCGGAAAACATGTGATATTGAGGCTATTTTATTTACTTTCAGCACTGTGAGAGTGAGCAACCAGAAATTGAGTGAAGTTCAGTTATTCTGCTGTCTTCAGTTTAAAGCGTTTGTACAAGATGTACATGCTGTCCGAGATATTCCATTCTACTTGTTGTTGTAATTGAGAACGAAACCCCCATCTTTAAAAAGAAAAAAAGATGACAAGTAGGAATGTATAATGGTTAAGTAGTGAAGGTAGCCCTTTTTTCTCTTTTTAATATGTGTTTTTTTTTACTTACAGTCATCAACATTTTTTCTTTGGTTTTTTAAAAATATCCTCATAGTGTTTTTTTTCTTTTATTTTCAGTTCCATAATTGGAGATTTCCAAGAGTGAATATCAGAGACAAGTGCCTCCATGCCATTTTTTTCTTCAACTTGTTAATCATGGTATCCTGTGCTATAGCAACAGCATTGTGTTTCCTCTCAGACAAAGGACAGGTTATGAAATACCCCAAGAACAAAGTGGAGCTGACCACGGAAGAAGTGATCACCCTGACCTGTGGAGTAATGTTTTTTGTGTCTTTCTTTATTGCCATGACTGTTGAAATAAAGGCTAAACATACTATTTATAAACTGTTTACTAAGTTTGTTACTCACAATACAGAATGGCAGATAGAGCCGTATGATAAAAGTGCTGATTTATATTATGGGCCACCGCAGATGGTATAGATAAATGTTAAATTACAGATCTGAACACTAATACTGGATATACCGTACTGATCGGCCTGTATTATATTTAATCACTCTGTTAATTATTTACAGTTAAATATATTATCAAAATAACCTGAACTACCAGATATCTGTAACTCTACTTCAGTTTTTTCTGTGTATTTTATTGGTGTCACCCATAATTAGCTTAAAAACTCCTAATTTAATTTATGCAGTAAAAGATGTCTCAAGAAAAATGTATGTATAGACACTTTTGCTGATTAATTTGAAGGAATTTGATACTCAGTTGATAAAGAGGCATTATCACTTTCACCAGCAACATAAATAAAATTATTTGAATAATATTTTATTTTCAAAGTAACTATTTACACCAAGAAAATAAATGTAATTACCATTAATTTTGAATGATTTTAATAATAATATGCAAAATACCCGTAACCAAAAACCCAAGTATGGACCTACTTAGGGAAAGGTACATGTATTTTGTGCAAGTGGCCATTATAGTTATAGCCCTTGAAAATCATTGTAGGACTCCTGAATTGATAGTCAAATCTATATCTTCGATAATTTAGTAGATTTGTCTCCAATTTTGCATACAGTCTAATTTGACATGCACAATGGAACTATTGTGGAAGGTCCAACTGAAAATTAATTTCACCTGCCTCCAAAGTGCGGATGCCTCTTTAAGCTTACATAGAGATATGGTTGAATAAGACTCTAATTAATATGTATAACCATGTATCAGCTTAATTTATTTGGCATTTTAAGCATCATAAAGCTACTACAGGAAACTCTTATAGATGTAAATTTATACAATTTGAAGTGATTGTATTATTATTTAGGTTATGAGTTTATTAGGGTACCAAAACTGACACGTTAAAAGTCATCTGTGAGGAATATGATATATAATTGAAGTTATTCTTTGTAGAATTATTATCCATGGCTACAAGAAATGAACATGTATTAAAATGTAAATAATTTGATATACTTATATGACAATGCAAATGGTTTCTCATGAAAATATTTATTCTGAGGCGGAATTTTTCTTGAAAATCTTATTCCAGAGTTAAATTTTCCTTTAAAATTTTCATTCTGCAGAAATATTTCTTGAATTATATGTTCCAGTGATGAATTTCTATGGAAATAAAACATGACGAGATAAGCATAATTAATGCCATGCTCAATTATGCATTTATATGTAAAAAAAATCTCCAGTCATTTTTATGGTTATTTTTCAAATAAAATTTTGTAAATAATGAATAGAAATAAGCCCCAAAATGTACATATTGAGAACAGCACATCATTGTATATAGTACTGTTTGTATGGAATTCTCACAGGAACTCTTGTATATATTTTGTTTTGTGAGTGCTAAAAGCTATATATGCATAATATAATGTGTCATCTAAAACTGGGGGAATACCAGAGGCTTCCTTCCAGGCTAAATATATTATTGTCTCCAAATATTAAACAATAAATTCATGTATTAGCACATATGTATCATGTTTTTAAATATTGTGCCTTACATGTATAGAAAATGTTTCATTGTGTTTCTAAACATTAAAATATACATCATACTTACCTATATCTTAGTAAATTCATTCATCTGTTTGTAATAAACATTTCACTATTTTCAATATGGTGACAGGCTGATTAATTAATGTGTTTGAGTGTATAATGTATAATTTCGTCTTCACATGCACTTTAAACCCTTCATGTCTTTCAGTCATTTATCAAATTTGATGAGATTATATGTGAGTTAAATTTAAGAAATTTTTTTACACATTTATCTTAATAAGCTTGTAATATATATGTGACAGATTTAGTGTGGTTTAGCTGAGAATTAATTCTAAAATAAATGGCAAATTAAATTATTTTGATTTGAATGTCCCATGACGTGTTTTAACGAATGCAGTGAATGTCTGATGTGTGACATTATACAGATTTGTTAGTAAATATAGTTTAATAAGGGTATTACTTATATAGGAAGATTGTTCTGGTTGGCATAACTTCATATTGCTCATAGCTTTATTATTTTCTCCATTCAGAAGGCGGAAGACAGTGGTGGACTTGCAATCATGTTATTGTACACACATGTTGTTTTGCATTGTTTCATTTTGGAAATGTTCAATTAGAACACCATTTTTTGTTGAAAACACTTATGGTCTCTTAGCAAAATGAAAAAATATACATGTGTGCGCAAAATTTATTCTAACACAGCTAAGCCCACTGTGCAACTGACTAAATTTCATGCCACTGTGAGAAGACAAAATTAAACATTGATAGGCCTGATCAAATAATCATTCTGGTCATTTATTAATTATTAGTTACTACATTAATTTTCAGGGTGTTTTACGTTTGTTATTGTTTATGTTTGTTATTTTTATTTTCTCTAATTGAAAAACAAAACTCTATAATAAGTATTACACTTTTATTTAATAGATATGATATTCCTAATTATAACAATTACAAATTGTCTCTAGAAATACAGTTTTCTTTTTTTATTGCATATCTTGCCACAATTCAGCAGTTTAATCAAATAACTGTGGTTCTCTATATCGTAGAATTTCTTCATTAATTTTATATGTTCAGTTATTATTTGACTTTGTTCAAATGATAATAAATTTTAATACTCTTTTGTTCTATCGTCTATTTATAATGTCCAAATAAATCAGAGTAAGTTTTTGTATTAGTAGTTTATAAGTCATATTTTTAGTTTAAAATATATTATTTTGAGTTAAATATGAATTTGTGTTTGTTTACTCAGTACGGTATGATTGAGTGAAGATTAAATAATAAAATACCTTTAATGGTCGACCAACTAATTTTACTGACCTGATTGTTTGATAAACAGTGAAATTATTGATGTGTCATTAATATTTTCTATGAAAATAAATGTTAATTATTATTAATTATTATGTGGATTAATTAGATTGTTTTAGTCATGTTGACTACTGCTTATTAAGAAGGCCTTTTATCAACATTACAAATCAACCAAACTTAAACTCATCCATTACATACGGTTGTACAAAGAAGGAAAAAATATTTGGCAGTTACTTTTAATAAATTATCCTCGGTTTCGTGTTACTGAATACAGCAGAATTTCGCCAGATTCAATTATTGAGCTGTGAAATTAGAACATGTTGAGATTCCACCGTGCTGGTAGTGAGTTGTTGTTATTAGTTCAATTGTAATGTTAACATAAGGTATTGAATGATACCCACAATAATGAACCAATGATTATGTTACAGATTATTTTGTATATATATATATAATATATCACAGTAATTACTACAGTGATTTTTGTGATGACATTAAATCCAAAAATGTTTAACTATTAACATAAAATATGTGTATAATAATTATTGTAAATATAGTGCTATATGTGAGTGTTCTTTATGTTATTTCAATTATTGATTAAATTATTATAACATACTTGAGGACAAAATTATATTTTATTCTCTTCATTTGTTTAATTGTTATATTGTTATTTGATATAAGAATGTTAAGATATCTTTGTGTGTAGTGCTAGTAATAAATGTTATGTAGATAAAATCACAGTGTACATGTGACCTATTATTTGTATTATAATTTATGCACATTATGTAATGGTATGGTATAATTCATGTAAGAAAGTTATTGTATGATTATAATCTATGGGATATGTTTTTATGCCATTCTCTGAATTGTTTTGTGATGTTCATTGCATTTCTATACTTTTTCACATTAAAAATATCAAATAAACACGGTTTGTTACTGTTTGTCTATTTTGTCAAACAATATCTGATATTATTGGAGGTTGTTTTTTTTTCAAGTGCCTTTTGTTGAAATGTTTGAAGTTGTTGAGTGAGCACACCATATTTGACATAAAAGAACAAATATTATGTTTGCATTTATACAACATTCTTTGTAGTGAGTAACAATTAGTTTCTGCCAAGACCGGTATTGAACTTATTATATAATAGGACACATCTCATTTATTATTTGACAAGCTCGCATGACTATAGCAATCTTGTACTGACATGTTGGAATATCTATTGATTTTGCACATTTGGCAAAAATCTACTTGTGAATAAAATACCTTTTATGGAAGCAGAGAATGGAAGAAATTGTTAAAAAAAAGTATTGGTTAGGATATTAGCTTTGATTGTCTTGAAAAAGCAAGGAGCATCCCTATATACTTAAAGCAGATTTGATGTGACTACAGTTTCTGAAATTCATTTCAGCTGGCCAGTGTTTCATAAATAAAGTACTAATTCTTCAGATGTGGGGAGTGAAAAAAGTCATGTTTCTTTCATGTAAAATGGTTAAAATAGACCATAAGTATGTATTCAAACTTCTAAACTTGACAAAAGACTTCCCTTTTTTTTACTCCAGAAAAAATAGTAATTTGGCATCTTTTCACTGTATACCGTGAACTGTTTCATGTATTTTATAAATGATAATAGAATAATCACACACCAATTGGCACTATTAAAACCAAAATCAAAACAACACCTATGGTTTATGCAAGCAGTCCATAGTCAAGACTGATATTACCTAACTATTTTTGAAACTACGCCAAAATACTCCTATCTTTATCCCCATATCTGCCCATCTACTGTTAGTCTAGAAATGAGACAGGGGAAATTTCCATACTAGAATTTATTATCCCAGTTGTACATATAGTTTATGAAGGTCAAGTTGGCCTATATCTACACGTTGGCTGGTGTCAGCATATCTTTAGAATAGTTTAGTGTTATTGACCTGTACAATCAGCTGACCTACATTGTTTCTTGACACCATTGTATGTCCATGGACACAAAAGTTATAAAGTGATATATACAATTACTTACCGGTAATATCAGACTTATTTTCATATACATGAAAATAGGTTCTTTAATATATAAATCCTGGTCTGCTTAACCCCTTTATGATCTACTTACAGAAGCTAAACATAATAAATATTACATGGCATGAGTCAACTCTAGTGTATGTCAGTGTTATTTATTATACAATGAAGACATATACAACAGAAAAAGCTCTGGTAGTGCAGCTGTTAATTTGTCAAATGAACCATAGTGATATGGCACCAAAAGATTAATATTTCCTGCGATTGCTCAGTGGGTAAGGCACTGGTTCGCTTACCTGGATGTCCCAGGGTTAAACCCATGAATTTGCAGGAAAAGAAAGTTCCTCAGGATTTTCCGGTGTGGTTTCCCATTGTCAGTGGTTCAGTATGGAGGGCCTGGCAAGGAACTGTGTCTAGTCATTTGAATGGGACAAAAAGAACGAGGTCCTTTATACACATATTGGTGTGCATATAAAAGAACCCTTGGTATTCAATATAAGAGTAGGCCATATAGTGTTGTTCAGGTGTCTGGGAAAACATTCCCACATAACGCACCACCTGTCATCAATAGTTTGTTTGTATGGAGCATAAAAGTAGGATGCTAAACCCCATTTCATTTTGAAACATCAACATGGTTTTCACCTGATTCTGTAATTAGATTAGTGGGTCACTGGTATACCATTTTAGATAAATCACATTGATAATGACCAAGAATTCCCAAAGTCCACCTTAAATCACAAAGGATGCAATTAATCCAGTTTATCATTAAAATGATACATTTTGGAAGAAAAGTAACCTAATAAATTTATTTTTAACACACTCTTGTTGTTCTTAATGTTTAATATCTGCTTCTAATATCCTAGCGCACGCACAATGGTCTTTCCGTGGGTGGAAACTGGAGTAAAGCCACGAGGGTGAGAAGGTGCCCCTATCTGCAAGCCACATACGCTCACATCAGGGATCGAAACCTCAACCACAAGCCAGAGATGAACGGTTAGCCAGAGCTCGTAGTGCAACACTTTAGACCACTAGGCCATCACCCCCACCTCCCTTCTTCAACGTCCAACGTCTGCCCTTATATATACACCAACTCATTGTGAAGATCTTTGAATTTATCTGCTTATTTTGTATGTTTTATGTGAAACCACTCAAATCTAAATTTAGAATCACTTTCTAGGTCTATGAAAAATACTTTGTTTTGATCAAACTCCAAGACTTTTTATGTTACTTCTGAAAATAAATGGTAAGAATGTTGATGGTAGGATACTAATAAATTGTTTCCTTCATGACCTTCTTTCAGTGATGTTTCTTACTTGGCTGTCTCAGATGATACTGCTTCTTGGCTGAATAGTTTTTAGGATTCAATGTATTTATCTCACATGTAGCTGTTGGTCCATATATTATAACACATTTTATAAGGTCAATAGACTTGATATTTATGAAAATTTGTTTGGTTATTCTGGCTAACTGTCAACACATGTATAAAACAGTGGAATTTAATTTTCTTTTTCTTTAATAGCGTAGTTCAAAAAGTAGAGAAAAAGAAATAATTTGGAAGTTAATAATGAAATTAATATATGCAAGATATTCACTACATCAAACCTTAATAAAGAGTTGACAGTTCTTGCAATAGTATAGTTAAAAAATGGAATATGCTGACAATTTCAGTCAAATTGCTGCACTCTGAACCGAGATATTATCCATTTTTATGTTTAATTATTTTTCAAAAAATGTATTCCAATGCGCTAAATATCGCAGGCTAGCGATGGCATCTAGAGTTGATTATGGGCCTAAAATGTTAAATAAACTATTAATTAGACATTTATTAACATGACAAGACCATAATAAACTCTATGCCAACAGATATCTCCAATATTAAAAATGGAGGAGCGAGACTTAGCTTCGAACAACCAGTAGCGCGGTTGAAATTAACGCACATGTTTTGTCAAACCTTCAAAGGCTATATCTTTGCATGCAATACAGTAATTTGAATGAAATTTTCAAATTATTCATTTTACATTATCTATTTTCGAACTACTATAGCAAGAATGGCTAGCTCTTTATATATATAAATCTTACATAATGTATCTTTAATGTCTAATTAAAAATTTAGATAACATTTCAGGCCTAAAGAAAGACCTGCAATAGGCAGATGTAGCTCTTGCATAATGTATGTTTAACTAAGATAATTTACCCAATATTCTTAACATTTATATTTATCCCATTAATTTTATGGTTACATAACCAGAAAATTTGCGCAAAGAGGAAGACAGGGTCAAATTGGTTGTTTTAAATACAAAGTCCAATCAGAGCGTCATATATAATTTATGTAAATGTTTTGTCGGTTACAGTTACATATCTTAGGAGCCTATGAAACAATTTAAAATATAAAAAGGTGAATCTGTTTATTTATTGTGAATATTCTTTTTTCTGATATCATTTATCAGATGTTTTAGAAATAGTAAGCATGCCAGGCCTTGGCCACATTTCATACTTATTGATGACTGAAGCATGGCTTCGCAGGTCCCCTTCCTGGAAATGACAACCAGCAGAAATTGAAAGTTTTTTTAAACTAGAAGTGTTACAAGATGTTCTAGACTAGAAGTGATACAAGATGTCCTAGGAAGTGTAAACATACCTAGCCTCATACACATGTAATTTAAAAAGAAATAAAATGGGGTTTAAAGTCCTACTGTTCTGCACCGACTAGGCTAATGAAGACAGACAAACGTGTGGGGCGTTGTATTTTGGTAATTTTGCCTCGACAGCAGTGCTACGGTATATTCTTATTTTGAATTCCAGCTGTTAAGGGTTGTTTTAGGTTTTTTGTCCCATCTAAAGAACTAGACAATGTTCCTTCCCAGACCTTCCAACCAGCACCACTGACATTTGAAAACAACACTAGGAGCAAACCCGCGACCTCCTGGTTAGTGAGACAGCGCCTACCCACTGAGCCACCGCAGCTCCATGTATACAAATGTTGTAATATTATTTGTATTTATAAATTATATCGTTTCAGTGCTACTCAACTCTCTAGTTGATGATAATACTCAAATCACTAAGCTCAACACTCAGAATCTAAATGCTTGACTATGAGACTATAGACACACTCATTCTGGACTGAATTGTAAATGCCCTGCCCTCTGTCTTATTCATATTTCTTGTAACATATAGCAGATCATGACTCATGCTGGCATTACACAATGGTTTCTCTGGGTTTAATTCCTGATTGTTTTCAAATCTGAGTGAAGTCTGTGTCACTACAGACCTGGGACTGTACAGAGCAGTGGACACTTACGGCTAGCCCCCGGATCCATTCACTTTATTTGAATTGTGCGTTTGTTTGTGATTTCTGCATAATATGTCTTGTCCGTATATTTGTTTTTGTGTAAATTATGTGTGGTGCAGTCCCCCTGCACTTACTATTACAAGAAAAACACAGGCACATTTTATAATAGATATTTCTAGTTTTATTTACAAACATTATATAATAATGACCATAAAACTATCACAATTAAAATATGATCTATATAAAACACATTTATTTTGCATTAAACTCTCAGTTAAATAAGTTGACAATCAATTATATATAGTTAACAATTAATTAAATATAGATGACAAATTGTTCATTGTGAGAATATTCACATTTACACCATCATCAGTACTATTAAAGTTCATTTTTATTTTTATTACAAAGGCACTGACACAATTTTATCTATAATAAGTGTGAATTCCATGAATACTAGCTACACTGGGTGGACCATATATCAGAAATACTATTATACTTGTTAATAAGCCAAAGTAAATAGACAATGCAGGCCAACCTCTCAACAAAACAAAGAATAACAATACTGTACATCTGAAACCATACAGACAATGAGAAATGTCAAAGTGAGTATCAACAATTTTAATAGATATTGCCACATTAGTATATACAATCAGATATTTTGATCAATTCAGTTGCGCTTAACAGCCCAATCAATGTAGTGAATCATTCTTTCTACACTGTGCCCACTCTCATCTTTTATTATAGGCAATAAAACATACAGCACAGCAGGTAAATCTAATGGTTGAGTGACAGTGATTGAGAACAATAAAACACAACAACCATTTATATGAAATACAATCAGTTAAATTTAATAGGATTCTTTGTTTCACTAACTTGAACAATGAATAATATACATTTCAGTCTGATCGGATTGTAACTTTTGTTGCTAGAGCAGTCACAAATTCTACAATGTGTTTAAGGGCAACATCTCAGGAATTCAATGTGGCAGATTTACTCTTTTGTATGTAATGTGAATGCGAGAGAGAGAGAAATGGGGTTTAACGTCCACTCGACACAAACTAGGTCATTTAGGGACTAACACATGGTTTAATTTTATTTCAATAATTCGAATGCGCGTAGGGGTCTTTAGCAGTGGGAGGAAACCAGAGGACCCGGAGAAAACCCACGAGGTTGGACAGGCGACCCTACTCCTTGTCACGTACAACCGGGGATTCGAAACCACGCCAGTCGACTCAATGACAGACTTTATGATACAGCGCGCGCACGCTAACCATTCAGCCATCCAACCCCTCGTAATGTGAATGCATAAACCACAGTAAAAACTGATCAAGAGTAACAACCCACAAGTCTAGTTCTTCCTAGTGTTTACATTTATATTATACAAAAGTATCAGTAATTAGATGCTAACATTAGCTATTTGAGATACAGTAAAATGTCGAAAATCAACAGTCTTCTTCATCTCATGAATATAACAACTGTGTACACATTTGATATCAATTGGATAATAACTTGAGCCACTAGAGTATCCACAAGATTTTAAATATAGGTTGCCAGGCAACGAAACATACGCCCACAGCAGCTAAATCATCCGAGCAGTAAACAAGTGTTGTCAGTAATGAAACATTTAATAGACTAAAATCATTAGAATTTGTTTGGCCCATGCTAACGTTTAGTATACAAAACATCTACATGTAATATCATGGGTTTAGCTGTTCAAGTTATCAAAAATCATTAAAAATCAATAAGGTCTCAAAACCTTAAATTCTGTGTATCAATCTAAAGTCAATCGATATGATTATATATAGGGTAAACTCAATGTATAAATATAAAATCAATCAGATGATAACTATGGTCTCTAAAGCTTTTTCAAAGTGATCAAGGGCCATAACTCTGGAAGTCATTATCATAAATCGTTGAAAATCATTAGGCTTCTTCGTCTGATGACCTTAAACACTGTGTATAAATTTAAAGTCAATCGGATATTAACTTTAGTCTCTAGAGCGTCCACAAAATTTTTCAAAGTGATCAAAGGTCATAACTCTGGCAGTAATTATCGGAAATCGGTTAAAATCACTAGGCTTCTTCATCTCATGACCTTAAACACTGTGTATAAATTTAAAGTCAATCGGATATTAACTTTAGCCTCAAGAGCGTCCACAAGATATTTCAAAGTGATCAAGGGCCATAACTCTGGCAGTAATTATCAGAAATCCGTGCAAATCAATAGCATTCTTCGTCTCATGACCTTAAACACTGTGTATAAATTTCAAGGCAATCGAGTATTAAATGTAGCTTCTAGAGCGCCCACAAGCAATTGTGGACGCCGGAGGAATGACGGATGGGGGTGACAACAATATACGACCACATTTCAATGTGGGTGTATAAAAATTGATCAAGGGTGATAACTCTTGAGAATAATTATCAGCTTCATCTTATGAACATAAATTTAAAGCCTATCAAAAGATTACTTTAGCATCTTGAATATCCACAAGTTTTTTCAAAGTGGTCAACAGCAATAACTCTAGAAGTGATTATTGCAAATTATTGAAAATGAATAGTTTCCTCCTTTGATGAAAATAAAAAATGTTTATAAATAATAAGCTTATTAGATGATAATTTTAGACTCTAGAGCATTGAACTTTAGAAGACTGACAATATACGATCACATCCACTGTGGGCATCTAAAAAATAATTTCCGATTTAATGTCATTTGACTACATGGTTACATGGGGCATGTTCAAATTTGACAATGGAACATTTCAGACAAATCTGCAAAGCCACTGCTGAGATCTAGACGTTTTAAGTTTGAATCTACAAGTCATACAGATCTTTTGATGGAGTTAAATGTCTGTCTAAGAAAAATACCTTACTCTAAAGAGTTTATTCAATAATAATGGGAGAATTAGTAAAACCATGGACCTAATAATACACCTTTGAAATTCAAAGTTCTGGTATTATAAGGTCCATGGTAAAACTGATACAATAGACAACTAAACAAATACATACAAAAAATCTTAGCTACATGTACTCAATACATCATTTTCCTACAGACAAATCTAATGGCAGGCATTAAGTAGGAAAGACAGATGGATAGGATATATATATTTACATTGCCAATATTTGTATAAGTATATTATTCAGTAATCACTTCAAATAGAAATATTAATTATCAGATAATGGTGTTAATCTTCTATGTAGGTATTTTAATCTATGCTTATCAATAACCTCCACAATATAAGCTGTCTGTTTCAATCAATCATTGTGTCAATGTTATCTTATCGGTCATCAATATCTGACAACAATTAGTCCACTATAGGCAACCTGATTCAACAGTTTAAACAGTGTCTCTTGTCATACATTATTTCATGTGACTGGCCAATCAAGCATAATGTTGATATTACAGACTGTAAAATAACTCGTCTGAATACTAAATATAGTAAACAATGAACTACATAGTAAAATGAATGCACACCAAGGTCCATCTTGGTACATTTTAAAATTCATACATTACAGATTTTGAGGTGTAACATATTCAAATTCGAGCTCAGGTTCCTTTATTTTTAATATATAATAAGTTGCTAACCTATTAATGAGTTATTTTTTTTTAAATTCCTTTTTTTTTTTATAAAACATAATTATTTCTAGACACAATATTTTAATAACCAGTTGAATTAATTTATTTTGAAATCTCTCTATATATTCAATACATTAGTTACAAAAAATGTAGTCATTTCAAGTTCCAGCCACCTCAGGTAGATAAATGCCAAATGTTCCGTATACTTACCTGCCTCTTGATTGTTTCTGTGTACCAAATGACATCATCTGTATTATTGTAAGCTTGATTTCAACTATTAGCAATCTAATCAAATATCAGTAGACAGAATGAAAGTACTAAGTCGAACAATATTTCGTTACATCAAAAATTTAATTAACCCTTAGACAAACGCATCTTAAAAATGTTCTTTTAGGGATTCCAAATCAATAAGCAGGATGAGAAAATTTGTGAAAAGAGTAGGAACACTAGCTATGGTGACTGGAACTTGAAATAAAAGATGTATAAAAACTACACAGGAATTACAGTAGGTTTGGTTGGTTACAACTATATACAAAAACTTCATAAAAACATTAACTTATATTTCAATTTATCACAACATCAATCGGATATAAAACCCTATAACAGTATATCTTTCCCAAAATATTATATACTCCATGCATAATTATTTTAGGGGAACAGGCAGTTTTCTATTAAAATACCGGATATAAATTAATTTTTTTTGTAAAATGATCTGCAATAATTGATTGTACGACTAATATATATGGAAAGGGTTTAAAAAGGGAAAGTGTTAATGGCATAGATCCATTTTTGGTAGAAGATTTTCTATATTTACGAGTAGATCAACATGTATTGAAAAATGTTTAATTATTTGACATTATATTAAAATCCTATAAAGACCCATGAAAGAGTTTAGAAAAAACATGTACAGTAACCCTCATTCTTCCTGCCCCCGCTTTCTAATTCATACTTTAATTATACATGTACTAATCTTGTTCATTTATTCCATAAAAAAAAAAAAAAATTTGAGATAAAATTAACAAATACATAAAATTAAAAATACATTTTCAGAAATGATTTTACACCCTGGTTTGACTGTTATTTTATATCAATAAATGAAACAAACACCATATTAGGCGAATTGTTTCTCAATGCACAGATTTTATGAATCAATGTTTAAAAATTCCAAGCTCTGTGTGAGTTACAGCTTGAAATCTTCAGTATCTCATATTTCATGTAGAAATAAAATAATTCCAACTTTCTTTTATTCTCTGATTGTGTCATGCCGGTCAGTGATCCAAAAAATCGCACTGATGTTTTATAGCTTAAATTAATATTATTGAATTGTTAAATTCATTTTCAAGAATACATATACGCTTGAATGAGAAAAACGGGTTTGCAAGGGTAAATGAATAACCTATCAGACCCGTAGCTATAAAAACACACACATGGCCGATAGATTAACACAAACTTTTCCTTTTTTATGCCTCTGTCATATGTAAATAATCTTAATTAAATCGAATATCATAATTAATGTACTGGAAGTTCAAATTGTAATAAACAACATAGTCTTCGTGGCCAAATAAATCTAAACCTTTTAGTAAATAAAATACGGTATTGTATATTTAATACAGGAGGGTTACCTAATTTTTTAATAATATTGACGACAGATGGTCAAGTGAATACTCAGGGCGTACATCCAACTTTTTATGCTTGTTAATTTGCAGTTAAAAGGTGATAAACCGAAATTACTTACATAATATGTTTTTACATTGCATTATTATTATCTCGTCTTAGACCTACATATGTTTTTACATTGCATTATTATTATCTCATATTACAGTAATAAAGTAGATCCACATGTCTATATAATTTACATGCTCACTCAGTATTGAGACCACCCCATTATTAAGACCCCACTATTAACAGGGATTTCACTGTATTAAATCAAAATTAATGGTTTGAGAAAAAGATGAACAGCTGATTATGTGTTCAATGTGAGGCATAGTACAAAATTGTTTCTTCTGTGATACGATAATGAGAAATTCAATTATTCTTCAACTCCAATACAAAAACAAACAATATTTCCTAAATTGCTTGTTTTTCTCAGTTATTTTTACAATTTTTAGGAAATTATTCTATAAGTGAAATTGATGCACACAATTTGACCATCTAGTTAAGCTAAACAAGAACTATGAAAGAGAAAAGTGTCCACAGTCAAGAATAAAAAGAAGCTGATGTCAATATAATGAGCATGTAATGGAATCATTACCAATGTACTCGAAATATCAAATGCATTGTCACAATTTTCTTACAGCAAAATCAGTTTTGAAAATGACAGGATAATCTGAATAATGGACATTTTAAAATCAAGATATTAAAACAATATCTTAAATAATTTTTGATTCTTTTAAGCGGGGCTTATGTCGACTTTGCAACCCAAAGCAACTAGTTGCAGTCAGTTGCAAGAGTGCTTATGTCGATCATATCAGCAACTGAGAGCAACTGAATTCGGAGCGCTTATGTCGACTCGGAACTAATAGCGATCACACTGAACACGTGACTGTTATTTTATTTATCACGTGATCAACAAAATAGCAAATTACTTAGAAGAAGCAACCCAAAGGCATGGTCAGTCTTGCTACAATTCTATTAGTATATTATTGTCAACATCATCAAAACTTGAAAAGTGGGTGTCTTCGTTCGATCCATTTGCTTATTTATAAAGTCACATGACACATGTCTCTTATTATGTGATGTTATTTCCATGGAAACGAGTTGACTCCAGTTGCAGAAAGTTGAACATGTGCAACTGACTGCAACTAGTTGCTTTGAGTTGTAAGAGGCGCTCAGGTTGACTTTTTTCAGTTGCTTTCAGTTCCTCCCAGTTGCTGAAATGCCAGTTGCTTTCAGTTGCAAGGTCGACACAAGCCCCCCCTTAATAGCATTTTACCATAATTTATTGAATTAATTAAAGATATGTTTCTTCCAGGACAACAAGACCATCCCCAAAACCTAATGCATCTATAATAAAATATGATTTAATTAATAAACCCAAAAATTAAAATAATGCCCCAGGGGAGTTTATTTGTAGCAACAAGTGATGAATATTGCAATGTTGATATTTTACTTGAATATAATTATCAATCTATCAATTAAAGGAATATATCTTTATAAAGGTCACAAAAAAGAGGTTGAAAAGTAAATCATAAATATAGAAACACAGTATATTACATCTTAACTTAAAAATATTCAAGAAATAGTGCATTCTATTTATCCATAGAACCGGTTTAAATCTATACAAGGTTGTATTTATATCCTGTTACTATACTAGTTCACTGTAATAACTATAAATTATACAGGAATTATATAAACATTAATTATATTACTGGACAAAATAAGAATATCTATAGTAAATATTTTAAAATCTGCCACACTATAAAAATAGAATTGCTTAATTTATTTCAAATATTAACAAACTTATCATGAACCAAATTCTGTGGTATCATCTGTGATAGCTTTATATTCATACGCTCCTCTACCATCCATCTTTAAATAATACTGAAATAAATATTTACAACAAAATTAACATAAATTATATGAGGAGGACTACACAACACAAACGTAACCAATTTCGATAACTATGTCTACAAGAAGACTCTGTCATCAATATCCTGCACCCTTAGACATTTTTTGGAAGGCAAAAGGATAATCTCTGAGTTATTAGTAATCAACAACAAGATACTAGTAGTGTACATGTTATAAAATGTACAGAAAATAGTATCAACCTGGTTAAAGTGGACATAAACTACAAACTGTTACCACTCAGATATACTCTAGAATAAAAATTGAATACTAAAAACTAAGTTATTTATGTATCAGCAGAAACATAATCTTTTTTTAAATTAGAAACATTTCTATCTAGCAAAAGGCACAACTACTATAATAGGTTGATGTGTGTACCACCCTAACTTCATTCAGCACGGGATAATAAAGAAACAGCACATTTTTGGGAAAAATATGTGTAAAAATTAGAGACCTAGGGCGGAGCAATTGCTTTCAATTAGTTGCAAGTGTGCACATGTCCATCAAATCAGTAACTGAGGGCAACTGAAAGCAACTGAATTCAGAGCACTAATGTCGACTTTGAACTGATAGCGATTACACTTAACACGTGACTGTTAATTTATTCATCACATGATCAATAAAATGCCCAATGCATTAGCAGATGCATCCCAAAGGCGTGGTCTGTCTTGCCACATGGTTTAATTTTATTTCAGTAATTTGCTTGCACGTAGGGGTCTTTAACAGTGGGAGAAAACCAGACGACCCTACTACTTGTCCCGTACAACTGACTCAATGACAGACCTCATGAAACAGCGCGCACGTGCTAACCATTTGGCCTTCCACCAACTCCCTCCTCATAAGGTCAACCTAAGCCCTGCTTTAGGCTACAAAAACTGAGTCAACATAATTTAAGATTAGTATAAAAATTTGTAGATCTTATTTGTACTTACATCGTGATGTTTCCATAATGATTTACGATGTGATACTGTGAATAACGTAATGCCAACCTATAAAAGAATAAAAAATATTTACTCTACAACTCATGTATATGAATAATCTAGGGTCAGTCCAAGGAACCCTATGAATATTTTAGAACAAACTAAATAGAGAGATTTTAGTAACTAGAATTATATAACATCTGCATTCTGTTTAAATTCAAATGATATTACCTCTCGGGAATGTTGGTACATATAACCTTCTACATCAACACTAACAGCACTTGTACACTCATCTAATATAGCAAACTGAGGTTTATGGTAAAATAATCGTGCCATCTGAAAGTTAAGAAAATACAATATATACTGTTCACATAATGAACACAATAGATAAATTAAAATTATCATACTTATTTCAGTAAATTACCTGATATTACTAGTATAATACTACTAATTTTATCTGAAACAGACAGAGGCTATGCATTCAAAATTAATGATCCTAAAATTTTGAAATTTCAATATGACTCAATAAACAATCTCACCAAGTTTGAAAATATCCCACTGAGAACTTTGCCCTATATAAGAGACAAAAAATGCACAGTGAGACGTCTAGAATACAACTAAGCATAAGTTCATGTTTCTACCCCAATCCCCTTTAACTATATACTGAAAACTACTTACAGCTATTCTCTGTTTTTCACCACCACTTAATACATCCATCCAATCCTACAACAACATATACATCTTTAATCTTTCAAAAATATTATTTTAATCAGTAATGATCAAGGGAAAATACAGGACCAATTTTTTCTTTTGCCCGATTACTAAACACCAAAACTCAACTACGATGTGTTTTTCCATTTTTCATATTATGTTAATATTTCTATTTACATAGACTCAATATTAACAGAAGAGGGGATGATCGTCTAAAGAGTTTTGCAGAAACCTAGTAACTTTAAGAGTCAGAACCTGATTTTAGCATAATAAAACAAAAATGATGGTGTTGAACAGGTGGGCAAGTGTTTGAAATTCAACTAAGGATTTGAATAAAAATAATGAGTTTTCTTGAAGCTAATGGGCCAATCTAGAAAAGTATGTTAAATTCTAGAATATTTCTATCATGTTATTTGTCAAATTCATCATTAAATACTGCATCACATACAAAACAAAGAGCACAAATAAATTGCTTGAACAAAACTATTTATTATAAAGTTATTTTAAAATGAATAAGTAACTGGCTAAAAACTATAAATCTTTCTCTTTCATATATATAGATTACACAAGAGATTGAGAAGTCATGAAAGTGACCTGAAGGTTAACATAATGGCATACTAAAATTACTTTCTTGCTTGCATTAATTTCTTTACTTAGAGTATTAATCACTTGAAAACTCACCTGAACGGAATCCCAGCCACCTTCTCTATCTAATATATAACCTAACTGTACCTATAAAAATAGAACATTATAAAACTTTAATCATAATATATCGAACAGTGAGGCTGATGTCCCCTACATCAATACAAAAAAAGATAGGTTGCCAGGCAACGAAACATACGCCCACAGCAGTTGAATCGTCCGAGGGGTCGACAAGGGTAGTTGCATATTTATTCCTTTGTAGGTAATTGGGGGCCTTTACAAGACAGTTCCATACAGATCAGATTATAAATTTTGTCGTTTGAGGGTTTACAAGGTTCTACAAACTGAAACAAGGGTCTCAACTCTGGAAGTAATCTACAGAAATTGGTGAAATTTGACAGGCTTTTTCAATTTACTAATTTAAATAATGCATATCAATTTCATACAGATCACATGATCACTTTTGTCATTCAAACATTCACACGGACCATAACTCCAGAAGAAAATAACGTAAATTATTGAAAATAAAAATATGCTTCTTCATTTCACTAATGCCAACAACATAATAATATATCAATTTCAAACCAATCAGATGATAAATGTTGTCTGTAGATGACAGACAGATGGACCGACTGACGGATGAGCGGACGCGGGCGACGGCAATATATGACCACATTTCCATGTGGGCGTATAATAAAATAAGTAGTGATATGTGTTAATTAATTAGTTAATGAATAATATGCAATTTTTCATTAGTGGTTAATATTCAAATCCTAGATAAACAAAATAAAGGAGTTCTATCTGTAATCACACTTTAAAGTCCATAAAGCGCTAAAAAACTTCCTTGAAACCAAAATTACTTTTACAAATCTACACTAACCTTTTCAAGAATTTCAGCTAAATCTTCATCGCGAATACGTTTTTTTTGTTGTTGTTCTCTGTTATCAGGGTATATAACCTGGTCTCTTAATGTTCCAACAGCCATATAAGGTCTCTGTGGTACATAGAACAGCTTTCCCTTTTCTGGCTTGGTCATAACTCCACCAAATAATGGCCAAAGCTTTGCAAGAAAAACAAGAAATGGAAAACAATTGTTTTTAGACTCCAAAAATTGGCTATGACGAATATACAATCATATTCCAAACTCTTAAAATCAGTTATGTCATGTGTGGTCTAAGGGGAGATAATATTCCAGTACGGTCAAATGATAGAGTCACTTCCCCTTAGTAATTCATTTTTCATATTTTTCCCCATCATTTTCATGTAATATTTTGTTTTGTTACCTCTCCTAATGTTCTGAACAATGAACTTTTGCCACAACCATTTGGTCCACAGATTAAAACATTCGTACCAGACTTAACCTATAATATATAATTAGTTCAGTAAACATACATTATGCAGGAGCTAAATTTGCCTATTGCAGGACGTTCTTTAGGCCTGAAATGTTATCAAAATTATTAATTAGACATTAATTAACTTATAACTTATCCAGACCATAATCAACTCTCGATGTCATCAGTGATATTTTTTGGATTAGGATCTATTTTGCTGCTGAACTTTCATTCATGATTAAATCATGAAATGGATAATCAAGACTATGTTTTTTTATCGTGCCGAAAATTCAATCACTAAATTCTTGGTTCATAGTGGATCAATTTGACTGAAATTTTCAGCAAACCACCTTTACATTATATCTAGTTTTTAACTATTATAGTGACAACTGCCAGCTGTTTATCTAATCTCCCATAATGTATCTTTAATAATCATTTCCTTTTATTGATGCAAGAACCTTTTATGGTGGGGAGTATATGTCAACAGCTTTATTATCTAAAAACCACCTTTCTCAACTCCATGAAGAATGAGCAGGTTTGCACACAAAAAAAGATCAGATTTTTTTATTACTTTTTTTGTTTAAGGCACAAGATAGCTGACATTGTAAATTCAGTACCAGGCAGGATACGCCCACATTTTGCAACAGATGGGTAGAGAAGAGGCTAAAAACAAACGCGATTTTTTGTACAATTAGGGGCAAAAATCCAGAAAGTTATGGCCTGAAATGTGCAAATATCAAAAGGGAAGTTAATTTCGGCTATCCGCGTTAATCAAAAGGAACCAAGATCTTAGTGTGTAATGGTGATATATTCACACATTTTTTTAAATCGGATAAAAATTGTGACCTCTACAGGGACCACAAGCTAAAAATGTGATTTTTTGTTCAATCAGGGCCATAATTCAGCAAGTTACGATCCGATATGCGCAATTATCGACAGGAACCAATATCTTTGGGTTATAAACATATATTTCAAGTTTCATCGAAATCGGATCAAAATTGTGACCTCTAGAGGGTCCACAACCTTGATTTACTAGATGTTTACACTATTTGCGTATGAGGGACGGCCATTTCGTCCAGCAGTTTTGGCCCGATTTTCATGAAATTCGAAGTCAACAAACATTACGGTGTAACGGTGATATATTCGAACATTTTTTTAAATCGAATAATAATTGTGACCTCTAGAAGGACCACAAGCTAAAAACGCGATTTTTCGTACAACCAGAGGCCATAATTCAGAAAGTTACGATCTATGGGTTATAAACTTGCATTTCAAGTTTCATCAAAATCAAATCAAAATTGTGGCCTCTAGAGGGTCCACAACTTTGATATACCAGATGTTTACACTATTTACGTACGCAGGGCGGCCATTTTGTCTGGCAATTTTAGTCCGATTTTCATGAAACTCAATTATAACAGTCATTTTGTAAAATATTTTACCTCCATTGACAATTCTCTGATTAACACATCACCATTTGGTGTCACTAGTGGGACTTTATCAAATCTGAAAATATATAGAATGCAATCTTGTAACGAATAGCATCATTTATAAAAATATAATTCATACATCATTTAACATTCCATTGAAGAAAAACAACCGACTGATACAATATTAACTTACTTAATTAGATGGTCCTGTACAACAATTTTACCACTACCTGGTTTTAATGCTACATGGTTACCGGTACTTGTATTACCATTTCCTGTAGTAGACATAAATTGGTACATAGAATAATTATACAAAGTCAATGTTACTGCTTATATAATACACAAAGAGACAAATATTTGTCTGACATAATGACAGGTCGTAGAATTATTGCACTTGACAAAGTGTGAATTTACGCCTGACAGGGCAATCACAGTTTCTTTTAAAGATAAATTCTAATAATTATTATTAGAAAAAAAATAGTAATGTGTGTGTGCGCAGGTGGGGGAGTAGGAGGAAGGGTGTGTAAGAAAGACTGGGAGCACCAAAATTGCATATATTTGGCTGTTTTACCATTTATGCACATCCAGGTATCTATAGCAGTTTATCATTTTGGTTCACTTCCGAATTTGAAGTGAGCTAGGGCCCTCCATGGTCTAAATCCAATCCTGTGCACTAGTACTTATCAAGAATGATGGTGGTGACCTCAAATAGATATTATCAAAAATTTGTGGCAAAATACTGTATCTGGAGTATGTTGTTATTGATGAGGAACACAATCAATAGAAACAATTGCTTCTTGGCAACAATCAGGAAGGGTGGGGGGGGAATCAGCTCATGGAGTGTCGATAATACATACATACATTTTTTTAACTGTGTAAGTCGATCAGAGAGGGGATCCCCCCCACCCTTCCATGCCCCAAACACAAACCCTGGTTCCCAAAGTTTTATGAACTACCATTAATGGAATATTTATTGAAATAAAACAATATGATATACCTTTTGATTCTGTCACCATTGTTCTTTCATAATGACCTTTATTAAGATCACCTAAAACTTGTAGCAATTCTGTTACTCTGGCTGTAAAACTAGATACACAAGAATCAGTAAAGATTGGTTGCAAGTCAAAGGAACATATGCCCACATCAGCTAAATCGTCAGGAAAGTTGTTACATACTTATTCTTTTGCAGCTAATGGGAGAATTTACATGACACTAAACTGATGAAGAGTAACAATGTGTTTCACTTACCCTGCTAATCTTGTCATTTCCCTTCCTGCCAAAACAATTCTACCAATAGCTTCTGCCATTTTTACCAACATTCTTCCACTTTTATAATAATCCTAAAATCAAATTTATGTTAAAATAATATTTCTTTGCTTGTTCGAGTATGGGAAATACATATTTTTATAAAATTTGTTAACAAGAGCGTTAAATGTGTAGTTTCATCTATTTTATTATATTTTTGTTCAGTTTGTTTGAATTGTGTTATGTTGTTATTTGTCCTATTATTCCATTAATCATAACCAGTTCTATTGTATAAGATAAGTTGTCAGGCAATGAAATATACGCCCACAGCATCTAAGTTGTCCGAGCAGTCAACAAGGGTTGTTACATATTATTGTAACCACAAGATATTTCAAAGTAATCAAGGTCCATAACTCTGGCAGTAATTGTCTGAAATCGTGGAAAATCGATAGGCTTCTTTGTCTCATGACTATGAACACTGTATAAAGTGAATCAGATTTTAACTTTAGTCTCTAGAGCGTTCATAAGCCACGGTGGACGACTGACGGACAACAGTATATGCCCAAATTGAAATGTGGGCGTATAAAAAGTAGAATGCTGGAATAGATGAGTTAAGGTGTGTGTATTGTTCTCAATAACATAAATCACACCATGCTTCCTAGCTATGGTGATATTTCATCAGAAATTCAAAGAATGAATTAGAAATAAGTTCAATATTTCAAACTTTCTCAAACAACAACAATCACTATCCCATACAATGTTAATGTTATTCTCCAATGTTTTATCTTTATTTTTGTTTGTGGCTTAGTCTTAACTGAATGAATATACTATGAAATGTACCTACCTCTAATATTTCTGCATGTGTACTATTTTTATGTCTAGGGTGAGATAAGTTTAAAAAGGGACGGCTTACAACTAAATAACCAACAACAGTAGCCAGATCTGTTCAAATATATATTATTATTATCATTATCAAATTTACACGAATAACTGTGCTCATTTACGCTTTTACAAAGACATATCATAGAGCAAGACAAATTACATTTACATAATAAAATCAGATAACAAGGAGCACACATGTACTTGATAATATATACTATTCAAAAAAAGTAGGGGATATTTGATTTTGGGGGCATAATACTAAAATATGCAAATGACTACGAAAAAAGTCACTATAGAACCTAACAGAAGAAACATTTCCAGTTACATGTGACGCCCAAACGCACCAATAGCTACCGCATGGAATGCAGGTGATGCTTGGGATCATCATGGGGGTCCAACCCAAGATTTGCACGACTCTGACTTTGAATGTTACAGTCATTGTGGCATTGAATTCCAGGGTGGAAACATCAGTTTAATTGTTTTAGTGACCAGAAAACAAATTTTGATATGCGTCGGCTTACCCAAAGTGAAAGGTTACGTGCCCTTGGCATGCTACAGATCGGCACAACACAGGCGGTTGTGGCGCGGACGATGAATGTTTCTCAGTCTGTCATAAGCAGGCTATGGTCCAGATACCGTGATACACAATCTGTACAGGACACACCACGCTCAGGTCGACCAAGGGCGACAACTCAAGCCCAGGATCGATTTATCCGTACCTTGGCCTTGAGAAATCGTGTCATCACAGCAAATCAGATCAGCGCTCGTCTTCAAACAGACACTGGTGTGAGAGTGAGTGGCCAGACGATTCGGAATCGACTGCATAGGGGTCACCTTCGCGCCCGACGTCCTCGCGTGATCCCTTGTTTGAGAGAGCATCACATTCAGGCAAGACGTCGTTGGTGTAGGGATCGTCAACACTGGGATAATCGACGCTGGAGCAATGTGATGTTTTCAGATGAGTCAAGGTTCACTGTTGATTTTTTGGACAGACGTAGGAGGGTGTGGCGTCGTCGAAACGAGAGCTTCCAAGACGTTAACGTCATCAGACATGATCGATTTGGGGGTGGTTCTGTTATGGTGTGGGGAGGCATCACTGTTGCTGGAAGAACGGCTTTACATGTTGTTGCAGGGCGTGTTACAGGCCAGTACTACCGGGACAACATCTTGGCAGTCCATGTTGTGCCGTTCGCACGACGTCATGGCCGCCGTTTCATCTTCCAGGATGACAACGCAAGATGTCACAGGGCCAGGATCGTTACAGGTTACCTCCAACAACAGAACATCACCACATTACCTTGGCCAGCACTGAGTCCCGACCTCTCCCCCATCGAGCATGTCTGGGACATGCTTGGACAGAGGTTACGTCAACGTCAACAACGTCCTGCCAATGTCCAAGAACTTGCTGCTGTGTTGCAACAGAAATGGGACAATCTGGACCAAAATGACCTTAGACGTCTCATTAGGAGTATGCCACGTCGGATCAATGCTTGTTTGGCAAACAGAGGAGGATTTACCCGTTACTGACTTGGTTGTGATGCTGTGGTAACTTTGCTGTTTGACCCCGGGTATCATTTTACCCTTATAATGGTCAGTCTGTGCCTTACTTAGTCTAACGATCATTTGGAATAAATCGATGAATGTGAACTTCATTTCATTTTGTCATTTGTTTCTTCGTCAGTTTCATTAGGTGACTTTAATAACACTTAAAAATCAAATATCCCCTACTTTTTTTGAATAGTATATATCAATAACAAGCGGTTGCCATGCAAGATATGCCCACATTTTGCAAGAGATGGACAGAAAACAAGCTAAAAAAACAAGCGAAAATCCCAAAATAAATAGATGACACATATTAATTAATTGTGCATTTATCTTTTAGAAAAGCATCGAGCAATCATAAACTGATTATCAACTACACTAAGTTTCATCACTCAACGTCAATTAGAAAATAGAATCAAAGTCATTTTGTCCCAAAGCATCAACCAATGAAATTGCTTAGCGGGAAATGTCAATCATTGAACTCAGTCAAGACAATAAACATCTAATGAACATCTTCATCAAGTTTAAACATTCTATATCAATTAAAAGCAGAGTTGTTATGTTCCAGAGTCTTGACCAATTAAATTTCTTATCGCTGCTTAGCCTAAGCAAAAAATTCTCATCATCGAACTTAGTCAAGGTATTGATATATTGAATCTATACTTATGACTACAAGAGTTTCATTGATCTCACCCAATTAGAGCCAAAGTTATCATGTTTTCAAGTCTCAACCACAAATATTGCAGATCTCTGCTTAACCTTAGTTGAAAATGCCAATGATCGAACTCAAGGCATTCACCTAATAGACACCTACACCAAGTTTGAACATTCTACCTCAATTAGAAGGAGAGTTATTGTGTTCCAAATTTTCGACCAATCAGATCGAACTCTCTACTTTGCCTAAGCAGAAAATGCTCACTATCACTCAATTAGAATCAAAGTTGTCAAGCTCCAAAGACTCGACCAATCAGAGCCGAATTTGCTCATCATCGAACTTAGTCAAGGTACTGATGTGATGAAACTATACACCAAGTTTCATCACTCTCACTTAATTAAAACCAAAGTTACTGTGTCCCAAAGCATAAACCAATCAAATTGCTTATCTCTGCATACCATAAGCAGACACTGCCCATCTTCCAATTCAATCAAGGCATCCACCTAATGAATGCCTACACTAAGTAGAGTTTTTTGTTTTCCAAAGTCTCAATCAATCAAATAGCGTTATTGTGTCACAAAATGTGTGAGGGACAGATAGACAGACAGACGGACAGACCCATTTTAATAGTCCCTGCTTTCTTCGAAAGACGGGGGACAAAAAAGGGATTTTTTGTATAATCAGGGTCCATAATCCAGTAAGTTATGGTCCAATATGCGTGAATATTAAAAGGAATCAAAATCTCTGGGATATCTATATATATATTTGTGACTGTCATTTGTCTGTCTGTCTGTTCGGGGTTGGTGGCTACACTAGGTCTGCCCCGAGTCTGAAATTTGGGGTATAGGGGTAGCTCGGACCGGGGAGTAACATAGGCCAGGTGGCGTTAGTCTACCACTTCCGGTTTCGGAGTTATGACCCCCGAGCGACACCGGGTGTCTGTCTGTCTGTTCGGGGTTGGCGGGTACACTAGCTCTGCCCCGAGTCTGAAATTTGGGGTATAGGGGTACCTCGGACCGGGGAGTAACATAGGCTAGGTGGCGTTAGTCTACCACTTTCGGTTTCGGAGTTATGACCCCCGAGCGAAGCCGGTCTGTTCGGGGTTGGCGGCTACACTAGGTCTGCCCCAAGTCTGAAATTTGGGGAATAGGGGTAGCTCGGACCGGGGTGTAACATAGGCCAGGTGGCGTTTAGTCTACCACTTCCGGTTTCTTAGTTATCACCCCCAAGCGAAGCCGGGTATCCTGCTAGTAAACATATATTTTGAGTTACATCAAAATCAGATAAAAATTCTGACCTATAGGGCACACAACCTTGGTAATATATACTTTTACACTATTTGTGTACAAGGAGTGACCATTTTAACGTTCAGTTTCGGTTTGATTTTCATGCAATTCAAACTCAACTGTCATTAGCTAGTAACACTGATATATTTAAATAATTTTTTAAAATCGGATAATAATTGTGACCTCTAGAGAGACCCCAAGCTAAAAACTAGATTTTCTGTAAAATCAGGGGCCATAATCCAGGACATTATGATCTGATATGCGTGAATAACTAAAGGAACCAAGATCTTTGGGATATAAACATGTATTTTAAGTTTCATCAAAAGTATTACATACTTTAACACTATTTGTGTTCAAGGAGCGACCATTAATTTGTTGGGCAGTTTCAGTCTGGTTTTACGAAATTCCAACTCAATCATTATCAGGGTGTCACGGTGATATATTTAAACGATTTTTTAAATCAGATAAAAATTGTGACCTCTAGGGAGACCACATGTAAAATCGCGATTTTTCGTACAATCAGGGGCCATAATCCAGGAAGTTGCGGTCCAATGTGCACGAATATTGAAAGGAACCAAGATCATTGGGTGATAAACATACGTTTCAAGTTTCATCTAAATCGGATAACAATTGTGACCTCTAAAAACATGATTTTTCATACAATCAGGGATCATAATCCATGAAGCTTCGATCCGATACATGCCTATATCGAAAGGAACCAAGATCTCTTTGAGATAAAAATATATTTCAAGTTTCGTCATAATCAGATAACAGTTATCACCTGTAGAGTGCCTACAAACAAATCATGGACAGACTGATGTCCAGACAGGGCTAGAAATTCGTCAATTTTTGCGAGAATCTAAGAGGATTCTCATATATGCAATCTGCGTGAATCCTCTGAATCTTAATTAATAATACTGTCTAAAAACCAAAATTGTGTTTATTGTGTTAATCTAAAACATCAAAATACAACAATGTCAACGTCCAAAAAATTCAATTGATAACTGTACAAAGTATTATAATAAGTGAAAAAAAACAAGTGGCCGACCTTGACAGTGACAGAATAGAATTGGAATGACCGAATTTAACTCCATTATATTGACCCATTATATTTTTCGGTAAAAATGTCAGACAAGAAAAATTTTGAAATCCCATCACTGGTGTGACACCGCCCCAGGAGGTCGGGGCATGCACCCCAAATAAACAGTTGCTGTTTTTAGGGTATAAGGAATAAATATGTCAAGTTCCAAGATGATCCATTCAGAATTGCTGCCTATAGACGATATACACAAAAATTTGGCGTGGCTCTGCCCCTGTGGGTTGGAGATGGAACAATATAAATAGGTACAACCCTGTTATTGAAATGCTGAATTTGAACAAAATCTGTTCATAATTACAACCTGTAGATTATTTACAGACAAAAAACAAAAAAGTGGGTGTGACACAACCCCTGGGGGTCGGGACATGCACCAAAATCAATAGTTGCCGTCCTTAGGCTATAAGAAATATATATGCCAAGTTCCAAGATGATGCATTAAGAATAATGTGTGACCTATAGACAAAATACAGACACATCAAGAAAAAATGGGTGTGGCTCAGCCCCTAGGGATCAGGCATTCACCAAAAACAATAGGGATCATCCTTAGGTTATAAGGAATATGTATGCAAAGTTTCAAGACGATCAGTTACGAAATTTGGCCTGTAGGCGACACACACACACACACATACAGACGGGTGACCGCAATATACGTCCACATCATGAATGTGGAGTATAATAACTGATATATTATCACATAATGATTAAGAGAAATTGCTATAAAGAAAGAATTTAACGTTGGCTATTGTAACCTATTAAAATACACATTTTCTCTTAGTTATTTCAATTTGCTCAAATGGAAAAAAACAGTCTAAATGAGCTTACATAAGCTTACATTTTACTTCAATAGCAAAACAATCCAAATGACTAATTACATTTAAAACATATACTTACATTTTGCTATAATATTATCAACAAAACCCATTTGTAGACGGAAGAATATAAAATATCTTAAATGGTTTATCTAAATAAAAAAAATAAAAAAATCATTCATATCAAATACATATATAGTGTATATTTCAAAACTCTTGATAAAGGTATGTAACTATTAAATTGTATGACAGCTAACCATAACGACTGAAAATGGCTTTTTGCTAACTTGATGCTAATTTTTCTGTCAGAGGCAAAAAATTAGTTAAAAAGAATTCCAGGTCTTACCAATTTTTGGAAAGTTGCTAGAATAGTAAACTGTTCTTTCTTGTTTCCTTGGTAGAAGGCAATTTCTTCACTAAAATAATATATTGTATTGTATTATCATTTAATATGTGACTCCTGCTGCCATGTTAGTCACAAATCAATTTTTTTAAAAAACTGTGATTTAAGGCTTATCTTAAAGAGCACTGAAACATAACAGCTTTTTGGGAGTATATAAAAGGAGATATGCACCTCTATAGTTTAAAATTCAATTTTCTTTGCACTAGCTATGATTATTAAGGCACTATTTCACACTTTATATATGATTTTTGTGGCAAACTAGTCTAACCTTATTTGGAGAAACTGGTGAGCCTTATTTGGAGAAACTTATCTAATATCATTTTGATCACTACCAATGGAAATCTTTTCTTGCTCTATTCCCACTATTTTCCTATTCTACTACCTAATTATAAGCACATTTTAAATGGGCATATTCAGCATGATATGATCAGAATATAAACAATGTTTAGATTGTATTAGCCTTACCTATTAGTAATTAATCGAGAATTTACATAACGATACTCTCCTTCCAATCTTTGTTCTGTGACTGTCATGCGTCCAATAGGTCTCCGTACCCTGTAAAATATATTAACATACCAAATCTGAATATTGTAAATAATATTGAGATTAGAATTAGGTAATCTTCAAACTGATAAGAAGATCACGAGTACACATGAAACATCAAACCTCTGACAGAAACTTTAGAGACATTTTTTAAGGTGAAATTCCTGGTTAAGTCCAATTCTCTAATGAATAATCATTTAGTTTTCAGCATGAAAATACTTGACTAACTTAGTGATAGTGGCACTGTTTAATGGCATTATACGGTGGCATAACAGATAAAGTCACTATATACAAAATAATAAACAGTAACTAATTAAATATCCAATAGTAATTTACTCACCTTGTAAGAACTAACCCAGAAACTGCTAAATACATCAACATATAGCCAGGTCCCTAAAAAGAAATTATCATTTATAAATCTATGTTTTTCATTAATATGAAATAGTGTTTAATAATATAATGAGAGATAGATTTTCATATACAGTAGAATCTGTACAAGCAGCCACTCATATTCAGCGACATCTCCTCTAATGCGGCCACTGGTCACTATTTTACTAATAAATTTAACAAAACATTGCTCATTCAACAGCCATTGTTGAATAATACCATGTTCTTGTCATATTTCGTAGCACCTCTAATTAATGGTTATCTGTCCCCCACCTATCAGGTAAAAAGAACTGTGAAAATAACAATAAACCTTGGATTATCTGTTAATTAATCTTTTGTTTTATTAAATGACAAACCTTGATCATTGTTTTCACACGTAATGAAACATTACTTGATACTGATTGAATAAAAAAATACCGTCAAAGCCGAGTTTTGTCATGATCACCTAGTATCTATTTTCCATCGCCACTTTGTTGCTAAACAGATGTTTAAGCGCCTCCTATATTTCATACAGAGTCAC
This sequence comes from Patella vulgata, assembly GCF_932274485.2. Classification (NCBI taxonomy): domain Eukaryota; kingdom Metazoa; phylum Mollusca; class Gastropoda; family Patellidae; genus Patella; species Patella vulgata. Next base: position 25,123,283 of record NC_065882.2, on the reverse strand, counting down.
ACTCCTTGAAAATCGGTGATAAATTCAGCAATGTTTTTTTGGCATGTGCTTTTTTGATAAAATAAAATTAATTCATGAATTTTCTTCACAAAAATGGAGAAATATTATCGAAAACATCACAATGGTAGACAGTAGTACCAATGTTGGCACAAAATGACACATTTACAGAAGTTATATCTGAGATTTGAGTGAAAGAATTTTCGTTCCAAGCAAGTTTCAGTGATCGCCAAATTTACCGATGCAAGTACTGATGTTTGCCCCCAAAGCATCCAAGGTTAAAATTTACTTGATGTTAGCACTAACAAACACTGAGATTTTATTAAGAGATCACTCCCATTAAGCGGTCAGTCCCGAAAATTCCCTTTCTCGTGAGTGGCTGTTTAATACAGATTCTACTGTATTACAGTAATGAAGATGTAAGACATTATATACCTGAAATGATAATTAATGAAAGCATGACATATAACAGTACATCTTACCTGTGCTCCTATAGCCCCTGTTAATTTTATACTATACAATATTACATCTAGTATAGGCTGAAAATATAGAACACATCATTAATTCATATTGTATAAATAGGACTGTATAGAATATTTGACACAGGTGATAGGGTGACCTTTATGAAAGGAATAACATTTTTCTGAAGAAAATCTTATGGCATGGCAGTTATATTGAACTAACACTGGATTTAATTTGCAGTAGCAGCTAGTATTTGCTTTGGCTTTAAACACAGTTTTGTCATTTGCAATAGTCAATTTCTACTGCTAGTTACAGACATATGAATGGTGGTGAACAATGATGTAAAGCGTCAACATTTAACTCCAAATTGGAGTAGTCCAATTGGTAGTTAAGATATAGAGCAGACCCAGATTATGAACATGGACTCAGGTTCTTCTAATATAAACTACGATTTTTATCTCGACTTTCAAGGTAGAGACTCCAACCTTCCAAAACAGTCCACAAACAAAAGGTTCATGTTTCAGAAAACAATTTGCTACTTTACAGGTCAACACAAATTTCAAAATATTAGGAATTATTATCATTATATATTATTCCCTTTTTTTAAAGGTGAAAGTCAATAGACATAAAACAACAGACTATCACATGATTACATACCTTACTTAAATTTGAATACAGATCAGCAACTGAATCACAGAATTTTTCTACATCTTGTGTTAAAAGTTGATCAGGGTTAGATATCCGATTATCTAAATTACTCATCTTATAAAAAGTAAAACCTCTGTAAATAATGAATATACATATTTCAAACATAATTATTCATATATACCAAATAATATCTGTATTATGTAAATCACACATATTGAAGGACTAGATCATTTGTATTGCGTGTTATACAGTGTTCTTAGAATTATGTGTCAGTTTCAATGAGTGACCATACAGTGTGTTCATCCCACATGTTTTCAATCTGCCAGGACATTATTGGAAATGATTATTTACATTTCGATGTTATTTCAGACTATTACAAAATACAGAAATGACTTTTAGGGATTAATATTCAATGCCTCTGAAATAATGACTTTTTTGTGTATTTACCCAAATTTATTATTATTGTTATTTGTTTACATTTGTCATGTATTATAAGGTCCCTGCTATTGTCAGACGTCATGCAGTCACTTGTCATGGGATTGGCATTCTAGTCTAGGCCTTTAAAGGAACATTAATTGTCATATCTTGTCATAGTCTAATAACTGTCTTCTTTCATCATAGTCTAATCCTTTAAAGGCACATTTATGTCACAATGAGTTCTAGTCCTTATTGTCGTTTACTTTTGTCTTTTTAGAATGAATGATATGGTATATGATATGACATATGATGGCACGATATGAATGATATGATTGACTATATGTATAAACATCTGTAATGTCTGAAGCCCTTGAATAGCTACAATGCGAGTAGTCACAACAGATGGCAATGTGATAATGACGAATTAGAAGAGTAGGACAACTTACTTAGTCAGAATTGGAACATTTCCTATATTAAAATTCTTGTGAGCAAATAACTGCTGATCAAGACAATGAATGAAAAATACTAAAATTGCTAATCAGTATGTCCATATTGCTCTGTAAATTAATAGCAAAGAAAAAAACGCTGCTATCCAAAGAAAGAAAAGTATTTTGTACTCAAAACAGTCAATCCCAAAGCAGTTGGGAAAAAAAATTAAAATTGTGAGACCTGAAGAGTTGGCAATGCCATGGGCAATACTGTAAATCTTTGAAAATTTATGCAAAACTCCAGTATTTGATAGCATTTCTCATTATGATTTATCATTAGCTACAGTATCCCATCAAGGTTGTTAAAAAAAAAGGACAATTAATTGGAAATGTCAACTTATAAAGGAAAAGAAGAATTATATGATACATTACAATACTTACTTGAGATAACTGTCATATAAATGTATTGATAATCTAGTTCTAAATCTTAATTTAAGTTCATTTAAACCATACTGAAATACATAATAATTAATAATTTTAAAGATACATTCCCACGTACAAACTGGGTGATTTGATGATATATTTGGACTAAAAACATATTGTACTAATTAATTTATCATAATTTTGCTTCAAATCCTTCTCAAAACATTGTAATTGCCAAGGAATACACTGCTATAAAAATCGATCAAAAGAGGTCATGTTTGTGTCACGTGACTTACCTATCTTGGTACCTATAGCAACGGGGGTGAAGTCGGAGGAGAATTCATTGTATACACAAGACAATGTTGTCTTTAATCGCTCACTATTTATTACAAATATCGAATCCTAATTAAATTCTCGGATTATCCACTGCCAGGGTCTTTTTCCGTGATTTTTATCTCAGAAAGTGTTGTACGTCTAACTCTTCATAAAGTTTATAACATGTACAACAAGCGCTCAATCTTCGCGTGCAACCTTCGACGTCACACATGCAGGTATTCCTAATCGTCGGGCTATCGATTAGGGGAACCCTTACATTTTTGTCCTGTATACGCTCCATGAGTGTTTTTCAGGGAATCCAGTATATTTCTAGTAAGATTGGATATCTCTACTTTCCATATATACCAAAATTGCCATACTTTTATTGGAAATAACCACCCGATAAATACTTTTCTGGAAACCTATCTTTAATTGCCCTCCAAATCATCTATTTTGTGTTAAAGATGCATTGTGTAAATAAAATTGTGTAATAGGCTAGCATTTTCATTGACATGGCTTCTTAATAAATCCATAAATTAGAGTATTGGCTATTCGAACGACAACATACAGAAATGCGCTGATAATTATATCATTTTATCTTTAAAGGGCCTCGGATAAAAAAAATGTGTATTTTCTGTTATGTTATCTGATGTTTTCAGGGTAATATATTCTTTTAGTGAAGTAATATAAAATTTTGTTGCTAGTGATACACCCATTCGGAAACCACCATGCAAGGGCCGATAAACTAGGCGACATAGATATGAAATTGGCTGAAATCTATCACAAGGTTTATCAGAAAAGGTTGAAAAATGTATATTATTAAAAATCAAATCTTACCTTTAATATATTATTTACAATAGACATCTGAAAATAACAAATAAAAGCATTCAGTAAAACATTAAAATAGCAAAGGTATCAGTAAAAGAAATAACTCAAAAAATATATACATGTACAGTGGATTCTGTCACTTTTAACATTGTATAGGAGTGTTAAAAATATGCCGGATTACACAGCATGACAAAAAACTCAATACCAGAACATGCACAAATGATTGATGTCCTTTTTGAAACACAGCCTGTATGTTCAATTTTGGAATTGCATGTCGCTGCTAGTTTGACATAAGTAAAGCTCATATAATGATCCAAACAACGAGATAATGGTAATTATATTTGCCATATTCTATGAATATATTATTCAGTCATAAATCCAAATACGTAGATCCATGGTGATCAATATCCATTTTGAACATGAGTGAGAAAAATCTATTGACATTATGCATGCACACTGGTTTCAAATATTTAACCATACGTTTTTAGATGATTTATTATTGAAACATCGTAATTATTGTTGTTATAATAAACAAAGACTGATAAGATAATTGATTGGTGATTGTTTGTCAAATCTTTTGTAGGTTAACAACCACTGAATAAAGGTTGGATTATAGTATGTTAATTCAATATAATTCATGTGACGGGACCGCTAATTGATGTTGTAATTCATTATATTTTCAGAATACAGACTATTCAAAACTCTCTTGGGACTTGAAAATGATGATGCAGGTGACAAAATTCTGTAGTATTCAGAAGCCAAATGTGACAAATTCCACTGTAAAACCATTAACAGTATATCAGCCTTGGAGACAGATAAAAATACATACCATCGGCATAGCATAAATAAATTTCCATAAATGGCTTTTGAAGAGATTCATATCCCGTCCTATAATTGCACTGAAATAAAAAAAAAATAAAAAAATGCTATCTTTGATAAAACTATGATTTTGTATGTAATGCTATTGATATTAATTTTATAAACCTTGTAATTGTTAAAGGAGCTAAACCTCTATAATTTAGGTCAAAATAAAGTATTGAATTAGATGATTTTGATGTGACTGGGCATTCTCTACACAATTAAATTTTTGTTCCAAATTATCTGGAAGTTGGCTTGTTAATGTTTACTAATATTAACTTCATTTTCAGCATACTTTGTCAACAGGGGAATACAACATAGATTATGTCTCAACACTGCCTTTATCTATAGACAAAGCCAGACTGTCAACCCACAAAACAAATCAACATTTAAAGGTTCTTTAAATCAATTGATTAGTTGTTTTTCTTTTTAAATTCTCAAGAGTGTACACACACTAATTCATACAATTTTTACAGAAATTGCATTTAGCCATATAACCGAGAAAGTTACCTTTCTATAGCAGTTCCGTTCTGTATCATCCACACATCAGCATATGTTCTGGCAATCAAAGACCATGCAACAAGTAATAGGTACCATGTCTAAAATTAATATTCATTTTGATAATCATAAATGCATTATTGTGAAGGAGAAATGACAAGAACAATTCAATTTCTTTATATCCTACTAGCAGGATACCCGGCTTCGCTCAGGGGTCATAACTCTGAAACCGGAAGTGGTAGACTAACGCCACCTGGCCTATGTTACTCCCCGGTCCGAGCTACCCCTATACCCCAAATTTCAGACTCGGGGCAGATGTAGTCGCCAACCCCGAACAGACTTCGCTCGGGGGTCATAACTCCGAAACCGGAAGTGGTAGACTAACGCCACCTGGACTATGTTACTCCCCGGTCGGAGCTACCCCTATACCCCAAATTTCAGACTTGGGGCAGATGTAGCCGCCAACCCCGAACAGACAGACTTCGCTCGGGGGTCATAACTCTGAAACCGGAAGTGGTAGACTAACGCCACCTGGCCTATGTTACTCCCCAGTCGGAGCTACCCCTATACCCCAAATTTCAGACTCGGGGCAGGTGTAGCCGCCAACCCCGAACAGACCGGCTTCGCTCGGGGGGCATAACTCCGAAACCGGAAGTGGTAGACTAACGCCACCTGGCCTATGTTACTCCCCGGTCCGAGCTATTCCTATACCCCAAATTTCAGAGTCAGGGCAGACCTTGTGTAGCTGTCAACCCCGAACAGACAGACAGACAGACAAACAACAGTCACAAATATATATATAGATTACTTAAAGGGGCATTATGGGAGATTAGACAGTTCTCGCTATAATAGTTAAAAATTAAATAATGTAAATAGAATATGCTTAAAATTTCAGTCAAATTGCTCCATTCTGAACCGAGATATTAGCCTTTGAAGTTTAGGCTAGCCTCAATCATCATTACTAAAGTTGGTACGATAAAAAAACAAAGTCTTGATTATCCATTTTACGTTTAATTATTTTTCAAAAAATTCATTCCAATCTGCTTAATATCGCAGGCTAGCGATGGCAACTAGAGTTGATTGTGGTCTGGATAAGTTAATAAATGTCGAATTAAAAATTTAGATAACATTTCAGGTCTAAAGAAAGACGAAAAACCTGCAATAGGTAGATTTAGCTTGTGCATAATGCATGTTTAAATAGTCTAGACTAGAAATCTTTGTTATTTGCCATTCGACAGAAGTGCTTCCAATTGTTTTTTTTGCATTTTCTGAAAGACGAAGGACCTGCAAAAGGCAGATTTAGCTCTTGCATAATGTATGTTTAAGTAGTCTAGACTAGAAATCTTTGTTATCTGCCAATCGGCAGAGGTGCTTCCAATTGCTATATTTGCATTTTCTGACTATTTCATGCAATTACATGAAAGCTCAAAATTGACATGGGAAATTATCTGAAACCCAGATATAGCATGATACATTTATAATATTTTATAAAAGATACAAACCTCTGGAGTAAACCAGCCTGGGACTAAAATCTTTAAAATACGAATCAATCGACTGAAATTAAGAACATGAAAGTCAATGTCCACAAGTCGTAACAATAGTGTAGCTTTAAGATTGAAGTGAATTACAGTTTTGTCAAGTCAACCCATGTCCACAGAGCACATAATGACAAAATGGCATAAAAACTGTCAATGCAGTTCTGTGTGCTTGCAGTTGTTTTTGCCATTTATGTTGGATATTGGCTTTTTCATCGAACTTCAAACTATAAATTTGTCATTAACATTAACTTCAACATAATCTGAAAGGATCTCAAAACTTTTGAAGAGTATCAAACCTGGACTAATAATAAGACTATAATTTGTATTCTTACCCGAAAAAGATAGAATCAACTGCAGCTTTTTCCCTCTTCTGGTCATGCTGAAAAAAAGCAAAGATAAAATACAATGTGCCACTCAATGTTTTGTTGTCAGAAAGTTGTAAAAGTTGTTGTAACATGGTACAAAACAAGCTGTTGACATTTGTCATCCTTAAGGCTGTGATAAACAAACATCATGTGCATCTTTAACTAATAAAACTAGCAATGTGGCCATTTCACCTTATGCTTCGATAAACATATCACCAAGTTCTACATTACATCAGGAACTCTGCCCTGTATTAAGTTCACTAGAGTTCATAACTTTGGACATAAACAGGGAAAAAAACTCAATTTTTTAAAAAATTTTGATAGTAGTGCCCCAGTAACATAAGTCACAAGATTTAAAAGTCAAAATATGACTAGAAAGATACCTTGAAAGAACATTTGTAATTGGAAAATATTGAAATTCAATCGGGTTCTTCCCAATGCCTTTATAAACTATCGATACAAAAATGCAATAAGAACTCTAACCAGTAGCTTTTTACAAGAATTTGTGGACATAAAATAAAAGTAGTCTTAATGTTTATATTACAATCAGCGTAAAATTTAAACGACAGTTTCGCAATATACATCCATATTCCTGCTTTGATTGATATGGTACTTTTTAAAATGAAGAGAATGAAATATGAATCATAAAATGGCTGCAATGACTGTAATATGACAATTTAAAGACTAAATATTAACAAAAAAGTGGGTGTGACACTGCCCGAGGGGTTCGTGGCCTGCACCAAAATAAATAGTTGCTGTCTTTACGGTAAAAGGAATAAATATGCGAAGTTCCAAGAAGATCCATTTAGAATTGCAGTCTGTAGATGATAAATACAAAAATTGGGTGTGGTTCTGACCCTCAGGGGTGGATATGGAATAATATAAATAGGTACCACCCTGTTACTGAAATAATTGATATGCTCAATTTGAACAAAATCTGTTAATTATTGCAACCTGTAGAGTATTTACAGATAAAAACAAGCCAAAAGTGAGGCTGATGTCCCCCGCCAAAATCCCAAAATAAATAGATAACACATATTAATTTATCGCACATTTATTTTTTTCTAAAGTATCAAGCAATCAAACAGATTATCAACTATACACTAAGTTCCATAACTCTCTATCAGATAGAATCAAAGTTATCTTGTCCTAAAGCATCGACCAATGAAATTGCTTAGCTCTGCTTAGCTTTAGCTCGAAATGTTAATCATTGAACTCAGTCAAGACATTCACCAATGAACATCTACATCAAGTTTAAACATTCTACCTCAATTAAAAGCAGAGTTGTTATGTTCCAAAGTCTTGACCAATCAAATTGCTTATAACTCCTTAGCGGGGGATAATTAACAAAAAAGGGGGTGTGGTACCACTATACCACATCCCTGGGGGATGGGACATGCACCAAAATAAATAGTTGCTATCCTTACAGTATAAGGAATAAATATGCCAAGATGATCTATTTAGAATTCCTGCCTATGTCCCTTTATTTTCGGTAAAAATGTCCGACAAGAAAAATTTTGAAATTCCATCACTGACTGTGACACCGCCCCAGGAGGTCGGGGCATGCACCCCAAATAAATAATTGCTGTCTTTACGGTATAAGAAATTAAGTAATTTAGATAATCAGACCAATAGAAATTTAAAGTGCACTCATAATCAGACATGTAAGACAAAATAATCTACACTAACGCCATAAACAAATCCTGCACTAAAAACGGTACTTAATTTGATCTGTCTGCCAATAAGGGTGTGGTCTGTAGTGATTAAAATATAAACTTATACGCAACACTCATTTTTGGGTCCCCCATTACATGCATGGTTAGAGTGTTCTTCATGAATATGCTTGTCCTTCAATAACACTGACTGAAAATTTAATTATCTAAGGTATTTTATCTATGTTTAATTACCATTTTTTTTCCTTGTTAATATTAAATTGTACTAGTAAATCAATCTAAATTGACAATAAATCTGTTACCTGTGATATAACTACTTTTATTTCTTTATCTTTGTTTCTGAAATAAAAATCAAAATAAGAAAATTAAAGAGACATAATAATGATGAATTTTAATAGTCATATGAAGTAACTCGATGCAGTAGCCGCACCCACAACCCCCAAAATGTATTGTTAAATTTATCAAACAATAATCCTACACTATTTGAAAATGCAGGACACTTGACCTAATCCATGGGTAAATCCAGCTAAACACTTCATCGAATCACAGGTCACTGTGTAAGAACTTTTCATTAAGTAAAAAGATAGGTTGCCAGGCAACGAAACATACACCCACAGCAGCTAAATCGTCCGGCCTGTCAACAAGAGTTGTCGCATATTTTTACTTTTTTCGGTAATGAAACATTTATAATACACTAAAATCTGATTAAGAGTAAAAACTCATTAAGTAATTATCAGAAAACCATTAGAATTTGTTTGGTTTGTATAAAGTTCTGCCCTATGCTAATGTTTAGTAAACGAAACATTTAGTTATCAAACTTCATTGGAAATCAATATACTTGTTCGTCTCAAGACCTTAAACTCTGTGTATCAATCTGCAGTCAATCGGATGATAACTTTAGCCTCTAGAGCATCCACAAGATATTTTGAAGTGATCAAGGGCCATAACTCTGGCAGTAAAAATCAGAAATTGCTGAAAATCAATAGGCTTCTTCATCTCATGACCTTAAACACTGTGTATAAATGTGAAGTCAATCAGATATTCACTTTGGCCTCTAGAGCGTCCACAAGCAATTGTGGACGCCGGACCGACGGATGGGGGTGACGACAATATACGACAACATTATAATGTGGGCATATAAAAAGGAAAATCTTTTATATCTCCATTTTTCTTAATTACCTTACTCTGTTAAAAATACATTATTCAAGAGCTAAATCTGCCCATTGCAGGCCTTTCTTTAGGCCTGAAATGTTATATAAACTATTAGACATTTATTAACAAAACGAGACCATAATCAACTCTCGATAGCATCGGATACTCAAGATTTTAACAAGATTAGAACAGTTCGCCATTTAAAAATTGAAAGCAAGGCCAAGTCTTGAATACCAATGCCCTGGTTACCACTGTGCACACATCTGTTCAAAACTACAAACAGTAATATCTTGGTTCAGAATAAAGTAATTTGAATGAAATTTTTCAATCTTTTCATTTTACATTATCTATTTTTGAGCTATTATAGCAAGAATGGTCAGCTTTGTATCTAAATCTTACATAATGTATCTTTAATGTTTTTTTATTCAGACCCACATCATTTTCCTGATCATTATGAAGTTTGGGCTACATTATGGTATCAATAATGTCATAAGTTTTAACTATAGTCTAACAGGGAAAAACCCCTTGAGTATCAGAATTATAGCATTGTATCCCTTTAATTACATTGAAAAATAATTTACATACAAAGGGAGTATTTATTTTGGTATTACACACAATGCATGATAAAACAAACTTAAATATAGTAAATAGAAGACTAAATTTTACACAAGATAAATTTGGAAAACAATACATTTAAATATATATCAGACAGTGTAAAGAATATATAAATAACCTGGGAAATGTAGATCAAAACCAATGATGTGGGATGGTCTTTGGACTTTGGAAGGTCAATGATCCCAGTTTATAGCCTTTTTTTAACCTATTTGATAGCTTATGAACTATGAAACCTGCTATTAATATGATGTAACAAGGAATATTATATAGACAAGCTGTTTTGTTAAGGCTTTTAATAAAAATTTTATCTATATGTATTCTTTCTTTTTCTCAGTCAATATGAAATAACAAACATAAAAAAAGCCCTTTAATCTCATCACTATATGATAAACTGTACTATAATCACCTCTCTACCTAGTTAAAAAAAAAACACCGGCAATTGCTCAAGTACCTGAAAAGGATCCTGATATCACAAGTGGTATTTTTTTCAGAGTGCCGGCTACACGTCTACTGTTACAGTGTGTAACCAATCTATAAGTTTACACATATGTAACAATTATAGTAGTCCAACTAAGATTCAATACACATTTGCCAATCACTTATAGTGAGCTAAACGTAATATCCAATACTTTGTTGGCAAATTTTTAGGATATGAGTACACAGTTTAGCAAATACAAGTAATTCTTAAAAGGCTTACAAATTATGCAAATTGTTCAAAACTGTACATACATTTTAGTTACAATTTAATACGATTTCGAACAATCTATTTGTATCAGTCAGGATAAGATATGTGAGTATACTGAGAGTCCGAACATCATTTTGTTCTAGTCCCAATGTTTAGCTCAATTCCTAACCTCATCTAAATTTTCTTGGAATCTTCAGAAAAACTGACAAAACCCCCCAGAACATTCTCTTTTACTGGATGCTTGATTGAACGTTCCAGAAGGAATTCACTTAATCCTACAAATGGTGACAACTTGAACTATTGAACTATGTGCTGACAGCCAAAACAATTCTATTAGGCTTATATATAAACCCTACCTCAGTTATCGCAACTGACAGAATCATGACACAGGACTGAATTCGGTGTTAGTCTGTTGCAATTATGTACATGTTCCGGTCAACAATCGAAATTGTGATGGCGTCTAAATGTATCTAAATGACGAATTTCTGAACACTTGACATAACCACAGAAATTATTTTTTGTATCATTTAATAATAAGGTACATGATGAGCTATCAGTATGACATAATCCATCCTTAGTATCCCCAGTGGCATCGTCCCGTTCTACTCCACCACTAGGAATACAGAGGATGGTCATAACCTTAACCCAATCCAAAACAAACTCAATGTAAAAAGACAGTACATATAGTACTGTAACTGTAGACCTAAAGAGGGAATTCATGGTTTGTACCTTTCTTATAAGTTATAGCTTTAACTTATACCAGAATGGATTTTCTAGGAAAACAATTAAAAATTGCAATAACATATACCTTCTTTGTTTTGCACTGAAAATATTTTTAATCGTCAGATATGAAGCCAGGCCCGCAAGCGTAATAATAGCCGAATTCCTTGGCGTTAGTTTACTGAACACAGCCATGGTTTTCTTCACATACAGGACAAAGTTTACTTCCGGTTTACTGGATGAAAGAGCACCTGTAGGAAGGTGGCGCTCAGATGAAAATGATGAATGGCGGCAAGCGAAAGAAGAAAACGTGATTGTAAGCAATGAGAATATTATTATTCATATCAGCTTGAATATCAAGAATTGATTGATATAGGCCTTTTGGAATTACTGTTTAAGGATATGGAAACTGTGTTTTAGTAATTGTACGTGGCCTGGATCAACTGTACGTACGGCCACTGTCTTATGATATCTATTAGTGATAGAAATTAGAAGACTCGGAAGAAGCAAAATTAAAAATAATCTATTAGGGGTTTCCAAAAAAAAAATATTTTGTGAAAATATACCTAAAATGCTAACTAAAAAACTTTATTTTATGAAAATATTCTAATTAGATCCAAATTGGTGCAGGCCGGACTGTCATGGAGGACCTGGCAAGTTAAAGTGCCTAGTCGGTCGGATGGGAGGAAAACCCATGCCCTGTGTATGCACTCATCATATGCACTGATTGTAAAAGAACCCTTGACAATTGGAATTCAAAATAAGAGTAGGTTATAGCGCCACTGTCCGCTGCCCTTCTTGAAGTTCTTTATTACTCGGTGCAGAAAAGCAGGACATTAAACCCCATTTCATTCCATATGAATTAGCATACAACACTTCAAAAGTTCTGTATTCTAGGATTAAGGTTCGCTTTTGTGTTAGGTTCATCAATATCCTCTGCTTGTCTGACGAAGGGTACCTGGCAAAATTCTGGTTCATAATTTAGTTTTAAGGACATAACCCGATGGTAATAAATAGGGATTTAACTAATTTCAGAAACTCTTGGTCAACAGCAAAACCTGACTCTTGTTTATCGAACATGTACAAACAAAGCTTGTCAATATAAATTCTTTTGCATCTACTGGAGCAAAAACCCACATCGAAATAGGGCTTAAGCTTCTAAATTTAATTGTCCTTTCATTTAATTTGCAACCAATTTCGGCGAGACTACAAATTGGCGACAACACCGGCAGACTAGAGAATCCAGACAATATTAGCACACAAGGAATGAACAGTTGCTGATTCGACTAGTTCGGGCAAATGGTTACCGTTTATAATTTTAGGATCAGTATGTGAAAGCGGGTAGTAAGCTTAAATCAAGCAAAAATTATTCACACACATTAATTTATTCAAATGTTACATATTATTTCTTTACAGAATAAGATAACATTAAAGATGGCTTCAATTATTGGCAGTGGTTTACCTCCTTTTGCTCAGCAAGATGTTTTGGATAATGCTGGAAGATTGATAGATAAACATATACAGGAAGATCAAAGTTATGTTGATCTGTCTGAACTTATTAGAGTTCAAACTCATAGTAAGTAATGTGATACTCTAAGCTCTAGAGTTCAAACTCATAGTAAGTAATGTCATACTCTAAGCTCTATAACCCAAGGCGAACACAAAGTCAAATTTAAAGGAGCTAAATTGCTAATATTTGGAACCTAGAAATTGATACAATAATGTTATCTGAATGTATATGAACTGATTTACATTCTATCGTTTCTGTTTTTAATTTCAAATCAGTTATGTTCGGCGAAATATGCCAGAAGTCTCAGTCGAATATCAATTTGTAGTGTCTGGTTATTCCAGTCTATTACGCATGTTCTCCATATAAGAATATGGCGTCAGCGCTTGACATGATTATGGAATCTCTAGTCTCGTTCTTTCTTGTCCCTTGTTAAAAATGACACTGAAACGCATTATGGTAAAATGTTTATTTTGTCTTAAATATTGGATATCAGAAGCCCATCTTTTCCCGGTAAGATCACAACAACAATGTTGATTTAAACTGACAAATAATTGGTGTTTTCAATGTGGAAGATTTTGGATGATGTTGAGTTGGAGACTTAGCTACTTAAGTATGAAGGTGGGATCAGCATGCCTTGCATCACTAGACTGATGGTTATCGAGAAGCCTATACAATTGCATTACAGCCGTCTTTTCTGTGGTGAACCGTTGTGATAGTCGCTAAGCGTACATGCACATTTGGACTGGTATGTAATATACTGAAATATTAAAGTCACCCAGTCAATCGTGGCCATATTTAGTAATTAAGACAAGGTGGCATCATCAAGATGGAGGCAGGGTTGAAAAACCCCCACAAAAACACTGTGTTTTTTTGGTTTAAAACATGTTTAATTTGTTCAAAATAAATGAGGTCAAAATTGCAAAATAAAAAAAATTCTCAATAAAACATAACTGAAATTACATATTGGTTATTCTGTAAATAAAAACTAGCTTTCCAGCCTTCTCCACACCTAACCTGTTTCAGAGTTTAGAATGCACCAAGCCGAATGTTTGAATATACGATCGATACTTGCTGGAGAACATGATGCCGTCATTTATGTGCTGACCAAGTCCGAAATTCTCAAATCAAGGTTCTTTGGACTGATTTCCACCACGAAAGACATCTTGTTTTGGAAAGTAATTCGGGTTTAAATAGATATGGTTTAGATATATCAGATTGTGCTCTGTACTATTGCTGGCATGATATATCTTTGAATCTATGTATTGCGATTCACCTTCTTACGATTCGCGTATTGAATCACAAGTTACACTATCAATGTATCACGATTCTTTTTTTATACGCCCACATTTTCATGTGGACATATATTGTCGTCACCCCTGTCCGTCAGTCCACAATTGTTTGTGAAATCTCTACAGGTCACAATTTTTATCCGATTTCAATGAAACTTGAGATATAGGTTTATCACCCTAAGATCTCGGTTCCTTTCGATATTGGCATGCATCAGACTGTAACGTCATGGATTATCGCCCCGATTACGAAAAATCATGTTTTTAGCTTGTGAACACTGTAGAGATCACAATTTTTATCCAATTTGGTTTAAACTTGAAATGTATGTACCTTTCAATATTCGTGCATATCGGACCATAACTTCCTGAATTATGGCCCCTGATTGTCTGGAAAATCGTGTTTTTAGCTTGTGGACCCTATAGAGGTCACAATTTTTATCCGTTCTAAAAAAATGTTTGAATATATCACCGTTAAATCCTAAGCTTGTGGACTCTATAGAGGGGCACGATTTTTATCCGATTTAAAAAAAAACAATTGAATATATCCTAAGCTTGTGAACACTATAGAGGTCACAATTTTTATCTGATTTAAAGAAAACATTTGAATATATCACCGTTACATCCTAAGGATGGTTGAGTTTGAATTTCGTGAAATTGGACCAAAACTACTGGACAAAATGGCTGCTGCTCTTACGCAAATAGTGTCAAAATATTGTGTATCAGGGTTGTGGACCTTCTAGAGATCACAATTTTGATCCAATTTCGATGAAACTTGAAATACAGGTTTATAAACCAAAGATCTTGGTTCTTTTCGAGATTTGTGCATATCGGACAATAACTTCCCGAATTATGGCCCTTGATTTTACGAAAAGTCACGTTTTTAGCTTGTTGTTCCTCTAGAGGTCACAATTGTTATCCGATGTAACAAAAACATTTGAATATATCACCTTTACACCCTACTGATGGTTGTATGTCCCAAAGATTTCGGTTCCTTTCGCCATTTGCGCATATCAGATCGTAACTTCCTGGATTATGCCCCCTAATTGTACGAAAAATCATGTTTTTAGCTAATAGATATTGGGCCCTCTAGATGTCATAATTTTTATCTGATTTTAAAAACCATAATGATGGTTGAGTTTGAATTTCGTAAAAATCAGATCGAAACTCAAACTGCCCGACAAAATGGCTGCTCCTTGTATGCAAATTGTGTAAAAGTATGTAATACGAAGGTTGTGGACTCTCTAGAGGTCACAATTTTTATCCGATTTATATGAAACTTAAAACATATCTTAATATCCCAAAGATCTCAGTCCCTTTTGATATTTGTGCATTTCAGACCATAACTTTCTGGATTATTGCCCCAGATTGTACAAAAGATCCCGTTTGTTTTTAGCTTGTTCTCTATCCATCTCTTGCAAAATGTGGGCGTATCCTGCCTGGCAGCCGCTGGTTCCAAGTTATATTCAATTTTCTTCCAGACATTGTGTTACTTCCAAATGATTTAAGCTAATGAAATAACTCAGTTCAAGTACAGGGCACTTTATTTGAGTCAATGATAAGTTTAAAACAAAATATCAAAGAAATTAAATATTGTTTTGCTAACTAAAAGATCAAAGGATTCATTCATATGCCACCATTTAAGGTGGGCCTACTAGGTGTATATGTCAGTTCAAGTTACAGGTCCCTTTACAATTATGATTACAATGTTGTAGAAATGTCTTTCTTCGATCTTTCATACCAGTTATATGATTAGTCCTAGCAATTTTTTTTTATTATTGAAATATGGGTAATTGGTTAAAATAATTATGTAAACTGTCTGAACAATCAGTATGTATCTTTCAAGTTCAACATTGATCTCCAGTATTTATAATACAGGGTCCTGATAATGTGCATTTCATTGGCTGAAATGTTTAGAAATGTTTTGATAATAACGTAGGCTATTTTTCCATTTCTCCGATTAAAAATGATAAAAAGAAAAATATATAGAATGTTTTTGGGGTTTTTTCCCCCAAGTGGTTCAAACATTTAAAACATTATAATAGTTAAAAGCTAGATAATGTAATGGGAATTTGCTGAAAATTTCAAATTGATCCACTGTGAACCAAGAATTTAGCATTTGAATTTTAGGCCTAGTCTTAGCCATCATTACTAAAGTCGGTACGATAAAAACATAGTCTCGATTATCCATTGTTGGATTAAATCATCATTGAAAGTTGAGCAGCAAATCGGATTCAAATCCAGTAAATATTGTAGGCTAGCGATGACATCAAGAGTTGATTATGGTCTGGATAAGTTAATTAATGTCTAACATTTCAGGCCGAAAGAAAGAACTGTAGTAGGTAGATAGATTTAGCCCTTGCATAATGTATGTTTTAACGAAATGTTTATTAACATGCCAACCCTGGATGGAGGTGGAGGGCTAGCGAGTTAATGCCCTGAATTTTTACATTTTTTTTCGAAGTTTGAGACAAGCTCCTCAATTAGCCAAGATCTTCTTTTATACTACTAACCATTCAAGCATTGTTTAAATTTTTAATTGCAGATCAGCCAACTGTTAGTGGCCTTCATGATTATGATTATCCAAGTCTATTAGAAGTAGGAATGGGGATTGATTCATTGAGAGAGGTGTCCAGTGCCAAGCGTGTCCCCTTACCACCAGAATTAGTTGAACAATTTGGACGTATCTTTTATTTCTACACACACTCACTCATGCTAGAAGAATACTTATCATTGTTAGAAATAGGGATAATAATATCTATTGTATTTAATATGTTGACTGCTTTGCTTATCAATAAATTTTCTGAACATTGTATAACAAGAAATTTATACAATTTGAAGGTAGTCAACATAAATGTATATTGAAATAAATGGAACTTGTCACACACTGTTCTTGTCTCAATTGATCCGGCGTGGTTCTCCCTTGTCAGTGATGCAGAACGGAGGGGCTGACAAGGAAAGCTGTCTAGTCGTTCGGATGGGACGAAAAACCAAGGTCTCGTGTACACATTGGCGTGCACGTAAAAGATCCCTTGGCAGTTGGAATTCGATATAAGAGTAGGCCGTAGTGCCGCTGTCCGGGCAAAATTTCCCTCATAGCACACTGTATGGCGTATGCCCGTCTTCATTAGCCCAGGTTAGGAGCAGAACAGTAGGAGGTTAAACTCCATTTCATTTCATTTCATTGTCTAAATTGAATTGCTTCTTATAATTTTGAAATATAATTAAGACACCCATCTTACAGTACATGTATACTCAGTCCTCAAATTTACGTTTAGATATCCCATTGTATGTTGAAAGTTGGGTATATGTGATTGTTATTGATAAACCTTAATCAGCTCTAGGTATGCAGTGTAGTTCCATGATGGGTTTATTTCCAGAAATCGAGAGAGCTTGGTTAGCTATAGATTCAGATATATTTGTATGGAGATATGAAGATGGGTGAGTAGAAAGTATATCTTTTATGGATTGAACCTGAATTAGGAACATTAAAGGCACGAAAAACTCCAGTTCATCCACTGAAAACTCAAGTTCAAAATATGTACTATTTTAATATAAAGACTTATGTAATTAAACACATCTGAGTATAAAATAGTTCTCTTAAATAGTATATGATCTTATACTTTTAATTGGCATGTTGGGCCGGTAAAATAAGGATTTGTGTGTTTTATTGGAAATCTAAAAAAATGATTGAAAGAAATAAAGTTCTATTATCTTATTTTCCAGAACTGATTTAGCATATTTTGATGGATTAAATGAAAATATTTTGAGTGTAGCACTAGTCAAACCAAAGAAAGGTAGGTCAACATAGAAAAATGGTGCAATATAGTTGTAGGGCTGATAAAAATTTTAGTTTGGTTCAGGTTTTTATCTGACCATTACCTCCAACCTAATGGGTTTTCTCAGCATCCTCTGGTTTCCTCCCACTGCTAAACACCCCTAGGCACAAGCGAATTATTGAAATAAAATTGAACCATATGTTAGTCCTGAAATAACCTAGTTTGTTTCAAGTGGCTCTCTCTCTCTCTCTCTGACCCTATAAGTGTTGTTATTTTTTGGGTTTTTTCGTTGACTTTCCTGAAAGATATTTTGTTTGTTTATTTTCCTGCTAACTGTATGGTATAAAGCCAGAAAAGATATTCTAATGTTTTTTAAATTTCTATTTCAGATATATTTCAGCCACACATTCGTTATTTATTATGTATAGCTACACCTGTCGATTTTGTACTACTTGGAGTTAGTTTTGCAAAAACATATGATGGTAAGTTTTTATACACGTTGAAATGTGGTCACATATTGTCGATTTTGTACTGCTTGGAGTTATTTTTGCAAAAACTTATGATGGTAAATTTTTATACACATTGAACTGTGGTCACAGATTGTCATTATCCTGTTGCCCTGCCTTTTACAGCCCAGTTGACTTAAAATTCATAGCTGATACTTATGACCCTTGATCACTTGAAAATCTAGTGGACCAATAGGCCAAATTGAAATGGAGTAAACAACCCCCAAATAATTTGGAACAAAGTGTTGATATAAATAAATATGTAGATAATTGTTAAGGTAATGAATGTTTTACATATGCAGGTGGAGGTGGTGAAGGAGGTATGGGAGAGATGCATTTACTACCTGATCCATTATTCTCTATACCTACTGATAATACTTATATAACATCTATTACTGGTACTGATAATGGTAGAATATTTATGGCAGGAAAAGATGGCTGTTTATATGAGTTAGTTTATCAGGTTAGAATATTTCACACTTTGTCAATAGAGGATACAACTTCTGAAATCTTCTGTTAGTGGAAAGTTGCTGGAATATCTGGATTTTATTTGTGAAGAGATTTTTGAAGAACTGTTTTGACAGCAATAATGGGGATAAAATTATGTTGCAGTGAAGTTTCCAAAGACACAGTGAAATGTGGACTTATATTGTCACACTGTGCGTGTTTTGTTTATTAAATGTTAGAACTACGAGGAACTATAAGCCAATACAGTTTTGATTATTTCTGATAATTTCTACATGATTTGTTACCCTTGATCAGTTATTAGTGTCTTGAAGTGCCCCCATTACCTAGGGGGGTTCGATGGCTGAATGGTTAACACGTGCGCGTTGTATCATGTGGTTGGTCATTAAGTAAACTGACGTGGTTTTGATTCCCTGGTTGTATGTGACAAGGTGTAGGATCGCCTGTCCAACCTTGTGGCTTTTCTCCGGATCCTCTGGTTTTCCTCCCATTGCTAAAGACCTATACGCGCAAGCGATTGATTGAAAAAAAATTGAACCACATGTTAGTCCCGAAATGACCTAGTTTTTGTTGAGTGGACGTTAAATCCCATTTCTCTCTCTCTCTCTCTCTCGCTCCCATTACCTACAAGCGAAAAAAATGCAACAACCTTTGTCAGTGTATATTTTGTTTCCTGGCAATATTTCTTTAATGACACCGATTGGTAATATTTTTTTGTGAACATTTTTATTTGAAAAAACTGAAAAAAACCCATTATATTGATAAATTACAGGCCCAAGATGGATGGTTCAGTAGAAAATGTCGAAAAATAAATCATTCAACTAGTAATTTATCCTTTCTCGTACCTTCATTCCTCAACTTCTCATTCAGTGAAGATGGTATGTATAGAAATCACATTGATAAAATCATCTTTTTGTATGTAATAACATTTACATGAATGACAAATGACAAAATTTGTTAGTACAGAGTGTCAACCACTGTTATTCAAGAACTTGCCCAGTCATCATCTCATACATAATGAGCTTCATTTTAAATATCTGGTAAGATAATGTCAAAAAATATGTTTCCCAGAGATTTGAATGTATTTTCCAGTTAGTGGATACGTATTAAGGATTTTGACTTTAATGGGAGGAAATATTTTGTACTTTCTAGCAAGTTGACTAACAGTGACCAGTAGAAGTCTAATCCATTAATTGACACTTTTGGCACAATAAGTACCCAGGTCATATTGTTTACCACTTCACAAATTCATTTGATTTAATTGTTTAAACTGTTATATTTATGGATGAATTATATTTTGTTTTTTTAGATCCACTAGTACAGATCAGTATAGATAATAGTCGTAATACTTTATTTGCTAGAACAGAGAAAGGAAATATACAGGTAGAGATTCAATTTTAGATAGCAAATGATGTTTGTCACATTATATACAATCTTAGTGTCATTTTATCTTTGATTTGTCATGTTTCCAAGATGGTTGATTGTTAATAAATCGCTGAAATAGTAGTCTGGGCTCAAAGCTTAAATCCAGTAATGCTTATTAGAAATGTGATTTGTTAAACAGTAAATGTTATTTACAGGTATTTGATTTAGGTGAAGATGGAAAGGGTATGGGACGAGTAGCATCACTATCACATCAAAATATTACACAAAGTGCTTACTTAATAGCCAGGTAAAAATACAACTAAAACATTCTTTTCCAAAGCATTGAAAATTCCCTACAACTGTCCTTTTACGAAAACTATTTTTATCCTGTAAACCAAGTCTACATAAATTGAATAATTATATGTAAAATAGCCAATGTAAATTCACAATGTGGGCGTCTATTGTCGTCGCCCCTGTGTGTGTGTGTGTATATGTATGTTTCTGTGTCTGTGGGTCACCTACAGGCCGCAATTCTTAATGAATTGTTTTGAAACTCACATATTTATTCCTTACCCTAAGGATGATTCCTATTGTTTTTGGTGCATGCCTGAGCCACGCACAATTTTTGTGTTTATCGTGTATAGGCCGCAATTATGAATAGATCGTCTTGGAACTTGACATATGTATTTCTTATAGCCTAAGGATGGCAACTATTGATTTTGGTGCATGCCCAGACCCCAGGGGCAGAGCCATGCCCATTTTTTGTTTTTTTCGCATCTGAAGGCCACACTTCGGAATGCATTATCTTGGAACTTGGTTTGCATCATGATCCATCGTAGGGTTGTACCTATTTGTATTATTCCATATCCAACAACCAGGCTGCAATTCTGAAAGGATCATCTTGGAACTTTGCATATTTATTCCCTATCCTGTAAAGACAGCAATTATTTATTTTGGTGCATTCCTCGACTCCCAGAAATGTGGACGTATATTGCAGCGGTACTGATGCTCTTGTTTTTTAAAATTATTGTCCCCCGCCTTTCGAAGAAAGCAGGGGACTATTAAAATGGGTTCGTCCGTCTGTCTGTCTGTCTGTCTGTCTGTCTGTCTGTCCGTCTGTCTGTCCTTCTGTCTGTCCGTCTGTCTGTCCGTCACACTTTTTGGGACACAATAACTCTCTTCCTAATTGAGCTAGAATGTTCAAACTTGGTGTATGTGTTTATTAGGTCAATGCCTTGATGGAGTTCGAAGATGAGCATTTTCCGCTTAGGGTAAGCAGAGATAAGCAATTTGATTGGTTGATGCTTTGGGACACGATAACTCTCTTCCTAATTGGGCTAGAATGTTCAAACTTGGTGTATGTGTTGATTAGGTCAATGCCTTGATGGAGTTCGAAGATGAGCATTTTCCGCTTAGGGTAAGCAGAGATAAGCAATTTGATTGGTTGATGCTTTGGGACACGATAACTTTTGATTGAGCTAGAATGTTCAAACTTGGTGTATGTGTTTATTAGGTCAATGCCTTGATGGAGTTCGAAGATGAGCATTTTCCGCTTAGGGTAAGCAGAGATAAGCAATTTGATTGGTTGATACTTTGGGGCACGATAACTCTCTTCCTAATTGAGCTAGAATGTTCAAACTTGGTGTATGTGTTGATTGGGTCAATGCCTTGATGGAGTTCGAAGATGAGCATTTTCCGCTTAGGGTAAGCAGAGATAAGCAATTTGATTGGTTGATGCTTTGGGACACGATAACTTTAGTTCTAATTAAGTGAGATTGATGAAACTTGGTGTATAGTTTCATTACAGTAATACCTTGACTAAGTTTGATAATGAGCATTTTCTGCTCAGGGTAAGCAGAGCGATACGCAATTTGATTGGTCGAGACTTTGGAAAACAATAACTCTCCTACTTTGATTGTCCCCCGCCTTTCGAAGAAAGCAGGGAACTATTAAAATGGGTTCGTCCGTCTGTCTGTTTGTCTGTCTGTCCGTTCCGCTTATGGTAAGCAGAAAAAACAAATTGAAAAAGAAACTATTATAAATTAATTAAATATGTAGTATGCAATAATGAATTGACATTTAATGACAGAAAGAAAACAGTGAACTTTGCACAACTTGCAGCAAGATGGAAAATAGACCCGTTGATACAACCAAACTCTAGATCTGTAGGCATAGAGCATGTTTTCCCCTTAATATGCTATAATTATTCCATCAAAAACATTGTATGCTTAGACTATAAGTAAAGATATACTGTTTGATTGTTCAATACTTTGTAAAAGATAATTTGTGATAAATTTATATGTGTCCTCTAATTATTTTCCTATTTCGGCGGGGGACATCAGCCTCACTGTTGGCTTGTTATCATATAAAACAATCATTGTACCATTGATATTTTCAACGACTACTTTCATTTTTCTACTGAATTTTAAATAGAGCACTTTACCCCGTTGATTGATCTAACTTTACATCTTTTATCATTTCATATTAAATAAACTAAAATCATTTGAATATGGTTGCAGAGAAGTTAATATCTTATTCTTAATATAATATTACTTGAAATTGTCTAATGGACTAGTACTTTTTCTTTCCAGGACAATTGATAGATCAAATTATAAAACATTAGTTAGTATTTCTGCTCTTACTAAAGCTGAATCATCTAATATACATTTAGTAGCTGTTACACATTCAGGTTAGTTATCATTTAATATAATATGTGGGCAACATTGTTAGACTTACTGGCATATGGTAAACTGGTGCTGCTTTGGATGGTCTAAAAGTATCATTAAGGCCAATAGTCTACAATGACAGCAGCAATATTTTGTCACTTCTGAACTGAATATGTCTCTATAACTCTACCCAAGCTATCACCTCGATAAGCTTTTACATGAATTCCAACAATGATAGTCCACCTGGTTTGAGATGTGTATGTGGCAGAAGGTGTCCAAAGTGATGACATTGTGGAGGTATTTGGGACTGATTGTAGATTGAAGCATTTTTGTCCCTGTGGCCTTAATTGGATGTATATAATAATTGTAATCTTGAAGAATATAAACCAAAATCTTTGAGCACATATGGACAAAATTTATTTCTGTACGTTGTTTTTGTTTCAGGTGTTAGACTGTATTTTACAACAAATCCGTTTGGTGGAAGTAAATCACGACCTACTATGCTAACGTTAGTACATGTCCGTCTGCCACCAGGTTTTACAGCTAATGCTGTTACACAATGTCCTTCTAAAGTAAACAAATGCTGTTATTCCAAAGGTATAGTAATATTAATTTAGATATAAAAAGATACACCTTCCTATCTTCTGGATGGGTTTTGCAATGTAAAATCAATGTACCTCCAAAACTGTGTAGCTAAAGTATGACAGTATTTATTCTGACTTTTAAAAAAGGCAAAGTGCTGACCCTTAAAATAACCTCTACTGATTTTATTTCCTTTACCTTTTAATCACAGATGAATTTATAAAGTCAGCCGAAAATATTAAATACAGTAATTAACAACATTGTTTATAAACTTATTTTGTTTATATTTTAGGCGTATTAATGATGGTGTCATCTCAGAATGAATTAAATGATTTATTGTGGTGTGTTAGTAATGACTCTTTTCCTATACAAACACAGTTAATGGAAGCTCATGTAAGTTCCTCATCTTTTTCAGTAAAAAGTTATTATGCATTCAATGATACTTAATGGTTACATATGGAAATAAGCCTTTCTTAGCCTCAAACTACATCTCAATATTGAATTTGTTTAATTGTAGTAAGGAAATTAATGTTATTTTATTTTTAGACAACATTAAATATAGATGGTCCGACATGGGCTATGGCTGAAGTACCATGGAGTAGTATAATTAATAATGATAGTGGACGAACTGGTAGAATAGAAAAGGCTGATCCTCCAATAGTAGTACAACAACATATAGAACCATGTCGTAGATTTATAATACTCTCTTCGCAGGTTAGTTAGAATTTAAACAGCAGGTTAATAAATTAATACTTACACTGTAAAACAAGAAACAAATGCAACAGGCATTAAATGTGTAATGTTAGACCTATGGCCGGTAAAATTAAATTCCATACCTATTCTGTAACAAAGTATTGAGGGTTTACCATATAGATCAATTGTAGGATTACTCAAACTTAATTACAGGTGCTGATATAGATCTTGTTTCACAATGCATAGGTAAATCAAACACCTCTGAATGCAAACATGTTTCAAGAAGGGGTCACTAATGATTTATCTCAGTTTTGATGGTACATATTTTCATTTCGAACGATTGAGCAGAAGTTGCTCTGTTTCTTTATTTTATTTTAATTTTTCGCCTTTGAATGTTAAACACACTATCCATCAATTATCAACATAGGTCTTTGCAACAGACAGGTGTTACTGTGAACAAAGACAGGTTTTTCATCTCAGACTTCTCAGTGACTAATTTATTACCAACACAAACAAAATGTTAGGAAAGGAAGAGAGTGGAATAGTTATGTATAGAAAGCCTGAAAGTACATATTGATCATAGTTGTCTAAGAAAAGAAATGGGATGTGTTATAGTTGTATTTTGATGTGTTTCAGGGGAGTCATATCTTCCAAAAGTTACGGCCAGTTGAACAGTTGCAACAATTACTGATTGACAGTCAAGGACCTGATTCAGAGGAAGTCAAGGGATTTTTCAGACTACATAGGGTACGACATACTTCTATCATTGCATTTCAAATAGTAACTGACATGCTGATCATATTTAATTATATTTTATTAGATTTACAAATGGCTTGATATAATTCTGATATAATTGAGCACATTAAGATTATAGTATATATATATATATTTTTCAGGTGGAACAAGCATGTGCAACGTGTTTAATTTTAGCATGTAGTAGTCGTAGATCAGCTGCTGATCCCAAGGTAAAGTCTTTATATCAACTTGTAACATATTTTATTCCATTAATTCGATAAGCAAAATAGAACAAACAACAGGACAGAATTTCAAACAAGCAAAAGAAATGGAAATTCAAGGGCCAATTAAATCATATTTAGTTTATAATTTTTAGTATGTAAAAATAGAAACATATTTGTTATACCAAACAGTTGTCCTTCTTTTTCATTATTATAAAAAAAAAATTATTTGGGGTAAAAAATACTTACAATCTTGCAAACAAGTATTACCATGATAAAATATTGACCTGCTTACAAGTGGCATGAAAGCCATTTGGCAATAGCGTGTGTCGAAATTTATTTGATCATATTTAATGATGATAAACAAAGGAAAGATAGTCGATCACTTGCAGAGTTTAATAATAATATACATTTTGAAAGCATTGCAAAAAAAAAAATAAGCTTTCCATTGGTCACAGGAATTTGAATTTGCATGAAAAAAGAAACTTAACCAATAAACGAAAATATATCTTAATTTTGCATGAAAGAAAAAACTTTATTGGTCAGTAGCAATAAGCGAAAATATATCTTAGACGCAATTTTGTTTGTGTTTAGTAGTGTGTAACGTACCGTGTACAAAATCAACATATTATTTTTGTGTCCGTCATGAGATAATGAGGTAGGGACAAATCTGTTGAACCCATCAGCTCCTTCTACTCTTTAAAGGAGAATTACTATTGTCAAATCCCTTGTTACTCCAGGTTTGGAACAACCGATTTGGGTTATAAAATTAAGTGATCGAATGGTTAAATATGTGCACGTTAGATCACAAAGTCTATCATTGAGTCAAGCTGTGTGGTTTTGATTCCTGTCAAACTTCATGGGTTTACTCCGGGTCATTCAGTTTCCTCCCATTGCTAAAGATCCCTTCAGCAAGCGATTTATTGACATGAAATTGAACCATATTTTATCCCGAAATGACCTAGTTTATGTTGAGTGGATGTTTAACCCCATTTCTGTCTCTCTATAAAATTTCTGAATAGTTGGATCAACAACTAATGTGATATATTTTTTTTAAAGGTATCTGATTGGGCTAGAATGGCTTTCTTTACATATGGTGGAGAACCACAATATCATTATAGTGCATCAATGGCTGCTCATGGTATGCAGCCATCAAATATTGGAGCTGTATACTCTAGTAAGTAGTACTCATACTAGTTTTATAATATCAGATTGGGTTACCATATCCAATTAATGTTCATCACAAAATTTCAGTAAAACAGACCTATCCACCAGCCAGATTGTATGCCAGAATTTTACTCTCTGTGTACCTGACTCATTTATCATTTGTATGGTTATATGTGACAGGGAGGGGAGTTTGTATGGACAGAGGTATTTGTACCTACTCTTCTATCAACTCCAACTGCCAAGCATTCTTTTATGTGCATGCCAATGGGTACACTTGACTTATCGACTTTACATACACCACCTCTAAATTATATATCAAATATTACGTCACATATATTTTGTAGAAAAATTGAAAGGGCTTTAAAAATGTATTGCTTTGAATTATATTTATTTCAAATTTCAAACCTAGGTCACAAAAATCAATGAGAATTTAGCAACCTTAATTATTCCCAGTTTAAATTCAATGTAAATTTTCTTTCAAACGTTAGATAACAAGCTGGTCAATTTATCTTTTGAATGTCACTGAAAACTCAAGGTCACTATTTACAAAAATAGTCACCAGGTACTGATAAATATGTATCAAAGTCAATATCGAACAATCTGTTTGATTTTGTGTCCTTCAAAAGTAGCAAGCGCTTAACTTAATTGCACTTAAATTACTTTAAAAAAGCAAGTAGGTTTTCTTCTTCGTCACCAGCGTAATATGCATTTATTTTTCTAATACCAGCTTCAACATTTTTCATAAATAACATTTTTCTCTGATACTCTTAATTCCTTTTGGCTACCTTTTCTCATTTTGGACATTTACTTTCATGAAGAACTCAACAGTCAGTCGTCACTGAAGTCACATGTTTTCTGTATGGATTATAGACTAATGGGTATTTTCAAATGAATAATTCTGTGCATTTTTAAATTGTATATATTTTGCTTTTTTGCATGAGTTGTGGTGTGCTATTTAATATTTAAACAGGTGTACCCGCTACTCCCAGTACCACAGTAGTATATAGTCCTAGTTCTCCATATAATACATCTATGTCACAGAATATACAGACACCTCATCCAGGTCGGTTTTACTCTTAAAACCACTGATCATCATTGCCATTTTCGGACAATATCAAATTTTCACAGCATAATCTACATTAAAATGTACCCAGATTTATTATTCAACATTTAATAATTTTAAAAAAAAACCAACCCAAGATATAACAGTTTAAAATGAGATTAAAAGGTTCCCCATTAAGATATTTTACCCAACATTTGCTAGTTTATATTGTCTGCAGTGAGGATGCTAAGTGTTGGGAAATTTATAAATTCTGAACAGAATTAATATTCCTTTTAGAAATTAAAATTGCTTAGTATATTAATTTTCAAGTGATCCAAAATCCTGAAAATGACGATCAGTGACTATAAAGTTTATATTCTCTCTTTATTAATGTCAACATTTGAGTTTTGCTGAATGATATTATCCTTATTAATCAAGAAGTAAAATCCCAAAGTGCTAATATGCCCCTTTAATCTGTTGCATTTCTCATCTTTCTACCATTGCTTATAGATCAGGGTAGTAGGTATCATGCATACCATATTTAATTATTTTACTTGTGGAGGTGTTTTGTGTATAAGATATTTTGAAAATATTTTCATGCTACGTGTTTTCTATTGTTTGTGTAGGAATGCAGCCAGCTCATATGTCAACACCAGCCCAAGGTTATAATCAATCATATTACCAACCTTCTATGATGCAACCAATGGGTGGTCCCATGCAGGATGTAATGTTTTCTGGTAAACACAATGGTATTTGTATCTATTTAGGAAGAATATTGAGGTTAGTATTTCTGTTACTGGAAATGGCTGATAATAAATTGTACAAATAATTAATTAGTAGCCCCGATCTCTCTCCAGCTCATATTTTTTCCACTTTGAATGCATTGAATATTGAACGGAACAAAATGGATTCAGTTGTGTATATTGTACCTGACTGTTTGAGTTCATGCAGTGACATGTTTTATAGCAGGGTTTCTAGTGTTTTATAGCAAGTTTACTAGTGTTTTATGGCACAGTTACTACTAGTGTTTCATAGAAAGGTTCATAGTGTTTTATAGCAAGGTAACTACTAGTGTTTTATAGCACGGTAACTACTAGTGTTTCATAGAATGGTTACAAGTGTTTTATAGTACGGTAACTACTAGTGTTTTATAGCAAGGTTACTAGTGTTTTATAGCAAGGTTTCTAGTGTTTTATAGTAAGTTTACTAGTGTTTTATGACAAGGTTACTAGTGTTATCATATATACCTGAATATCTTTATTTCACCCAATTATATTTGTTTTATAAACAGGCCATTTTGGGACAGACCAGCCACAACAGAGTTTCCTTGTCAAACAGATCAAGGTTTATTATATTATGTAAGTATTTCTTTTCACTAATATATAACCTTCCTTTAGACAGGAAATTATGTTAATGCCTTTTTGCTTAAATGCAATAAAAACCATACCAGACTTAGGGTAACAGCAGCAGTTTTCTGTACAGTTGTAAAATCCTACAACAAAATATTAAAAGAATGTGGCTTTTTTCTTTTACAAATAAATATTTTTAATTTGACTTGTGTGAGTTAAGGTTAAAGAATAAAAACAAAAATGTTTTGAAAAAAAGATGATTCTTATGACATTTATCACAGTTGGAAAAGAGTGTCTCTCATGAATGGTAGTTGAGATTTTTTTTTTAAAAATCAGTGTAAAATTCTTGATGAGAGTTAAAAGAAAGTTTTTTTTTTTAAATTTATGTTTGTTATATATTTTGACTTGGATGTACATTTTTGCTTCCCTGATTTGTTGTATATAATGTGTACCATTTTTTATTATAGTTCAGCAGTAGTTTTACCAGTGAAGAAATTATCATTACATTAGAACTTGTACGAGATTTATCTGATTTTGTTGATTTTAATGCTCAAGTAGATTTTGGTGGGTCAGGAGAAAGGTAGATATATCAGTACTCATGTTAATGTGTTTCAGAATTGTAGTAGTGGTATTCAATCTTTTCCTACTAGAATAAATTTCATTGATTTAACTGATTTTCCAATTACAGAGCAGTGGTGCATTATCAATAGTTTCACAAATTTGGCTTGGTTTAGGTGCAGTCGGCTCAGGAGTGATGAGACACAAGTTCTGGCATATAATACCTGTTGTTAATTATACCCTCACATTTTTAAAAAAAAAAAATATGTCTACTCAAATATAAGTGGCCTCATTAAAATTATGCTAATGGTCGCCTGTCCAACTTTATGAGTTTTCTCCAGGCCCTCCTGTTTCATCCCACTGCTGAAGACCCCTACACGAAAGTAAAATAGTGAAATTGAATTGAATCATGTTAAACCCATGACGTAGTTTGTGTCAAACCCATTGATGCTCTTCCATACATGTCCTACGCTATTTTCCAAATGTCCGACCAGGAATATGCCCCATCGTACATTGAAATATGGTGAATAATATTCAAAATTCCAAAATTGACTGAACAGAGTGCATAACTATTACTCATCTTGATAATCATTGACAATAGGCAGGATTGATTGGGTAATTACGTGATTAACCCATTTATGGTGTTAAACACCTACCTTAATTGACTAACTACTTAAACTGTCTGGATTGACTTTCTTAATCGATGTGATTTCCTTTATGTCCCTCATAATCATATATTGTTTTATAATGTCTGACATTTTAATCCCCTTGATGTCGATAGACGAGATTAAAAGTAATCAAAGATTAGTCAGTAAACTTGTAAGCTAACCTTTAACAGTCAATCAGTTCATGATCTTGGTAATTAGTACGAATGATAATTTTGATAATACCGTAAGCTCTATAATTATTCACAACATAATTTTTATCCGTAACCATATCCCTTAGTAGGAATCGACCATGTGTTCCCAAGTGGCAGTTAATATTTCAATCCTTTCGATTCACTGGAAAACAAAATATTCTGTAGGCTCTTATACAAAAGATTTATTCATCAGTTTAATTTTTCTCCATTTAACCACCCACAACAACTGGTCAGATCTTCATGTTGTAGAGGCCATCGAAAGTATAAAAAAAATGAAAGAACTATAGATCTGTATTTTAATCAGATTGTGTAAATATGTCTGACAAGAAAAATTTTGAAATAGCATCACTGGTCAAACCCCATTTCTCTCTCTTGCTCTCTCTTTTTCTTCTGTTATTATGTAATTGGGCAATATTTGGTGAAATAAACTGTAATTATAATTACCCACATGGAGGCACCAAAAGTGTCTTTGTCCCATGCTGCCAAGAACCCCTGTTATGCTATTGGTCAAATTTTGTTCAATATTACAGTTTATTATTTCTAGATTTGTCTCTATACCCTTAGTTATGTCAAATACTAAAAAGTCTTTATGAATTAATTTCAGCGTGGCAAGTGGTTTTTCATCAAGGATGATGGGTGGAAGATATTCTGATGCCATGATGGATGATCAAACCCGGAAAAAATTAGCAAGTTAGTCAGATTAGATATTGATTATCCATAGATTATTATCATCATCTTATTCATACATTAAGCCGTTTTTATCGACCATTCATAAAGCCAGTAATTTAGTGGTCTGTTACAATGTTTTTTGAGTTTGTGGATTGTCTCCCTTGAATATTTTTTCAGATTGATACAATTTAAAATTTTAATCTTTATAGATGAAGCCCAGAAATTAGAGAAGATATCATTACAACATGTTAGAGAATTGATACATCAAGTAGAAGAAGTATTAGGTCTTTGGAAAGTTCTAGTAGATCATCAGTTCCATGTTTTAGCTGCTTGTTTAACTAAGGTAGGTATTGAAATTAATTATTGTCTTCATTGCACTGTAACCGTGTGATAATGACTAATGACAAAAGTGGCGTGGGTTGCCATCACAGATTTTGTTTCCACTTGCCAGAAAGTGGTGTGTTTGTGATATTGAACAAAATTCCTAGGTCTGATTGAAAAATTTTGTGCATACTTCCGTAGCAGTTGGCATTCGAAGAAAAACATTCTGTCTAATGTTGCTTACATGAAAATTACACATATCTAAAGAAAATGATATAACCATTCATACAAGAATATTATGTAATATTTAGAATCATAATCTAAATATTTTATCAGTCATGCATACTTTCATACTCAACACTTGATAACATAATATCTTTTTAATACAAACTTCAATCCTTCATTAATATATATATTTTGTTTAGGACCAACAGAATCAGTTACGTTCCATGACATTCAAAAGTCTAGTCATAAATGGCCGAGAGGTAAGTTCTTGAACATACAATTTTATTTTCTAAATTATATTAAAATGTTCCTGTTTTATTTCCAAGTGTCAATTTTTCCCAATACGGACGTTGGATGGTCCTTGAATAGTCTATATGTTCTGTTGACGTGATAAATAAAATCTGGTTTTTTTTTTAACAGCTATGTGGATCGCTAATTACGTGTCTTATATCACGCTATTTGGATGATAATGCTACTATAGATGCCATCAGTTCTAGATTACGAGATGTCTGTCCTAATTTATACAGTACAGATGATGCTACTTGTTCTAAGGTTAGTATATATATAAAGAAGAACTACAACATTGCCAGAATTAATAGAATTTGATCTGTAAAGTATTTACTATTATTAATCAAATATAATCAACAACTATTCAAATATAAATATAAACAAGCAAATAAAGAAAAGCATTTAAATTTGTAATATTTTTAAAGTTGTTTATTTATTCTTTCTGTTATAAATCATCAACTCTATTCTTTATTTTGTGTTGTTTTATTTTGTAGGCTAATGAATTGTTACAAGCTACTAAAACTAATCAAAATCAGTTAGAAAAACGTAGACAGCTACAGGAAGCTCTTAGGGTAAGTACTTGTAATATGTCAATGTTTTGTTGTCCAAATTAGTAGCTGTTTTTCCATAAGTATATGTTATAATTTATTGCTTTATCCAGTTACTAAAAGATTGTTGAAAATATGTAGTTTGTTAGTAAACATCCCTGAAATTTATTGGATTAAACAGGAAACAAAATGCATGTAATTCTGTAAAATTCAACACTATTTTGTCCCCCTACTTACGAAGTTTGCACGGTTTGTTAAATTGGGATTGTCCGTCTTTGTGACTGCATGCGGTCCTTTGGAGCAGGATAACTCTTGATTCTAATTGAGTAAAAGTGATGAAAGCTTTTATATAGTTTCATGACATTATTACATTAAATAAGTTTGGTAATAGGGATTTTCTAAACATACAATATGCCAGAGCTAAATCTGCTTATTGCCAGTCTTTCTTTAGGCTTGAAATGTTTTATCTAAATTATTAATTAGACATTAATTAAGTTATCCAGACCATAATCAACTCTTGATGCCATCACTAGCCTGCGATATTTACTGTATTTTAATACATTTTCTGATGGATGATTTAACGTCAAAATGGTTAATCAAGACTTTGTTTTTTATCGTACCGACTTTAGAAATGTTGATCGAGGCTAGGCCTAAAATTCAATCGCTAATATCTTGGTTCAGAGTGGAGCAATTTGACTGAAAGTTTCAGCATATTCTCTTTACGTTATCTATCTTTTAACTATTATAGCGAGAACTGTCAGCTCTTTATCTAATTGTCCCCCGCCTTTCGAAGAAAGCAGGGGACTATTAAAATGGGTTCGTCCGTCTTGACGTTCGTTTGTCCAATGATTAACATTTCCTGCTAAAGCTAAGCAATTTCTTTGACTTTGATTCTACCTGATAGAGAGTGATGAAACAGTGTATAGTTGATAATCAGTTTGATTGCTCAATACTTTTGAAAAAGATAAACGTGCAATTAATTAATATGTGTCATCTATTTATTTTGGGATTTCGGTGGGGGACATCAACCTCACTGTTGGCTTGTCTCCCATAATGCCCCTTTTAAGTAATTTGATTGTGCATTTCTTTATAAAAAGATAAATGTATAAATTATTGTCTATTTATTTTGGGATTATGAAGGACACCAGCCTCACTGTTGGCTTGTTATATTAAGGCATAATTTCTTGCATTCAATTTCACTATTCAGATACAATTTGTACATTAATATATAAAAAGTCCAGTTAATTCACTATACAGATATGAGTTGTACATTAATAGGTCATTTGATCTATGTATATAGTTTATTTATGTTTTCAGTTATTTAAAGATGTTAATCAGCCATTACAACTACCAGCAGTATGTAATCAGTTAGCTAGTGTTAATTTCTATGAAGGAATAGTTGATCTATGTTTAACAGAATCTAATAAATTAGATCCACAGAATTTAGCTCTACATTTCTATAGATGTTGTGAACCACCAGAAGATCAACAAGGAATGCAAGCTTTTATAAATCGGTTAGTATTGATAATACATTTAGAAACAGTTACTAAATGCTTACAATTTATTCTGATGTTCACATGTTTGCCAAATTTTGTACTCTTTCTTTTTTTTTGTAGAATAATTTTTTTTTTTTATTTTTTTTTTTTTTTTTTATATCAAAGATGGAATTTGTACAAGAAATTTATAGATATCTAAGAATTTTATTTGAACATTAATCCTTAAGAATTCTTTCACAAACCCAGAAAAATTTCATATACATGTCCAACCAGAATTGCTGCCAATATTAAGTAAATGAACTGAATAAAAATTTTAATCCTATACAAACTAAATTTTAATCTTTGAAGATTAGGGCTTTAGGGCATTAGACTGTCAGATTAACAGTATTCAACCAGGTCATCCTTTTGATATTATTTGAGAAAATTACATGTACTATTTACAGAATGGAATGTTATAAATGTATAACGGATACATTAGGTTATTTATGGTCAGCCAGCACATCACATCCCCAGGCACCCAGTATACCTAAATCACCAGGTCCACCACAAGCTCCTGATCCTACTAGAATATCATCTGTACAAGCTGAACAATTTGTAAGTTGATAATATACTTTATGCAGTCAGGTAACAAGACCTGCAATTGCACTTGTTAATGGGAAGGGGGGAGTAGAATTCAGAAGTTAGTGCTAGAGAATAAGGCATTAATTCTCAGATCTATTATAGAATAAAAGTGATTAGAAAATTGACAATACAGACATTTTCAGATATCAACAACAAGTCTGGTAGACAACCGTGAGTCGTGAAAGAGGCATTATGTAAGAGCCAAATCTATCTAATGCAAATCTTTCTTTTGGCCCTAAATGTTATATAAACTATTATTTACACATCTATTTACATGACAAGCCTATAGTCAATTCTCTAGTCTATCGGATAGATTTGATCTTCACTGGATTGCATGTTAGAAATTTAATTAAAAAATGGATAATCAAGACTTTGTTTATTATCGTAGCAATGATAATCGAGACTACACTGTTCTTCAAATGAAGAATGAAGTAATTTGACTGAAATTTTCAACACATTTACCTTTCATTATCTATTTTTGAACTATTATAGCAAAGACAGCCAGCTCTTTATCTAAATCTTACATAATGCATATTATGAAACAATATAGTGTATAGCTGAACCCCACAAACACACTTTGCCTATCATGGAGGGATGTAATTTTAGATTTGGAATTGACTGAGGTTTCACATTCATAGCTTGCAAGGTACCATATTTTTAGCACAAAAAAATTAAAAAATCTAAATAGTTTGAATAACTTTGAAGAAAAGAGGATCAAATATTATATTTAAATTCAACTGTATGTGTATTTTATTTTATCAGAGAAATGAAGTATTTCAACTGTCTCTAAAGTCTGATGATGAGTTATTCCATGTAGCATTATATGATTGGTTGTTTCTAGATAATCATTTAGATAAACTATTAGAGGTAAACTATCTTTTTTCTTAACAGATATATTTTTGCTCACTAAATAAATATATTAATATGACTGAAGAGACAATGTGGCTGAATATAATTGAAATGGGATAATCTTGATGAGAATAGAACCTGTTACAAAATCACTAGGAATCATATTTGATATTGAAACTACAGACAGGATAAAACCACATTTAGGTGTCTCCATAGCCAGATATGTATATAAACACAAAATTACATCTCTATGACATTATAAAAGAAATTTTGTACTTTAGATCCAGACACCATTTATGGAACCTTATTTGAAACGTAAATCAGGAACCCATGGTGATAATGTAGCAGCATTAGATATGTTATGGAAATATTATGAGAAAATTCACAACTTTCCTGCTGCAGCAAGAATATTGTCTAGATTAGCTGATAGACCAGGGTATGTCCAGTTTCTCATTTTCTTGCTAAAAATTTGACATAAAAATAAAGTTGTTTAATTGATATGAAATGTTTGACTTAGTTACACTCCAGACGGTGGGATAATTTTGTTAAACCGGTAGTCTGTATTTAAAAGAACACTAGATTAATCTACAAACAATCTGCCTTTAAATTAGGCTATCTGTAAGAACACAAATACTAGCTTCTGTGGATCAGGAACAGAACATGATGTCATGGCCGCCATCTTGGAATTGTGACATCAAAAATCGTATTCCAAGTTTCATCTCGATCTTACTTGAATTGGCTGAGATTTGGCTTTTTTCGAAGAGCGTTGCCCCCAAGAAGAAGGAGAACAAGAAGAAGATGCATAGTCAGGGGCCCCCAGTGCCTGGTTTAAAAATGTTTATAAAGTTGAAATTTGTCAATGGAATAGGAGGCTTACCATAGTGTTTATTCATTACACAAAATATTAAGTGACATATATAACCTGAATTTAATTATTTCTGAGTATTCCCCTACAATAGATTTTACTAATTACTAATATTCTAAAATGTATATTTTTAGTGGTGATGTATCTCTACAGCAGCGTATAGAGTATTTATCTAGAGCTATTATGTGTGCTAAGAGTGCCACATCAAGAATTAGTTCAGCAGCAGAAGGAGAGTTTCTACATGAATTAGAAGAAAAAATGGAGGTAGGGTTTCTAGAAAATCCATCCAATAAGATGAATTATGATAAAAATCTACAGTAGAGCAAGATTTATTAATTCATTTATTTATTCATTTATTTACACTGGGTCACATATTAAGGCATGTTTGATTGTCATGAACCGGAATCTAGATTCCTTCCAGATTCAGACTCCCCTCTCAAAGTTTCCTTATGATATTCTGATTAATGAACTTGTTTGAATTCTTTGGAGTTGAAATGAGGGTTATTGAATTCCAACAATTTCTGTTATTTACTTATAGAAATAATGCCATTGATTATGTTGTAGTTTCTAACTTTCTTGCCACTACACCTTTGATATTTTACAGTATAAAGATTTTGCTGTTTATATAACTAAATATTCATAATGCAACAACTTTTAACCACTGCTCAGACGACTTTGTGTTTGTAGGCATGGTTGTTGCCTTGTAATTTATCTTTATACATGGAATTAAATTCCTATATGATGGTATCTAATTACAGGTTGCCAGATTACAGCTTCAAGTACATAGAGCTCTGTGTAAAATACCACATAGATCACCTATGATGAAAGAAGCATTAAATCGTTTAGATTCTTGTCTTATTGATATCACTAAAGTAAGTTTATTATAATTAGATGTCATTTAGTAATCATCTTCACATACAGTTTATACATTGAACCACTTTATCCTGCACAACATGTGAAGCTTACTGTTCACACTCATCACTCTGGGCATCTGGGTAGGCTCTTTAACTGAACTTTTTCCAGTGAGGTCTGTTAAGGGTATTGAGTAGTCTAAGATAGCACTAATTTTTCAACACCAATCTTATTAAAACTTTGCATACTTGTTCCATGTATAATATAACCTAAAGGACACATAACAGTCCAACAGTTTGTTGTGTAATAATGGAGATACAAGCGGAAAGAAAAAAAATGTATTTAGAGCAGACGAGAAGGTTTCCCCGACCTAGATCAGTTCTTGAATAAATTATGACATCGTACACATTGGTCACGTCATCCGCAGTAAATCATGGCTGTCTCCAGCAACAATTTCACACTGGATCATTGACAAATTCTCTTGTTTTGGCATTTTGATGGATATCGGACAAACTACGGTTTATAGCCAAAAAATGTCCCTAACGGGCCTAACATTTCTTAGATTTGCTTTAAGCATTGTTCATGCCAAATTTGATGAAAATCCAGGCAGGCATAACTGAGAAAATTTGACTTTAGTTGCCATCAGCACCCTTTATTATCATGCTTTTGGGCCAAGTTTGGAACATGGTTGGTAAATAAAATTGGTATTTTTTGGGGTGATTAATATGTACTTTATCACCCCAAATAACAAGAAACATTATATTTTATGAACATAACTTACCATGTGCATTTTAAAGTACTCAACACCCTTAAGACAATAAAAATCTCCAAAGTTAATTATTATATTTACCTGATAGTACATGAGCTTACACAGTTATCTATTGGGATAAATATTTTATTTTTGGTAAATATGCCTATTTATGTTATAAGTGTTGGTTTTGAAAGTGTCAGGAATGAGTGGCAGGGTAACTGCAGATGTCAAAATACCTATGATGTCACTATAGTAGTCGATAAACATTCAATTTCTGTGTTGTAAATGTCATTGAGTTGACTTAAAACAGATTACACATAATGTAAATATTTTCTGATAAACATTTCAATCAAATTATTTACTCCAATGTATGACCAAGTCAACTTATGCAGTCATGGTGCCAATAATTTGCTGTACTATGTAATAATAGACCACATAATAAATCTCACTTTCACTTCAAAATTTTGCCAGACGGTCAATATTTGATGCATTTCGTTTGCCTTGGATTAGCAAGATGTTTTTTTACAAAAATATTTTTATGCATAAAAGCTATAAATTAATTGTATTGAGTTCTAAGATTGTATTGTTTGAAATTATAATGTCGTGGCATGTAAAATGACAAGTATCTTTATCATGATGATTTACTTATGTTGTATTACAGTTATATGAAGATTTTGCTGATAGATTTGATTTATCAGAATGTAAATTAGCTATTGTTCATTGTGCTGGTTTATATGATGCAGCTCTAATTGAAAATCTCTGGCAGAATATCATTGATAAAGGTAAACAATTAGATTTTATAAAACTCCCTGATTTGCTGGTACAAGTTCCACTTTCTACAACTTATATTTTTATATTAGACATTTAAAATATTAGTTGTATTCAGTCTGGAATGTCCTCTGGTAACAGAATTTATGTCACATAACAAATGTGGTGCAATTAAAATTAATACGTAATTTAATTATGCTTTGTAACCCTATATTTACTTCGCAGGGTTGAGAACCCAGAAGATATGTAAGTTAGAAACTAGGATTAAATTTCTTTCTAATTCCTGTTCAGAGTATATCAATTAATCCATAAAGATCATTGAACTTATTTATTTTAGAATTTGATGCTTGTTCATCAGCAGATAACCAGTCTCGTGTAACTAATATTAGTAACAGACTTGTTGCTATAGCTCAGTTATACTCCGATACAGAAAGATACTTTCCTCTAGGTAATTATAAATTTATCTTTCATATATATTATTATGTTATTAATAATTTTTAAAATGCTTAATGGTGGGGTGGGTGAAATTCTGTACATTACAAAGAAAAAACACCACTTACTGATGAGGACTTTGTAAAATATATTTGACTTTAGAGTATATTTAATAACTTCTAGAATAAGTTCATATCCAAATTTCCCCCCACTCTATTTACATTCAAAATGTTACACATTAAAGTGTTGGTATTTGTCATCTTGGAGTCTTGGATTGTTCGTATTTGGTTTTATTTTTTTATTTCAAAATTACATACATGTATTAGATACAGTTTTCAAAATATGATATAACGAAATAGAACTAAATAACATTGGGTATTATTATAAAGTATGAGAGATGTTTTGTGTTCACAGCTTTTATATTGAAATATCTGGAACAAAAGAGTTGTGAATTAAACTTTGACCCTCACTGGGTTTACAGAGCCATGTTACAGATCCATGTTTCACCAGAAAAACTACTAGAACTTTATGATAGAATGTTCAAATCAAAGGTAATGTAGTCAAAATAAAATATTGGTTTCTGTCCCATTGAAAATTTGTATCTAAATGTTGATTGATGGTTGTTATTTGGGGTTTACACTTTTGGCATTTTGTTGCCAGTAGAAATTTGAAAAGAATAGGTGGACGCGCCACACTGTCCAGGCAAAATTTTTCTCATAGCACAGTGCATGTTTACAGTTCTGTTATTCAATACACTGTTAATCAATACCCAAATTATGAGATACAAATTTTATGTCTGAAGTCTGTCTTATATTCACGAAAACTTGGATTATTCTGGCGATGAAAAGTGTCTGATTTGACTACCAATCAACAAGAAAAGTTCTACCCACAGCTCAACTGCAGATATTCTAAAGATATTTCCAGTATGTTCCAGGTTTTCCACTCAAACTCCTAGTCCCATAGAAATCAGACCAGACAATCTAAAAAATAAAAAAAGTAGCTAAATCTCTACTCAATATCATCCAAAGTCTTTGACATTGCAAACACAATTATTTGTCGATTTAAATCAACATTGATGTTGTGATCTTACGGGGAAAAGATGGGCTTTTGATATCCAATATTTAAGAAAAAATAAACATTTTACCATTGGTACACGAATCGTGTACCATAATGCGTTTCATCGCCATTTGTAACAAGGAACTCGAAGAACAAGGCTAGACATATTCCACAAGTTAGTCAAATGGTGACTCTATATTCTTATCTGGAGAGCATGTGCAATAAATACTGTCGTTGAAGGCTGGAATAACCAGACACTAGAGAATGCCATTCGATTGAGACCATTTTGTGTCCATTTCTAGGTCCCAAATATTAGCTATTTAGCTCCTTTAAAACCCATTTATTTCCCCGCTAATATGAAAAAAGGAGATAAGAATGTATGTAAATGATGATGTTTTTTAATCAAACAATATGTCTATATTTACAGGATCCATATTGGCAGACAATACATCGTCCTCTACATTTATTGGTAGTACTTCATGGTTTTATGACCCATTTCTCTAATAATCCAACATCTTTACCTACTATGGAAAGGTAATATATTTATACTAACATTAAATAATACTAGATTTTTATTAGAATGTGAAATAGCTTTATTTTACGTCCGCTTCCCCCAAGGTGAATATCGTACACAAAAAACTAACTGTGCATATTTTATCAGGATGAGAAGTTTTAACAGGTGAATTAAGGAAATGAAGTTGTATCGTTATTTATTTGTACATACGGTGTATATCAATATGGGTTATTTAACACTCTTACTTTTGTAAAGTTATTCTAAAAAATGATTAGAATAAAATAATTTAATGAGTTAATTGGAGTAAATAAACTCCTCAATATTAAGATTTATTTTACAAATTGTTTTTCTTGTTCTTCAGACGAAGGTTTTCTACAAGTTGTTTAGATTGTGTATCAAGTTATCTTGTGGAACTTCAAGCTATTAGCAGTACTAATCCTAATGTTCGAAATCTTGTACAACAATTTAAAGCCTTACAAGCGAAACTAGAAAGACTTCAGTATTAAACAATCAACTATAAATAATAATGAATTCTACCAAGGAATAGTGCTAATATTGATTAAATGACATTACAAAATGATTTATGGTGTCATCCCTTTCTTTAAAATGCATATTAGACAAAAAACAATCATCTCCTTACCTATAAATATTAATGGTAAACTAAATATTTAGATTCTTTATCTTTACATGAACTATTGTGTACATCGATCCATAGGAATATTGAATTGATTATCTTTATAACATTTATAAATTATCTATAAAAATCAGAATTATATCTTTGTGATAGAAAATGTATTATAACATGTTGTTAAATGATGTTTGATGGCGGTTATATAATGTATTTCATCTTCCATCATGTATGTAATTTGAATATTCAATTTTTATATATCCACATTAGGCAATACAAAATAAATATTCTGGTTCACATATACTCCTGCTTCACTTAATTACTTCACTTAAATATTTTCGCTCGGTTACAGGCAGCGTGACAAATGTTACTGGCAATCATGAGTGACACTAGATAATCATACATTCCTATAAACCACACGAAAGCCTTGAAATGTGATTTTGCCCATAGTGATCCGTTGACAAAATAAAAATAAAAACCTCCCTCTCGCATCAGATATTTTTGCAAGATTTTCTGAGAACGAGAATATTTTATTTTGTATTGCATTAATGAGTGAAATTTGTATTGACGTTGAATTCATAGCTAGCATGGACGGTTTTGCTGCTGGTAATGGTGGGCATATTATATGTTTGTTATATATATAAAATTGTATAATGTGATATTATCAAATAATAAAAGCATTATATGTTAGAAGGATTTTTGTGGAGTACCTTCAGGTTTAGTTTTGTGTACAATATTACAAATTTTGTCAGATATGGCAATCTGTATGACTAAATGTAAAGCCATTCAAAGTTTCATAAACATGCCTTTCTTATAAATGGCTTAATTTTTTTCAATTATCTGTTCAGTTATTTAATTATATCCTTTATAAAGATATAATTTTGTGAAGTCAGTAAATCAAGAAATGAACATAATGAAAGTTATTTTTTAATATACCTAATGTGTCATATAATGAAATAAACAATGTAAATAAACCAAATATATCATCTCAAGATATCTTGTTGAATTCTTCATTCAGAATCATTGGTAAACATATTATTAGAATACTAATCTTAATACAGATTAAGGTGATTAGTTTTTACAAAATTTTATATTGGTAATTTTTGCTGTTTATACATCGATTTATTACTCCTGCCTACAAATTCTTGTAGCTAAACTACATGATTTCTTTGCACAATACATTTCTTGCTTTAAACATCTTGTGACTCTGCCAGTTCTTAACAGAATTTGACTGGGATGGTAGGGAACAAATCATGGGGTAATTGTTTCTTTGCAGAATTTGATGCTCGACAGTGTGCTTTATTCAAAACAATGTGAACATGTATTTATTTAGAAACAGTAAGGACATTAACTTCCAAGAAAAAAAATCCCACTTAATTTAATGGAGAATCCACATTTCGTTTCTTTACTTTAAAGGACTTGCTTTAATTTATTTAGTGAATTCAATTGTTTATATTTTCTTGGCTTTTTATGTGTTGATTGAAGCTTGTGTCTACAACTGCTTGTTGATTTGTTGACGTAACAAATTAGGTATGGAGTGCATGCGCACCGTCAATAGACACAGGGGTTAATCCTTTGACTCCACTTAAACTGTTAGTGCATTAAAAGTATTTTGAAATTGTTTGCCATTTACACTAAAATCATTTATTTTCTCTGTGTTACAAAATGAAGATCATTGTATTCGCTACATTGTATTTTAATTCAATGTAGCGAGTTAAAACTCGCAAAGTGATCATATACTCCAAAAATCATTCATTTTCTGTTTTACAAAATGAAGATTATGGTATACGCTGTCAACTCACAAAGTGATCATTTACTCAAAAAATCTCTCATTATACGTCCACATGTATAATGTTGTTGGCCCTGTCTGTCCATCCACAATTTGTTTGTGGACACTCTACAGGTCACAATTTTAATCCCTTTTTGATAAAAATTGAAATATAGGTTTATCTCCCAAAGATCCTGGTTCATTTCAAAACTGGCTAGTATCGAACAGTAACTTCATGGATTATGGCCCCTGATTGTATGAAAAATTATGTTTTTAGCTTGTGGACACTCTAGATGTCACAATATTTATCCGTTTTGATGAAACTTGAAATGTATGATTATACCCAAAGAACCTTTTTTTAGCTCGATCTCTGTCCATCTCTTGCAAATGTGGGCGTGTTTTGCGTGGCAACGGCTGGTCTTCCCTGTGTTACAAAATGAAGACAATGGTATACGCTATAAATTAGCAAAGTGATCATTTACTCCAAAATCCATTTATTTTCTCTGGGTTATCCAAATGAAGATCATGGTATATGCTATCAACTCACAAAGTAATCATTTACTCCAAAAATCATTCATTTTCTCTGTGCTACAAAATGAAGATATGGTATAGGCTATGAACTCACAAACAATATGATCAACAACTGGTCGTTGCACTTTATTGCCAAAATTTAGTTCTGATCTTGGGCAGTTTTGGCAAAAATCAATTTGGGAACCTGTTTGCCCTTTTCAAACATTTATTTGTAGTGACCAGCCAAATGGACTTCTAGACATCTGTGTTGACCAGTTAAAACACACAAAGACAGTGGACACTTTAGAGGGTATC
This sequence comes from Patella vulgata, assembly GCF_932274485.2. NCBI lineage: Eukaryota > Metazoa > Mollusca > Gastropoda > Patellidae > Patella > Patella vulgata. Next base: position 25,079,405 of record NC_065882.2, on the reverse strand, counting down.
TTATATTTATTCGCGCCTGACTGAACGACTGGCACAGTTCTATCATGTGGAAGTTTTTTTTTACAAAAAGGTAATTAGGCTCGCCAAAATATGTTGGCGAGATAGGAGTATAATGAAATACGACATGATTCGGACATTTATCTATAGCGTTTTTCTAAAAATATTCGATCTGTAGCATAGTTTATGAGTTAACAGGTACAAATGTGTTAATTATATTGTATGGCTGTATCTTTCAAGTCTTTGCTGTTATCTACGCAAAACACACATATAATCGGACGTCGTTGTAACGAACTATTCACACGTATCGGTAAAACAATGGAAATACCAGGTGTTTGCAATGGCCCTATTTGACACAATAGATGTAACTATTTATTAACCGCGTGCTTTAATGTTATAAAGCGTGCTTCGGGCAATCTCTAATGATTACTTTATGTCCCCTGATAATGTTTGTTACATGATTTCAAATTGTTTATCAAGTCATCTGGGGGATTGCCCTGCTCGTATAACCGTCGAGGAGTTATTCGATCCATATTTACTGTTCGATACACACGTTTTTATACGCCCACATTTTCATGTGGACGTATATTGTCGTCGCCCCTGTCCGTCCGTCCGTCCGTCCACAATTTGTTTGTGGACTCTCTACAGGTCACAATTCTTGTCCGATTTTGACAAAACTTGAAATATAGGTTTATCCCCAAAAGATCTCGGCTGCTTTCGATATTGGCATGTATCGGATCGAAACTTCATGGATTATGGCCCCTGTTTGTACGAAAAATCATGTTTTTAGCTTGTGGACCCTATAGAGGTCACAATTTTTATCCGATTTTGTTGAAACTTGACATGTAAGTTTATAATCCAAAGATCTCAGTTCCTTTCGATATTCGTGCATATCGGACCGTAACTTCCTGAATTATGGCCCCCTGATTGTACGAAAAATCGCGTTTTTAGCTTGTGGACCCTATAGAGGTCATAATTTTTATCTGATTTAAAAAACCGTATTATTATATCACCATTACACCCTAAGGAAGGTTGAGTTCGAATCTTGTGAAAATCAGACCAAAATTGCCGGACAAAATGGCCGCCATTTGTACGCGAATAGTGTAAAAATATGGTAAATCAAGGTTGTGGACCCTGTATGGGTCACAATTTTAATTCAATTTTGATGAAACTTGAAATGCATGTTTATAAACTAAAGATCTTGGTTCCTTTCGATATTGTCGCATATCGGATCGTAACTTCCTGAATTATGGCCCCTGATTATACGAAAAATCAGGTTTTTAGCTTGTGGACCTTATATAGGTCATAATTTTTATCCGATTAAAAAAACCGTATTATTATATCACCGTTACACCCTAAGGAAGGTTCAGTTCGAATTTGGGGAAAATCGGAACAAAATTGCCGGACAAAATGGCCGCCGTTTGTACACGAATAGTGTAAAAATAGGGTAAATCAAGGTTGTGGACCCTTTATGGGTCACAATTTTAATTCGAATTTGATGAAACTTGAAATGCATGTTTGTAACCTAAAGATCTTGGTTCCTTTCGATATTGTCGCATATTATTATCTGATTGTAACTTCCTGAATTATGGCCCCTGATTATACGAAAAATCGTGTTTTTAGCTTATGGACCCTATATAGGTCATAATTTTTATCCGATTTAAAAAACCGTTTTATTATATCACCGTTACACCCTAAGGAAGGTTCAGTTCGAATTTGGGGAAAATCGGACCAAAATTGCCGGACAAAATGGCCGCCGTTTGTACGCGAATAGTGTAAAAATAGGGTAAATTAAGGTTGTGGACCCTGTATGGGTCACAATTTTAATTCGATTTTGATGAAACCTGAAAAGCATGTTTATAACCTAAAGATCTTGGTTCGTTTCGATATTGTCGTATATCGGATCGTAACTTCATGAATTATGGCCCCTGATTATACGAAAAATCGCCTCAGATAAGGTCACACTTATCTGATTTTAAAAATCGTTTGAATATATCACTGTAACACCATAATAAAGGTTGAGTTCAAATTTCCTGAAAATCAAACCAAAACTGCTGGACAAAGTGGCCGCCGCTTGTACGCGAAAGGTGTAAAAAATATGGTATATCAAGGTTGTGGACCCTGTAGAGGTTACAATTTTAATCCGATTTTGATGAAACTTGAAATGCATGTTGATCTTGGTTCCTTTCGATATTTGCGCATATCGAATTGTAACTTCATGAATTATGGCCCTTGATTGTAGGAAAAATCATTTTCTTTTTAGCTTGTTCTCTATCCATCTCTCAAAAATGTGGGCGTATCCTGCCTGGCAGCCGCTGGTTCAAGATATACCATGCTTCAGAATTTACTGTTGGATAAACACGAATACGACATGATCTATCATACTCTCAGTGGGGTATAATAATACTTCATGAGTATAATAATGCATGCCTTCCAAAAGTGTGGTATAATATATTTCCTTATAACCAATATTTATGATGGTTTACGACTTGATAAAGGGTTTATGATGACGTCTGGCGATATGCATTATCTTTTCAATGGTTATGAACTATGGGGTTAATTCGCGATACTTACTTGCACTCTATAAAATATCTATGAAATATTTTATTTAAGATATAAATTTCAATCCCTGTTCAGTTGGCGGTTTTTTTGGGTTTTTTTTTTGGGGGGGGGGGGGGTGGAGGGGGGGATTTCTGTCGTCCACTCGCATTTACTTTACAGTGTACATGTAGGATATTGCAGATTTAATTAAGCTCTACAATTGGTAGTTAGAGTCTTTAAAATTCAAAACATAGGCTGACTCAACTGCGATTATGATTACTGTTAAAACCACGAAATGAAAAGCTTGCAAAACCGCTTGCTTGTCTTGTTTTATCAAAATTTCCGCTGTTTTATACTATTCTTTTAAATACTGCGAATGGTCGACTTTTTCAGGGCCCTTTATAATATATTCTTTGTTTATTTTTAGAAATAATTTTCAGAGTTGATTAAATCAAAGTGTGAATAGTAAATAAAGTTTATTTTACCGCGTGTGATTGTTAGTGTGTGCTTAGATTAGGTGGGAGGGCTATATATTGACTAGCGAGCCGGTTTTGTTTACGATCTTCCTAAACAGAATGTCTTTTACAAATCTCCTTCTCGATGGCTCTCAAATATCCACACATTGGAATGAAAATCTGACATTGTGTCAACTACTTGTCGACAGGATTTACATTGCCAACTTTTTACTTCTTGGTCAGCGAAGTGGCCGAAGAATTTTTGTCATTCAGTCGGACACTCCGCGTGCCTTCTAATCTTTATCTTAATTACTGTACCGTGAGTTGCGAGAGAACAAAATTTATAACCAGTCTAAAGACATTGAATATCGTTATGTTGAACCGTTAGGCGGCGCTCTACTCATAAAGCTACCTTTTATGAATGTAATGTGAAGGCATACACATGTAGACTACTATATAGAATTACCTATCAAGTAGTGTCGGGTCATGGTTGAGTGATTTCCTTGGGCACTGTCATCCGAAACAGGTTGGACTATACGATATTGGAGAAGTCTGGGAGTACTGTGTGATGTTTCGATGAATTCTCTTGGATTATAACAATGACAGACAACTCGAAAGGTAGGTGCTAAAAATAAGTTGATTTTCTACAGGTGACCCTCTATAAAATGATTATATTGTCACATGTGTGTAGATCTATATAGATATTGTATGTAGTGGGGTAGGATTCACTCTTTATACAGAATTATAATGTACTGTTGACTGAGCCCAACCCATTTTTTCGTTCATTCCCATTCTATCAAATTAAATAACAACAGCATTCAAAGCGTACGTGACTTTGGGTTTAAGTTCGGGATTTTTACTGCTATATAGACCGATACATAGAAAATCAAAATATTGACAGTGACAATATTATCCTTTAGACCCGTTTTGTACACATGAGTAATTGGTCATTTAACTGTCTTGTATATGCTAAACTCCAGTGCTAAAGCTTAAAGCATGAGCAATTTCAAATGTTCTTGTGCTGTCAAGTGTGAATATAACGTTTGCAATAAAACTGTCATTGAATTTAAAATTCATAAGATAAATGATCTCATGAAATGTATTCATATTATTATAGAGGAAAAGATTATCCTTATTTAAACAAGTTGTGTTTTTAAAATCAAAGATCATATTGTATTCACCATCAGTAAACTGTTAGATAAAATTTGAAATTGTTATCACTAATACTATTATAGTTGAGGTGGTTACCTATTAAAGATACATTATGGGAGATTCAGTAATGAGTTGGCAGTTCTCACTATAATAGTTAAAAACTAGATAATGTAAAGGCAATTTGGTGAAAATTTCATTCAAATTGATCCACTATGAACCGAGAACTAAGCGACTGAAATTCCCAGAAGCCTTGGTCATCATTACTAAAGTCAGTACGATAAACAGCATAGTCTCAATTATCCATTTAATCGTTTAATCGAGAAGGAAAGTTATGCAGTAAATCGGCTTACAATCCACTAAAGATCGCAGGCTAGCGCTGCCATCTAGAGTTGATTATGGCCTGGATAGGTTAATTAATGTCTAATTAATAATTTAGATAACATTTCAGGCCTAAAGAAAGACCTGAAATATCTGCTGCTTTTGACACGGTAGATGCTTCTATTCTTTTACTTAGACTTCATTTTAAATTCGGTATTTGTGGCTCTGTATTAAATCTTTTAGAAAGCTATCTTGTGGGTAGAAAACAGTGTATTTTAGTTGATTGTAAATTGTCATCTGAATCTGTTTTGTTATCTGGGGTTCCTCAAGGTTCTGTTCTTGGTCCACTTTTATTTACCCTTTATACGTCACCATTAGGGGATATTGTCAGAAAATATGGTCTCCGCTTTTATATGTATGCCGATGATACTCAGTTATATATTTCATTTACACCTAATTGTCCACCTTCTTTCAATTTATCAAAATTGCAACTTGAGAACTGTATATGTGAAATCAGAAAATGGATGTCAAAGAACTTTCTAAAATTGAATGATGATAAAACCGAATATTTGTTATTAGGCTCAAGGCATCAATTAAGTAAATTTGAACATGTTATATGAAAGGGTGCACAATAAATATGCTGTAATAATAATGATAGTTAGTTAGATTGTATATTAACATGAGTTTGTATCATAGTGTATTAGATTGTATATTAAGCTAGGGTTGTGTATTGAGTTGTATATTAAACAGAGAGTGTATTGTCTTGTGTATTAAATAGAGCATGTATTGGGATGTGAATTGAAGATTTTAGTACCAAGTTGTGTAATGATTAAACAGTGTATTAGTTTGTGTATTGGAGATACTGCCTATTATAATGTTGATTTGGTTGTGTATTAGACTGAGTGTATTCTAAAGGGTTTTATGGAGCTTCATAAGTTTAGCATGAAATGCTTAATAAACAGTATCTGCATATCTTATTTTGCCCCTCACAATATTAAACATATTCCCCAAATGGTTGACTTTGCACAATAAAGCATAATTTAGGGGAGGGGGGTCTGCATTCCACTTTGTGACTAACATGCATTAATTTTTTTTATTTTAATAATTCGCTGATGCAGAGGGGTTTTAGTAGTGGGAAGAAACCATACAACCAAGAGAAACTCCCAAGGTTAGGCAGATGAACCTTATCTTTCTGGTGTACAAGCCTGAGATTATAACCACAATGCTTGTCTTAATGACAGACATTGTTGTTGTTGTTTTGATGGAGGTCAATTTAAAGATTTAATTATCAATTAAATATGGAAATAAATAGATATAAATACATCTTAAAGTGTGGAAGGTATAAGACTTGGTTGACCTGATTTTATTTTTCCCTTTTATCCTGAACATCTTTTGATTACACTGTTATACTTGAGTAGGCAGTAGGAATTCATATTGGTCATTCTTAATCAAATGTAAATATTATGATGTAGACAACTTTATTTCCTTAATACATCATATTAAATCAACTTGTCTAATTAAAATATCATGTTATCCAACTTATCATTTTTACATTCTTTTCTAATTACTTTCAAATTAAAGTGTTATAAATCTCCAGCTGTGTTTGAATGAAATGGTAAAAAGTATCCCCCAAAAAATCAAAGATTATGATTTTATTTTTTCTGTCTCTATGTTATCTTCTCATATAATAAATGAAATCTTAGTTTGTATAATATAAAATGGGACAGGGAACAATATAACATTTACAAAAGCATATTGACCATGACGTATAGGTGAAACAAGCCAGATCGTTATCCATGTGTGAAAAGTATGTACCATTTTAATGTAAAAACTGTGTTATGATGTAATTAAGCTCATCTGAGTTATAAAAGCAATCCTTCATGAAGAAATGGTGGAAGTGGACATTAAATAAAGCTATTTCACACTTAAAGAAACGCAAGAAAAACCTATAGAATACATACAGTTTAATACACAAACAAATAAATATTATAATCTTTAATACCCAAACCAATATACTGTTGAACAAATACACAATATGGTACTAAAATCAAATTCACAACCCAATACGCACTTTTTGTTTGATATACAACCCAATACACTTTTTGTTTGATATACAACCCAATACACTCTTTGTTTAATATACAACCCAATACACTCTTTTATTATTAGTTTATATGTCTAAGACACATAAAGATGGTAGTGTGAAGTCAGTAGAAATCAATGTAACTCGTATTCTTTGAACGGTATATTATATGGTAGTAATTGGGACATAATTAAATAAAACACACTATGGATGACAATTACTTTCAACTATAGTAATTAAACTATAGTAACTGTAATCCGTAAATAATATTTTATTTGATTCAAATTGATCAGTCTGTGTGTTTTTTGGGTTTTGGTTTTTTTAGATTAAAGTACTTTTGATTGTGTATGGTTTAAACTATTTAGCCTTTAATGTAGTATGTCAGGGTTTTGAAAATATCCAAGTGCTATTTTTAAAAAACAAATGCAATGATAAAAGATTAGTATGTTCGTGACAAAATGACAGACACCAGAGGGAAGTTTGTGACAAAATGACACACCAGAGGGAATGTGCCTGTCTGTGATTCCTTATTCATTCATTTCAATGAGTAGGACTGTGTATATAGAGGTTTGCTTACTTTGTGTATTGTTGAATATGACTTATAGAACATACTAGATGATAGCTATTTGACAACTTGAGATGTGAATGATGTTATTTTGTCAGTTTTTGTCGGTGATTAGTAAAACTGTTTTTTTTTTTGTCAAAATTTTTATTATCCATAATTATTTTATGAAATGTGTAGAATGTGCATATCTATAACATATCTTTCCTTCTCAGCTACTTTTTGCAATACAGTGGACGCTATTGACCTAAATAATCTGTTGGAGGTCCTTGTCGACCCACCAAAAATCGAAGCACTTGTAGAGCAAAGTATTTTGCATGAAGATTGTCTGAACTCTTTGAAAATTTACTGCAAAATCTGTATCTCACCATAAATGGACAGATTGTCAAAACATTCTAATTTCTACATACCCCATCAATTCAGAAATTGACTTCTTATCTACTGGCAAGGTGATAGCACCTCTTTAAAATTTCCTTCTATTGTAATTCCCATATCTTGATTGTATGGAAGATGGGATTGTACATTCTCTACTAAATTTAGAATGACAGTTTGACAAGTTAGTTTTCTTCTATTACACTGTTTCTGTCAGACAGACAAACAATGTCATAATGCACCTGCCAAACTTACATACTATATACCAGTTAATATCTTCATTTTCTAGTCATTTCTAACAATTGTCCTTAAATTGTGGCAAAATTTCTCCAGGGTGTTGAAATGGTGTGCCATTACATTAAGTGGACATTCATATTCCTAAGAGAGAAAAATATTGATAGACCTGTGTGCAAATGATTTTTGGATTATAAAATAAACTGCAACGAATCTGTAGATTCTGCCTAGAGCTTCAGAAAGAAACTACTTCTTATTCAAAACACAATTTACAGCAAGATTAAAAAACTTGAGGAAGAAGGGAAAAGCAGAGAAATTATATGGAAATTCACCATATTTAGATCAAGCACTCAAATGTAGCTACGGTCTATCAGGACATTTGTGATAAATACAATCCATAACCCCACCATGATTATACTGAATGTTTTACAGTTTTCTATAAAATGAGGTGTTCATTATTCTCTGTCAAATAATATGACTTTTTAACTTTTCACTGCTAAGGAATGTCGACTTTTATTAATTTAACAATGATATTTGTTAGTTTTGTAGGCCATATTTTTTTTCTAAACAAACCACATGCACTCTTTCCATGGAGTTGAAACAAGCTATATTATGACCATCTAAAAATTGAATCTTACAAACCACCATGTTTCTCAAATACAACATCTGAAAACTGGAATTATAACAGGTTATTTTTATAGTAAACAATGTTATTAAGAGATAAACAATGGCCATTATTCAAGAATATTTCAATTACTGGAACTAATACCTTTTAGAATTTCTGAATTAATATGCATATTCAACATTTAATGTTCTAAAATATTGATTATTCCAGCTTCCATACACTCATAGATCTGTTCAATTGAGAAATTCAAAATGGCTAAGTTAGAACCTTAGCTAAGTACGGCCACAACATTTATATTATTTGTAAGTTTTATTCTACAACATGTTGTTAAAAAGATAGTCTTTGATTTATCATTATCAAATAAATTGTTCAGGATCAATTATTATTACTGATGATAGAATTTAAAATACATTTTATTGTGATTTACATGAAACCATTAACAAAAAAACATGATACTATCTTATTTTTAACCTTGATGATTCTCTCAAAGTGAAATTGGAGACATACATCAATATTTTGATTGAAGTACATCACACAATTTGAAATTTGATACGGTCTACCTGATTTTTCAATAGTCTATTGATCACAAAAGCAATTGTTGAGATTCATCAAGTACTTTCAGTTTAGATCATACAATAGTAAACTACAACAATTCTCAATCTATTTCAAGAAGATAGTTCAATGGTGGCTATAACCCCAGTTTCCTGATTGTATGTAATTATGGAGTGAAATTAGTGTAATACCTTAATGAATTAGTTGGTATTTCTGTCAGCGGCAGTTACCAACTTACAATTTAAATCATTTGGAGCAAGATCATTTTCATATCTGGCAGTTTCCTTTTACTTACTTGAAACAGTGTCTATCGGATAGACTCCATCCCTGTCAATTTTCAAATCGTCACTGAAGACTTACCTGATTTAAACATTTTTACTCGAATTGTACAGAACGCAACTTTTGTTAATGCTCTATGAATACAGGCCTCTGTCTGACAAGCAAAATTTTGAAATAGCATCGCTAATATAGACAGTGTGGAATTAGCACTATACAATGTTCACATTGTATGTCCGTCACACTTTTTGGGACACAATAACCCTCCTTGAGGTAGTATGTTAAAAGTTGGTGTAGGTGTTTATTAGGTGAATGTCTTGAAGAAGTTAGAAGATGAGCATTTTCTGCTTAGGCAAAGCAGAGATAAGCCATTTGATTGTTTGAGACTTTGGAACACATAACTTTTGTTCTAATTGGGTGAGAGTGATCAATCGACTAAGTTTGATGATGAGAATTTCTGCTTAGGCTAAGTAACGCTAAGCAGTTTGATTGGTCAAGACTTTGGAACATAACAACTCTGCTTATATTTGAGGTAGAATGTTTGAACTTGATGTAGATGTTCATTAGGTGAATTTCTTGACTGATTTCAATGATTAGCATTTTCCGCTAAAGCTAAGCAGAGCTAAGCAATTTCATTGGTCAGTGCTTTGGGACAAGATAACTGATTCTAACTTATGGAGAGTGATGATACTTAGTGTATAGTTTCACTACCTGGTACTTAAAAACTTTGATTTCGATGGTGAACATTTTTTACTTAGACTAAGTATAAATAATCATTTTGATTGCTCGATACTTTTCAAAAAGATACATTGAGCAATTAATTGATATGTATCATCTATTTGTTTTGGGATTGAGGCAGGGGACATCAGCCTAAATGTTGGCTTGTTATTATATTCATCCAAAAATTATTCAAATCATTCAATCCTAATGCAAGATGTTGACAAATAAAGTTTACATTGGTTCAAGTTGATTTCCTAATCCCCAACTATACCTGTCAAAGATTGATAATGACAAAATCCTTGACAATAAGATAGTAAATGTTTTGGATACAAGCCAGCCTGTTCTTCAAGAAGATGTTTTAATACTTGAATATAACAACATTCTTTATCAAGGTTCTTATACTCGAATGTGCATTACAATAAAATAGTGCATATATTTTTGACCTTAGCAATATATGAGAACTATCTGGATTTATTGTGCCTTAATGGATTATATTAAGTCTATATTTATAAATGATGAATGATTTATCTGAGATATTTTATAAAGAGTGGAATGAGATTACAATGAACTATGGTGTGTTAATTGTGTGGGGGATATAATTACATGTGATTGTTATATTGACAGTGTGATAATAAAGGCGTGATAAGGCACAGGTCAATATAAAACTCCACTCAATAAATTAGGTTTTATGCTTATCAAACATGATTTGTACCCCACCTTTTAAAGACAGGAGACTATTAAGATGTGTTTTTTTCTGTTTGTCCGTCACACTTGTTTTTACACTATAACTCTGCTGCTAACTGAACTTAAATTTTCAAACATGGTGTAGGTGTTTATTATATGACTGCCATGACTGAGGTTGATGATGAGTATTTTCTGCTTAGGCAAAGCAGAGATAAGCAGTTTGAATGATCGGTGCTTTTTGGACACAATAAATTTGATTCTAGTTAAATGGAAATGATGGTGTATAGTTTTTTTTATATGAATACCTTGACTAAGTTCGATAATGAACACTTCCTGCCAAGTCTAAGCATTGATAACCAGTTTGATTGCTTGTAGCTTTACAGAAAGACAAATATGTAATTAATATGTTTCATCTATTTATATATGGAATGAGGTGGGGGAAATTGGCCTCACTGTTTACTGTTTGTTGGTACTGCAAAAAAAAAACCCCTATTTCATATTTATCCACAATGGAGTTTATTCATGTTTTGATTTAATCTATAGTTTGACAACAATGTACATGTTATGTTCATGGTCAGTACAACTTCAACACATCAGAATGAGTTGATCACCTGTTGAGGATCATAATTATGGCAAAAATTGACCAGGGTGGTAGGGGTCTTGAAGTCCTCTCACTGCACACTTGGTTATGCTGGTACTGATAAGTGTCAACACTATACGAAAGAAAACAAATAAATACAACATCACAAGAAGTCATGTATTTCACCATTCATTCATTAGTTTATTAAACTCAACCAAAGTTTTAAGATGGAATTTGGAGTTTATTTATATATTGCTAAACTCATAGTCCACCTCCCTAGTCATTTTAAAATAAATGACATTATACACCATCCATTCTTTTGCTTGGTATTAATTAGAATTGAAAACACAAATGAGTTTTTAGTTGAATGGTTATATTTAAGGACCACTTCCTAATGAATCTGTTCTTGTCGTCATAAATATAATTGCGACTTTTATATGATATCAGTCACTACAGGCTCTAATATAAAAACTTCATGTAGTGCAGCATATTGAAATGTATTTAATTTACATAAAGATCATTAAATGATGGTAGATAAAACAGCTTGTTTAATGTGTATATAAGTATCTGTATTGGATATAAGTAGATCAAGTCTAAAGCTGTAATGTTATATAATACTTATCTAATAATGATCAATTATAGTATCTTACAGGTCATTAACTATTATATCATCTTCTTCATCTTCCTCTCTCTTTATGACAAAGAACAATTTCACGTATACCTGGATATAAATTTGTTGAGTGAGAACCAAAGCAATCATAGAAAGGTGTTCTTACACTAACCTGACATATTCATTCTCACCTACGTTATATTTTGATCTCGGTGTGTATCGTCTGCGACCCTACAACTCAAAACTACATTTAAGCTGCGGTGGACCAGAAAGCTGATAGGTATTTTCCATATTTAAAATTAAGAAAATGAAGGATCCAGACATTTTCTTTGAAGAGTAATTTAAACAAATAAAACAGAAAATAATAGTTAGATGTTGTCTTGACATCAGTGTTCATGAATAAAATTGAAATATTCTTCAGTCAGTGATTGACCAATCTAAGACAGACAAGATGATGGCTGAAAATTAATACAAAGTGAAGTGAATTTTTATGGCTACAACTTTAAAATGGTTTCTAATAAGACTGCCTTTTAATTTGTATATGTTTGCCTTTTAGTCTCGAATGTTCTGCCCATAACAAATTATTATAATATAAAGCCAGACAAACATTAGAATGTCCCAGTTTAAAAAAAAAAAAAAATACATGTATGTGATTAAGTTTGTTTACAAGGCTAATCCTTTATAATATCACAGTGCAGAAGAATTTTTTTTTGTCATTTCAAGTTAAAAAACACTCATATATTTTATTGCAATTTGTCCATATTTTAAATGAATAAATAGGAATAGGCCTACTGATCATATTTTTAACAATATGTCCTTCAAATACCAGTCTTTCATTCATGCTTTAGAATTATTAGTGCATAGAAAACTTTTATTATATTTTTCGAAGCACTTGCGATCATTTCATTTACTTTATGTTTCTTTACTGATGTATATCAAATGGATATTTGAGGGAAAGTCACATTTTTAATGAACAGTTTCATTGAAGGATGATAAAAATGCAATCTTATTATAGAACAACTGACCTTGTTCAAGATTTTTATATGGTAGCTTATGAAAATAAGTGCATGTGTTTTATGGCTAGTACAGATATGAGTGTGTAATTGTAAAAAAAAACATGATCTTTAGCATCAAATAAAATAGTTATTAGATAGCAACCTTTACTCCACTTTTATTAGTAGTCCTATATGATATTTTATGATATTGATATATACAAATTGATGGGTAGGGTATAATGTATGTAGGCCATTAGTTGATGGCATTCGAATCTGGGAGGTAGAGTAAAGGGTATACAAGCTGTTTCATGTTCGTTCAAATTATCTCATTCTCCTCTGAGGATAGGGCATTGGGTGGTCAAGTGCTATAAGGTCTGTCATTGAGTCAAGTGGTGTGGTTTCAAACCCAAGGTTATATCTATGTCTATTGACATAATTGTACCATATATTATTCCTAAAATGGTCTAGTTTGTGTTCAGTTGACATTAAACTCCATCTGTATCTATCTGTCTGTCTGTCTGTCCTCTTAGGGGGGGGTGGGGTTGGATGGCTGAATGGTCTGTCTTTGAGTCAACTGGCGTGGTTTCGAATCCCCGGTTGTACGTGACAAGGAGTAGGGTTGCCTGTCCAACCTCGTGAGTTGTCTCCGGGTCCTTCGGTTTCCTCCCACTGCTAAAGACCCCTATGCGCAAGTGAATTATTGAAATAAAATTAAACCATATGTTAGTCCCGAAATGACCTAGTTGTGTCGAGTGGACGTTAACCCCCATTTCTCTCTCTCTCTGTCCTCTTAGGACCTTTCATCCCCCCATTTTCGTGTCACTCAATAAAATTTAGATTACTTAGATATAAATATTAATTGATAACTTCAGTTCTTTAATGTAGCAATTTGTACATTACTGTCTTAATTACCTCAGATCATACATATTTGCTAAAAAAAAAAAAATAAATAAAATCAACAATTTTCGTCTTTCACATCTATAGAGTATTTTAAAAACTGATATGGATTGCTATCTTGTCATTCAATATCGAATTATCTTTCTATGAGTGACAATTTATACATAGCATTTAACAAATTATTATGATATACAGCCAAACAAATATTAGAAATTGCATGTATGAGATTAAATTAGTTTCTAATCCATTTCTGATATCACAGTACAGAAGAATTTTTATTATATTGATTAAGTTTTAACACATTTATGAAATCCTTCATTTACATTGCCCAATGCTAATGATATATTTACATGTACTGTGAAATAACATTAATATACTATATATCTACTCTATTACCTATAGATATATATAAATATAGTGTGTATTTATCAAGTAAAGAGATAAGTTATTTTACTCAACTGTGACCGACTAAGACATGGTATGCAAGTGGTCGTGTGTAAACATTGATGGCCTCCAGCACATAGAATTTAGTAAATCATTTCAATCATGCTATAGGTACATAAATCCCCTACTTGTCAACAAGTGAAAAATATCACACCTTTGATATGTATCTTTTTGTGATTTAGCAATCATGAGATTAAAATTGATCAGTCCATATGCCTGTCAGGCATTTTCAATATTAAGTGATATGTCTTCATTTTGAACTGTTATGATTGAACACTTCATTTTTGAGAGCATATGACAAAAATAATTGATTATAAAAAATCTTACTCAATGAGATTGACAGGCACTAACCACTCACCTGTGTCTATTGTAATTGTTCTTTGAAGCCCACCTTCTATATCTGAATATTAATGTGGGTGCTTGATGGTACAAAACTATCTACATATATCACTATATATATTAACTTTCTATACTGGGTTTTTTGACCAAATTTGGGGTTGACTTGATACACACTAGTCAACAGCAAAGCAAACACATTTATTTTCAGGGACCTGGAAATGAAATGGAGTTTAACGTCCTTCTGCACCAACTGGGCTAATGAATATGGGCATGTGCCATGCAGTGTACTATAAGGGAAATTTTACCCAGACAGCAGTGTTACAGCCTACTCTTTCGTCAAATTCCAACTGTCAAGTGTTCTTTAATGTGCACGCCAATGTGTACACAGGACCTCAGTTTTTTGTCCCATATGAACAACTAGACACTCTCCTTTGCCAGGGTCTCCTGATGCGGGGAAACCATACCGCAAAATCCTGGAGCATATTCTGGGCCATCACAGTGCTTGAACCCAATACCTCATGTCTAGCGAGCCAGTGCCTTATGCACTGATTCACCCTGGCTCCTTCAGGCACCCAGAGTTCATGTACAGTAAACTTTACGTAAGTTGGATCTAAGTGGACTGACCAATTTTATCTTGAGTTTAGCGAAATTCAATCTTAGCTCGATTAGAAATAAACTGCAAGAACCGGATAATAATTGATTCAAAGGCACTTTTCAAGCTTTTGTTGGGCTGTAGGTAACTTCCGTTTTGGTGTGAGTAGATAACTTCCATTTTGTTGCCATCTTTTAAAAATGTCCTAAATTTTCCCGGAAAGTGTCTCATACAGCAGACGAGTTTCGAGTCAAAAATGATAGGAGAAAGTATTTTGGGGCTCTGTGCATGGAATACTTAACCGCGTTTTAGACCTTTGGGACGAAACTGACTTAGTCAAATTCTGAAAAAAAGCCGAAGTGGATCAAAGGGTCCAAACGATTTTATCCGAGTTGAGCAAAGATCTCACTTATAAGAATCCAACTTATGCGAAGTTTACTGTATTACTAAGAGAGGACTTTCCTTAATTGTTTAAATAGGGGTCTGGTTTTGTTTTATAAAGATTTCTTGTTCTACTGACTTGAATGATAAGTATTCAAGGCAATTATAGTTTCCTAGACAAACTGAATGATACATGTATTTTAGCTCTGTTATAGATCAGATAAGATAAACTTAAAGTAGCGAAGTCTCTAACTCAATATCATCCAAAGTCTTCAACATTGAAAACACCATTTATTTGTCAATTTAAATCAACATTGATGTGATCTTACTGGGAAAAGATGGACTTCTGATATCAAATATTTAAGACAAAATAAACATTTTACCATTGGTACACGAATCGTAACAAGCGACTCGAAGAACCAGGCTAGACATATTCCACAAGTCATGTCACATGGTGACGCCATATTCTTAACTGGAGAGCATGTGCAATAAATACTATTGGTGTAGACTGAAATAACCAGACGCTAGAGATTGCCATTCGATTGAGATTTCTGGCGTATTTCGCCAAACAAAACCTATTTGAAATTAGAGTAAAAACGGAAACGATTGAATGTAGATCAGTTTATATACATTCATATTACATTAATATATGCGTTGGGACTCATTTGTGTCAATTTCTAGGTCCCAATAACATTAGTTCAGTAATTAATTCAAATTTTATTAGGCTACATTTTAAATGAATTCCCTCATGTATAACGTAATTCAACATGCCATTTTAAACCAGTTTTTAAATTGTTATCTATAAAAATAAATGATAAATTTATGCTCATAACACTATGTTAAAGATGCCTTCCCATGTACAAACTGGGTGATTTGATGATATATTTGGACTAAAAAAAAATTCAAACTAATCAATCTATCAAAAATTTGTTTCAAATCCCTCTCAAAACATTGTATTATAAAATATCTATTTAAAGAAGCCATGTTTTTGTCACATGACTTGGCTGTCGCGGAAGTTTGCCAAGCCAGCCAAGCCAAAGGAGAATTCATTGCATATGAAAGACGATGTGTCTTCAATCACTGTTCATATACCTTAAATATTGACATATACATTAAAGAGTTCCCTAATGAAAACAGGTTAGACAATCTACGCGTGGAACCTTTGACGTCCCTTGAGCAGACAGCCCCAATCGTCAGACTGACAATTACTGACACCCTCTCATTTTTGTTCTGTGGATGTTTTTCAGAGAATCCAGTATTTTTCTAAGATTGGGTGTCTCTACTTTCCATATATACCAAAATTACCATACTTTTATCGGAAATAACCATCTGATAAATACTTTTGTGGGGATACATCTTTAAGTAGAAAATATATCCCAAATGATTATTCCATATAAACTGTGTTGTGTTTTTGATTATTATAAGGGTTATGTAAACTAGCTTTTTACAATCTTGTTTTTCAAATTAATTCCTCTGTTCAAGTGGTAAATATATTTAACAAACATACTATAATGTATTAAAGCAGAGACTCTGTGCTAATCTTGGTGTTGTTAGTTCAGTTTGAATTATCGATTAGCATAACAAATATGTCACAATATATTTTTAATGACCATCCCTTCTCCCTCACCCAGATGAAAAATTTGTATGAAGATCTTCTTACAGTAAATATATTACATTAGCATTATTTTTTGATATTTTTCATTTGTATATGATAGACCTTCTATTTGTCATTTTAGAAAAGTCTGAATGGAGTACCGTCAATCAAGATGCTAGAATATTATATTCTTCACTGTTCTATAGTCAAGGTCCTGTTGATGGCTATCTTATTGGTAAGTTTATGTATATTCCACTTCATTTGTGATATGTTTTATACACCCACATTTGTGATATGTTTTATATGCCCACATTTGTGATATGATTTATATGCCCACATTTGTGATGTTTTATACACCCACATTTTGTGATATTTGTTAATATCTGTAGATACCCCACAGGGTATGATTAGATTGTGTGGTACTGTGTACAGATTAGGGGGGATTGCATATAAAAGATAATTTGGGAAGATTATAAGTTATAACTTTGTAAAAACATATTATGGTTGTCCCAGAAATGAGCCTGAATAAACATAATGTGCCAAGGTAGAAATAACATTGTTATTTTGACACTGACATGATAATCATTATTTTTATACGGCATCATTTCTGCCTTTGGAACACAACCACTCTGCTTTTAATTGAGCTGTATATGTAATGTTCATTAGGCAAATGATTAATATTTCCCACTGGCCGATGCTTTTGGACAAGATAACTTTGATTCTAACTGATGGAGAGTGATAAAACTTATATTAGTGTATAGTTTCACCACCAGGTACTTCAAAATCTGACTGAGTTTGACTGTGAATATTTTATGATTAGACTAAGCACAGATAATCAGTTTGATTACTCCATACTTTTGAAAAAAGATAAATGTGTAATTAATTAATATGTGTCATCTGTTTATTTTGGGATTTTGACAGGGGACATTAATCTCACTGTTGGCTTGTTCTTCCTGTCAGTGATTGTGTAGGTAGGGCCCCAGTGCACTGCTTTGCCTGGGGGCCTATAATGCTGTTAATACAGCCTTGATTGGGTCCACTGTTCACAAGAAAGTTCTTGTATGGTCCTTGTCTGGATCTGCCTAGGAAAAATAGTTGTAGTGCCAAGATGGTAAATTCCATTCACTTCTAGTTATATGTATTCGATCTAGATATTAAAGACGAATGTCACATATTTCGTAATTAAATGGGATAGCGTTGAAACAAAATCTTATTTTTTATAGGTGAAAAAGCTCGGGATTTTTTCCTTCCATCTGGATTACATCTACCTGTACTCAGTCAAATATGGTAAGTTTTATTTTATTACACCATTATGGCAGGCCTCCAAATAAAGATTTCATTTGTAGCTGCCTTGCATTGAACAGAGGTCAGTGATTTTGAATTTCATTCACCCGCAGCAGAATTATTTTCACTTCTACCATTTTATATTTGACCACAAGCACAATCTAAGTGGGACTAACCCCAAATGGGATCATTTAGTGTACAACACACAGAGTGAAACCAGCCATTAGCCTTTGTAATTGACAGATTTTTAGTTAAATTTCATTATTTAACAAGTCCTGTCTTCATTAGCCCAGTCGGAGCAAAACAGTAGGGCGTTAAATCCCATTTATATTTAACATGTGTATAACATGAGGAACGCTTGAGTAATTTTTACAAAAGGTTAACAAATTGCCTGGTACCCTGGGCCTTACCCTGAATCTGATCTTGGACCATGAGTAATTAATCATCACAAACAATGAATATTTGATATCTTCAAATATGTTCCAGTTGGTGTTCTTATTGTATATGGGGATCACGTGGCTAAGTGGGTAAGACGCTAGCTCGCTAGCCTGGAGGTCGGGTGTTCGATCCCTGCATTGGCCGAGAAAGTTCATCCAGATTTTCCAGCGTGGTTCTCCCTTGTCAGTGATGCAGGACGGAGGGGCTGACTAGGAAAGCTGTCTAGTCGTTCGGATGGGACGAAAAACCGAGGTCCAGTGTACACATTGGCGTGCACGTAAAAGATCCCTTGGCAGTTGGAATTCGATATAAGAGTAGGCCGTAGTGCCGCTGTCCGGGCAAAATTTCCCTCATAGCACACTGTATGGCGTATGCCCGTCTTCATTAGCCCAGGTTAGGAGCAGAACAGTAGGACGTTAAACTCCATTTCATTTCATTTCATTTCTTATTGTATATTTATGGTTACCTGCTTGATTGATCTAGAGGTTATTTTTCATGTCTAAATAAAACTATGTAGTTAATTGACATGAACAATGCCTGAAATAGATATTTCAAGGATACAATGATTTTACTTCAGGGTTCTTGTTCCAATCATGCTTGCCATTTCTGACTGACATGGAGAACATACCTGTCCGTCAATTTACATGCCTTGAAATTAAAATTTCCACCAGAAAACACAATTAATATAGTTACAATTGTGGTTTTTATGTGTAAAGCCTGTTAAAAATATAATTTAGAAATTATCTTGCTAATCAAAAGTAAACAAAATTTTAAAGTGGATTTCAAGTTTGATTGAGGATTGATTAGTGTGCTTGTAATGATATTCAATTAAATAGGGTTGAGTTCTTGCTCTACTTAGATTAGACTGTAACACAACACATTAAATGTAAATAAAAAAAGCATCTTAGAATGTGTACGCCTACAATGTACATGCATGACCAAATTATATATATATATACCGTAGTTGACATAATAACCACTGACTCCAAAACTGCCAACCTGACATTTTTCTCTCTGTTCTTATAAATTTGATACATTTATTTAATCAGATTTTGGTGTAAGAAGGGTTGTAAATTTTGTACAAATTTTGTGAATTTTGAGGGAGTGTGTCTATTCTTCCTGTTCAATCAAATATCTCCTACGTACAGCAACATGACAGCCCTTCGTTTAATCTGGGGGTCTTCCCTAAAATTTAGACAGTGATTTAAGGTATTAAAAGCGGCAAAAATGTTCGTCTCCTAGCAGTATTGTTTACATTGTATGCGTTTTGATAGCCTTGTTTGTCACGCTATTAATTTTTCTGTAATATTCTGCTATGCATTGGTTAATTGGGCGTAATAAATTGCGTGAGTCATGACGGGTTATGTAAACATATCTGGAGCTCTGTTTAAACCCAAATGATATTGTTACGGAGTTAGGTATTGGTTATTAATTGGACTATTGACCAGTCATAATATTGAACAGAAATTTGTTTTCATACAGCAGTGTTTGAGTGGGATTAGATCTAATTAAACGAAACACTGCGAGGAGTATGTCTTGAAGGGGGTCTCAGTAGTCGAGAGATGGGTCACTAGAATCTCCTGGGTTCAAGTCTTTGTGTTTGTTGAGAAGAACCTTCACGGTTGCCATCTGCAGGTTTAGTGGTTCTGAATGGAAGAAAAGCAAAACTCCTTTCCCCCACCACCCCAAATGCACACTAGTGTTCAAGTAAAAGAACCCTTGGCAGTTTCAATTTTAAGAAGAGTAGGTGAAAATTACAATGCAAAATCCTCCCCCTCACATTCAGAATGACTGAAGTATTGTTTTGATCACGTGGCTAAGTGGGTAAGATGCTGGCTCGCTAGCCTGGAGGTCGGGTGGTCGATCCCTGCATTGGCCGAGAAAGTTCATTCAGATTTTCCGGCGTGGTTTCCCCTTGTCAGTGATGCAGGATGGAGGGCCTGACAAGGACAGCTGTCTAGTCGTTCGGATGGAACGGAAAACCGAGGTCCCGTGTACACATTGGCGTGCACGTAAAAGATCCCTTGGAAGTTGGAATTCGATATAAGAGTAGTCCGTAGCGCCACTGCCCAGGCAAAATTTCCCTCATAGCACACTGTGTGGTGTATGCCTGTCTTCATTAGCCCAGGTTAGGAGCAGAACAGTAGGATGTTAAACCCCATTTCATTTCATTTTGTTTTGATTAAACCTCATTTTATTCTCAATCTTGTATTATGTGTGATCTTTGTAGCCTATTGTTAACAGGTTTTATTTGTTGTTAACAAATGTTTCTATTTGATGTTTACTATGTTTAATAAGATGTTATAATAAACCTTTTGTTTAAAGTATCAGGGTGTTTATTACATCAAATACAGTACCCCATAAAGAATTGTTAAATATTTGCATATGACCGTTATTCTTTAATGTTGAACATATACATGGGAAAATTTCTAATCTTTACAATTTTCTTTTCTGTCACCTTTTTTTTCTGAAAAGAATTTTAAGAAATAATTACCCAACAATATATTTGCAGAGCATATAATATTAGTGAAGTTTTAATTTGTTTATTTATGATAGTTATTAATGTGTGCAAATATATTAGCATTATATAAAAAATACTTTTGGTAGGATTCTGTTCCTAATAATAAGTTAATTTTAAAAACATGTTAGTAGAGGTGAATATTTTGAACAAGATTTTGATCATTTTCACAGCTTAGTCTATATATTAAAGTTATGTATGTTTTAAGATAATATATAAATTAAGAAATGATAATCAATTCATGGGATAGTTGGTTTGGGTTTATGTTTTTTTTATTATTATTACAGCTACTAGAGGATATTTATACAAAGATTTATAGTTAATCATAGAGATTTCACATAAAATTATGTCACTAAATACCTCACTAGATTTGATAAAACAGAAAGTAAGAAAAAAGCAATACCTGAAGCAAACTTGTGTATTGTCTAGTAGACTATACAGGCGTACCGGGAGAGAGAGCCGAGGGTTGGGGTTTTAAAGTCCACAAAACACAAACTAGGTCATTTTGGGATAAACCACATTAACATATGGTATATCTTTATTATAATAAATCACATGTGTGCAGGAGTCTTAGTGTGAGGAAACTGTACTCCCCGTTAGGTCCAAGTCTGGTATTGAAACTAGACTCTATGCACAGTGAAAGCCTTTATGATCTACACAGAAGATATATAACCTAGTATTTTTTGAATGAACTCTTCATAATGTCCATTATTATTTTTAATATTAGATCTTTAGCTTTCGAGTAAATACTATTTTTGTTTATGGTTGATAAAATATGATATTTATGGTTTGGGCATAATGAAGTTAATAGTATAAGTACTAAAGTAAACAATGTATTAATATTATTCGGTTGATTAGCTGTTCAAGTACATGTAGGTCTAACCTCTCATATTCACTAATCTATTACAACTCATACATATAACAAACACTACAATATTTACAGTTAATTTTTTCTTTGATTTATGTTAAAATAACACAGCCGAAATGGTTTTCCGGCGTGGTTTCCCCTTGTCAGTGATGCAGGATGGAGGGCCTGACAAGGACAGCTGTCTAGTCGTTCGGATGGAACGGAAAACCGAGGTCCCGTGTACACATTGGCGTGCACGTAAAAGATCCCTTGGAAGTTGGAATTCGATATAAGAGTAGTCCGTAGCGCCACTGCCCAGGCAAAATTTCCCTCATAGCACACTGTGTGGTGTATGCCTGTCTTCATTAGCCCAGGTTAGGAGCAGAACAGTAGGATGTTAAACCCCATTTCATTTCATTTTGTTTTGATTAAACCTCATTTTATTCTCAATCTTGTATTATGTGTGATCTTTGTAGCCTATTGTTAACAGGTTTTATTTGTTGTTAACAAATGTTTCTATTTGATGTTTACTATGTTTAATAAGATGTTATAATAAACCTTTTGTTTAAAGTATCAGGGTGTTTATTACATCAAATACAGTACCCCATAAAGAATTGTTAAATATTTGCATATGACCGTTATTCTTTAATGTTGAACATATACATGGGAAAATTTCTAATCTTTACAATTTTCTTTTCTGTCACCTTTTTTTTCTGAAAAGAATTTTAAGAAATAATTACCCAACAATATATTTGCAGAGCATATAATATTAGTGAAGTTTTAATTTGTTTATTTATGATAGTTATTAATGTGTGCAAATATATTAGCATTATATAAAAAATACTTTTGGTAGGATTCTGTTCCTAATAATAAGTTAATTTTAAAAACATGTTAGTAGAGGTGAATATTTTGAACAAGATTTTGATCATTTTCACAGCTTAGTCTATATATTAAAGTTATGTACGTATGTTTTAAGATAATATATAAATTAAGAAATGATAATCAATTCATGGGATAGTTGGTTTGGGTTTATGTTTTTTTTATTATTATTACAGCTACTAGAGGATATTTATACAAAGATTTATAGTTAATCATAGAGATTTCACATAAAATTATGTCACTAAATACCTCACTAGATTTGATAAAACAGAAAGTAAGAAAAAAGCAATACCTGAAGCAAACTTGTGTATTGTCTAGTAGACTATACAGGCGTACCGGGAGAGAGAGCCGAGGGTTGGGGTTTTAAAGTCCACAAAACACAAACTAGGTCATTTTGGGATAAACCACATTAACATATGGTATATCTTTATTATAATAAATCACATGTGTGCAGGAGTCTTAGTGTGAGGAAACTGTACTCCCCGTTAGGTCCAAGTCTGGTATTGAAACTAGACTCTATGCACAGTGAAAGCCTTTATGATCTACACAGAAGATATATAACCTAGTATTTTTTGAATGAACTCTTCATAATGTCCATTATTATTTTTAATATTAGATCTTTAGCTTTCGAGTAAATACTATTTTTGTTTATGGTTGATAAAATATGATATTTATGGTTTGGGCATAATGAAGTTAATAGTATAAGTACTAAAGTAAACAATGTATTAATATTATTCGGTTGATTAGCTGTTCAAGTACATGTAGGTCTAACCTCTCATATTCACTAATCTATTACAACTCATACATATAACAAACACTACAATATTTACAGTTAATTTTTTCTTTGATTTATGTTAAAATAACACAGCCGAAATGGTTTTGTTAGTCCTAGTGTTCAATTTTCAATTATGTATAATTTGGGCAATTTTTTTTTATGAAATCATAACCTGCTTTGGATATAATGTGTAGAATTTGCATATCTATAACATATCTTTCCTTAATTTCATTTCTACATTACCTTTGAAAATACTGAACAGAATTGAACCATTTTTGGACCAATATTTGTTTTTGAGATTTGCAAGGGATTCTTATTGCGCTAAAATGATGCATTGAGACTTTAATTTTTCGAAACAAAAATTGAATTATATAGAGCTTGCCCTATTCACTATTTGCAAATGACCACATAAGATCAACCCAATCAAGTTTTTTTTTGATTTTTGCCTGCATGAAAAATGTTTTTTAGTTCCTTCAAGTGGAAATTTTCAAACCAAAATACATATCTTTAACCTAAAACCAGAAAATAACAATTATTCGATTGACTAATACTCAATTATTATTTATTTTTGAAATTATGTTTATTTTCAAAACTTTAAATTGTTAAAAATATTGAAGGTCAAGCCCACAAATGCAAAATGTTTCAATTTTAATTTTTTTTTTTTTATGAAAATATATTCAAATTCAATCAACAATGGCTTATAGGCATTTGAATTAAATAGGGACAAGAATTTCTCTATATGAATGAATAGAATTGATGAATATATAAATATAGCATTTTTCCAGTTTATTGACTTCATTTGAAAATAGCTATGATGAATACACATCATATCATATCAGATTTCTTATTTAATATACATGCATGATTATATTAAAAGTAACTTGATTTATATTAATGACAACATTTTTTTTAAAAAGAACTTTTATAATGGAAAATATCTGAACTTATAGAGACCGAATCACTCCACCCAATTAATACATGTTGGTGAATGGTTGTTAAAATACTATTTAATATGAGCTTGGCTGATCTAATGGTATCAAATGAAAACTTCTTTTTTTGGCCATCAGCAACTATCATCAAAGTGAATTATTATACCTATTGACTTGTTGAAAATTTAAAGGGAATTATTACTCTCACTAAAAATAATGCAACCTTCGATTCAACTATTTAAAGAAAAAAACAAGCAATGAGTGATGACCACCACTAATTTTATGTAACTTGAAAATTGAAAGTTACAACATTTATACCTCATTGAAAGTTTGGTACATTTGTTGAAAGTTTGCATAAGATCCAATTTGAAAGTGTCTGATTTACATACATACTCGGATGATCTATCATAATTATATTTTTATACGCCCACATTGAAATGTGGACGTATATTGCCGTCGCCCCCGTCCGTCCGTCTGTCGGTCCGTCGGTCCGTCGTCCACAATTTCTTGTGAACGCGCTAATGCCAAAAGTTATCATCCAATTGTTTTAAAATTGATATATGTTGTTTACATTAGTGAGATGAAGAAGCCTATTTAATTTCAATAATTTCCGTTTATTACGTCTAGAGTTATGGCCCTTGTTTCACTTTGTTGAACCTTGTGAACGCTCTAATGCCAAAAGTTAACATACGATCATTGTGAAATTTATATGCAATATCTAAGTTAGTGAAACGAAGAAGCCTATTGAATTTCAACAATTTCTGTTTATTACGTCTATATGCATTATTTAGATTACTGAAACGAAGAATCCTATTGAATTTCGGCAATTTCCGTTTATTATGTCTAGAGTTATGGCCCTTGTTTCACTTTATTGATCCTTGTGCACGCTCTCATGTCAAAAGTTATCATCCGATCTTTCTGAAATTTATATGCCTTATTTAGGTTACTGACACGAAGAAGCCTATTGAATTTCAGCAATTCCCCTTTATTACGTCAAGAGTAATGGCCCTTGTTTCACTTTATTGATCCTTGTGAATGCTCTAACGTCAAAAGTTATTCGATCTTTCTGAAAATTATATGCATTATTTAAATTAGTGAGACGAAGAATCCTATTGAATTTCAGCAATTTCCGTTTATTACGTCTAGAGTTATGTCCTTTGTTTCACTTTATTGAACCTTGTGAACGCTCAAACTCCAAAAGTTATCATCCGATCTTTCTGAAATTTACATGCATTATTTAAATTGGTGAGACGAAGAAGCCTATTGAATTTCCGTTTATTACGTCTAGAGTTATGCCCCTTGTTTCACTTTATTGAACCTTGTGAACGCTCCAACACAAAAAGTTATCATTCGATCTTTATGAAATTTATATGCATTATTTAAATTAGTGAAAGGAAGAAGCCTATTGAATTTCAGCAATTTCTGTTTATTACGTGTAGTGTTATGGCCCTTGTTTCACTTTATTGATCCTTGTGAATGCTCTAACGCAAAAAGTTATCACCCGATCTTTGTGAAATTTATATGCATGATTTAAATTAGTGAAACCAAAATGCCTATTGAATTTCAGCAATTTACAATAATTACTTCTAGAGTTATTGCCCTTGTTTCACTTTGTTAAACCTTGTTAATGCTCGATTGGTGATAGTTATCATTCAATATGTATGAAATTTATATGCATCATTTCAATTTGTGAAACAGGTCTATTGAATTTCAGCAATTTCCGTTAATAATTTCTAGAGTTATGGCGATTGTGAATGTTTGAATGACAAAAGTGATCATGTGATCTGTATGAAATTTATATGCATTTTTTAAATTAGTAAAACGAAAAAGCCTGTGAAATTTCAACAATTTCTGTAGATTACTTCCAGAGTTGAGACCCTTGTTTCAGTTTGTAGAACCTTGTAAACCCTCAAACGACAAAATTTATAATCTGATCTGTATAGAACTGTCCCCAATTACGTACAAAGGAATAAATATGCGACAACCCTTGACGACCGCTCGGACGATTTAGCTGCTGTGGGCGTATATGTTTTGTTGCCTGGCAACCTATCTTTAACATATTACGCCTCATTTATTTTTATAGAAGAATGTGAAATGCCTTTTTAATATTGATATGAGGCTAACATTTTTTCTTCAGCATAAAAATTGCTTTCAATGAAGTCATTTCCTTTTACTTACTTACTCATCAGTATTTGTTTATGTAGAGGTCACATATGTTGCAAAGTCTTTTCTATGATAAAATCACTTAATGTATTTTTCATCTGTGAAGAAAGTTAAATATTAACATTAATGTTTACATAAGATATCATATTCTATTCTATACTTGACATACATTCTTTAAATTTTTCAACTTTACCTGTCTACCGTGATCATAAATTACAATTATAACACCTATTGTAAATAGTAATACAATATGTATTATATATACCTGTGTCAAATTTATTATATTTTTGTGGAAAAATGGTCCTTAATTTCAAAAGTCTTCTATTAGAATAATTTAATTGGGCTGATATTTATGAAAATGACAGGAGATCTTATTGGGACTGTTGAGAGTATCTTTTTGTTCATTTGCTACTCCACATTGTCTTGTTTCTGTTACAATCATATTCAAATGGGACTATTTGATTTGGGTGGTTGGGGACAGGTTCAGGTGCCCAAATTCCTCAAGCGCAAAATCTGCACAAGGTTCATGGACACAATTAATGAACAACAGGTAGAAGTCTGCGATGCCTTTTGACTAGTGATTACCTTTTTATAAAGAAGATACATGATATTAAGACATCCTGTACTATTCTCATCACTAATGTTTCACTTTATCCATTGAATAAACAAAGACAGTCTTTTATTCGGGAATAATATTGACATGAACTTCAAGCTGGAATGTGAATTAAATATGAAAAATATTCTGTAGGTGTACCTATTTTTCATTATTTTTGTGATAATAAGATATATATAAATGAGCCTATTTAGAATATTAAATGCTTTATAAAAAATTACCAAGAATTATTTTTATTGAAGTTAGGTAATGTTAGCTTAATTACCCTATTTTCTACTGTGACGTCTTTTGATATAATTCTGGGGCCTGTTTCATGAAATTTTAACTAAGATAAAATCCAAATTTTAGTAATTTGGTTGGATAATATTATATTGATTTTAGTGCTTAGCCAATCAAAATTGAAGTAGCTACTAAAATTTGGATTTTATCTTTAGTTAAGATTTCAAGAAACAGGGCCCAGGCCCCTGACCTGTTCGTTTCAAAATGCACCTTGCATCAGACACCGATTGAGCCGAATAAACCCCAAACTGATGTACACAGTGTTTACAAAGGATATGATTAACATTGTGGGGGACTCAGGGGAGAAAAGTCAATGGGGGGTGGGGGTGGAATTAAGAAAAAAAAAGCAATGATTTCGGTGGGATGCAAAGAAAATTTGAAAAATAGAATTGATTTGGTACATTCTGAGGTATATTCTGGGCAAGTAACACAAGTTAAATAAAATAGAAATATTGAACATTTTTTGGTATTAGAAAATATTAAAACTGTACAGGTTTGGAAAATTCCAATGATTCTTGTTTGTTGTCCGAGTGTAACAAGAAATCAAATTTCAGAGCAAACCTCTATACCTATTATATCTGTATTAATGTATTCAAGTTTTCATGAATACTCTCACATTTCCTGAAAAACTGGTGACACTATAAACATGTATATATGTTTAAATTTCAAATCTAAATTAGTATCTCTTGGTCATCCATTGGAACTTTTGATCTTGTACTCAACCCAAAATGTGGTGGGTCGGGGGTGGCCCGACATGTGTGTCACTCTGCCCTCCCTAGATCCGGTACCGCTTGGTACTATAGCTTGGAATATTAGTCTTAAAAATTCCTGCTTGAACTTGACTCCCAATGTCCAGTTAGTGTTCAAAGGAATAGATAGTAGTGCAGTGATTGGCTGAATTTCTGTGTCAGCCCTGCCTGAATATTTCATGGCATTATGCACTTGTTCACTAACATGTTGTCTGATCTATCATCTATCACAATCTGTCTATGACAGTTTTATGTGTATCACCGACTCATACTAAATTTGCATAATTCACCACAAAATACAGGTCACATTATCAATATAGACAATTTGATTGGGCAATAAGTTCACATAATCTGAAAACTGTTTACAACATATTATGTCAAATAATGCAAAGTTATTTACATATGATTTGAATTTAGATTAACTTTATTGAAGCATATTACATAATATCACAAAGACACACTTTTGGCCTCAATTAAACATGTTTAAAGTAGCTAAGTCTCTAACTCAATATCATCCAAAATCTTCAACATTGAGAACACGATTTATTTGTCAAATTAAATCAACATTGATGCTGTGATCTTACCGGAAAGAGATGGACTTTTGATATCCAATATTTAAGACAAAATAAACATTTTACCATTGGTACACGAATCGTGTACCATAATGCGCTTCAACCCCAGTTGTATTAATAGACTCAAGGGACGAGGCTAGACACATTGCACCAAATCAAACGGCGTATGTAGACTGGAATAACCAGACACTAGAAATTTGCACTCGCTTGAGACTGCTGGCTTCTTTCGCCGAACATAACTGATTTGAAATTGGAGTAAAAACGGAAACCATTGAATGTAAATCAGTTTATATACATTCATATTACAGTATTATATGCGTTGCGACCCACTTTTGTCAATTTCTAGGTCCCAAATGTTAGCGATTTAGCTCCTTTAAATGTTATGGAATTGACCAGATGAGCCCGTGAAGGAACAGGGACCTCACACTTATACACTGGGAACTCACTATAAAACTGAGCCCCAGTGTGCATGTAATCATATATGACTAAATCACGTCTTACACACAGGGGAAAATGCAGAATCTATAATTGACTACTGCTTAGAAGCCTTGAGTTCTATGGACATCAAGCTTTTACCATCCATCTGTCTCTATGTTACGAAACAAAAATTAGTCTATTATATATTAAATGTATTTCTTTCTTGCAGGAACTTAGCTGATATGAGCAATGACAATCTGCTAACAGTTGAAGAATTTATCTTAACAATGCACTTTTGTCATGGCGCTCTACAAGGCAAGAAGTTACCAAGATCCTTGACACCATCTCTCAGACCACCAGACAAAACACCAATAGCCCTGCCATTTTTGACAGAAGAAGAAAAATTAATATTTTCCAAAATTTTTGAAGCTATTGATGTGGACAGGACTGGTTTTATCGAAGGTTAGATTTGTTTATTTTTTAATACATATAGACTGTAAATAGGCTGGTCATTAGTAGGGTTTCCTCTGTAATCTCTTACTTCCAGCAATACTAGTGTTATTTCAATCTACTGCATAGAGGCAGACCACTGTTAAATTCCTATTAATAATCTCTCTCCCATTTCTTCACTTTTGCACGGTCTTTTTTGGCGATTGTTTGGTCTAGAATTGAAATAGAGCATTTGAATTGACATTTTCTGACCGGTTTGGGTAAATATTTTTGATCTAGATGTGGAAGGATAACAGCTAAGAGGTTGGTTCTACTGTGGATAGTTATGTTTATAGTATTCTACTTCAAATTTCACTGATCAACCTCATATAAACTTTGGAGCAAACACATGACCAGTTGTTACTTTGTCTGTTGTGGAAAGCATTAAATTTAGTAAAAAGTTGGGAGCCAAGTACAGAGACCAGAATTATTAACATTAAAGTCAATGGGAAAATGGTGATCTGCCTCCATATGCCTAGGGAAAAAATCCAGAAGCTGTATTTATCTCCCCTCACATGATATCAAAAGTTAGGATTAGTTATTACAATAGTATTACATTAAATTATTAACCCTGAAACATGTAAATATTAACTACTTCCTTGAAGAAAACTTGAGAAAAGTTCTATATACATGTACTCTTTAAAAAAAGAAACGCATAGTGACATTTCGTCGTCGGTAAACCCTTGCTCTACCATCACCTCATTGCAACAGGAATCATGACTCTTTGCTGAACCAAACTGTTCTCCAGCATTGTTGTGGCCATACCCTGTGTGTCTGAACCCATTGAAGTTGGATTTGACAGCGTCGGCATATTTCAGCAGCTTTAAAGGGTCGTCTGACTCATAATCAAGTTTCACGTAGGCGTTTACGGGCTGAAATCCTATGCCTTCTAGGAATTGCTGCTGCAGTAGAGGTTGCTGTTGTGAATCGTTTCCGCAAATGACGTAACCGGATATGACAATCCTGGGCAGGTGTGGTCACTCTTGTTCGGTCTGAGCTTGGACGATCACGTGTTGAACTTTGCTGTCGGTACCTATCCCATAAGCTAGAGATGGTACCCTGGGAAACATTCAGCAGTCTGACTACATCTGTCTGGGATTCACCTGCTTGTAACCGACCAATAGCGTTTTTGTTTTGGTCTTCGTTCACTTAGCTCGTTGCGTGTTTACATGTGCAACTGATTTTAAAACCGAAAACCCTGGGATTTTAAAGGTCTTAGATTTCCGTTTCATGCAAAAAGCTTGCAAAGTTGTTAAACTCAAGTGTCTTTGTGCAATAAAGTAAAAACAAATTTCTCCAAAAAGTATGACCAGTCACCATTAGTGACCCAACATTTAAAACCAATAATAAATTTCTTTTATCCTTACATAGTGGCATTACAAACAAGTAAGATTTATGAAAACAACGATCCCGTTCAAATAAAAAAATGATGACAAATGGGCTATGCATTTCTTTTTTGAACAGTATATATTACTGTTACATACCTGAATAGACCGAAACTGCTGTTGCTATGACTGCCTCAAGCCAGACGAGATATGTGATTAGCTTTCCATATTATAAGACCATTTTGCATGCGACTCAGCTGTGCACGGTCAAAGTGGTTTTGGGCGATCTAAGGCTAAAGGGTTAAGTCAGAATAGTCACTCTAACATTACTTTTGACCCTGCCCATTGCCATTATAGTCAAAAGTGGTCACAGTTATCGGAGGCAGTGGGTGCATAAACAAAGAATGTATAAAGTTCTTTCACCAACCAGAGCAGTGCTCCAAATTTATTGTAATTTTTTTGTTTTTTGATGAACATATCGCACTGGAAATGTAGAGGTTGACAACACAACAACCTATGAATAAAAATGCATATTGATGGTTTGGAAATATAATGAAGGTACTTGTCACCTTTAACATAAAAGAACTCATAAGATTAAAAAAAAATACATACATGCATAGCCCACATTTTAAAGATTAGAAAAAAAATACATACATGCATAGTATAGCCCACATTTGAAAAAATACATTTAAAATTGAGTATTTGAAATTTTTTGCATTGTCTTTTCACTTCTATCAATCTTAATTGAAAAATAAATCAAACTGTGACAGGTGAAGAAAAGGAAATATAATATTCAATGTGTGATATAAATCCTGTAATGGTTTATATAACCATAGAAATAAAAATTACAACATTTGGGTCGCTAAAAGACAAGACATTTGAAAAAAAAAAAAAAATCTGTTCCTTTCTAATGTCCTAGTATAAAAAAAGCTTTACAAAAAAGATAACATAATTATTATTACTTTTATTTGTCATAGATAAGATGGCAATGTAAAACCAATGTGAACTTTAAATGGCCATAACTTTAGTTAAGATTGATTGATTTGAATAATTTCCGGATCAACATGCCTTTAATAGTAAGTGCAGGGGGACTGCACCACACACAGACAATTACACAAGACAAACCTATGGACAAGACATAATATACAGACATCACAAACAATAAATGCAAATAATAGATCAAGTGAATGTATCCGGGGGCTAGCTGTAAGCGTCCATTGCACTGTACAGTTCCGGGCCTGTATAGACTCAAAATGACAAACAAGCAATAAGGGTAGCAAGTAGCAACTCAAGAAAACACAAAAAAGTAAAGGCGGTAGTTTGCCACTTGACGCCATAAGTTCAAATGTATAAAATGCCAACAATAAAAAGGGCAATAATCCAGATAAGACAACACTAAAAGGGTTAAAACTAATAATTTAGGAACAGTTAGGTACTGTGTCACTGGGCACTGCACAAAATATAATAAGCTATATATCTATAAGAAATACAGACTGGATATGTTGATGAAATGGAACTATCGACATGCATCTTAATAAAAACGTATGATGAGGGCGAAAATCCAGATAGAATTATGAAAAAGCTAAAATTTAACAATTAAGTAACAGATAGGTATTAATCAATTATATCATTGCACAAAATAAGTAAGACAAATTTTGATTATGTACGATCTTAATGCCATATTTAACTTTAATTCTGGTGTGTTAGGGCTTTAATAAACAAATTTTGTAATATTGAAATCACTTAGAATAAAAATTAAAGAATTCAAACAATCACTTTTAAAAAAGATATGACTAGGATTAGTGCTAAAGACCATTTTAGATAGTTTATGAATGAACCCAATGGCAATTCTCTGTGCTCAGGTGTCAACCTTGGAATATCGTTAAACCTTCAACCAAATTAAGATTTGTACTTATCCTGGCTATTTTTAAAGGCCACATTTTATACCCCATGTCTGCACCATAAAATCATGCTTTTAAGTATTTCCATTCCGTCTAATTAAATTTTCTGTGTGCAGTGAAACATCATTCTCAGTGTTATCGCGATCTGATGATTCAGACATGCAAGATTTGAATGTATGTCACAAACGATCTTTATAATCATCCATTTATAAAACGTGGAGCATTTTCATTGCATCTCAGAATAATTTGAAAATATAAATACACCATTTTCTTTTTATTTAATTTATTTCTAATTTTATACAAGGTTCAACAGCAAGAGAGATTTTCCAGCAAACAGGTTTAACCTCAGATCAACTAGCACTAGTCTGGGATTTAGCTGATATAAATCGTGATGGAAGATTAGACTATGGTGAATGGACTGTTGCTTGTCAACTTATTAAACTTGCCAAACTAGGTAAATATATTTACACCTAGATGATGTTCCATGTCACATGTTTACATGTGTGTAATCGTTTGATGTCTTACTTGTTTATATATCGCAGTACTCACATTCAAGGTCAAACCTTTTCAAAAAATATTTTCTGTATGTCTTAAGAATATCTTTTAACTCATGAATGCTATGACAACTATTTATTCAGATATTGGTCTTAAGTAATTTCCCATAGAAAGGTACATCTAGATTCTTACATTGCCGACATTTAGTTTAAAAGTAAACACTGTTGGCTTAATGAATTTACCACAGGAATGTATCAAGGGTGTCCTTAAAATACTCAGCGGCTATTGGTATTGGATGTTCTGGATGTAGAAAGCATACCTTACTTTATGCATGACACACATCACAGTTTGGCATTTATATTGGTAACAGTAGTGCTCAGGCAAAATTCCGAATGTACAATCTACAAAAACAGAGACAAAACATACATTATATAGTAATTATTGTATAAATATATAATTAGATCTATGTTTAAGACTTTTGGTACATGTTTTCATGAAATACTGTTTTATTTCATAATATTTATATTGTTTCGGCTTCCATTCCCAAGAAGAATCTTCAGGATTTATAATCCTGGTCTCTACTTGTCAAGGTTAGCTCCTTGGATGTCAATAAAAATAGAGTTTCTAACCACTTGTATGGATCAAAACAACCCAAAATTCAGGCATGTGCTGAGAAGAACATTCAGGATTATTGAATGGGGGGTTGTGCTTATTCCTTTGGATGGGACAAATCAAGGTCCAGTGTACAGATTTGTAGTGTATGTTAAAGATACCCGGATGGAATTTTTAAAAAGAATAGGTGGAAATAACACTTTCCCCATGAATTACACACTTGACCATAGAAATAAAAATTATCGTATTTTAGTCTTAAAATTCTCTGTATCGATGAGACTTTTCCCATTTCATACCTTTGTGATATTCACCTTTAGTGTTAAGAGTTTGTTATTTTAGAACATGGTGTAGTTAATTCTATTTTTTCCATTGAGGCCAGATTACCGGTATATTATTTCTACACTTTACTTCTGACTTACAAATAGTTGTATTGTTCATTTATAGAACAAATATATGTATATTGTCAGACATCTTGTTATAGTCAATATATTAACAATATATACTTCACATGCTTATTGATCTTATTCATATATTTACAAACTAATAAACATATATCTATATAAGTAATCCCTTTTCAATTATCTGACGTCCAAAAGTCACTTCAAATGGCTCCCATAAAGTATCATGAATTAATGTTTAACTTCAAGGGTATACATCACCATAAATGACCTTGTACATTTCAATTTTAAAGTTTCCATTTAAAAATAACTATCTTTGGTAGTACTAGTAGTAGACTGTATAATGTTATAACAAAAATCAGGGCCTGATTATCAGGCATCTTTTTTTTTATATATGTGTCCAACATCAGCAAAAAAGCAAATTTTCATGTGTGCAATATCAGAAAAATTCAACCATTTATAGACCTTGATATCACCTATTTGATCAACTACAAAAAATTCAGAATAAGACTTCCAGAATTGTGACCAGGCCTAACCTATCTGAATATGTTACACCCATTTTAAAAGATCTGCATCCACTACCTATTAAACACAGGATCATTTTTAAGATGAATACCTTATCTGTATCCATGATCCTTCTACACCAGCTTATTTGACAGATTTAATAGTAATTAGTTAGTTTGTACTTTTCCTAAATCCAAACTTGGAGAAAGAGCTTTCGTCTACACTGGTCCAAAAGAGTGGAATAGAATATCAAAAACTGTCCAGAATATAGATCCAATATATAAACTTTCAAGAAATGTTTTAAAAACAGAACATTTTCAAATTAATTATCAAAATTAAATTTATGTTGTATTTTGTGAATGAAACTTGTCAAGTTTGTGTATGTCTGATAATTTTGTTTTACTTGTGCTTGTTATCTATGTCATGTCCTTTGTAAAACGCCACAGAGCAGTCAAACTGACAGAATGTCCATTATTATTATTATTATATATGTAATATAAAATGAGGTTGATGGTAGCGTGGCATTTTAGATTGCAAGTCTTGTCATGAGTCGATTATTGTGGTTTTGATCACACACTTGTAGGTTACACAGGGTAGGGTTGCTGACCTAACCTCATGGATTTTCCCTGCATTCTCTGATTTCCTCCGACTGCTAAAAGACCCCTGCACTCATGCGATTATTGAAATAAAGATATATGTTAATCAAAACATGACCGAGATTGTGTTAAACCCCCATCTCTCACATTCTTTAAACTGAAAGGTTTATAGTTTATACCACATTAAACCTTAAATTTGCATTCAACTTTTGTTTAGACAAAACAAAGATTTACTGGCAAGTATATAACCGATTTTGACTTTGATTGGCAATGGTTTTATTTGTAAACTGTTTATTCTTTATTGTCAGGTCAGTCACTAGAGGTTCCTATCAATGTTTTTACAAATTTACCAGACAGAATAGCGCCAGGTTCATTACAAGCGGGCAAGAAAAGGTAGGTTATTTGTTAATTTTTTAACCTTGGTCAGTCTGCAATATGTTCATAAAAAAGATTACATTTTGACTAGAAGCATATTGTCCACCCGTCTGTCCACAATATTTGTGCACACTTTTCATATATTTTGTTAATTTTTTTTTTATTAAACTTGCAAGGATAGTATTGCTAGTCGCAAAGAGGAACCATTTTGTAACCAAACCTTTGTAACTACTTGCTCTTACAGGCCAGAGTTTTAGAGATTTGTTTTCCAAATTTCTGGGATTGTCTGGATGATCAAGATATAATTAAGCCCTATTGATTATGCATCAGTTTTACACCAAATTGTTGAATGGCAAGTTTTTGCTGAATTATTGCTACAGTCACAGAAACTTTAGTGTCATTTTTGGGAAATATTTTTACCTCATAGCATATGACATATTATTAGGATGTTGTGATATTGTTTCATCAAAAGAGGATTTAAAAAAGAAGTTCATTCGATCAGTTTTTGATTGTCATTAGTGGCGACAGATTATTTCTTTGTTAAACTGGAATTTAAATAATTTAGGTAGTTACATAAAATAAAAGACATCTGGCATTAAGTCAAAAAAATGCTTTTTATTAAGTCACTAAATCTTATAAATCTTTGATCTGTCTACTTGAAGTTAGTCATTTAAAGTCTATACCTTATATTACTTGTTTGATTACCCTGAAATAGGTCTTAATAAGTACCATAAAAATAGTTCTAGTACTAAAGTAGTTGACCCTTGTGTTGGTTCAGACTTGTTAGATATATACATAATCAAACAAAAAATAAGTTGGAAAAATACCACAGTTTAATCAAGAGTTTAAGTCAATGTAGGTAGTTGCGGTTCTTACATGTCATTTTGAACTTTGGTCTTTTGAATATTTTTCGGTTTTGATTTTGTTGTTTTTACTTTATTTTTTTTTTTTATATAGGGTGGCAGAATATGAGGAAAAGAAACAGAAGTTGATGAGCTTAAAAGAACGACGGAGAATTCAAGCTGAAAGAGAAAAGAAAAGATTAGAGTTAACTCAGGAAAAAATTCAATTAATAACTCAACTGGTAAGGACTGTTTTATTTTTAATAGCATGACTCCAGATGAAACCATCGGATATAATTTCCAAATCATATCTATAATCCAATATAAATGAGGTTTAGAAAAAGTATTGTTTCATTTCTTTGTTAATGGTTAATACTTTTGCTAAAAAATATAAACAAGATGGCTAGTCTGCCCGGGCTAGTAGTTGTATCTCTCAAGACACAATATACAGAAATCACAAACAAACGCACATAGCAAATTAAGTGAATGGATCCGGGGGCTAGCTGCAAGCATCCGCTGTGCTGGAAAGTCCCGGGCCTGTAGTGATACAGGAGACTTTTATTCAAATCTTATTGAATCTTGTTATTTGTATTTTCCAGTATGATGTTTTAGAAAAGGCTGGTAATTCTCACCTACCAGAATTACAACAACGTCTAACACAAGATAGAGATTATATCGAAAAACAAGAAGAAATAGTTTTTAGGTTCGTACTATACGACAGCTTGTAAATTTCTCAAGTATATAAGTGGTATCAAGTGTTCTAGAAATACATGTAGTAAGCATACCCTATCATACACAAAACTCACCACAACCTGTAAGATAAAAATAACGAATGATATTTCAGATCTTGCATATATAAGCAAACACATATTAAAGCATGAGCTGTATGATGCAGTTGTGTTCAACATTTCACAAATGTATGAAATATTTTTTGGAACATCTTTAACACTTATTTTTAAAAAGCTTGGTTTGTTTGATATCGTAGCTTGATATTACTCCTATTTTTCATATTATTTTGTAAATATTTGATCGTATTACAGATTAAAGAAAGAACATGAACGGGTTCGACAAGATACAGTTAAAATAATTCTAGGAGAACAGAAAGTCAGTAATGATGTCAGACAAATAAAAGAACAAACAGATGAGCTTTATAAAGTATGTTTCTCACGATAAATGTAACATTTCATAGTTGATCTTTGCAAATTATATTCTAGCCCACCTTTAGTTGTTGCAGTTGATAAATCATTGATTTATTTTAATTGTACTATAATGTACATGATTTTCCTAAATACATTACTAATCTTAATAAGAATTCAAATTCTTGCATCTAATAGTTCTCATATTTTAATCCTTCAATCATTTCTTCATTGGGTCAAGATTTACCAAATTTTCCATGATCATTTTCTTTTAGATTTGAGTACAAATATGTTGTGCTATAAAGTGATATCTTATGTTGCTAGCATATCTACCTTTATCAAATTCCTTTTATTATATTTTATTTAATGAATATAATTCATTTGTTTATTTAAGAATTTACGGTCCTCCCACTCCAAAGCTACCAAAGATCCTGATCCTTTTCATCAGTTATTTGAAGAAAGGAAAGGTAACTCTTCCTGTCTTCTTTTATCTCAACACCCTTAGAACAAACATAGAAACCTAAAAGTTTCACTTTATGTCAGATTCTGTTCTTATGATACAAAAACATATACGTTAGTGATAGGATTCATGCTTGAATGTTTAAGTTTTTGTAATCATATAAGCTAGATGTTTGCCCTCTATAGGCATCTTTATTAATGACTGAAGACGCCTATAGAAGGCAAACAGATAGCTTATATGATTTAATGCATGTCAGAATGAAGTAAAGTGGAAAACTTTTTACTTGTACATATTTTGTATTTATTTATTAATGCATTTATCTCCCGTAAACAAAGAAGTAATTGTACTTTATCTACTTTAATATATGTAGAGTAGAAATTAAGAACCATAAGATATATGAAATAAAAGATGTAATTTTAGTTGGATTTTGTAATAACATAATCTATATTTTTACTATTTTCAGGGAATAAGCATGCAGAACACGTAGAAACAGATTTATTCTCTCCATTTTGTGTAAATGTTTTTAGTAAATCGTTCCTTAAAAAACTTCCACCTAAAGGAAAAGACATTTTTAATGAACAAAACCATAGAAAGATGTCAGACTTGTTAAATAATTGTAAAGATGTAAATACAGAGTTTTTAAAATCATTAGATCAAAATCTCAATAATGTAAATAATACAGATGCTTTAGAAGAAGACCAAATATTTAAATCTATACCGGGTATGTATTTACGTCTCAATATGTAATATCATAAAATATAATATATGATGAAGTGCCATTCCCACTGGCATCAATTAAAATAAATTTGTCTTTAATCAAATAGAATGATTCAATGAATCTGCTCCAACCACATTAATAAAGATGGGTATATGTCAAGCAGTGTGCTGTGAGTTCAAGTTTGACCCGATAGCAATTGAAATACAACTATCAAGGGTTCTTTTACGTGCATCACAAGACGTTCACGAGAATCAGTTTTCTATCCGAACAACTAGACCCTGGTCCTGGCTAGGCTCAATTGAACAGTACCTCACTGGTTTAACTGATTGAACTTCATTTGATGGCATCACATATACAGCCATTAAAATCGAACATCAGAAATGACAACAGCTGCCTTTTAATGCAATTGACATTCAAAAAAGTTACAGCATCCATAATAAAAGATTAGGTTTAGGAGCAATAGGTTACTGACTTTAAGATAAGTGAATTAATCTTCAGTCGATCGACAGTCAATTTTGTTCAATTTTATGATATGGTCCAAACATTCACAATGATATTTGACCTAGTAGTTTCACTCTCATCTGCTAATATTTCATTCTATTGATGCCAGTGGTAGTCGGGCTTACATGTTGATGTTTTTATACTTTCATGACTGATGGACAAGGTGAAGACGATCAGATATTATATGATATAAGTTATATGTATAAGTTAATTGACTGTTATATGCAAAGTTTTCTAGACATGTTTTCAACAAATATTTGGAGGTCTATCCACTTCTACATTTATCCAGCTTTATTATAGCAACTCTTTTTTTTAATGTTTTTTTTAGGTTCAACAGATGATAAATCTTGGTTAGGTTTAACCTGTGAGCTTCAACCAAATGATCAACATATGTCTGAACTTCTCCAAAAGTTACAAGATCTGAAAACTGAGTTTATCAAATTAAACAATGAAGGAGGTCAACTTGTCTTTGTAAGTTTATATGGATTTTATTTAATTTGGTGCTGGTTGAAATAATTTATTTAATTTGGTGCTGGTCAAGATTTATGTAATTCTGTGCATTACTTCGTTATGATCAAGGCCAGCCCTGGTATTTATGTTAGGTTGTTATCTGACTGGCATTGGCAGTATTTGGCTGAGGAATCCGATAGTCATTTATTTTGCAAAAATGAATAAAAGAGGTGATAGAATAGAATTTTAATTTTTAAATTGAATAATCACAATGCATGTATAAAAATTCAACTGGAGAACTCTCTATGCAGAATGAGGAAAATGTACTGTCTTTTTATGGTAAAGATAACTAGTCAGTGCTCATGCAGACAGCTCAATAAATATCCTTAAAGTCCTGATACATCATTTTAGTGATACAGAATCACTTGCAAACTACCGTGAAAGATAGGAATATCAGTGTACAGTTCTGTTCAGTATTTAAAAAGATATCTGGAATTGAAATTTCATCAATCTATGCTGCTCGCTATGCAATAAGCCTACCAACATTTTATGGTTCAGAAAAATTTATTGATAGGCTTTTTTAAATCCAATTGAATCCAAGCCGGTACATTATATAACGTTGGTATTTTGATTTTGTTTTCTTAATTAGATTTTAAATAATCAATCTGTGTACATATTAGCATGGATTAAGTAAGCTGTGAGAAATTTGATATTTTATTGAAATATGCTAATGGCTTATCATTAACTAATGAACATTGAACAATTGCTCTATCATTGTGGGTGATTTAAAAGTTTTCTGTAAAATCATCAGATCAATAAAATAGTTGACCAGTTAATCAACCATACCTTGTAAAGTACAATGTCTAGGAATTGAATTGATCTGTAGCATTACCCTCTCTTTATACAATATTAGAGTGGGCATTCACCAATGCAAACATAGTATACAAGAATATGTTTTGTGTGCCTCAATCAAAGAATCAACAAACACATCTGGGTATAGTGTAAAATGTCATTTATTATTCATAAACAAATAAATGACTGTAACAAAATTAAAATAAAAACATTTATGAAGTAATCATTAACATGCAACCCCCCCACCTATGAATCCTGTTGGGCTAAATTAGAGCGCCCATTTAAGCCAAAAGCATTCGCAGCTGGACCCCTGCTATAACAAAAGAAACTTGCAAACTTTTATATTCAATTTCCTTCCAACACAAATACATTTTGTTAAGAAAAAATTTCTCATTTTCTTCATAGTGTCTTTGTTGTAAAAAAATAACTATGTGTTTTTTGACTAGGTGACGAAGTACATTTTGAAAGAAAAAAAAAAAGAAATATCCTACAAATGAAACTTATGTAGCAAAATCTTATTCTGCAAATAGAAAATGGCTGAAAGAAAATCTGTTTTTGTTTGCAGACTTTTGTGGCTAAATCCCTCCTTTGTTTTAGGTATTTGAGAACAGGTGATTTAAGTGGTCTGTGTTGATTCTTCTCGTTATGTTAATACACAAATCGTAGGGTAATGATGTTAGAGCAGTCCCTGAAACAGTTTTACTAAACTGGAAAGATATAAGTTTAGATTACTTGTACAAAGAATCAGGTACAACGCTTGGTAACCTGTGGATATTGTTATATCTCAGATAATGACATTCTTTAAGACATTCCAATGATGAGAGGCATTATAAGCCACATATCTACGTTTTTCCTTTAATCACAGTGTTTCGACCATTGAAATTTAGAATTTGTTGGGTTTTAAGTGTGGGTAGATTTACATTGCTACATCTAGATGAGAAGATTCTCACTTTGTAAGTAAGATTATTCAATGTTATTCATGCAATATTATCAATATGTGAACTTATAAATTGGCATGTGTTATATAATTGAGTATTTTTTCAATTATAAGAAAATATGGAATATCATTTATTCAGTATTACTAAAATCATAAGAAAAATATATAATATTGTTTATTAGGTTGTTATTGAGCTACAAGTAGAACTACCAATACCAGATTATTTGATATGTTCATATATCCAGTAGTTTTATTGTATTCACACCAAGATGTACCTGTAGTGGATACTACAACTGGATTATTCTTTTTTTTTGATGAACAATATTTCATTCATAAATAATTGGGATTGGAAAACGGGCATGGCCTATTTAACCCCTCTCCTATGAATATAAACAATTTAATTTTAACATGAAAGATGTGCAAGGATAATAAAAACAATTGCTAAATTCACACGATTATTCCTGCAGTGGTTCAAAATATTAACCATGTTAATGTCAATATACCTTGATTTTCTCACTTGTTCTGTGTTATATGATAAATTGTTTTATTTAAATT
The DNA here is from genome assembly GCF_932274485.2 of Patella vulgata. Taxonomy (NCBI): domain Eukaryota; kingdom Metazoa; phylum Mollusca; class Gastropoda; family Patellidae; genus Patella; species Patella vulgata. Next base: position 25,036,793 of record NC_065882.2, on the reverse strand, counting down.
TATAGTGAGTGATCAGTCACAAAGTACATCTTGTTACTAAGATTATCTTTGTTTGATTTTGTATTAGGATAGCTGGACAATGTTTCATTTAACCCTTTGGTTTGACCTGGTTAATCTCCATGTAAAGAATGAGAATATAGATATTAAATGTGAGTGATTAATATATATAAGATATATAGACAGATATATATACTTATATTATTGACATTGTTATTACCATTCTTCACTCATCTGATAAATCATAAACTATACATGTATACTCACACTAAATTTCAAATGATTTATGTCACTATTTGCTCTGTGGGGCAATAATGGTAATTGAGTTACATGACCATGGGACTTTATTGATAACTTTTTTTCTTCCATTGAACGAAGGGGGTAGGGTGGTCAAAGACAATCGCTTTACAGTCAATTGGTGCCGTTTTGATCCCAAGCGTGTATGTAACAAGGAGTAGGGTCTGGGGTTTTCTCTGTGGCATTATGAATAAAATTGTATGTAAGTCCTGAAATGAGGTATTTTGTGTCGCTTGTAAATTAAACCCCATTCCACTCTCTATTTCTGCATTGCCTGACAAGCAGAATCTGCTGGATTTCTACTTCCCCAGCTTGCAAGGAAAAATACAATCTTTCAAAATAAACACAAATATGATATATTACTTTTCTTGATATTGGACCTGTCATAATTAAATTTCTTCAAGAATTATTAGGTCATCTATTTGTTCCACAAAAGTTATTTTTATCTGAAAATATATTTTTAATGTACAGTCCAATAACTAAAATTATAGAGATTAGAACTGAATTGCATAATAAATCTACAGGAAAGAAATAATTTATTACCAACTGTCAATCAATGTTCTGACATTTGTATGAGTGTATATGCTGTAAGCATTTATTGATCAAAATGTGTTTCTCTTGGAGGTATTTCATCAGATATGTTGTTTGTTTTGGTAGTTTGAATATCTTTACCAATCAATGGTTGTATATTTTTGAGCATGACTGTTGGAGAGATATATCTTTAGATTGTCTGCCAGGATAAACAGCTAATATAGACTTTCAGTTAATACATAATCCAAAATAGACTTACTAATTTTGTAATACCAAAAAGGATATTTTCCTTAAAATCAATCATTTCTGTTGTAAGTTGAGACCATCTAAAGTTCATGCCATGATCTTTAATTCCTTGTTACATGGCCATATTTAACCTAACATAAGAAATTTCAAGATTTTCACTCATTCAATGAAGATCTACCATATAGCTATTCAGTAGTTATATACTGCAAAAAGTGACCTACAAGGAAAAATATGTTATAGAATATAAGAATTCTATATATCATATCCCAAATCATTGATGATCACCTTTTGCAATACTTTGGGTGCTATTGACAAAAAAAGCTCCTGTTGGTGATTAGTAAAACAGTGTTTGTCAATATTTCAATTAGTCATAATTTTGTCAAGTTTTGTTGAAATCTTTTAAATTTGTGCCACTATTTTGTAAACAAAAATCAAGTGCTTTTGGTGCTATTTTAGGGATGGAAAGTAGCATATGTAAAATCGTAGATGTAACACAATACACAAGCCATTCACATCCTAAATCTTATCTAATATTCTTGACCCCCAATCACCCAGTGCTTCACATTCCTTTACAAATGCCCTGGATACAGTATCATTAGATTTACCTTTTAGGTATAGTTCTCTTACTTAAGACATCTGACAATAATACAATTGATATTTAAATATGAATGAAAGAATTTAAATAGTTTGGTATTTGTAAATCTATGTAGGTGTCAGATTGAAGGTATATTTTAATCAATATACTTATCAAATGGGTAGCCTCCCTTTCTCTCCAGCTGACACCACACTGTTGTAAACTCTAGATATTTAAACAGAAATATTCACAACAAATTAGACTTCTCATAGACCTGTTTCATTGCACATATCAATGGATATACCATTCACGCTAAAAGTAAAAACTTGTAAAGATGAGTATGGTGTCGTGCCGCTTAAGTATTACGGACATGGAGGAACATGGGTAAGAAAATTCTTGCATTAGTTGCTTTATCTAAGGATATAAAAAAAGTTCATAAATTCATTAAGGAATGTACCGGTAATTGCATTAGACTATGAATATAATTAGTATAATATTATCAACTAACATAAATATGCGAATTCAATAATTATTTTGGTATTGATCTATGTAAGTAAAAGATGACCACTACATATGTAAATGTGTTTTTAGTATAAAATAAGTCTATGTTATTATTGATTTAATAGATATGTAGATAATAATAAATAAATAGTATATGTATTTTATCATTAGAATTATTTACTGCAGAACACCTGGTAAACAACCCACTGTATATACATATGTATTGGTATGCATATTTTTTTCAGTAGATAGATATATATAATAATATATACATACTTTTGTTTTGCTGTTTCATATTTTTAAAATAATGGGGGTGGAAGAAGATCGTCTTGTATAGATAGTTCCAGAGGGCGATGTTGAGGAAGAGGTGATCTTGCATAGATTCTGTTTGTTAGCACTATCCTGGGGAAGTGATGATCATGAACAGATACTGTTTGATTACACAGATATAAACTGCTGGAACTTAATACAAATTTTGCATATAAAAACTGGTAAAGGAGAATACTTTGGCAGCATTTTGGCACATATACTGACCATATTTAAGAAAAATGTTAATACATTTACAATAGAATTTAATGGAGAATTTAGGGGGTGAATACTGATTTGACATCTATAATGCAAGTCTTTATTCATTCTTTAGAAATGCATTCAAGCTGTTGAGTATAATTAAGAATTGAAAGTAATAACAATAGTTATTATTCAGGCTTGAAATTATTCTTTCTATATTAGATCAATAACAATTACCTATGTACCTTTAGAACTAAAAGGAATCTGCATAATGTGCTTCAAAAGTTAATTTTTGAACGCCATTGTTGGATTGAAATTGATTCATATATATTAACATATGTACCATATTTACATGTACAATGATTAATATATCTAAATCGCAATTTTCATGCATTATTAACTTAACTTGAGTCATTTTCTGTTAGATGAATGAAAAATGATAGATGTAGGAAAAGAAAATTTAACAGGTCTTCAGACTTTGGATATAATTATTAGTTCCGGGGAGGCATACCGTTTGGTGAAAATTTTTCTCCCCTCACAGAGATGGACAATATTTCAAAAATATAGTCTAAACTAGTATAAAAATTCCCAAACCCTTGCATTTTATTGCAATTAGAAGATAAACTGCTAATTTGTGTGTTGATAAAATGAGTACATTATTACTATTTTCACAGTAATATCACCCAGATGCTCTATAATTAAGGTATATAATACATAAACAAGGCTCTGTTAAAGTACCTTTCAAATAATTGGTTATTGGAATAAAGTTGCTGCCCAGGTAAAATTTGCACCCATATATAGAATGTAAATCAACATATACCACAATTGTATTGGTCTACAGTATGGTATATTATCGTTATTGTTATCACTGTGTAGCCTTGGCTCCCCGGACTGATGATTTAGCATGATTCACCATATAGCCAAATGCAAGAAAATTCCCCGTATTCATGCCTTTACCGGTATATAAAATTATGGAAAATGCAGATGAATCCTGAATGAATTAGTGTAGTGTCAAAATGACAGAAGAACTGTGTTGAGATTCTAAAGCCCAAATAATGGGCTGATATAAAATTTTGCCTCCTTGTACATACTGCAATATCACTTCGTTGGAAGCGGACATTAAATAAAGCTATTTTACACATACACATTGCAGTGTGTACACAATTGATCCATAAACATTCAGGAGGTACTTCCAGAGGGTTTCCCCTCAAAGTAATGCACATGTAACCACAGACAATAGACTAACTGGTCCCTAAATAACCAGTATTGAAGAGACATTCAAACATTCAAAATTGATCCTTAAACATTCAGAAGGTATTTCCAGAGAGAGTTTCCCCCCAAAGTAACGCACATGTAACCACAGACAATAGATTAAAGATGGGTTCCCGCATACAAACTGGGTGATTTAATGGTATATATGGACTAAAAACATATTCAAACTAATTAATTTGTCATAATTATGCTTCAAATCCTTCTCAAACATTGTAATTGCGAAGGAATGCCCTGCTATTAAAATTCAATCAAACCAGGTCATGTTTACGTCACGTCTTGGAAATCAGAGGAGAATTCATTGTATACATAAGACGATGCTGTCTTTAATCGCTTACTATTTATTACAAATATCGAATCCTAATTAAATTCTCGGATTATCCACTACCCGCATCTTTTTCCGTCATTTTTATCTCAGAAAGTGTTGTACGTCTAACTCTTCATAAAGTTTATCAACTGGTACATGAAGCGCTCAATGTTCGCGTGTGACCTTTGACATCACGCGTGCAGAAATTCTTAATCGTCGGGCTGTTGATTAGGGAACCCTTACATTTTTGTCCTGTATACGCTCCATGAGTGTTTTTCGGGGAATCCAGTATTTTTCTAGTAAGATTGGATATCTCTACTTTCCATATATACTAAAATCGCCATACTTTTATTGGAAATAACCACCCGATTCAAACATTAATTATTTTACCTAATAACTTGGGACAATTATTTGAAAACAGGATTATACATGAATATGTAAAATTAAAAGGATGTCTACCGACCAATAAGTATTGTATTAGTGAAAGTATATTGTATTATTGGACACCCATATCTTATAGGAATGACAGGTTGTTAATATGATATATGGGTGATATATATGTAGGTATTGTAGATAAACCAAGTCAATATAGATCTTTTAAACCAACTTGCTTTGGCAGTACACTAAGATACTGTAGTCTACTTTAGAATTATCAAGAGGTTTTTTTTAATATTTCTGATTTGCAGGTAGGTTACGAATTTATCTTTATTTGGAACAAAAATATAGGCAGCTGCATTTTGAATTTGGACAGAAAGATCAGATATTGAATGAATATACACTTCAGTTTTGATGATAATGTAGACAAAATCTCCTTGAATTTTCACGAAATAAACACTAAATTAGATAACCGGTAATCAAAGTTCAAGATATTAGCTCAATTAACTTTAAGTAATGGTGGTGTTGTGCATAAGGCAGAGTATAATTACTGTTTCTATAGTTCATATTGCAGACCAGTTTCCTTGGAAATTTGTAAATCACTTATCTGGTGACTAATTGGCCTTGAGTTTGCTTTCTTCTGAAATCCTTTTCTTAACTATCACCCTATTTGGCTGTTAGTAGTGATAGGTCTTGTTCACAAGTCATTTTGTGCTGATCCTTTCTGGAACACATGATGTCACTTCTTATTAGATTGAAGTTCACACTATGAAAATGGGCATACACCATGCTTTGTGCTGTGAAAGGAATTTGCCCAGATTGCACCATTTCTGCTTATCCCTTGTCAAATTCCATTTGTCTTTGACCATGATGTGGGTTATCAGATTAATGTATGGATCAAAATAATTATTGGTTATCAATAATTCCCTTTGTACTAAATAAGTGAACATATATATTCAAATGGGTGATTGAAAATAGAAATTAGAATTATTAACTATAGTAAGAAATAGTTTAGACAAATCAATGTATGATTTTATTGGTCCTTTGTGTGGTATATCATGGAACTTTTTTATAGTGATTCTGGTCGAAAGTCACGTCCTGGCTATTATGATTGACATTTTGAGCGTTTGTCCATCATACAGGGTTATACTGACATCTTCTGAAGTCATGTGTGGACAATAAACTTTTCTAATATTGATAGCTTGTAACGTTTGATCTAATATCAAAGAAAATTGTCCACAGAAGGAAATGTATTGATATCAGAAGTGGACTGTATCAAGTTGGTTATACTTATAGTTATGAACATTATACAACCATAGGTAATAGTAATATACAATATTATTGACATTGTAAATACCTTAACCAGGGGTACATTTGAAGTGGTTTCAGCCAGTCTATAAAATATTTCATAAATGGTTGCATACATACATAACATGTTAATTCTTGTTTTATCATGGATTTAAAGGGTTTTGAAATGGGAAAAAATCTTTTGCATCTGAGACTTTGGCGTAATATTAAAGTTTGTAATGGTAGATATCATTTCAGTGATAATTTAAATTTTTAGTTATAATGCAAGAAAACACACTGAAATAATTTAATTCTTTGTGATGTGTAGGAACACAGTGTTCAACGTGTTACATGGACTTTTGTCTGTACCCAGAAGAACCTTTAGGATCTTTCAAACCAGGTTTATACTTATCAGAGGTGGTGTCTGTCTGTTCACATCAGCATGTTTTTAAAGTAGATTATGGGAAAATGCCTCTACCCAAGCAAACTTCTCTCCCCTTCATATGTAACCATAGAAGTAACAATTACTGTATGTTTGTGTTAATGAGACATTAAACCCCATTTTAGTTTTTGTAGATTGATTCATTTATATTATTCATATATACTGGTAGTTTCAGATTCAGACACTGGTAGAAAGCTCATCATATTTATCTGCATTTAGTTGAATATCATTGTAGAGGTCACAACTAGTTTTCATGAAAAAGTTGTAATAAATGTATATTTTAACATATTAAAACTTAATACATACTCATAAACATATAATCGTAAAATGAATGATAACTTGTCATTTTTATGATGATTAGTTATACAAGGGAATTTTCCTGGAGGCGAAATAAAGCCATATTTTCTTCCACAATATGATTACACCAGAATTCCTTCAGGTGCTCCAGTTAAAATAATTTATTTTATTATATATAGATTTAAACTGGGTCGTTAACCGCCATATTCCTAAAAGCCTGTTCCTTCTTATATAATTTAAGTCTTTTATCAGAGCATGTAAACTGTCAAGAATGCAGGCTCAGGATTTAAGGGCAATAACCCATGCTTCTTCTTTTGTATCTGCTATTTGAAATTTAGACTGTCATTCTACAGAAAATGGATGGAGGCAGTAAATAATGATTATCTGGAATATTGAAAACCATCATTTAGAGGATTGTGTCTTTGAATAAACTTTTTGAAGACGTTAATAACTTTTGCAAAACTGAAGCAACTAGAGGTATTTATAGGTAACCTGTGCTATATTTCCCATTGTTTCTATGGATAAAATCATTAATATACATCTAGTCATGGATCTAAAACTTCTTTGAGACAAAAACTGATCAGGCTATATGGATGCATCAATGAATCAGTGACCTGAAAAAGCATAGTTATTTGAAGGTCCATATCAAGTTCCCTGTGGTGAAAGAATAGGACCAAATCTGACAAATAAATGCATGTGTGAAATATCAGACATCAGAAACACATATGAATAATTATGATTTTCATTTATATGATGTTCATGTTAATGAAGAAATATAATGTCTTTGAATGATATTATCCACTCCTGTGCAAAAAAGCTCAATTCAGCTCAATTTTTACATATAACGATATCTACCAAAATATGTATTATTCTTACATAACAATGTGAGATTTCATGAGGTTCATCAAATGAGAATTTTTGTGTAGGCTTTTTGTATTGGTCTCTCCAAATAGGCTATTTCAGGTTTATCACAGCAAGGAAATGCCAAATTATTTAGCGAGCTTTAATCCAGTTCCATCCACCCCATATGAATTCAAAATAATCATTAGATGATATTTTTTTTTTCAATAGTTATTAAATTAATGTTTGAAATTAGTTTTATCCATTATCATATTTTTTTATTGCTGATGCTACCAAAGTTGTCAAGGACCGTAAAGATTCATTCACAGCATTTGATAGTGTTTAGATTAAAATCTATCCTTGCAAATATTTTCATATTTCACCAGAAACCACAAGAGTTAAGGAAATAATTCCCCACAACAAAACTCTTTATTAAATTTTGAACACAGTAAATCAGGGGTTGAATAAGAAGGAGCTTTTAAGTATGGTAGAATCGCTGGGCCCCTAAAATGTTTGCAATGTAGTTTGGGGGCCCTGGAGGTTTTGTCCTTGGGATATACTGTAGAAAGAACCATTTGTGTATTTTAACCAAATCAGAAAAGCAACAAAATTCTGAGGTGGTGAAAATGCCATTTGATAAAGTGACGGTCATTTATTTAATAACAAAATAAGAATGAAATGACGTTGTAAGTGAAATTACAAAATTAATGAAAAATATGCAAAACATTATGGAAAATAATATATAAACATCATGAAATGGCCAAACACGTCTCCTATGTGGAGATATTGTGCCTAACACAAAGGAGATAGTAGTAACCCCCGTGGAACCAAAATTGTACTTAAAGACAAAATAAACAACTGCCCCTGGCCTGGGGGAGAGAACGCCTATGGTGTTCATGTTAATGAAGAAATATAATGTCCTTGAATGATATTATCAACTCCTGTGCAAAAGAGCTTAATTCAGCTTAATTTTACGGATAACAATATCTATCAAAGTATGGGGCCAAGCTTAGGGTCCCTGCAGTAAATTATTATAGTGAATTTTGAATTGTTTACAAAACCTATATAAGAAAAAGATTTTTTTCCAAGATTAGAAGTGGCATACATAAATCGATAAAATTGAAAAGAATGCTGTTAAGTAGGATCTAGATAAGAGGATAACAACTGTAAGAATAATGATTGATCTGAGACGATAGGTGGTCAAATCTACTCCATTAATAGCATAAGCTTCTTTTCTAGAGACTTTCCTTCACCTGTCAAAACTGTCTTCATGTGGTTGAACAAGTTGTCCCATCACAACCCCTAGGATACATGTCAGTTTGACAAAATGTCTACACCCAGCTATACAGTACTTACCTAGTTTTTTTTATTACCTATATCTGATCATAAACAGATATACAATATTTAAGTTGTGGGTTATTTTGGAGCTTCCCTCTGGTTATATTATTCATGAAACAAATAGCTGACATTTTTTTGTGTCATTCATTTTGTTCTGGATGTACACAGATATTGATGATGTCATAGATAGGACCAAATGTGTGCATAGATGCAAATGTAAAAATTGATGCTGTGGATATTAAATTGAAAGGAATCTGACTAATTTGTAAAAATGTGACCTCTTCTGAAGAATTCTTTTTATTTAAGGGTGTAATTTGACCTTTTATGTGTCATTGTTTTTAAAGTGTTTTTATCAACTAGACAAAACATTAAAGAATTTGGATTATTTCATGGACACATACGACTGACGAGGAAGAAGATTTAATACAAAAAACCTTTAACAAAGTAAATAGCAGCAAAAGTTTTTTTTAGTCTATGTTTTGCAGCAGTTGAACTTGTTTCTATCTTAAAATTCAACATGGAAGGTGGCATTCTTTTGCAAAGAATACAGACCGAACTGGAGGTTTGTTACAAGATTTCTTTTTACAACTAGAACTTGACACTGCATTAATAATGGTTTTGACATAACTTCATTTTGTATATTATTCATACATTGGCATTGATTGGCAGTTTAAAGGGGTTCTTTATTAGTGAAATAAATTGCATACCTAGAAAGACAAGATGAGGAGGAAGGGATGCTGATTGTCCAAAATGTCATGTGTACTGAGATTTTTATAGTGTGCACCGACATGTAATTTTGTTTCTTAAATTCTTCTGGATACTATTAATTTCTTCTTTGTACATTTTGAATCCCAGTTAATGATAATTATTAAATTTTTGCATAAAATTTCTAAAATTTAAAATGACAGATTGTTAGGACCAGTAATCATTTTGATGAAGTACACTTGTTTGAATTGCTGTCAGGACCCTTCTATGCTACCTTAATCCAGCTTGGTATTAATAATTACCAGGTATGATCTTCAATGAATGATTTTTGTAACAGTTTTTTTCAAAAAGAATACTCCTTGCATTAATAATTATGTAATCTATCTGTCAAACTTTGAAACATTTATTTTTTGGGGATAATATAATATATGACATATTTATTGCTAAAAAAAATGAATATAAAGACTTATTTAGTTATTATATATAACAGTAAAAGTTTAAATTAACTTCACTGGATGCTTTTACATACAATGTGAATGAAACTGTAAATGGATGGGTGCTGGGCTATTTCATGCATAGCCATAGTTACAAAAGATTTTTTATAAGTTTCTATTGAACACAGACCACTTTGTCTCATGTATTTTGTAGTCTGTGGTATCAGTTTTCAGATCAGTTGTATGTAGGTTTATAAACAAATATTTAAACAGACATGTGGTTCAAATATTTTGAATATATTATGGTATATATATCTTTTAAAAAATAAATTTGTTTTATGATGCATTTTTCCAGGTAAGCACATAATCATATTAGAATATGAAATAGAATAACCACTACCAGTATTAAAAGTCAAAGAAATAATTAATCTATCATGAAGCATCAGGTCCTTATCTGTCCTTTTTTTTCCAAATTATGTTATTTTCCTAGAATCTCCATTGTTCCTTAAACTTGCAATTTCATATTTTTAAGTTATATTTTTAAAATTTATTAAAATAAAGCCTTAAAATAGATGGTATCTATAAAGTCCTACCTTGTTAAAAGATTAATCTTATTAATCCTATAATTCACTATTGCCAGTTGAGAAATTGGCAAAAATATCATTTTCAACTTCAAATTCAAACGTTTGAAGATAGCTATTCTATGGGGGGGGATAGAAAAACAAGGAAGGTAATTGTGTTATTATTTCCGGGGTCAGAGGAATTTTTAAGTGGGAGAATAATACCTATGATTGTATAATAGGGAGTTGACAACCTATTGAGCAAAGGACATAGAAATAATTATGTTTTGACTTTCTTAGAAAATATGAAATTATCGCTTTAAGTTATAAAACTCATCAAAATGAAATGAAATGGGATTTAATGTCATAATGAAGACGGGCATATGCCATACAGTGTGCTATGAGCGAAATTTCACCAAGGCTGTGGCACTATGGCTTACTGTTATATTGAATTCCAACTTCTAAGGGATCTTTTACATGCACACCAATGTGTACACAGGACCTTGGTTTTCCATCCCATCCGAATGACTAGACAGCTGTCCTTGTCAGGTTCTCTGTCCCGCACCACTGACAACTGGAAACTACCTCGGAAAATCCTGATGAACTTTCTCGGCCAATGTAGGGATCGAACACACGACCTCCTGGCTAGCGAGCCGCATCTTACCCACTTAGCCACCGTGGCTCCTATAAAACACATCAAATGAAATCTTCTTGTTTCAACACTTTATATGCAAACAAGGGGAAATGGTGCCTGAAGCTCCATATACTGTGGAATGGTGACTCTGAGACACAACAGGATATATTTATTAGAAAAAAAAGCCCACTGCGAATGACAGTGAAGTGCACCCAAAAAGTGCTCCCAAAAGTGCTCAAAACTATAGTACTATCAATAGATATATAGGGATCAAAGCACATCACTTATTTACATAATATAGTATTGACAGTTCCATGGGGTCATGATTAAAGAGTAAGAAATGAACATTATTTTGTTCATATTGTAGCATTTCCAGACCATTTCATATTATTTATGACTGATCAAAAGATTTAAGACCCATTAAAAAGAAAGATTTATAGAAAAATTAAAGATTTACGCTACATATGTCAGTACTTTTTTGCTGCTTCAAGCTATCAAAGGAAATATTTCCCACGGCAAACTTATGTGTGTCAGGTACATTTGTGGTATGGTCATCAAATGTTGTCTCAGGTCCTGCCTGTTAAGCTGTTGTTTTCAAGCCCTATTGTTATCAGAGATGGGTGTATTCCATTTCATGTACTCATATATTACAAACTCCCTTTCTTTTCTTTAACAAGAGATCATAGTCTTTACCTGAAATATAAATACCGAAATATTTGACACCAAGGGGATAATCATTTACGCTACTTTTTTGGCCGAAAAATGTTTTTGCCAAAGTTAAAAAAAGGGTTAAGAATTTGTTTCCTTTACAGAAGTATGTGCATAGGAAATAGATTGATTAAAAGTCAGAGAGTATTTCATGAATATACATATTCTATCATCTGAAGAGCTGTTTACATTATCATATTTATTTATTTTATGTATTAGTTATCATGAAATTTGATCAAATAATGGCCTTAGGCTTGTCTAGAGAGAGGGGAGTAATGTACATGTACCATATTGTGGATTTAGTTTTCACTTCATTCAAGCATACACAAGGTGTCCATGAAAGGCCACCGCTGGACCAGTCTATCTTTCAGCTTCACTGCTTCATGTGATGTGATAGTCTTATTAATTCAACTATTTTTTACTAAATGCAAAAACTTACCAATAATTTATTTTTGTTGTGAGATTGGATAACAGATGTGAAGGATTGTAGCCAAGATCTTTTCTTAGAGATTGACACATGTTAACTTTATTTCTAAAAAGGATGAGAATGCATGAAAAGGTAGGATGTGCTTTCATATTTTGAAAATAAACTTCAAATGAATTTTGAAATATTGAATATTCAGTCAAAAGGATTAAATTGGAAGTTTTTTGGAATCTCAGTTCTTTCAACATGTGTATAGATTTTAGTTTATGGCTAAATTATACAGGTATCAGCAGTTATTGAATAATCTGTTTCCCAGTTTTTTAATTAATTTCTTGTGATTTGTTAAAGTACATCAAATAAATGATTATAAATTAAATGATTACTAATATAGTTATTCAGATGATTACTAACATTGTACTAAATATAGTTAAACAGATGATTTCTTAATATAGTTAAAAAGATGAATTACTAATATATTTAAACAGGGCCCTTATTCACGAAAACTTAAACTAAGATACAATCAAAATTTTAAGAAATACTGCAATTCGATTGGCTGACCAGTAAAATTAATTTGCATATATCCAATTTGCATATTGGTCAGCCAATCGAATTGCAGTATTTCTTAAAATTTCGATGGTATCTTAGTTTAAGTTTTCGTGAATAAGGGCCCAGATGTTTAGTTAAACATGCATTATGCAAGAGCTAAATCTGATTATTGCAAGTCTTAATTTAGGCTTCAGATGTTATAGAAATTATAAATTAGATCTTTATTTAAACAACAAGACCAAAATCAACTCTGTAGACCCATGGATGGCTCGGCTACAGCTCGGATTTAAATAGGATTTCACTAATTGATTAAATCAGATAAGGGGTAACCTGATGAAAATACGTCAGTTAGATCGAGACTAAATGATAGTGTACTTAGCGAGGCCGCTGTAAAGCGTTTCCGTATGCCATTGAAAACTTTACTTGATAATCGAGATATGTAGGTGGAGTTAACGCCTGTCAATCAAACGTTCGGCGAAGGTGAATACACATTTCGCTACCATTTCTAGGCAAATATTACAACGATGATAACTATGTTCAGAATAAAGTAATTTGACTGAATTTTTCAATACATTCTTGTTATAGCAAGAATGGCCAACTCTCTATAAATATCTCCCATAATGTATCTTTGATTAGATGATTTTATCCTAATTATCAATAAGTTCACATTTGCAGCTGCGATTTGCTAATACTCTTTTCTACAGGTTACATGTAAAATCGATTTGTGGGCTGCAATTTAATTTCTTTGGAAATTCACCTTATAGTATCATCTCAAAATACTAACCATCATTTCCTTTTAGTGTAAACATACTTTGACAGTTGTTCATCTTAAAATGTTGACAATCATTCATTTTCTTACAAAATTCACCTTATTGTTTCAAAATGTTGACAGTCTTTTATATTGCCTTTTTTTTCATTGCTAACAAATGCTGCACTGAACAAAGTTAAGGGGATGGATATTGAAATGGGCTGTCAGTATTGTATCCATAGCATCTTAAACCATTTCAAGATACAGTTGTGTCTTTTACGAAATAGAAATTTGAATAATTTTTGTATTTCCATGGAAACAGATTTGACTTTTGTCTAAAGGTGCGTTGTGTTGACCGAGTCATCTTGATATTGATCATTATATCTGATTTTAAATGACCATAAATAGTACCTAGATATGTATCTTTAATTACTATTTGAATACCTATTTATATCCGTCATACAGACAGTAAGATTTTAATGGTTTGTTTCACCCCTTGATTACACTTGTTACTTAGGATAAGACATCAACCAGATTAATTAGCCATTAGTGAAACATTCATATGACTTATCCATTAATTATTTCAAAATCTGCTCCATATAGACGTTGGGAAATTGTAAAGCCAGGGCCGTAACTAGCTCAGAGCAATGAGAGGGGCAGGAAGTGTTCTCAGGGGTGCTGTAAAATTGACGGACAATGTATATCTATTGTTTTTATGGTCGACAATTTTTTCACCGGGGGGGGGGGGACTTTTTCCCCCTGCACAACCCCTAGTTACAGGCCTGTGTAAAGCCATTCGGTGATAGCATACCCTTGACATCAAAACCTGGTAAATGCTAATGGTCAGAGTTTTGGTTGTGAGGGTACTTTTAACTTAGATAATTACATGAACACGCTTTGTTTTGCTTTATTTCTTGAGTTTTGGGTGAACCCTGTGTATTTATTTATTATTTATTCATGTCATATGTAATGTTTATCATTTTGTTAAAAATCTTTATTTTAAAAATTAAACTTCGCTGAATTTGAAATAAGAAAAGAATAGAAATATTTAATATCAGTAGAAATAAAAAATCAAATCAATTGGTAAAAATTTCAAACATGTTGTGATAACAAAACTAACTTAATAAAAAAACATAAACTGTCATAACAATACATAAAGCAAACACAAGTAAAAAGTGAATGGCCTGAGGCTGTGATATGACAGTTACAAATAATATTAAATCTGGGTGAACGCGATTTTTAAAGATGATATAGATCTTAATATGCTTCATATTAGTAATTGGGACTCTGGTGAAATGTATAGATCTTAGATTGATTAAGTTATGTACAATCTAAAGTAAAAAGTAATATGAAATTTTAGTTTGATTAGAGTCAGTCACTTGGAACTCAATTTATGTTTACGTCTATTTTCCCCTTTCAGAGTACAATCTAAATTTTCCTATATTCTGATAATATAACCACATTCAACATGACATATCTTTGTACGTCCAGTCTGTGGATCATCATTCTTCCATCAGTAAGCGTAATCATATAAGCTAACTTCACATGTTTAAAAAGAAAGAATAAATATAAACCAATCGAGATATGTATTAGTTGTAGATATTTCTGGTTAGGGTGTCTCTTATAAATGATCAATGATTCCGTTTGTAAATTTAGTCAATAAATAATGTCAATATAGTAAAACTTGACAAGAATGTCCAAATGGTGGGAATGCTGCCCTCCAAGGTTTGGGGGATTAATTTTCAGTATAAATGTAGTTTTAAATGAATATAAGGACATATTGTTCTGTTTTATCTCTACCTGTATACTCTATCAAAAATTATGCTACTACATTACCAATGGCAGTGATGGTCAATACATACTATGTAGTGCAATGAACCTGGCAACAAAGATTGTTTTTTTTTTTAAGTATTGCATAATTTGACTCTATTTTGCATAAATATGATATTTAAAAAAACCCCAAAACATTGTCTAGGTTAAGTAGATTATTTGCTGTGTGTGATATGACATATTTTAAGAATTTAAATCAGTCTGCTGGATTACAGGTTTTATTGTTTGATGTGAGTATTAGTGGAGGTTTGTTTTGTCCTATCAGTATATAAATAACATTCTTACCAGGACTATATATCATAGATAAATAGATGGATAGATAACAAATAGATACAATGTCATAGGTGTCACCAAATGTTCTTATTATAAAACATACAGGTAACCCAGTTTAAACAGGTGTAACATGTTTGTCATGTCAATCTAAAATGAAAATCAATAAAAAAAATATTCATTCCATTGAGTTTCTGATTCAATTTATAGTTATATGCAGTCTGTCAGATTCTTCAAGGAAACTAAATATAATAATGAACTCAAAGCAAATTCTGTTTTGTTGACATAGTAAGCCTATAGCATGTAATAATGATGCTTTGCAATATATTCAAGTCATTGCAGTAGTACTTTGTACACATGATACAGAAAGAGATTAGGCCCACTCTTCCTAGAACATCAGATACCACTTCTCATTTAAGGAGTTCACATGGCTAACAATTTTTTGTTGTACTATTGCATTGAATATTTGATATTTGAACATATAATATATTTTGTCTTTGGGTATTTTACAGAAAAATCCAGACGACTACCTATCTAGGAAGCTGGCCAGAGAAGAGGAAGAGAAACAAGAAAAATTTCGACAACACCGAAGAGCTAGTGATAAGCGATCATTATCTAGTACACCAGACAGTTTAAAGAGAAGAAGTGTGAACAGCACTCCTGAAATTTACAAACGTAGACAAGACACTTCAGATGGTCACAAGCGTAGAAGTTATATAGAACGCAACGATGAAGCTACACAAGCCGCAAGGGAATACAGATTAAAGAGAAGATCACTTCATTCTGAACACAGCAGTGATAAAGTAGAAGGCTTACCCAATTCGTCATATGTTAATAAAAAACAAGAACCCAAAGCACGAAGTTCAGAATTACTGACATCGAAAACTACAAACAAGCCAAAGGATAAAACACAAGATAAATCCTTAAAGAAATCACCTGCTCCTCTTCCACCATCAAGTTCTCATCCAAGCATTCATTCCTCATCACAAATCACACACACACAAACTACTCACAATCCTGAACTTACTCTTGAACCTAAGTTAAATGAAAGAGCGAACTCTGAACCTATACTAGATAAAGCAGATAGTGCTTCCTCTATAGGAACAAACCTAATACATAAAGAAACTATATCTAAATCATCCTTATCACCAACTGGAACAAGATCTTCAGCATCTTTCTCAGATGATTCACTTCCTACCTCACCTACTGATAAATCTCCAACAAAACCATCAGTGAAGAAAACTAGAGCTCCTGCTCCACCAGTAGAATTAGCACAAAATCTAACAAACAGAGCTGATCACTCACCATCTGCTCTACATGACAGTCATTTTCCATCCACTAGAACAACAGAGCCATCTTTTGTAAAAGAACAAAGAACTGTGGAAAGTAGGTCTATGTCAGTATATGGCCCAACATCACCAGTAGCTTCGATTAGTCCGGATTCACTTAGTCCAACAAATACACCAGACCTGTCACCCTTAAGATCAAACTCATCACATCAATTTGATAAAGACAATTTTTCAGATTATAAAACACAACAGATGTTTGAACAAACTGCAATGAAAGCTAAATCTACTTTGCAAACTGTTCCTCTTAGTCCAGATTCATTAAGCCCACCTACACTAAGTCCGACAAGCACAGTCAGTCCACCACTAAGTCCAATTAAACCTCCAGAAAGACCACCAAGAACAAAGAAAAGAAAAAGTTCAACAAAATCACCATCTTCTCCGGCAATACCAATGAATGGTGACCTGGTAACGGATAAAGTAGAAGAAAAGAATGAAAAGAATGAAAAGAATGAATCCATTTTATCTGCACCTGACAATAACTTGGAAGCATTATTTGACAAAATGGAGACAATACTTGTAAATGGCGACAAGCCTAAAGCTGAGCGTCCCAGTTCATTATTTTCAGAATCTAAGACTAACAATGAAAATATAATGGAACTTAACAATGCAGAACAGAGCAAAATGACTGCTGATGACTCTGAAGTCAATCGGGATGAAAATATGGATAACCAGCAAAGACCAAGCATCAAAAAAAGAGCAGCGCCAGAACCACCAGCTCCAAAATCAGAATCAAGTTTCGAAGACAACAAGGACCTTAGTTGGGAAAGTCCACCTAAAACAGATTCTTGTGTTCCTGTTGTCACCATTAAGAAGGAAACCAAACATATTGAAAATGATGAAAGGAGTACAGAACTTATCAACAGAAATGGTACAGGATTGAGAGCAAAACCAGCATTTGATCGAATGTCTATCTCATCTTACGACTCAGCTGATTCTGTTCCCCCACCATTACCAAATTCTGCACCACCTCCTCTTCCTGGCAGCTGTCAACCAACATCTGATGAAGCTACATCCCCTGATGAAATTGTTGAAATTGAATACACTGTTCCCCTCAACACAGCTCCCATAGACAGTGACCTTGATGAATCATTCAACAGGGAAAACCACATAGCAGCCAGTCGTTTCGAAGACCCTGAAGGTAATGACTACGATCGCCGTGACTTGAAAAGTCAGTCATCATCAGGTATTCATAACAACTCAAATAATCAGTATACTAAACAAACTAACAACTCCTCTTATAGTGAAAATGAGCAAGGTCATGTTTCTTCAACATATGAATCAAGATCACAAAATCGATCTTCTTCAGCTATAGATACTAGCTCGATTAGTCAGTCTTTATTGGACAATAAAAATTTCTTTGAAACTCAGGCATTTCAGGAAACTGATTCCAAAAGCACTCTAAAGAGACAAACTTATTCCACATATGACCAAAGGTCTCCCAAACAATCTTCATCAGACATTGATGATAGCTCAATCAGTCAGTCCTTATTAGAAAATAAAAAGTTCTTTGAAACACAGGCATTTAAAGAAACTGATTCATCAAACATTCAGAGACCGACTAACTCAGCCAGTGAGAAACAGTCTCACAAACATTTATCATCGGATATAGATGATACCTCAATCAGTCGATCTTTATTACAAAATAAAAAGTTCTTTGAAAACCAGGCATTTTCTGAAACTGATTCTTCAAAGGGTAGGCCATACAAGGCTTCTTATAGTGGTCCGTCTGTAAAAGCATATGAAAGGTATCAACATTCCGATGAAAGCTCTCATGATAGTTCTTTCAAGGGAAAGGAGTATGATTTCCCAAGGAGTCAAATTGCTAATGAAGACTCGCCAATGAATCGATATTTGAAAGCAATTAATAACCAGAACTCGGGACCCCAAACATTACCAGATAATCAGCGCAGGTCAGATTATCGATCTGCAGCACCCGTTGAATTAGGCCCCAATAGAAATACATCTGTACGATCAAATACAGAGAACAAATTAAGTAATGAAACTAATTATCATCAGACACAACCATCATCTAGCAAATCACTTGCTGTATCTGCTGAAACAACGGACTTGGCATCAGGCATGAGCACTAGTTCATTGACTAGAAAAAAGGGCAAAAAATACACTGACCGAGTAAAAGTACTGGAAAATGTGGCTAAGATTAAAGTAAGAAATGGTTATAAGATTGACCAGTCTGATGAATCTGATCTTTCTGATGATGATGAGCACAATGGTTTCAATGCAATTTTTTCTCCAGGTTCGTACAGCAGAACATTTGGAAAGTTAATTATGTTTTTATTTGATCATGAACTGTTGCTTTTGTTTAAATGTTTTTAAACTGTACTGTTTTATATCACTAACTCATAAATAACAACTAATCTTTCATCTCTTCAATATATATATTTTACCATACATATATTAACCCTTTAGGTGCCAGACTAAATAATTGACAATGTTAATTTACTGAACCTTTATGTATTTTGGGGCGCATGCATCTTCTAAGCTATTACATATCAAACATTAGATATTTTGTTAACTGAAAGGACTTTTACATGATTTAAAAGTTATATGTGTTTTAACTTTCGAAGCGTAACTTACAGAAACAGCGTCAATATTACAATTTATATGTAACAGTTTTCATTTGCATTAAATGCAGATTTTCCACCGAAATTGGTGATAGGAAACACACGTCAAGTCAGTAGCAGGCAATCAGGGTACCTATTGGGTTAACAAACTCTCTATCCAACTCCTAGATTTTCACTATTCTTAAACTAACATACAAAATATTTAACCTAAATGCTATATAATATGCCTTAATATTTTGTGTTATCTGTTGCTAGTTGTAAATGTAACCACAGCTTTACTTCTGTTTAACTAACCATGTATGCTAATTTGGTTGCTTGTACTAATTCTTTTAAAGGTGATAGTGGTATTATGACCAGTGTACCTACTTCATCAGATGAAACCGATGGTAACAGTCATGGACCTGTCCGTATCCTCTCCTACAATCTAACATCCAGCCAACTAGATAATCCATTGATAGATAACAGCATGGATTCACAATATGATGATTCTAGTTTAACTTCTCCATTGGTCTTTGAATCTAAACGATCTTTGTTTGAAGAAAAGAAGGACAGATCTTCAGCACAAGCCATGTCACCAACTTCTCCTACATCCACCACAAGTTCTGATGGTATGATGTCTCCACGATACAGAAAATACAATGGTCAGGAGCTGGTGGATAAAGCTCGGCAGTTTGCAGATATGGTGCAGAAACCCAATTTTACAGTGAAAACCAAGGGTTCCGATTCTGATGAATTCAACCAAGAGACGCTGCAAGAGTTTGAATTGAATCGTAGATCTGTGATCAGCCAGTCAACTGTAAGAAAGAAAGATGTTCGAAGTCCAACAGAACCTGATCAGAAACTATTTGAAGGTAAGTGCCACTTTCAACTAAACATTTATTCAAATATAAAACTGACTAAACCATGTACATGCATTGGGAATACTACTTCTACCAAAACAAATGAAATTAACTCCATGCATTAGGAATATTTCTACCAAAACACATGCAATTAACTCACAATACTAGATACAGCTATTTTGCAAAAAATCTTGAACTTTTCACAAGAGGTTCATGTGCTACAATTCTGTAGGAACTGTATGTTCATGGTTTTGGACAGAGTTATTAATTTTGATGTTTGGGAGATCTAATTGTGGTGTTATCTCCCTTGAATTAGATTCCAGCTCACATGATAAAGGAGCTAATGTTGTCTTAATATTTGTCACAATAAATATTTCAAATTAAATGAATGTCTCTTTCTAAAGATAGCATAAAAAGTTACAGGTTCACAAACAATAACAATGCAAATACCAAACAACTTTAAATCTAACTTCAACAAAACCTATCCATTTTCCAACAGTCGGTGGTTAGACTCGAAAGCTTAACTTAGCAACCACCAGGATTTTCCTATCTCTGTGAGGTTTAAATAAATACACTGTAGAAAAATATATTCATAGAAATGTTCCACTGAATAATTGTGTCCTAAATAACAGATTATAAAGTTGAAGAATAGAAAATTTGATATCTAATATAAAGTTTGCTTATTTTAATTCTCCAAAGCTCAAATGCAAAGACTTAACAGAAATGCACAAAATTTACAGTTTTTTTGTTGCTATGGTGTCTCATTTTGATTAATGTAGTTATTTCCAATCGGTTTTTTGCTTAATGTTCATAATGTGATGTAATTAATATCTTAAGTCATTTTCA
Source organism: Patella vulgata (assembly GCF_932274485.2). NCBI lineage: Eukaryota > Metazoa > Mollusca > Gastropoda > Patellidae > Patella > Patella vulgata. Next base: position 25,015,510 of record NC_065882.2, on the reverse strand, counting down.
AAGATAAATTTCGGGGTCATATACCAGTTTAAAGGTCTTTGGATACAGAATTTACATTTATGCATAGTAGTGTCTCGCAGCTAGAGCCTGTCTCATTTGTAATTAAAATTACATTTACACGGTTAATTTCCCTAATCTACAGTAAGCCTGCAGAGGCTATGGTGACTTTATATTATTTAGGAAAGACTTTCATCATTAGCTATGACATAATTAAGACAGCGCTGTGCTGAGATTTAAAAAAAAATATCATGTTATGCAGCCTTAATAAATCGATTTCTAACTGATTTAATACAGATAAACAAAAGTGTATTTATGGTGATTTAAGATGTCTTCCGTCTCTACAACTACTATAAAGATTTAAGACAGGAAGTTAAACCATGAAGTATTTTGGTGATCTCATGTATCAATAAAATAGTATTCCTAAGAATTCCATGTAATATTGATTTGATATTGATGTATTTATGATTTGATCACCATGCTTGTCAACAGTCAACACATATTAAATACTATGTAGCTTTACACTTCCTAAACTTTAAGCAGATGCCATAACAGAGATAACATTAATTTTTTTATATTTTGTATGTCTTTTAATATAAATAGATTGAAATTAATATTTTTGTAGTAAAAAGTTATTAATATTAATATATTTGGTGTAGGTCCCATTTGGTATTTAAGAAGAAAGGTATGAATACCTTCTCTATATTGACATAATTCACAATGTTTACCCCTAAACTGATGTTTGCACAAAGCATAAATAGGCGTACTTGGTTTTGTAAGAGTTTTGGAGACAGGTTTGGCAAGTGTGATGAGTCTAAACAGGTACAAGTAGCCAGTGACGCTACGAGATTTGCAATTGTTTAAGTTTATCTCTTGGCCGTGAAGGATGTCAAGATGATCAGCTATTATGCACTTTGAATTAGAGTAACTTTTTGATGAAACTTCTTGGAGTTTGAAGTAAGTGTTCTATGCTTTTGACATACTCTTTTATTTATATTCTATTTATTTTGCTTTTATGTACTGGTATATTAAGTATATATATTTTCACAGTTTTAATAGAAACCTACAGATTAAGTACTGTAAACAAAATATTAATGGTATCATGAAGTTACACAAATGCATATTGGAATGAATCAAGGACATTGATAACCATTCAGTTAATAATCACCAATGATTATTTTATTGATTTTGTAGATATATTATTTCATGATCACGCTGATTTATGAGGAACCTTTATCGAACTTTATTTTGTTATGTTGCAGCACAGAAATGCCTTTTGAAACATGACTGGTAGTAGAATTCATTTAAGTCATCAGTTTTTTAAATTGCGTTAATTTTTTTGTATTACGATGCTTCTATTTAATTTTGTATTCTGAAACAGTGCGTAATCTGTAAACTTTTGAAAGAGGCAAGACTGGAGTCTGTTCTAATGTCACATTGTTCCACCTAATTGTTTGAATACTTTGTTATTAATAAAGACTCTAATTTTGCCTAATAATATTCCGAATAGTTTTCAAAAATAGAAACATTGTTTTATCATTTGCAAATCCTTGCCAATAAATACAGAGAAGAAATGCATGTTTCCTATCATTTACATGGCCCCAAAATAAAGGTATTTCAAAGAATTAAATATAAATACAAATAAATTTATAATTTTTTCTGGGCATGAACAGAATTCAGGACCAATTTAAAGCAAATCATGATCAGTTGATAAAAAAGTGACATGGCCAACCTTTCAACTCTGGAAGAAACAACACAGTTTTAACTTGATCTTTGTTTAATACTCATATACATGTTGACAAATTGCATAGATTTGAAAACTAGGAGACAGACATTAAAGAATTTTGAATGGCAAACTTTTAAATTTGATCAATATCAGACACTTGACATCTGATTACACCCAACCAAATTCACAAAATATTTTACATTTCAGAAAAATAGTTCTATTACTATGCTTTTCACATGGGACGATACTGCACAGTTTATATGAAATAGCTGACATCGTTTTTTTTCTTCTCATAAATATTGATTATTTGCTCTGTTCATTATATAGACTGTGTCCTAACCACCTAAAAAAAAAATATATAATGAAAAAATATGAGATAATATTTATCTTGGTTGTTGGTGTTAGCAAAAATAATTAAATTTCTTTCAAAGAACAGCAGCTTTAACCTGGTATGTGTGCCACTAGACTTTTTGGTATAAAATTTTGGTGAGGGGGTGGGGCTTTACATTCTGAAATTTCTATGTCTGGGAATTTCCCTGTACACCTCTATAACGTTAAAACATTCTGTCTTTGGCTATCATATCTTTGTTTTTTTTCTTGTTAAGTGTTATTTGTGTAAGGGTATGTTTTTGATTTGTAATCTGCTTTAATCCATTTTAACACTTTTCCGCAAGTAAACAAATACTTCTATTTACGAATAAAATGTCATTGCTGAGCCAGTCTAGTACTATTTTAATACGGAAACATATTGACATAGCTGAATATAAAGATGTTAAGCTATTTAAAATAAATGAAATATTTGAATAGTTTCAGCGGGGATAACTTTGACTACTGTTACAAGATGACATGTCTGAAACCAATCAGTTTACATAGGCGTATGAGCCAGGGGGCAGGGGGCAGGGGGCAGGGGGCAGACGGGTAAAGTGAAAAAAAAGTTATTACTTCTTCTAGTTGGCATAATAAAGTGCCCGAAATCTAATAAAACACTAATTTTACTTTTCTTTTAATTGAATACCACAAATTTTTACTGAATTGAATACAGATTAAAACATTTTTTCTGGAGCCACTCTACTTTGTGTGACATTTTTTGGGCATCAATTATTATTTGTGAATGCAGCTACAATAGTCTAGTCTGATTGTATGGTTGAAATTCAAGTTGGCAGAGAGTCGGATTTCGGTATAGCAGAAATACCCGCGACGATTGATTGCTTGTTTGGGATTTGGAATTCCGGTAATTCACCTAAGCTAGGCTATATTGGACCACTTTAAAGTTGCTGTATTTATGGGCTGGAATAGCATAAAAATGCATTTTCTTTTTGAGGGGGAGGGGGGTATCTTACACGGTAAGCTTGGCATCTTCGCCTCTCACAGACAACCAGCACTGCCATCTGTAACCCAAAAGTTTTTCAGGCATTTCAGTTCTGCTCCCCACCCCAACATTGGTCATCATCCAAATGTATAAATAATGAATAACACCAACCATATTTATCATTGTTGTTATTCTTATACATAATATGTATACAATTTTACAAACTGTCTTCTTTGTATTATATAATTAATATTATTGGCATACTTATTCACCAAGGAAGTTACTCAATCTATTTTATTTTTACAAAGTCAGTCAGTTATAAAGAAGGATAAGTAGTGTTTTCCTTTTGCCTTCGGCACTTCTGTTTCTTGAAATCTTCGTTACACAACTATTGTAGCAATGATCTCTGTGTTAAAATTATATTTAGAACGTGTTTAACCAGTTCTATCACATATGTGATAATGGCTGACACTAATGTTGTCCTTTAAGGAGCATAAAAGGTCTGGCTATTCATTTTATTCATGCAAATCAGTTAGGTGTTACGATAGTAATAGAAGATGTTAATACAATCGTCTTAATGCTAGGTTCTCACTATCATGATTCGCGCCAGGAAAATGCGTTTGTGGCCATCAAATCTTCCATACTTTTTGGGGGGCTTGGGGAGTCTACATGGTTAGCTCAGCTCCGTCGCCTCTCATAGACAACCAGCACCGCCGTCTGTAACCCCTAACATTCATAGTGCCTGTACGGATGTACACCTATGTCAGTTTTGGAAAGTATTTAACTTTTTCTTCCAACTTTTCTAAAAATTGTTCCCCAAATAGTCTTTTTCTGAATTCATTGCCCATTTTCAGCTTTGAACTTCATTCATTAAAATGTGTATACTAGCTCCAATACAATGCTGATTTTTCCACTAGCAATTTTACCAAATGTAATGGTGTTGATATCAGTTTGCTTGAGGCATTTCAGACATCCTGAGTTGTTCAAGGTTTGGCATTTATGTTTATGACATTAATCTTATGTATTTAATCTTGGAAATTAGGGTTAGTTTTGATTCTTGTTTATGGAAACTGCATTTGGTTAAAAATTGAGATGCTTCAGTGGAAACACAACTGTCTTGGAAATTACTATGTACCAATATTAAAATGTTAAAGTGAGAAGGATCAGTTCAATTTCTTGTATGTATACTGCTAACTTTTAAATGACATGGTTTGGTTATTCTGAGATGTGAGATATCACCATCTGAAAAGCTATCTAGAAATAAAAAGGTAAACATAATGTGACTGTAATATCTGTACAGAAACACAAACTAAGAACTATGATTAAAAACATGAAAAAACTACAGATATTCCTTTGAATCACTTTCTTGCTGAGACCTATGAAATTTATATCAAACAGTTATTGTTTTCATTAACATTACCTAAAACACGGTGCAGCTTCTTAATGCAATGGGAAAATTACATTGTTTTGATTTAATTAATTGAGAAAAATAAATGTGTCCGATTAATTATGATATATTATGCATATATTTATTATTTATACCAATATTATATCTAAATAGGAGTATAATTAGATAGGTGGAAACAGGTAAAAACAGGTGTATGATCAATGTTGCATATCTAAACTCTCGGATCAAAACATTGAATTAGACAGCTAGACACAGATTATTATTACTATATGATATAAGGTAGCTTAGACTGGACAGGTGACCATAATAAGGTGAGAAAAAAGTTTCTAAATACATTCAAAATGAATATTTAACTCGGTTCTCCCCAACCATATAATTTTTAAGAAAGCACTATGTATAGATCGACAAACTGTATCCAAGGTGTTTCTATAGCTTTCATTCAATATGTGACTGAATAATTAGGAAATGAATAGCTTGTGATCCGTCATACTCTATTCTGTGTTAGCTCTCATAAACAGACAAAGCATATTGATGCTGGGGTAGAATATATTCAATTCATTCTTTATGTACTTAGTACACTCATTGTTGATTTTATGTCCCAGGTATAAACACCTATATTGATTCAGTCTCCAAATAATATTTTAGGATATTTTCTTCAGGTGAGTAAAGTTATTTTTTGTTGTTATATTATCTTTAAGAAAGGTCAGCTACAGACTGGATTCTTAATTGTTATATTCCACTTCCTTGAGGTTGTACAGAATTGTATACATATGGGTACATGTTAGGCAACATTTAATGCAACAAAATTTGTCAGCTGACCTGGACAAAATATGTTGGTCTATAAATTGTTGAATGTTGACTTTACTCATGTCAAATTAAACATTCTTTTTATTGTTACTCCCTACAAGACGGCAATCAGTAATTATAATATCTTTCAGTTTTTCTCCAATTATTCTGTTAGATAAAGACCCACATGGGAGCTATGCTGAAAGAAGGGGATAGGGTAAGAGAAAATCTGAGTAGTGGGTTGAAGAACCCCATTGCATCAATATTATTTGTTTTGAACCACTTAAATTACTATTTATATAAAATCTATAAAATGCATTTCAAAGATCTACTTAAACAACAATTGTTTCAAGTTGTATGAATATTTAGTTATTGTGCATATTTTGATACAAGCATTGTCGTTATAACAATTTTTCTTAGCTGAATATTTTATTGATTGTTATTTTGTGTCTTGTAAAATGTATACATTATATAGCTATGTGGCATACTACCCAAACAACAACAGGAAACAAATTTAAAAACAAAATTTACAATGTTTTTTTTTGTTGTTTTGTTGGACTGATCATGATTTACTGGTAAAATACTATTTGCATGATCACATTGACGTCATAATGTGTTATTGTAAAAAATATGTGTTGTAAAGAAAGATTATTTGTTAGGCTTATATAAGAGAAGAATAGATTGGGGGGTTATTTGTTAAATATTTACCGAACCTTAAGGTATAATACTGACAATATAGGTAATCAATGAGGTAAAGACCATCTTTTGGATTAAGCGGGTGTACATGCTTGCCTACACACATTGTGTTTGAGAATCTTTAAGACAGCGAAATACATTTAACGTTGCAAGGGATTTATGTAATTAGGTAATTGCTTTTTATAACTGTTACAGGTAGGTTTTATTTATGTACATTCCTTAAATATCATTTTACTTACTATAATGGATGTGTTGTTACAAAATATGTAATGAAGAACAAGGTCATCCATAAGATATACTAAAAATAACAATCTGATTAAAAAAACACAGTTCCTATTTCGTTTTGTTTTTTATAGTTCAAAATTTCGTTTTCCTTGTCTTTACTACACTAGGATCTGGAAGAGTTGTTATATAACCTGTGTTCTGTATGATGTGAGGGATTAGCCAATGAAGCAGTCTTTTACGGAGAGTATTTGGCGTGAAGTGCATGGAACTGTGTGTAACCACTAGAAACATCAACACTGATTAGTTAATCAAATGTCTGACGTCATAGGGTCAAAAGCTGCTCGTATGACCTCTGACGCAACCTTCCACTAAAACCGGTCAGATCTTTTTTTTGTGTAGGCCATCAAAAGTATAAAAAAAACGAAACAAAATATAGATCTGTATTTTAATCAGATTGTAAAAATAACAGAAATGAAATGGAACGGGGTTTAACGTCTTGTCAATCTAATACTTAGGTCATTTGAGACAAACAATGGCATATTTGGATGGATTTGTGTGCAATGCAAGGGAGGAGAATTTGGCCCAGATAGCAGTGTTTCCAGACATTTTTTCTACAATGTCAAAGGGAACAGATATGATGTGGTGATATGTTCATGTAATACCTACATTCAGTAATGCCAAATAGGGAAAGGAATTGTAGGGTAATTGAATTCCTGTAACCTTTAGCCATTTTATTAAAGACCTAAATTTAGGCCTTAAATGTTATATAATTGATTGATTAGACATTTATTAACATGACAAGACCATAATCAACTCTCTTTAGGCCTTAAATGTTATATAAATGATTAATTAGACATTTATTAACATGACAAGACCATAATCAACTCTCTAGGTCATCGCATGACTCCGATATTAAGTAAATTAGAATGATTTGGCCATTTAATGATTTAATTTATAAATAGAGAAGTGAGCCTAAACCTCAAAGGCCATAATCAACTGTCTTCGTCATCGTATGGCTCTGATTTTAAATTTATTAGAACAGTTTGGCCATTTAATGGTTTAATTTAAAAATGGAGAGGTGAGGCTAAGTCTCCAATATACCAGTATCATGGTTACGATAATAAACAATCAATGCATACATCTTGTCAAAACAACAAACAGTGATTACTTGGCCCAGAATAAATTAATTTGAATGAAATTTCAATATATTCATTTTGCATTATCTATTTTTGAACTATTATAGCAAAAATGGTCAGCTCTTTATCTAAATCTTACATAATGTATCTTTAAGATTTTATAATTTGAATAAAAGAACACAAGTTAAAAGTCAGAAAAGAGCTATCTCTCATGAATTTTAAAGTTAATGCAAAGTTGTTCAGTGCAGGCACAACTGCAAGGAAGATGAGAATATAAATGCTTCCATTGCGGGGAATTAAATTGAGAACTTGACTGTCACTTCAGATTGTCTGTAGAAATCCAAGGGTTTTGCTGGGTGAACTCGTCTTTTTTAGCCACTAGTAAGGATTTCTTTAAATATTGAATTGAAGATAGGAATTGGGGTTTAACTTTTTAACAACTTTATTTGGTCATGATGACATGAACATATTTTCTTTGTTACATATTTGGTGGGGGAATATTTTATATCCAATCCAATCAGCTAGTCTACAGAGCACATCCTTTATTCCTGTTGGATGTTAACAAATGAGAATGAAGCTGTGGTGGGTTTCTTTAATGACAAATCCGTTCATCCGACCTCATGATATAGCTATAACTATTAATGAGGAGTGACTATTTAACAATGATTTTCTTCTAGAGAAAGCTTATCATTCATAAAAAGGAGATCAATTTAGAATAAAAATCAAGTATGGATTTTTTTTTTAGGAGTCCCAATTATATAAGGGTTTTATGATTGAGGGGTAAAAAAAACGACTTGAGGGTTTGGTAGTTCTGTTAAAATTATTACAAAGATTCATAGAAATTGACAGTTGAGTTATCAAATTAATCTGCTGTAATTGCTCAAGAAGAATCCACAAAATGTACCCATTCATATTGCATCTTAATGCAGGATCATTATTTTGTCTGCATGGGTGCAATCTTTAGATGTGAAATCTGTTAAAAAATAAATTGGGGTGTATATAGGATATACATATTCAGGTGTTGTGAGTCATATATTAAAGAGGCGTGACTACATGCAATAGGTTCACTAGGTGTGCTTTTATTTCATCTTAAAATAAATTTATATAGATTTATGGTGTATCTATACACCCATTTCAGTCAGTAAGTAAACAGTAGAAGCTTTTTTTTTAGAATTTAGGAATAAAAATTCAATTTGTCCAATTTGAATACTTTGTAAGGTGTGGATAGCTCTGTTTGAAAATCAAAATTTTGCTGGTGCATGATTAAAAAGATGAAAGCTTTCAGATTAATTTGTGTTTGAATGTTTTTAAAACGTTTTGTATAATTCTTCTATTGCAACCCTCTGGAAACTCACCAACCTAACATTGTAGGTTTTGTTGAGAATCTAAAGCAAATTACTTTAATAAAAAAATTTCAACTTTTTAGGCCAATAAAAAACTATAAATTAAATGAATTAATCAATTTATTTCTGCGATGTCATATTATGGGTGATAATACTGATAGGTGTGTATTTGAACAGGACAGATTCATCCTTATAACTTAGTTTTCTTTTATCTCTTTTTCTTTTACAAAGTTGTATGTACAATATTTTTGACAGAAGCCGCAGTGGCACAGGTGAGGGCTCCTTATCAATGGTACAGGATGGAGGGCCTGGCAAGGAACAGTGTCTAGTCATTTGGATGGTACAAAAAAACAAGGTCTTGTGTACATGTTGGCGTGCACATAAAAGAACCCTTGACATACCTTTACTTTCAAGTACATTTTGGCTGGCTAGTTATTTTAGTATGCAATATATATATCCTCCCATTTCCTCAGGTGGATTCCCACTTTATAACATTGCAAAATCCACAGATGTGATTTTGTTATGTAATAAATTGTCTGATTGTGAACAGTCCGCTATGTTCTAGTTTTGTTTATAATCTGCTTTTTATTGCTATATAGACTGATCAATAAGCCGACTAGGGTAATGCAAGATCTTTCTATCCAAATCAATAGTGACTCGATCATGGAAAAAAGTATAAATATTTTAACTGGGGATATAGGTAGATAATCAAGGTAAATATATATTGCGTGATGGTCTATATTCTTTAGATACCAAAAAAGATAATTAACCACGTCAGGTACATATAGATATTTATACTGTAGATATTTAGAAATACAAGGTCACTTAAAGTCATTGTTTTTTAAAGCCATATGTTCTGTTGTTGAAAAGGTAAACAAATTTTGATCCTGTGTGTAATCCATAAAGTATTAGATTAGAAACTGTAGACCCATAGACAGTGAGAGAAGAGTGCTTGTGACTCCCCGTCACACTCAATAATCTGCAATGGATTCAATTTTGAGCATTTCTAGCATTAAAATTGTCCAAAAAATAAATGTTTTAAGAGGGCTTCACACCATGAACACCTACCAGGGTGCTAAAAAAGAATAACTTGTACTATACCATCAGTGTGTATCTCCTGTTAGAACTTTGTTTTTAAAGGGTTTTTTTACAGTTAGCAATGTAATTAAGAATATATTTCAAGATTTCTCTCCATTAGAAAATCTTAATGTGAGAATTTCTGGACTTTATAGATCTATAAATGAGAGTCCCTGTAAACAGAGTTTGTTTAGATCAATTATATGTTGATATTTGTATTGAATTAACACAGATGTTGTATTTGTATTTTCTACAATTTTACAAGGAATTTAGGTTAGGATTTTCAATTGACATCATTAAATTTCCAAATTTATTGTGTTCATGAACTAAATAATGTGACAAAATTAAGTTTTAAAACAAAGAATTCTATAAACTAATCAAAGACTTCTGAGACTGTTGATTCATAAATCACATTTCAGCAAGAAGATCTCTCTATTCTGCTGTGATGTTTTTTGAGAATTGAGGTGTGGAATTGCTTACAGTTGTTAACAGTTGCATTTGTATGTTTCTATATTTAAATATGTGAGGGTATAAACTCATTAAAAGTAATTAATTGAGTATTAATGTATTCCACCCTTCTAGTTCTATTTTAAATTGTTGGGGTTTTTTTCATGGGTAATTACAAAATTGATAGATTGGATAAAATTTAGAAAGGTATAAGTAATCAAACTAGACATGTAATTAAGTACATGTACCAAGCAAAATATACAGGTGGGATATTAAAATTAAAAGAGGGTATATCTAGTGTTCTATAAAGCATACCCTGCCTTATGCAGGACATCCACTCCCACAAAACTGTGTATAGTTTTTTTGTGTTTGTATTCCAGAAGACACAGTTATGAGGTGTACTCCATGACAGTGACATAAAGATAAAACTCTACTAGTCATCTTATCTCTTGTTATATCTTATTTTCTGTAAATTAAACACGACTGACGAAAAATTTAAATATCCAACCAGATAATATAACAGATCATAACGGAACATATTAATATAATAGTTTATATGATATTAATGTATGTTTCCTGATATTGCATTACTAAGACTAATCTGTTGGTGATAGTCCATGTTCATTGTTTGCATTCTATTAGTCATGAAATTTCTAAATCAACTAATTTAGATCTGATTTCCTCAATAATACTGATAGTTATTGGTTTGTTGATATTATGATAATTTCCCTCAAGGATATAGTATTGATACAAGTAATCTCACTTTGGCAATCAGTGTAAAATCTTCTTGATTTTTTTATGATTTGACAATGTAATTTGATCCACGTTTTTATTATTATATATAGACAATATTATATTGAGGATATCTGAATGTAATTTGAGAACAAGCTTAGTCAATATGAAATCCCTCACCTTAAATAGTGCAGTACATATTAATATTACATATGAACAAATGGGTGTATACCGGTAATATGTGTGTGTCACAATAACTTAAAATAACATACCTTATTAATACCTAAAAGAAAGCTGGAAGAGTTTCTTTTGCTTATAAACTGAATCCAGGGAACAAGTAACTAACAGTCAGCACTGTTGATGTAGACCTAGTCGAATTAGACCTAACACAGCAATCATGCCCTCCCCAGATACACCCTACAACTCAAAGATATACAGTAACTATAAATTGACATCACCAACATGTTTTGAAATCTGTTTGTCATATTTATGAACTTGGCCGACTTGGGTAAAAATCATATTGTTTATTTTAAGGCTGTAGGATGTAAAGCCAAACAAAATTACATTGGAGTCTATCAAGAGTTTCTTTTTGTGTGTCTGTTTTGGGTTGATATTAGATTTGGATTGCCTTTGCTGCTTGCGTATTCCCATTCTTCATGGGTAACAACAAATCTGCTATGGACTGGCACAAGTCATTTGGGTGAGATGGGAAACCCAGGTTCTGCAATGTCTATGTATATCAAATATCAGGGTGGATAGGTGTCCAAATGGTCTAACATATGAACTGTAGATTATAAGGTCCATTGTCTGTACAAATCTCAGTTTCAATCCCAGGTTTGTGACAAGAGTAGGATGACCTGCCTAACCTTGTGGGTTTTCCCTGGGTCCTCTGGTTTTCTCCCACTTCTAAAGCTCTACTGTGAAAGTGAATTATTGAAATAAATATATGTAAGTTCCTCAATGACCTGATAAGTGTTGAGTGGACTCTAAACCCCATTTGGACCAACAGGTAATAATGCCTCTTTTTAGGACCTTGTTATTTCTACAAACATTTTTTTTTCAAGTGTGAAAAGGGTGATTTTGTAATTAACATTAATTGTGAACAATATACCCCCAGAAACAGACCTGAGTGGAGAGTATCATTTTTTAAGGGGTCTAGCATGACATGTGATTCCATTATTTGTATATATGATGATACTTGTAGTAAATAAATTATTACAGGATTTGTTCCATTAGATACAACATGTGACATAAATCCTTATTTACCTTAAGGGTTGACTGTTATATATTACAGCTTAGATTATCGATTGCTTTATTTATTAATTCTATTTGATTTATGCAGAGATTTACATATATTGAGTTGCTTGATACTCCAATGACTTGATAACAATTATTTTCCTGGATTACAAAGCATTCGTTGATAAATATCTATGATAAAAAAATGTATGCTTATATACAGTACTGACTTAGTTGGCCTGCGACCAAAAAGAACAATTCAAGTCAATCTAGATAACTTGAGACATTATTTTTTCAAGCAATTATACCAGATTTGTCAAACACACAGCAGATCTAGTACTTTTCACACCGTACAGAATTCTTTGATAGTCCGAGATCTCTTGTATATTTGAACAACTGTCACTGTCTCTTTACGTTATACTTATATAACAAAGCTGAGTTGAGAAAAGAATGTGGGCAGTATTTCTGGGTGTTGTTTTTTCTTTTTTTCACTTATCATAACTCAGTTTTGTATTAAGTACCGGTATGTTTCAACTCGATCTGTATAATAAGTAAAGTTTGTTCTATATATCGGACTAGATTTTGTATAAAGCAGTATGAAATAATCTTCTATTAGATTATGTCATGGATTAAATGTTTTTATAGGATTAGATTATGGATTATTATGTGTTTATCGGTATAAAAGACTTTATGAATGGTGTTTTATGTAGGTTAACATAACCAGTTGTGTTTTGTAGAGAATAACTCATTCATGAAAGTTATGTGGGTAGATTGGTCAAAAGAATATTATGTGTAGAGGGTAGGACATAGTATTACAGGATTGACAATATCAGTTACCTGGTAAACTTCTTGGTTTTTTTAGATAGACAGTAAACTGATGTTGGCCTACCATATTTATGTAAAACAATTTGATTGTAAGGTAACACGAAAAAAATGTGTTTGAAACTATGTAATTAGTTTTCTTATTGGTAAAAAATGTTGACATGTAAGGCTAGCTAATTTGATTGTTGACATTAAGATAAACTTAAATGTCACTTGCCTTAGTCGTCTGCTTTGATGTCCCTGATGTGTAAAATATTATTTGGGTAATTAATCAAAAAGTTTAAGCTGTGTGTACTGACTGGTGTCATGCATAAGGCATGGTGTGTGCATACTCTTTACAGAACACTACTCATTAAAGGATTTCATATAGCTGACAAATACCCAGGAGATATCTTGGTAATTGATTCCAAGAAATTCAAATATTTTTAAACAGATTTTGGATATATGGATTGTTATTATTAATAAAATGAAATGTGTGATTTTAATGATATACAATATAGATATACTGTATAATAGATAAAGTATGTAAATAAGATTTATATCTAGTGATAGAATTTAAACTCGATTTCATTATCTTATCTCTGATATACAAGTTCATTGTCCATTAAATTAAGTGAGAGTTTCAATTACTTTGTAGTGTTGTGTATGTTAATTTGTGATGCTGATAGAATATGTTTGATAAAGGTGTTATCTTATAGATATGTGTTAGTACTTCATGTAAAATAGCCATTGTCATTGCTGGTGTCATCCAATGAGCTTATTTTTCTCAGTTTGTTAAAGGATGGTTTTGATAAAATTTGAATAATTTTACGTCAAAATTCAATTTTGGGTCCAGAAGGAAGCTGTACATAAAATGGGTACCGTATAATGTTTTAATTAAAACTATTATATGAATATTGATGGTTATTATTTACTGTTTGTTTTGTGATGTCGTGTGTTTTGTCAGTGATAGCCTAGGTCACCAAGTCCTAAACTATGCAAATGTTTAGCATGTGCGTGCTGTATCATAAGGTTTGTCATTGAGTTTGTGTCGAGCGAGTGGACGTTAAACCCCATTTCTCACTCACTCTCTCTCCCTAAATTATGTTAACTGATGTGATTGTTACAGAACTTAATATTTAAAGAATAAGAGTTACATTAATTTGATCAATATCGTATCACCGTTTCAACTCTTTACTTTTATACTGCATTTTATGTGGCATTATCACAATATCAGAATATCATGTAATCGAATTGTAATTTGATTGGAGCTGCATTGGCTTAAAGCGTTTGAAAATAGGTAGTTATACTTATTACGATGGTTTATTTTCAAGTCAAAGCTAGATATTGATAAAAAAATAAAATAAGACTTGAAATTTGATTTTGATACGTATATAAAATGATATATTACTTGTCCTAAGAGGCTTGGAAATTATGTAGGTAGACATATTAAGAAATACCTCAAGGTGATTATAAAGTTAATGAGTCACTTTTGATTAATTACATTTACCACATGTAAAATAACTACATCTCATTTTATTTAATCATCTGAGGAAAAACAAGTTCAACTCACTTAATAAGTTGTGGTCAGTTATGTGAGTATATTTTGCGTACCTTTTCAGTAATTAGAGTCTTACTAAAGATTACAAGCTGTGTTTACCTGTGTTTAAAGTTGAAACATGATATGTGGTCGACTCATTTTCTTCTGAACAAGGTTTTCATTTCAATTCACTAGAAACTACTCAGTTGATTTTTGTAGTAGTGGTCATGTTGGAATGTTGGAAGTTGTGGTCAGTAATGAAATTTCTAGAACTTAATGGGAAGTCCTGATGAAATTTCTAGAACTTAACGGGAAGTCGTGATTTTCATATTTTTGTGAAATTACATTTTGCAGTGGTTTTTTAGGTGGAAAATTATTGAGATTGGAATATTTATCTTTTAAATGGGAATATGTGTTCAATTGATAAGGATAATATGGTAAAAAAAACTCAGACAAGTCCATTTCGCGAAAAACACAGGTGAAAAAAGAAATGCTCAGAATCAAATAAAATTAAGTCTAATTTGTTTGTGAAGTTGTTTCTCTATATTTAAGGAACATTTTTGTTTCGTCAATTTTGTTAGATATGAAGGCATCTTTATTGGACCAGTGAATTCAGGGTAGATTAGAATAAATATACACTGTACTTTGTTTATTTTTCCTGATAAAATTTAAGCTCTACAAAGAAAACCATATTTGATGAAGTTTTTTTTCTTTGGCTTGTCCCTACTTCTGATTTAAATATTTAAATGGTACTTCAGTAATGTGTCAAATTTTCCAACTGATGAGAGTAAATTGTCTACTTACGCATGTAGATATGTATATCCACCCAATTACACCTGCTCATTTCTATGTGGCTTCACAGTAACTGAACCCCTTGTGAATCTTGATTTGTGTACCGGTAATTAATTGTTAGGTTAATTAATTTGATTAATGTGTGAATCGTGGACCTTTTGTTAACTTTACAGAAATAGATGTGAGTACGGCTGAAGGTAACCGTTCTTTTAATATAATTGAAGCTGTGAAATAAGGACAACTCTCAGTTACTTTCAGATATTAATTTTGTACATCTTTTGTTAGAGTTTTTTTTTAGGCAACTTGAATATTCAGCTGATGCATGGCTTCTACTACACATGTAAATGTATAAGTGACACTGTCTTTCAATAGTTTTAAAATTGAAGAGAAAAAAAAAGATTTACATAGTTATAGATACTGTATATATAAAACAAACAATTTGATAGGAATCCTAATGCTCTCTTATAATTCAATTATAGAACAGCTTATAGGTGTGGTTCCATCTATTATTATTTATGGTATATATATATGTAATCTGTTAATTATATTTGTCTTAATTATATAATACAGATTAATTATATTGAGGTAGATGAACTTTGTCAAACATTAGGGTCAAAGTTACAAAATACATTAATAGCTAATTATAAAAAAAATGTCAATTAACTTGTCCATGCAAATCGTATAACAGTGTTTAAAAGAAATACATAAATTAATATTTGGATATAAAAGATTCCTAAAATAGTTTATAGATGTTGTACATGTTGCTACATGATTTACTGCTTATAGCGTATAAGTAAAAAGTATGTAAATAAGATATATTAAATACTAGTTAATAGTACAGGTTGAGGAACTGGTACATATAAAGACTTGATCATTTTTATTAAACATTACACTTGGGTTGACTTATATTAAACTGTGTTCATTATATTTATCTCATATGCGACAGTTATAGTGAGTTGGTAACTTGGGAAAATATACAAAATAGTAATTTTCAAGGTATGATATCAATATGTTTTAGTTTAGATTGGAAATGTAGGAATCAGCTTAATGAACATGTAATAAGACAGTTTTCAAATTTAAATTGTTATTTAAGAAGAGATTTTGAACTTAATTTGGATTCTTATTAAATAATGCTATTGGGAATTGTTTAGTCTTGTAAAGGGTTAGTTATTCAGTTCATGTTTTTTCTTGTCCAGGCAAATATTGGGCTCGCTTCAAAGAACTTTTTGTCTTCAAAAGGATGTGTCAAAATATTTTTGTATGAGGATTTTGACTGGACTTATATAGTTTTGAAAACTTAACAGGGCATGAAATAGTTGCCAAAATAAAGTAACGTTTGGACAAAAGGCTAAGCTTTGTGTCATAATGTGTGGATTTAAGTGAACAGTTGCCACCATCATGGAAATATGTGACTTTCTTTGTACTGGTAGTAGAATGGAATTGGAATTATTATTATATATTTTAAAGTGCCAAATTTTGTTTCACGATTATAATGGACAAGTTGTGCCATTCAATGGATTGGTAGAGTGGTTGAAAGCCATTTGAGGTCTCAAATTATTTGCAATGTAGTTTAATAGTAATGTAATTACAAAATTTGCTAAAGATTTTTCATCTTAGTTAAGTTTCACACCACCTTTCTGGCACAACCCTTTAACTCTTAACTGACCCATGGCGACTTTTGTCGACACCTATAACGGTACCCTTAAGTACCCACAGAGACTTCTGTCGACAAAACCAGTTTGCCAAATGCAACATTCCTAGCGTAAAGAGAATTACTTCCCTTATAAACAGACAGCTTTTTCTCATTTGTTTACTTCCTGTTTGACATTTTGACAGTTAAAAATCTTACTGTTTCCTCTTGAAAAAAACCGCAAAAACGGTGTTATGTCTAGGCCTATATGACAACATTCTCCTAACGACGGATACCATCCTTATTGAATGGCTGATTCAGATTTTATCGGTGGTGTAGATATTTATAGTTTTGCGTTAGAATGTGATAGAAGTAGGGTTGATCAACAAATTTTAATTACTTAAATAAGCTTAAATTAAAAGAGATTCATGATGAATGATTTTTATTTCACAACAGCCAAACAAAAAATTGAAATAACAATTATATACATGAATTTTGTATGAAATGTCTAAATTAACTTTTTGTATAAAATTCATATTTATGAAAATTGCATTAAATTTAGATTATTTCATCCATTTACATGAAGGGTCTATCTACAGTTGTTTTTTAATGATACGACTTTAAAATGCATATCTATATTTTAACACTATTGACCATTATGACGTGGGTTTTATAACGTTATGACGTCAAACCCCTGGGTCATTTAAGAGTTAACAATTTTCAGCAGCAGTTTAAGAAAATTTAAGCTGTGTCACTGATTTTACCTAATATCAAATACTATAAAATCTTTGAAATAAACAAACTACATTACATGGAAGAGTCTTGAATAAATATGAACTATTATCACTTGTATGATAAAATGGCAAGGTTTTAAAAGTCACACATTCTATTTGCTAAGATGGTTTTGTTTTTGGTTTTATTCCATTGAGATTACTCCAAATATGTATTTTCACCACAGTGTATAGTAGATTTGGTGCTGTTTTATTTAAGAAAATGTTCAAGTTAGTTGTTGTTCCACCTATGTTATTTTCACAGCATGGTTTATAATCTGTCTCCGTAAACTTAATAATTATCTACCTCAAGGTCAAAATACTCGGTTTTAATGTAAGTTTTCTTAATGGTTGTAGGATGACAGTACAGGTATTGGTAGGTGAATAAAACAGTTTAAAAAAAACACAGGTGATTGGAAACAATTTAATAGGAAGGTGTTTATTGATTAGTTGCATAGCAGACGACAATTGTATTGTTTGATAGCTTGCAACAGCTGTGAACAAGAGCAGACGCGTAGACTTGACATCACAGACAGTTTGAAAGACACACAGTGATTGGTCAAGATGAATTCTATGCCATCCTTTTCAATGGCAGTGTTACCTTAGAATCAAAGTGTGTTAGATTAATTTCCAAATTTACAATTTTCTAAGGAATAATATATGGAATTAAATGAGGTTGACTATTATGGAAAGTAGCCATTTTTGATGAAACAAAGAGTTTGTGTAAAGTGTTTGTTTTATTGATCCTGTTGTTGAGTGCTGGCTTAACGTTCACCTGGGTCATCAACGATGTTTTGGTTACGATGGAATCAACCAGAATCAGGTGAGATAATTTCATTAATTACAGGTATATTTCCATATACCTGTTGGTATCCATTAAAACAAAACCTGTATTGTAATTTAGCTGTATTAATAATCCACCCCTAGTAGTTAATTTTATGTCATACAGTATATAAAAATTACATTGGTAACTGAGAGTATATGAAATACAGGCATATATGTAATATAGCATTGTAACTCATAAATTTCATTTAGAAAAATGAGTCCAGGCAATCTCATATGTACATACTAAAAATATGTGACATTAAACTGTCATTTATTGAATTTATGACATTATTAATATGCATTACACATTTTATTATGGTATATAGAAATATGTGCATTTATTCAAAAAATATTTAGATGAATTGAAAATCTTTTCAGTGAAATGTATAGAATCTTGTTTATAATCTTATACTGTATTTATGAAAAGAGGACATATACATGTCTGCATTATTATGTGAGGTAATAATGCATAAAATATACCTAGAAGTTTTTACTGTTTCAGACATTTATAACTTTTTATTTTTTTAATGTATAAAAATATAGTTGTTTACTACGTGCGAGAGAATCTAAATAAGAATAATGAAACACAGGGTCTTATAGCTTGGGTTGAATTAATATTTTCCACCTGGTGTTTTTCTCTCTAATCTATTGTTTGCCTTCAATCTCCAATTATTCTTCAGCAATATTACACAGGGTGAGCTGACAGGAGTAATTGTGTCAGTTTTCTCTTTAATCAACATTGGTCCCATTAGCTCACATGTATTGCGCAATTATTACACAGTTTTAAGAAAAAAGGGTTTCTATATGAATATATGTTTAATGTTCACGTAGGTTTTGAATGACTTATAGAAATAGAATGAGAGACATATTGACATTTCTTTTGTATTTAAACACTTTCAGAAAGCTTGAATTTGTCACATACCCTGTAATATATAGCAAGATTACGCCAGAATAAATGATTGGGGGTTTAACATCTTGTCAACATAATACTTAAGTCATTTTGAGACTAACATTTGATCTTTTTTCTGTGGTTACATGTAGAGAGACGTGCCAGGGAACACTCTAATATTTGATTATAATTTTGTTTCATTTGTATCGTTTTTGGGTGTTATTATATTAATGGATTGTTAATATGGACAGTTAGAAGTACAAAGCTTGATCCATTAGATTTGTCTAGCTATATAACCTACTTGCAGGGTGATTTAAACCTGATATCTATGTATGTATAATTGATTTAGTGGCTATTTTCATCAGATTAATCTAGCCACGGTATGTAATCAATACTAAATAACATAGGCTATTTTCACCTGACTTAACTATATGCAGTACAGCTATCTCATCAATTGTTTATGACAAGTCAATCCCAAGCATGAAGGATGACATCATTATTTTATAATGTAACTCTTAGTGCAATGGCACGCACAAAATATATTTGAAAAGATGAAGTCACAGACTCAGTATTTGCATGTAATATGGGCACCAAGCTATAATCCTTGAGAACCCAGATTCCAATTTGTCATAGGTAAAAAAAAAGTCTGTTATGGACAGGCACTATTCACTTAGATGAGATGGAAAAACAGTTTTGTTCAGTATCTTTGTGCAGTTTGTGTTAAAAGGAAAAAAAATGGTGTTCAACATCCTTATC